>NC_141693.1:509081829-510340329 GCF_964263255.1 Lissotriton vulgaris | reverse complement strand
CACAGTGAGGGGACCTTTTAGGAAGCAGCCACACATGAACTCCATAGTGAACTCTTTATTTTCAAGAACCTGCCAGCAGGAAATGAAAGGAGACGATCTTCAAAGTAATTCAGCTGCCAAATGCATTTCGAGAGACCAGCTCTCTTCTTCAGTGGCATGTACGATGACGTAGGAAAAGATCGAGTTGTGCCTTCATTCCCACTTGGTTTGAAATTTTGGATCCATTTCGCCAGGATTAATCCCTACCTGACACGGACTACAGATCCCAAAAACGCCACTGTTTGCTAACGCCCAGGTGGGCGGGGACTGATTATGTAAGGGGGAGAGTTCTGGCAGATGACGTACATGCCACTGAAGAAGAGAGCTGGTCTCTCGAAATGCATTTGGCAGCTGAATTACTTTGAAGATCGTCTCCTTTCATTTCCTGCTGGCAGGTTCTTGAAAATAAAGAGTTCACTATGGAGTTCGTGTGTGGCTGCTTCCTAAAAGGTCCCCTCACTGTGTTGGATTTTAAACGGCTGCCTGGTCGTGGAAGCTGCCCGCTGTTAGCACAGAGCCAGCCCTCTTCTCTACGGGGGGGCAAGTGGACACGAACGTTCTTAAGGACATTTGCAGGGGTTGCCCTTTTGAACACTCTATTAAGAACTGGAAGCAAGGCAGGGAAAAGATCGAGTTGTGCCTTCATTCCCACTTGGTTTGAAATTTTGGATCCATTTCGCCAGGATTAATCCCTACCTGACACGGACTACAGATCCCAAAAACGCCACTGTTTGCTAACGCCCAGGTGGGCGGGGACTGATTATGTAAGAGGGAGAGTTCTGGCAGATGACGTACATGCCACTGAAGAAGAGAGCTGGTCTCTCGAAATGCATTTGGCAGCTGAATTACTTTGAAGATCGTCTCCTTTCATTTCCTGCTGGCAGGTTCTTGAAAATAAAGAGTTCACTATGGAGTTCGTGTGTGGCTGCTTCCTAAAAGGTCCCCTCACTGTGTTGGATTTTAAACGGCTGCCTGGTCGTGGAAGCTGCCCGCTGTTAGCACAGAGCCAGCCCTCTTCTCTACGGGGGGGCAAGTGGACACGAACGTTCTTAAGGACATTTGCAGGGGTTGCCCTTTTGAACACTCTATTAAGAACTGGAAGCAAGGCAGGGAAAAGATCGAGTTGTGCCTTCATTCCCACTTGGTTTGAAATTTTGGATCCATTTCGCCAGGATTAATCCCTACCTGACACGGACTACAGATCCCAAAAACGCCACTGTTTGCTAACGCCCAGGTGGGCGGGGACTGATTATGTAAGGGGGAGAGTTCTGGCAGATGACGTACATGCCACTGAAGAAGAGAGCTGGTCTCTCGAAATGCATTTGGCAGCTGAATTACTTTGAAGATCGTCTCCTTTCATTTCCTGCTGGCAGGTTCTTGAAAATAAAGCGTTCACTATGGAGTTCGTGTGTGGCTGCTTCCTAAAAGGTCCCCTCACTGTGTTGGATTTTAAACGGCTGCCTGGTCGTGGAAGCTGCCCGCTGTTAGCACAGAGCCAGCCCTCTTCTCTACGGGGGGGCAAGTGGACACGAACGTTCTTAAGGACATTTGCAGGGGTTGCCCTTTTGAACACTCTATTAAGAACTGGAAGCAAGGCAGGGAAAAGATCGAGTTGTGCCTTCATTCCCACTTGGTTTGAAATTTTGGATCCATTTCGCCAGGATTAATCCCTACCTGACACGGACTACAGATCCCAAAAACGCCACTGTTTGCTAACGCCCAGGTGGGCGGGGACTGATTATGTAAGGGGGAGAGTTCTGGCAGATGACGTACATGCCACTGAAGAAGAGAGCTGGTCTCTCGAAATGCA
This sequence comes from Lissotriton vulgaris, assembly GCF_964263255.1. Classification (NCBI taxonomy): domain Eukaryota; kingdom Metazoa; phylum Chordata; class Amphibia; order Caudata; family Salamandridae; genus Lissotriton; species Lissotriton vulgaris. The sequence goes on along the minus strand of NC_141693.1, from coordinate 510,338,480 downwards.
TTTGGCAGCTGAATTACTTTGAAGATCGTCTCCTTTCATTTCCTGCTGGCAGGTTCTTGAAAATAAAGAGTTCACTATGGAGTTCGTGTGTGGCTGCTTCCTAAAAGGTCCCCTCACTGTGTTGGATTTTAAACGGCTGCCTGGTCGTGGAAGCTGCCCGCTGTTAGCACAGAGCCAGCCCTCTTCTCTACGGGGGGGCAAGTGGACACGAACGTTCTTAAGGACATTTGCAGGGGTTGCCCTTTTGAACACTCTATTAAGAACTGGAAGCAAGGCAGGGAAAAGATCGAGTTGTGCCTTCATTCCCACTTGGTTTGAAATTTTGGATCCATTTCGCCAGGATTAATCCCTACCTGACACGGACTACAGATCCCAAAAACGCCACTGTTTGCTAACGCCCAGGTGGGCGGGGACTGATTATGTAAGGGGGAGAGTTCTGGCAGATGACGTACATGCCACTGAAGAAGAGAGCTGGTCTCTCGAAATGCATTTGGCAGCTGAATTACTTTGAAGATCGTCTCCTTTCATTTCCTGCTGGCAGGTTCTTGAAAATAAAGAGTTCACTATGGAGTTCGTGTGTGGCTGCTTCCTAAAAGGTCCCCTCACTGTGTTGGATTTTAAATGGCTGCCTGGTCGTGGAAGCTGCCCGCTGTTAGCACAGAGCCAGCCCTCTTCTCTACGGGGGGGCAAGTGGACACGAACGTTCTTAAGGACATTTGCAGGGGTTGCCCTTTTGAACACTCTATTAAGAACTGGAAGCAAGGCAGGGAAAAGATCGAGTTGTGCCTTCATTCCCACTTGGTTTGAAATTTTGGATCCATTTCACCAGGATTAATCCCTACCTGACACGGACTACAGATCCCAAAAACGCCACTGTTTGCTAACGCCCAGGTGGGCGGGGACTGATTATGTAAGGGGGAGAGTTCTGGCAGATGACGTACATGCCACTGAAGAAGAGAGCTGGTCTCTCGAAATGCATTTGGCAGCTGAATTACTTTGAAGATCGTCTCCTTTCATTTCCTGCTGGCAGGTTCTTGAAAATAAAGAGTTCACTATGGAGTTCGTGTGTGGCTGCTTCCTAAAAGGTCCCCTCACTGTGTTGGATTTTAAACGGCTGCCTGGTCGTGGAAGCTGCCCGCTGTTAGCACAGAGCCAGCCCTCTTCTCTACGGGGGGGCAAGTGGACACGAACGTTCTTAAGGACATTTGCAGGGGTTGCCCTTTTGAACACTCTATTAAGAACTGGAAGCAAGGCAGGGAAAAGATCGAGTTGTGCCTTCATTGCCACTTGGTTTGAAATTTTGGATCCATTTCGCCAGGATTAATCCCTACCTGACACGGACTACAGATCCCAAAAACGCCACTGTTTGCTAACGCCCAGGTGGGCGGGGACTGATTATGTAAGGGGGAGAGTTCTGGCAGATGACGTACATGCCACTGAAGAAGAGAGCTGGTCTCTCGAAATGCATTTGGCAGCTGAATTACTTTGAAGATCGTCTCCTTTCATTTCCTGCTGGCAGGTTCTTGAAAATAAAGAGTTCACTATGGAGTTCGTGTGTGGCTGCTTCCTAAAAGGTCCCCTCACTGTGTTGGATTTTAAACGGCTGCCTGGTCGTGGAAGCTGCCCGCTGTTAGCACAGAGCCAGCCCTCTTCTCTACGGGGGGGCAAGTGGACACGAACGTTCTTAAGGACATTTGCAGGGGTTGCCCTTTTGAACACTCTATTAAGAACTGGAAGCAAGGCAGGGAAAAGATCGAGTTGTGCCTTCATTCCCACTTGGTTTGAAATTTTGGATCCATTTCGCCAGGATTAATCCCTACCTGACACGGACTACAGATCCCAAAAACGCCACTGTTTGCTAACGCCCAGGTGGGCGGGGACTGATTATGTAAGGGGGAGAGTTCTGGCAGATGACGTACATGCCACTGAAGAAGAGAGCTGGTCTCTCGAAATGCATTTGGCAGCTGAATTACTTTGAAGATCGTCTCCTTTCATTTCCTGCTGGCAGGTTCTTGAAAATAAAGAGTTCACTATGGAGTTCGTGTGTGGCTGCTTCCTAAAAGGTCCCCTCACTGTGTTGGATTTTAAACGGCTGCCTGGTCGTGGAAGCTGCCCGCTGTTAGCACAGAGCCAGCCCTCTTCTCTACGGGGGGGCAAGTGGACACGAACGTTCTTAAGGACATTTGCAGGGGTTGCCCTTTTGAACACTCTATTAAGAACTGGAAGCAAGGCAGGGAAAAGATCGAGTTGTGCCTTCATTCCCACTTGGTTTGAAATTTTGGATCCATTTCACCAGGATTAATCCCTACCTGACACGGACTACAGATCCCAAAAACGCCACTGTTTGCTAACGCCCAGGTGGGCGGGGACTGATTATGTAAGGGGGAGAGTTCTGGCAGATGACGTACATGCCACTGAAGAAGAGAGCTGGTCTCTCGAAATGCATTTGGCAGCTGAATTACTTTGAAGATCGTCTCCTTTCATTTCCTGCTGGCAGGTTCTTGAAAATAAAGAGTTCACTATGGAGTTCGTGTGTGGCTGCTTCCTAAAAGGTCCCCTCACTGTGTTGGATTTTAAACGGCTGCCTGGTCGTGGAAGCTGCCCGCTGTTAGCACAGAGCCAGCCCTCTTCTCTACGGGGGGGCAAGTGGACACGAACGTTCTTAAGGACATTTGCAGGGGTTGCCCTTTTGAACACTCTATTAAGAACTGGAAGCAAGGCAGGGAAAAGATCGAGTTGTGCCTTCATTCCCACTTGGTTTGAAATTTTGGATCCATTTCGCCAGGATTAATCCCTACCTGACACGGACTACAGATCCCAAAAACGCCACTGTTTGCTAACGCCCAGGTGGGCGGGGACTGATTATGTAAGGGGGAGAGTTCTGGCAGATGACGTACATGCCACTGAAGAAGAGAGCTGGTCTCTCGAAATGCATTTGGCAGCTGAATTACTTTGAAGATCGTCTCCTTTCATTTCCTGCTGGCAGGTTCTTGAAAATAAAGAGTTCACTATGGAGTTCGTGTGTGGCTGCTTCCTAAAAGGTCCCCTCACTGTGTTGGATTTTAAACGGCTGCTTGGACGTGGAAGCTGCCCGCTGTTAGCACAGAGCCAGCCCTCTTCTCTACGGGGGGGCAAGTGGACACGAACGTTCTTAAGGACATTCGCAGGGGTTGCCCTTTTGAACACTCTATTAAGAACTGGAAGCAAGGCAGGGAAAAGATCGAGTTGTGCCTTCATTGCCACTTGGTTTGAAATTTTGGATCCATTTCGCCAGGATTAATCCCTACCTGACACGGACTACAGATCCCAAAAACGCCACTGTTTGCTAACGCCCAGGTGGGCGGGGACTGATTATGTAAGGGGGAGAGTTCTGGCAGATGACGTACATGCCACTGAAGAAGAGAGCTGGTCTCTCGAAATGCATTTGGCAGCTGAATTACTTTGAAGATCGTCTCCTTTCATTTCCTGCTGGCAGGTTCTTGAAAATAAAGAGTTCACTATGGAGTTCGTGTGTGGCTGCTTCCTAAAAGGTCCCCTCACTGTGTTGGATTTTAAACGGCTGCCTGGTCGTGGAAGCTGCCCGCTGTTAGCACAGAGCCAGCCCTCTTCTCTACGGGGGGGCAAGTGGACACGAACGTTCTTAAGGACATTTGCAGGGGTTGCCCTTTTGAACACTCTATTAAGAACTGGAAGCAAGGCAGGGAAAAGATCGAGTTGTGCCTTCATTCCCACTTGGTTTGAAATTTTGGATCCATTTCGCCAGGATTAATCCCTACCTGACACGGACTACAGATCCCAAAAACGCCACTGTTTGCTAACGCCCAGGTGGGCGGGGACTGATTATGTAAGGGGGAGAGTTCTGGCAGATGACGTACATGCCACTGAAGAAGAGAGCTGGTCTCTCGAAATGCATTTGGCAGCTGAATTACTTTGAAGATCGTCTCCTTTCATTTCCTGCTGGCAGGTTCTTGAAAATAAAGAGTTCACTATGGAGTTCGTGTGTGGCTGCTTCCTAAAAGGTCCCCTCACTGTGTTGGATTTTAAACGGCTGCCTGGTCGTGGAAGCTGCCCGCTGTTAGCACAGAGCCAGCCCTCTTCTCTACGGGGGGGCAAGTGGACACGAACGTTCTTAAGGACATTTGCAGGGGTTGCCCTTTTGAACACTCTATTAAGAACTGGAAGCAAGGCAGGGAAAAGATCGAGTTGTGCCTTCATTCCCACTTGGTTTGAAATTTTGGATCCATTTCGCCAGGATTAATCCCTACCTGACACGGACTACAGATCCCAAAAACGCCACTGTTTGCTAACGCCCAGGTGGGCGGGGACTGATTATGTAAGGGGGAGAGTTCTGGCAGATGACATACATGCCACTGAAGAAGAGAGCTGGTCTCTCGAAATGCATTTGGCAGCTGAATTACTTTGAAGATCGTCTCCTTTCATTTCCTGCTGGCAGGTTCTTGAAAATAAAGAGTTCACTATGGAGTTCGTGTGTGGCTGCTTCCTAAAAGGTCCCCTCACTGTGTTGGATTTTAAACGGCTGCCTGGTCGTGGAAGCTGCCCGCTGTTAGCACAGAGCCAGCCCTCTTCTCTACGGGGGGGCAAGTGGACACGAACGTTCTTAAGGACATTTGCAGGGGTTGCCCTTTTGAACACTCTATTAAGAACTGGAAGCAAGGCAGGGAAAAGATCGAGTTGTGCCTTCATTCCCACTTGGTTTGAAATTTTGGATCCATTTCGCCAGGATTAATCCCTACCTGACACGGACTACAGATCCCAAAAACGCCACTGTTTGCTAACGCCCAGGTGGGCGGGGACTGATTATGTAAGGGGGAGAGTTCTGGCAGATGACGTACATGCCACTGAAGAAGAGAGCTGGTCTCTCGAAATGCATTTGGCAGCTGAATTACTTTGAAGATCGTCTCCTTTCATTTCCTGCTGGCAGGTTCTTGAAAATAAAGAGTTCACTATGGAGTTCGTGTGTGGCTGCTTCCTAAAAGGTCCCCTCACTGTGTTGGATTTTAAACGGCTGCCTGGTCGTGGAAGCTGCCCGCTGTTAGCACAGAGCCAGCCCTCTTCTCTACGGGGGGGCAAGTGGACACGAACGTTCTTAAGGACATTTGCAGGGGTTGCCCTTTTGAACACTCTATTAAGAACTGGAAGCAAGGCAGGGAAAAGATCGAGTTGTGCCTTCATTCTCACTTGGTTTGAAATTTTGGATCCATTTCGCCAGGATTAATCCCTACCTGACACGGACTACAGATCCCAAAAACGCCACTGTTTGCTAACGCCCAGGTGGGCGGGGACTGATTATGTAAGGGGGAGAGTTCTGGCAGATGACGTACATGCCACTGAAGAAGAGAGCTGGTCTCTCGAAATGCATTTGGCAGCTGAATTACTTTGAAGATCGTCTCCTTTCATTTCCTGCTGGCAGGTTCTTGAAAATAAAGAGTTCACTATGGAGTTCGTGTGTGGCTGCTTCCTAAAAGGTCCCCTAACTGTGTTGGATTTTAAACGGCTGCCTGGTCGTGGAAGCTGCCCGCTGTTAGCACAGAGCCAGCCCTCTTCTCTACGGGGGGGCAAGTGGACACGAACGTTCTTAAGGACATTTGCAGGGGTTGCCCTTTTGAACACTCTATTAAGAACTAGAAGCAAGGCAGGGAAAAGATCGAGTTGTGCCTTCATTCCCACTTGGTTTGAAATTTTGGATCCATTTCGCCAGGATTAATCCCTACCTGACACGGACTACAGATCCCAAAAACGCCACTGTTTGCTAACGCCCAGGTGGGCAGGGACTGATTATGTAAGGGGGAGAGTTCTGGCAGATGACGTACATGCCACTGAAGAAGAGAGCTGGTCTCTCGAAATGCATTTGGCAGCTGAATTACTTTGAAGATCGTCTCCTTTCATTTCCTGCTGGCAGGTTCTTGAAAATAAAGAGTTCACTATGGAGTTCGTGTGTGGCTGCTTCCTAAAAGGTCCCCTCACTGTGTTGGATTTTAAACGGCTGCCTGGTCGTGGAAGCTGCCCGCTGTTAGCACAGAGCCAGCCCTCTTCTCTACGGGGGGGCAAGTGGACACGAACGTTCTTAAGGACATTTGCAGGGGTTGCCCTTTTGAACACTCTATTAAGAACTGGAAGCAAGGCAGGGAAAAGATCGAGTTGTGCCTTCATTCCCACTTGGTTTGAAATTTTGGATCCATTTCGCCAGGATTAATCCCTACCTGACACGGACTACAGATCCCAAAAACGCCACTGTTTGCTAACGCCCAGGTGGGCGGGGACTGATTATGTAAGGGGGAGAGTTCTGGCAGATGACGTACATGCCACTGAAGAAGAGAGCTGGTCTCTCGAAATGCATTTGGCAGCTGAATTACTTTGAAGATCGTCTCCTTTCATTTCCTGCTGGCAGGTTCTTGAAAATAAAGAGTTCACTATGGAGTTCGTGTGTGGCTGCTTCCTAAAAGGTCCCCTCACTGTGTTGGATTTTAAACGGCTGCCTGGTCGTGGAAGCTGCCCGCTGTTAGCACAGAGCCAGCCCTCTTCTCTACGGGGGGGCAAGTGGACACGAACGTTCTTAAGGACATTTGCAGGGGTTGCCCTTTTGAACACTCTATTAAGAACTGGAAGCAAGGCAGGGAAAAGATCGAGTTGTGCCTTCATTCCCACTTGGTTTGAAATTTTGGATCCATTTCGCCAGGATTAATCCCTACCTGACACGGACTACAGATCCCAAAAACGCCACTGTTTGCTAACGCCCAGGTGGGCGGGGACTGATTATGTAAGGGGGAGAGTTCTGGCAGATGACGTACATGCCACTGAAGAAGAGAGCTGGTCTCTCGAAATGCATTTGGCAGCTGAATTACTTTGAAGATCGTCTCCTTTCATTTCCTGCTGGCAGGTTCTTGAAAATAAAGAGTTCACTATGGAGTTCGTGTGTGGCTGCTTCCTAAAAGGTCCCCTCACTGTGTTGGATATATATATATATATATATATATATATATATATATATATATATACATTACCTACTGGTGATAGCCCGTAGGTATATATAGTTAGGATTTTTTCTCTATGGCACTTTTGAAAATTCTATGTCTAATAACTTTGGCGTTTGTGGACGGAATCGGGGCCGAGAAAAAAGGGGGGTCCCAAAACGCGTTTTTCCCATTCATTTTTCCATAGGGCCTTTGGCCTCACTTTTAGCTCGAACGGCTGAATGGATTTACACAAACCTTGGCAAAATTGTAGGGACTGTTAGCCCGATGTGCCTTTGCTGGGTCTCAATGTATGTGCTCCAGTGGATTTTGAGAAATTAAAGTTTAAAAAAATAGATATATCTGTGACAGCGTCCCAGATAGCGCTCCAGATCGCGTACTTTTCGCGTAACGGAGCTTTGCGTAGCGAAGCTGATTGGCTCTCCGGTGTCTGTCAACATTCTAAACAGTCCGGTGCGGCCGCCATCTTGTCTCTCGGTAGGATCGAGAGACAAGAGGAGGAGAAAAAACGAAGGGGGAATTTAATGAAAGGGGGCAAGGTAGACTCCTCTTGACCCCCTAGGAATGATGTTTGGGTTATTAAAGGGTCCCGTGGGGCAAATAAAAAAAAATTGATTTTTCGCGGTAGAAGCGCTTCTCGGTTCGCGAACCGGGTCGCAAACTGGTAGCGAAACGGGAATTCGCCATTTTGTGTTTCGATTTAATTAAATTACTAGATGGAGGAAAAGCAATGTGAGTATTGGGTATAAGGGGGTATGGGAGACTTATCCTGACCCCCTATGTTTTCTGAGGGTGGTTGAGGAGGCTCATATATGTTGATTCTTGTCTTCCAGCGGTTGCGCGTGAGCGTTTTCTTTTTTTTTTTTTGCCGCTTGACTTCTGTTAACGTTCGATTCGAAGGAAATTGTTCGCCATTTTGACACTGCGAGTAAATATATTGTTAAAAATAATTGTTATAAATTAATCCGTATTGATAAACATTGTCTGCGCCATCTTGCCTTTTTTGCAATGCCACACTTATGTCGTGCACGGCAGCCATTTTAGATGCCTTGACCAGATCCACTCTCTGCACGCCGCCGATCCTCATCATGGCTCCCCACCCTCGCAAGCATCTCCCCCACGCACTGGTCACCCCCGCTCTCTCTCTCGTGCATGGGCCATAAACCTCCCCCATTTGCGCTGCTCTTCCCTGAGAATCACACCCTGTGCCCGCCCGACACCTCCTTTTCACCCTATTCACTACCGCACCCTCTGACACTCCTCTTCCTCTGTGTCCGATTGTCCAGGCCAGTCCCAGGCTATCACTTAGCCCTGCAGATGTAGTTTATGGCCCCAGCTGTAGAGAATCACCCCTCTTCAAAGGAGTTACAGTAGATCAAGGCCCCCACCCGATGAGATCCGTCACACCACACGCGTTCCTACTATCTGATAACCATCCTGTATTGTGCTTGGGGAGGGGATTCTAACTGTGAGGGTGTGTGGGTCCGAGCCTGAAGCGGAAGATTCCAGGGATGCCTTTTTGTACATCAAAGTCTTCACAATTATGTGTCACAATAAAAATATATAGCACTCCAACAAAGTTGTAGGATTATAACACTTTAATTACTTATAAATATATACAACGCTCCAACAAAGGAAACACATTAAAAAAAACTTTTTAAACAACTATTTACATGACATTGCTTTAACCAGGATAGACAAAGAAATGACACAGTGATGTAAAAGTTTCTGAAAGAAATGCCAAGAACGTCCCATGTGAAAGTGAATTTTATCTGGCAATTTTTTTCTTTTCCTTCTCATGAAAAGAAAGTTAATGCCAGGTTCGTTACCTGCCTCATCTGCAAAAAAAAAACTCTCGAGAGGGACCGAAAAAAATATAGCTATGGTAATCATACCATGCATCGGCACATGGAGAGGTGGCACTCTCTTAATTATTCTAAAGCACAACTTCGAGATTTGGTGGATAATCCCCGACCGGCAAAAACATCCACCAATGACTTAGCAATAAGTGAGTCAGAGGCAAGGGAAACGGTCCCAAATCTGTAAAAGAACTTTAGGCAGATGAGATTGACTTGTGTAGCATGTGGAAAATTAATTTCATGCGGAGAGATTAGTATTACTTAAATAAATAGATCATATGAAAATCATCAATGTCCAAAACGTCCTAGAAAGTAATTTTGTCATTTTTGAGGAAGAGAGATAACCTACAGTGGTACGGGGTCGTTTTCGTTCGTATAAGGGGGGCCAGGTGACATTCGTTCGGGGTGGCTTAGGGGCATTTAAAACAACTTCCCTGATACAGGTAGCATATAAAGTAGAGGCTAAATACCAGGATCTTTATCGATTGCTTTATGCTGTAGAAAAATGAAAAACACACAAGAAACCTGGACCATTCATATTTTCAATGTTTCTGCGTACTATACTTTTTAACCCTTAACTAATTGAGCTGCTTCATTTCACCTGCTTTTTAAAAAAAAAAAAAACGGAAACAGTGGCCATTTCTTCTAAACTTACCAATCTACGCGTTACAACTACGTTTGCTTTTTCAAAAACCTTTAATAAAAATATTGGTGCCCAAATACGGGCTTACAACCCCGTGGGCCGGCCACGGAGCAGGCTGGAACTGAAAACGGGGGGGGGGGGGGAGGGGGGTATTTATTTGTGGAAAACATAACAGAGAGTCAGTGGTCGTTGATTTCATAGTAAAAAGTGCGACAAGTGCAACAAAATCATATCGATAATTCATTGTGAGCAAGTACCAAAAGTGTCGACAATTCAAACCTTCAATAATAAATACAGTAATCAATGATGCATTAGAAGTTAATATCAATTCATTGTTCGAATGTGTAATCAGTACCCGTCCCATGTCAATTCATTGTTCGAACGTATAATCAATACCAATCCTGGATCAATTCATTTTCCGAACATATAATCAGTCTTATCCCATACAAACTGCATACATATCTCATGATATCAAGGCTGAGCAATCGGGGCACAACAAGGAGTTGAGAGTTTCATTTGTACCGGCGCCATTTTGGGTGAGGTCAGGAAGGTCCAAGTATAGTCAAAATGTCTCCACCAACTCGTGGTTGGACCGGGACCTCTTTCGGCAGTCCAAAAGTTTTCGTTGAAGGGTAGCAGAGGGGACTGGTGAAATGAACCATCAGTGAAAGTGGGGTGGGAGGAAACAATCTCTCCTACCGGGTCATACTGGTGTCCCACCGGAACTGATAAAGTTGGTAGTCTTGCAGGATTTTGGTGATTTCAAGCCTGAGGCCGGCGCCGGCATGAGCGCGCCGACGTCCCGCGGCTACGTCGTGGTCGTTCCGTGGGTGATCATGGCAGTCATTCCCCATCGGGGTCGGGGGCCCCCGTGGCTCTTATAGAATCTTCAAAGTTGAGAAGAACGTTTCTGGACTCAGGAAACTAGAAGCATTGTTGCACCGCAACAGTGGACGAGACCCCCGCTGGGTGAGCGGAGCATCATTGCCTCGCAATAGTGGACGAGACCTTTTGTCGGGTGAGTGCAGCGCCGCTGCATCGCAAGAGTGGAGGAACCCTTTTGTTGGGTGAGTGGAGCGTTGGGGGTGCAGCTGAGGGGCCCCCACCAGTGGGGGTGGGAGAGGCTCGTTCGCGCCGCCTCTCCCTCCCAGCACACCCCACGCCGACACCTGGCGTTGATATCCGTGATTTCCGGACCAGGCGATAAGAGGGGGGGGTCAGAGGCAGAGGCAAGACATCCCCCCCATGGCCTGCAGGGCGTCGCTTCAGGCCCGAACGGGGAGCTCATATCAAGCACACGTGGGAAGCGGGTCAGCGAGCCAGTCTAGAAGAACACCCTCCGGCCTTGTTGACTGAAACTTCATGGACTCACGCCAGGAATTCAAGGCAGCGAGCACGTCGCCAAGTGTAGGAAAACCTTTACAGTATTCAGCAAACGTGCCGACACCTGGCGTTGATATCCGTGATGTCCGGACCAGGCGATAAGAGGGGGGGGGGTCGGAGGCAGAGGCAAGACATCCCCCCCGAGGCCTGCAAGGCGGCAGAAGAAGGGAATCGGGAGACCAGTACATTTTGGGCCATCCCCCCCATGGCTGATGGCGGTTAGCCGGGCCCCGACCTGCACGTGTCGAGGCCTCATCTTCCGGATGGGCGTAACCGTGGTCCTGTTGCACTTCGGGAGCTTCCGAAATGGGGGTAGGTATCTGCTGATTTGTATCTATTTCATGTTACCGTTAATGGGCGTGGCGGGCGGTGGGACAGACATGCTTGGAGCAGTGGGGAGGGTGGCGGAGCCTAGCTACCTCGTGGCTGCCGTAACGTCAAGCTTTGCTTTTTTCACCACTTCCATGTTTCTTATTTCTAGCGAAGTCAAAAACTTATCAGTGGCCTACTGATTTTGTTTGATTTCTTTCCCTTCCTTTTCAAGTGTGTTTCATGTTAAAGTTTCTGTTTATTAGGATACAGTGATTACTTCATATTTTACATATGTCTTCTTTATTGGGGTACTCTCCGGTTGAGCCAGATGATGTACCTCTAATAAATGGTCCGGGTGGAACTAGTTTCTCAATCAGTGGGGAGTAGATGGGCATGACAGATTACAACGGGGGACAAAGGTCCGCATTACCCACCCTTCACTACTTGCAAAGACTAGACAGAATATTTCTATTCCATGTTATTTGTAAACAGAGAATACCTCGAAAGAACTATTCCTTGAACAATAAATGTCCAGCCAATCAATCAATTAGTGGGGAGAAAAACAGGCATGACGGATTACAACAGGGGACAAAAGTCCGCATTACCTATCCTTCACTATCTGCAAAGGGAGACAGAATATTCCTATTCTTCTCTGTTTGTAGACAGGGTCCGATTTTTGCTCTTTGAGATATTCCCTGTGACAGGGAATATCTCAAAGAGCAATAATCGATAAAAAATTTGTAGGATTATAACACTTTAATAACTTATAAATATATACATTGCAACAAAAACAGTAAAAACCTTAAAACGTTTTTTATTAAAACAGAAGCAAAAATGACAACTAACAGTAGTGATATCCTGGGCGGGTGATGGAACTGGGATTGTTAATGGAAAAAGATCTACAGAGAAAGGTATTGGTGAATTATACTTCTCCGGAAATTTAAAACTAACAAATGTTTTATTTGTGTAATCGTTTCAGGTCAAACGGATTGTGGGACAATGTTCAGAATGGAAGAGTCACCAAAAGGCAAAAAGTAAATGGCGAAAAGGTATGTAGGCGCCTAAATCCAGGGTCACATGTAGGTAAATTTACATTTACAGAATCAGAGAAATTGTTTTTGATGGTAAAATGATGTGACTCCTGCAATGCGTCGCTTTTGCGGAACAGATATATGATGTAATTGTGTTGTTAATGTTACGGTGTACATGTAAAAAATGATGCATAAGTGTTGCAGGGGCATTGTAGATACTCTCCTATGTGTGCTTAGCAATTTCAAGTCACTTCCCCCGGGTTCAAGGGCCTTGTAAATACGTCCCCATGTGTGTCTGGTCATTTGAAGTCATTTTCCTTGTAGTGTAAGGCCCTTGTAAATACGCCCCCATGTGTAAAATTAATTAATTTGCCCTTAAATGTTGCGTTTTTGGTAATTTTACCGAATCAGTAATTTTACCGATTCGGTAATTTTACTGAATCGGTAATTTTACAGATTCGGTAATTTTACCGAAAATGCAAGATTGAAATGTGGGTAGCCAATTTTCCATTGGCACATGGCTTTCAGAATCGGTATTTTACCATGGAATACAAATCCATGGTAAAATACCGATTTCTGTGTACATGCACATCTGTGCATGTACACATATGCCATGTGACAGACAGACGTGTCCTTAGGGCATGTCTGTGTGCCACATTGCACACATGCCCGTTTTGGGGGTGCTAGATGGTGTCAAAGTGATACCCCCTGCACCCTTGACAAATTCGATATTTACCGATTCGGTAAATACTGAATCGGTATTTGAATTGAATCCTATGGGCTTCAAGGCCCATAGGATTCAATAGCAAATACCGATTCGGTATTTACCGAATCGGTAAATACCGAATTTTTAAGGAATCGGTAATAAATCAGATGTTGGTACCTACATCCCATTTACCGATTTTGAAATACCGAATCGGTAAAATTCGGTAATATTCGGTATTTCAAAATCGGTAAATGTGGTTTATCTACATCTGGCCCTAGGTGTATTATTGTTTTACATAAAATGTTTTAAAACTTTGTTTGAAATCAAATGCATGCACACTTAGGGCCAGATGTAGGTGGTCGTTTCAGGCCATTTACCGACCGGTTACGGCGGTTTTCGGTCGTTTCCGATCGTTAAATGGCAAAATGGTATGTAGGGGCTTAAATCCAAGGCCACATGTAGGTAAATCTACATTTACAGAATCGGAAAAATTATTTGTTCGGTAAAATACCGAATCGGTAATTTTACCGATTCTGTTAATTTGTTATGTAGGGGGGAGTCTTCTGAGTCCCAAAGGCCTTAACGAATCGGTATTTTAGCATGAAATCCAACTTCATGGTAAAATACCGATTGCGGTGTGCATGCACATGTGTGCTCGCACACCTATGTCATGTGAAAGGCAGACCTGCCCTTAGGGCTGGTTTGCTTGCCACATGGCACCTGTGCCTGTTTTGAGGGTGTCAGAGGGTGTCAAAGTGATACCCCTTTCACCCTTGTGCATACTTTTTTTTTTTTTTATAGCATTGTCGAATCTAGTTCTTACTGTTATTGATTTACTGTTTGGTAATAGTGGTTAATAACATTTGTTATTATATTTCACCACAGATTCAACTGCAGATTATTTGGGAATTAGACAATGCCGTCTAAGGATAGAATTCAAAAGGCTACAAAACGTCAAAGACAGCTTGACCCCGGGAGCCGGCCGCCTATGTCGGGTGCGATCTCAGGCTACACCAGGGCTATAAGACTTGGGGAGGGGGTCGGAGCCAAGCGTCTTCTCCGAGTCCGTGCCATCACACCGCCCCTCGGGGGCCTCCGTCAAGTGGTTTAGGGAGGTACCGTATCACATTGTTTTCAAATGCAGTCAGGTCCACAAACGGCCCCCACTTACTTTGAGAATAGTGAAGCTGCAGCAGGTGCAAATAAGGTTTAGAAAATGTTACAAGCCCTGCTCAGAACTCTGAAGTATGGCACCCAACATCCAGGACTAATGCCATTTGTGCAAGGCAGTGACATCGAAGCAACTCAGGGACCAAAACCATGAACGAACACTCATGTATGAAAATCTTACTATTGATGCTTGACTGAAGCCAAGGAGATCAGAGTGCATGAGTCTCATGCTCGATCGATTGAGCTGGCCGGATCGGGCAACTAAAAGTATAAAATAGTTATGTAAATAGTTATTTAATAAAATGTTTTACCCTGTTACTTTGCTGGTGTGTTGTATATATTTATAATATTTGCATAGGGTTTGTAGTTATTTTGGGTGGGGTGGGTGGCGGAGCCGAGCTGTGTTGTAGCCATCATCGTGTGGAGCTCAGTTCATCTCACTAGTTTCGTATTTCTCATGAGGGGTTGTTCTTAATGTTTCTATTTTAGCTAGGTCAAAAAGAGATCCCATTAGTGGCCTACTGATTTTGCTCGATTTCTTTTGTTTTTTAAAACGATTTTTCACTATCTGCAAAGACTAAACAGAGTATTGTGACTCTGTGCTTGTTTGTAAATAGAGAATGAACCAAAGAGAACAAATTCTAAAACAGTAAATGCTTGGATAACAATCAATCAAATGGAGAGAGAAGCAGACACGACGGATTAGAACGGGGGCAAAGGCCTGCGTTAACTACCCTTCACTATCTGCAAAGAGAGAGTACTGCTAGGAGAAAAGCGAGGGGGGGGGCAGCGTTCAAAGTACATCAGCGTGCATAAATACGAAAATGTTTTTACCTATCACGTACTTCACATTTGACAGCTTTTGATATTTGCTATTAAAAAACCATTGAAATTCACTGAATAAACCATAGGTTTTAGGCCATATATAGTTAGGGATTAGCATTTACAAAACCTTAATTTACTCGCACAAAACCATAGAAATTCGCATATATAGTTAGATGCAATAACTATATATCGCGCACCCGCAATACACTGCTGATGATGTCACATATTACATCATTCATGACATGGTCAGTGACACCACTGATGACATCACTGATGTCATCAGTGATGTCACTGACCATGTCATGAATGATGTAATATGTGACATCATCAGCAGTGGATTGCGGGTGCTCGATATATAGTTAGTGCAACTAACTATATATGGAATTTCAATGGTATTGTGCGAGTAAAATAAGGTTTTGTAAATGCGAATTCCTAACTATATATGGTCTATAACCTATGGTTTTTCAGTGAATTTTCAAGGTTTTGTAAATGCTAATTCCTAACTATATATGGTCTATAACCTATGGTTTTTTCAGTGAATTTTCAAGGTTTTGTAAATGCTAATTCCTAACTATATATGGTCTATAACCTATGGTTTTTTCAGTGAATATATATATATATATATATATACATACATATATAAACATGTATCATCTGTATATCTATATAAATACAAACATAAATGCATGCATACATATACTTATATGCATACAGATGCATGTTATTTACATGAACGTTGAAAAAACACTAATAAAAGCAAAGCTAAAAAGCCACCTCATTACAAACAGAATGGCTTTAACTTAAACGAGGGCGAGATCTATTGCATTTTCAATGCTTGTTTACTTTGGTTCCATCAAGAAGGCATTCAGATGTGTCACACATTTGCCATAAATTCTGAATTTTAGCACTCTAGTTGCACATTAGATCACTGTAGTAAAGCTACTGCTCACCAGGGACGTCTGCTGCTGGTATTCAAAGTGCATGTTTCAGTCTGCATGTCAGAATTTTTTTAATGAAATAGAAGAGGATTTGAGAAGTCACTCAAAATGATCCCTAATTTTTCTTTCTGAAGCACTAATCATACTTTCTATGGCAAAATTAACCCCCTCATGTTGTTCCTTTTTAAATTGAGTGTTTTCAGACTTACCACTTCATTCCAATCAAGATGGCTTCTGGTGTGCCATACTTTTGTCATAAGTAAGACTGTTAGCGCTCTAGTTGTTCTTTAGAACACTCTGGGACATTCTGTCATTGGGCTATACTTGGGGTACATCTGGGTGATATTTGGGCTACATTTAGGCTCTTTTGTCTCTGGTGGCCATCTTGGGAGACTGTATGTCAGAATTTTTTAATGAAATTGAAGAGGGTTTGAGAAGTCACTCAAAATGTGCCCTAATTTTTCTTTCTGCAGCACTAATCATAATTCATATGGCAAAATATACCCCCTCATTTTGTTCCTTTTTAAATTAAATGTTTTAAGAGTTACCACTTTATTCCAATCAAGATGGCTTCAGGTGTGCCATACCTTTGTAATAAGTAGGACTGTTAGCGCTCTAGTTGTTCTTTAGAACACTCTGGGACATTCTGTCATTGGGCTATACTTGGGCTACATCTGGGTGATATTTGGGCTACATTTGGGCTCTTTTGTCTCTGGTGGCCATTTTGGGAGACTGCATGTCAGAATTTTTTCATGAAATAGAAGAGGATTTGAAAAGTCACTCAAAATGTGCCCTAATTTTTCATTCTGCAGCACTAATCATACTTTCTATGGCAAAATATACCCCCTCATGTTTCTTTTTAAATTACATGTTTTAAGAGTTACCACTTTATTCCAATCAAGATGGCTTCAGGAGTGCCATACCTTTGTAATAAGTAGGACTGTTAGCGCTCTAGTTGTTCTTTAGAACACTCTGGGACATTCTGTCATTGGGCTATACTTGGGCTACATCTGGGTGATATTTGGGCTACACTTGGGCTCTTTTGTCTCTGGTGGCCATCTTGGGAGCCTTCATGTCAGAATGTTTTAATGAAATAGAAAAGGATTTGAGAAGTCACTCAAAATGTGCCCTAATTTTTCATTCTGCAGCACTAATCATACTTTCTATGGCAAAATATACCCCCTCATGTTGTTTCTTTTTAAATTAAATGTTTTAAGAGTTACCACTTTATTCCAATCAAGATGGCTTCAGGTGTGCCATACCTTTGTAATAAGTAGGACTGTTAGCGCTCTAGTTGTTCTTTAGAACACTCTAGGAGGCTGCAGTAGAACACAAAGGAATCAACTGACAGTCTCTGTCCTTGTTGGATGTACATGTTTTACTGAGAATGTCAGACTTCATTTTCACATGACTGAGAAAGATAATGTGAATTTACAGAAAATATGCTTTCAGTTTAACTTATAGATCCCCTTCCAAACCACTGTGGGAAAATCATGAGATATTAGTTTTCTTTCAAACAATATTCATGATATCACAGCAGAAGGTTTTTTCACATGGTAAAATCACCTTAGAACCCACCACAATTCCTAAAACGAGTATGGTACCATCAACAAATGATTTATAATGTAACTAAAGTCCTAAAACCCTCTATTAACTACAATGCTTTTTAATGAGGTGCTATCATGTATATTGGTCCCAAGATGGCTGCCAACACTTCTTGGATGAAGTGCTGACAGCCAATCAGATCAGATTTGTGGTTAGGCTCCGCCCAGATATATATCTTTTTTTGAACCTAAATTACTCAAAATCCACTGGAGCACATATATTGAGACCTAGCAAAGGCACATCGGGCTAACAGTCCCTACAATTTTGCCAAGTTTCGTACAAATCCATTCAGCCGTTCGAGCTAAAAGTGAGGCCAACCGCCCTATGGAAATTAACATGGGAAAAACGCGTTTTGGGACCCCCCTTTTTTCTCAGCCCCCCCTTGATAAAACCCCCCCAAATTGTCAGGGGCTGCTCAGAAACAAAATGTTCCATTTTCCTGAAAATTTCAGCCAATTCCGTCCACAAACGCCAAAGTTATTAGACATAGAATTTTCAAAAATCCCATAGAGAAAAAATCCTAACTATATATACCTACTGGCGACCGCCAGTAGGTAATATATATATATATATCATCAAACGATTCCAGTATTCAGTACCAGAAAAAACGGCCAGCACACAGATGAAGTGTTCTTCTTTTTCATTCTGTTTCCGAACCCCCTACACCCCCGACAGACGCGTTTCGCTCAAGGCTTCGCCAGTGTCCAAAAAAAAATATATATATATCTATACTACTATTATAAAGAGAGAACACAAACCTTTGAGCCAGGTAAACTACAAAAGTAATGCACCAATCACTACACCCAATACACCATTTGAAAGGGGAGATGTGGCAGAAGGACATAGGCTATAGATATGTACACCATATACATTAAAAAAGCAAAAATGCCAAAAGTGGTAAAGTAGTCCCTTGGGGGCGTGGCCGTGGGCGTCTCAGACATCAAATGTGGGCGTTTACAGGGCTGTGCCAAGTGCAAATAACAAACATAGGTCAAGCGACTTCACAACACACTTAAATATGCAGACATAGAGCGGAAATCTGCTTTCACTGAATTTAGAACGCACAATATGCAGACATAGAGCGGAAATGCGCTTTCAATGAATTTCTAACAAACATTTGCAAATCCCTACACATACAGCGGAAATGTGCTTTCAATGAATTTAAATTCACACATAACACCAATATACAAAAACAGCAGAGGTGCGCGCTATAAGAAATATACACACATTCGTTGGAGTTATCCAGACAACATTGACGCCTTCGCATTAAAAACCGGGCGGGCCTTCCATCGACGAGGAGTGTCAAATGACGCCAACAGAGGGGGCAGGATTAATCTCATACTACACCAATCACAACGCACTAAAGTAAACACACACACGACTTCGGCTTACCAAAAAAAAAAGTCTTTAACCATTGGCCATTGACCAACGACGTCACAGGTGGGTAAACACGAACAAAAAAAGCCGACATTTCTTAACGGAGAAGCGCAATCGACTGCGCATTCACAAGACTTTCCTCACATCTTGCGGACAAGATAAAACGCTTACAATAAGACATACGAATAACGAAAATAACACAACTGCCCATAATCACTCGAGCACTGCCAGGACTTCACCACACAATTGACAAAACGAAAGGGAAACTTATTTGAAGGGATACAAAAACGAACACACGGAAAGAGCCTTCGAAAGAAAAAAAACATTAAACAGGTGACACGACACTTTCCTCACATCTTGCCGACAACATAAAACACGGAAAACAATACATATGAATTTAAAAAATAACACAAGTGGGCCAAATCAGTTGAACAGGGCCAGGACTTGCACAGACAACTCTTCTGCGGGGCGGGCGGGGGCCCTGAAGCAGCCTTTTGCTCCCGGACAACGTCGGGACGGGCCGCTAGTATATATATATATATATATATATATATATATATATATATATATATATATATATATATATATATATATATATATATATATATATATATATATATATATATATATATATATATATATATATATATATATATACTACTATTATAAAGAGAGAACACAAACCTTTGAGCCAGGTAAACTACAAAACTAATGCATCAATCACTACACCCAATACACCATTTGAAAGGGGAGATGTTGCAGAAGGACATAGGCTATAGATATGTACACCATATACATTAAAAAAGCGAAAACACCACAGGTGGTAAAGTAGTCCCTTGGGGGCGTGGTCGTGGCCGTGGGCGTCTCCAACAACAAATGTGGGCGTTTACAGGGCTGTGCCAAGTGCAAATAACAAACATAGGCCAAGCGACTTCACAACACACTTACATATGCACACAGAGCGGAAATGCGCTTTCACTGAACTTAGAACGCACAATATGCAGGCATAGAGCGAAAATGCGCTTTCAATGAATTTCTAATAAACATTTGCAAATCCCAACACATACAGCGGAAATGCGCATTCAATGAATTTAAATTCACACATACAGCGCGGTAACACCAATATACAAAAACAGCAGAGGTGCGCGCTATAAGAAATATACACACATTTGTTGCAGTTACCCAGACAACATTGACGCCTTCGCATTAAAACCCGGGCGGGCCTTCCATCGACGAGGAGTGTCAAATGACACCACACAAGGGGCAGGATTAATCGCATACTTCACCAATCACAACGCACTAAAGAAAACACACACACGACTTCGGCTTACCAATAATAAAAGTCTTTAACCATTGGCCATTGATCAACGACGTCACAGGGGGGTAAACAGAGACAAAAAAAAACAAATGTAGCCCAAATATCAGCCAGATGTAGCCCAACTATATCCCAATGACAGAATGTCCCAGAGTGTTATAAAGAATAACTAGAGCGCTACCAGTCTTACTTATGACAAAAGTATGGCACACCTGAAGTCATCTTGATTGGAATAAAGTGCTAACACTTAAAACATTTAATTTGCAAAGGAACAAAATGAGGGGGTTCATTTTGCCATAGAAATATGATTAGTGCTGAAGAAAGAAAAATTAGGGCACATTTTGAGTGACTTCTCAAATCCTCTTATATTTCATTAAAAAAATTCTGATATGCAGTCTCCCAAGATGGCCACCAGAGACAAAAGAGCCCAAATGTAGCCCAAATATCAGCCAGATGTAGCCCAACTATAGCCCAATGACAGAATGTCCCAGAGTGTTCTAAAGAACAACTTCAATCCTGTTTGGGCTTTTCATCTGAGGGCGAAAGTTTGATGGATATATAAAACATTCTCAACCTTTTCAGAAACGTAGTCACTGAAGGATGTCATCAGTGATGTTATCATTTATGTCATTTGAGAGGTCATCAGTGATGTCACTGACCATATCATGAGTGATGTAATATGTGATGTCATCAGCAGTGCATTGAGGGGGAGCAAGTTATAGTTAGTCAACTAACTATAATGGCCACATTTCTCTGGTTTTGTACGATTGAAATGTCCAACTAACTATAATGTCCCTGAAACCTATGTTTTTTCAGTGTATTTCTGAGTTTTTTTAAATGCTAATTTCCAACTATAACTATCTTGAAACATATGATTTTTTCAGTGAATTTCCAAGGTTTTTTTAATGCTAATTTCTAACTATATTGTCCCTGAAACCTATGGTCTTTTCAGTGAATGTCTAGTGTTTTTTAAATGCTAATTTATAACTGTAATGTCCCTGAAACCTATGGATTTTCCAGTGAATTTCAAAGGTTTTTTAAATTCTAATTTCTAACTTTAATGTTCCAAAAATATTTTATCTTATTTTTTTAATTGTTATAAAAATTATGTATTATTTCGTATTTTCTTAAAATGTAAATATTCATTTCTATTTATAAAAAGTTGGTTGTGTACCTGTCTTGAACGATGCACAAATTAAAGCCGCAATATTTGTAGAGTCATATAGGATGTGCACTTTGTAAGCGACGGGTGTGCGAATTACGACCCCGTGTAAAGTTACGTACATAGATGCGGAGATCACGCTGGGTGCATACCTCTGCCACAAGTTTTAAAACTATATATATATATATATATATATATATATATTTATATATATATATATAAGCTTTATATGTATATTAAAGCAAGAGATTATTTCATTTTTATAAAAATCATATATTTGTAACTAGAATAAAGATAAATTATTTTAAAATATTTTTTCGAATTCACGATGGGTGCAGAGTGGATGCGTGCTCGGTGCGCAAATCCATGTGACCTTTTCAAAAAATAATTTCATTGGTTGATAACTTTTTCATTCTAGAAGTTACAAGACCCCACCCAATGTTCTCCTTCCTTCCAGAAGATCTACAGAGACACAGATCTTGTGATTTCTCTATCTTTTTCTGGATTGTTTTGGTGTTTTTTGAACAGCAATTCCAAACGGCTTCTTCTAACATTGACCAATAGCTTCATGCAGTGGAAGAAGATGATATTCAAAAACCTTTCAAAAAAAGATATGAAAACGGTGTCCAGGCCTTTTTTTCAATCCCTGAAGGCTAGAAGAAGGAAATCGCACAAAAGGTTATGTGCACTATCTGTAAAAATGTCCTGTCGGCGGATTAGACAAAACATATTTGTGCAGCATATCTTCGATGCTCAAGCATCTTCAAGCTATCCACCCATGGGGCCTTGCTGAGGAGCAACACTGCCGCGCTCTGGAGAAACAGGCTGGACAAGATGACCAACTTGGAGGGCCTAGCACATCATCTGGTTTTTCCACCAGTATGACAAGTAACATCAAACCAGAATTTGCAAGAATTCAACATTGTTGCATTAAATGCAAAAAAGTTCTGTGCCATGGAGAGCAATCAGTGGACGTCATTGTGGTTGTTGTCAGAAACCATGTTTGTTAAAAATAAAGTTTTGTTTTTGTAATGTGTTCTTAATTGCAAAATGTTTTGAAAGTTTTCACAGTTCATTCTGTTTATTTTTCCTATAAAAAATCCTTTTAAAAAAGTTAGAAAATCACAAAAAAATATAAAATACAAAAAGAAGAAACATTTTGTTTTGGTAGAACCACCTATTCTGTTAAAGAGGAATTTGCATGTGCTGTATGAAATGTATGGATAATATCTGCATGATTACATGGGTGCATGAGTACTGCCTGGATGACTGGAGAAGTGCTTGGGTAGTGGCGGAGTGATTGGATGAGTGCTTGGGTGTTGACTGTGTGATTGGAGGATTACATGGGTAGTGCAAGGGTGATTGCATGAGTGTATGAGTAATGCCTAGGTGATTGCATGAGTACATGGGTAGTGCGTGGGTCAATGGAAGAGTGCATGGGTAGTGTTTGGGTGATTGCATGAGTGCATGGGGAGTGCCTGGGTGATTGCATGAGTATATGGGTAATGGCTGGGTGGTTGCATTAGTGCATGTGTAGTGCCTGCGTGATTGGAGCACTGCATGGTTATTGCCTGGGTAATATAAGGATTGAATGAGTAGTGTCTGGGTGGTTTTGTAATTTGTGGTTAATGCCTGGGTGATTGCAAGAGTGCAGATGTACTGTATGGGTGATTGGAAGAATTCATGTGTAATGCTTGAGTGATTGCATGAGTGCATGGGTAGTGCCTGGATGATTGGAGGAGTACAAGCATAGTGCATGGTGATTTTATAATTGCATGCGTAGTGACTGGATGATAGCAGGAGTACATGTGTAGTGCCTACATTATTTTATAAGTGCATGGGTATTGTTTGGTTGATTTTACAAGTGCATGCTTAATGCCTGGATACTTACATGAGTTTATAGATAATGTCTGGATGATTGTTTGAATACATGGTTAGTGCCTGGGTCATTGCATGAGTACATGAGTACTGCCTGGATGATTAGAGGACTGCAAGGATAGTGCATGGTGATTTTATAAGTGCATGGGTATTGGCAGAGTGATTGGATAAGTGCATGGCTAGTGGTTGGGGGATTAGAGGAGTGCATGGGTAGTGCCTGGGTAATCTAAAGAGTAAATGAGTAGTGTCTAGATGATTAGAGAACTGCATGGGTAGTTGAAAGATGATTGGAGTAGTGCATGGGTAATGCCTGAGTTATTGCATGAGTGGATGACTAGTGCCTGGTTGATTGCAGGAGTACATGGGTTGTGCCTGTGTAATTTTGTAAGTGCATGGGTATTCCTTGGGAGATTTTGTAAGTGCATGAGTAATTCCTGGGTAAATACATGAGTTTATAGGTAATGCATGGATCATTGCAAGAGTGTGTGGTTAGTGTCTGAGTGATTGGAGGAGTGAAGGGATACCACAAGGTGATGTTATAAGTGCTTGGGTATTGGCAGAGTGATTGGGTAAGTACATGGTACTGACTGGTTGATTGTAGGAGTGCATGGGGGTAGTACACGGGTGATTGGAACAGTACATGGGTAGTGCTTGAGTTATTGCATAAGTGGATGAGTAGTGCCTGGGTGATTGGAAGTGTATATGGGTAGTGCTAGGGTGATTTTGAAAGTGCACAATTATTGCTTGGATGATTGCATGAATTCATGGTTACTGCTCAGGGGATTGTATAACTGGAGGAGAAATGTCTGGATGATTGAAGGACTGCATAGGTTTTTGCAACATTCTGGAAGTAATGTGTGGGTGATTGCAAAGCTGTATGGGTACTGCCACAGTGAATAAAGCTTTATATTGGCAATGCATAGGTGATTTTGTAAGTACATAGATCACATTTTAGTGATGAAAGAAGTGCATGGGTTCTGGTAAAGTGATTTGCTGAGTGTGATAATTCAGTTTGAAAAAATTAATGACTGCAATAAAAGAGACTGTAAATATTACTATAAAACATTATGATTATTACATTACTTTATCTTACCTTTGTTATTGAAGTGGATATGACACTCATTGAAACAATTCTGCAGTTGTTTTTTATAACCTAAATGTAAGATATTTCCAAACTTTAGAATTACTTCCTGTAAAAGAGAAGAAAAAATAATGTTATTGCAAATAATATTATAGTTTCAAGAACGTAACGTAATTTCACAATTAGATAAAACATTCAGATTCTCTTTTTTGCTGTTTTCAGATTCTTTTAAATTTCACCTTACACAGTTATATTAATGTTGATCATCATGTAACAGCGGGCAGAAAAAATACAATCAATAAGTTTGTAAAAAAAAAAACCTGTGCTCAAAGAATTTACAGCAAACTCAACTATCTGTTTACATTTTCATAAATAAACATTCTCATTTACATTGCATATAATACAAAGATCAAATATATAAACTGCTTCTTTCAAACACAATTTTCTAAATACAATTTCATTCATTTGTTTTGGAGAAAGGAGTACCAAGCCAGAGGTGCTCCCCATATACATATGCTAATATGAACCAAGGATGCACCTACATTTGGAACTGATTCTGATGAGACTGTGTTATCTTCCAAAAACAGGAAAAAAATGTACCTTAAGACAACAAGTTTTACTGTTTAAACTCATCGATGTGGGAAATATTGTCTACGGAAATACAAGTCAAAGGAAAACTTTTATACAAAATGTCGTTTTGGATTCCCACGTCCATGAATTTCCAAAGGAAAAACATCTTCCCAATAGGTCGAATGATATTTCCAAAATCATTTGCAGTGAAAATATCCAAAATAAACACGTTAATTCATGTTTACATCTTCTCAATAGGCCAAATTATGTTTTCAAAACTTTGGCACCAAAAATGTCAGATATGAAGTCGGTAATTCATTAGGCAACCAAATTTGAATTCCAAATGGGCATCATTACAATGTGTCCATCCTTTAGTGCACTTTAAATACACAGTATGGTGTCTAGATGTTGTAGTAGGTCCATCATGGAACTTAATAGCGACTGCTTCAAAAAGTTCTTCCTGAAATTGACAGTTGACTTGCCACAACATTTTTAATTTTGGTTTCCAATTTTCTTCTTTCTGCTCTACAACGTTGTAGCATTAAAATTACATATTGTCCACATCTTTCTATAAATAATGTTGACAACATTTCAGTTTTTGCAGTAAGTACATTTCATATCTTGATCAGCTGATTTAACTAATATGTTAAAAGACACTGTTTTGCAATCTAGTATTGTCAATTATATGAATCGTTCAGTGTCGTTCAGTTGAAGAAGAAAATGAAGTCTTTACATATATGATTCCATCTGTAACGATGTCCAAACAGATTTTCAATTTGTATTCCTTCACCTTCCAATACTGCAAGCATAAACATAGGATATTCTTGAGCATCTTGTTGTACATTGAGTGTAAATTGTGAAGAACCAGAACATATATCCAAAAAGATGCTGAATGCCAGAAGCAGTTTGTATTTTAGTTTTTTCAGTTGTCAATTTTTCAAAAATATAATGCAACAAATAACAGAATCTTTTTTCTCGATTCTCCATACTTTGATGATGAAGATTTTCTAGAAAAAAACATGATGCTCAGAATTACATTAGCATAGCAGTTGATACCTGAACAATGTTCGAACCGGTATCCTACAATATCGTCAACAGTGTCCATTTTCATTTTCTTTGCAGCCTCAACATTCTCTTGAATTCTTTTTCTTCTTTCCAACCACACAAGAGAGTTTCTCATATGTTCATTTTGGACATACTACACACTTTTTATTTATGGGCTATTCAGCTAAGTTGGCAGCATACAGTCTTCCTAAACGATTATACTCTCTTAGACAAATTGCATCTGCACTAATCTTTTTCTCATCAAAATCAATCAAATGCAATCCAGATAATGTTCTTACTAAAGACAATGCAACAAATGCCATGCCCTATTAAACTCTGTACTTCCAATGTTTACCGAATGCACTGTCTACACTTAAACCTTGAGATTTATGAATGGTCAACGCACATGCTAAAAAAAGAGGAAACTGTTTTCCACGAACATATAAGTCTTTAACAAGCAAATAATTAACAGCACAACGTCCAACCTGTTTTATCTCTTCAATCTGATCAAATTTAATCTTCAAGAATTCAATTCCATCTCTATTTGGATAATTAACAAACTAAACAACTTTTGCCATTGCTCCATTTACTAAACCTTTTTCTACATCCAAATCACGCTGTAAAATTTCCCGACAGTTTTCATATACATATAAACTCTTTTCTAAACCAGCGCTCCTAGATAAAGACTTTTCCAAAGAATTCAATTTTGATTTTAATTTTTCTGACAGAATAATAGTAATTTCTTTGTGTTCTATTTCATCAATGGCTTCCATTTTCATTATTTGTTGTTTTTCCAGCTTCAAAAGTTCTTGATTGAATGAAGAACACTCTTGCAGTGTTGACATTAGGCAAATTATAGATTTCTTTGTTCCAATTGTTTTATACATTTTTTCAGGACCAACATTTTCATTTGGAAACACGTTTGTAAGTAGCCGACTTTGTAAAGATTCTTTACCATGTTTTGTCAGAATACCAATTCTTATATCTTGAAGAATGCTTCCATAATGTTCATTGCTTGCTTGTCGCATATTCTTAATAAGTTCTTTACATTCAAAAGGAGACCAAATGTTGGCATTTCCCAAATATTTCCTAGTGTCTTCATGCGCAAGTGTTTTAAAAACTGGTTGTCCTTTTACAGGAGTAAGTTGTAGTAGGTCGCCAAATAGAATTACATGTTTTCCTCCAAATAAAACATCATAATCTGTTTTTAAAATCTGCTGCATTCTTAAATGTACAAAGGCAAGCATTAAGTTTGAGACCATGCTAACCTCATCAATGATCAGAAGTTTCATTTTCTTTAGTACTCTTGAAACTTCAAAACAAGCTTTTCCAGATAGCTTGTGCTATTCCAACTTATTTTCCTGTTCAACTGATAGCATCAGCAAATTATGTAATTTAATTCCTTTAATGTTGTGTGCTGCTAACCCAGTTGAAGTGGTTACAACATAAGATAAATGTGATTCAGTGGTGGTCCAAATTTTAATTATGAAACTTTTAACTGTACCAGATTGACCACTGACATACATTCAAATAGGTTTACATGATGAACAGTTACATTCTTTTTTTTCATGAAGTAAACCATGGTCTATCTGTAGTGTAACTTGCTGATACATTTCTTTCTGTACTTTTCGGTTTATTTAATGCTGAATATTCAATTTCTTGTACAGATTTCAATACTCGATTTCGTGTTGCAGCAAAACCTAGACGTACCAAAACGATTCCTCTTGACTTTGAATATACACTTGCAGATGCCAACCGATCTAAACATTCGTAGGGTACAATCTCTTGATGGGAAAGCATCTTCAAACTAAAGCTGTACAATTTGTTACTAAGAGTCTTAGTCTTCTCTTATGAAATTTCTTCCCACATTTCTTTCAACTCCGTATTTTCAGATTTTGTTATGTGTTGGACCTGCGATGGGCAAGCCCAGCACAAAGGGGGGGTAGCTTGGCTCAAGTGACAAGGCAAGTGAAGGCTCTAGTGTTAAGCTGGCTCTGACCCAATAATAACTCCTTGCGCAGTCACACCAAAAAGAAGGACACCACACCACTGCTGTAGAAAAATACGATTCCTTTATGTAAAAGTTCTCTGTTGTAAATAGGGTTCAGTTGGGAAAGCACATTCACATTTCTTTAGTCACAAATCTCTGGGATTCTGTTACTGAAATAAATACTGTAAATAGATCTTCAGGAATAAATAGCACGATAAATAGAATAAATATCAGGAATAAATATCACAAATAAATATCACTTTTATATAGCAGAATAAATACTGGTTCATTTAAATAAATAACCACATGTTCATTCTGGTATCGCTGCCACCAATTAAATGCTTTAGGAAGATTACACTTGCAATATGTTTCAGCTTGGAAAGATAACTCTTACAGTTCACGTTGGTTTCAAGGATAACGAGTACGGCCTTCCCTAGGCACAAAATAAGCTTTAGACTCTTTAGGGTTCCCTCAGGGAGTAATGCGCGTGTATCTGAAAGGCAAGGAAACACAGTGAATACAGCATTTGCACTCCGCTGCCACCGGGATGAGATCTCTGCTTGCCGGTGGAGTCTATGCGCGCCTACAGGCTTTGACACCGCTAGCACACAGGCGGCACCAGTTCAAAGTCTTTAGACTGACGAACGGGCTGCCGGAGGGGTCACACAACCTTCGCGCTCAGTCAAATGAATGCCGGTTCACAGTTCCTTCACAACGCTGAACCCCACCTGAAGAAACGGGCCCACCTCGCATCGGCTGCAATCGGTAAGCGATTCAGTCAGGGCACAGCACTTCTCATGCCAGCGACAGGGTTTTCAGGGGCTCCACGGTCCTCCCTCCGACTTCCTCTTACGGGGTGGATCCCGCCCACAGCTACAGCTTCCGGCTCACTGGGGAAGGGGCAGAGACGCTAGTCCCGCCCAATGAAGTCCGGCCTTTCCCCGCCCCGGCGCACCACCTCACCTTCAGTCCGCACAGGAAGCGCTCTACGGTGGTGGGGCTCGGAGACGTCCGAGCTCCCCCTGGAGGCGCCTGTCGCGAAGGGGGCACTTCTAAAGATCGCGGTCGCGGCGAACTTGCTCTCGCCTCGGGACACGAAGTATCAGTCACGATATCACCACCGGGGGGGCGGGGAGGCACTACAAGTATGGCCACAGTCTTTGGGGCAATGAGGCACTTGCTGGGCAGGCGCTATAGGCGCAAGGTCACCACTCACGCAGCTGACTGGAACGTCAGTCAGAAACAATGCCAGCAACCTTTGCTACTCTACTGCCTACGCTACCAGCCACCTCAGGGGGTCAACAGGGCAGGTGTCAATCTGGTGTCAAGTCTGGAATCTCCTTCTTCTTTTCTTCTTTCTCTAATGGCCGCCAGGGACTGGGCCTTTTATAGCCAGTGCCCTGGGGTGCTGGCACGAGCCAGAAGGTTCTAGAACCTTCTCTGGCTGTGACAACGCCCTGGCACTTTTGAGGTATATATTGGTCACTAGCAGCCACCGTACTGTGGCTCTAGAGCAGCCATTTTGTGTATCTGAGGAAAACAAAGGGATTCCTATCAGGAATGTGCATCAAACAAAGGGCGCCAAAACCTCAAAAGGCCAGAGTTCAGGGAGGCTCCAATGGGAGTCACTCACATGAGGGAAATGGGTGTCCACAATTTTAGGGCCACTCATACAGGTTGACAACCCCAGTTTGTAATGCCACAGGTTCCGCCAGGCACCTTGTAAATAGGTGCCAAAAACCTTGTGAGCAACTGGGCGTCAAGGAACATCTAGCCCCATGAAACAGCACATAAAAAGTCCTGGCAGACAAAGAAAAACGACAAAGTTTGGGAGGTACGGGGGAACAAATGAAATCATAGTGGTGAGGGGACTCTCAGAAGCAGACGGGTCTAACATTATGTATAACGTAACATAGTTAGAAACAGCTATCCAATTATCTGCAACATACTGGATATCCATGTTTGCATTTCAAATCATCAAAATCACTGGATTGTAAACATTAATATACTTTGAGTATTCACTTCTTTTTATATTGTAAGTATTCTTTGGAGTTTGTTGAGTTACAGTATGCCTCATTGCTGACATGAAACTGTTGACTCTACCTTTGGAAATTAATGGATGTGGGAATCCAAAACGACATTTTGTATAAAAGTTTTCCTTTGACTTGTATTTCCATCGACAATATTTCCCACATCGGTGAGTTTAAACCGTAAAACTTGTTGTCTTAAGGTACATTTTTCTCCTGTTTTTGGAAGATAAAACAGTCTCATCAGAATCAGTTCCAAATGTAGGTGCATCCTTGATTCATAATAGCATATGCATATGGGGAGCACCTCTGGCTTGGTACTCCTTTCTCCAAAACAAATTAATAACTTCTCCAAGAGGTGGGTTATTTTTATTGCAGATAAAAGACATCCTAGCTTGAAACCTATTAATAAAATATCTGCACACATTTGTAGGATCCAAGAAACACAGTTCTCCAGCTGTCTTGAATTCAATGTGTTTAATATTTGAATTTGCTTCTCGTAGAAATTCAAATGAATCATCCCAGGCATACTCAGCAGAGCTAAGCGTAACAAACCATGTAGGGGGTCCTAAGTTCCTCAACATACATTTTAGTTCTCTGTGACGACAATGTCAATACTCATTAGTACCACGTTGACACGCCATCAATCTAATCAATTGAGATTCTAAATGATCGTCTCTTTGTTGTACTTTCTCCATGAATTCCTTTGCAGAAACATATTGAAGATGAACTCCTGTTTTTAATATGTAATTCACTGCATATGAAAGTCCAGATAAGTCACTTTCAAACAAAAGATGAAATATATATGGAATACATTGTTGAAATCTTTGATCTTCTGAGTACAATCTTATTGTACGATATTCTGAAGCTGGAATCTGCATGGGTCGTTCATGATATCGTCCACCTTTTCCAGTGGGGAACAGTTGTGGAAAACAATGCGCTTCCAAAGTTCTTTCCCAAACACTCATAGGAGCTCCCTTCGCTTTCTTCATTTGAAATATTTCAATAGTATTTCCAATCACTTCCTTTGAATTTAAAGGATGTACTATAATGTTCATACATTTCTTCACTCCTGCAGATATCCACTTTTTCGATTTGGCCAGTTGAAATATCGCTATCTTCTCCTAAAACTATTTCTTGTTCTCCAGATATACATTTTTGTAACAAAAATTGTTTTTTATTTGATATAAGGAAGCCTTTTGAACTTTGCTCACATCTAGTAACTCTTGCCATATTTTCAGACTGTATGTTGGAACACCATTAACTAGAATAACTACATGTTCAGTTTCTTCTCTCGCGACACCAATATTTTCTTTAAATCTAAAGGTAAATACACAACTCTTCCTTTTAATCCTCTTTGTAACTTTGATGGAGGCAGCTTACCTGTTTTAAGCTCTATACGAACAATAGCCTGAAATGGGTGCACAGATTGAATCAGAATGGACACATACTTATTTAAATTTACCAGTTCTGCAGCAGTAGCTATCAACTCTAGGAAATTATGTACAGCTCTAGCTGCCATTTTGTTCTCTTCTAAGTTGCTGTACCAATATTTACAAATACGTTGGTCAATACCAAACTCCAAAACACCTTCCACCAACAAATAAGCACCAAATTCCTCCCACTTATCATTGTTTTCATTTTCATTTTTTAACCCCTTCGATGCTGATGACGGCCCCCAGCCGTCATGCATCACGGGGCTCGTGTGCTGATGACGGCTGGGGGCCGTCATGAACACGCCCATTTGCGATTCTGCCGCACAGGCGCAGAATCGCGGCCGCACCCAAGGTGTTAAATACAGATCAACATTGCTAGTTTGATTTCTATAGTGAGTACGTTGACAACAAATACAAATATGGAGGCCTATTAGGATGGTCGCGGCAAAAACACTCCAGACGCACCGCAGATAAACTGCGGTTGCGATTAGGATATTTCTGTCAACAAACACCGACCGCGGCGGACGGAACACATCAAACACCGTCCGCGGTGGACGGATCACACCAAAGACCGCCGTAAGCGGACGGTACCACAGAAACATCCTCCGCCGCGGACGAATATGACCGTGGAAACAGGCCCGACCGCCGCAATACCTGTGGAGGGTCCGGCCGCACGATTAGGATAACGCAGCCATCCCAACGGAACTCACCACCTCCCTCGACCGCCACGGAAGTAATGCTTTGACAAACGGAGCATGACTGCGGAAGGACCAAACGAACAACATCCCTGCCGTCAAACTGATTCCAAAATGGCTGACGGAAGTAAATAGAAAACACACTAAACAGGACACACACCCACCTGAAATACCCACCCCCAACAACTACACGCCCCAATGACACCCCCCCAAGCACCAAAAAATGCACCAAAGTCACCACACCCACAGAACACCTGACTAGCAACAACCATTGGGACACAACCACTACACAGAGTATAACATGAATCCCTCCCATTACCACAATCCTTTGCATCACAGCATGGCTGTAAGAAAGAGACACAATACCACAAACAGCAGACACACACAAACACACATACAACCTGCACACCAACACACCCACCACACAAACCCCCACAACACCATCCCTGCATATCACACACCTGCACACCCCACCCCACCACACCAACACCTTCCACATCACACACCATGGCACCCAAGAAAAACCACAGTGAGTTGACGGTCATGGTGGATGAAATCATCCGTGTCGAACGACATCTGTTCGTTACCCTAGTCCAGCAGACCACCTTGGCAACCAAAACCAACATGTGGGACAGGATGGTGACCAGAGTGAGTGCATCAGGGACCGTGCCACGCCCCAAACACGAGATCCAGAGCCGGTGGCACAACCTCAAGGTAAGGGTGAAAGGCATCAGGGCCAAGAACCACCTGCGGGCACACCACACTGGTGGCGGCACTCCCCTGGAGCCTATATCATTTGCCGAATGGGAGGAGAAGGTGCTGGGCATACTGCACCCTGAGAGTCTGGAAGAAATCGAAGAGGGACTAGAGGCAGGTAAGTAAAAACCAATGACCACCATCACACTGCCATGGTCTGCCCTGCACAACTGCCAAGACACATCTCCCAGGCTCCAATCCATGCATGTGGGCCACATAGTCACCCAAATGTGAAGTCCTGGGCTCAAATCCACCCACCATGACCAAACACAAATGTTGCCTGCTACGTTCCCAGGCTTGCATGTTGTCAAAGCAGCCAGCACCACAACTCTCAACAGGCCCCCATATCTACAGGGAGGGTGTTGGTGGGTGGGGGGTGTGAGAGACCAGCACTACAACTCCCAACAGGCCTCCATGCCTATAGGGAGGGTGGTGGTGGGTGGGGGGTGTAAGAGACCAGCACTACAACTCCCAACATCCCCCCAGTCTACAGGGAGGGTGTTGGTGTGTGGGGTGTGTGAGAGACCAGCACTACAATTCCCAACAGGCCCCCATGTCTACAGGGAGGGTGTTGGTGGGTGGGGTGTGAGAGACCAGCACTACAACTCCCAACAGGCCCCCATGTCTACAGGGATGGTGGTGGTGGGTGGGGGTGTGAGAGAGGTGTGTGGGGTGTGTGAGAGACCAGCACTACAACTCCCAACAGGCCCCCATGTCTACAGGGAGGGTGGTGGTGGGTGGGGTGTGTGAGAGACCAACACTAAAACTCCCAACAGGCCCCCATGTCTCATCCCAGAGCAAGATGGAGTCCGCCCACCATTTGCTGACCACTGCCTCTCCCCCTTCAAACTTACAGGTAGGTAGACATCTTCACAGGGACACCATCCAATAGCAGGACCGGACCACACATATCCAAGTATTGTCTACCCACCTCCACCCCACCATATTGCCCAGTACTGTCAACCACACCAACATGATGACAACAACAACCATGTCCTGATTCCATAGTGATTTGTAATGTTACAACAAAAAACCTGTCATGTCCACAGCATTGATTCTGAATTTCTTGTCCCTCAGGTGATCGCAACTTGACAGGCGAAACCAGCATCCGCCAGCACCAGTCGCCCCCCTCACAGCCAGGACTCTCTGGTGAAGATCCCATGGACACCTTGGGTGCAGAGGACGATGCTGGCCAAAGCACACTCCCAGTGCCATCAGGCTCCCTGGACATCCCTGCCTCCACCACCTTGGCCAGTGTCACAACACCAATACCTGCCGTTGTGAGCTGTGCAGCTACCACCACCACCACCACCACTCCTGCCTGTGCCACCCTGCCTGACCCATCGTCCGATGATGTGCCATCGACATCTCAGGCTAGCTTGGAGAGTGGACGGGAGAGGACACAGGTGAGGCCACAGCTCACAAATAGGAGTGCAGGTGCTAGGCGAGGTCGGGAACGAGACCCACCCCATCCTGGGACCGAGACCCTGGATGCCATCGCCAGAGTCCATGCCTCCTATGAGCGGTGGCAATCACAGGCGGATCGTGCACACCAAGACTCGCTACAGAGCTGCCAGCTGTTGCGTTCCATGGACACCTGCATGGGCCAAATTGTTGAACTCATGGGTCAGCTAATTGCTCTTTGGATGGAGTGGTTATCCCGCACCACACCACCTCCCCCTCACCCAAGTGCCCAGCGGGACAGGTCACCAACACCACCGCCACCATCACCTGAGGCCACTGAGAGGGTGGTGGTCCCTGACCAACCTGCCCCCACAGCTGTCTCCGCTCCGGCTCCAAGACGGAGGGGACGTCCAAGGCTGGATCCAGCTGAGAGCAGTGGCAATGCACCATCCGCCCGCTCGAAGAGGGGCTGCCACTGACTTCACCCTTCCTTGAGCCTGCCATTCACTCTGCGAACTATCTTGCCCCACAATGCCAAGCATTGGCACACGTCTGTTGGACTAGGTGTACATCACACAATGTGGTGTCCCCACAGTGTTTTCATCTGCCATGACCTTCAACTCTCACTTCCCCCCAACACCTACTTGTAAATATGCACTAACATCAATCCACAACCTGTTAATAAACACCACGTAAACACTCAATGCTGTGTGACCTCCATGTTTTTCTCACATGTTTGTCTCATAAGTTGGCAATACCAGGTGCAGGAATCAATGTTCTTGAGAATCATGCCTCTGTGGGAGTGACCTAGGGATAATGAGAGAACAACACGCACTGGTGAGGAAAATGAATCACACCTATCACACCACACCGTACTGCAACATCCCACAAACCACAATCATCACTAATTAAGTGAATCACAGGACACACATCAGGGAGCATTGCATGTACACCATCTCCCACACCCATTTGCGAACAGAACATACCAGAACAGGCAGAATTCACGCACCACATCCACACATCACCAGCAAACATACATCACGCATTGACCAGCAGCACAAGAGGTAGTTATTCACATTCAAGGAAGGTAGCGAGCAATGAGCTGACTCCTCTGGTCCACACCTTCTTCCTCCCCACTATCCTCATCAGTGGACATGGGTGGGATGGGAGGCGGAGCAACCTGTTGGTCTGCAGGGTCCAAGATCAGTTCAATATTATTGCGCAAGGCCAGGTTGTGGAGCATGCAGCAGGCAATCACGATTTTGCATACTTTGCCTGGTGAGTATGGCAGGGCCCCTCCGGTTTTATCCAGGCAGCGAAACTTAGACTTCAGCAGTCGAAAAGTATGTTCCACCACCCGACGTGTCCTCCCATGGGCCTCATTATAACGCATTTGACATGGGGTTGTAGGATTCCGTATGGGGCTCAGCAACTACGGGCGGTTTTGGTACGCAGAGTCACCTAGGTGGGGGGATTGGTGGGAACAACATGGCACACATACAACACAGTAGTCCTCACAGCACACTCACCTACAAGCCACTCATGTTCAGGACGCAGATTAGCCATCAATTGGGGGACAATGCTGCTCCGCAGGGTGTGGGAGTCATGTGCGGACCCGGGAAATCTGGCACACACATGGGAGATGATGTTATCAGCCAGACACACCACTTGCACGTTGATCGAATGGTAGTGCTTCCGATTGCGATATACAGGTTCACGTGCCTGGGGTGGAATGAGACCAATATGTGTGCCATCAATGGAACCCACTACTTGTGGTATCTGGCCCAGGACATAGAAGTCCCCTTTCACTGCAGCCAACTCTGCCGCACGTGGGAAATGGATGTAATCATCCTTGTAATGCATCATGGCATTCAGAACATCCCGCAGTACCATGCTGAACATGGATTGTGACATCCCCCCGGCATGACCAACAGTTTACTGGAAAGTGCCTGTTGCGCAGAAGTGAAGTGCCACCATCACCTTTGCTGTGGGTGTAATAGCTCCTGGATATGTCCTGCGTGGCTGCAGATGAGGTGCCAATTGGGCTACAAGCTCCTGCAATCTACGTTGGTCAAGCCGGAATTTGAACACCGCATAGCTGTGCCACACTGTCACATCTTGACCAACACAATACATATAATACATGTTGCAGACACTGATTGTATGTGTGACGTGACCAATACATAAGGCACTACAGCTAACTACATACACAATGTTCACCCACAAACAACATCCTGTGTGCTAACATGTCAAATGTAACGTGCACACATGTTGAAAGAACTGCCAACATCAAATGACTGAGAGCACATGTGGGGACAAGCGTAACCACAGACACACATGGACGTGCACACACAACACGAACATGGAACACACCCTCCTTGTCTTCATGCACCCATGACCCCACCTACAATGCTGGGCATCCTCACATGGCATGCATGGGTACACAACCGGCGACACACACACGCATACACGGAATGCATGTATATCCCCATCATTGCTTATTGTACACACAAACCACACACTCACAACAGCTTCTGAATGTGGGTACACAGCCTTGATGTACTGTGTAGATGTGTACAAATGGGCCAGCACCAGGCGGTGGGTGACCGGCCAGCTCCTGGCGGTGGGTGACCGGCCAGGGCCGGCGGTCTGCGGTGGGTGCTGCAATGTGACTGTAAGGGGGGTACCAACTGCCATATCCACTTGCATATTTAAATGTATGTGTTAGCCTGCCCTGCCCTCGCGGAATGCGTGCCCTGCCATAGCGACGCCAGTGAGTGATTAATTTCAAATGATGCACAATGGCAGTAGCGCGCACATGCGGTTGCCGGTGTGTGACCGTGACGGTCCGTGCACATGTAGCCAATGGAATCAGGTAACGCGGGGCGCGTAAGCGCATTCAAAAATAGCGGAAGCCGTGCACCGCCACACCAGGGCCAGTCATTGGCTCATTTTGTAAGAGGCATCCTGCGAAAACAAATTGCTACGGACGTGTGCCAGTGATATGAGCTCAGGGCCCTATAAATGTGTGGATTTCTGCAGCACACATTCACTGCTTCCAGCCACTGCTGCCTGCAACCATCACCTCGACTTGCTGCTGCTGACCTATTCAACAACTGCTGCCTGTGACCATCACCTCGACCTGCTGCTGCTAAGCTATCCAACAACTGCTGCCTGTGACCCTCAGCTCGACCTGCTGCTGCTGAGCTATCCAACAACTGCTTCCTGCGACCATCAGCTCGACCTGCTGCTGCTGAGCTATCCAACAGCTGCTGCCTGCGACCATCAGCTCGACCTGCTGCTGCTGAGCTATCCAACAACTGCTGCCTGTGACCATCAGGTCGACCTGCTGCTGCTGAGCTATCCAACAACTGCTGCTGTAGTGCCACGGTCCTGGACCTTGCCATGCAGAGAGTGCGAGAGATCCGGTCTCGTCCCTTCACCGCAGCAGAGCTGGATGTCCTTGTGGATGGTGTGCTCCACCACTATGAACAGCTCTACGGTGCCCCCGGACAGGTGGTAAGTGCAGTGGGGGACATGTTGGTGTGCATGAGGTGGTCACTGACTCCTGGCTTCTGCAAGCATGGCGGTGTGCTGTGGGACCTTCACATGTGTTGTACTGAGCATGGCTGCTGAAAGATACGTGTTGCTACTATGTTTGTGAATGTCCAACTGTCCACTGACATTCCCCTCTTGTCTCTCATCATGGTAGGTCAAGCTGCACCTTCGCAAGGCCGTGTGGAGGACCATAGCACGCGATGTACGGGCAGTGGGGGTGTGCAATAGACGACACACACACTGCCACAAGCGCTGGGACGACATATCCAGGCTCAGCAAGAATGTGGCGGAGATAACACTGGGGATGATTCCAAGATCAACCCGGCTTGCACGACGCACCATGACCCCTCTAATGCACCGTATCATAGCTGTGACGCATCCTGACCTGTCCGCCCGGCTGAGATGGAATCAACAGCAAACTAGCGGTAAGCAGACTGTATGTGTGTGTGAGTTGTAAGTGCATGCATGTATTGGTGCTCAGACACAGTAGTGACATCCGTGGTGCGTATGTTTTGCTGCAATTGCATTGTGGTGCCATTAGCAGAGTGAGCGTTAGCATCCATGTCCGCCAGGTGGACATACCAGTTGCTTTGTAGTGGAGGGTCCCAGGACATGCCGTTGAGGTCTGTGGTCCCATGGCATGACATGTGTGGTGGTCTGCATGCACTTGCCCTGTGTTTTTTGATGTACATGTTTCACAGGCCCACCCGGTTCTTTGACATGAGGATGTCTGGTAGGGGTGGTTTGTGTGCAGGATGGGTGCTACATGTTAGTCGACTGTAAGGAAAGTTATGAGTTTGTAACATTCAGCACGTGAGTGTGGCACTTAGGTAAACTTCTTTTCTCTCTCTTTCAGATTTAGCCGAGGGCACTGACCCACAGACGACTGAGATGAGTGGTGGCAATGCATCCGGATCCGAGATCACACACAAGCAGACTGAGACTGAAGAGAGCAGCTCCGGAGAGGGGGACAGAACCGTCCCTGAGGACTCACATGTAGAGTCCCCATCGTCCTCATCTTCAGACAGTGTTGGTGAGTCAGCACTGTTGGTAGACACAGGGAGTGGGCAATCAACACCTTCAGTCGGTACACAGCACACAGGGCCCACACTGCTACCAACTGCAACAGGTACTGCTCGTGCTCGCCAGAGTAGGGGGAGCAGAGTTGCCTTCGGTGCAGGCACCGCTGCCCCTGCCCCCGTGACACAAAGTGCACTTTGTGCTGAGGCTGTTGATCTGCTGCGACAGCTGTGTGTAGGGCAGACCAACATGATCAATGCATTCCAAGACCACAATAGGAAGTTTGGGCAGGTGGTAGCATTCATGGAGGGGATGCATGGCGATGTTGCTGGTCTCCACAGAACAGTTCAGTCATTAGCAAACACTGTGTCTGCAGCCATTGTACAGTCGCATGGACAAGGTTCCACTTCAGTTCCCCCATCCACACCACTTGATGTCTCAGGGGAGAGTGACATTTCAGACCAGGCCTCATTTTCTGTGTATTGCACAAGAAGCAGCCACAGGCAGCAAGGCAGGGCACGGAGGGCACATACACCATCCTCTAGGACAAGTAAATCTTTCACCGAACACAATATCAGCTACCCTGGAGTTGACACACTGGATCCTCAAGGGCTGTTGGGGGATAGGGATTCACATGTAAAACAGGCATCACCCTCAAAAGGTACTCGTAAGGCCAGGGACACTCCCAAGGACAAGGACAATACAAAGGAAAGGGCACCTCCCAAGGCCAGGGACACTCCCAAGGACACTATAAAGGAAAGGGCACCTCCCAAGGCCAGGGACACTCCCAAGGACAAGGACACTACAAAGGAAAGGGCACCTCCCAAGGCCAGGGAAACTCCCAAGGACAAGGAAACTACAAAGGAAAGGGAACCTCCCAAGGCCAGGCAAACTCACAAGGAAAAGGATACTACAAAGGAAAGGCCACCTCCCAAGGACAGGGACACTCCCAAGGACAAGGACACTACAAAGGAAAGGGCACCTCCCAAGGCCAGGGAAACTCCCAAGGACAAGGACACTACAAAGGAAAGGGCACCTCCCAAGGCCAGGGACATTCCCAAGGACAAGGGCACTACAAAGGAAAGGGCACCTCCCAAGGCCTGGGACACTCCCATGGACAAGGACACTACAAAGGAAAGGGGACACTCCCAGGGACAAGGACACTTCAAAGGACAGGTACACTACAATGGACAGGGACACTACAAAGGACAAGCCAACTCCCAAGGACAGGGCACCGCCCACGGATCAGGCAGATTCTAGAGGCAGGACACCTCCTATGGCCAAGGCACCTCCCAGGGCCAAGGGTTCTCCCATGGACATGAGCTCCATCAAGGACAGGCATACATCAACCCTGCCTGCCCTGAGGCTGATGTTGGTGAAGGAACGTAAAACACATGTGTCTGCGGTGGAGTCCCCCCATACCTCTACTCCCATCAACACAACGCAGAAGCAGAGGAAGGAGTACCCTGTTGTTGCATCACCCATTACACATGATGCAGAGGGCAGAAGGCAGACCCACAGCAAACTTCAAGCAGGGCCCAGCACGTCCCCAGAGAGCAGGCCCCCTCCAGCACATGATCCACCTTTGATGTGTGATGTTTCTGATGAGGCCACACCACTTACCAGTCCAGTCATGTCCGGGGTGCCCCTACATATCCCAAAGAAACAGAGACACACACCAGTGAAACCTACCCACCCCAATGTCGCTCCAGTACAGCTTCCCCCAGCTCCCAGAGCCACCCTGCCTCCTGGCCCATACAGCCCTGTGGCTCATCATTTCAGTGGTCCTAGTGGGTCAGCTGCAGTTCACTCTTATGTTTCAGATAGTGGCACTGTGTCTGTTGTTCACTGTCATGCCTCATGTAGTAGCACTATGTCAGTTGTGCCCTCTCCTGTTTCAGGTACTGGCACTGTGTGTGTCCGCCACTCTCTTGTCTCAGATGCTGGCATGGGGTTTGTTGGTCACTGTACAGGGACATGTCCTGGCAGTGTGTCTGGGTCTATGGCTCATGTGTCAGTCACTAGAGCTGTGGCTGTGTCTCACTCTCCTGTATCTGGGTCTCTGGCTCATGTGTCAGTCACTAGAGCTGTGGCTGTGTCTCACACTCCTGTATCAGGGTCTATGGCTCATGTGTCAGTCACTAGAGCTGTGGGTCTGTCTCACACACCTGTATCCGGTGTGGGCAGTGTGTCTGGGTCTATGGCTCATGTGTCAGTCACTAAAGCTGTGGCTGTGTCTCACACTCCTGTATCCGGTGCTGGCTGTGTGTCTGGGTCTATGGCTCATGTGTCAGTCCCTACATCTGTGGCTGTGTCTCACACTCCTGTTTCTGGTGCTGGTAGTATGTCTGGGTGTATGGCTCATGTGTCAGTCACTAGAGCTGTGGCTGTGTCTCACACTCCTGTTTCTGGTGCTGGCAGTGTGTCCGAGGCAACTACGTCAAGCAGTCCACCAGATTCTGTGCTGTGAGGTGTAGCTCCCATCACTCACATGTCATTTGACTTGGTGTCTAGATTATCCATTGGAACCACTCTTGCATTATTATTGTCCATGTGACGGGCGCTTGACCCATGTACTTGTGTTGCCTCAGATGTACCTGCTCTGTTATGGACACTGCCCTTTTGCTGTTCCAATACTGCTTTGTGCCCTCTCATGTGCTGCCTCAGATTTACCTGTGCCTTGCCATGGACTATTGATGCACTTAGCCCCTCTCATGTGCTGCCTCAGATGTACCTGTGCCTTGCCATGGACTGTTGATGCACTTAGCCTCTCTCATGTGTTGCCTCAGATGTACCTGCTCTGTTATGGACACTGCTCTTTTGCTGTTCTGATACTGCATTGTGCCCTCTCATGTGCTGCCTCAGATGTACCTGTGCCTTGCCATGGACTGTTGATGCACTTAGCCACTCTCATGTGCTGCCTCAGATGTACCTGCTCTGTGCCATGGACTGTTGATGCACTTAGCCCCACTCATGTGCTGCCTCTGATGTACCTGTGCCTTGCAATGGACTGTTGATGCACTTAGCCCCTCTCATGTACTGCCTCAGATGTACCTGCTCTGTGCCATGGACTGTTGATGCACTTAGCCCCTCTTACGTGTTGCCTCAGATGTACCTGCTCTGTTATGGACACTGCCCTTTTGCTGTTGTGATACTGCATTGTGCCCTCTCATGTGCTGCCTCTGATGTACCTGCTCTGTTATGAACACTGCCCTGTTGCTGTTGTGATACTGCATTGTGCCCTCTCATGTGCTGCTTCTGACGTACCTGCTCTGTTCTACCCAGTGCCCGTGCTCTTGGCTACTGTAGGATTATTACCCTATTATGTGCAATAAAGCAAGTCAATCGTGTGTAGTGGTTTGTCTTTGTCATTTCTGGTTGTCTAATAGCATTGTTGATATATTGGTGCAATCATAAATGCTGTTTCCCCAACATGACCCTACCCCTCACCATGTCACAGACCCGGAAGGTACTCCCCTTCCGACAGCAATTGGTGTGTTGGCGCACCTGCGTCGTCGTCAACGACGGTCCATGACTTGCTGGTGGTGAAACAGGAAGAATAAAGGGAATGTGTGTAGCGCTGGGTCCATGA
This sequence comes from Lissotriton vulgaris, assembly GCF_964263255.1. NCBI lineage: Eukaryota > Metazoa > Chordata > Amphibia > Caudata > Salamandridae > Lissotriton > Lissotriton vulgaris. The sequence continues at coordinate 510,296,111 of NC_141693.1, read as the reverse complement.
CGGCGATCTGCCTGTGGTGGGTATCTCTGCAATGTTTTTGCTCTCCGCTGTGGTGAATCCACCGTGTTCAGGAAGGTTGTTTTTCCGCAGCGATTTAATGTGTGTTTTCCCTCATCTCGATTTAGAGGACGGTCGGAGACGTCATTCCGTACGGCGGTGTCTCTGGATTGGTTACGTCCGCCACGGGGTCGGGTGTAGTTCCGCGGCGGTGCGTGCTCTTCCGCGGCGTACGGACATTTGACAGTGCTTCCCATCCTAATATGCCGGACGGACTGGCCGCGGCTGGCGGACTGTAAAAAGGCTTTTTCCGCCTACTCCAGGACGGCGGTCGGCCTTCCGTCCGCATCATAATCGACCCCATAGTTTGGGTTTTCAGAACAAATTACCTTAAACTTTGTACTTTCTTCTAAAAACTTCTCAGTAGTGTTATCTTCCACCTCCTCTTCAACACCTACACTTAACAAACTCTCACTTTGTCTACACTCTTCTTCAGTACTAAAGAAACAAAACTCTATATCATCACAAACTTTTTTTACATCGGATACTGACCCATGCAAAAGAGCAGTGTTTCTTTCACTTAATGCAGGACTTTTTACATAGTACAATCTTCTTACCAACTTAAGCATTGCAGAGTGATGTACTGCTAACATTCTCAAATGATGAAAACACTTTGACACACTTTTCTAGAAGACAATGTTACAAGGATCTAGTCCTTGCAACATCCTAATCTTTTGTTTAATACTTTTTTTAGTATACTGATGTATGACATTTCGTTAAATATCAATAGACTCCTGTCGTATACTATAAATACTACTACAATTGCATGTATACACTGGAGCATGTGAACGTCTCCCTTGACCTTCTTCAGCTATTACTTCTTCTACATTTCTAGGAATTATCTTTTCTTTTTTAATTGCACAACCGTTCTTCACTTCATAAACACGACCACTGGTATCAACTGCGTGCACTAATGTATTGTTTTGAAAATAGCTCTCTTCATTAAAAGAAGGTTCTGAACTAGAAGTGTGCTTCCATTCACCCAAACATGTTTTACAAAAGCTAGTTCTGTTGATCAGTCTTTTCCTTTCACCTTTGTCCTTCGTTAAATCCATTGGTTTATCTAATGTTCGCATTCTCTTTAAAACTAATGTGAACAATCTTCTTTTCAATTCAAATGCCTTTTCGACTATACTTTCAATCTCTTAATTCTTTTAGTAAAATACTGATATTTTTGATATTTCTTGCAATGTTTCAATATATTTTGTATTATTCTACTTTTAGACATGTATTTTCTAATATTGTGATATTATTTCATCCTTTTTTCAACATGGATTGTTTTCTCTGAATCTGATTTACCATTAATTAGTCCTTTTTTCATTTCATTTTTCTTTATTCTAGATTTTTTTTTCTATTTTCAGCTTTTTCAAAATTCTTTCCCGTCCTAAAATGTCTTTTAACAAATTCTTTTGTTCTCTTACCACAATACTTTATCTTCATTGTCACATGTTGTAGTTCATCTAATTCCTGCTTTTGTCTCTCCTTTAAATAGTACTATTTTCGTTGTTCTTTTTTCTTTTGTGATATTTTTTGTCATGGTGAATCTTTTTTAAAAACAATGGAGAATATCTGATTTTTTTTAAATATATTTTAATATTATTAAAATTAATATATACAAATATTCTTATCTATTACAAAAAAAACACCTTTTATTTAAAAGCTTCAAACAAATGCATATATGGTTTTCATAATATAGTAACGCTAACACCAGAGGTGCAAAATAAGAGAAGAGGGGTGCAGAAACAGAAAAAAGGAATACAGCAGTAATGCTTGAGTGACTACTGCAGTGCATATTTAGTGCCTGCATCATTGTAATACTGCATAGCAACTACTTGTTTTTTTTTATAACTGCATGAGAGATGGACTAAACTATATGTCTCTCCATATTGTTACAACCACACATAAATATGTCTCTACGTTTTCAAATCATCATGATATTGAAAACAAATATGTATACTATTTCTGGAATATAATACAATCTAGAAACTAAGACATGTAATAGATCTGCTTCAGTAATTGCATAATTCTATGGGTAGTGCTTGATTGATGGAATGAGTGCAAAGGTAGTCACCGGGTAATTACAATAGAAGATGAAAGAGGGAAGACAACTGTAGAAAGACACAACAGGGGTGCAGAAAGAAACAAGAGTGGTTTTTTTGGGGGGTGTTGATGGGGCCTGTCCATGTGGGTGGGGGCCATTTTGAGTGCTGGTACAGGCAGGGCCTGGCCATGTGCTTGGGGTGCAAGGGGCCATTTTGAAGGCAGGCATTGTTCTCAGGCCTGCACCCATTTTGCCTAGCTTTCATCCATTATGCCCAGGGGTAGTGAGTGGTGCATGGACCAAGTCTTTCTGTGGGGTGTCTTGAATTTAAACATCATTGAGGGCATGGATGGCATGGGATTGTGCTGATTTTTGTGTGTTTTTTGATTTTTTGGGCTGCTGTTGGGGCCTTTTGCCCAGGGGTATACAGTGGTGCATGGACTGAGTCTTTCTGTGGGGTCTCTTTAATGTAAACATCATGGAGGGCATGGATGGCATTGGATTGTGGTGATTTTTGTGTGTTTTTTCGATTTCTGGGGGTGTTGATGGGGCCTGTCCATGTGGGTGGGGGCCATTTTGAGTGCTGGTACAGGCAGGGCCTGGCCATGTGCTTGGGGTGCAAGGGGCCATTTTGAAGGCAGGCAGTGTTCTCAGGCCTGCACCCATTTTGCCTAGCTTTCATCCATTATGCCCAGGGGTAGTGAGTGGTGCATGGACCAAGTCTTTCTGTGGGGTGTCTTGAATTTAAACATCATTGAGGGCATGGATGGCATGGGATTGTGCTGATTTTTGTGTGTTTTTTTTTATTTTTTTGGCTGCTGTTGGGGCCTTTTTCCCAGGGGTACCCAGTGGTGCATGGACTGAGTCTTTCTGTGAGGTCTCTTTAATGTAAACATCATGGAGGGCATGGATGGCATTGGATTGTGGTGATTTTTGTGTGTTGTTCGATTTTTGGGGGTGTTGATGGGGCCTGTCCATGTGGGTGGGGGCCATTTTGAGTGCTGGTACAGGCAAGGCCTGGCCATGTGCTTGGGGTGCAAGGGGCCATTTTGAAGGCAGGCATTGTTCTCAGGCCTGCACCCATTTTGCATAGCTTTCATCCATTATGCCCAGGGGTAGTGAGTGGTGCATGGACCAAGTCTTTTTGTGGGGTGTCTTGAATTTAAACATCATTGAGGGCATGGATGGCATAGGATTGTGCTGATTTTTGTGTGTTCTTCGATTTTTTTGGCTGCTGTTAGGGCATTTTGCCCAGGGGTACCCAGTGGTGCATGGACTGAGTCTTTCTGTGGGTCTCTTTAATGTAAACATCATGGAGGGCATGGATGGCATTGGATTGTGGTGATTTTTGTGTTTTTTGATTTTTGGGGGTGTTGATGGGGCCTGTCCATGTTGGTGGGGGCCATTTTGAGTGCTGGTACAGGCAGGCCCTGGCCATGTGCTTGGGGTGCAAGGGGCCATTTTGAAGGCATGCAGTGTTCTCAGGCCAGCACCCATTTTGCCAAGCTTTCATCCATTATGCCAAGGGGTAGTGAGTGGTGCATGGACCAAGTCTTTCTGTGGGGTGTCTTGAATTTAAACATCATTGAGGGAATGGATGGCATGGGATTGTGCTGATTTTTGTGTGTTTTTCAATTTTTTTGGCTGCTGTTGGGGCCTTTTGCCCAGGGGTACCCAGTGGTGCATGGACTGAGTCTTTCTGTGGGGCCTCTTTAATGTAAACATCATGGAGGGCATGGATTGCATTGGATTGTGGTGATTTTTGTGTGTTTTTCGATTTCTGGGGGTGTTGATGGGGCCTGTCCATGTGGGTGGGGGCCATTTTGAGTGCTGGTACAGGCAGGGCCTGGCTATGTGCTTGGGGTGCAAGGGGCCATTTTGAAGGCAGGCAGTGTTCTCAGGCCTGCACCCATTTTGCCTAGCTTTAATCCATTATGCCCAGGGGTAGTGAGTGGTGCATGGACCAAGTCTTTCTGTTGGGTGTCTTGAATTTAAACATCATTGAGGGCATGGATGGCATGGGATTGTGCTGATTTTTGTGTTTTTTTCGATTTTTTTGGCTGCTGTTGGGGCCTTTTGCCCAGGGGTACCCAGTGGTGCATAGACTGAGTCTTTCTGTGGGTCTCTTTAATGTAAACATCATGGAGGGCATGGATGGCATTGGATTGTGGTGGTTTTTGTGTGTTTTTCGATTTTTGGGGGTGTTGATGGGGCATGGCCATGTGGGTGGGGGCCATTTTGAGGCCTGGTCCAGGCAGGGCCTGGCCATGTGCTTGGGGTGCAAGGGGCCATTTTGAAGGCAGGCAGTGTTCTCAGGCCTGCACCCATTTTGCCTAGCTTTCATCCATTATGCCCAGGGGTAGTGAGTGGTGCATAGACCAAGTCTTTCTGTGGGGTGTCTTGAATTTAAACATCATTGAGGGCATGGATGGCATGGGATTGTGCTGATTTTTGTGTGTTTTCCGATTGTTTTGGCTGCTGTTCGGGCCTTTTGCCCAGGGGTACCCAGTGGTGCATGGACTAAGTCTGTCTCTGGGGTCTCTTTACTGTGAACATCATGGAGGGTATGGATGGCATTGGATTGTGGTGATTTTTGTGTGTTTTTCGATTTTTGGGGGTGTTGATGGGGCCTGTCCATGTTGGTGGGGGCCTTTTTGAGTGCTGGTACAGGCAGGGCCTGGCCATGTGCTTGGGGTCCAAGGGGCCATTTTGAAGGCAGGCAGTGTTCTCAGGCCTGCACCCATTTTGCCTAGCTTTCATCCATTATGCCCAGGGGTAGTGAGTGGTGCATGGACCAAGTCTTTCTGTGGGGTGTCTTGAATGTAAACATCATGGAGGGCATGGATGGCATTGGATTGTGGTGATTTTTGTGTGCTTTTCGATTTTTGGGGGTGTTGATGGGGCATGGCCATGTGGGTGGGGGCCATTTTGAGGCCTGGTCCAGGCAGGGCCTGGCCATGTGGGTGGGGATCTAGGGGCAATTTTGAAGCCAGGCAGTGTGTTTTGTTGTGTCATAGGCCTGCACCCAGTCTGCCATGCTTTCATCCATTATGCCCAGGGGTACTCTGTCAGTGGTGCATTTTATTGGTCTTTCCATTTTGGGGGGTAGGTATAATAAAAATGCTTACTTGCAAACTATTAATTGAAGCGCTAGATATGCAACATTTATTTAACTGATGTTCCTCTGGCTTCGTTTGCTTTTAGGTGCAGAAAGACGAATCATCAGCCTCATCGTTCCTCATCAGTGCCAGGAAGAAGTCCTGCTGAGGTGTGTGCAGCACAACGTCACGTGTGGCCACAGACAACTCTGCAACTTGTGCAACTGCGGCCTGCTGTTCTGACATCTGAAGAAGATGGCCCCAAAAAAAGTTGCCCGTAGCTCCTCTAGCAAGAAAGTTGCCAATAATGAGCAGAAGAAGCAACTGGCGCCACTTACCAAGGAGACTGGTGTGACGACCGCCACATTTTTGGGGATAAAAAAAGTATGCCTGCAGCAGCAGCAGGGTCTGCTGGGGACCAAGCTGGGATTAGAACCTCGGCTCCATTGGGCTCAGTGCCACCACCACCACGCCAACTTAGGTCCAAGCCCTTGAGTGCTGCAGAGGCAGCCAGTATAGTTGTTTAATCACCATCGACAAGTGATGTTGGCTCATCGCAAGAAAGTAGCAGCATCCCTCAATCAACACAGGTTGTTGTAACTCATCTGACGAGTGTTCAACAACCACAGCCGCAACAACAACCACATGTGGAAGGAGAGGCGGTGTATGGAGAGGAGCAAGCAGAGGTGCATGGAGCGGCACAAGTGCCCACAATAGTTGTTCCTCCCGAAGTAGGGGCACATCAGGAAATCGACATTCAAGCCGAGGTATCACATGAGGAAGCCACTCCTCCTGATGATTCATTGTCTTCCAGATCCTCAGCAAGGAAAAGATCAAGGATGGTGTCTACTTCTTCTTCAAGCCCCCTTCCTTCTGATGATATGGATGAAACTTGGGAACCACCCCGGCGTCTGAGAGTGAGGCACACCATGATTGACAAAGGTAGCTAAGCGTAAAAGGAAGGTCCCCGAAAGTCTCAGAGTCATGGAGTGTGATGATGACGCTGAACAAGAAGGGGCGTATATTGCTCCTGCTGATGAAGACTCTCACGACGACAACACAGTCATCATAGGCGTCACTCCAGCCTCAGCGGGCATGCAGCACACAGACATTTTCACCCTAGCCCGAAATGCTGCTGAGCGTGATGATGATGATGGCAACGTGGGAATGGCACCACCACGAATGCAGTTACCTAGTACACCAACACTACCCCCTACAGCTTCCATATTTTCTCGCCAGAAGGGACCTCCATCCACCTCGACCTCCATTTCCTCAATTAGTGGTGCTGTAAGTGCACAACGTACTAAATTTCGGCAACACACATCCTCCAGTTCATCTGGCATTAGCAGCATTCCCAGTATCGCCTCCTCCGCTCCCCACAGACATTTGAAGTCCGCAGCTTGGGACTTCTTTAGTGTTAGCCCAACAAGGGAAAACATAGCCATTTGTACCATTTGTAAGGTTCGAGTTAGTCGTCGTAAGCTTGGTACCAACTATGGTACCAGAGGCCAGAGAGTTCATCTTGAGAGACAGCACACTGTCAAATGGCATGCGCACCTAAGGGAAATCAAGGATGCCCGAATTGCAAGTCAACAAATTGTATCCGCTGATGTTTCATCTGCTGATGACTAGGAGGAAGAAGAAGCGTCAAACATTTCTTCACTTACAACCAGTACCCCTGTCAGCAGCAGATCTATGAGCCACACTAAGAGTGTGGGAGAGAGTGAGACACCAACGCGAAAAAGTTAATCACGGAGCGTAACTGGGTCGCAGAAGTCATCATCATCCCGTAAAATGGTCCAGCCCACCATTAGAAGCATGTTTTTTACAGAAGCGCCATATGAACGCAACCACCCAATGGCGAGTCTGTATAACAGTAAGCTGGCTAAAATGCTAGCGCTGGACCTTCTACCTTTTTCTTTTGTGGAAGGGTGGGTTTTCTTGAAATGGTGGCAACGCTCTGCCCTAAATGGAAGGTTCCTAGCCGGTTCTATTTTGCCAGAGTTGCGATTCCAGCACTACATGAAGATGTGCTGGAGGTGATTGGGGCAGCTTTGCAGTAGAGTGCTGTTCACACTATACATCTGACAACAGACATGTGGAGCAGTTGCGCAGCCACTGATTACATGTGCATCACTGTACACTGGGTCTCTTTTTCAGGGGTTAAAGTCAAGATAAACGCAGGTGTTGACGAGGACAAAGTTTATAAAGCTGCTCGGAAACATGCAACAGTAGCCATGTTTGCCATGGAGAAAACTCATACAGCAGAAAACACTTTGCATGAGTTTAACACAAAGGTCTTTGAATGGCTGTCCCCAAGAAAACGCATGATTGGTTATGTTTCCACGGATAATGGCGCCAATGTAGTTAAGGCCATGGATTGCTGTGTCTGGCGCACTGTATAAACCTGGTTGTTAAAAAATTCTTGAGTGAAGAAAGTCCCCTCTCCGAGTTACTGACCACCTGCCAAAGAATGTGCACGCATTTCAACCATTCTTTTAAGGCCCGGAAGCAGCTGAGGTGTCTGCATTATGAACATAAATTGCCAGTGAAAGCACTCATCCAGTAGGTGGCAACACGTTGGAACTCAACCTTCTACATGCTTGAGCGTCTGTATGAGCAGTATGCGGTAGTCGATCAGTATTTCTTTAAACTGGGTACACCTATGAAGGACATGAGGATACAGGTGGAGCAATGGCACCTAGTTAAAAGCCTGACAGACATGCTTCGTCTTTTTGAGGTCTTCACACGTGCAGTCAGCAGGGAGGACTGTAATTTGGGAAAAGCTATTCCATTGTTGAGCATGCTAGTGCACCGACTGAAGGCGGTGTGTTCTAAGTTTGAAAAAGATGGAAAGGAAGAAGCATTAGAGTTGGCGGAGAAGTTATTACATCGCCTACTTGGCGATGATCATCTTGAAATGATCAAGACAGAACAGCATTACATTTGTGCTCTATTCTGAATCCACGATACAAAAAGGCAGTGGCAGGCAGTATTCTTTCCTTTTGATGACGCAGATGTTACAAAGTACAAACATTGGCTAGCTGTGTCAGCCACTCGGTTTGAAAGAGAACGGCAGAAAATTGAAGGAAAAGGCAGTACATCAGCATCAGCAGGCCGTCCGCAGTAAAAAAAATCCACTTCTGCATTTGTGGCTGTGGCAGAAGTGAGTGATTTTCCCTCCCAGCCATTAACGACACCAGCAACCGTATCATCTGCACCAGACACAACAGTAATATTGGGTGATGAAGAGGATTGGCTAATTCAGCTTGGGTTTGCTTCTGAAATGGTCCCAAAAAAAGTAAGCAAAGTGGAGGAACCCGGGAGAACCTTGAGTTGATGGTGCAGGCCTATCTGAATGACTCAACAGAGGGCAATCTTTCTCATGACCCATTGGCATATTGGCATGGGAAAACAGTTGCTTGGCCAGAGATCACCAACCTGGCTATAAATTACTTGTCTTGCCCACTCACAAGCGTGTCTTCTGAACGTGTTTTCAGTGCTGCTGGTGGCATTGTAACTTCCAAAAGGACCCGCCTCTCGCCCAAAAATGACCAGAGGGTAACAATGATCAAGATGAATCAGCACCTCATACCACCAGATTACAAAATACGAGAATGCACGCAGGAAGGAGGACACCAACTTAGATGAGGGAAGTTCTTCTCTGTTAAGTGACCTACTCCTGTATGAATTCACAGAGTTTGAGGACGAGCTCTTCTTCCCTGACACCGAGCCTTGAAAATGAGTCAATGAATCACTAACTTTCTTTTTCGTCCTTATTCACTTTTATTCCTGTGTGTCTCTCTTTCTTTGTTTTGCAAAATCTATATAAAATAAAACTTTAATCACCTAATCACAAACACAAGCCCATCAGCAGAACTGTCTTCACTTATTTGCTTATTGATTTGAAGGTGCCGCAGTCTGCATTCCTCGGGTTCACAAGTTCACTAGAACATGCTCCTCTATTCTCCTCCTCCAGACTCCTATTTCCCTCAAAGCAGATGGCTGGATTACGCCCAATGAAGAAAGACTCTGCACTTGTGGGGGTGTTCTACTTCTTTGCGGGTGAGTTGACGGGTCAGGGGCCATTACTGGGAAGGTCTAATACCGGATAAAAGTGTTTTGGAGAAACTCCATGAGGGAAAACGTTTTTGCATTTTCTGACATTTCGCTCACTACAGCGTTTTTGGGGGCCTGTTTGGGGGGCTTCCTGGTGTTTGTGGGTGGGTTTTGGGGTCTTTGAGCAACGCTGGGTATGGATACTTTTGATTGCAAGTGGTTTGAAGAAAATCCATGGTGGCAAAGGGGAGTTAGGGCCTAGCTGCAGAGCGCGCGTGGAGTGATGTTGGAAATTTGCCTGGAAAATTACTAAGTCCCCATTTTTGTAGTTTTGCTTTTTGGCTGTTTGGGGGTCTTCTACTTGTTTCCGCCTGGGTTGATGGCTCTGAGGCCATTGCTGGGAAGGTCAAATACCGGATAAAACTCTGGAGAAAATCGGAGCAAAACAAGTTTTTGCCTTTTGGCTCACTATCATGTTTTCGGTGGCCTGTTTGGGGGGTTCCTGGTGTTTGGGGGTGGGTTTTGGGTTCTGGGAGCAACGCTGGCACAGTCTAATGTTGATTGCATTTGTTTTCCAGGACATCCATGGTGGAAAAGTGGAGTTATGATCTTGCTGCACAGCGCGTTTGGACAGAATTGAAAGAAAGCCGAAAAATATTCTAAGTATGAGATTTTCCATGTTTGCTTTTTGCCTGTTTGGGGGTGTTGTGCTTTTTTGCGGGTGGGTTGGCGGGTCTTGGGGCATTGCTGGGAAGGTCTAATAGTTACAGGATAAAAGTGTTTTGGAGAAAATCCGTGAGGAAAAGCGTTTTGGCACATTAACTTAGGGCTCGTTAGGGTTAGCACTGGCAGCAGGATTGCATGTGTTTCGGGGTGTTCTAGATTTTTGCAACTGAGTTCCGGGGTCTTAGAGCACTCGTGGGAATGTGTAATTTTGGTTGCAAGTGGTATGAAGAAAATCCATGGTGGGAAAGGTGGGATTTGGCCTAGTTAAAGAAAGCGTTTGCCACTATTCTTAACTTAGGGCTCGTTAGGGTTAGCAGTATTGTATTGCATGTGTTTGGGCGGGGGGCTGTTTGTGGGGGGGTTTGCGAGTCTTGGAACGATGCTGGGTATGAATACTTTTGCTTGCTTGCAAGTGGTTTGAATAAAATCCACGGTGGGTAAGGGGGGATTTGGGCCTACTTTACTTTCAAAGTACGTTTTTGTCACCATTTTCTACTAGGCCTCGTTTTTTGAGATCTGATTGGGGGTCTTCTACATTTTTGCGACTGGGTTTAGTAAGGGTCTGGGAGCACTGCTGGGAAGGTCTAATTTTGTTCTAAAACACAGTTTACAGTACACCTAGCTTGAGGGGAAAGATCCGCTAAATTAATTTGCCCATACTTATTTATCCTTCAAAAGGAGACTCAGACAGAGTATGCACTTTCAAAAATATTGTACTGTCTATTAGGAAACTCAAAGTGTGACTTTTTGCACTACACAGCGTACATACCTTATATTTATTTGTGAGTGGTGTTCTAATATCACTTCCTGTTTTTCCATCAATAATTACAGGCCAGGTTTCAGCCTGTGCAATGGGAAAAGGATGAAGTCAGGCTTCACATTAGCGAGCCGCAATTCAGCATCCGCCAGGCAGGCAGTGGACAGGATGTCTTCTGGTCACCAACATTGATGGACGGAGCATCAGATGGAATGGAGGAGTCCCGCTAATAAGAGGAATGGTTGGATGCATCTTACAACTTCCCAAATTCAACAGGACAACTACAACAACATACAGATACAGTATCCGATCTTTTCTAATTATCTTTTAAGTAATGTTATTGTCGTGAACTTCTATGAGTGTGACTCTGCATTTCTTTGATCTCTGCTTCTAAATTCATCCCTACAGCCATTGGATAGGTTTTACTTCTGCTATTTTTCAAACCTAATTTAATGTACGAAGTGTTTCTCTGAGTGCAGAGATAGGCAAGTGAAAACACATAATTATCACTGCAGCCCTGTACTGTCGCATTCTTTCATTCACGGTTGTCGAAAGTACTACTTACTTTTCAGTAACCATGCATGCAGTAGTGCATGCACTTCCTTTATGTCACTTAAAAGATTTATGGTTAGCTTTGTACCCAAAGATTTGTTTATCTTCAATTATTGTTTGTCCCTAACCCTCTTCCCCCGGGCTGTGTGGTTTTGATTGATGTGTGACTAAATGACAGCAATAATTCCACACACTTGCTGGGGAGGATAAGGTCATAGCAACAGGCTGGTGAAGGAATCCGAGGATATATTCTTACTCAGCTTGACACTGAGTCACTATTGGCAAATGAAAGCAGATTTTCATGTGCGCCATCAACTTGATTGGTCATCAAGAACATCCTCCTCCTAGGCATGGCAAATGAAATTATTACGCTGCTGTGTCCTTCACCTTCAGTACTATTTCTTGTAATAGTAGTCAATGTCAAAGAAATTCAACGCAAGTAGTAGTTATACTTTCAATACTTTACCATTTGTTAGGCTACATTGTGGCACTGTTCTAGTGTACTGTCACCTGCTATATTCTCTATCGTACTGTTCTAATGCCACGGTAAGGACAAACAAGGTTTCATTTTCTTTTTTTTCAGATGCTGCAACTGCCACTGTGTAACACCACAAGTACCACCGCAATGATGACATTTCATCAGCCCAGGATTGCCAACCTTAATCGCCATTTCGCGTGCAGCCAGCCCTGTGCCTAGCCCTATTTCCAAACACAAATTACAGGTAAGATAGGCGTTTGGGGGGAGGTAGTATATTGGAGTATTAGGAGAGACGAGAGAGTGACGGTCCTAGGACTATTGAATTCACTTACTCTGTGAGAGGCACTTAGCTTTGAAAACATTTGTGCCATTAGTACTTACACAACTTGAATCAAGATGCCACTTAAGTTTCAGGACTGTTAAACCCCCACCCACCAGCCTCAAAAGCAGTGAAAAAAACACATATGCTAAGATTAAGTTTAAAGTATATTTATATATCCAGTAACATAAAAAATCTCCCGTAAGACCCAACCCACCCCCGCTCCCGAACCCCAACGAATGTCCCTGAAAACTAAGTCCAAAAAAGTAGAAAACCCAACTCCCAATTCCCACCCCCAGAAGTCTTTAAAAAAGGGGCAAGGGACAGTCTCCTCCTACTGGCTGCTGTTGACTTTTCGGGCCAGGTCAGCATGGTACTTGCAGAGGGTCTCAAGCAGGGTTTTGGTGTTGAGGAGCTCCTGCTCGAGGTAGGAAACCCTTAGGGAAAGGCGGTGCATCCTTCTTTTGCAACTGCTGTGGGGGGCAGCTGATTTCTTTGCTGCTCGGCGGTGGCGGGTGGCTGCGGTACCCCGGCTCCGTACCGCTGGAGACCTGCTGCGCTGACTGGCTGACCCAGGGAGCGCAGAGAAGGATGCAGGTGTCGCCGTGGATGTTGTTGACGTACTCTGCGTGTCCTCCTCCTCCTGGGCCACCAGCCGCCGATATTCGGCGACAGTGGCCTCCAGCCTACGTTGCCGGGCCCTTTCAGCCAGCTCCTTCCTTGTTGGTTTGGAAGGAGCATCTATATGAAGAAAGAAAGACATAGTCTGTAACCAATGCTCTTTAAGATTAACACAAAATGATTCAGCAGAAAGTTGTGTCACAGTAGAACTAGCAACTTGCAAGCGCAGTACATAACTATTGTGCCCAGTATCTATCTAACCTCCCACTTCTTCATCCTTGCTCTAACATTAGTGGGAGTTTAAGAATCAATTCTACGAGCACTATGGACTCACTCCATTAGAGTCGACTATGACAGTACACCAGTCTTATTCTTCTTCTTCTCTCTTGTTTAGCAAAATTGATACGTTAACTGCTGCAAGCCGGCATAATGCCAGCGCAGTCAACTTGCACCCGAGAAAAACAGACGCCCGCCATGATGAGTGAGACAGACTTGCGTTACTGTACCAGTCCAGTACATGCAGGTGGTGATGCTCTTACTTTTCTATTACGGGTGGCACTGAGAATACTCTGTTACAAGGGCTACTGCTTAATAATTTAACTTTCACCCTACAGTGCCAATGAATAGATACTAGAAAAGGAAAATGAAGAAGATAAATAATCTGATTATCTATCACTGCACATGGTATGTATTTGCTTACATATGGGATGCCTTTAGGTGCTTTGCTTTTTATTGAGTGAACAGTGATACATCCACACAAGAATGACCGAGTTCTACTAAACTTATTAACAGCGGTAGTATTACAAACTACTGCTACTATTCATGGTAGTATTCGGACAAAATTACAACTTCTTTTCCCTGCCTTTCCTACACTGGGACGGACGTCCGGGTGCGGTGTTACATGCTCTTCAAAGTAACACTTAGTTCATCCAGTGACCGTCTACTCTCTCTCGATACACATATGCTATCTAAGAGTCAGATAGTACCATGATCCAGGAATCCATCCATTCAAACTATATGTCAATCATTCTTCTTCATGTCTCTCATCTGGACAAACCTTACATTTTCTCACAGGGAGCACACTATGCAGTCTGCAATCTCAATAAGTAAGGAATGTAGGAGCTTACCACTGCCCGCCACTACCGTGGCAACCCGCACAGCAGTTTGGTCCGGCACTTGCACCGCCTCCTCCCCAGAACTTATCTCCTCCACCTCCGCGCTGGGCCCAGCACCAGATGTTCCACCTACAAAGTACATTTAAGAATGTTAGATGTCATAGACATACACCAATCACTAGTATTTTGTCTAGGAATGAAGAAATGTGAATACAGAAACCAATCTAATAATTTGTGACTGTCTACTCTAAAGTAAAAATGTCCCTTTTTCCAGGGAAGGGTGTTGTCTTGCTGCACTTTTTGGCACAACTGATGAATGCTTGCTTTTTAACATGCACCATTTGTCTCATAACAGACAGAAGCTTCACTTCTAAGAACAAATCATCATCACTAGGACGATGGGACCAACGATTCAGCACCAAAAAGAAAAATTAAAGTTTAAACCAGGTGAGGGCTCTGCTCGCCCACAATAAATGTGTGAAATAAATCACTATAAGCACTTTTCCATTTTTAATCAACCGTTTATGTTTTATGACAAGCTTGATTTTAATAAATATTTTTACTTTTAATAAAGCTTTAAAACTTAAATAGACTCTGTGGTTTTTGGTCATGAGTGAATGAGCAAAAGGTTTTGCAATTTGCAATGCATGAGCCCGTGCCTCTGACACTTCAGGACTCTGACTCCGTACTCATTTCCTGCGTTGGATAATCATCTTTGGGGATCAATCATCGATGAATTCGGGAGCTAAATGACTCTGCCACACTATCTAGTCAGTAAGGAGATTGGGGGTTCTTCAAAGTCTGATATCACTGAGGTATGTGGAAAGTCTACCTGCGCCTATTGTAATTGATAAACAATGCACTATTTAGTGTCCATAGTTCTGTTTGTGCAGATTTGTCCCTGCAACAATAGTAGTATAGATTGTCCTCCTATCCAAACCAAAAGTAAAGTAATATCTTATTCTTTCTTGGTGGTCATTCACCTTTTTATTGTTGGTAATGGTCAAAGCATAAACATTTAGAAGACTTGAAAAGACATTATGGACAATCCCAGAGGACTGCACTCAGTGCATAGAGCTATTGCTGACTAGAATGGGAGTTTCGTTTTACACCTTTTGCCAAATGGTCAATCTTAGATAGCTACTGTAGAAGACAATCTGTCTTATTAATTCCAGAACAAAGGCTATCTTTAGAGGAAAGCTTTAATCCATAGGTTTCCAATCACAAGAGGAGCGCCTCATCAGCCAGGAGTCCAAGCAGCAACTGAAGATACACAACGGACACCTGGATTCTGAAGGCTCCCTACATTTAAAAGAATACATGTGTACATTCTCTGCATGCGCCCACGCATGTGATAGAAAGAGCACGAGATAAGAACATTACATCAAGTACATTACACTACATCACCTTCCCCCTTATACAAAAACACAAAGAAAGAGTAAAAATCAAAAAGAAATAAATTCATTGTATCTTGCGGGGGGTTTTCTGATACGACCACTGCGACTACAAGAAGGGACAGCAGGGATGACTGCAGCACCAGGAGAAGGAGAGAAATCATTTGGGGAAGGAAGAGGAAGAGAATCCAACCTAATATTTGGTTGTAACCAATGCATCCAATCACACCCCTCCTGAGTTGACACATTTTTCCTCTTAGAAATAAGAGCAGCTTGTTCCGCAGTCAACTTTGCCAATTGTCTCACATTCCACCAGCCTTTGTCCCCCAAGAAAACAGCGTTCTTGCTGACTTTAACAACTTGAACAGGACTAGAAAACACGGACATACCTTTAGCAACTTTATAAGGTTTTTTGATCATTACCCAATCTCCCACAAGCATTTGTACATCCTTCACACACTTAACTCTGTCAAAATTCTCTTTCATCACAGCCTGCTTCTGTTTAACTGTAAAGTCAATGTCATTCCGAGTTAAAGAACATTGATTGTCCTCCACCTTGCCTAACCACGCAGGGAATAACGGAGAGTGTAACTTCCTACCCAGCAACAATTGAAAGGGAGACATTTGAGTCGTACAATGAGGAGAAACATTATAATTCAAAATTTTCTTTTCCAAAAAATTAAAAACATCCACACCAGAGGCTAGAGCTGTCTGAATTCCTTCTTTCAAAATCTTATTGCCACGTTCCACTAGTCCATTGGAAGAAGGAGAATAAAGAGCTACTTTCAGCTGCTGCACATCATGAGCTTTCAGAAATCTGCACATTTTATCCGAGACAAAATGAGTCCCATTATCAGTCACCAACACTTGGGGAGCTCCCTCCAATAAAAACACCCTTTCTAAAAAAGAAATAGTATTATCTGAATCCGGAGCCTCTACAAATCTATAATACATCCACTTCGAGAAGTAATCAATTGCTAAAATAAGGTATCTTTTCCCTTCGGGAAGAACCTTATACGGGCCAGAGAAATCCAAAGCAACCTTCTCCCAAGCGACCCCAGGGAATTGAGAAGGTTGTAATGGAGCCGGGTGAGTCTTCCAATGTTTACCAGACAACAAACATTCCTCACAATTGTCAACAGCTGCTCTTACCTGAGAATCGATGCCCGGCCACCAATAATGAGATTTGATTCTCATACAAGTCTTTGTCACACCCAGATGACCATCGTGAGCCAGCTTGACAATAATGTTTCTTAGACCACTGGGAGGAACAAATTTATCGCCCCTTAACAAAACACCATCTTTCACTGAAAGTTCTTCAGCCACTTGGGCAAAATTCCTTAAATCCCCTGTCAAATTTCTGACCTCAGGCCAAACATTAGAAGAGAACTCCATTGCTTGAGACAAAATGTCATCTTTCTCACTGGCCTCCTTCCAATCTTTTTCAGAAATAACAGAATTCCATTCTTCAACAGCATCCACCACTGACACACATTCCACGTCCTCCTCCACCATATCATCATCATCTCTATCCATTAACATCCTGGACAAGCAATCTGCTCTGAAATTCTTACCGCTAGCAATATTCCTTAATTCAAAGTTAAATTCTTGGAGTTTAGAGACTAGTCTAGTCAACCTAGGGGAAAGACTGTTAGAACCTGAAACTTTGCTAAAGATAAATGAAAGAGGTTTATGATGTGATAAGATCACAAACTTACGGCCCCAGATATACATTTTAAACTTTTGAGCCGCCCACACAGGCCAACGCCTCTCTCTCAATCGTACTATAGTGTCTTTCAAAATCTTTCAAAGATCTAGAGGCAAAAGCTACAGTGTGTTCCTTACCCTCCACCTGTTGACATAACACAGCTCCTAAGCCTTTCATACTAGCATCCACAGCAATAATACAAGGGGAATCATCCCTGAATGCCTGGAGGGAGCGTGCCGAAACAATCAACTCTTTGACTCTACCAAAAGTCAGATCTAAATCTTTAGTCCAAATAAACCTCTGACCTTTTTTAAGGAGCAAACACAGAGGTTCCACCACCTGTGCATAATTTTCTACGAACCTGGCATAGTACTCTGCCAGTCCCAAAAATGAACGAAGAGCGTCTTTATCACTTGGAGGTTTAGCTTCCATCAGAGCCCTGACTACAGAAAACTTTGGTTTAATGCCAGATTCAGAAATTGAATGACCCAAGTACTCCAATTCGGACACTCCACACTTGCACTTGTCCTCTCTGACAGTCATTCCTTTACTTCCCAGAATGGACAACACCTTTCTCAACAAGATATTATGCTCATCCATCGTCTTTGCAAAAATCAAAATGTCATCTAAATATGCGTGTACCCCCACCAGATCCCCAAACAAAGAGTCCATCAACCTTTGAAAAACACTGGCTGCCGAAGCTAACCCAAATGGTAGCCTCAAAAATTTAAAAGCCCCGAATGGTGTAACAAAGGTGGTTAGCTCTTGTGAATCCTTCGACAAGGGAATCTGATGGTAAGCGGACTTTAAGCCCAACAGTGAAAACCATTTGGCTCCACCTAGATTTGCTAACAACTCTTGAATTTTTGGAAGGGGATGACAGTCAACCTTAATATTTTTATTGAGACCTCTGAGGTCCGCACATAGTCTGATCTCATTATTTTTCTTACGTGCTACAACGATGGGGGCGACCCATTGGGAGGATTCTGAAGGTTCTATAATTTTGTCCCTACATAAATCCTCCAGCATCTTCTTAAGTTCCGTCCTGACACTCAGAGGAACTGGGCGTACCTTATGAAAAACAGGAGATGCCCCGGAATTAACCTAATCTTGTGTTCAGCCCCTTTCACCAAACCAATTTTGTTGTTAAATACATTCTTAAACTCATTTAGAAGGTCAGTTCTATCAATTTTCGCATCTTCTACAAAACAGATAGGGAACTCCTGCACCTTAATGGGATTTTCGTCTCCTGGGACAAGATATAACCCCATTTTAGCAAGGTCCTTCCAACCCACGATATATTTTCCTTTTATTGCCACATACATTTTTGTAACGATAGATCTACCCAGAACTTGTAGATTTGGTAAGAAAAAGCCTAACATATCTATATCTTTCTCTCCGAAAGCCTTCGGATTGATATCAGATTGACTCAATTTCATATCACTTCCCCATTTGTCAAAAAATGTAGAATCCCTGAGAATAGTAATGGGAGCACCAGAATCTGCCATTACTTGCACCTTAATGTTATCAATCAAAGCTTCACATAAAGGTCCTTTAATAGGTTCCGAATCCCCACTATCCACCATTAACATCAGATTGTCAAAGTTGTCACAACATTCATCCATGTCCACATAGTTGACCTTAACAGATTTCTTTTGGAACCTGCAAACCTTTTGAAAATGTCTTACTTTTTTGCACAAAACACAGCGCTTATTAACCGCAGGACACCCCTTGAAGTTCCCAATATGAAATTTGGACCAACATCTAAAACAAAAATTTTGTTTGTTTAGATCAACATTTGATTTACTTTGCCATTTTTCCTTATTTTCTTTACTAGAAACAGCATATAGACCTTCCTCCGACATTTCTCCAGAAATAAAATTTACTTTAGAGGAAGCATCTACTGACATAGCTTTTGTAGAAATTATTGATCTCTCAATGCTAAGACTAAGATCAATAACTTCAGATAATGATGGATCCTTACAACTGAGAATCCTTTCTTTAACTTTGGGTGAAGCACAATTGAACACGAATTGATCACGAATATAGTTATCAAGCAAAGGCCCAAAATCACAAGTAATTGCTAACACCCTTAACGCGGAAATATATTCATCAATTTTTTCATCCTCCTTTTGTTTCCTTTTATAGAATTTGTGTCTCTCTAACATAATATTATGAGATTCCTCAAACTGTTTTTTTAACCTCGCAATAGCCTCTACATTAACATTCCACTCACTATCCCCAGAATGAGCAGCTGGAGGTGGAATGGGAACGAGACTCCTAAAAATGCGTTGAGCGGCTAAACCTAAACTACCAAAGAGAAGAGCAAACTTTCTAGGAGGAGAATAGTCAGCCGCATCAATCGCCATAATGTGATTCTCAAATAAGCCAAACCACTCAGAACATAACAATGTAGGTTTTCCAGGCTTTTCAAGAAAAGGAGGAGGTTGAGTGACTTCTCTAACAGAAGACATGCTAGAAATATTAAAACAGTAATTACCTGGTTAAATAAAAGGCAATACAGTGAAAACTTATACTAAATAAACGACAATAAAACGACTTCAAAAGCATAAAATATGTAAAAGAACTGAATCACCAAATGCTTTGCTGAAAGATAAAAGAAAGAAAATAATTCCAGGTACAGCCGTTAAAAGAACGAAAATAATTCCAGGTAAGGCGTGTGAATCGCCGAAAATGTGTCACACGCAGCCTTGTAAAGTGAATTGAAGTCTTGGAACTTCACTAAAATGGCCGCCGTACGTAGCGTCTAACGTGTAACGTCACACGTATTCCCAGAATGCAAAGCGGAGAGAAGATCCGAGTTCCGACGTTGCGTGGTGAAGATTGCAGCAGAGAAGACCAGCCGCGAACGCTCTGGATTCCAGCAATAGTCCGGTAAGTGCGCAATTCAAAATGCCGCTATCATCAGCAACAATAAATAAAAGCGATAAATCCAACCCTTAGAGTCAAACCAGGAACTATCAGAACATCCAACTATAGATAGTTTCAGTCAAACTGTGGATGGTTTCAGTCGACTTGGAAGTGTCGGGAACCAAATCAAAATTTAAACAAGGTTCTGCTCCTCAAGGTAAAAATCCCGACATCACAGTTCTTTCTGTCCTTCAAAGTGAGCATCCAAAGGTATCGCTCATAACATCCAATCCATAAATAGTCACGAAAGATTTCCAAACACTGTAATCACGAAATCCAGAAAGATGTAAACAGCAGGTAATTCTTTGCGTGGGTCGGTGATGGAAACAAATCCCGATCGTCGCCAATATGTAGAAGACAATCTGTCTTATTAATTCCAGAACAAAGGTTATCTTTAGAAGAAAGCTTTAATCCATAGGTTTCCAATCACAAGAGGAGCGCCTCATCAGCCAGGAGTCCGAGCAGCAACTGAAGATACACAACGGACACCTGGCTTCTGAAGGCTCCCTACATTTAAAAGAATACATGTGTTTCTTCTCTGCATGCGCCCATGCATGCGATAGAAAGAGCACGAGATAAGAACATTACATCAAGTACATTACACTACAGTTACACAGACAGACAAATAAGAATAATCTAGTAATACCACAGGGAGTCATAGTCGAGCCAGGATAAGAATTCAGATACAGTCTACAAGAAGATCAAAGACGATTTAGAAAAAATCGAATGAGGAACGCTAGGAAAAAATAGGTACTCTATATTAAAATTAAAACTTACCGGGGCCAGCAAAGGAGCCCTCGCCTGACCGATCCTGGCCTTGTTCAGCAGCAGCAGCCTCCTCCAATGTCCTCTTGCCCCTCGGGGAAGCTGATGTACAACATGAAAGAAAGAAAGACACAAAAACATGGATGATTGTTGTCAACCAAATCAAACATTTCAAAAGAACAATAACAAAATCTTTTGGCGAAATAGCAAATAGACAACTATTCAACGGGATATATTGACCTATCTCATGTGGTCTACTACGATATTAGTATTGCTTGATTTGCGGACCGTCGACTTGGAAAGTTATGCAACTCACTAAACAAACTACTAAAAAGGTTCACCTAGGACTGGCAGGCAGCAGTCCGCAGCACGCGAAGTGACCGACGAACTCCATCGTGATTGCAGATCAGCGACAACACTAAAAAGTTTCCTACTACATTGACCAGTCATTAAAATACTCAAACTATCAATCCACCACCACTATTTCTTCTTATTGCCAGGTGTACAAAGGAAGGACTGGACTTGAGTCTGTTGGGGCAGATTTACAAGCCCCTTGCGGCTCTTTTGCTCCATTGTTGCGTGACTTTTGTGACGCAGAGGCATAACAAAAGAGGCGCCATGGTGCGGCGTATATTAACAACGTGACGCATATGGGAGATGCATCACGTTGCAAAGCCCTGCGTCATCAGGGGCGTTCCGGCGCAAGGGAGGACGTTCCTGCACAGGAACGCATCCTAAAAGTGGCTGAGGGAAATCTACAAGATGTCAATCAGTCACTTTTAGGACAATGATATGTGACTCAAACCCTGCGCCTGCTTGAAGCATCATTGGGGAGATAGGGCACCCCAGAGCAATGCTGGAGCTGCGCCATCGTTGTGACGCAACTCCAGCAATGCACCGCCTTTACGGCACAGATGCGTAACGCTTCTGTGACGGTTTGGGCCCATGGTGCGCCGCATTGTAAATAGGGTATGTGTAAGAAGGGGGTCCCCGCAAGGGAAACGTGTGATGTGCCACACACACTAACACTAACACTAGTTTACACTATATAAACTGTATAAACATCAATCAGAAAAATTGAGAAAGGTATTGTCCTTTATTTTACAATACCAGATATCGACCATTTATCAGTACATTTTAAACACTTTTTGAAAAGCCCCAGAAGGGGAGAAGGGAAAGTGAGGGAGGGGGGATTGTGCTCAGGGCAGTGTAAAGTCAAAGAAAAGTAGACATAGTCAAAATGAAAACAATCATGAACAATATTTACATGTGGATCAAAACAGATCTAACACAAAAGCCTAAATAATCAAGGCATCCATTGGAAAGTTGATACAATAGAGACCTTCAACGGTCACATATAAAAGTTGAAACGTTTTCAGGACATGTGCCGGAGGTCCGCATCAAAAAACAGAAGCCGTCGACGTTTCGACCCCTGGCCGTAGGCTACGTTAGGTCCTTTAACGGGGTCTTCATCAGGACAAGTGCAGGAGAGGGAAGGGGCAAAGTTGACAGGGGCGGTAATATCTGTGAAATTAAAACAATTGGTCAGATCACTATTTGTAAGACCTGATGAACGTCATCCTATTTGACAGAACTACACTACATTAACAAGAATTTACCATGGAGTCAGGGCCCATCGGGGTCTCTGAACGTGGGAATTTGAGTGAGACCAAACATTAGTCACGGTCAAACTCGGCGATATTGATTCGCACACACAGAGGAGAATTAAGAACATTATCTTCTTTGTGAAGTTTGCCTCAAGAGAAATGGTCATACAAAATTACTGGATTAAAAACAAACAACTCAACTCACATGAGCGTTCTTAATTCTGTCAACTTTGCCCCTTCCCTCTCCTGCACTTGTCCTGATGAAGACCCCGTTAAAGGACCTAACGTAGCCTACGGCCAGGGGTCGAAACGTCGACGGCTCTTGTTTTTTGATTCGGACCTCCGGCACATGTCCTGAAAACTTTTCAACTTTTATATGTGACCGTTGAAGGTCTCTAGTGTAACAACTTTCCAATGGATGCCTTGATTATTTAGGCTTTTGTGTTAGATCTGTTTTGATCCACATGTAAATATTGTTCATGATTGTTTTCATTTTGACTATGTCTACTTTTCTTTGACTTTAAACTGCCCTGAGCACAATCCCCCTCCCTCACTTTCCCCTCTCCCCTTCTGGGGCTTTTCAAAAAGTGTTTAAAATGTACTGATAAATGGTCGATATCTGGTATTGTAAAATAAAGGCCAATACCTTTCTCAATTTTTCTGATTGATGTTTATACAGTTTATATAGTGTAAACTAGTGTTAGTGTTAGTGTGTGTGGCACATAACACGTTTCCCTTGCGGGGACCCCCTTCTTACACATACCATATAGCGCCCAGGTCTCCGCGACTGCATGGGTTCAACCCCCCTCTTTGTAACGCATTGTAAATAGGGCGCACCATGGGTGGTGGTGGCGTGGCGCACAATTACTAGCGCATCCCTGCTACTTTGCAGGGATGCGCCGGTAATTGAAAATCTGACCCTTAGTGTCTAGCATTACGCAGTTCTTTACACTGCACTCATACATAATTTCTCAGGCCAATGAAATGAACATAAAATAGAAAACAAATAAGCATAGTAGCAACGCTACTGAGAAGGAGAGCAGTGCACCTGAAATGCACAGAAGATTTTGAAATATAATTTACCTACAATGTAATCGGCAGCATTATTGCTCTTGGTAAAAAACAAAAATTTGCAATATAATAACACACAGAGCGGGAGAAAACAGAGTAGTGATGAAATAGCTAGAAATAGCTACTACTAAACACCAAGGCCGGGGATCCCGATGCCGAGCACGTCCAGCAAGTCACGTTCCCGGTCCATGAGATCCGTCCAGCGGTGGGTGGCCTGGTTGTAGGTGCGCCGGACCCCAGAGTGTTCAAACATGGCTCGGCACACCTTCTCCCACCGCTTCCAGCGCTCCCGAATCCCGTAGCCGGTAGCGATCCTGCCGCCTCCCATGATGGACTTGGGGAGGCGGCGCTGGACATGAAAGACTAGTGCGGTCACCTCCTCCGCACTAAAAATCTCCAGAGCTATAACTTGCTCCCTCCTCAAACGCCCACATGGGAGCCGGGCACGGGGTGCGGGACTCTTCCCCTTCACGGGCTGCTTCCCGGCTCCCTTTACCATGGTTGGGCAGAAAGGAAGGTAAATAATAAAGAAGAAATAGAATAGGGAAGAAGAAAAGAAAAGAGTTAAAAAAAGTAGTTTAAAATTAACCCAAAGTAGCAGAAAACACAAAAATATAGAGCTAGAAAAATAGAGGGATAGATAATAAGTAAAACAGATAAAAAAAAAACTTCAAACAAGCAAAGGATGGCAGAGATTGACAGAGGATACAGAAAGCATGCCCAGAACCATAGCAATGAATGAAAAACAAGATGGCCGCGCCCGTTCACGACCGCGTGGGTAAGTTTGCACGAGATTTCCCCCGCGAGCACACGCGAACATATACTAGCGAGCCGCACACTTTGCGAGATTACACATAGCGCCCGGAAACGTAATTACGTCACGCAAACAAGATGGCCACGCCCATGTACGACCGCTAGGGTAACTTCGCAAACATTGCGCTACAAGCGGCTTGCGAACACGCAAAAAATCAAGCGAACAAACACGCCGCAAAAAAAACGAATCGTGTATTCGCACGAATTTGCGGCTTCCGAAATCGATCTCGCCCAAATTTGAATGAATGAAATGAAAATACACTTATACAGCGCGATTGCTGCCCTGGGGCGTCCAAGCGCTAGGGAACCAGAAGAGGGGGTGTAGTGAGGCTAACAGGAACTAGAAGAAGAAGGGGGGCTGAATTGATTACGGGGATTTGAATAGATGGGTTTTAAGTTGCTTACGGAAGGAGGCAAGGTTAGGGTTAGATCTCAGGTGAGGGGGTAGGGTGTTCCAGGTTTTTGAGGCGTTGAAGGTGAACATTCTTCCACCTGCTCTAGACCTCTTGATTCTGGGAACTTTTGCCATAAAAGCCTGGCTGGAACGCAGTTCACGGCCTGGGTGGTATTGGCTGACTAGGCTGCGCAAGAGTTTTGGGCCCGAGTCCCAGAAGGCCTGATGGGCAATACACATTGCCTTAAAGGTGACTCTTTTTCGTACTGGCAGCCAGTGAAGGCTGGTCAGTGCCTCTCTGACTGAAGTTCTTAGTGGAATTTGCAGTAGGGTGCGAGCCGCACAGTTCTGCACCAGTTGCAACCTATTTAATGTGTACTCTCGGGCTCCCAAGTAAAGGACGTTATTTGAGTCCAGGCGTGATTGTATTATACCCTGAATAGCTGTTTGTTTAGCCTCCATAGGGAGCAGGGGGAGGACCTTCTTCAATGTCCGAAGGAGTCCAAAGCAGGTGGCGGAAAGCTTTGTGGCCTGGGTGTTAAAAGTGAGGTTCTTGTCCAGCCATACCCCTAGGCTTTTGATGTTATCTTTCGGGGCCGGGGGGGGGCCTAGACAGGTGGGCCATAATGACTTGAAGAAGGTCGGGTCGGCCGGGCCTAACAGCATGAGCTCCGTTTTGTCCCCATTCAGCTTCAGTGAGGACAGCGTCATCCAGGACTTCACCTCCTCCAGACATTTGGTTAGACCCCCCGATGGAGAGTGTTGGGCTTCCTGCGCTAAGGAGACCACCAGCTGTGTGTCGTCCGCATAGGAAATGATCTTAACTCCATACGGACGAACTACATCAGCCAGTGGCCTCATATAGATATTAAAAAGCGCAGGGCTTAAAGAGGAGCCCTGGGGGACTCCACACTTCATCGGTATGCTGGAAGAGACGGCTTGTCCGTCAAATATCTGGAATGACCTGTCACTCAGGAAGGATTTTATCCAGAGCCAGGCCTTGTCCACAATGCCGACGTTTGCTATACGGTTCAGTAAGGTGTTATGACTGACCGTGTCAAACGCCGCACTGAGATCAAGGAGGACCACTGCCACTGATCCTCCTTGATCGATGATTCTTCTGGACTCCTCAACGACCATAAGGAGGGCGGATTCTGTTCCATGCTTGGGCCTGAATCCTGTCTGTGTAGGGTGTAACAGCAGATTGCTTTCCAGGTAGTTGACCAATTGGAGATTGATATATTTCTCTGCAATTTTACTTACCCAGGGGAGTAGTGAAATCGGGCGGTAATTGGCAAAGTCCGAGGGATCCAAATGAGGCTTTTTTATTAGTGCTCGAACCATTGCCTTTTTCCAGGCAGGAGGAACCGTGGCAGAGTCAATGGACGCATTCACTAGATTCATGATGATGGGTAGAACCGTCTGGGATGCGAGTAACATTGTCTCTGGGGGGGCCGGGTCTGTTGGTGAGCCGGATTTCACTTTCCGAGCTATGGATTTAACTGCTTCTAGGTCCATACAAGTGAAGTGGTCGAGTGTGGAGAGGGAGGCAAGCTCTGGGTCTGACCCTCCGTTGTTGTTATGAGGCGACGTGGACACAGTGCTGGTAGGGAAGGAGGAATATATATTGTTCACTTTGGCCGAGAAGAATTCTGCCAGGTCGTTACATTGGGCAATTGATTTGTCCTCGTGAACACTGGAGGGGGGTGGTTTAATCAGGGACTGCAGAGTTTGGAAGATTTCCCTGGGTTTGGAAGATGAGGTTAAAATTTTGTTCGAGAAGTATTCTGTTTGGGCAGTTTTTATCTGCTCTTTATAGGTTTTTATTTCTTCCCGATATCGAGTTTTGTCTTCCATAGCGTAGTTCTCGCGCCATTTGCTTTCTGCTTTCCGACAGTGTCGCTTTTTGTCTCTGAGGGCTTCTGTATACCATGGGGCTGTTTTTTGGGGACGTTTAGCCGACGATTTTTTGAGGGGGAGAATGGTCTCAAGAGAGTGCAAAATCCAGCTTTCGTATTCCTGGTTTGCCAGACAAGGGTCTTCATTATTTGAAGGAAGACTTTCCACTAGTTTGCTTGTCCATTCGTCTACTTGTATCCGTGCCCACGATCTCGCAAATCTAATCGAGGGGGTGGCAGGGATGGGTTTCTCAGTGAGCCAGGTGAGGGGCACCAAGGAATGATCCGTCCATGGGAGGGGAAAAGGAGAGTCGGTTGAAAGTTCAGCGCAGTTGCTGAATACTGGGTCCAGCAGGTGTCCCTTTGTATGGGTAGGAGTGTTCACTCGTTGAATGAGTTGTAGTGCGGCCAGGTCGTCAGTTAAGGTAATGGCCGTCACATCTGCTGGTGAGTCAAAGTGTAGGTTGAGGTCGCCTAACACGATGAAGTTGGCAGCAGCGCAGATACGAGGTGCTATAGTTGCTGGGAGGCTGCTATGAAATTGTTTTGGGGGGCCGGGTGGGCGGTATATCAGGGTGCCCGAGAGGCAGTGGTTGGGGGAAAACTCCAGCGCGAAAGCTAAGTTTTCACAGTCTGGAATGTTTTCCGTTATAGGCCGGCAGCGATATTGATCTTTTACTATGATTGCAAGTCCTCCCCCTCTGCCATCTGGTCGATTTTGACGAGTGATTTGATAGCCGGCGGGGAGAGCGGCAACCACATCGGGGTCAGAGTCAGACGTTAACCATGTTTCCGTAAGAAACAGCGCGTCTGGCTTGCGTTCTTCTAATAGGAGGGATATTTCCAGCTTGTGTTTGGGGAGGGATCGGCAATTTAAAAGGAGCATGCGGTATTCGTGGCGTAGGGGTTTCCTCTGCCTTGTGGGGAGGGAGGCAGTGCATTTAGGACAGTTGGCAGGAAGGGATGTGGTATCAAGAGCATACCTTCGACAGTCATGTTCCATGGGTCTCAGGTCGTGGAGGGTGGCCGAGCTGTAGGCCAGGGTCTGGTTTGCCTGGAGAGTAGGTGGTATGGCCCCTGGCCCGGACTCGGCGCGGACGAGCGCAGACGAGCTTGCCTTATGCGCGCCTTTGGCGCGCATTCGTCGCGCCCGCTGCGCTCGTCCGCTGCGCTTCCTGAAAGGACACATTTTTATAAGCAGTAGTCAGGGAGTGCGCGAGGGGGCGTGGCCTGTCCGGTAGGCGTGGCCAATGTGGTCAGAATGGCGTCGCTGGTAAACAAACACTCTCCGGTGGCAGCCTATTGCTCAGTTGTCCTCCCGGGGGTTTGTGCAGCGCGAGGTGCTCAGGAGGGGGGGTAAGTGCAGCGGAGGTGGATTAAAACACAAACAATTCCGTTTTAAAAATATCAGCGCCCTGCGAATCGCACGAAATTGCAGAAAAACGATTTTTGCAAAACTGAAAGCACTCAGCAGGTGCAAAAGTTCAATTTTATCATTAGTAACCATACCCTCTAGTGCTTCCTGAGGGGCCCCTCCAGAGTTCAGTTGCCTACTTGCAACTATTCTATGACCCTGCTCTGACCCTCACAGCAGGCTCAGAGAATAGCTACAAGTATGCCACAAAGGTCCTGCTAAAAAAATTAGACTGCAAACAGAAAGCAATTACAGATAAGGAAGCAGGTGCCAGACTGGAAGTTCAAATTCAGTGACACATTAATCAATCAGCCCCTAATTCATTCATGTCAGTTGAGGCAGGGCAGGTGTGCTTTTCCCCCCATAATCTACAGTGATGAAACAGAGGGTGGCATGGGTGAGCCAGAGGGTGGCAGTGGTGAAAGAGAGAGTGGCAGTGGTAAAAAAGAGGGTGCTGTGATGAACCAGACGTAGAAACAACATGGTCGCGACCGTTGCTACCCGAAAAGTAAGTTTGCGTTTGCGAACTGGTAAAAAACCCTCGCGAAACGGCAGAAACACTTGCGAACTCCCTAAAAAAAATCCGCTAAATTCGCGAGAGTTTGCGGATTTTGCGGATTGCGAATCCGTAAATACGCAATTTTGCAGGTTGCCAATTCGCAAAATTCCGAACTTAACCAGACGGTCGCCAATGGGCGAGGCCATCTTGTTTTTTCACTTTTTGCCATGGTTCTGGGGTCGTTTTTCTACCCTCTCTATATCTTTTCAATCATTTGCTTCTAGAAACGTTTTATTATCTTTTTAATATGTGAATGGTTATTGCCTGGTTACTGTGGGTGGAGTTCTCGTAGTCGAGCTTTGTGGAATTCGGCGAAGTCGCAAAAAAACTCTGCGAGCTTTGCAGAGTTCTGCTTACACAGGGAGTTGCTTCTTCTGCCCGTTTGTGATGTGTTCGTCCTAGTCGGGAATGCATATTGCATGTTTGGGGATGCTTTTTGTATGCTCGGGGTGAAATATTGCCCGAACTTCACCACAAGGTCGCCAATGTGCGTGGCCATCTTGTTTTTTTCACTTTTTGCTATGGTTCTGGGGCCGTTTTTCTATCCTCCCTATTTCATTTCAATCATTTGTTTCTAGAAACGTTTTATGATCTTTTTTATTTATATCTATCCTGATTGTACATTTTGTATTTTTTCCTACTTTTTGTGTGCTGTTTTGTGCTTTTTTCACTCTTTTTCTATTACTTCCTTTTTTCATTTCTTTAACCCACTGTTTTACTTCCTACCTATTCTTTTCTACCCTCGCCTACCCAGAACCATGGCAAAGATTCTTAAGAAAACCAAGGGCCAGGGTAAGAGGATTGAGAGCTTGAATCACCTTCCTTGCCGAAGGTGGCTCCCACAAGGGGTGCAGCCATGGGCCTTATTCAGTGAGGCGGAGGTGGCACTGGGAGGAGCCAGCTGGACAGGACCAGGAAGCTGGAGGACTCCTTGCTCAAAATAGTACAGCCAAATGTCAATCTGAGGAGTTTTTTTAATCCAAATCACCATTTCGAGAAGGTTTTGATGCTGCTCGAGAGAGATCATTCTCCAGATTGCAAATTCTGCATGTTCGGGACCGCGATCTTCGCAAAACCTCTGCTGGAAGTCTTGCGGTGTGCCCGAATTCTGTGCTCGCGATCGCACACTCACAGGAACATGTGACCGGCTAGCAATTCTCATCGAACTCACAAACAGATGGGAAATCTTATTGGCAATTGCTGGGGGGCATTGTGCGCAGAACTTACCTGCCGTGAGGGCAACAGCGTTTCCAGTTCCGCCCAGCGCCGTGAGGGGAACGGCTGACCGGCAGAGCAGAACTCGTCCACCGGGGTCACAGAACCACAACCCCCAGGTGCCCCGGCGGGCGAGTCGCGTCCCTGATGCTACCTTCGCGCCTGGAGGCGCCTGAAAAGCAGGGAGCGCCAAGCGCTCAGGGGGGCATTGTGCGCAGAACTTACCTGCCGTGAGGGCAACGGCGTTCCCAGTTCCGCCCAGCGCCGTGAGGGGAACGGCTGACCGGCAGAGCAGAACTCTTCCACCGGAGTCACAGAACCACAACCCCCAGGTGCCCTGGCGGCCGAGTCACGTCCCTGACGCTACCTTCGCGCCTGGAGGCGCCTGAAAAGCAGGGAGCGCCGAGCGCTCAGGGGGGCATTGTGCGCAGAACTTACCTGCCGTGAGGGCAACGGCGTTTCTAGTTCCGCCCAGCGCCGTGAGGGGAACGGCTGACCGGCAGAGCAGAACTCTTCCACCGGGGTCACAGAACCACAACCCCCAGGTGCCCCGGTGGCCGAGTCGCGTCCCTGACGCTACCTTCGCGCCTGGAGGCGCCTGAAAAGCAGGGAACACCTCTCGCAACGCGAGTCGCTCGCGGGAGCGCCCGGGGCGAAGCCTGGGCAAAGGGCGGGCCCTCTGTGGCCCTCAGAGGCCTGAGGAGACTGGACTGGGCCAGGGACTTTATATTGCCTTCTGGATTACTAACGTGCTATGAGCATGTAAGACATTTTAATCATTTATATTTGTTATCTTCGTTTGTATGAGTGCTTAGACTTAAGGGTACTTGCGTGGAAGCTTAACATCTTCACTGTGTATAATGTCTACATCCAAATCTGACAAAGTGATGTAATGACCTGCTACTTTAGACAATTTCCTGGTTAGGAAAGTAAATCAGATTAATAATGAGAGATGTGTATCTCTGGGGAAAGGTACTGTGATAGGGGATACACTATCTGAAAATTCCCCAATTAGTCTGACCAAAGATTGTGTAACTAACACGAGTGATGTCATCTCTATTGATTCTCCAGCGCCCATTTTAGTGAATGTGGAGGTTCATTCTGACTCATTGGCGCTGTCAAGTTCCGATATTGGTGTGCTGAATGAGACCCAACCTGAAACCAGGCCCCTGAGAACTTGTAGAACACTGTCTCAAAGGGAGAATGGGAAACATAACAACTCTAAGTCTAAAAAAAAGGATAGTAAGGCAATTACCAGTCCTGCCATAACTACCCCTTTTGTATTCACGGGCACCATCGGTAATGGTAATGGTCATGGTAATGGTAATGGTGCAAACTTAAATCCTGATTTCTTTGCTTCACTTATAAAAAACCTAGAAGTTTCTTTAACAGCAAAAATGGAGGAGCTTATTAAACCAATAACTATTAAGATAGATATCCTAGCCAAGGAAGTGACTAGGCTGGGTGGTCTGTTATCGTCACAGAAGATTGCAACATCTAGTGGAAATGTAACATCTAGTGGAAATGTACACTCTGGGGGGAATGGGGGAGAAATTGCTGAAGTTATTGATACACGAAACAAGGGGAGGGGGAATATTGCTGTCGCAGTGGCCTCAGGGTCTGAAACACCTATACGACCGGATATCCCTGTGGCAACTGCCTCGCAGCAGCAATTATCTATAAACCACCAAAGCAGTAGAGCTCCCAGACCCCCGAGGTACAACCGCTATCTTAACTTACCACCAGATTGTGCTCCGTTTGTGGTAGTACTGACTAATGTGCACCCTTGTGGCACTCATCCCGCATCTCCCTTTGATGAATCTCAAACCTCTTTGAAAAATAAGACAGTGTCATGGCTTAACAAAAACTGTGGTTTTCCCATCTCATATTGTGATCAGAAAATGACAGTTAGGCGTGTAACCTGGGTGGGGCCGTCTAAAAAGACTGGGTCGGGGGATTGTATAGTTGTAAATTTCAAACACCCCCAGCATGTGGCAACTGTCCTTTTGAGAGCTTCTGCACTGGTATATAATATGAACAGTATCTGTGTACGCCCCCTGGGTTACTTTTATGCACATCTGTGCAAACCTCCACCACAACATAGTCTAACCAGGCGAGGGCTTGAACCTTATACTCCTGTGCAAGAGACTCCATTCTTTTATAACATCATTAATTCATGTGGGTCAGGTGGACCAAATGGAACTTATAACAGGAGCCCCACCTTTGGACACTATCAATATGGGTCGAACCTAAATACACAGAATAGGTATGAAGTGTTATCCGGCCTTCAGATGTGTGATTGACGGGGGCACCTGCAGCTCAGGATACTAGGGCTACAGGTGAATCTACAAATTCAGTTAACCCAGTGGACAAAATGCCAGGATGTCTTACTGTCTCTTGGAATATTGCTGGCCTTGCGGCCAAAATGTCTGATGTAAATTGGGTAACTTACATTAAGCAATTTTCAATTATCTGTTTACAAGAGACCTGGGAGGTAGGCTGTAACCTCTTCTTAGAAGGGTAAAAGGCCTTCTTTGTGCCAGCCTTGCCATCATTGTGGGGTAGGCCCAAGGGGGGCCTTGTAATTTTCATTTCCATATTTATACCCTGTGAAGTACGAAGAATTGAAGCACATCATACAGGTGTAATGGGCTTAACTCTAACTGGAGGTAATGTCCTTGTGGGCCTGGTGAATTTTTACAATGCTGCTTATGATAGTGCAGGCAGGAATCACATCCATATATTAAATTCTTTTGTCTCTAATTTTATGGAAAATGTGGGTCATAACCTCATGATTACGGGGGATTTTAATCTGCATCCTTCCATTGATCCATTGCACAAGTGTTTACCAGAAATGAGCTGTGAACGTGTGGACTGTCTCCATATGGAGCACACTAAGGAGGGGGAATTGTGCAATGACCTAAAGGACCCGCTATTTTGCTTTGATACCCCAACCTTTAAAGGGCATGGAAGGGGTACCTTTATTGACCATATACTTGTTTCGCGGACGATGCAAACTTTTTTAGATTCTTTTTGCATTGTTCCTAGCGAATTTAGCGACCATAATCCCCTGACAATCTGTTTAAAATGTCCATGGGTAAAAAAAAGGTAATAAGATCATTAATCAAGGTAGATTGGGCACAACAGATGGGAGAAGGCGGTTAAAATGGTCTATGGTCTCTGCGGATACCTTTTATAAGAATATCTCTGAAGGGTGTGCAGAAGATATTAAAGTCTGTACTGATGTGGGGGGTGAACCTAGGTTGGTTCTAGAGGCTTATCAAAATATTTCGGAGAAGGTGTCAGTGCTTCTATCTGTCCCTAATAAAACCCAGGTCAATATAGGTCCGAGATGGTTTAGCCACGACTGTACTCTAGCTGCTCGCAAACTGAGGCTTGCACTGTCAGATTCCCCGAGGAATCGGGAGGTCGTAAAACTCTGTAGAAAGGAATACAAGGCTATTACGGCCGCCCGTAAGGAGTTTTTGAGGAAAGAGGCCTGGGAGGAACTGCTTGACCCCTCTACCCTGAACAGCAGTACCAAATTCTGGGCACTGGTAAAAAAACCTTTTTTGACCGAGGACCCTGGAGATGGACTTGTCTGTTGTATAACTAAAGAGGAATGGGAAAGTCATTTGAAAAGTCTGTACTACTCTGAGGGATCTGGAACCGTGGTTGTTGCCCCCCATGATAGGGACAGCACTATTATTTTTGAAAAAAGTGAGGTCTTGGCTGCCATAATGGGTCTTACTGCAAATAAAGCTCCAGGACCTGACGGAATACCACCGGATCTTTACAAATCTGATCCAGCTTTCTGGGCTCCCATTCTGGTTGCTGTATTTAATGCTGCGGCCACAGTGGGTTGTCCGGGAACGTGGGGTCTGTCAACTATAGTCCCTGTCTTCAAGAAGGGAGATAGGGGAAGTGCTCTTTGTTACCGACCAATATCCCTAATTGATTCAATGGTTAAGATTATGGGGAGAGTCATACTTTAACGCCTAACAAGCTGGTCGAATGATAATAATATCATGTCGATTTCTCAATATGGCTTTTGTGAAGGGCGCTCTACTATAACTCAGTGTCTCAACCTGTTTCTTATTCTGAATAAATATACCGTTGTACAGAAAGGAGTAATTCACCTTGCCTTCATGGATCTGTCCTCAGCCTTCGACTGTGTTAACAGGGGGAGGCTGTGGCAGACCATGAAGGACAAAGGTATTGATAGGGGGACCGTGGAGTTCCTAGCGGATCTGCATAATGACACAAGAGCCAACGTGAGGTTTTCATCGACTGGGGAAACCACAGGAAGTTTTAGCATTAATAAAGGAGTACGTCAGGGGTGTATCTTGGCCCCTTTTCTTTTTAATTTTTATATAAATGATTTAGAGGCTGAACTACAAGATGTTAAATCAGATTGTCCTAGAGCTGGTGCAAGGGGGATTCCTTTACTTTTATATGCCGACGATGCGGTTTTAATTTCAAGAACAGAAATAGGTCCCCAGGCACTTTTGAATGCTTTTAATAACTTTATGTCTGATAGGGACCTTATGGTCAACAACTCTAAATCTTATATAATGCATGTTGGCCGTCAACCAAAAAAGAAGTTCAATTTTAAACTGAATGATGTTCTGATCCCCATCACCCAGACGTTCTCATATTTGGGTGTTTTCTTTGATACAAAGCTTAGTTGGGCCCCACAGTTGGCCAAGAAGAAGGGAGAAATGACTAGAGTAAATGCCTCCATCTTCAACTTTGCTTCCAAACTGGGGAAAAAGCCAAATGTGGCTATGATGAAATTATATAATGCTAAATCCATAGCCACCGCAGTATATGGAAGCGAGATATGGGGATACACAAATGGTGAACAACTCCAAACAGTTGAAAATAATTTCTTAAAGCATCTGTTATGTGTCCCAGGTAGCACACCAAATTTAGCTGTACATGAAGAGCTTGGTTGTCTGTATTTATCTGATATTGTTAAATTGAAACCACTGTTATGCTGGGTAAAATTATGGTTAAGTGATAAAATTCCTTTAACCCACCAGATAGTGGAAGATCTTGTATCGCTCGATCATGCAATGCGTGTACCTTGGCTTAAATATTTGAAGTCCCAATTTGTGAAGCTTGGCCGCCTGAACCTGTTTGACAACCCGAGGGATATAGTTAAGGGTGATGTTGCAGCAATTAAGAGAGCTTTTTTCATAGATTGTAATGCCTTAAGAGATGAAGTTGAGCTCACGAAACCCAATGTTAGAAAGTATATTATGCTGAGAACTTGTGATACAATGGAAATGTACCTAACATGCTCCTTTACCTCCCATGAGAAATTTTTGCTGACCCGGTTCAGGTTCAACATTTTTCATCATCTTTTAATTAGACCTAAGTCAGACATTTTTAAGAAACCTGCAGTGCCCTGTGGCTGCGACGGGAAGTCTCCACAGGATATGCTGCACTTTATATTTTTATGTGCATTTTATGAATATCCCCGTAGGCGGTATCTTGTTACTCTTTTAAAGAAATTAAATTTTAATCAAATCAGGCCCGCCCATATGTACTTACAGCTGCTGCACTCTGATAGTGTCCTCCAGGTGCTAGAATTTTTAAAACTATCCATGAGACTAAGAAAATGTTTAGATGAGTAATTGTGAATCATCTGCAGCCCAACGCACTAATGCACTTTTTTTGTATGTGGGCACTACTTGCACTTTTTCTTGTACTGATTTTGTCTATGCACTCTTTTAAGTACCATATGTGTTGTATGTAATCTAGATTGACTTTGTAATTATTGCAATGTTTTTACTATGAAATGTTTAATGCTGTGTACTTTTATGGATTGCAATATATCCGAAATAAAGTCAATTTGATTTGATTTGATTTGCAGGAATCCTGGTGAGTTGCTCCTGCACGTGCGAAAACACATTTGAGATTGCGAACACAAAGCAGTCTGCTCCGCTGCGGAGCGCAGCATTTTCGGCGACTCCGCGTAACCAGTAACTTGCCAAAAATCTGCAAATTCTGCGAGAGGAGCGGATTTCAAGCCCAGGGTTAGTGCCTGGGTGACTGGATAACATAGCATTACATGTGTATTTCTAAAGTGCACGTTCACCCAGACGTCTCTTACCTCTAAATAACAGATGTTCATTGTTACCCAACTCAATGGTACTCATTTTATCAACCTCAGATGGATGAAAGGCTGAGTGGACCCGCCGGGATTTGAACCTGTGACCACGAGGTTGAACACATGCCCCTGCAATGGACGCATTAGTCCACTGAGCCACCAGACCTGCTTGCATGGGTGTTACCTGAGTAGTTCTATGGGTTTATAATTAGCGCCTGCATGATTGGAAGATAGCTTTTATAGTGCCTGGGTGATTCAATATGTACCTGTGTCATGGCTTAGTTATTGGATGAGTGACTGAGTAGTGCTGGGGGGACTATTCCTTTATTACTGACCCATGTGTCAGAAATGTCTAGATATAACACTTCACATATAATTGGATACATGCCTCTCTAGAAGCATACATTGCTCTCCTACTCAGCATGCACATGCATCAGTAAGTTTCTAAAACTGAAAACAAATCTTACTTTTTTTTTAGCTTTATTTAATTTCAGTCCATAGCAGAAATAAATAAGTCTCAGCATCGCTGGACCTCACAGAGGTCTGACTGAGCAAACTCGGAGAAAAACAACCATCGGAAAAGTGCTGAGAGGAAGGTGCATACCCGGGCCCCTGGGGGCCCCAGTGGGCAGGCCCAGGTGCTGCCTTCCCCCGTGTTTTCTCGAGATAAGGGGACCCTATAAGTAAACAAGGACGACCTGAGATTTTGGCTCCCCACTCATTACACTGACCGTAATTTCCTTCCCCCTCTGGTTATGTTACACACTACATCGTTCTTTTGACCCTCACCCGAGATGGCCACCGATATCGCCACTTCCGACAATTCACTTCCGGTTACTTGCCGTCACTCCCATGTGGCCCATCTGACGAGCATTCAATCTCGCCGCACCACAGAGCGTACACCTTACCGAGCCATTGAGCTCCATGCATCAAGCCTCATCACGCGGCAATTCCACCAGGCCCACTCCTGTATGCAAGTTGCCAACAACGGTCCAGGACCCCTGGCCTGAACGTACCCCATGCCGCTCTGTATTCCCAGGTAAATTGCACAGTCTTGTGTTGCCGCTTTCTATAGTACCTACTACCTCGCTTGATTCTCATTATCGATCCCCTTTCTCTATGTATACAGGTTCGGAGCTCCCAAAACCTCAAATCGAGTGATTTAGCCCAATTACGCCACGATCATCAACGCGGTCATTGTCCCTTCCCGTTTTCTGTTGTTGTTCCATTTTTGTGTCCAGGACCCCCGGCATGAGAGCGCCCTGTGCCTTCTCTACCATCAAGGTAATTCATGCTTCTTCATCCTGCCCTTCTCCCCTTCTCCGTATAACTCACCACCACAGCAAGCTCTGAGCCCCTCCTTGTTGATTTCTTCCAGGTACCGCCACACCTCCACAATTGATGACCGTCCCATTACCGCACAGGTAAAATATCCTGACACTCTTACGTACAACCTGGCACTCTCCCATTTTTGCCAGCCTCTCACCCCTCTTTTCCTTACAGTAGCGACCATAGGACAGCAACCCTCCTCGCGAACGACCAAGTTCTCCCCTATCATGCTTGGTAACTATGGCTATCCTTATCCTCCTCGCGGCATGCCACTCGTCCACCGTTAGCAGGCACCTTCTTTACAACGTATTGCTGCATTGTTCACCATGGTTATGAGCTGCTTCCCAGCCATCACTCACCCGTAATAGGCATTTTTCTTAAACAATTGATCGCCACACTGTTCACCCTGAAATGAGCTGCTTTCCAGCCCTTGCTCGCTCACCGTGCGCCACCTAATTCTTGCATGACTGCACTATTCCTCCGTTACTCCTATGTTATCCATTCCACAACCACTCTCTGTTCTTGCCTGTCTCGGTAGCCACACCAGGTCCCCATATCCACGCACATCAGTGCTCCTGCTACACTATGATGTCGTCCGAATACAAAATCTGTTTTATGAGTAAAGTACGAGTGTTACAATTTTTGTCTCTTTTTTTTCTCTCCCCATTCCTCCCTAATGCAGTATTAGTTCGTTTTGTTTGTCTCTGTAAAAAAAGTCATTGCAGGCTGACAGTATCACTGTCCTGATGATGATCTCTGTATTTAATTGAATGGGATCGAATCGCCTTCGACCTAAAAAACAACGTGCACACAATTAACTATAATCCATTGTGTCACAGTTGTTGTTACACACCTTGCTTGTAGCATTATATATTCAAGAGCAAGACTTGTCTCTGTTTGGCCTGATTGTTTTCTGATGCTTTTTGACTTTTGTTTTTGCAATTCTTTTATGTTCACAACTCTCACTCAGTCACTCGTTCACTTTGTCACACTTGTTTATACATTGCATTGGATACAGGAATGTATCCTACTGACCATTGCTACTGTCCCTTGACAGAAAAATTTTGTTTATTGCAAATTAAAATTCTACCTGGCTGAGTAGATCTTATAGAATCTATAGTGTTCTATATTTATTCTTGTTGTTTGACATTTAGCTTTAACTAGGACCTTTGTTCTGTTTAAAACTTTCCCCGTCTCAGCATTGCCGGACCTCACGGAGGTCTGACAGAGCAAAATCGGAGAAAAATGATCATCGGGAAGGGGTTGAGAGGCTGATGCATACCTGGGCTCGTGAGACACTGGCGGGTGGGCCCAGGTGCTGCCTTCCCCCGTCTCAGCATTGCCAGACCTCACTGAGGTCTGACTAAGCAAAATCAGAGAAAAAGGACCATCAGGAAGGGGCTGAGAGGCAGGTGCATACCCGGTCCGCTGGGGGTCCCAGCGGGCGGGCCCGGGTGCTGCCTTCCCCCATCTCATCATCGCCGGACCTCAAATAGGTCTAACTGAGCAAACTCGGAGAAAACCAACCATTATGAAGGAGCTGAGAGGCAGGTGCGTACCCAGGCCCCTGGCGGCCCAGCAGGGTAGGCCCGGGTGCTGCCTTCCCCCATCTCAGCATCACCACAGTTCACGGGGCTGAGAGGCAAGCACGGACCCAGGCCCCTTGGAGGCCCCAGTGGGCAGGCCTGGGTGCTGCCTTCCCCTGTCTCAGAATCCACTCGGAGGTCCGACTGACCTTCTTCCTACTAATCCAGAAGAGAATTACCCCCTTTTCTTGTAATCTGTGGGCACAAGGTGACAGAAGAGACCCAAAATGTGAATGTGCCCGACCTCCTGGAGCCCTCATTGGGATTGGGGAGGCCAATGAGCCCTCATCAAGGCTTCCAGGGAAGCCTGGCCGTCTGGTCGCCCCATTGGAAAGCATTATGTGCGACCAGATGGCAGAGGGGAAAGGTGCGACCAGATGGCCGGGCTCGAAAGAGAAGCCATCTGGTTGCTCTGTGCCCCAACTAAATAGTGAGCGGGCACCGGGGTATGCGGGGCTGGAGGCCTGGGGCCCCATCCATGAAGGCTGCGAGGGGGACCCAATGGGCCCTCCGACCTGGGGCCCGCAGACACTTTGAGAAGCAGTGGAGGCCTATAATGTACCGACGGAACCCCGTCCTGACCCTTTGGCAGAGCAGCAGGCCTTGGACGGGGCACAGTGCGGTTGCACCCGACCTGGGGCCCAACG
Organism: Lissotriton vulgaris; assembly: GCF_964263255.1. Classification (NCBI taxonomy): domain Eukaryota; kingdom Metazoa; phylum Chordata; class Amphibia; order Caudata; family Salamandridae; genus Lissotriton; species Lissotriton vulgaris. Next base: position 510,256,839 of record NC_141693.1, on the reverse strand, counting down.
GGCCCCCGGGACACAGCTGGGGCTCCCAGGCCTGGAGGCACAGGGGAAGCATCCACGGGCCTACGGGACCCCATCCTGGGCAACCTGTTACAGGTCAGGAACAAGGACACAGTCCTGGGTGGGGAGGTCACCCTCTCCTGGGCCCTCAGGGGCCCCGGCCAGAGCTCCTGAACCCAGCCAAGCAAGGGGAGGCTCCCCAGGCACAACGGTACCCCATCCTGGAAATGTTGGCAGAGCAGCAGACTCGGGGGCTCTGTGTCCCGGGGGGGCTTGGGGACCCCGGCTGGGCCTCAGGCACGGGGAGGACTACCGGAGCTCTTGAGCCCAGATGCCCAGGGGAGGACTGCCTGGGACCCATGGATACCGTCCCGGGCACTTTGACACACCGTGGGCCGGAGGAGGGAGCCCCCGGATGGAGGGGATGTGTTGCCCGGGCATTGCCCATCTGGTCCCCAGCAAAGCACCACCAGATCTGGGAAGGGTGCTCCGGCATACGTTGCCCCTAGTAATCCGGAGGAAGGCTACCCCTCTTTCTGGGAACCCGTGTGCACCGAGAGACTCAGGGGACCCTAGACCCAGACATGCCTGACCTCCTGGAGCCCTGGCTGGGAAACCCGGGAGGCAAATGAGCCCCCATTAGGACTTCCAGTGTGACCCGGCCATCTGGTCGCACCATTGGAAAGCACTGCGTGCGACTAGATGGCCGAGGGGAAAGGTGCGTCCAGATGGCCGGGACCAAAAGGACTCCCATGTGCCCGCCCGAGCCTTCGCGGCAGGGCACCCACCTCTTCTTTTCAGATCTGTCATGCCTGGAGTGCTTCCAAAGCTGATAGTCCCACTACACAGGTCAAAGTAATGACTAGAGTTGACACTTGGATGTCAGACAAAGTGATATGCACATCAATAGGTTAGCCCAGGGCCCCAGCCCTACTATTATCAGTGCCATCTCCTTCCTGAGATGTGCCCAGGCCCTTTGCTTGTGAACTTTCCTTGAATCAAACTGCATTCTTTGAACTGTACAGGGGAGACCTGGTCCTCTCAGTGTACAGGAATGCAGCAATGCACAAATCGGTCTGGGGGGATTTCTCTCTACCCCCTCTCCATATTTCACCATGCAGGCATGGGTCTCTTAAAATGGAACCAAGGGCCACCCATGTATTGTACCATTCACAGACACACATACACCCAGTGTATGTATCCAGCATAAACACGCACTGCACAGTACTATATCCTCCATGTACTGTACTATTCAGAGGCACACACACACCCAGCACTTGTATTTTGCATGCACGCTCTGCCCTGCATTGTATCCTTTATGTATTGTACCACTGGTAGGCACACATGCATCCAGCAGATGGATTGAACATGCAGTCACTGTATCCTTCATGTATTACACCACTCACAAGCACGCACACACCCCGCCCATGCATTTATCCTCTTGCATTGCATAGCACTATATCCTTCAGGTACTGTAACACTCATAGACACAAGTAAATCCAGCACACGCATGCACTATGCACTTCTCAGTACTGTAACATTGCTGCATTGCACCACTCCCAGGAACACATAAACCCAGGGCAGGTACTGTATCTCTTCTGAGCCGCATAGCACTTCACACCAATTTGATGCAGGCGAACTGTGAGGTAGGCACACAGCAGTGGAACTTTAAAGTGAGTGAGCCTGTAGGCTTCACTCCTGTGACACAGGGTAAGAAAATTCCTGTTCACTCGTGCTGATCACTACATGGTATGCTTCCACCACAGTTGTGGTTCTGCTTAATTTCTTGTGAAAGTAGTACCCTTTTACCACTATGAGGGCCGCACTTTGGGCATCACCCCTGGTTCAAAAAGACAGCAATCTGTGAGACAGACCTATATCATGGTGCACACATGTGATCTGTGTTTGCCTTTGACAGCACAATCAGCATTAGAAATCCAGATATCAGTACAGTTAGGCAATCAGGGCAGGGGTGCACATACATGACTATGGGGAGGACTTGTAAGTTGCAACAGCTACTTTCCCATGAACTCTCATTTAATCATCATGATGAAACTCATGGCATTTTCCATATTTTATCTTGTAAATGCAATCTCAAACTCAATGACCTTTCCTCAAGACATAACCCCCACATTAAAATGAGGACCTTCGCTAAAAGCATGATTCCAGCTGACTTGTACATTCTACCGGCCATGGTTTCTTTTAAAAGGTAGTAATAATGTTTGAAATATATGGTCAATGCATAAGACCTTCAAGTCCTTGCTCTCAGACCAAAAAAGAGTGGAAGTTAGAGTAGACACAGGATCACTGTGGGTGGAAATAATTTTTCATTGAATGGTCTATGTCTCTGAGGGGGCACCTTTCAAGGGAGCTGCAGGCAGTGTGGGAGCAATTAGTCTTTAACTTTTTTTCACTGTAGTAGTTTGCCTTGTTGCGTCTGGACACTCTCACACATGAGTGGCGTGGGACTGCCTATTAAAAAATATATATTATAAACATTTTTGCTCAAGCTCGATTCTTTATTGCGATCGTACGCCCCACACTACTTAGATATTTTATTTTGAGAACTGTTTCCATGTTTGTGTTTAATTTTGGTGTCAACTCAAAAGAAAATGAAAACAGCAAATCCATCAAAATTTGGAAAACAATTAAACAGAACAGAATCACAGTGAAAAACAAGCATAAAAGTTTATCAAGTAGGTTAGGCTGAGCAGCTGACTCTAGCCAAAACGTGCAAAAATATCCTGCAAAAGGGGCAAATATGTGGGCTATGAAGCGCGCAATGATTTAATTTGAGCCCCTCCTCATATCATTCAGCAGAGCAAGGGGAAACCGCCCACGACCAGTAATAGGTAATTAATTATTGCCCAACAAGTACACAAGGAAATTATATTTTATTTTGAAATGCATTGTTGAATCTGAAACTATTTTACACAGGGTTAATGTAAATATAGTGACATATCCATTATCATGCAATAGTAAATATGAAAATCCAAATATTCATGGTGGATCGCCAATTCAATTAAATTCAAGATCTTTATTTGGTATGTATAAAAACAACCATAAATGCATTAAAGATAGTATAATACAAAAAATAACATTGCACATGACTGATATAAAAGAGTTATGAGAGATAATACAGGGCAATGCCCAGTATACAACATAGTACTATAATTAATCATGCCTGAGGTGCTTAAAAATATATATATTTTTAATTATAATGTCCATCTAGATTCCTGCAATATCATTACTGTGTAGGTATGACAATGGTTTTACGTATAATATAAAAAAGATTGGAAGTGTAAGTTAAATAAACTTGACAGCCTTTCATTAAGGTAAGTGACGAATAAAACTTGACAGTTGATTTACCTTCCTCACAGTCCAGCTGGACTTCCCTTTTGTGAATCAGGAAAGTTTCTCTAATAGACCGTTTGGTAAATGATGTTACTGGTAAAAGATTGCCCAAACAGGAATCTTAAATAATTTGCTAAACAAAGAATTAATATAACTTAGCCAATGAATCACCAATACATTATCCATTCTAGAATAATTAACTTGGGAAAACTAGTATCATCTTGGGACAATATAGAATGCCAAAGCAACAAGAAGCATAGTGTGACTATATCTGTGAGGTACTTTAGCCCTCCTCTATGAATAATCTAAGAAGAGGCTGAAGTAGACAGACTTGGTAGGTGTTTGAGCAAGCCTTTTTCCTTCATCTGCAACACCTTCCTGTTGTTGTGGGCCCACACACTAGCCCCATATGTTGGAATGGATAAGACCCTGGCCCTATAGACTGCTATTGTCTCCTTGATCGGCCTAGTTACCGCTTAGCTGAAAATCAAAAAATTGTGCTTCTATTCATTTTGTCCCTAATATTAGTGACTTCATGGGACCATGAGCCATTACCAGACAAAGTAATCCCCAGATAGCCAAAGGTATCAACAGTAACCACTGGCGTCTTATCCATGAAAAATGTTCTGCCTTGCCTATCCCTTCACCTACAAATCATTGTGTAGGTTTTGCTTTTGTTAACAATAAATTTCTGACAGCAATATAATCCCCAGAAGTGTTCATTAAATGCTGCAACCCCAATGGAGACCTGGCCAACAAAACAGCATCCTCTTTGGCTTGCACTGCTTGTAAGGTCTGATCCACCCGTTAATAAACAAAGAGAATAGTAAGTGATCAAGTACACAGCCTTGCCGTGTTTGACTGCGAAGTTAGTGGTACATTCACGTTGCGGCCCATAGAATACTTTGAACGCTAGTTTCTCATATAGCCTTGCCAAAAACGAAATAATAAGCATAGGCACCCCCATAGCGAGCAAAGTTGCCCAGAGGATGGTGTGGTCTACTAGATCAAAAGCACTGCTCAAGTCAGCAAAACAGAGATATAATCTGCAGCATTTGGCACATGTATATTTGCCTATCAGTAGTTTCAAATTTATACATTGCTCTTGAGTCCCTACACCTTTCCTAAAACCAAAATGTATCGGTGAGAGCCTGTGAATGCTCATTCTTCTAATCTCTTAAGTAGGACTTTGCTTATCACTTTAGCTGATGAGTCTAACAATGAGATTGGCTGGTAATTCTTATGATCTGATTTATTACCCTCCTTAAAAATTAAGAGTATAATAGACATTCCCCATGAAGACGGAATCACTGTTGTTGCAGCCATATTAAAAACTCAAGTTATAATTGGGCCCCATAAATCGACAGCGGTCTTAAAAAAATCTTGTGGGACCCCATCTGAGCCTGAGGTTTTGACCTCTTTGCTTTCCTTCAGGGCCCATAACACTTCCTCTATCGTAATGTCCAGAGGTAAGAGGAGCCAAGTCAACTGTTCCTCATTACTAGTAGAGACTATTCGTGCAATCGAGGGGTTAATGATCTCCGTAAAGTGAACAACCCAAGCGTCACAAGTTAATTGGGATGATAATTTGAGGAAAAAGCGGAGTTAACAGTATCCCAAAATAATTTACTGTCAGCTGTATCCACAGCCCATGACAATTTAGAGCAGGCTTCATCTAGAAGTTATTTTTTCCTTGCTAGAAGCACCTCTTTAAATTTAAATATAAAATATTTAATCAACAGGATACCTCTAGGTTGTCTACAAAGGGCTAGAACCCCATAAGTAATAGTACATGCGTGGTCAAACCGTAATCTACGTTTAACATGGCCTATTTTATTTAGATGGGTCATAAATTCATCTACAATGTTAGTAATACAGTAAAACTATGGAGTAACTGCTGCAGGGCGACTTCATCCTCCAAGCAATGGATAATGTCATTATAGCCCTTAGAGCAGACGTCACATAAAATTTGGGTTGCATCCTCTCCAACCAACTTAATGCGGGCCCCATTTGGTCTTATTGGAGCAATGTCAGTAACACAACTAAAAGTAGTCTCCCTGGTCTCACCCTAGAAAAAACTGTCAATATTATACAGCTGTGGTCACTCAGTCCCAGGCTGGCAACAAAATGTATGGAACTCCACTTGCATGCATTTCCTGATATTAAGATGTGATCAATGAAAGATGTAGAATTCCTCCCTATAAAAGCTTTGATGGGGTCTCCATTGCTATCACAAGCACATTTTAATAAATGTAGATCAAACTTGGTAATCAGAGAATTCAATAGATAACCATCATCGTTGTGAGGGAAGGGTGAATAACCAGTCCCAGCCTCATTAGTGACCCCACATACCTGTGTGGTAGAAAGTGGGCATGGGTGAATATTAAAATCTCTTGTCCAGATTAATATGAAGCTGTTGGTAGTCGCCCGGAGAAAAACCTCCAGTCCCCCTTCCAGGGCTGAGACCACCTTACCCCAAGTGTTGCTAAAAGCATTATTATAAAAGTTAACCAAAACCATGTCCCGGCCTCCCCTAATTGTTAGCCCAAGAATTAATGAATGAGGGCTTATAGTTTTGGTTTACAGACATAATATTGAGTTTTTATTTTGGATCTACATAAATATTGATTTGGAAAAATCGAATGGACAGAATATCGACATCAATAATATAGGTTTACCAGAATATCGACATGAAGGTAAGAAATATAGTTTTTGTTAATATCGAAATTCAGTAATATCGTTAGTAAAAATATCATTGTTAATAATATCAATGTTTATATTAGTGGTACGTATCTTAGTGTGTGTTTTAAATGTATGTGTTCTATATTTTCGGTTAAGTATTGTATTTTAAAAAAATATATGTATTACATTTTTAGAAGTTATAAAATAAGAATTTAAGTTGGTTTTACGTTTGAGTTCCGTAGCAGGTTGTGGGTTTTTAGGGGAATAGGGTGGGAAGTAATTTAATTATAGTAAATGTAATAATAATTTGTATAAATTAGTAATTATTTGTAATTACATTTTGAGGTTTATACCTTGTCGGGTTGTGAGTTTATAGGGGAATAGGGTGGGAAGTAATTTAAATATAATTAGTTAACTAATATTTTGTATTACTTTATATTTATATATTTAACATTTTATATTGTTAATTGTGGTAATTAATATATTATTAATTAGTTATTAATTCATTGTTAATTATTCCTAAATATTTGGTAAATATCATAATTGTGTTCTTTTTTTAGGTGCGGGTTGTGGGTTTATAGGGGAATAGGATGGGAAGTAATGTATTCATAATTAATTAATTAATAAATTCTATTAATTATGAATTAAGTATTTCATATTTTATATAGTTATTTGTGGTTAATAATTTATTATTAATTAGTTATTAATTGTTTGTTATTTATTATTAATTACTTGGTAAATATGTAAATTGTGTTATTTTTTTAGGAGCGTGTTATGGGACAGGAGCTCCACAAAGAAGCTCGGGGCTCGGGATCACAATACTGTGAAAATCCTTAACTTAGCCTACCCAATCAGCCCCAAGATCGTCACCACTTAAACTGGAAACACCTCTATTACACTGAGAAACCAACTGATTTCAGCAGAGCCCCAAAACAACCACGAATGGAGAAAAGTAGGAATAAACCACTGCTACTTGCCTGGTACCTGCTGGTCGCCTTGGCGTTGCTGCAATCCTCCGCCAACTCGTGGAAGGGTTGCTGCAATCCTCTGCTGACTCGTGGTCGCTGCTCTGCGGCCCTCTGTCGATTTTCAGGGGCCCAGGGATTGTCTGTGGTCTGAGTCGGAGGCTCTGTGCTGCTGTCCTTTGTGAGGCCCTACCCTTAGTTGTTGTTGCGGCCCTCTGTCGACTTTCAGGGGCCCGAAGATTGTCCGTGGTCCCAGTCGGTGGCGCTGCGCTGCTGCCCTTTGTGAGGCTCAATCCTCGGTCGTTGTTGGGGGTCCACTGTATCGATGATTGGCAGTGGCGTTGACTCCGGCGTTGAAGTATTTTGTGGATGGTGAGACTGCTCTCCTCTCCGTCCGTCCCGTACCTACTCCCTGATGACTGAAATGGACGGGCCAGGCGGTTTTCCAGGCGACGGAGGATCTGGAGGTGAGCACCCTGCATTGCGACTCGCTGGGCCCGTGTGTCCTCCCCTTCCTCCATGTTCCTTGAGAGCAGTAAATCGGAAAGCCTTGGTGTTGGAATGATTTGCCCCCCCTCATTTGCTGGGCCCGGGAGGGTCGGGTTGACACTAGGGACTGCCATCCTGGGTCTCCTCGTGGTGCCGGTTGCTAGTGTCCTCGTGGTGGGGAACCTAGTCAAGGCGGAGTGGGCTGGCTGATCCTTCCACTGCGCCCACCCCGACCGTGACCACCGGTCCGACTCTGTCGGTCGGTCAAGATGGAAGGCTGCTGACCTGCTTCCCGACGGTGGCAACCCGAGGGTAAGCCCCCTTTATCGCGGATCACGGGGCTCTTACGTCCTCCCCTGTTTCCGTCTTTCCTGGGGGGCTTCGAGCCGGGGAGCGTTGGCGCTGAATTGGCGAGATCCCCCCCTACTCCTTGGCGACGGAGGGCCGCTGTCCTGGGCGCCTGGGTGGGCTTTCCTGTGGTGCCATATTTCAGTTTCTGGTGTCCCCACAGTGTGGGGAATTGAGGCCAGACGCCCACTTGTTTGCTGTTTCCCTTTGATGCATGAGAGTGGAGCGGGCCGGCTGATCTTACTGCCACTTCCGCTCTCGACCGGAGCCTCCAGTTCGATTGGACCTAGGTGAGAATCGGATGCACTCGCCCTTGCTCTACTAACTGAGGAGATTGTCGCTTGTAGGATTCTCAGGGGCACCTCCGCTATTAATACCTGTGTTCTGCCTTGTCAAAGGGAAGGGGTCATTGATGGTGAGACCCGGAAGCCCGAATCTATCTGGTATTAATTGAAATTTGCTTGTCTCTGACATAACTGTAATAGATACTATCCCCACCGGATGCAATTCTTCTTTTTATGATGTTGTCTTTCACTTTGGCTGAGCCATGGGAGGGAGATAAAGCTCATCCCGGACGTCCATTTTGTTCAATTATGTTCACTGTGGGTTAATTCGAGTCTCCATTTTGTCCCCCTGATCTCCCCCTGATGTTGTTGTTGTAGCTCCATGTAACCAGGGAAGGGGGTGGTTACACCTCGCTGATCTACATTGGTGGCTATCTTACAAGGACATTCTCCCCTCCCTACTTTTAACTATCTCTTTGAGTATGTTAACTAGCCAGTACCTTTATCTTTGAGCCATGGTTATTTTATTCACTCTCAGCATCACCCTAGTATGTTTCTTCCTCACTACTAGTCCTAGCTTGACTTGTACACATTTTCAACACTGACTAAATTAACCACGCTTCCTGATTGACCACTAGATACTTTCTTAATATTACAGCTTATGCTCCAAAATTTACCACCCTTCCCACTACTGAAACTCATTATAGTTAATACACTTTCTTTAACTTATTTTAAATTAATTTTAACTGCTAGGAAATTTAATCATTATATCGTAGCTGAGGTGTTTTATTTCATGCCTTCTTGCACCTGAAATTGCCCCTATTTCTTTTGCTTGTATATATATGCATATTCTGTGTGACTCCTTTTATTTTATTTTATTTTATCTCGAATAGTGTGATTTATGCTACTCGCCCCCCCATTTCTTTGGCGTATATTTTTTCTATGTGACTCATATCATTTTATTTTACTTTTATTGGGTGATTTATTCTATGCGATTACTCTTTATGATTACGTTGCTCTTCTATATGATGCACGTTTGACTGTTCTACCTCAAATATTATAAAGTAACTGCTATGTCTAACCTCAACTCTACTCCCTCTTTCTTTAGGCCGCACTTTATATTCTTGTTTTTACTGTGTAAGTGGTTTATTTTATTTGTTTCTACTCTGATTTATTATTACCTCACTGTCCTGTGTAACCTTTTTTAACTACACTCTTAACTTATCTATTCACCATATCCCCTTGGCTGTCAAGTGATTCTTGTGTATTCTATTTGCCCTGATTTATTCTCACTTTCCTTTGACCTTATTGACCTCATATCCCATTCACGTGCTCCTACCCTTCTCCCGGACTCGCACCTCCCTACATCCTCCCGCTCCTCCTCCCACCCTTCACTCCTACCCAGCTGACTCATCATGCCTCCCCTCACACTTACTCCCACGATTTTAGAATCACCTATCTCCAAATTTGGCCCTAACTCATGGCCCATCCTTTACCCCCCCATCTCTCCAAACATGGTGAGAAAATGTTTAAACACAAACTTCTTATTCTCCATCAAGAAACTATTTGCCGAAAACTACAATAGCCTTACCTCCTCCATAATTAACAACTACATCTTCTTCACCAAACGCCCATCTAAATAGAAAAGCATATTTCTCCAACACCTCCCAATCACTAATTCTAGCAAAATCCTTTATAGTCTGAAACTCTCCACAACTCCCTCCTTCTCTTTTCCTGGTGAAATAGACATCTCTATATTCAAGTCTGGAAACATACTCATTCAAGCATTGGAAAAACACCTCTACATTTTCGAACAGCACTTCAGCACTCTATCCCAAAATCTCATTCATACTCTGAACTCTTACCTCCCACCCCCTCAACACCTAGATACCTTACTACCCCCTTATTCCCAAGTCCCCTTATCTCCTCTTCCTGATTCACCTACCTCTACCCCTAACCTTGATGTCCATATCCAAGCACAATTAACACCTCGGGGACCGCTGACTGCCGGAACCTCAACAACCAGGAGGCAGCGCGGTCTCACGAGAAGAGAGGATCAACCCTACAAATCTCCCTGCGGTCTCCCGTGGGGCAGGACACCTGTACCTACTGTTTTGAACTGCCACATTGTACTGCCTTGTTACGGAGGCCCGGGTGAAAATCTTTTGCCAAAATCTGCTGCCATTGACACAGTTTCTGCACCACCTCGTGGACCGCTGACTGCCGGAACCTCAACATCCAGGAGGCAGGGCGGTCTCGCGAGAAAAGAGGACCAATCCTACAAATCTTCTTGTGTGTTCCCGCGGCGCGGGCTCGCCCAGGCTAAGCCTGGGCCAAGGGCGGGCCCGTCCTTGCCCATCTGTTCCCAGATGTGCCTAGGCTGGGCCCACTCTGTTGGATCGGCGATGGACTAAGGGACTGTGGGATTCTAAAATATCAGGAAGGAGATGTCATTTTTGTTATTTAATATTCCTGACGTGGTTTTGTGTACATGCCCTGGCCAGGTGTTTAGAGGGGAGCCAACAACTGCTATTGTCCTATTGCACACTGCCTTATTTATTTATAAGGACTTTATACTATACACTAGTGAACAATGGGTAAAAGAAAACTTCCAAGTAACAAGTCCTCCCCTCCGAAAAGGCCCCCCAGTGACACTCAACAAACTCTTTTGAGCTACCTAACAGGGGCAATGGGGGCCTTAGACAAGCAGATACTATCCGTCGAAAAATCCCTCGAGTCAGGCTTGTCCTGTGTCACTATTGAATCGGGGAAACAAGATTCTCTGGGTTCTCTAAAAACAAAGTCCTCTAGAAATGGATGAATTCAACATAACCCTGATGAAATATTATTAAGCGACCCCGATTCTCCACTGCAGCCTCCCAAGAAAAAATCAAAAAATCCAATTCTCACGATGAGCAAGATGGCGATGGTAGTAATAAAAAGACTCCAAAGATCCTGCCTAGTGGTGGCACAAAACAGGGAAATCAGGGTAATCAGGGGAAAAAAAGAGTAGCCCAAAGAAAAAGTGCTTTTAGAAATAAAGATGAAGTACATAATAGCCTTAGAACACACGGCAATGACGTTAAGAGTCTAATAGCATTAGTGGAAGGACTCGATCTCTATGTGAGCATTACACTAGATAAGATAAGTGACAGCTTAACTGTAATTGAAGCATCACTGGCTTAGTACACCGATCAGGGAAAAAACGCAAAACAGCCATCTATTGACTGAAATAGTGCGGCCAATAGTAATAACGATAATGGAACAAATCTCAACTTAATAAGGGGAGACCCTGGTTCTGAACATAGGAAAAGGGGTGGAATGTTATATTCAGGTGTGGCCAAATACCCTAGGAAAGAACACCTTCAACAAAGTTCGATCAGCAATCTTGCCACCATAGCTGAGATAGGGGATGGGAGGAGGAGGCCTAGAGGGACTTCAATTGATTCATAGCCCAATCAACCCCAACCAAAAACTCCAGCACTAGGGGTCTTCCAAGCTCATAAAAATTCTGACTTAAGGATGAATGCAGATCAACAGTCAGATTTGCCTCCAGAGGCAACACCTTACATAACAATCCTGGCTAATGCAACAAAATTAGAACCCGTAGAAAAAGAATCATGGGACACATTAAGAAATAACACATTACATTGGCTAGGAAGGAGAACCAGGCTGACTGAACAACTATTTGCTAAATTTAAGATGGCTAGAAGGGTTCAGTGGATGGGTAGGAGCAGGAAATCGCTATCAGGGGATTGTATTGTTTTGACACTTAAAACACCTTTACTAGTGGAAATAATTCTCTGGGTAGTCGGCACAAATTTTGTAGCAGCTAAAAAGATAAATATACTTCCTTTAGGCTTTTTCTATCCCTCGATACATGTCCACGTAAGCGAGAGAGGTTTTACAAACAACAAAGTAATTGAAAGATATAGGTGCAAACTCCCTACCTTTAACAGATTTTCCACTCTCTCAGGGCTCGAGGACACAAACTGACTGGACGAACAACAATGCTTATTTTCGAATTTTAGGGCATACCATACCATTGCTGAGTCTGTATGTACAGACAATTCGGCATTAAGTTCAGCGGTAAAACTAAACTTGACCTACAGTTCTCTCACCTTGAAAAGGTACCTGATGATAGTGGTCCAGAACCACATATAAACTCAGAGAAAGAACAGGGAACATTGGGTGCCAGGAAGAACATTAATGCCCATCTAGAGTTGACCGTACACAATAATAGTCATGTGGACAGTAATAATAAGATAATTTTGAATGTTCTCGATGATACTCAGACAGGTAGCAGCAACAAGAAAACCTTGAATATTTTATTTTGGAACATAGTGGGTTTGCGATCTAAAACGAGTAATGATCTATGGCTAGATTTTATTGGGAAATGTGATGTGTTCTGTCTTCAAGAGACCTGGGCTACAACGGAAATACATTGTGAGGAATATAAGACCTACTTTACCCCTGCCACTCCTTCAATTTGTGGAAGGGCTAAGGGGGGCCTGATTATTTATTGCTCGAATCTCCTGGGGAGTTAGCAGACAACTTTCTTTAAATCACAATCAAACTTCGAACTTATAATTCTGGACACGAACAAGAAAGAACAGTTTTTCTTGGTAAATTTTTACAACAATTTGCATAAAGACAACCTTATCAAAACCTTAAGAGAAATCTGCTGTGCCCTCCTGGAAATCCAAAGTATTAATAAGGGGGTTGTACCCAGTTAAAGTTACGGGGACCTGGGTTGACAAATGAGTAAGAGGAAGGGGTCCCAGTAGCATAAGAACAAATAACCACAATGATACACTTGAATCAAGGAAACAAAAAATTAATTAAATCCACATTGTTTTATTCACAATGGGAGAGCATAATAAATATACACAAAAAAATCCAGCATAAAAGTTCGAGAAATGTTTGTATTATACGGAGGGGGACTTTAACCTAATGCTTTGTGGCCTAAATGGAAACTCAACCTGTGGTTTGCTAGATGAAAACAATGTAAAGTTAACCCATTTTTCGCATACACAATGTGGCGAATATTTAAATGAGACCTTAAGTTTAGTGGAACTGAGTTTTGCAAATGAATTGACGTCACCCCATCCCTTTTTACACATACTTTTAATGGAAGAGAAGCTAATACAACAATAGATTTTATCTTTGCTTCAAGTCGGTTTGCTTCCCGCTTGAAGAATTTTATCACGCATGACAATGCGATTAGTGACCACTATCCAAACAATATATAAATACTCTGTCCATCTGGACGAGGTTCTAATATCCTGGAGAGGAAGTTTGGGCAAAAAAACCTGAAAATCGATAAAGTAAACGGGTATTCCCTCAAATGGGATAAAGTTAGTCCACAAATAATTACCCTAATGGTAATATCAAAATCCCTAGATTCCATACAAAAATGTCTGGATCCCTTAACCTCACCAAATGAGGTTTTAAGTAATTTTAAAGTAATAACGGAAGTAATAAATACATCTCTGAATGTCAAGTATAAACAACGAAAAGGTAAAATTAAAGGCTGGTTCAATAAGGCCTGCACAAAAGCATACCCAGAGCTAAAATCCGCCTTACATAAGGACGTGAGGGATAGAAATGAAATAAGCCGGCGTAGAAAAGAATATAACTAGGCCACTAAACTTAGAAAAGTTGAAATTATAAAAGAAAGCTGGGAAGCGCTACATAAAAGCTGTAATAATATGGATTTAAGGAGGGCTGTTAAAGCTCTGTTTCTCCTCGAAACGAGCGATGGGAAAACAATAGAAATAGCCGTTCATGAGAAACATTGGGTAAAGCATTTTTCCAGTATTTTTGGTTTAAATGTAGAAGAGATTCATCATGTAAATACTGGTAACCCCACGACAAATGATTATTCAAATACCTAAAGTTCCTCTATTCCTCTTGAGATTACCCTAATTGACGTTGAGCAGGCACAAAAGGCGAGCAAAGGAGGTAAGGCCCCAGGCCCCGACAGCGTCCCCGTAGATCTTTTTAAACATAATATGGACAGATGGACCCCTCTGTTGACGAGAGTCTTAACCGCTACGTGCATAATAGGGCCCATTAAATCATGGTCGGAATCAATCCTGGTCCCGATTTTTTAGAAAGGTGACCGACAGAACCCAGCCTGCTACCATCCCATATCGCTATTAGACTCTCTGGAAAAAGTAGCAGGCCGCATCATCCTAAACCGGCTACAGCTTTGGGCGGATGATACCAAAGTACTGTCAGATCTCCAATTCGGGTTCAGGGAGGGATTGGGCACTGTGGAGCAAGGCCTTAACCTAGCTCTTCTAATGGAGAAATACATCAAAGCCAAAGGAGGGAAGCTGTATATAGCGTATGTCAATCTAAGTGCCGCATTCGACTGCGTAAGTCATGTAAAACTCTGGTGTACTCTAGAAAAGATGGGTGTGGAGATCCCCATAGTAAATTTTCTACGAGATCTGTATTTGAATGCCATGGCAAGGGTTAGGTTCGAGATGGCGGGGGAACTTACGGCACCTTTTAAAGTGGAGAGGGGGTCGGCAGGGGTTGTGTCCTAGCCTCCTTCCTTTTTTCACTCCACACAAATGGCCTAGAACAAGCCATGTTGGAGGGATGCCAAGACTTACCATTGCCGCAGAAGCGCCCCACACCAGCTTTACTTTATGCGGATGACGCCGTGATCCTAGCTCGTACTTCCTTCGAGCTACAATGTGCCCTCAATAGATATTAGAACTTCATGGCCAATCTGGACCTAAAAATTTATATCAAAAATAAATGTATTATGAATTGCGGGACTGGATCAAAGAAACAAAAAGATATCTTTATTGATAAAGTAAAGTAAGATACTACTAATACATACCCGTACTTAGGGATTACAGTTGACAAAAAGGGTACATGGAAACAAGCAATAAACGCTAGACAAATCTTCTTTATGAGGGCTACAACGTCACTGGTTAACTTCTCACAGAGGCTAAGAAAGAGGTCACGAGTTGGGATGCTTCAGAAATATAAAGCTAAATGTATTAGTACAGTGACATATGGGGCTATGGAGGGGTAGAGGCATTACAGAAAGTGGAAAATGCCTTTTTAAGGTATCTTTTGGCAGTTCCAGGCGGTACTTCTACATACAATTGCCATGCAGAACTGGGTATTACTTATATCACTGATCTAATTAAATTACAACTGGTTCTGTTATGGCACCGCATTTGGTCATCCCCCAATACACTGCTAAACCAGGACCTTTTGAAAGATTGCCTCGGCCTTGATAACTCTCATAAGATCGAGTGGCTCATGTATGTAAAAAACTTTCTATTCAACTTGGGTCTTGAAAAGTACTATCACAATCCAGCTTCGATAGCACAGATTCCCAGGAGACTGTTTAATAAACAGTGCATGAGTCATCTGGAAGGGCTTAGACTTCTGAGGGAAGCAAACAAATATTCAGTTCAACATAATTTAATGATCCAGACAACCCTAACCATTCAAATTTACCTGACGTATAATCTAAGCAGTTACAATAGGTTTGTCTTGACTCGGTTCAGACTGAATATTTTTCATTATTTAATATCATTCCCAAAAATGAAAGACTTGGCGAAAACATTG
Source organism: Lissotriton vulgaris (assembly GCF_964263255.1). Classification (NCBI taxonomy): domain Eukaryota; kingdom Metazoa; phylum Chordata; class Amphibia; order Caudata; family Salamandridae; genus Lissotriton; species Lissotriton vulgaris. The sequence goes on along the minus strand of NC_141693.1, from coordinate 510,241,118 downwards.
CCAACCTGCCCCTGTGATGATATATCTGTGCAGTCATCTTTACACGTTGTGCTGTTTTGTAAATTTTACAAGAATTTAGGACAAACTGGATAATACCTATTTTAAAGATTCTAGGCATGAGACAATGTCGACCAGCATTCCTTGCTCTACAATTTTTGGATGCAGAGTGTGTTACAAAAAATATTGCACATTTTCCGATACTCTGTATTAGACACAGGCAAAATCTGGAGTAGCATTGTTGCGTTATACAGTGTATGATTGTTTTGGTTAAGCCTTATCCCTTATGCTGTTTGAAAGTTTACCAGCTTTGTTCATTACCCTCTAGCCATAGCACTGAAATGTATATGTATTTATGTACCTGTCAGACTGACCTTGTAAATTATTTTTAACAGTTTTCTTCTTCTGCTTATCATACGATGACAAGAATATTTTATATGCTGTCCTCTTTTTAACCAATATGTTTTTAAATATGTACTTTTATGGTTTTTGTAAACTCAAGAAAACCAAATAAAGTAAATTGATGATGATGATGATGATGACTCCGCTAGTTCTCAATGCTATAACCATTAATGACTGCCCCACCTCCCAATCTTAACCAACGACTTCCTCTCTACCATCCGCCCCTCTACAGATCCTCCCTCTTCCCTCTATGCCTCCCATACCCCCCTTTTTCTACTCTTGTTCTGCAAACTTCCGAACACCCCTCTTCGAGATGCCCCCTCACCCCGTGACCCCACTTCACCTTCTCCCTGACTCTTCAAGCCTATCTGAAACTCCTGTTCCTCGTAACCATACTCATGCGTCCTCACTAACTCCTAATTCTATAGTCACTATTGTATGCCCCACTTCCCATGATGTCCCCCTGACTACTTCTCCTACATCCCCTACCTTTTGTGACTCACCCTCAACTCTCGCAGCCTCTTACCAAAATTACCCTCCTCTATCCTCTCCTTCCAGTGATCGATGATCTACTCCACTCCCCTCCCCTCCTTGTTTCCGTACTAAATTGCCTCAGGTTGCACAAAATCTACTCTCTCCCCGTGTAACTCCTCCACATACTCCATCAACGGCTCACCCTTCCTCCCCTATGGCTCCCCGTCTAACACCTTCCTATATTCCCACTAAGGTTCCCGCAATCCCCATTATACCTTCTACTGTTATCCCTTCTCCCCATGTCCAACCAACACTCCAAAACCCAATCCCTCAACCATCCTGCTTCCTCTGACCCCCTCCTCCACACTAAGAACCCTAGGATCCCAACTTCTCCCCCCCTCTCTGAATCCTCCCCCCCCACTGTAACTTCCTTCTCCTCCCCCTCCAGGCTTCACCCCTCTCCCACATTCCAGTCACCTTCATCTAGACAATATTGACTCTCTACACCACCTCCTGAATCCAATAGACCACCTACATTCCTCACTTCTTACCCGATCACTCCTTAATATTGAACTACACCTATTGATCCTTGTTTTAGAACTCTCCTCTCTAAGAAATTATATCTCTCTCCTCTCCATGAACTACTCTCCGGATCACACCTACCCCACAGTCCCATTGACAAAATTCCAGGCGCCTCACGTCCAAGGACCTATTTTCCCCTCCAACAACTCTCTGACTAGATTTACTAACACTAATACTCCACTTAGCCTACCCCTCCATCGGAGCAACCCTCTCCCACCAGACAGTCTTGAACTGAACAAAGTCTTCCCCATGCACCTTAGCGTCAAACTCCCCTCCTCCCCATGCTTCCAGCCCAGTGACCTTGGGAATTTCTATGACCACGACCTCCCCTGTCTCCCCCCCCAATGACCGACAGTTTCAGCCCACTCGGCCCTCCCCCATCCCTAGCCATCCTACCCCCGTAACCTCACGGATCTCTATAAAACCCTCCCACTCCCTACCTCTTCTGCGAACACCTCTCACTCCATCCCCATCCCTAGCCATCCTACCCCCGTGACCTCACCAATCCCTATAAAACCTTCCCCCTCTCTACCTCTTCTGCTAACTCCCCTCCCCTTACCCAGCCATCCCCGTACTCATGGGAATGAGCAGGTACCCCCTTTACCCATTGTCGCCCAGGCCCCGCAACAACTAACTTCTATCCTCCCATGTCCCTCCACTCAATACATTGACACTTTACCCCTCAGCTGCATGCTGATTAACTGCCGATCTGCCTCTTGCCACGCAACGGAAATCGCTGAAACCATTCTCAGTGAAAGCATCAACATTGCATTCTTAACTGAAATCTGGCTCAACCCCCATTCTGCTTCTATCCTCAATATGCTCACTCCACCAGGATACTCCATCCTCAGGAAAGAGAGAATTGACAAAATAGGAGGAGGCCTTCCGCTAATTTTTAAAGATTAACTTAAACTTGTGCAGGTCCCTCACCAGAACCCATCCACTTTCGAATACCATCTACCACCCCCCGGTAATTCTCTCACCTTTGCAGAGGAGCTGTCTGACCTCATTATTCAAGCACCACTCTCCAACTCTAGAAATGTCTTCCTAGGGGATTATAATATCCATTGGAATAAAACTGATGACCCTGCAGTTAACCTCATCAAGGATACTTTGGACATTAGTGACTTGACTCAACTCTGCCAATCTCCAACTCACTCTAAGGGTGTCACCCTTGAGGCTATTATCTCTAGCAAGGATCTGGCTTCTCGTTCGAGGTCATGCCCGTTGACTAGTCAGATCACTACCTCATCCTCTTCACCACAAACAGCTCTATTACTCATCTTACCCCCAGCTGCAGCAAAGAAATGAAACAAACCCGAAATCTTCACCTCATTCCCCCTGGCGAGTTGGAATCTACAATTAAAACTCTATTACTGCTCCCCCCTCTCTCCAATAGCACCACTGACCTAACTGATCATTACAATAATTCTATCCTTGAAGCCCTTGACCAAATTGCCCCAACTAAACTAAAACCACAAAAAAACATCCCGCCCAAATCCTGATTCAACTCTGACCTAAATAATCAAAGACAAGCGCTCAGACTGTCTGAACATATTTGGAGGAATCAACCTTCCTCTTCTAATTTGGTACTCCTCAGAAATGCCAGGGCCAACTACAAAAAGCACATCTTCAACGAAAAAAGCCTACTTCCTTCGTTCTCAACTTGACCAGGCTAGAATTCGTCCCAGAGAACTTTTTAACATTGTCAAAAAACAAACCACCGCAGGCCCTCTAAAATTACTAGCCACTGTTGAGAGGTGTGAAGAAATTGCTAGTTTCTTTTCCGATAAAGTCAACAAGATTGAGCAATCTTTCTCCCCCACCACCTCCACTCAGCCAACACCTCCTCCTTAGCATTCCAACTGTACTTTCTTCCACTTCTCTCCCTCCACCTGTTCCCCCTCAACCCCTCCTCTATCTCCCCGAGTATGATACTAACTCTATTGACCCCCAGCTAAAAAACAATGCATCTTGGAGTAAATGTTATCCAATATCAGAAAGCGCTGTTCTCAACATCATCACCAAACTTAAAGCATTCTCGCATACCAAAGATCCTCTTCTTGTTCATTTGGTTCAAGAACTTAAGCACATCATTGCCCCACTATGGACCCACATTATCAACTCTTCCTTTGCTACAGGTAGTGTTCCTGCTTCCGTCCAACTAGGTCAAATCATCGACACATTCAAGCTCCTTGACGTTTTTAAATCAGGTTTTAGAAAGGGATGCAGCACATAAACTGCAATGCTCAACATTACTGAGGTCATTCATCGCTCTTTGGATAAAGGTGAATCCTCCCTCCTCATCCTCCTTGACCTCTCCGCGGCCTTTGATACTGTTAATCATGTCACCCTACTCAAGACTCTCAAAGACCGCTTCAGTTTTGACAGCAATATCCTCAAGTGGTTCACTTCTTATCTCCTCCTTTGGTTCAGGAACTTAAGCACATCATTGCCTTCCTTTCCTTTCCAAAGCCCTTGAAAAATGCTTCCTGACAAAACTGGATAATCACATCGACACATTCAAGCTCCTTGACGTTTTCCAATCAGGTTTTAGAAAGGGATGCAGCACATAAACTGCAATGCTCAACATTACTGAGGACGTTCATCGCTCTTTGGATAAAGGCAAAATCTTCCTCCTCATCCTCCTTGACCTCTCTGCGGCCTTTGATACTGTTAATCATGTCACCCTACTCAAGACTCTCAAAGACCGCTTCGGTTTTGACAGCAATATCCTCAAGTTTTTCACTTCTTATCTCCAAAATAGAACCCAACAAATTAAACTTAGCCGCTGCCTGTCCAAACCTCGACCTATCTTACTGGAGTCTTCTGCTATTCACATAGGGTAAATAGCAAAATGCACAAAATGGGATGGGTCTGCTCAGTCGTGAGCCCCATGCTCTCCACACCACTGGAGTCAAGTTATCCTGTCTGAAGACCGCTTCGGTTTTGACAGCAATATCCTCAAATTTTTCACTTCTTATCTCCAAAATAGAACCCAACAAATTAAACTTAGCCGCTGCCTGTCCAAACCTCAACCTATCTTACTGGAGTCTTCTGCTATTCACATAGGGTAAATAGCAAAACACACAAAATGGGATGGGTCTGCTCAGACGTGAGCCCCATGCTCTCCACACCACTGGAGTCAAGTTATCCTGTCTGAAGACTGCTGATAGCCAGAAACCGGTCCTAGGATGCTTGATTCCGGTCCAGTAAAGACATGGCTTGGCAGTTTGGGCTGGACTGTTCCCATGAGGCACAGGGTCAAGGCTGATTTGCATATGGCCATGTCTGAACTGGGTTGGTGTGGAGTGCAAAACAACGATGGCTATAGGCCCAGATCTCAGTACTGGGGTGAATGTATGACATTGTTCTGCATTCTGTCCATCAACTGTTGTTTTTGCATTTGTCACCCCGAGTGGGATGGGTATGCTCAGATGTGAGTCCCATGCTCTCCACACCACTGGAGTCAAGCTATCCTGGCTGAAGACGGCTGATAGCCAGAAACCGGTCCTAGGTTGCTAGATTCCGGTCCAGTAAAGACTTGGCTTGGCACTTCGGGCTGGACTGTTCCCATGAGGCACAGGGTCAAGGCTGATTTGCATATGGCCATGTCTGAACTGAGGTGGTGTGGAGTGCAAAAAAAATGATGGATATAGGCCCAGATCTCTGTACTAGGGTGAATGTATGACATTGTTCTGCATTCTGTCCATCAACTGTTGTTTTTGCAATCAATCAATCAATTAGGCCATTTGTAAAGCGCACTACTTACCTGTGAGGGTCTCAAGGCACTGGGGGGGCTGCTACTGCTCGAATAGCCAGGTCTTGTAGAGTCTTCTGAAGGTTAGCAGGTCCTGGATCTGCTGAAGGAGGATGGGGAAGGCGTTCCAGGGACATTTGGCGGGCGGATTTGGCAGGCGATCGCTACTGCTGGGCCGGCGGTGTTGACCTGCCCGAGATCATAATAGACCCCCAAGTTTCCTGTATGCATATTATATCCAGGTTACTTATAAATTCCAACCATCTTAATAAGCCCTGTTTTTTGCTAGACCTCCTACATTCCAGGTCACAATTTTGTAACTGCCCTCCATCCCAGGGCCAATACAACTAGGACATGACGTATTTAATGAAATAAATGTGTGCGTTATGGGATCCGCAATGTTATTACAAAATGGTAATGGGTCAGCAGGTAGAATATCAGCAAAACTGTGGTTGACATTTGTAACAGGGTTTGTATCCTCTTCCCTCCCTTCACGGGGTAAGAGTTTGTTCATCATTCAGTGCCCTAGCTCGTGTTAATAAATATCCTGGAGGTCACTCAGTATTTGGAATCTATTAGAAACTTCCAGGGGTTGATATAAAGGATGGTCTGGGACATGGTTGTTGAATGTTTATCCTATTCTACTCATTTGGTCCTGGGAACTGGAAATGCCTATAGAAAATACCCAAGGGCTGCAATTATATATTCGGTTCTGATTGAAGATGATGTGCCACCCCCAATAAAATTCCCTTTACCCATCTTGATTCGCTAAAATTGATTATGATACAATCCCCTTTAAAGTGTTTTCTTAAAGGGCCAATCCAACTCACTCTCCTTGTAAATAAGATGTATTTGGCATCCCCTACTGTGTATCGATAATTCTTATGAAGCCAATGTACCACTTTGTTCTTTAATTAAACATGGGTTTCCATTTGGCCCTGGCGCAAGGGGGGTGCATTGACTATGACTGCCACATTAGGAAAGCATTCTCAGGGTAAGTTAATAGTGACCTAAGCATCTATTCCATTAGCATTACATTCCTTTGCTAGTTTATTGGCTTGTGAATTTAACTCTAGAGGTGGGGAATCACTATATGTTGGGTGCACATTATTTACATTAGATAGCTGTGATTGAAATTGTAGCTGTGCTTGGGATGTGGAAACAAATGGTCGCTCACAATCTCTAGGATTGGACTTGGTCGTGACACCAGCGACCTGTGGTTTCTCAGTATTAGCTCTAGTTGTCACTATATTAGCCCTCAACAAATAGGGTGCGATAAATGGCACTAGAAACTTGTCAGGTACCGCCTTTGATTGCCCCATAGAAGGTGTAAGGTGGTGTGTTCTAATCTGTTTCACTCCGGCAATCAAAGACTCTAGCTTCTCCCAAATTGGTGCTAACAGAAATTTTACTCTAGAAGTAATACCAGCCAATAATGAAGCCCACTGAAAGGTCACTCAGGTACTTTATTGCGTCACTGTCTCTGCACAAGGTGGAATTGTGGTCGGGGAATATGGATTCCTCCAGTTGTAACAGGGGCATTCTTGCTTTTCCTTTTTCTCTTAGAAGTAGGTGGTGATCAACAGTTGTGCAATTATCCAAGCTAACTCTTTAGTTGATTGGATTACCAAATTGTCAGCGACGCTATGGCCATGGGCTTCCCTTGTAGGGATCTCTGTTACTGTTGGTGAAGATACTCCATCTACAGGAAGGTCAATAATCCCAACCCCAGTCCCACCTCCTGTTCAGGGTTGTCGTTCTACTATATGTATTTCTTGGGAGATGACTTTAACAGCCCGTACTAAAAAAGAGTCAATAGTTGCCCGGGTGTTATCAGATACTGGAGGGACGTTTGTAGCCTGACATTTACCCATAACAGCTTGTGTGTATCTACTGGTATAAAATGAAATACATAAAATAACACAATAAGGATGACGATAGGGCACTGTGTCAGATCCATCCCCAGTCCACAGGTTTGATTATAAAGGGCTAACAACCCGTTGATAGCTTGAGTTAACAGTAAAGTCCCAAAAATTGTAACTCAATCAGTGAATGTATCACTTGGCATTCCACTTTAGTGAAAACAGACCAGTCAGTGCCCTGTTTAAATTTTAAAAAAGTCCCTCAGACCAAAGCAAATAAAACAATACCTTCCAATAGGTTTCGGGCCTCAAATGTCAGAGGGAGGGTCGACCCGGCCTTCTCTGGTCAGTGATGGGCAAGGACGGGCCCGCCCTTGGGCTGAGCGTGGCACATGCGTATCCCGTGCAGTGGGGGAAGTCCTGTGCTTTTCAAGCACATCCTGATGGCGTCAGCATTGGTTTTCCCCAGTCCTGTGTCATGGCAGGTAGAGCAGCAGCAGCAGCCCAAATGATGAAGCGTGGATTGCCATTTTACAGCTAGAGGGACCTTGTCAGCTTTGGGACATCCACGATGCAGACAGGCAACCCCTCTTCTTCACACTTTCAGAGGCGATTTGGGCAGATTTTCAGGCATAACCTGAAGATAGATTCATGTACAATTATGTAGATTGCACTTAGTTGCTGTGATAAATTAATGTAACCGAACAAGTGACTTGTAAAATAAACCAGAATAAATATCACCACCAAGGGAAACAGTCTAAGCAGGCAAGTCATATATATGTATCATCCAAAAGAATAAACAAAACCAAATGAGAAAACACTTGAACTAGCAGAAGGCGGCTGTAGAACTTGATAACAGTCTAGTATTCAAAGAGATAAGAGAGACAGCAACATATTAGCTGACAGCTGGAGGAATTTAAATTAGGTAGAATTAGATCTGGTACTAGGCAGACATTTCTTCAGAAACATGAAAGTTCCAGCTGTACATAATTGATATGGTAACTAAGTAAGAAATTCGTTCTGGCCCTTCATTTCTTGAAATAGAAGATCTCTGGAAATGATGATTACCCCATACTAATTATGGTCTATGCTGGATAGGAATTTGGAAGCAAGAACTGCCACAGCCAATAGGTTTCAGTACTAAAGGGAGAGTCGCTCTCAAAGCCTCATGCTATTAGATGGATGTTCTATCATTCTACACTGTAGGAATTGCTTCTGCTGGAATGCATGAAGAACTATTTTACATCTGAAAATTACAGTCGATCATCAGTCTGGTAATCACATTAAATTCCTTACTTCTTGTATGCACCCCATAAAGAAATCAATCCATTTTCGCTACTTTTATCCAGCTCTGGCAAAGTCATTAGGTATGGCTTTAAAATGCAACATAGCACTTATGCATTCAACACATGCAAACAACATTTGTGAGTCCATGTGTTTGCGTTAGTACAATAAAGCCAGACCTTTTGGGTTCAACAACCCTCTACTGAATATTTACAGCCAACACATCCAGCAATGCATGCTCTGCACATACTTTAAACACCACCGTTTGAGAGGATTATTTACAGCAAGTGCGTTTAGAAAATGTGTCTGTCTGCTAAAAAGTAGGTCATTTCAATATGTGACCCCTCACCATGGTTTGACCAGATGTCATAGGATCATGGCAAAATGACAACAATTCGTAGAGCAAAGACAAACGAAGTGCAAACTAAGGGTGGGCGTAGTTCGCGTAGTAGCGCTAAGCGAAGCTACGCGAAGTGCACTTCGCACTACACGAACTTCACATAGCACTACGCGAGCTGCATAGTAGCATGTTCGCACTGTGCAAGATGCGTTTTCAATGATTGCACAGTGCGGACAAGCATCCGGCACTGTGCAATCATTGAAAACGGCATCTTGCACAGTGCGAGCTGTAGTTTTCTGCTGCTAAAGTAGATTATTACTCGAGCTGCAGCTTCCTCAACGCGAACTGGTAGTTTCTCATTGAGAGCGGTCGCGAGCATGCACAACCACTCACAATGAGAAACCTTGCCTCCCTGCATTGAGAATCTCGCCGGGATGTAATTTTGCTTGCTCGCGGTCGCGAACATGCCGTTCAGGACCGCGAACAAGCAAAAAATGAGCGCTGCACTACGCTACGCCGCACTACGCATGTTCGCACTGTGCTACGTGCAGCTCGTCTAGTGCGAAGTTGCGCAAACTTCGCAAACTTCGCGAGCATAGCGTGGTGCTTTGCCCAGGCCTATTGCAAACATAATGAGGTCTGTTTGTATGGGGTAAATGTACATAAACAAGTGTCTGTAGGATATCATGTGACCAGTTCCTGTGACTAACAAGAAGGCAAGAATGGTTCACTAATCACTTTGGATGGCATAGGGATAGTGCTCTACCTGGACTGCTCATGTCGAAATTTTCCACATTTGCAATTATTAGTGTGTTTCACAGTGTGAGCGGGAACTTGTCTGCACTTTGAAGGGGGATTAAAGATCCCTTTGCAGGCGGGTGCAGCGAGTGGCTTCACTGGCCTGCCAGGGGATGTCTGGGGTAGTCCAAGGGACCCCCTTTCCCCAGTCCAGAGGTCTGCCATTAGGGGGTGGACAGACAATGCACCACCTTTAAGTTGACACACTGTCAGTGTGCCTCCTGACAGATTCTTTGCCTCTGTGCCTGTGTTTATAATACGGTGCGGGCGCAGATGCAAAGGGATTCAATCATTTGCATGGCTTCACATTCCAATGCAAATGAGGGAAATCCCTCTGATGATAGCGCTGGCACTTTGTGCGCACCAGTGATATCGGTATTACAGAAGGGGACCCCAAGCATCTGTGCCCCCTTCTGTAATACCAAAGTGTCCCTGGAACACGCAAAGCGCTGCAAATGCCAGCTGTGCCGCCTGGGTACTTCCATAGTATACAACCCTTGGTACTTAATTCTTCAGGCTTCCTGTCTCTCTACACAAAATTATGCACTTTATAATAGGAATTTCCACATGGACTATAAGACCTACTTTGGGGTGAATTTCTTGATATATACAATTAGGATTCCTTTCTGTCAAAAGGAGCATATTGACAGGATTGCCCACAGGTTTTAAAAGCTGTAGTAGTCACAATAAATATGTAGGCCTGAAGCCATGTTTTTCTTCTCACCCTAGCATATAGCAAAATCGGTGCTGCAGTTCACAGGTGACATTATATTTAGGGCCACAGGAATTATGCAGCAGGGGAGCACCAAATTATACAGTAGGGTTGACTTAATTATTCGGCAAGAAAAGCCATATTTTGTTACATACATTTTGCTAGGATTACTTCATTATTTTGTCATTTTGCACATGGTAATGGCAATAATGTCTGAGCAAAGACTTCAGCATATCACTACCAGTTTAACAACCAAATACAGATATGTGCTACTGAAAGATGACCAGGGTCTTCCACTGGCCAATTATATTTTTCATGTCAATTGTGTATTTTCCTGCACCATATATTCTGGCCTTACAGAAAAGTTCAATGTTAAAGTTTGGGCTTAACCAATTTTCATGTTTTAGAGATCAGAGCACATGCACTCAGGAATGGTCAGCAGTGAAATAATGAATGAATAATTGTATTGCAGTGCCCCAGTGCCCCAGTGTGGAGAGTTAAAAAATAAGCAGCAGCATCAGTCACAAAAGAAATGGTAGGACCACACATAAAGCCTAAGGTATTTTCTCACAGGGATGCTGGACACAATAGTTTTGCAAATGTTGCAGTTGCCTAGTGATATATGGTGAGGGCTGGCTAAGAGAGTTAGTTGAGTTCCATCAGAATGAGGGTGATATGATTATATCTGTTCAGGCCCTTAGGCCCCTCAAGTGTTATTTCTATATAGCCCTGTAGCATGGCTTCCCCACAATCAAAATGCAAGAGGGTGCTTAAGCAGTTCAGAAAAATCGTCTGACTTTCTCTGGTGAAGAGATCCGGTACCAGACTGTCCTTCTTAGCGACATGTCCCTTAAGTAAGAGAGAGTCCAGGGTGTATCCAAGTGACTTGGCATTGGGTGAAATTTAGGGTTTGAAACCATCAAGGCTGATGTGACTGAGCCATGTTTAATCTATTTCTTGCTCATTCTTCTTGACAAATAATGGGTTGAGCTTCGGGTAAGTGTCAGACATCCAGTCTGGCTGAGGTTCGGGCAGTATTTTATGTTTTGGATGTCTGGAGAGGGAGAGACTAATTAGCAAATGCCAGATTCAGAGTCCACTCTAAACATATCTTGAAGCAGTAGTTACAGTCCTGGTGGTGACAGCTATCTAAAGCTGCTCAAAGTGAGGATAAAAGAAACAATCACTTTGTTTGAAAATTCACATAAACGTAATGAGTCGCAGTCTTGTGATGGAAATGACTTCAGCATCAGACCTGTGCGAAACGAAAGAAAAAGAGGAAGTAAACAATCTTGCAAAATTAGAACATAATAAAATCAAAAATAAAGGATAAGATTGTCAAACCACCTGCAACACAACCTCCTTCCATTTGAACCTATTTCCTAGCTGTGTGTAATAGAAAGAGCAGGAAGATGCTGTACCATTAAACAGCACATTCCTGTCCTTTCCTAGCCCTAGCACACTTGTGGCTACCTAGCGCCAACACAGTCACTCATGCATCATGTTACAAGTGTGCCTGCTTTGTAGGCCAGGTTGTTTTTGAGCAGGAAGGAAAATCCTTACAGGTGTTTTCCCTCTTTCTAAGAGTGCAGCAGAATGCAGCACACGTAGAAAGAGGAAACAACAAGGAGAAATAAAGATATTTTAACCTTGATGCACCTCTGGTGGGAAGGCGAACAATTCTGACACATTCTCAGGTATACCAATGTAGGTAAACCTAGGAATATGTCAGAATTCATGGGTTAATGAATTTTGAACACCCACTCCCCACCCATGACATGCCTCCCTGCTGCAGACTAACGCAAGACAGCGATTTGTGCTGCATTGGGTTACTCTGACGTTTTTTATTTTTTTATTTATTTATTCAGTTTTATAGAAGAAATACATAAACACAATGTCATGTGATAAGGTTAGCAACAATACATGGCAGAGTGCAAAATACAGTGGCACACATCAGCTTTCCCACAAAGAGGCACAGTCTCCAACATACACATATTAACATAGAATATCAGAGGTTTTGCAGATGAATCATGAACCTTCCCATATACATATAAGATACTAACAGTCAGGTGTTTGAGCTGTAATATAAACAGTAAATGGACCCCAGATGTCCTTAGGTCTAGATGCTCTTGGCAACTCCTCCCAATAGCACAGAAGTTGATCCCGGCAAAAGGCTACATTTGAAATTTTGAAATTTGAAATTTGAAATTTAAACTTTATTGTTTAGTTAATTAAAACCATAACAATTTGATGTATTTCGCACACGCATTATAAAAGTTTATAAATTATCATTTAAAAAGGATTAAAAAAACATTTTGTAAGAGCAAGAATTAAGAGTCAATGTCTTTCCAGATTATTAACAATTGGGATCTTCGTATTGTTTAAGATATTTCTCAAATGCTTGCAAGAACTTCCCCAACTTGCAAAAGGCTACATCTTTCAACCATTGGGTAAGCCTAGGAACAGCCCTCCCGTCCCAATGCAAAGACACCCTATGATTTGCCAACAACAGCGCCAGGGCTACAAGACTGCGATTGCACACTTTAAGATGCAGTACATTGCCTAATAAGCAGATAGCCATGGTACAAAGTACAGGTTCCCCAACCATTGTTGTTAATGCTTCAGTGACTTTCACCCAGAACTCCGATACCCTGCCACAGCTCCATCCCAAATGCTGAAAATCAGCCGTCTCTGCCCCGCAAAGCATACAATGATCTGAATCCCGGAGCCCATACATAAACAGCTAAGCAGGCGTATAATATACTTGATGCACATACTTATAGTGAATCAGGTGCAAATTCTCATTAGCAGTGACCTGACCTGTCAATTTACAACATGCGCCCCACTCATCCTCCCTCAGTGCCTGCGGCAAAATAGTGTTCCACTTCGCCAGTGGGCCCACACTCTCCTCCACTTCGTCAGCCTGTGATGCATTATATAATCTGGTGATCATTTTTGCCCTATTTTGTGCAGCATAAAGATACTGCAACGCCGTAAGAGTAGGAGGTTCCTCAGGGTAGCCAGGGTATAAAGCTTTAATCGCAGCCCTCAACCTACTATAGACAAATGTAGCCATAATCGAGCCTCCCCATCTCCCAGAAAAGCCTGCAATCCAATAAATTCACCACCCGAATAAATATCCCCCATAGTGCACTTATCCACAGACTGAAAAACTTTCATTGCTCCCGTTTCACAGGTCACTGAGATCTGCCCATGATGAAGTAGCGGTATGGCTGGTGCATGCAGAGGTTACCTCCGAGCCCGTTTCCCAAGTTTCTTCCATGCATGCTGCGTGCAGTGTTCTGTATCGATTTCATCGTTCTCGAAGACCGTGGTATCATTAACCACCATAGCTTTCAGTGGCACCTGGTGTACAGCCCCTGCTTACACCGCTACGTGCGGCGTGAAGGCCGGCGCAGTCTGCCAATATGATGCATATTGCTCTTGCGTACACAAATAATACAATTGCATGTCTGGCACACGAAATCCACCCTTTTCATAAGGCAGTGTCAGAACCTCCCACCTAATACGCTGCTTTCTCCCTCCTCACATCAAGGTGATTAAAATCCCCACAGTACATTAAAAAATGCTGTCTCAAGATAACGGGTATATTGACAAATCAATATGGAAATTTTGGGAGGACCACCATTTTTATCAACGCCACCCTGTCTGCAAATGTCAGCGGAAGCCGTATCCATTTAGCAACTTTGTCTTCAAGGTGCACTATGGCAGTCCCATAATTTTCACCACAACAATCTGCAGATCTTTGTGCTCCCAAACACCCAGGTATTTGACAGGCTCATCACTCCATAACACAGGGTATTCAAGCTGCACTTTTTTCATACACTCTGTTAAAGCAAATACCACTGGCTTATCCCAATTAATCCCCAAACCTGAGTACCATTCAAATCGAATATATTCCCGTATCAGTTTCTCTAGATGCACCTCAGGCTCACGGACATATAGGACCATATCATCGGCGTACATTGACACCGCCAATGGCCTCTGCTGAAACTGAAGCGCTGCTTGTGCATGCCGCTGCCGCTAAATGCAAGCCAAGGGCTCTAAAATAAGGGGAAAAAGAAGCGGCGATAAGGGACAGCCCTGCCTCGTCCTTTGCCCAATCGGAAAAGTGTCCGATGTTCTACCATTTACATGAACACGAGCCACCGGTGCTGTGTACAGCAGCTTAATCCAATTAGTGAATGTAAAGGGCACACCCATCCTATGCAACACTGCCAGCATGTACCGCCAAGATATAGAATCGAATGCTTTTGCAGAGTCCAGAAGGACCGCCGCTGCAGGTAGCTCAGGCTTCAGGAGGTGCATCACTGCAAATAGCGTTTGTAAGTTGTGCGCCATGGAGCGGGTCGGGACAAAGCCCGATTGGTCCGGTAGGACCATCACTGGCAGTAACAATTGCATTCTAGTAGCAAACACCTTAACCAGAATTTTTACATCCTTATTCATTAGGGATAAAGGCCGATATGAGTCGCACCAAGCAGGATCATTCCCTGGTTTAGGAAGAGTCACAATCAAGGCTTCGCGGAGCGTGGCCTTCAGCCTCTGCTGCTCATACGCCTCCTCAAACATAGCCTGAAGATGAGGTGCCAGAATATCCAGATATTCTTTATAAAACTCCACAGGGAGTCCATCCGTGCCCGTTGCCTTACCATTAGGTAAAGCATTGACCGCATCGCGTATCTCATCTAAAGTAAACGGATGCATTAAAAAATCCTGCTGCCCTTCAGACAACCACACCAAAGCTACGTCATCTAGATAGTCTGCTTTTTCCGGCTCTTCAGCAGTTTGCTTACACCTGTACATACCCTCATAATACTCTACAAACAAGGCTAGAATACCTTCACTGTCACATTGCCTGACCCCATTCACACAGATTGAGTCCACCGTATTGTTTTTCACCCAGCGTTCAGTTATTTTCCTTGTTTGTGCCTTACCCGGCCGCCCTCCTTCCCCATAATACCTAGCCATCCATCTCCGTGCCAGGTGTTTCACTTCCATATCTGCCAACTCATTATACTCATTGACCTTTGATCTAATGGTCGCTAGTGTAGCAACATTCTTGTCATTGTCATGCTGTCTCTGAAGGTCAAGGAGCTCCACCTCAAGAGTCTTCATAGATCCCCGGATCGTCTTAAGTACCCCAGCCTGGAGACCAATACACACCCCACTATTCGTTACTTTGAACGCCTCCCATAAGGTATCCAAGCCTTCCACTGTGCCTAAATTGTGGTCAAAGTACTGAGTAATAGCTTCACTGACGCCCTCGCGAAACACTTGATCCTGCAGAGCTGAGGATTGTAATCGCCACTGAAACAGCGGTGGGGTGTAACTAGGTATCAGCATAGTGAACAGCGCAGGGGAGTGATCAGAAAGCGTTGTAGGCAAATGGTCAACATACGTAGCCCGCAAGTGCACATCACTAGTAGTCAGCCAATAGTCCAGACGGGACCAGGACTGATGCGCATATGAATGGCCCTCCTGAGTCGCAGGGTGTCTCAACCGCAAAATATCTATAAGGGACAGGTTGTGTATTCCAGTCTGAACCGCCTGTACAGCTTTCTTAACAACTGGGTCAGATTTAGTATGCCTATCTAGATCAGTATTCAAGATCTCCACCACAAATAATGGCGGTCGGCCGTAGCCTATTAACTTTATCCCATAAAACATCATAAAAGGCAGGGTCATCAACATTAGGGCCATAGACATTAATAATGGTGACCATCATTTTACACAATTTCCCCTGCACTATGATGTACCGCCCATCCGTATCAGCCTCTACATGCGACGGCTCGAACACAATAATTTTTTATTCAAAATATTGACCCCTCTCGCATATGAGGAATATGATGATGCAAATTTAACACCCGCCCATCTAGTGGCAACATTATCTGCAGCCTGACTGCTTAAGTGCGTTTCCTGTAATAGCGCAACTTGCACATTGTGCCGATCCAGAAAAGCAAGAACCTGCCTAGTTTTCTTTGGATTGTTCAATCCCCTGACATTTCACTTTATGCATGTCACCTTACCCCCCTCCACCAGTATCTAGGAGGTTCAGAACCAGAATAAGAGCTGTGCCCCCTGCCCCTGTGCCACATACAATAAAACCACACCGTTGCTGCACCCTGCACCACATTAAATCACCAGACATTGAGTCCCCAACAAACCCTCCCACCCACTTATGCATCCCAAACATGCCAAGGAGCCCCAACACCACAAAATACAGAAACAAAGTCCCTCTCCCCACCCATCGCGAGAAGCTAGTCTTCTCACTATCTACCCCCATATCAAAAAGAACACTTGGGTAATTCCCTCCTGGAGGACACCAGCAGCCCACCGACCCCAAGGTAGTACAGAGGGGGGTCAGGGCAAGCCAGCAGTCCCTCCCCAGCACATCCCACGGTCATCATAGCAACAATAACAACCTAGACATTGTCAGCATCTGATACATACTCAAGCGCACAGAAACCTCCCTCCACAATCAGACAACATAATATAGTTCTCAACATCCCCTGCCCTGATTAGGAGAAGTCAACGAGAAGCGTACCCAGCACAATATAAAGCAGTGTAACAATGCAAAACTGTACGTCCCACCGCCCCTGACCCCGCCCAATTCCATATCAAGTCCATTGCACGTATACAGATCAGTACAAACAATAACACCCTTTAGGAGAATCAACAGCACCAATTGTTAGATGTACAAGTTCATCTCAAAATGGCCGGCAGCCATCACTACCCGTCCCACAGATAACACGTCAGAGGATGACCATTATCCCATTACTGTGTCAAATCGCCTGTGAAAGGAAGTGCATTAGTCACAATCAACAAACGTGCAATGTCCCACATCCGTATTATATTGGAGCAGCATACAACCTGTAGGAATCGGCTAACCCTCATTGTGCGCATCATCTCCAGCCTGCCGAGTCTCGGCACGCTTTTCCAACTGCTTAACGTGCTGCATAGCGTCTTTCAGGGTCATGCAGATCCGAGGCTTGCTCCCATACATTATCTTAAGCCAGGCAGGATACAACATGCCACACTGTATGTACATACCCTGCAACTTCTTCTTGACTTGTTGAAACTCTCGCCGGGCCTGCTGGGCAGCTAGTGTAAAGTCCGGAAACAGCGCCACCTCCATACCCTGATAAGTCGTGGGGCCCAGTTCTCTGGCACGCCGGAGGGCCACATCCCTGTCACGATAATTTAAAAGTCTGGCGATGATTTGACGCGGCGGGGCCCCAGGAACCAGAGCCGGCGTCAGCGACCAATGCGCTCTCTCCACCACCAGAACCTTAGAGAAATGCTCCGCCCCCAGCATGGTTTTCAGCATCTCCTCCACATAGAACTCCAGCTTACCTGTATTGGTGGATTCAGGCACTCCTGTGATGCGCAAGTTGTTACGGCGCGATCTCGCTTCCAAGTCCTCATTCTTGGCCCTTATAACCTCCAAGATCTTGTCCATTTCAGAGCAGGACTTCATGACACATTCCACCCTGTCCTCGGCCGTGGAGAGACGCTGTTCCGCCTCCATCAGACGGACCCCGTGTTTGTCTAACTTAGCTGACATGGTGTCCATACGCAAATTCAAATTATCTATCTTGCCATCTACAGTTTGAAGACTCTGCTGCATTGACATCAGCACTCTTTCCAGTTTAGAGCTATTGCCAGACTCAATCTCCCGCTCTGTGTCACATGTCGCCTGCTTTTGTGTTTTCTTCAAACGTTTTGATTCAAAGGATAGCGTACAGTGCAGGTGTTTGTCCGGTTTCCCCATCTTGCCTCACGTACAGTCAATCTGTTGATCTTGGACTACACCCACCAGACAATCCACAGGAGTATGCAGAGGTCCCACACACCTTCCAGGCCACACGCCCCCAGGGCAGGATGCCGTCAGTGCAGGCAGACACACCGCACAACGCAACCCTCAACCCGGCCTCCAGAAGCACACCAGAAACAGTCCTGTGGTAATTTTCATATAATACCAGAGGCTTAACACTCTCCAGGCTTGCTCCTGAATGACACTGAAGACCCACAAGACCCAGATATATAGGGGAAGGGAGCAGGGCACCTCGCAGTGATACAGCAATGCCGCAGTTGCGTCCGCCAGCAGACGGCACCCCAGGCGGTCCGGTCCAAGCGCGCTCCCTAACAGGCCTCGCGCCAACCGCCTCTTCCCACAGCAAAGTGGCACCCCAGTTCAAGCTAACCACAATGTTGAAAGGCCCTATCTGTCACTGCCGCAGCGTCCAAAGGAGAACATGAAAAATCAGCGCTGCCCCCACTGTCTCTCCAACTTAGTAGGCGCTGCCAGGAATGCTAGCTCCAGACGGGGATCCCCAGCAGATGTGGTGGCTCACAGCAGCACTTCCACACAGCCCACTTTGGCTCCTTTAATCGAATCCAGAGAACGAACACAGGAGCCCCCCAGCGTGCAACCGTGCCACCGTGCACTCTATGCTTCCAATGACCAGGCCTCTTCCCGCACTTTTTACGTCCAGGCCTCTTCCCGCAGTCCCGATGTCCAGGCCTCTGCTCGCCCTCCGTGCGCAGAACTGCTCCGCTCACCAGCCCACTGCCAATAGTCCAGTCGGTGCCTCGGAGCCAAGCGCCAGATGTCCACAGCGCCGCCCCAGAGCCCACAATGCCAGCAGGGCACCCAGCCGCCTCTCCTCACCGGGACTCACTGCATCGGCAACCAGGCCTCACCACCACCAACTGTTGGTCCTCCGCTAAGCCTCTCGCCAACACAGTTAGGCCCCCGTTCTTCCGGCCTCCCCCTGCCAGGCAGCGCCGCTATCATCAGCCTTAATCCCAGTGGGTTTTGTTCTCCTTCACCTGCACAGCGGCTCACAACTACGGGGCCGCAACAGACCAGCCGGCCACCGCGCGCTTTGTCCACCGGTGCCCAGCTGCGCTCTAACAGCCCAAAAGCCTCCACTGACTGGCGGGTCTCCGCACAGCCTCCTGCCAACACAGTGAGGCCTCCTTTCTCTCGGCTACCCCCTTCCAGGCAGTGTCGCGACCTTCAGCCGCAATCCCAGTGGGTCTGTTTCACACGCACCGGCCCACTGCTACGGAGGTAAGACCGTACCGCAACGGACCAGCCAGCTTTCGCGCGCTTTGTCCACCGGAGATCAGCAGCGCTCTCACCGTCCAAAAGCCAAGTCCGTGCAGCTCTCCACCAATGACATGCGCCCCCCAATGTCTCCGGTATTCACCTCACCCTGGGCTTCTCTCCGCAGTCAAATAGGGCACTAATGCAGCCAGGACGCCTCAGTGTTCACCACGGCTCCCACATGCCGCCATTTTTAAGGCAAAACATCAAAGGCAGCATATCGGCTTTCCACAGGGCCAGCAGCTGCAGAAATCACCTCATTCAGCTCGGCAAAGAAAGCAGATTGAAATACGCTGACTCTCCACCGTAGATGCCCCGGGAAGGTAAAGGATAATGGACGGATTGTAGCCCCGACCAGCAGAGCTGCACTAATGTGCGGCCATCTTGCTTTGGGCTCTCTAGCGCCTCCCTGGGTTACTCTAAAGTCATCAAGCCACTCAGGGTCATGCAAGGTGGCCTTGCGTGGCTTGATAAATCTCGTTTAGGTTTGTTTTGTGCTGCCCTTGCGTCCCCTGTATGGCAGAAGGCCGAGACAAAACCTTGATAACTATGCCCCTGGGTCACTAAGCTTGAACAACCATAATATGACTTTATAATTTTGGTCGTTTGTGTCGTAAAGTAAATTCATATTGAAATGCTTAATTTATTTTAGATTCATATACTGTTATTTCTGCTATCGAAAGCAACTGTCCACATGCAGCTTCCACTGCTAAATACTTTTTTGAAGGAAAACTGATTGCCATATTACATTTTTCAATTAATTGTTCGTTTTTAGGGTTCTGTTTGTAAGCTTTTCTGCACTCCACAAACAATTATCAGAGACATCTGTAAGAGATTAAGTGCCATTTGATCGCACTTCCAAAAAATGAACTGCGTAGATATTGACGGGCAATCCTTTGCACGGATCCAGTCAAACCTTTGTTTGAGACCCGTCCAAGAATTTACAAAGGAATTTTAACATCTCTATGAGGGCTTTAACAAACTTCATGTTAAAAGCACTGAACCGACCAGGGGACATTGGCAATATTTTGATTTATCAATCGACCCTATTAAGCCTTTGAACACATTTATTTTACAGAGAAAATGTAATTAGTACAACAGCAAAAGTTTGGAATGTTATCTGATTCGCCAGACCGAAAGTGGGAGCTTAATTATCAAAAAACAGTAAAACCGCTCTTTTAATAGTGGAATTAGAACGATAATTTCGGAAAAATTTATATTTTTTAGAAATACACTGTGGCATTCAGTAGATAATTCCATTTGCTCTGTTTGGACATGATTATTAATTCCCAAAAGTCACACTTTTACTATTTATCTATATCATTTGAGCTGGAATACAATTTTGCTACATTTATTTTTCAACAATTTACCCTTTCCTATTAGTACAAAATCTGTTCTAACACTGTTTTCTGATTTTTTTTTACTTTAGAAGATTCCTAAATTATTAATTTTGGGTAAACTCTGAACATATAATATGGGGCTCCCTAAATTTGGGGTTGCCATCCATTTCCCATGACTAGAGTATAAAACATGTGGTTCTGAGCTTTTCTTTTATAAAGGAAGTAAGTCAAAATGGTAAAGGACAGAATGCACTCCATTATCAAATGAAAAACATGGCTCTATGAGAACAGTGTCATCGTAAGGATTGTTGTGTCCCTGAGCAAGACATATTATGGGGCCCTCTGTTTTTAGCAACTTTACATTTCATTACCCATTTCCTGCCATTTCTCAGCTGTATGATACAAACGATATGTAATGATACGTTAAGCTTACAGTCAAGGGGTCCCATCGAAATATGCACTGATAAGGTCTCAAATATACTTAAGATAAAGCTCAGCACAAAGAGAAAATGTCAGAGCGAAAGGTCTGCAGGGAGAAAAAAAGAGACCAAAGCAGCGAGGCAGAGAAAAAAAACACTTTTCCATGGTCCCCCTTGAAACGAAAGGGCCCTGGACAATTGAACACATCACAAAAACACTACCCTTGTGTGTAAAATGTGGGTCCATACTAGTATCGATGCCCGGTTGGCTGCTGGCGCAAGGCGCCTCTTAGTTCCCATTTTGAATAGTTACCAAACAAAGAGACGAGCGCTGGAAGTAGGGACACAAGAACAGAGTTTATTTCTCATGAGGAGAGCCTGTCATTTCAGACACGAAACAAGGTGTCATCGGGAGGTGCTCTAACAAGTGAGCTGCAACGTCGTCTTTTATACTTTACAGAACATTTAGCATTACAATCGCGATATTGTGAAACACGGAAAAGACATCCCCATGATCCTCGTGTCAATCCTACCCCACATATGTTCACAATAGGGACCCTTGACCTGCTGATAAGAGGGGAGGGTAATCACGCAGCTGAGTGTTCCGCCAACTTTTAGGATGTGTGCGCCTGATCATAGCCCAGGGGGTGGGGTGCCCAGGATCAATAGTGGGTCCTTTGAAGAGGAGTGATTCCATACAATAAGCAGTAAACAGTATCTCCTGGCTTAGGCGATGACCTCAGACATGTGTGGACAGTCAATCGCGGAGGGAGGGTTTACTAACAGAGGGGTTATTCATGAAAGGAGAGGAGGTGCTGGTCAGGCGCAGCCGTGACTCCCAAGGACAGGGTCTTGCAGAAGAAAGAAGGTTTATGACTTGCCCGGGTGAGGGAGAAGGGAGGGGGAGCCAGGGTGTGTACAGGGACAGAGTCGCACAGAGAGAGAGAGATCTTATGACTTATGCGTGAGAGAGCGGGGACAGTCAGGTGCAGCTGGGGAGGGCTATGTCAGCTAAGGCAAAGGATGCCTCTTCGAGAGGAAATGGGGGGTTTGCGTGGGTCAAGCAGGAGGGTTGCCTTTCAGGGCAGGGTCGCGCAGAGGGAGAGGGTTTCATAGTCTATGCATGTGAGAGAGGGAGGGGGGGGTTCAGATACGCGCAGGAGGGAAGCCGGTGATTCTAATGAGCAGGAAAAAGGCCAGGGTGCCTAAAATGGCTGTCATGTACATATGGGTGCGGGCTTTTACTGGCAGAGTGATGGGGTCAATAGTTTACGGTATTCATGGTGCTTACAGGGAGAGGAGCGGGAAAATGGAATAATGAACGCTGTTTATGTACATCAATTTCTCACATTTCCACAGTCGCCCCTTTTTACATTACAGAGTTCATTTTTTGTAATTGATGGGGGTACAAGTAAACAGGCGTGGTTGAAGAATTAGCATTTGTCAATACTAACATTGGCATATAATCATGGACAGTTGATGTGATGGGCAGAATGCAGCACATAGGAAATTGCATTTGTCGAGTTCCTAACATTCAAACGCACTACATAGCATAAATGTATCTGACTTAAAAAAAAATGTGACCAATGAGCATTTTGACCAAGCAGCTGAGGGCGGGATTCAGTTCAATACACAAGATCTCTTCGTCACAGTGTCTTTTTAGCAGTGAGCCATCACTGGTAGGCTCTAGTCCGTATCCTTTCATTGGTGCTGTTGAGCACCGGCGGTGGAGCTATAGGTCCAGCTCGTATTCAACCTTTCGCGTTGCAAGGTGCGGTCTGTCCTCTGCTGTTAGACCACAGTCCTGTTCCCTAACCAGTCCTTTTAGTGGCGCCTTATGCTCGGCACCTATATTTCCGTGGCAACACCCTTTTTCCACTTGAATGCCGTTCCTTTTGGCGTGAAGTCACATGGAAAAGAGGGTGGGTGTGGTTCAAATAGTCGATAGGAGAGAGAGCGGAGTTGGGTCAGAGTTCCTGGGACACACGAAAGGGACCAGGGGAGCAAAGGATAACAAGCAGGCAGGCCCATCAATCGGGCCCAAAGAAGGGGGACGGAGACTCCAGGCACACGTGGGTTAGCAGACGGAGGGCTTCAGGGCTGCCCGTCAAGTTTCATTTTCCACGTTTGAAATTGCTGTCTCGTCCCGCATCTTGTTGCTCTGCAGCTCCACCCTTGGTCGAGGTCACATGTATCTCAAGATCTGCAGCCAGGCACGTCCGACCCTTCTCCTCCGGTGATCGCAAATCTTTGAATAGGTACAAAACAAGCTTTTAGAGAACTGACAGAAGAAGTCATTTATGCAGGTGAATTCCTCCCTCAATCCTACGCACTTGGGAGATACGCTCATCGGTCACAGTCAGAGGTCTATTACCAAGCAGTGCATATGTCAACATTCCTACTGTGTTCATGCCAAGTGTATTCATCGTCTATTCATGACATAAATGTATAGAAATAATATTCCCATCAACTGCGCATTTCATCAATTTCAACATTTCGGAACTTCCAGTGGAGACTTGCCTTTCAAACCCAAGCCTTTAACAGTCTAACATTTCCCTTCAAGGCTGGCTAACCTTTCCAAACAAGGCGGGGGCGCTATCATCGAGAGTCAGGTAAAACAGGGTTTTCTCGAGGGACGACAGTTACTCATGGTCATCATGTTTATATCCGGGACAGCGGCGGGGGTCTACCAAATGGAGTGGGGATGCTTCGGGCGCTCGCGCTTGGGTGCAAAAAGGGGGGTGGGGCAATCTGGGCATTGGGGGTCAATCTAGACGTTGGCGTTCGTCTCTGATGAACAAAGAAATAAGGTGCCATTGACATACAGTTCCCCTATAAATGGCCAGATTGGGGGACCTTAGTCGTCTTACCTGTCCTTTCCTTCTCAGCCAATTCGAGTTCATTCATTTTGCAGAAAGGAGAGGTAGTAATATGGCGAGATACAATCATTTTAGTTTAGGTCAATTTCGCTGAACACCTTTGCGTTCAATAAGTATCCAATCAGACTGGTGCCAGCGGGGCACGATTTTACCATAAAAAGGAAGAGGAAATAGGGAGACTCTCATAGAGAGTGAGAGTCGTCCGCAATCTAAACGAGCCATTCGGTACACGTATGACATGTAGAGAGAGAGATAGAGAGAGATAGACAGATAGGAAAAAGGGGGGAGAGAGATAAAGAAAGAGAGAGACGTGTACAAAAATAGGTCATTTAGTGCGTTCACAACACATAACAGCAGGGGGTCAGGTAACGGAGAGACGCAAACAAAGGGAGAACATAAACCCCTACAGTACACACACACACAAACTCAGACGAAGGAAGACAGTACATGTATTACATATATAAGACATTCATAACAAAACAGAAAACAATAGTTGCTCAACAAAATCCATATTATTATTTTTTTTTTATATACTTCCTGTCTTTACTATCCTATTTATCTACGTGCTTAGCTCTTTTTGCCTTTCCCTCCTTTTCCCTCTCGCTTGTTATCTCTGCGAGCGTTCTCAATTGCCAATACTTACACCTCGGTTAGTCGATCAGAAATTAACCTGGTCGCGCTATTTACCCATGGTTGGATCTTAAACCATTTTCCAGTTTCTTCCTTTGGTGGGAAGTTCTCCAGGCTGAGGCAACGGCAAGTATTGATTGGGAGAACAGTCGGGCAGCTTGGCTAGATCTATAAGAGTGTGAGAAGGGGGGCAGTACATTTTGAACATCAGCAACATTTCTAACTTCCCAGACGGGTGGTGCCTTGGTAACCCTTACCCGTGCACTCTTCTTTGTCCTTTCCCTATCTAGTCAAACGTCTAGTTACATTATCTAACGTGTTATTTCGAGTCAATTTTCGTCATACAGTACCCGTCAAGTCTCTATGTCAGTCCATCCTCCCAGTCGCTATGTTCTAAGGAGGAACAGTCATGTTTAAGTCTATGTCTTTTTAAAAACTTATCGTCATAAGGACTATGCTCATATCCCCTTCTTCCCTTTTCGTCGGTGGTTCGATCATCGCTCTCCCATACTTCAGCCGATGTTCCAACGTAACCTGCAGAAGGGAGGAGAAAGAAGGGGTGGGGGGGGCAGCATTCAAACCACATCAGCATGCAGTAATCCGAAAATGTTTTTATCTACCACATACTCGACCTATCTCCACGTAGTGCATTTCTTTACCATCTCGGCGTTTAAGCCCAGAGGGACCAGTAATGTCAGATAGATAATCATTGACGATCTGCGTATCTACGTGAGTTACTTGGTCGCGACCCCTTTTGGTTATGTGCAAGGGTGGCGGTCAGGCGGCATTTCTGTGGTGTCGTTTTAAGGGCGTCTAAAAACACTTTTCCGGCTGCCTGTGACACATAATGTAGCTGCTAAATATCGGGTCCTTTTTAACCTTCAGCCTTCATCATACTTTCTCGTTGCTCACAGTAGTAATACATTCAAAACTCATTAATGCAACCGCTACAACTATGCTTTCTTTTTCAAAATACTTTTAATAAAAAGTGCTGGTGTATAAATACAGGCCTACAACCCAGTGGACCGGCCACGGAGCAGATTGGAACTGTACATAAGAAGAACGAAGTTGGTGGCAGTTCATTGCATAAAGTGCGGCAGTGCAATAAACTCGTATCGAACTTTCCTACAGAGCAAGCATGATGCATGTCAAGAATTCAGTTTTTCAATTAATTCATTAATTCATTATCCAGATGCTCATTCACTGTCTAAATTACACCAATTCATTGTTCCCAATCATAATTAGTACCCACCCTAAATCAGTTCATTGTCCAAACACATGATCAATATCTGTATTGCTTTCTTCTCTAAGCACATAATCACTATCCATCGTATCGACTTTCATTGTCCAAAAATGCATGCATATCTCAGAGCATCAATATTCGAGCAATCCGGGTGAACAGGGAGTTCGAAAGTTTCGTTTCGTGTATCGGCGCCATTTTGGGCGAGGTCAGGCAGGTTCCGGTATAGTCAGAATGTCTCCAATGACTCATGGTTGGACCAGAACCTTCCGTTGGCAGTTCAAAAAGTTTTTCGCAATGTGGTAACAGTCTAACAATATGGACCATCAGTCAAAGAGTGGGGAGGGCGGCAACAATTTTCCTACCGGGTCATTCTGGTGTTCTTACCGGAACTGATCAAGTCTGTACCTTGGCTGTGTTTTAGCCATTTCCAAACTGAGGCTGGCGCCGGCAGGAGTGCGTCGATGTTGCGGGTCCCAGTGAGGGGGACGGGGGCACCCATGCAGAGGGGTCGGGGGGCCCCCCGGCTCTCATAGAATCTTCAAAGTTGAGGAGAGAAGGCATGGGGCGTGTGCCCGTCCCGGGCAAAAGACCGCTTTTCGATGTGGACCCTCTTTAAGTAAGAGCGTTGGGGTGTCGCTGGAAGCCTCCACCTGGAGGGAGGTGGGGGAGGCTCGTTCGCGCCGCCTCCCCCTTCCAGCGACCCCGCGCCGATCCTCGGCTCCGCCGCTTCGGTATTGGCCGTGCCGGCTATTGAAGATGGGGGGGGGGTCGGTGGCTGAGGCAAGACAGCCCCCCCCCCCCTTCGACATGTGGCGGGACTACCTGAAACTATCCAGGGGTTGACATGTGGCGGGACTACTTGCAATTGTCCAGGCGTCGACATGTGGCGGGACTACCTGTAAGCGCCGCCGTCCTCGCTTTGGCTTCGGCCTTCTTTGCGGGCCGGACCAGACGAGAGAGAGAGAGGGGGGGGGGTGGTCGGCGGCTGAGGCAAGACAGCCCCCCCCCGTGGCCTGCAGGGCAGCAGAAGAGGAGAGAAGGAGAGGCCATCACGGTTTTCTGGGCCGTCCGCCCCACAGCCTCCCCTTCCGACTGCGGCCAGGCGAGCCCCGCATGCCTCGAGGCCTCGCCTACCGGATGGGCGTAACCGCGGACCTGTTGCACTTCGGGAGCTTCCGAAATGGGGGTAGGTACCTATTGATTTGTATCTATTTCATGTGACCATTATTTGGGCGTGGTGGGCAATGAGGCAGACATGTTTAGGGCAGGAATAGGCAACGGAACCTAGCTACCTCGTGGCTGCCTTGGTGTCAAGCTTGTCTTCCCTCGCCATTTTTTATGTTTCTTATTGCGAGTTATTTCTAACGTTTCTTATTTTATTTTTAGCGAAGTTGATAACTCATCAGTGGCCTACTGATTTCGCTCAACTCTTTTTCTTGTATTTTTATGCCATAACCTATTATAAGCTATAGCGACTAGTCCACACTTAATGAACATGTCCTTATTAGGTGTGCCCTCCAGTGGAGCTGGATGGTTCATCTCTAATAAGCGGTCCGGGCTAAACAGGCTACCAATCAGTGGGGAGAAGATAGGCATGACGGATTACAACGGGGACAAAAGTCTGCACTACCTATCTTATCACGGCGGGCAAAGACTAGACAGAATATTTCTATTCTCCGTTGTTTGCCGGCGGTGAATACCTCAAAAGAACCAATACCGAACAATCAGTGTTCGGTCAATCAAACAATCAGTGGGGAGAATAAGTGGGTACGAAAAGTTTGCGTTACCCACTCTTTCTCTACCTGCAAAGAGAGACCTTGTTCTTCCCTGTTTGCAGACAAAGAATCTCCAGACAATAATCCACGAACGACAGTTCGGGACAACAGTGGGGGAGGAAGATAGGCACGACGGATTACAACGGGGACAAAAGTCTGCGTTACCTATCCTTCACTGCTTGCAAAGGGAGAGCCTGTTGTTTCTCCGTTTGCAGACGGTGAATCTCCAGAGGAACCAACAAAAGAGTAATACTAGTATTATCCAAATCAAACAATTATTTCACAATTTGTCGCATTTACGCGACCTTACCCGGACCGGACCGTGTGGAAGTTCTTCGCCTTCCTCCTTCCAGCGCCCGATCGTTCTCTTACTCCATGATTTTACCGCAGCAGTCCTGTGGGATTCCAGTCAGGACAGTAGGTCACTCGAGAGAGGTCCGTTCAGAATCGGTGAAGTTCATTCAATCGGCAGCCGGACGAGGGCCCTCTCAAGGCAGGTATACTCCGATCATTTAGATATTCACCTCATCGTCTGGATCTCTCTTACTGGACCTCATGTCACTGATGGACCCCGCGTTGGGACGCCAATTGTAAAATGTGGGTCCATACTAGTATCGATGCCCGGTTGGCTGCTGGCGCAAGGCGCCTCTTAGTTCCCATTTTGAATAGTTACCAAACAAGGAGACGAGCGCTGGTAGTAGGGACACAAGAACAGAGTTTATTTCTCATGAGGAGAGCCTGTCATTTCAGACACGAAACAAGGTGTCATCGGGAGGTGCTCTAACAAGTGAGCTGCAACGTCGTCTTTTATACTTTACAGAACATTTAGCATTACAATCGCGATATTGTGAAACACGGAAAAGACATCCCCATGATCCTCGTGTCAATCCTACCCCACATATGTTCACAATAGGGACCCTTGACCTGCTGATAAGAGGGGAGGGTAATCACGCAGCTGAGTGTTCCGCCAACTTTTAGGATGTGTGCGCCTGATCATAGCCCAGGGGGTGGGGTGCCCAGGATCAATAGTGGGTCCTTTGAAGAGGAGTGATTCCATACAATAAGCAGTAAACAGTATCTCCTGGCTTAGGCGATGACCTCAGACATGTGTGGACAGTCAATCGCGGAGGGAGGGTTTACTAACAGAGGGGTTATTCATGAAAGGAGAGGAGGTGCTGGTCAGGCGCGGCCGTGACTCCCAAGGACAGGGTCTTGCAGAAGAAAGAAGGTTTATGACTTGCCCGGGTGAGGGAGAAGGGAGGGGGAGCCAGGGTGTGTACAGGGACAGAGTCGCACAGAGAGAGAGAGATCTTATGACTTATGCGTGAGAGAGCGGGGACAGTCAGGTGCAGCTGGGGAGGGCTATGTCAGCTAAGGCAAAGGATGCCTCTTCGAGAGGAAATGGGGGGTTTGCGTGGGTCAAGCAGGAGGGTTGCCTTTCAGGGCAGGGTCGCGCAGAGGGAGAGGGTTTCATAGTCTATGCATGTGAGAGAGGGAGGGGGGGTTCAGATACGCGCAGGAGGGAAGCCGGTGATTCTAATGAGCAGGAAAAAGGCCAGGGTGCCTAAAATGGCTGTCATGTACATATGGGTGCGGGCTTTTACTGGCAGAGTGATGCGGTCAATAGTTTACGGTATTCATGGTGCTTACAGGGAGAGGAGCGGGAAAATGGAATAATGAACGCTGTTTATGTACATCAATTTCTCACATTTCCACTTAGCATCACCAGCACAGGCGCTGAAGCGGATGTTTGTTCAACATGAAAACATGAAAAATGTGACTGATACCATTCCCTTTTTTTACTAGTGTCCTCAGCTGTGGGGTTGAGGAGCAAACTTTGTTCAATGGTGGCACAGAGGTCTAGCAGGAGAAACATTCAATCCTCAAAGCCATTTATGGATATGAGTGGTTTTGCTTTAACATATTTTCAGAAGTGCAATTGTAGTGCCACATGGCTGCCAATACAGGTATGGGGCACTTGTGGGATTGTAGGTGTGATGAAATATGTCTATGGATGACTCACCCAAGGGTTTTAACCGCGCAGAAAAGGTAGAATATGAGTTTAGAATTGTCTAGTGTGCTAAGGTATTTTTTTTCAGGATGTGTTAGGGAAATTTGAAAGCCATAGTTTCTCATCAAGAGTATTCCTCCCTTGTGTTGCCAAATTACATTTGCAGAGGAGAATATGCTGGAAGGTTCAGAGGTAAATGGGGCATAACTGACCATAGGCAATTCACCTACAGATCTAGGTTCCATTAGGGAAAATGACAATAAGTTACCTATGAAGTAGTATAAATAGCTGTTGAATCAAACTGGTTTTTCCGAAATGTGGGAAAGACAATCATTAAGGCATATTATATTAACATTAATAGCTTCTAGTCAATTGTTTTGTGTACTTGTGAAATATGTGTGTGTGTGTGTATGCTCATGTGTCTGGTGTTGGTTTAGCATTCTATCTACAAGAGCTGAAACACAGTGCATTATTTGTCCTCAGAATAAGCGATGGTACAAACAGTTTTCACAGATCATCCAAAACCACTTCTCATAGGTACCAAATAGACGTATTCTAAATATGTATTGTGACTAACCCTGGGCGAAGCACTACGCTACACTCACGTAGTTTGCGAATTTTGCGCAACTTCGCACTACGCGAGCTGCACGTAGCACTGTGCGAACAGGCGTAGTGTAGCGTAGCGTAGTGCAGCGGTCATTTTTTGCTTGTTCGCGGTCCTCAACGTCATGTTCGCGACCGCGAGCAAGCAAAATGACATCCCGGCGAGATTCTCAACGCGGGGAGGTCAGGTTTCTCATTGCGAGTGGTTGCGCATGCTCACGACCGCTCGCTATGAGAAACTACCAGTTCGCGTTGAGAAAGCTGCTGCTCGAGTAAAAATCTACTTGAGCAGCAGAAAACTACAGCTCGCACTGTGCAAGATGCCGTTTTCAATGATTGCACAGTGCCGGATGCTTGTCCGCACTGTGCAGTCATTGAAAACGCATCTTGCACAGTGGGAACATGCTACTACGCAGCTCGCGTAGTGCTGTGGACTGACGAGCTCGTGGAGAGGCACCTGCGCGCCTGGAGCGATACTACGTTCCAAGGATACGGCAGCCTGCTCAGCAACCCCAAATAATGCCTAATCTCTGCTGATAACAGATAATAATCTAGAAACACGTGTCCAGAGATGGCCAGCACTAATCTGCACCCACCTGGTGAAAAACTCTAAAGATTTTGTAAGTGTACTCGCTTGTCGGGCTGCATCTACCATGATGCTTATGGGCGACCCTGCTGGGAGGTGAAGCAGTGTGCTCCCACACCAATTTTCTACTGAAAGGCTCCCTTGAGCCGCTGTGGGCTGACGAGCTTGTGGATAGGCACCTGCGAGCCTGGAGAGATACTAAGTTCCAAGGATACGGCAGTCTGCTCAGTAACCCCAAATAATGCCTAATCTCTGCTGATGACAGATAATAATCTAGAAACACATGTCCAGAGATGGCCAGCACTAATCTGCACCCACCTGGTGAAACACTCTAAAGACTTTGCAAGTGTACTCGCTTGTCGGACTGCATCTACCATGATGCTTAGGGCCGACCCTGCTGGGAGGTGAAGCAGTGTGCTCCCACACCAATTTTCTACTTGAAGGCTCCCTCGAGCCGCTGTGGGCTGACGAGCTTGTGGAGAAGCACCTGCGCGCCTGGAGCGATACTACGTTTCAAGGATACGGCAGCCTGCTCAGCAACCCCAAATAATGCCTAATATCTGCTGATGAAAGATAATAATCTAGAAACATGTGTCCAGAGATGGTCAGCACTAATCTGCACCCATCTGGTGAAACACTCTAAAGACTTTGCAAGAGTACTCGCTTGTCGGACTGCATCTACCATGATGCTTAGGGGCAACCCTGCTGGGAGGTGAAGCAGTGTGCTCCCACACCAATTTTCTACTTGAAGGCTCCCTCGAGCTGCCGTGGGCTGACGAGCTCATGGAGAGACACCTGCACGCCTGGAGAGATACTACTTTCCAAGGATACGGCAGCCTGCTCAGCAACGCCAAATAATGCCTAATCTCTGCTGATGACAGATAATAATCTAGAAACACATGTCCAGAGATGGCCAGCACTAATCTGCACCCACCTGGTGAAACACTCTAAAGACTTTGCAAGTGTACTCGCTTGTCGGACTGCATCTACCATGATGCTTAGGAGCGACCCTGGTGGGAGGTGAAGCAGTGTGCTCCCACACCAATTTTCTACTGTCAGGATGTGACGTGCTCATGGGAAGAAATTGTCAATGTTGGTGTTCCTATGGGCTATTCAGGCTTTCGCTGCAGTGGGGTGTGGTCCACTTGCCTCATCTTCATCATCATCGTCTGGCGCATCTGGCACTTGCATCCATGGGGCATTGGTGCGTACACATATGGTGTGCAACACACAAAATGCAATGATCATCTTGGACACAATGTCTGAGCTTTACAGAAGACTTCCACCTGTGATTTCCAGGCACCTGAAACGTGACTCCAACACGCCAAATCTGCTTTTCACGATGTCCCTGCTGCATTTGTGGGCCGCATTGTACTGTCTCTGGGCCTGTGTGTTTGGCACTCGGAAGAGGGTCATCATCCAAGCGCAGAGTGCATATCCTTGATCACTTGTGACAGTGCAGAGAGACATGAGTCAATAGTTGGTTCTGCATGATGTGTTGGCAGGCTTACTGGAACATTGGTGTGTGATATGTGTGACTTAGTGATTCCTGTTTGACATGTACTGCTTGTAGCAAATTAGCGGCATCAATGTGTATTACGCAGCCTCATTGCTGCTTCTCCATCCCCTGGGCCTATTTACTAGTGTGTGTAGCGTGGTTGCATCATTTACAACCCTATGGCACACATTGTCATGCCTGTCTGCGCATATCCACAAGCCTGACAACGACACTGTGTTGTTGTGTGCTGAAGGTGGTGGCCACATGTGTGTAGGCCTATGGTACAGATAGGGCAGACACAGATGTAGAGTTCATGGCTGGCTGAACTCGCCATGTGGTCGAGGGTAGACCTTGGCTTATGCTGCGGTAATAGCGACATGCACAACTGTTGGCATGTATGAGCCCTGACCCCGAGCGGGTTTGTGCTCCTTCACATACTCCTTCGGCTGAGCCCGCACTCCGGAGGCATGCTACATTGCAACATTGTCCATTGCGGAACGGGTGGTGCTGACACTACAACAGAGACAAGTGCATTAGTTACTTCCTTGGCAAGGGCAATACTTGACCACGCCCAGAACCCCGGGTTGATCAACAACACCCCTACGCTTGACTGTCGTACGCCAGTCCACACAGCTTATGATTACAGGGGGGTATGACACAGCTACATGTCCCAGGTCTACCCTACTGCCTGAGGTGACATGGTTGTGTTCGCTGTACACAGAACAATGTAATGTGGTAGGGCCCAGGGCCCTTATGCATACATAGGGACCACACAGACACACTTAGATAGTTTGTGGGACTTGGGCACAAGCATGTGTCCTGCCCCTTTAATTGCCAGGGTCACATGTCCAGTGACCCTGTGCTGGATGTGTGTGGGGTGAGTGTAAGCCACCCCTAAGGGGGTGGTTGGCGCTAGCAACAACTACAACAGTGATCAGACATTCAGAAGTTCAAAGTTCAAACAACTAGGGTCTATTACTTGAGCTGCACAGAGTTAGTGGCCCTGGATGCTCTGTGGCCGGCACAGGCACGCCGCCATGGGACGCTGACTTGCGGTGCACTGAGGTAGGACCACTCGAGCTGAGCGGTCCTTGTCGATGTCCAAGGTGAATGTCGCAGAGGGTTGCAGGGAACAGTGGAAGGTGTTCTTCCAGGGCATGATGCAGAGGGCAGAACCAAGTAGAAACAGGCAATATGGAGGAGATGAATGCTATAGACTCATTCTTAACATCAAGTCAGTATCAGCTACATGATGATGAAGATAACCCCCATGCCATATACTCAGACGCCACCAAAGTTCAACCAGTGAGTGTCCGTGAATGTTGGGGAACAGACTTAGTGGCACCAGTGCTGAAAGGGGATGCAGTGTGCGATGAGGCATGTACACTGATATAAACTCTGCATAAATAAATCAAGACTCAGTTCCAAATGTGTGACCTACTCGCCCGCATTGTCGGCTGTAGGCGGCGGACAGCAGGGGCATACAGCCATGTTTCGTTGGCTTAAGATGCACAGAGTTAGTGACAACAGAGCAGTTGTTGGTACTGGTCGATCACCTCTGTAACAATTATCCTTTTTTCCTCCAGACTTATAAGCGTCT
Source organism: Lissotriton vulgaris (assembly GCF_964263255.1). Lineage (NCBI taxonomy): Eukaryota > Metazoa > Chordata > Amphibia > Caudata > Salamandridae > Lissotriton > Lissotriton vulgaris. The sequence goes on along the minus strand of NC_141693.1, from coordinate 510,207,187 downwards.
TCCTCTTAGACCTCTCCTTGCATACAATTATATGAACTCGGCCATCGGGTTATCAAGACTCAGTTCCAAATCTGTGACCTACTTGGTCACAGTGTACGCGGAAGGCAGCGGTCAGCAAGGGACCACAGACTGGTGTGGTTGGAATGCTATGCACAGAGTTGGTGGCACCACATCGAAGGGAGTATACTAATATAAATGCGACCATTGACATATGAACTCAGCCATCATGATATCAAGACTCAGTCCCATCTCTGTGACCTACTGGACTGCAGTGTAGGCCTATGGCAGCAGTGGAGTACGTCTATGATAAAGGAGTACTGTGGGAGGGCGTGATGGTCTGAGGATGCTGCCAAAGTTGCGGGCCTCGGGCTTGGAGGTTGCACCGGCACGTTGTGGGCCCTATTTCAAACACGCCAGTGTCTGCAGGTGAGCAGTAAAGGCCTGGGTGCGCAGGGGCGGGCAAAACAGGTCTGGGGACCAGCGGCTCAGGGTGCAGCAGGCGCACAGGATCGCAGGCACCACCGCTCACGGCGTCGACCTTTTGGCAGCGTGAGAGGCACCACGCTGGAAGACACTTTGGCTATTCTGGAAGAGAACCACGCCCAGAGCTACATGCTTTTATTCACACCCCTACGCTGCCATGGCATACGCCGGGCCAGCCCACTCCGCTCACGCTTACAGGGGGTTACGTAACAACCTACATTTCCACGATGTTCCCCCCTGGCTGAGGTAACATGGTTGCGTCCACTGTCCACTATACTCCAAACACCAGCAGTGTATGTCAACATGGATATGTCTGTGGCCTGCATACTACAGTCTTGCCAGCACATCCACGCCACACTTGGCATTGTGTACATTCTCATTCATGGGTCACTTGCCTCCTTCACACATGCCTGGTTCCCACCTCTCCCCACAATCTGCTATTTTGTGGCTGAGGTGCCATGCCATTGAAGGCTCATGTAAATGGCTAGCCCAGGTCACTACAGTAAGTTGTTCTGTCGTGTTTGGTGGGTGGGCATGTTGCTTGGCATGTTGTATGTGAGTGTGTAACATGTGAATTTCCAGAGTTGTGAGTTGCATGATTGTGGAGTTGGGGTGTGTGGTGGGTTCATTTGGTACTTACCAACGAGCAGTGCATTTCCATAGCTGCCATCCTGGAAGCGCTGGTTGATGATGGACTGTCGGAAGACGTAGAAATCATGCGCACTGCCTGGGTAGTTGGCGAAGACAATGGAGAGAGACCCGGTGTTCCACTATTGCCTGCATCTTAATGGAATGCGTGTGCTTTCTGTTGCTGTAATTGTGTGCAGTGTTGGCAGGAGGCACAAGTAGGACATGTGTGCAGTCAATTGCCTCCAATACATGCGGGAAGCCAGGTATGGCGTAGAAGCCTTTCTTGGTCTCCAACTGTTCCTGCACAGTGTCGGGGAACTGAAGGTGCTGGGGTACAAAGATGTTGATGGCATCCAAGACAGTTGTGATGAACTTTGATAGGGCTGACAGTGAGACTCCTCCGACTCTGGCAGTTGTTTGTAGGAAGGTACCAGAGGCTAACAGATGCAGCACAGCCAGCAGCTTTGTCTGCAGAGGGATGTTGGTTGTCCGCTGTGTTGTTACCGTCATCCTATGGGCTGTGATGTTCAGGATGCAGAGGATGGTTGTCCTTTTGAGCCTGTAGTGGGCAATGACATCCTCTGGTGTTAGGTCTGTGAAGCTGGTGCATTTTCGGAAATGTCTGCTGTCTTTGTCTGCACTGCCTCTGTGGTAGTCTCGGGGGCGGGGGAGTCCAGGGGGGGTGGCGGGCCTGGGGTTGGTGGCGGTGGGTGGTGTGCCTGGGGGTGGTGGCAGTGGGTGTTGAGGCCCTCTTGGGGCTCGGAGCTGCATGATCAGCACCTCCATTGCATCTGTTGTTCTTCTGGTGTGGCTCTGGGCTGGGCTCCCTTTTATGGTGCAGCTTGTCGTCCGACATTACACCAGGTAAGAGCAGGTGTTGAATTTCTGCTGCTACCTCGCCTTATCGCCTGTTTTGGGATCTTATCACCGATCTGGGTGGTCATTGAGAAAGTTGCGGAATGGTGTTTCCGCAGCTTTTTGCACTGGAACACCTACTCTGCATATCATTAGCATTAGTTGCCGGAGTCATCTGTTGTGATGTTTTTTGAGGCTTCTATCGCAGGTAAACTGGTGGTATCGGCTGTTAGCTCCAGCTTGTGAATGGGGCTATAAAGTTACCGCCACTTTGGCTGCGATTAAGTGCCGACAACTCGGCAATAAGTCCTTGAGAATATGCCCCTCAGTGTCATCATGGCTGCTGCCTCCTTTTTGATCCCTAATGTGGTCTGTTTTTTCTGTTCATAAGTCGTAGTGGAAAATGTGTGCACCGTGGTTACAGCCAAACTTGTAACATGAATATAGCCTCACTTAGACACATCAAGGATGTATGTGTGGATGACGTTTTGTTAGAGCATACAGCAAGGAAATACATGAAAAAGAGTCTGACCCACTCACTGTTCAACATTTAAACTGAATATGAACTCGCAGACAAGCGAGATCCCATTTTGTATTCTATTCCACAATTTGTCTTTATGCTGAGAAACACAGGACCTTGCACATGAAGGGCATGACAACTGCTTAGCACAGGATGCACATTATCATTGAATTGTAATGCTAACTTTTGTGCCATGTTTGCTATAGATCATATTAAACAGTACAGTCATGTGCATTAGACTCCTAAATTTCGATTTTGATTTCATTTTCTGACATTGAGTTTCAGTGGTGGCGGATGACCTTAGAAAGTGATTTCCTATACAACGTAGCATAGCTGCAGAATGGAATTGGTAATGTATAGGTGATCTGGGTGCATTCTATTTAAATGCATTTTACCTTCTGTTCTCAGCATGGAGTTCTGTCAAAATTAACATAATCTTACCTTGTCACTTTATTCAGCACTCCCGAGATAAATTGCTTCCCCATCGCGCTGCCTAGCTATAAAATATGTGCATGCAGGTCTCAGAGAAAATAAGCCCCAACCTACCCAGCTAATATAAGAACTAGTTTAGCTGCCTATAAAACTGTCTATAATACTAAACAGCATAAGAGCACTGCTAGAATAGGCTGGGTCAGGCAAACACAATGCTCCATCGGGAATCGATGAGGCTGTGTCTCGGCTGTTCTAGCTCCCTCGTACCATTGGTTCTTGGAGCCTGAACTGCGCATGTTATGCTCAACACAGTGAAAACATCAGCTACTCTGCCAATTGCAGGCCAGGTACCATTGCCTCAGTCGGTCTTGGTTGGTTTTGGTCGTCCCTATGAATCCAAGCAAGAGAGCACAGTAGCCCAGCCCCAAACAGATTAAAATCAATGACAGTACGGGATAAGAATTTTGCAGTGAAAATATGTTAATAAGGTTCCTATCTTGGGTGTGGTGGCTCCTAGTAAGGGTCAATACCCCAACACCCCTATAGAGAAACAGCCCTGTTGAGGTTTGTTAAAGGTTTGTTTGTTTACTGTTTGCAGAAGAGCCAGGTTCATCACATCATGCTGACCAGACCAGTGGTTTGCCTGCAGAGTAATATCAAACCTTCCTGCTGATTTATTTTGCCAAACTCAGCTGTGACCCACTTTATCTGCTACAGTTTATACAAGTATTAATCCTAAATTAATTGCAAAACGGACCATTTCTTTGATAAGTTTAAAATTATAGTTAGCGTTTTGAAGACTAGAAAGCTGTAATCTAGCTCTACCTTGCCCTCATAGACATGGAGTCCATTCAGCATTTAAAACCATGAGGGGATTTTAGGACACCTCATCTTATTATGAGGATAAATACTTACCCAAAGTATCTGTGCTGGACTGTTGGATGCACTGTTGTCAATGGATATCTGTCAGGGTAGAGAGGATCGCTCAATACAGCACGCAGTCCCGTATTTTGGGGGACAGAGTCAAAAATGGAGTCATTTAGACCTTGGCAGCACTCCAAAACCAGTTAAATTATGTAAATATCCAAGCATGCAGACTTGCAGAATGTAATCTGCTTTTTTTACCATTGTTGGTGGGCCCTCATGAGTCACTAAGGCTTTACCTCTCGTGAATCATAGCTGCTACCATACTCAACAATGGCAATGCAAAACATATTAGACTCTCTGCATTTACATATATAATTTATATGACATGGCAGTGAAACTAAGTGCGGCCCAGTAACACATATTGTTTAGAGAAACTGTACTAATAAACACACATTCACACATTTGTTACTACAGTACAAATGTCTAATTTGATTCATTACCACAGTGAAGTAAAATTGGCACTTGAAAACACTTTTTACTGTCTCATTGATTACATGTAAGAATTTCTTTACACTAAAGGGCCGATTACGATGTCAATAGGAAGGGCTCCGGATGGGATTCTTTATTGTGGAACCCGATTCAGAACCCTTGTTTCCTACCGAATCAGTCACCCTTCCGGACGACCGAGTGCGATGCATGGAAGTCGTCCGGGCTGTCTGAATTGGTTCCAAATGGAATTCAGGCAGCCCGAGTAATTCGGAGCTGAAGCGTGCAGCCCAATGGAGATGGTTTCCGAACGAGCGAGTAAGATGACTGATTCGGAGAGCCATTGCGAATCTGTTTGACCGAGATGAAACAGCTTGTGGAATAGGTGTTTGGGGACCCGTTGCGGGCCCCCTTTACCCAGAGGTGACTGAATGGGGCCTGTGGGTGTACCTAAGGGACCCCTCTTCCCAACCATGCACAATGTGGCAGACACCATATGGTGCCCGCCCCAGGGTGCAACGTTTACCCCACACCTTTTTCCAATGGGAGCCTGTGTTCTCGTTTGGGACACAGACTCCCATTGAAGTCAATACTAGTCTGACCGAACCGCGTCAGTAAACATCCGGAGACATCGTAATCGGTTGGTAGGACTCCCCAAATATGAATCGTTCTGAAAGTATTCCTAACCCGATTCCGTGGAAATGCTTTCCTAACGACATCGTAATCGGCCCCAAAGAATGACCTCTCCCAATAGTCATGAGTCATGTGATTTTACCATACTGCACACTTTTATAACTCTGCATCCATATTTTGTTTTTTTATTAAAACAAGTGTACATGGGAAATGCCATGACATTAACTATGTGTGCAGAAGCACAGAGTGAATAATCTATTTATTACCATTTTTGACGGAGGGGAGAGGCATCATTACTTATTTGTGGCTTTGCCTCTTGTGAGTCACTGGCCCCACCCCACTCTCAACAATGGTAATAGAAAGCATATTAGACTCTGTATATCTACATATATATGGGATAAAAAATACATGTTGTATATTATAAGGATACTGTAAGTCACTAAGGAGGTCTATGGCGATATAAAGGAACAAAAACGAAGGGCAAATTCCTTTACATTTTTTATTTTTCAAATTCCTTTATATTCTCATGGAACTCTGAGTAACTAGCAATATCCTTTTATTGTATGGTGGGGTGCATTTTAATCCTTATAATACATGGTCACGCCAACACCCTCTTACAAACCACTTACAGCCTTGGTGTCTTGCTCTTTCATGTTCTGACACAAAGAACAAATGCAGATTCTGTACTGTGAAATTAAACACACCAAAAAACAGTTAATAACATTTGCAATGATACATCAGTATATGGAAGCAAAAGTAACATTTTTCTGAGAAATAAAATACAAGTGCCTTGTATTTCTTTACACTACTGAAAGTTAGATTGTGTACTCTTCTGAAGTAATTGATCAGACTCCTTTAAAGCAATACTAAGCTTGATACCTGCTGTAGTAACAGGAGATTTAACTCTGATTACCTTCCAGAGTCAGAACTTGTGTTTTATTAGTTGAATTTCTATCACAACCAAAAACGCTGTAAGCTGGTACCACACATGCCAAAAGACCCGATTCAGCGGGATACCCCCAATTTTTTAAGCCAAAACTGTCTTTATTTCAGATGTCTCCCACCTAAAATTGCCTCTGCCTCCAGAGACGACAATGGGGAAAATACATTCAATCGATTTTGTGCTCAAAATCTCCCACTTTGCAAGTTTAAAATGTTGGCATATATGTGGTACATAAGGAGTTAAGGCTGAAATCATACAATACCTACAAAAATACAAAAAGTAACTGGAACCTATGTGTAAATCACCTGTTTCTAAGTAAATCAAAAATAATTTCAAGAGTACCTCAAAATATGTACACAAGTTGAGAACTGAAATCAGGAACAATTTTCACTTATAGAATTTTAAAAGGTGTATTTCCACATTCAGAAGTGTGACACGAAAGTGTATTTACACTTGCAAACATAGGGGCATATTATCAAGGGGGTTTATCTCCGCTTTTTTGGCTTTAAAATCCAAGAAAGCGGAGATAAAATTATCTCCCTATTACCTAGCTGCCGCTAACACCAGTTAGCGACAGCTAGTAGGAGATAGCGACCATCTTGGGCCCCACTTTGCATGTCAGTGATATTTATCACTAATGAGATGCAAAGTGGGCGTGCCAAGATGTTAGAGACTGAAAACAGTCGCTAACATCGCTATCTCCTATTACCAACTTTTGGAGATATTCGCGCTAAGCGGGAATATCTCAAAAAGCTAACACCTGCCCTGAGCAGTTCTTAGCCATGTTATCCAATGGGAGGTGGATAACATGGCTAAGAGCATTTGCTCGATAATGCATGAATATCGCTGACTTTTCAGCGATATTCATGCATTGCGGCCGTTTTTTATCGCATTTGCGATAAACCTTCCTAATAGCAAGGTTTATCTGCGATAAAAATCGCCGATGTGCGGCGATAATTTTTGTCTCTAAACAAGTTAGAGACAAAAATTATCGCTAGTTGTTGGTAATATGCCCCATATTTCTTTCCTATTTATCTGAATGGAAAATATGTTCCCTGTGAAAGAGCTAAGTCCCATACACCAGTATAACTTTTTGTGATTGGCCCAACACAATTCCCCCCAAAAACTTATTTTCGGCTGCCCTGAAAATAAAGCATTGCTTTTACAAACATATTCAGCGTTGGAAAAGTGCTTTGATATTTTGATGAATACCTTCAAACCTGCTATTTTGAGGAAGTTCCCTAACTTGTATTGCTGGAGTCAGATGAACCTCACACAATCCCCCTGCAATACCCCTGCAATCCAACCAATAGTTTTAAATCCACATTTTCATCTCAATAAATCCCATGAGGATGAGAAAAAGTCCTTCATTATTCGTTGTTTGGCTCGAGACTGGGATTTTGCACTTGAAAATGTTGTTTTAAGTGCACTTTAGCTGAAATTAGCTGAGTAAAAATTGTCCCTGAGGCGGCACAATGTTAACATCGATCGATAAATGAATATGTATTTTACCACGGGAAAACAAAAAGTAATAGCATGCTATCATTATTTTAAATGTAATGAATATTAAATGTGTGAAACGATCTTTTTCTATCTGGTCTTGCCCTTGACCTTCGACTGGTCTCCTTCCTAGACAATAGAACGCCTTGGATTCTCACCAGGGCCCTCCCTCGGCGATGCAGGCTCTCTACTGCTTCGATTTTGTAATAGGAATCTGTGCCCGATTATGTAATGGACGGTGGGAGTCCACAGTCAGACTGAGTTTCAGATCAAGTTGTTGATCTTGGTGGTCATGTCAGATAATGTGGTAAAAAGACTGGTAGAGACCAGAATTGAGAGACTGACCGGCTTCTGCTAATACAGCACCTTTCTTATTATTTACTGTTGTCACGCACATTGTCCTTCAATCAACAGTTGGCTTGCAGGCATGGACATCAATTCAGTATAATACCAGGGGTAGCCGAAGTGACGTCTTACAAATGTTGACCCCCTCCCCACCAACATTACAGAAAGTGATTTCACATAACTAAACTTAGGAAAAACACAATAAGTTACATTCTGTCACCTGTGATCCAAATTCCGGTACAGTAGGTGACGTAGTGCAAGTAGAAAAATATATTTCACATCTTGGGCATGATTTAGAAAGAATCTTTGCCATCTCAAGGCATAACATTCACAACATCACAGGGATTGTAGCCGCAAAATACCACTTTACAATGTATACAGGCCCTTTAATGAGTTGTAAAAGTCTTTCTAACTGATAGATGTGTTTTTGCAATCCTCTCTGAATTACAAATAGAAAAAGGCGTGATTTGGGAAGGAATGTATCAATGCGATTGTGGCCCAAAAAAATTGATCCAATACTGACACCTTAAATTTGGTAGTTTCGAGTTCCAAAAGGGGAAGCTTTAAAATCATAATGGTACCCTAGGGGGATGCTCCGGAAGGATCACTGCCAGCTCTCTCAAATATCTTCTCAAACACGGGGTAAGAACAGAGACCTGCCTAACTAATATTCATTAGGGATCTATGACAGAATTTCGACAGACAGAATTTCGACCAACACAAATATCGGCGTAATTATATCGATAGCAAAAATATCGACGCCCTATGTACAACATGGTAAGTACCAAAATATCGAAAAATTAATATCGATGTAAAAAATATCGTTGTTAAATATATCGATTTTTTTTAATTTAAAATAACATAAAAAAAACTGTAAATAATACATAATAATTACTTAAACATATTTAAATATATGTAATAATTGTTAAAAAAAATAATAATACATATTTAATAAAAAAAATAAAAAAAAATAATATATAATATATAATTACTTAACAATAATTACTATTCCCATTCCAGTGGGTGCAACAGTAGGGAAAACTGACCCTGAACACTAAAAATACCCCTTTACCCAAAAACCTAAAACTGACCCTGAACCCTAAAAATACCCCTTTACCCATAAACTGAAAACTGAGCCTGAACCCTAAAAATACCCCTTTACCAAAGAACTGAAAACTGACCCTGAACTCAAAAAATACCCCTTTACCCAAAAACTGAAAACTGACCCTGAACCCTAAAAATACCCCTTTACCCATAAACTGAAAACTGACCCTGAACCCTAAAAATACCCCTTTACCAAAGAACTGAAAACTGACCCTGAACCCTAAAAATACCCCTTTACCCAAAAACTGAAAACTGACCCTGAACCCTAAAAATACCCCTTTACCAAAGAACTGAAAACTGACCCTGAACTCAAAAAATACCCCTTTACCCAAAAACTGAAAACTGACCCTGAACCCTAAAAATACCCCTTTACCCAAAAACTGAAAACTGACCCTAAACCCTAAAAATACCCCTTTACCCATAAACTGAAAACTGACCCTGAACCCTAAAAATACCCCTTTAGCAAAGAACTGAAAACTGACCCTGAACCCTAAAAATACCCCTTTACCAAAGAACTGAAAACTGACCCTGAACCCTAAAAATACCCCTTTACCAAAGAACTGAAAACTGACCCTGAACCCAAAAAATACCCCTTTACCCAAAAACTGAAAACTGACCCTGAACCCTAAAAAAACCCCTTTACCCAAAAACTGAAAACTGACCCTGAACCCTAAAAATACCCCTTTACCCAAAATTAATTAATATTACAAATAAAATACTTCCCACCCTATTCCCCTATAAACCCACAACCCGCTCCAGTAGTAAAACATATAATTTAGTTAAAAATACACATAAATTATCAATTAATTAATCAATTAATCAATTAAAATAAATAATTGCCAATTAATATTTAATTGCAAAATAAATTAATCATTGAAAAATAATTATTTAATTACAAATAAATTACTTCCCACCCTATTCCCCTATAAACCCACAACCCGCTGTGGTAGTAAAACATAATTTAGTTAAAAATATACATAAATTAACAATTAATTAATCAATTAATCAATTAAAATAAATAATTGCCAATTAATATTTAATTGCAAAATAAATTAATCATTGAAAAATAATAATTTAATTACAAATAAATTACTTCCCACCCTATTCCCCTATAAACCCACAACCCGCTGTGGTAGTAAAACATAATTTAGTTAAAAATATACATAAATTATCAATTAATTAATCAATTAATCAATTAAAATAAATAATTGCCAATTAATATTTAATTGCAAAATAAATTAATCATTGAAAAATAATTATTTAATTACAAATAAATTACTTCCCACCCTATTCCCCTATAAACCCACAACCCGCTGTGGTAGTAAAACATATTATTTACTCTTATATATTTTTAAATTATAAAAACATATTAAACACATATTATAACAATTAATTTAAATACTTAACTTATATTTCTAACACATATTAGTAAATCGAAATTACTTACATCGATATATATGCTATCGATATTAGTAATTTCGATATATATGCTATCGATATTAGTAATTTCGATATTACTTACCTTAGGGTCGATATTCTGGCCATCGATATTCTGGACATCGATATTCTGTCCCATCGATATTAGCAACTCGATATTAGTGTAGATCGAAATTAAGAACTCGATATTTTGACTGTTTACCATTCATTAGACAGTACTATTCGCAACTCTCCTGTGAATGTGTCCTATTGGTACATAGCTCGAATTACAAACTACATTCCAAATCACAAAACAATTGGTCGGAAAATTTGACATCTCTGGTTTGTGAATAGGCCCTTAGTGTAAAGATATTAAATTAAGGGACCGATTTTTCAAAGATTTATATTGCTCTTGCATCATGCAAGATTATGCAAGGGCAATGTAACTCTAAAGTCAGGTTTACCTAATCACGCAAGGCCACCTTGTGTGGCCCTGCAGTGCATGATAAATCTGCAGTTACACAAGGCAGTGCAAATCACTCTGGCCCAGGGAGGTTCCCACACATGAAGCCAAGGATTTGAGCTCATTTTCATATTTTCTATGAGTGGTAGACATGGTTGTATGTCGTTACAACAAATTCCATTGCAAACGCATGCCTTTACCACGCATGCGTTACAACGGAATGCTTTTTGTTCGCATAACCTTTGGCATGAAAATTCCTTTACCACGCATAGATTTACACCGATTTTCGTTGTAAATGTATGCATGTTAAAGGCATACTGGTGCTAAAGGTTACATCCCCCCAATCCTTCTTATTTTTACCCCTGCCCTTAACCCTCAATCTTTTTACTTTTTATTAATTTAAAATTCCCATTACCTCTTCACGTCGTCTCTGAGTCCTGTCCTTCATCTTCCCTTTTTGACGTCGGATGTCGTAAAGAGGAAGCAAAAGTTTCTTTCCGTTTCCTCTCTAACGACGCTGATTGCCTCCACTTAACTTCAAATCAGGTGCATTTTTTTCTTTTGGTGTGGGGGGGGAGACCCCCCCCAACCCCCCTTTTTATTCCCTCGCTTTTTGTTAAATTTTTGGGAGGAGACCCCCAAGCCCCCTTTTTCAAATTTTCCCCTTTGCCATACATTTCTTTACCACGTATTTCGTCGTAAAGGTATGCGTGGTAAAGGCTTTCGTGGTAACCACGCATGCGTTGTTATGCATGCGTGGTAAAAGTTTGCTTGGAAACGGCCGCGTTGTAGTGGCCGTTTCCCGGTAGACATAGGAAGATTTCCAAAGGCTACTTCTTCCAAGAGGTGGCGCAAGGAGGAGAAATATTTGTATTTCTCCTCGTTTTTTCCTCTTCTTACATGTGTTGCGTGCTGTCCCTTCCTGCACAACATCACAAATGATTCAATCTCAAAAATATTAACTCGTTCCCACTTTCTTTTAAAGTGGAAAGAAGAGCATCATGACCATAATCTTCACAAGTGTACCCAGAGTTTAAGAAAGCCATACTAAGAGGGCTACTAACTGTAGTGGCTCCTTATCAGGGGCTTCAGCTCGCACCCCCCACCTCCGCCGAGGCACTGCACATTTTGCAATGTAACTGTTTTCACAAAAACACAATTTGGCTATTTTCATGAACGCTGCCAGTTTGCATATCTGTCCCTTCGCCAGGATCCTGATGACAGGAGGAGGAGGGGGTTGAGGGCGCTGAGACATGATCCAGGTGCACAGTGTTTTTCAAAATAAAACCCTCTGTAGCTGGATGTCTGGATTGTGCATGTCTGTGGAATTTGGTTCGTCTACAATCCCTTCACACAGGCACTATCCATTTTATTTAGAGAGCATACTGTGCATGACTCAGTCTGCACAGTATATCGCCTACGACGTGGCTGTCAAGGTGCATATCAGTGCATTCCTGAGGCCAATGAGGAGCCCCGTAGAACAGCAGGGGCAGGATCCCCAGCACTACCCCAGCTTCTGATAGGATTGTGCTTCCAGTCCTATTAAGAAGCTGGGAGTGTGCCTTCCCTTTTTCAGACCTGCCCTTGATATTCAGACTGACTCCTCATTGGGAATCATGCCCAGCACTAGATTCCTTTTCTGCTGCTGCGATGGAGACTCTGAGCTGCCAGCAAATAAACAAAGTGAGTAAAAAGAAATGTTATTTCTCTATGCATGTGTGTATGTGTTTGTGAGTGATTGAGAGTGAATGGGATTAAGAGAAAGTGTGTGTGAGTGTGTTTGAGTGTCAAAGAGAATAAAGGTGAGTGAGGATCTGAGTTTGAGTGTGTGCATGAAAAAGTAAATGTAAGTGTTAGCGCGGCGGATTGATTGGAGATTTTGTGAGGTCATTGAAGTAAGTCGGGGTGTAGCTTTCAATGGTGCAGCATGTGCAGTTGCACTAGAACCCAGAGACAACAAGTGTGTGTAAGTGTGTTAGTGAGAATGAGAACCAGTGAATATGAGTATGTTTGTGTATGTGTAACAATAAGGGAGAGTGAGTATGAGTGAGAATGAGTAAGTGAGAGAACGTGAGTGAGAGTGAGTGAGGGAGAATAGAGTAAATGTGAGAGGGAGAGAGCATGAGCAAGGCAACTTTTGAAAAAATGGGGCACAATTTCAACTAACAAAGATCACCAGCTACCACTGACTACAAAGCTTAAAAAATGAGTATTGCAATATTCCCTGAAGAGCTCACAATTGAATAAAACACATTAAGAGTTACATATAAATACGTACAGAAACAAGAATCGCACTTGAGCAGAAATCAAGAGCTGTTGAGCAAATGATTACATGACAATGTGATATTACAGATATGCATGATGCAGTGCAGTAGGTGTAGGTATTATTTTATAATCTATACTAATATAATAAAGAGAGAGCCCAAACCTTTGAGGCGGGTAGTCTCAGGAACCACAGCACCAATCACAACACCCAATACAGCAGTGGAAAGGGAAGTTGCAGCAGAAGGACATAGGCTGTACAGACGCCCACCATATACATTTAAAAGGTAAAAGAACCGTGCCAGCAAAGTAGTCCCTTGTGGGCGTGTCTGCGTTGTGCTGTGGGCGTGTGCTGGGGGCGTGACAAACGCTGGGAGCGCGTGGTACGTTCCGCCCTTCATGCCATATCTTATATTGTGTGCTGTGGGTGTGTGCTGGGGGCGGGGCGTGAGATTGTGCCCAATATTTCATTATTTTTTCTTCCCAAGTTCTGTACATTTCAGCTCTGGGTGTCCACCCTGCTCCCTTTAAATACCCCTGCACCCCATAATCATAACCCACCCTTACCCCTTAAAATAACCCAACACCCTTAAACACTAACCCATCTTAACCCTATAAGTATACTCTGTACCCCAAAACCCAAACCTATCCCTAAACCCTAAAAATACCCCTGTACCCCAAAACCCAAACCTAGCCCTGAACACTATAAATACCCCTGTACCCCAAAACCCAAACCTTGCCCTGAACCCTAAAAATACCCCTGTACCCTAAAACCCAAACCTACCCCTGAACCCTAAAATACCCCTGTACCCCTGTACCCCAAAACCCAAACCTAGCCCTGAACCCTTAAAATACCCCTGTACCCCAAAACCCAAACCTACCCCATAGCCCTAAAAATACCCCTGTACCCCAAAACCCAAACCTAGCCCTGAACTATAAACATAACCCTGTACCCCAAAACCCAAACCTACCCCTGAACCCTAAAATACCCCTGTACCCACAAAACCCAAACCTAGCCATGAACCCTAAAAATACCCCTGTACCCCAGAACCCAAACCTAGCCCTGAACCCTTAAAATACCCCTGTACCCCAAAACCCAAACATACCCCTGAACCCTAAAAATACCCCTATACCCCAAAACCTAAACCTAGCCCTGAACCCTAAAAATACCCCTGTACCCCAAAACCCATACTTATCCCTAAACCCTGAAACTACCCCTGTACCCCATAAACCAAAACTATATCTTAACCGTTAAAATACCCAAACACCCCTAAACATATACCTCAGTACCCCAAAACATATACCCCTATACCCATACTCACCTTATCCAAACATTAAAAAAAACATGCTTTTACCATTCATGCATTTACAACAAATTTCGTTCTAAATGTATGCGTGGAAAAAGCATATAAAATGTAATGCCATGCGTTATAATGTCATTGCGGAGTCATGGTACTTTCGTAATGAAAGTATGCGAAGTGATGGTATGCGGAAAGAAATTGCGGATTAATGGGTGTTTACCCTCCCCCGGTAAGTACATTGGTGGCACAACGGCCCACATCTCCAGCAACATACTCATATTTTTTCACCACCGATTTGAAAAATGCACAGGTCTCTCTCATTGATGGCCAGCACTGACATTCACTTTTAGACACACCTCCGCCACAAGTTCTAGAATTGCGAACTTTAGAGCTGGGGAGCTATGTTCTAATCTCGGCATCAGTTCAACATCCTGTGATTCAGGCAAATTGCTTTTCTCCCCGTGCCTACCACAAATGAATGTGTTCTTCCGTAATGTAAATTGTGCTCATGCCATGTTGTCGAGTTTGCGCTACATAATATTGCAAGGAAAAATAAAGTAGGGAAACTCGAGTTCACACACTACTGAACGCGCACTCTTAAGTGCATCAGCAGTACACTGTTAATCGGAGCGTTTCACAGGCCTGTCACAGATAAGAAATGCTATCAAAACGTAATCCTACAAAACAATATACTACTGGCCGGCAGCAATTCATACCCGGACAACAACGGGATGGGCTGCTAGTTAAATATAAATGTAAATTCTTCTAAGATTTCCCAAAAAGTATATCCCTCTCTTAAATTTTTTTTAACTACTACACCTAACTTAAGAGGAGTAGCTAAGATATTGAAGCAATTACTTTTAGTCACCCGGAGTGGTGTTCCTGGGTTGCGGTCAGAGGCAGCAGCGGTGCGTCCATTGGGGCGTAGGGGCGTAGCCCCACTAAGCCTGGACGCACCGTGGCTAGCTAAATTACATACATTAAAATTCCCAATAAATCGCCACAGCGCAGCGCTTCAATCCGGACCGGGACAGGCAAGGCGATAATGGTATGCGATGCGCGGGTGCGGTGCGCAGGGGGTGGGGGCGGGGCTGCTGGCCTGCTGCAGCTTGAGTGACAGTCTGCAGCAGGCCGGCAGCTGTAGTGCGCATCAGATTTATGGGCTAAGACTTTCCCGAGCATGCGCAACAAACCGAGTCCTTTGAGAGAGGGTCCGAAGGGGCTGGGGTGCTGCTTTCAGCCGGGCTCAGGGGTTTGCAAGGCGCCAGGGCGAGTACCCTTTGTGCCCCCCTAGCCAATCCTGGGGCTGCATGCGGCGCCAGGATTGGCTCATCCACCACGCAAAAGCCATCATTGGGTGGGTGGGGGCACACTGCTCAGCCCTGCTATCATGGCCAATCACTGTGTGACTTCATCGTGAAGCCATGCAGTGATTAGCCATTTGGGACGTGCGCGCCGTGACATTCATTCTAACTGTCGTTCTCTTCGTAGTGTCGTCGTCACCACGTGCAGCAGCAGCCAGTCCAGCCAGCAGACGTCCGACGGTCGGGTCCACACCACAACAGTCAGTCACGTCACAGACAGAGACAGAACAGTATTGAGGTGCGTGCATGATGTCTTAGTTGACTAGGGTTAGGTATATCGTGACGCCGGTGACATCATGTGCAAAAACTCCGTCTCCAGCGCTGCAGTGCACAGGCTACAAAGCCTCGGTGGAGTTAGGGCTGAAGACAGGATGTGCTTAGTGCTTTAAAATATTAAACATGTTATTTGCGTGTTGTGGAAGTAACCCTGAGGTAACATTTGGTACTGCGTAGCATTTCTGAACGGTGGCAGCATTGCGGGCACGATCCCCCTACATTGCCCCTGAATTGTTCCAAGATGTTTTCCTTTGATTCTATCCGACTTTCTCGACCTAATACGAGAGGGCTGTCCTCCTCCGGCTTTTGCTACGGGTTCACGTGAGGGGGCAGCATAAACTTTTTGCACTATATCATATCAGTGGTAGTAGCCTAGCCATACCTGTGTTACGCAGAGTGTCTCATGAATTAGTGTTTCTGTCCCATCTCATTCTTCCGGGTCACTGTGGGAAAGTGTCATGCTAATGCCGGCGCTGGAGTTGTGTGTGCCATGCCGCTGCAGGACTGTTGTTTATGCTGTACCCGTGAGTGAGTTGGTGCTCACTTTGGAGCATACACTGTTGTATAATGTTGTTTTCAGCAGCCTGGCAGTGGTAGCAGAGCTGCGTGACTTCACCAGAGCGCCTAGTTTGAAGCCCTTCGAGGTGTAGCTTTGCCAATTTTTTCTTGGACTTATTTCAAGTTCTTCAGAGGTTAGGGGTCTGTCGACTGTCTCTAGAAGTACTAGAACCAAACCCTGCTTTGGTAATTCTGACAGAAAAATGCAAGCCTCCGAGTTGGTTTTTGCATCGCAGCAGTTTATTTTGTGAATTTTGGTTTCCGTTTCTGGGATTATTCCCCACCTGCGATTATTTGCATGCCAGTATTTGACTTATTAATATTACTCAAATGACATCCTGCCGTTTGTGCGTAGAGATTAAACACACATTGCTAGCAAAAGTAAGTGAGCTATAATAAGTCACATTCAAAGCGTATAATCAGTGTTAAATATGTCTCTCTCAACTGAGGCTATGCATTTACTATTAAGCTTCTCTTCCCAAGGTGAGAAGTGAGATCGGGCAAACAACGATGCCACTCTTTGCAAACAAAATGAATAAATAAACTATTACAAAAAAGATGTATTTTTACTGAAGCTCCTATGACTATTGCTTAAAATGTGCTTTTCCGCTGAAGAAATTGAATTAAATGTTTGAAAGATGAATTGGCAAAGCTGATGGCTCTCTCACGTGAAAAACCATTGACATGGCCAAGGGTTTTTTTAAATAGCTCCCTTAAATGTGCAGACGACCAACTTGAATTGGGAACGTGACGTGTTAAAATATTACAAATGCATTTCTAGATTGCTACGCGGGTGTTTAAGCGTGCACAGCGTTATCTTTGAGTGCCTTTTATTTTAAGAAACAGGGGCGTAACACAAGCCCACGCAACCCCCGCGTTGCGGGGGGGCCTCGAGCTCCAGGGGGCCCCGCCGGGGCCCCTCACTAAATACATTGATCATTGACAGTAATTTTAAACGGTCCCAGCCGGGGCGTGAGGGCGAGGCTGGCAGCGGTGCGGGGCCCCGGCCGGGGCCCATGAGGCAGGCTGGCTGACTGGCAGTGGCAGCAGAATGGCCCGTGCCGGGGCCCCGTGACGTGATTGAGGCTGGCAACACAGGATGGTGTGTGGCTGGCAGCAGCTGCTGCTGAGCTGAGCAGAGTTGAGCACGTCGGGCCGGGCCCCGGCGGGGGCCCCCGCCCCGTGAGGCTGGCACTGCAGCAGGATGGTGCGGGCCCCGGCCGGGGCCCGTGTGTGGCTGGCAGCAGCTGCTGCTGAAGCTGAGCAGAGTTGAGCATGTCGGGCCGGGCCGTGAGGCTGGCACTGCAGCAGGAAGGTCCGGGGCCCGTGTGTGGCTGGCAGTGGCTGCTGAGCTGAGGCTGAGCAGAGTTGAGGCAGCACGAACAAATGCCATGGGTGCGGACTGCGGGGCCCCGGCCGGGCGGCCCGGAGTGTGAGACTGGAATGGATGCATTGCCATGATTGCAGGAATGGTGCGGGCCTGCGCAGGGCCATGTTACACGGTAGTACTACTAGTACTGTCTCTAGTCTTAATGGTGGTGGTGGTGGTGGTGGGTGGGTGTGGATCAATGGCGGCAGGGCAGCCAGGGTTGTTTACTCCTCTCATGATTCTGGTGACTTTCACTTTCCTTGGCTTCCGAGACGCGTATGCGCGCCGCGGGGGCACTGACTGTGACTGACGCTGACCAATGGCCTCATCATTTGTCAGGGGGGCGGGAACAACACATGCGCCTTGCGCAATGATGAGGTGATGACGACACTAAAGCGCGTTACCGTTATAGTGTAAGGTGTGGCATCATCAGGCGTGCGGAGCAGGAGACAAAGAAAGGAAGCGGAAGCCTGAACTGAAGCCCACGCTGACCGTTGACGGACGCTCAGGACTGAGGACTCATCAGGTGACAGGTATACTCATATACTCCTATTTTTTCCGAACTAGGAACAACCGCGCTGTAATAAACTAATTCATTGACTAAAGTTTGGGTGGGATTTATTTTAATTTACGACTGCTATACTATAAGGCAGTGAGTCTGGGTAAAAACGTGCAGGATGAAGCAGGGCACGTCCTCCCATGTACGTAGTCACCAGATGTTTGAGAACATGGCAGCATTGTTCAATGCTCATGTTGGTAGATTTACAAATGCTATCATTAAACTTGTAAACCAGATAAAAATATTATGCAGCATGCTAACGCATCACTATGCCGTAGCTAGCGCTGGATGCGTCATAGTGTAGTTGTTTAATGTTTATTAATTACTAGTGGGGTAGGAAAGGTGGGACATAAGGCAAGATGGTTGGAGGTGGGGGGGCAACACAGATGGGTCCGTGAACAGCTGGACCAGGGTCTCGGAAGGAGTAAGGACACACACCCGAGGCCCCCCAGACCGTCCCGTGTGGTTCTGACAGGGCCGTGGGGGCCCAGGCCCTGACATTGTTAGCTTGGAGAGGGAGGGGGAGGAATGCGCACTTTGTTCTGGCCCTGAAAGTCGGGGCCTGCCTCGGAACAGAACACCCCCACTGCGTTCCAAGACCTCCGCCCCCTTCTCTGGACACCAGAACGGGACACTGATGACCCTGCACTGTATCCCAGGAGAGACGAGACCCCTCCATCAGGGTACCAGACGCTGGCCACCCAGCACTGGATGTACTGTCAGTGTCAGTCAGGGTCCACTCCACAGGGGTGCCAGGCACTGGCACCCTCGTCGGGTCACCAGAACCGTGCACTGCCAGCCTCCGCTGGATACCAAGGCCGGGGCCCCCCTCCATCTGGTTGCTAGGGCCGGGTTCATCAGACACCAGCACCCGACCCTCCACGTGCTGCCACAGACGATGCACCACTTGACCTTGGACGAGGCACTAGGTACCTACCCCTGGAGACCAGGACGCGCCTGCCCCCCTTGGGACGCGGACCAGGTGCTGGGGAGCTGTCACTTACCCCTCTGAGTGAGGGACCAGCAATGGTGGAGAAGGCAACACAGCCGTGAGCTGAGGCACAGGATACGAGCACCCCCTCCTCTTCATCATCTTCCTCCTCCCTCTTCTGGGGCTCTGACCATGGGCAACGGCATGAACAAGGTAAGCTGGCACGGTCCCTGAATCCCGCCAGGAGGCCATGATGGGTTAGGGGTGGGGGAGCCACTAAAGGCTTGACTTGAGCCAGGTCCCAGCCAGATGCTTGGCTCTGGCTCAGCTCGAGGTGCTCTTGCATCCTTGAGCCCAAATCGAGATGAGCTTTCGCGGGATGCCATGTGTCCTGGGGCCTAAAGCTGCCAAAATAGACAAAAAGAAAAAAAGGCAAAAGCGCTACTTTGCATTGCAACCAGTGTGACCGAGTCATCGCTCTTTTTTTCTGATTTGCGGGGCAGGAGGCAAGAAGTAGAGAGGCAGGTGGAGCGGGAGGGAGCACAGATAGAGAAGGGGGTGTGTGGCACAGAGAGAGAGGGAAGTTGTGCGGCCGATTGTTACAGATACAAAAATGTCATGTGCCCTACTTTGCCGAATATAAAACACTCCCTAAGTACAGGTCGCGTGGACGAAATTTTAGATTTCTGTCCAAGTTCTTCTCCCAGAGGACAGACATCGGAGTGGCTGCCGAATTTCAAACAAGTAAATATTGAATTATTAATATGACATGAACTGCCGCTGGGAACTTTCTGCTGTTGGCCTGAACAACATTTTTGTACTAATCGTCGAAATTGCCTGTTATGTAGGAAACAACTTGCTGATTGGATTGCACTAAAATGTGTGTTAATTACACATTAAAAACGAGGTTATTAAATGGTTGTGATGTTAAAAGCTCTTAATAGGAAAGTCATTTAGATATGTAGAAATAGCGTTAAGAGGGATCGAGTACAATTCATTTTAAGCCCTAATGAAGAGGTTTGAGTGGATAGGGGAAGTGATAATCTAAAGTGAGGATTAACACGTGTGTGTGCCTAATTTAACTCCTAGAATGTGCCCAGGTACAGTGCTGACACGTTTGCCTTTCTTGAATTGTGCTGAATGAATACATCACGGGGCTATTTGTAAATGTCAGTGTAAGCACAACAAAAAAAGCACTTACAGCAATCAAAAGTGAGTAGCCGCACTTGGCGAGTTTTTAGATATGTTTTTCCAGTAAAATTGTTTTTGGAAGGACAGACAATGAAAAGTTATCAGTTCAAGCTGGCAGCCTACAGCATTAAAAAGTAAATAGCCCGCCCTGCGGCGCTGCTCTGCCCAGCTTGTAGCCAGCAGGAAGGCCCTTTTAGAGATAGCATGTGGCATGATTTCCAGACGTGGATCTCTAGTGATGGGAGGGATTCACTTCCATGGGAAGTGCAAGCGGTTCACGCTCAAGGGGCTGAACAGTATAGCGAGCTGCAGAATGTCACATTCATTGTGCATCACACTCTGAGAACGAGATTGGGCGATGGATGGATGGATGGAGGGGTGGGTGGGTGGATGGATGAGTGGATGGATGGAGGGGTGGGTGGATGGATGAGTGGATGGATGGAGGGGTGGATGGAGGGGTGGGTGAATGGATGAGTGGATGGATGGAGGGGTGGATGGAGGGGTGGGTGAATGGATGAGTGGATGGATGAATGGGTGGATGGGTGGGGGATAGATGGATGGATGGATGGCAAAGTGACCAAGTGTATGTGGCAGGAGCAAGTTTCCTTGACGGACAGGCTCTGGACATTGTAATGCTGCAGTTTAGAGGACGCACTTAGAAGCCTGAGGCTGATGCTGGCTCTTGTGCTTCCAGCATCACTGGTCAGTAAATGTGTGCTGCTAAATGAATGGGAGGTAGGGCCCAGTAGTACATGGTGGCCCGCGACGCCGGGGGGAGGCATGGTGGGCCGCGCCGCGCCGCGGGGGGGCCCCCTTCATGTGCTTTGCAGGGGGGCCCCTTCAAGTTTCGTTACGCCACTGTTAAGAAACCTAATTGATTTGAACGGCAGAAAGCAGGTGTTCAGTATGGAGAGCACACGCGGAGGGCAGAGAGTGAATATGAAGGGTGTGACGTGTATGGACATGGTGTGCAAAGTGTGGTGTGCTGAGCAGGCTTTGCCAATACATGAAGAGACAGCAGTTTCAAGGAAAAGAACTAAGAGCGCCAAGATGCAGAGTCAGTGGATGTTCAGTAGATTCTGACATGTATCTTTTTCACTTTCTAAAGCTGCAGCCATTTTTTTAATTGAAGTAAGAGGCTATATGTTTTTAATTCGGCTGCGGATTTCTGCATTGCCTTTCCATTTCTCCCTACAATTCGTGTTAAAGGGGTTCTAGGTATAGAATTGGGGTGGATGAGGTGTGCACCTTCACTCTCCATCCAGACTTCCCTGCAGATGTGATCAACTCTCTGACGTGCCCCTGAACTGTGCATTGAAAAAGCCACCTGTAGTTAGTGTGTTTTACAGCTGTATTAGTCCGAAATTTTCAAATTGTTTTGTAATATCCTTTATCAAGTGTGGTTTTTCACTTTTACTTTCTCGGTCGGTCCCAACTTCTGACTAATGTTCATAATTCTCTTTTTGAAGGAGTGTTAAGCAAGTGGAAATGTATACGTTTAATGGGGAGCTCATTGTTGGTGCCATTTCTTTGTTGCTGAAACATGTTCATTTTGCTGTTGTAGTTCACCTATGATGCTATGTGGGTATGAATGCCCGATTTAAACTGCACCTGTGCTGTTCAATTCCACTTAAGCTGACACATCCCCCAGGGTCACAGCGTGCATTGGAGTGCCTGCAGGCAGCTGCTGTTGATTCTCTCTGTGCACCTCTGCCATTCCCCAGGTTCTCAACAAGTCAATGTCAACAGATATTTTTGTGTATCCAGGTGGACACTTGTTTCTCCCATACAAGATATTTAATAACTATGTTCTTGGTTTTGGATGGGTCCGAGTAGGGTTTTGGCTGGTAAGTTGCTACTCACACCCTAGAAGTGAGACAACAGTGCAATTAGTAAATTATGGCTTATTTTAAAAATGTCAGATTATTCCATTCAGGCTGCCCATTATCATCAGATCTAAGGTGTTCAGTCCATGAGGAGAACACACCTCACTGCCTTATGTTATTCTGTCTGAAGTAAGAGGACATGGAAAGAGGTACTGTCATTTCCACCTCATTATCTGTAAAGGAGCACAGATGTGTCCCTAGAGGTTTCATCTCACAAAATAATTGGCAACTGAAGCGGACAAACATTTATTTACAGGATAGATACATTTCCGTTTCTTCTAGAATCAAATTGTGATGGAGTGCCTGCCCATCTCCAGCCTTCACTGCTATCAGCAGTTTGTACCACGCCACATGCAGGTGATCAGTAGCTTCAGGGCGCTTGTGACTGGCTGAACAATAGATGGGGTGAACGTGATAACATGACTGAGGCAGGTGTACTAAGGCGGTTTCCCAACTGCTGTGCAACTTCTTCTACTCTTAGAGCTGAGATTTTCATGAAAGTCTTATAGTCTGAATTCAGCAGCGTAATAGGACAGAATGTATGAAGCTCTGTGGTTATACTGAATAAGAAGCTACCTATGTTATGCCATCTATTAATATAATAACTGCACTTTCACAATTACTTTATTAACTTTCCTGCTTTCTCAAATTTGCTTGAAAATGCACGATTTTTCTTCTTTTTTTTCAAAAAAAACCCTTTTGGGGTTCAAGCTCGCTCGCTCGCTACGCTCGCTCGCTACGGTGCTGTATGCAAATACCTTTGCGCCCCACCACTTTAAAATCTCACCCACCGCCCCTGGTCAGAGGGAAGTCATTTTTACCACTCTTGGTGATGCTGTCATGACTGCTGTTACGTTTCAAGGGATTAGTGTGTTTTGGAACTTCAGGCCCAGTTTTACTGGATGTGGAAACAACAAAGATTCTGAGGGCATTTCCCCTTGCTCGGAGTAGATGGCAATATCTGTGGTAAAGGCCCTAGACTAGTGTTATTGTAGGGAGAGGACTGGGGCGGGGTATAGTTGTGTAGGGGTACTATAATAGTGTATAGGGTAGGGTAGAGTAGAGTCACTAACCTTGCAAACTTTTACCACAACTATAGCTTTACCACACATGCCTTTTTATTGTAATGGCATGCGTGGTAAAAGCATATTCGTGGTAAAAGTATGCGATGTAATGGCATATCGTTGTCATTACATCGCATAGTAATACCAGCGTTGTAATGCCATGCATGGTATTGGTATGTGATGTAATGACATACATCTGCATCACTGTGTACTTCATACATTGCTTGATTTTAAAGAATGTCAGACAGCCTATTAGCATGCTTGAAAATAAATGCCATTTTATTGGCTCCGAGGACCTTCCTCCGAATTCTTCAAGGAAATACCAGATGATCCTGGTTTAAAATGATAAAATCAGAGCTTTGCCCTACTTGAATATGCTGGTTCCACTAAATCCCATCTTTTTTAAAGTCTAGCGAATGAGCTCTGAAAGTTGTTCTTAACCATTCTCGTTTTTATTGGATTAAGAAACGTGGGAAAATCATGCAATGTTTAGACCCGTAATACTGGGTACCTCAGTTATTTTCCATTCACTGGCTGCAAATTGTGAATGATATCCATATATTGCTGTGCAGCTAAACATTGAAGTCTTTAATTGCAATCATGTTATCTACTCATGCTATTTCTGGCGAAGTTGAAATGATATCCTTATTCTCATCTCCTCTTAAATTGATTCCTTAAATTTCCTCCGGAATTTGTAAACCAGGTTATGGTAAAGGCGACCCTTGACCCTGCTAGCTAGGTCGCTCCCCCTCCGCACAGCACCGCCTGTGTGTCCTTGCCCCAGCTGCCGCTGCTGAGGAAGATCGAGGCCCTCCTCCACCTGAAGGCTACCAACTGCACCTCATCCCTGGTGGCCAGTGGTAGGCCATAGGTTTGTACCTCATTGCTTGCCTTTTTTGTTTGCCTTTATTGTATCCATGATTGCCTTTATTGTTAGCCTTCTGTTCTCCTCGTTGCCCTCATTGCTGTGAGCCCGTTTTGCCTTCTGTTCCCTTCGTTGCCCCCATTACTGTGAGCCCGTTTTGCCTTCTGTTCCCTTTGTTGCCCCCATCACTGTGAGACCATTTTACCTTCTGTTCGCTTCCTTGCCCCAT
Organism: Lissotriton vulgaris; assembly: GCF_964263255.1. NCBI lineage: Eukaryota > Metazoa > Chordata > Amphibia > Caudata > Salamandridae > Lissotriton > Lissotriton vulgaris. The sequence continues at coordinate 510,182,655 of NC_141693.1, read as the reverse complement.
CACTGTGAGCCCATTTTGCCTTCTGTTCCCATGGTTGCCCCCATCACTGTCAGCCCGTTTTGCCTTCTGTTCACTTCGTTGCCCCATCACTGTTAGCACGTTTTGCCTTCTGTTCCCTTCGTTGCCCCAATTAGTGTGAGCCCATTTTGCCTTCTGTTCCCTTGGTTGACCCCATCACTGTGAGCCCGTTTTGCCTTCTGTTCCCTTTGTCGCTCCTCATAGCTCCTGCTCCAGCCGCTATGTCTCCGCCCCCCTGACCGCCCATCCGCTGGCCCTGCCATGCCTCCTGCCTCCCAGCTGCTCCTCCCTTTCACCTTCCCCTATAAGGTGGACGCTGTGCGGCCGCGCGCAGTGGGCGCGCCGTTGGCACGCCGTTGTCATGCCCTATTTTTTAAACAAATGAGGAGGGTGGCCCAATGGACAGAAGTGGGGTAGGGCCAGAAATACTTCTACAAAAAAGGGGGAAACCCACACTACCAGTTTTTTCAAATAGTCTTATTCTATGAAAAGATAAACAAAACCTGATATGTTTATCACAGCAATTAATTGCGCCTTTTATTCATTTGTTTTTTAGAAAAAGAATACTGTTTTTGACAAGAGAAGACAATGTTCTTCACATAGGCAAATGATCTTATTGTCCTAAGTATACAAAAATATTCATCAAACATACATACAAAGTGGAGACTATTTGAAAAAACTGGAAGTGTGGGTTTCCCCCTTTTTTGTAGAAGTTGTCATGCCCTAGGCAAGCCCGTCTGCGCCTGTCCGTGCCTGGACCGCGCCCATTGCCAGAACCACTGGTCCTCGCGCCGGCCACGACGCCCGGCTCCGCTATGACTCTAGCACCATCCACGCACTCAACACCGGATGAAGACCGTGCACCTGCTTCCTGGCTGCCCCGAAGCGCACCCAAGGACCCTTCTCCCGCCGGAACTGCAGTGTCACCAGCACCCAGCCCGCCAACCCGCTAAAGAGGAACAAACCCAACCACCTCAGTTGCATTCTTCCAAACACCCGCTCCGCCAGCAAACATGCCGTTGAACTCTGGGACCTACTCGACTCAACCTCCCCTGACATCACATTCCTGACAGAGACCTGACTGAACCCCTTCTCGGCACCCAACATCGCCATTGCCATTCCGGAAGGCTACAAGATCTCCCACAGTAACTGCACCAACGGGGAAGGAGGAGGAATTGCCATTGTACACAGAAACACTCTCAGGGTCTCGACCAACAACAACCGACACCCTCAGTGCTGCCGAACACCTGCACTTCCAGATCCATACCAACCCCAACACCACCCTCAGAGAAACCCTCGTCTACAGACCCCCAGCCCCCGACCACAGTTCAGCGACTCCATTGCTGACTTTGTCAGCCCTCACGTCCTCGCCTCCATGGACTACATCCTCCTCGGGGGCCTGAACTTCCACCTTGAGAACAACGACGACACTAACTCTGCCACCCTGATCGTCAACCTCGCCAACCTCGGACTCAGACAACTCGTCACATCTCCCACCCACTCTGCCGGCCACACGCTTTACCCTATCTTCTCCGCAAGCTCCCACGTCACCTTCAGTTACACCACCGAACTCCACAGGACCGACCATCGCTGCATCCACTTCAACTTCCAGAAAGCCACCACGCACCACTGCACCCAACAGATGCCTCGCTATCGCTGGAACAAAGTCACTGAAGACCAGCTAACCACCACCCTAGCCCGGTACCCCCCTGACCCCACTGCCCGACACCGTCGCCCGCAACCTCAGACAGTTGATCGACAACTGCGCCAACACACTTGCCCCGCTCAAGAAACCCTCCAACAGCCACACCAGCAAGAAAGCCATCTGGTTCACTGAAGACCTCCGGGCCTCCAAGCAAACCTGCTGAAAGCTGGAGAAGAAATGGTACCATGAACAAACACCAGACAGCTACACAGCTCACAAGAACGCCACCCGCAGACACCATCATATCATCAGATCAGCCAATAGGTCCTCCTTCAAAGACCCCCTAAACAACAACACACACAACAGCAAAGAGCTCTTCAACATCATGAAGGAAATCTCCAACCCCAGCTCCAACACCAACAACATCCCATCTTCGAAAGACCTGTGCAACTCACTGTCCTCCTTCTTCCATCTCAAGATCGCTGACATCTATAACAGCCTCAACACCACGATCGCCCCGACAACCACTGAGATCTCCTCTCCCATGACCAACATCCGCACCAACTGCCTGCTCTCCTGGACCAACAAAAACGACGACACCATCAAGACCATGAACACCATCCACTCTGGATCTCCATCAGACCCATGCCCACACCACATCTGGGAACAGCTCCAAAACCCACCAACCACGAACGCACGCAACCTAGGAGTCATCCTTGACTCCACCCACTCCATGACTAAGCAGGTCAATGCCGTCTCTTCCTCCTGCTTCAACACCCTGCGCATGCTCTGCAAGATCTACAAGTGGATCCCCACCGAAACGAGAAGAACAGTCACCCAGGCCCTCTTCAGGAGCAGGCTGGACTACGGAAACGCCCTCCATGCTGGAGCGTCTGCCAAACTCCTGAAGCAGCTGCAACGCATTCAGAACACTTCTGCACGTCTGATCCTCGACATCCCTCGCCGTAGCCACATCACCCCTCACCTGAGAGGCCTGCACTGGCTCCCCTTCAACAAGAGGATAACCTTCAAGCTCCTCACCCAGGCACACAAGGCACTCCACAACACCAGACCTACGTACCTCAACAGACGACTCTGCCTCTACACCCCCGCCCGCCAGCTTTGCTCCACCGACCTCGCCCTCGCCACAATCCCCCGCATCCGAAAAGCAACCTCAGGCGGCAGATCCTTCTCCCACCACGCCGCCAAAACCTGGAACACCCTCCCCATCCACCTATGCAGACCTAAGACCTGCTGACCTTCAGAAGACTCCTCAAGAACTGGCTCTTCGAGCAGTAGCAGTAACCCCCCCAGCGCCTTGAGACCCTCACGGGTATGTAGTGCGCTCTACAAATGCTATGATTGATTGATTGATGGTATTTTTATTTGCTCATTTCTAAAATGCAGTTTACATTACTAAGACGTTACACCTTGGTTCAGTGTTCTTTTCCAGTAAGAATATCAAAGGCATGCTTCAGGTGTTCAAAATTCAAAGCCCTTACGGTGAGGTGGTCATATTTCTCAACGCCCTGATTGAGATGTGCTGTGACGTGTAGATTGTCCTTAAGGGATGTCCATTGTGGAGTCTGAAAGGCCTTGAAGCAGGGTATTACCACTATCTAGATGTGATAATACAAGGCCTTGAACAGCTGGTCAGAAGAGTATTTATGGAAGAAATGGTTCCACTTTCTTTACAAGACAGAGGTGGTAACAGACAATCTTTGTTTGGCAATGTGTATTTTGATGGTGAAGTCAATGTCCAGGGTTAATCCAAATGCTGGATTTCTGGAGGGGAGGAGGTATTTCAGTGGCCTATGATGCTGTTATCTGTGACTAGAGCTCCAAGGTGCTCCATGTAGAACTTGAAGACGAAGGGTGACAGGTTGAACCTTGGGGGACTCTGTAGCTGGTAGCATTTGTTGGAACCTAGAAATTCCCACGTGGTGTTGGTTGGAAAGGATGGAGGACAACCAGTGAAGGATACTATCAGTGACTCCTGTTCGAGACTCATGAGTGTGAACCAGGGTGGGATGGGCAAACCATACAATTCTTTAAAATTGTGGCTTCAACATTTTGATTGGCTATATTGTGATGTTCACCTGAAGTGCTAACAACTGGAAGGTTGGTGACTAGAGCGAGGCATAAATATTATCATTTAATGTCACATAATGTCTCCTCTGTAATTGTGGAACACCTGCTCAAGAAGTGAGTTTGTTGCATGGCTTGCAGCCAAATATGAACTTCCAGTCTCAAAAGAACATTACATGTTATAATAAATTTTTTCCTACACTTTATATTGATAACAATAGTTTTATCGAGAGCGAAGTCGCTTGTCTATCTGATTAACAGCAACAAAGACATTACACCCTAGGGATTCACCTACTATGGTAATTTAAACGTTAATCTTTATTTTAGCAACCCTCCTAATTTGCTCGAAAACCATTATTCAGATAATACTCTTGGTTTAATCTTTTCCTAATAAACTAATGCTGATGTACAGATCTACCAGTGTCATTAGTGATTCAAAGAATTTAAAAATGAAGTCTAAAGTGATCGCAAAGGGATAAGAAGCACATATAAAGGAAAGCAATGTCAAACAAAGTGTGCATCCCGATGTTTTTCCCCCCAAACCCATTTTACACAAAAATCGCATTATCTGTGTCTTACAGGACATCTGCATTATTAGTTTTCCTACTTTTATTAAAAAAAGGACACAGAAAACGACAAATTGAAGAGCCAGGTTCCTTTTCCCGCAGCCGCGTAGCTAGGGGGGGCGCGGGGGGGGCGGTCCGCCCCAGGCGGCACCATTTTTGAGGCGGCCGCTACGGGCCTCCAGTGCCGTGGTGCACGTGCTTTATTCGCCGTGGTATAAGTTACACGTTTTTATTGCCACTCTAGCAAGGATGCTGAAAGTCAGTGAAGCTGTCCCCTGCCTCCCACAGTTGCATTGCATTATCCCATGTCAACCTGACGGTCGGCAACGGTCCGTAACTTAAGGCTTATCCACCCACCCCGTCCCGTCCCAGCCTCGAACAGTCTAGCCAATGCCAGGGCCGTCATCAATCAGTTGTAGCGTGCGTGGCGCGCGCTAGCTCTACAAATGACAGCCTTGCAATGGACATTTGGCCAGCCCTACATTGTATCTTTACCCCCACGCACGCACGCACAACCCCGGGGCGGGCTCGCGCCGGGGTATAAATAAAGATGCGGAAGACCGCTCGGGGTCTTTCCGGCTAACTGCATATGAGAGTCTGTGTCCGATAATTAAGCATAGCGTTGCCACGTGCTAGGCCTTACCTCAGAACACCACACTGGCGACGAGGCCGGTTGTTCCCCACGCGTGCCTGCTGCCTCCTGCACGCCGCATTGCCGGTATCCTGCTGCGGTGCCCACCCGCTTCTTTGTGCGGTTATCCTCTGCTGCCTGAGACCCGCCCACGCGTCTCCCGTGAGGGAGCGCCTTCAGCTGGCGGGACTCGCGACACAGCGGTGCAGCCTCGTCATCCTGCGGGTGAGTGTACCTTCTGCCCCGCCTGCGCGATCACCGCGCTCCCCTCGATTTAGCGGCCTGCGTGGAGGAGGTGCGCCTGCGGCTTCCGAGGCCCGGCTTCAGTACCACGTGACCGCGGCCTACAGCGGACCCCGCCCCTCTGAAGACGGCGCTGAGCGGCGCCTCTGCCGCGTGTGCTCCCGAGGCTCCGCGCCCGGCCAGGTTCGTGCTTGTCTGGCCCGCGCTACTCGCACACACCCAACAAGCATTGCTACAGGCATTCCGAGCTCCACGTCTGCTCATCAACACGGCGAAGGCCACCAGGGCCGCTCTCACTTACCGCCGACTGCGTATCATCAAAAATAAAAACATTGAAAAGAGAGAAGAGAAGAAGCTCAACACAGAAAGGGGTAACAGGGGACAACAAACCCATCACACATAGGGGTGACTTGCGCTGGCAAACCACCCGAAGACCTGCCATTCCCTGGAGCCCCAGGTGCCCTGCCTACATACGGTCACCACCCCGGAAAGCACCAAACCGCCTCACATAAGGCCCCACCATGAACCAAGACGCGACAGGGGCGGCCCAAGACGGGGCTGTTCAGCCACCACCACCAGCGGTCCAGCCGCCACCACCAGCGCCGGCAGTCCTCCTACAGGCCCAAGCCCAAGCGGGAGCCCAAGCCCTAGCGGGACCGCCTGCACCCGCACCTCCTGCCCACCTACACGCCGGCGCAGCGCCCATCCCGCCTTTCAGCGAAACGTCAGACCCAGCAACGGCGGCACTCCGATGGAGAGCATGGGTCGGACGCCTCAATCTATACTTCAAAGGCACCAGGGAGACAGATGGGACAGTGAAGAGGTCACTCCTCATCTTATATGGAGGTCCAGAGATTTATGATCTGTTTGAGTCGCTCCCCAACACCGGACCCGAGCATGACTACGACGCCGCTGTCGCGGCCCTCAACGCGCATTTCGACCCACAGCTCAACAATGACTTTGAAAAGTTCAAGTTCAAGCGAGCGTGGCAAACTGAGTCCGAATCTGTCGACATGTACTATGCTCGGCTCCGTCGTCTTGCAAGCACGTGCCCCTTCACCGACCCACGGGAGGAAATCAGGGATCAGATTATAGTCGGATGCAAGTCGAAGCTGCTGAGAAAACTGATCCTCAGGCAACCAGGAATATCACTTGACGAGATACTCATCCTGGCCAGATCACATGAACTGTCCGACGCCAGGGCTGAGGAGATGGAGGTGGCGTTGCGCACCCCGGTCATCACCCCGACAACGGCGAGAACCCCGACCATCAAAGAAGAGCGGGTAGACGCAATTCACAGGCGATTCCCGCCAGTAAGGCAGAGACAGGGCCCACCACGGAGCAACCGCTGCGGATACTGCGCCGAAGATCATCCTGCCACCGCCACGTGCGACGCCAAAGGCAAGACGTGCCTCAAGTGCGGGCGTCTAAATCATTTTGCCGCCGTCTGCCGGGGAGGAAAGTTCAGATCAGCAGGCCCACGGGCCTGAGCGGTGACGCAGCGAATCCACCAGCTATCACTCGATCAGGAGCGACCCCCGCCCGACACCGAAGCACAAGACCGACGGCCCAGGTACGAGGACGACAAAGACGACGAGGTGTACGTCGTCTCCTATGTCAGCCGAGCATCTACGAAAAGGAGGCCGCCACCCATGTGCTCCATAACGGTTGACGGGACGAGTGTCAACGCATTGATAGATACTGGGGCGTCCGTCAACGTCATGGACTCGGATCAATATGAAAGAATGTCCCCGAAACCGGCACTGACACCATCGGTGGCGAGAATCTACACCTACGGAGGGACTGAGCCCCTACTTCTTCGAGGAGTGATACAAACAACCGTGATCAATGGGTAATACTCTACGGAGACCAAGTTCCACATCACGGAGGGCAAGAAGGGCACCCTCCTGAGCTGCCACACAGCGGAAGATCTTGGCCTGGTATTCTTCGCCAACCAGGTGCACCAGGCACACGTGGACTTCATGCTAAAAGATTTCCCTGAGCTGTTCAAGGGCCTAGGCAAACTCAAGGGACGGAGGTTCAAACTACACATAGACACGACGATCAAACCCGTAGCACTCAGGCACAGGCGGGTACCTTTCAATCTCCGGCCGCAAATAGAAGAGGAGCTGCGGAAGCTCGAAGACCTGGGAGTAATCGAGAAAGTGTCGGGACCGACACCCTGGCTCTCCCCATTGGTCGTCGCCCCCAAACCAAAGCAGCCAGGAGCCATTTGCTTATGCGTGGACATGAGGCTTCCGAACACAGCTGTCAAGCGCGAGAGGCATATCACCCCCACCATGGATGATATCATAGCGGACCCCAACGGGGCGAAATGGTTTTCGAAACTGGACCTTAACTCAGGCTACCACCAGCTGGAGTTGGAGCCGGCCAGCAGGTACATCACCACCTTTTCGACGCACGTAGGGCTGCGTCGCTACACCCGGCTCAGCTTCGGCGTCTCATCTGCGGCCGAGGTTTTTCAAAACGCCATTCGCGAGGTGCTATCAGGTCTGACAGGAGTAATTAACCTCAGCGATGATATTCTCGTGTACTCCACAACCCTCGAAGAACACCACGCCAACCTGAGGGCGACCCTACAGAGGCTTGCTGATAATGGGCTGACCTTGCACCGAGCCAAGTGTGCCTTCTACCAAGAGTCGGTGGACTTCTTCGGATACACATTCACGAGGGACGGCCTCAAAGTAGACCCTAAGAAAGCGGAGGGGATCAAAGCTGCCAGTACACCTCGAAACCCAACTGAAGTGCGCAGTCTCTTGGGCATGGCCACGTACTGCGGCCGGTTCATTCCGAACCTGGCTGCCATCGCGGAACCCCTCCGGGCCCTTACCCGAGCTGATCAGAAATGGGACTGGACCGCAGCCGCAAATAAAGCGTTCCAGAATGTCAAGGCTGGTCTTCTGGACAACACCACGATGGCCTATTTCCAGCCACGGAGAAGGACCAAACTGATCGCCAGTCCCGTGGGACTAGGAGCCGTTCTCTTGCAAGAGTATGGGCTGGAAGAGTGGAGGCAAGTCGCCTACGCCAGCAAGGCACTGACGGACACGGAGACCAGGTATGCACAGATAGATAGGGAGGCCCTGGCCATCAAGTGGGCATGCCAGCATTTCCATCTCTACCTCTGTGGACAAGAATTCACGGTGGTCACGGACCACAAGCCTCTCCTGCCCCTCTTTGCCGGGACCTCACGGCTAGCTCCCCCACGGATCGAACGGTGGGCTGTCCAGCTGCAGGGCTACCGATTCAAGGTTGTGTTCCGGCCTGGGGCTCACAACCCCGCCGACTACCTGTCACGGCACCCGGACGTCACCTCACAGCAGCTACCCACCGAGGACGGGGAGGAAGTGGAAGAGATTGTACACATGGTCACGCAGGCCGCGTGCCCAGAGAACATGTCGCTCAGAGAGATCGGAGACGCCACTGCAGAAGATGAGACTCTGACGAAAGTCCGCCGAGCCCTCGAGGAAAACCGCTGGGCCCGCTTCCTCGATGGCGCCGCTAGCCTCCGACCAGAAGTAAGCCATGCTAGACAGCAGCTATGGCAAATACGCAGCGAACTCAGTGTGGGAGAGGAAGGAGTGATCCTGCGAGGGCACCTCATTGTCGTGCCAGAAAGCCTCCAACAACGCGCTTTGAGCCTAGCCCATGTGGGACACCAAGGCATGGCTAAAACGAAAGCACGCCTAAGGAGTAAGGTGTGGTTTCCAGCGATGGACAGCCAAGTGGAAGCGATGATACGATCCTGCCACGCCTGCACGATCACCGGGGGCGAACCCATCCCTGCGCCCGTAATCACGGAGGAGGCACCTCGAGCTCCCTGGACTCAACTTAGTATCGACTTCGGCAGCTTCCCGGACGGAAGGCACATGTTGGTGCTGGTAGATTCCTTCTCAAAGTTACCAATCGTGGAAGTCATCGCATCCACAGCATTCCCACAAGCCAAGAAGGTACTAAACCGCGTGTTCGCCACGATGGGACTCCCCGAGGAAATCAAGTCCGACAACGGACCCCCCTTTCAAGGGAGAGAGTTCCAGTCGTATCTGGAGGCCCTCCGAATCAAACACAGAAAGATCACCCCGCTGTGGCCTCAAGCCAACGGAGAAGTTGAGAGATTGATGCGAACGATAAATAGAGCCCTTCGGATAGCAGTGGACAATTGTGAAGACCTGGAGATGGCCCTGGACCAATTTCTAGGGGCATACCGACAGACACCGCACTCGACGACCAAGTGCGCCCCGGCCCACGTGCTGTTCAAGCGGGCCCCCAGAGACAGCATACCCACTACGAGCACGTGGGTGCCTGAAGAGAGGGACGCTGAGGCTACCCAAGCCCGGAGACAGGCCACCAATGCCAAAGCAAGCCTGCATCGCCGTGCCAAAGAACCAGACATCAAAGAAGGGGATGCCGTAGTCGTCAAGGATCGCCATCCCGGATGGAAGTTTCGAACGCCATTTGATCCCGAAGTGTGGAGAGTGGACAAGATCCAAGGGACAATGGTCACCGCAAAGAGAAACGGACAGACCGTGACACGAAACATCTCGTGCTTCAGGAAGGCAACTGAAGCAGCTGCTGGACACCAGCGTGTGGAAGACATGGAACCAGAGGAGCTGGTGCTGGAAGACTTAGACTATCACAGTCCCCCGAGTTCTCTGCCAGGACCATCATGAGGGGAGGTTCAACCGAGGCCAATGTCACCCGGCCTCGGCATCGAGCCGAGTCAACCAAGGGCAGTAGAGGCGAGCGCAGATCCAAGGACAACCCCGGCTGGGGTTGTCGAACCATCAGGGAACCGGAATCATCGCTACAGCCTGAGGCCCAATCCGAAGCCCAGCCAACGGCTAAGAGACTTTGCATGGACATCTCCCTGAACGGTGGTCCGAGTGTCTGGGAGCAGAAAGAACTAAAACAAAGGAGGGATGTAGAGAGCCACCCGGGCTCTCCCCTACATTGTATCTTTTCCCCCACGCACGCACGCACAACCCCGGGGCGGGCTCGCGCCAGGGTATAAATAAAGATGCGGAAGACCGCTCGGGGTCTTTCCGGCTAACTGCATATGAGAGTCTGTGTCCGATAATTAAGCATAGCGTTGCCACGTGCTAGGCCTTACCACAGAACACCACAGTGAGGAGGAGAGAGTCAATGGCGGGCAGTGCTGAGCGCTTTTAATTATACTTAGTCTTAAATTGAAAGAAGAGGTGAGCAAATTTAATTACCTACTTACATGGTGCATTGTGAAGTTTGAGGTCATCTGGAAACCGGAACCCTATTGTAATAATACCATTACTATTTGAGAGCATCAAGCACCTAATATAGCTCCCCGAACACTCTAGCATGTTCATCTCATACTGCCATACACTGGTTTATTACCTCCACCTTTGAGGGTGAATAGAACAAAATACAATGCGTTACTGACGAAGAGGCTCTACACAAATTGTCGCGGTACTATTGAAGGGATAAAAAATAAAATACTGCGCAGCAGACACAATAAACAAACCCCAAAGTAAAGACACATGTAAAAGGGGCAATGGGTGCCGGGTTTGGCAGCGGGAGAGGTTATGTACATTGAGGGTGCATCTGGATGCTTACTGATCGCACATAACTGCAGTTTTGCCCCCTGGGGTGCTGCACACCAGATTGTCGCAGTTGGGTCATTTCCTTTGGGCCCCTGTGGGTCGATGTATCTGTGAGTGGCCCCTGACTTTATCCTGCCCTGCACTCTGCACATTGCCGTCAACCTTGCACCACTATCTATCGACCTAGTACTGTTGGTGGGGGCACCCCGGCAGGCATACTATCCCTCTGCTGCCTTCCTTCACTGCCAGCCTGCCTCCCTCACCTGCAGCACCGCCAGGCAGCCTTGGTGCGAGCAACCGGGGGCCGCAGCCCAGACATGAATACAAGCCCCCACCCAACACCTCTCCTCAGTGAATAACAGAAGGCAATAAAACGTAGGTTTTGTTTGAAGTTTATATAGCGCGAACTCGACCCAAATGTATTGGAGCGCTTTATATGAGCAGCAGTCATATTACACAAGGACACATTCATTTTCGGTATGCATGGAGAGATTGCATTATTTGCCCCGAATCCCCTGAGCCAACACAGAGTTTAGAACCCAGCTCTTACATTCAAATGTCAGCAGCTCCGACCTTTAAGATACATCCTCTCCTTGGGTCTACACTATGATAGGATAGGAGTCCATCGCTAAATTATGCAACTGACAGCACTAAAACATTGAAAACCAGGCAAATGAAATACCCAAATACCCTGGGGACAGTTGCCCCCAAAAATATTGAATGGTGGGGTATCACAGCGTAAATGCATGCAGACAGTAGGTTTGTTCTCCATGCCTCGAGCAACAGCGAGACTCCAGGGGCCTTATTTATGAAGGCCTTGCGCCACCGGTGCGTCACTTTTTCCCATTTTAAAAGTGACGCACCGGTGGCGCAAGGCCTTCATAAATAAGGCCCCAGGAATTAACTTAGCACTGCAGGCAGCGGTTCCAAGGTAGTAGCTCTACTGCAAGGTTGCAGAGGGTGGGAGTGAAGCTTCTCTCGAAACGCAGAGTGCTAAAGCACAATCGAAACAACACTGACCAGGGTTAGCGTGTAAAAACGAACTGTAATGAGCACAGTAATGTCAGTGCCCAGAATGGCTATAGGCCGATAAGAGGACAGGTGGGTAGGGTCCCTGCCCAGTTTGAGTAGGGAGATGAGGAGGATATGAGGAGGGACTCCCGGAGGGATGCAGTAAGTTCCCCAGTAGTAAGTGCCTTGTATATGTAAAAAGAACAATCGATGGACAAAATGCAGAACAATGTCATACATTCACCCCCTGGCTTGGCAGTTCGGGGTAGACTGTTCCCATAATGAACAGGCTCAAGATTTGCATATGGCTGGGTCCAAACTGGGTTGGTGCGGTGAGCAAAAGAATGATGGATTAAACCCAGATCCTTGTGACGGGGGGGTGAATGTTTGCACTGCTCTAGGGCATTATTTTAAAAGGGAGCCGAGCCCAGTGTTCATTGTAGGTACTTTTTATTGCACAGTGTGTCTAATGGTTATTTACATCTGCTATGGCTTAATGTTATCCGTAGAAAGGATTTCTGCTGTTATAGCGACATTCAAGTGTTGGCTGTCCAGGGATGCAACTGGTCTCACTTCTGATGGACATTATAAACATTTCTGAATCTGCATCTCGTGCACAGTGGAGAATTTGGATGTATTTATTATATTATTAAAAGTCAAACCTAACAATAATGTCATATTAACCTTAGTGTTGTTTGTGCTGAGGCTGCTCTGAAGGAGAGATGCACTATTACAAGCTGGTTTTGTGTCCCAAGAGCACACGTCTTTTCATTCCCAGGTAGTTGGTTGCTACTGCTTAGAAGTAATGACAGGGCGTGATGCCTGGTTGTTGCCTTTGGGCCACCAGAGTGGGCTGTCACTGTATCCAGCCTGTGTTGGCAAGGGAGGAGCTGACTGACTGACCCCTTTGTGCTGTGTTTAGTTCTAAGGGCACACAGTGAGTTATTCCCTGTGAATAATTAATTTGCTGTTTTTGAAAGGTAAAGAATCACAGGCTTCGACACTGTTAAGTTGGTTTTGGGTCCCCAGAGCACATCATGTTTGTGCAGGTCCCCACTGCTTTAATGGGGGGACTATGATGTATGGTCATTTAATGTCCGCTGTAGATGATGGATCCCTGAACAGTGTCATGTATGTGCATGTTTGCATTGTGCTGAGGGTTAATTGTTCACACAGCTCTCTGATGGATGTCACATGCGGTTTTTCTGAGTCCCCAGATAGAGCATGCAGTCTGTGTATTTTCTTTTGTACTGCCAGTCACTGGTGTATTCAACTGTGTAGCCTTTGATCGTGTCATATATGTGCATGTAACTTGCATGATCGAGGTAACTACTATTAGCAGCAATACTACGTGTCTCTCGGACATCTTTCAAGTGCTCCCCGTAATTTTTCCCCAGCACCCCCCGCCCTCCCCCCCCACCCCAAGGGGCGGCAATCTGAGGGGTATCCCCGGGCGCCACAAGATCTAGCTACGCCCCTGTACCTTAGTAATATAGTTGTACCTCCTGTACGAAAATCCAACTCTAAACGGGGCGTACATTTGGTTTCATTGTATACGAGCTCTTGTTAATTAGTACATTTAATGCAGTACAGGCAAGGTAGCCTCAAAGCTCCCAGATGTCATGTGACACATTACCGGGATCCTATTCATGCTGTGCATAACTTTAGACAGAGTAATGCAACGGTTTTTGGAGTCTATTTTGCAAATACACAATCATTTATTCTTTTTATTCCCCGTGGGGAATGAAGTGGAGAAACCTCTTCTTCTGCACGCACAGCAAATCTGGGGGTGACCTGTTCCCCTTCTCAACATACTTAACTTTATGACCACTTCCAGGATGGGAACGAGTCTGATTAGAATGTGTGAATGTAAGAAACAAATGCATTTACTACGCCTTTTTAATCCCCACTTCAATTTTCTTTGCACTCCTGGCAGAGACATCGGCTGTGGCAAATGCATGTATGCTCCCTAGCAACCCCTGTGTGAGTTTTTACAAGTGAACATATTAATGTTTTTGTTAAATAAGGCTCCATCTATTTGGGGAAAGTTGACCCTCAATTTAGTGGAATATTGGGATCACAGAAGAAGTGCATGTTATCCCGGTGGTAATCTACATGGAAAACATGTTTGTATACTTTGATCACATGATGGGGCCAGTACAAGCATGTGAAGATTGTTGGTTCCTAATAGAGTTCGACACTTTGTGGCAGGGCCAGACTGGGACCCAAAACTGGCCCAGGCAATGTGCTTGGTCAGCCCGTAGGGGTTTGGGGCGTGTGGCCAAGCTGTTTACCAGGGCCGGGTTCTGCCGATTTCGTTACAGCTGCCGATATTGCAGTTATCCTGCAAAAACGGCCCTGTGACAAAATCGGCCCCCAGGGGCCCCACGCCGGCCCCCAACCCTGGCGGCCCACAATGGAAATGCCCAGTGCCCGCTATGGCAGTCCAGCCCTGCTTTGGGGTATATTTAACTTGCTGTGCTGTGTGCGTGAAAGGGAGAGGACAGGAATAATCTATACTGTGTGGTGCCTAGTGCCAATTCAGGCATCCTTGGACCATGGTGCAAAATTGTATGAGTTAGTTGCAGTATTGTTAATGTGCACAAAGGGACTCCCTCTTGCACTAAAAACATTCCTTAGAGCAGTGCTTACCAAACTGTGCGCCACGGCACCCCGGTGCGCCGAGATGAGAAGCCCGGGGCGCCGCGCTGCCATGCACCATGTGGTAAATAGGAGCTGCAGAAACTTGTGGGGGTGTTTGAAATGGCACTTAAGAAAGGGTTTGGCCAACTACGTCTACGTGCGTAGTCTCCTCCTCACTCTGCCTATGCAGCGTTTTAGTAGTGTTGTTTCTGCCCGCCTTGCCTCGCCTCGCTGTTCCTCGCCGTTCCTAGCCTCGCTGTGCTTCACCTCGTGGGACCCTCTTCCCTCTTCAGAAGAAACTCGGTGAGTAAGGGCTTGTAAGCCTTGTACATAGCTGCCAAGGTTTCAGTTTGCGATGTGTGAGATTTTCATGATTTGATTGCAATTATGAGTGACATTTCGACAACTATGAGTGGCACTTTCTCAGGGGAAAAATCAAGCAATGAAGAGTATGGAAACATATAGATTTCAGAAATATTACCCATTTATACGAGAAACTCTAAGGCGATCTGAAAACTGCTGCAAATCACCAGAAACGGAAGTTGCCCTTTGCGGCTCCCACCCACCCACCCATAGATGTAGCCTGTGGTTAAGTTTGAAGGTATTTATTGGACATGTTTTCAAAACTCAACCTTATGAGCAACGGCCTTTAACTTTAGCTGACTGGGATGTGACCTGCTACGTGGAAGAATTGTACTTTTATATTTAACTTCAATACTCAATTATGAAGTCGCACCCATGCCTAGAAAATAAATATTTTCCTAACATCTGCTGAAAGATTTTCTTCCAACCTCTGCAGCGTGTGCTGTTGCCCCTGCGGGACTAGTGGCACACTTCTCCGAAGGGGCTCCCTTCCTGAAAATATAAATTAAATAGCTGTAGCAGTCTTTATATGAAAAATATCTTCACCATGCCCTAGTCGCCTTTAGTCACGTGTGCTTTGCACATTCCTCTCAGTGTCCCGGTTCACATCTCAGTGGCGCTTAGTTAAAGATGAGAACTCTAACAGCAGCAGCATTGCACTTGTGAAAGTGTTGGTGGTGGTACTGAAATATACAACACCTCTGATATATTAATATAGTTTCTTGGGATCTGAACACTTACAGGAGTTAGACCAAGGTTAGCATTTTGGGCCAACGTTTTTAACTAAAACGTTTATTCCACTGTGCTGCCCGAAAACACTATTAGGCACTTGGTCCGGGCACCCTGCGATGGACATTCACTAATTGGCTGACAGCAAATTTGCCGAGGCCCGATCGGCTGCAAAGTCCAGGTTCCTGTCTCTGAGAAACAGGTTTTTAGAAGTGGGAATAGACACAGACAAAGTGAGAAAGGCGGAAATGGAACTGTTCTTTCAGTCTCTGATGAGAGCAAGGCTCGCTGTCAAGCTGGTGCTTTTGCACTGCTGCTGTCCGTGCTGCTTCAGTTGTGTGGGGGCGTTCGGTCCGGAAGCATACTTTACTCCCACCCAGTTAGAAAGATTTACTCATCCACCAACAATGCCACACTGAATGATGCACGTACAAACAACTTTGCACTGCAAATTCAAAGTGCAGTGCGATTTCAAAAGATCAAGAAGGCAGGTTGGGAAGGGCGTGGCTTGGATGCCGCGCAAGATGGCCGGCTAGGTGCGGAGCTCCGCTACACCGTCACACCTCTAAGCTTTTTTCCCGATGTGAACGGGACTGCTCTCACATCTTATCGCCGAATTCGCCTAACGGAACCTTGGGAGAACAAGCGGAGCGCCTTTGCGGCTTTTGGAGTACCGCTCTTCACCCGTTTCCGCGATGTTTCCACCGCTCCTCACGGAACCGCCATTTTGAAGGTTCCTCAACTGCCGGACCTCTGCCTACGCATCACAGCAGAACGACCTCGACTGCCATGTACCACTTAGCAGCAACAACCTAGCGGGTGAGCAACCTAAATATGTGGTGATTTCCTACTACGTTTATCTGCATTTCTCTACTCTGAGGAATCCTTGCTCAGACGCTTGGTCATGGCGTTTCCTCTGTGAGACCCGCTCTCTTCACATCTCAGCGCTACTCCTTGTACACGCACTAATGCTGCACCTCATGGCTTTCTACTGAATTCTTGGACTTTCTGTGCATTTCATTGAACCTTGGTTGCCTCATGACGCACTTTTATTAACCGCCATCCTCAGCGTCCTCTCCATTCACTTTCCTGGCGCTCTCTTGTGTATTTACTAGCGCTTCCTTAGGAGATAATTTCATTTTCTCCTCTTCATGTGCTGTATTTTTTGGAACACTTTGTATTATATGGGCGCTTCGCTCACCTTATACTAAGAAGATTTTCTGAAACATTTTCAGCGCATTTTTTTTATACTTCTCAGGAAATTGAGATTGGTTATTGGCAGCAGTAGACATTTCTATGGTGAAACTACGCAAACCTAAATTTGTCTTTACCTCTGTCATTAATTCGGTGGGTTCACCAACTGGTGCATCTAAATCGACTCATTCTACAAAAATGTCGAATTCTTCCTCTCAGAAAGCCTCTTTGGCTCACTCATCTTCCAGTAGACCCTCTCCACCGACTCCTTCTGGCAAACGTCTCAAACAGAACTCCCCTACACCGGAGGATAACGCTTCCTCATCCCCTATTGACCAAATTTTAGAAGAACTTCGTGCAATGCGTCCTTTTGTTGAGGAGACAAGCAAGGATATGCAGCTTCTGAAAGACAAATGGGAGTCCATGGATGCTCGCATTTCTTCTGTGGAGCTACAGTTCCTGCGGTTCAATCCAACTCGCAACGCATTGATGCATTGGAAAAGACTGTCCTTTCTCTACAAAAGCATACAGAGGATTTGGAAAATCACAACAGAAGAAACAACCTACGTATTTACAATTTACCAGAAAATCTTGAGGGGACAATCCAGTGACTTTCTTTACCAGATTCCTACCGAAACTTTTGGATATGCCCCCCTCCACAACCATCAGTATACAGAGAGCTCATAGACTAGGTGCACGAACAGACTCATCTTCTAAGCCCCGTGGAGTCATTATCCTATTTTTGAAGTTCACAGATCTTCTTTCGATTCTTTCAGCAGCAAGGAACAAAAAACAATTGACTTGGCAAGGTCAACAAGTTTACTTCTCCCAAGATGTCTCTAATGCCACTGCCTCCAGACGTAAGGAGTTTCTAGCAATGCGTCCTTCTCTACGTTCCCTGGGAGCAAGATATGGATTGTTTCACCCCCGTACCCTCAGAGTCACTTATCGGAATAAAACTTGGTCATTTCAAGAGCCTGGTGAACTACGAAATTTCCTCTTATTGCAGAGTGAAGAAGGGATGGACGCCTCCTCCTCTACTTCGAACAGTGGCTGAAATGTTTTTTGTTGTCTCCATGTACTGCTTTCTACTCGTGTCTCTCTGATTTCATGTACTCTTCCATACTCCTTATCTTAATCTTCATCTTCTCATCCTCTCTATCTTCTTCTTTTTTCTAATGTCTCCCTGCGTAGGTTATACATGCTTTTCTTTCTAATTTCTGGCTATATACTTTGTGTCACATGTTCCGTATGTTAACAATTTCTCCTTTTTTCCCCATGCAGATATGTGTCGGATGCTCCTTTCACCATCTTGTTCCATCCTTTGTTCCTTTTTTGTGAGGTCTCGGTGTGGTTCTGCTCCTGGTCCTGGTCCACCCGTCTTGTAACGCATCACCACCTCCCCACCTACCCCCTTTGTGTACTTCCCCTTTCAGGTATGTTCATTACAGTCATCCTTTTGGATTTGTACTGTCTTCTATGCCTCCTCTCTTTTCTTCCTTCTCCTTCTTTTGCTGACCTTCTCTCCTTTTCCCTACCCCTTTCCCTCTCCCCTTCTCTTTTCCCTCCTCAGCCTATCCTTCCTTCTACCTTTTTAATGATTTTCATAGTTTTTACCTCTCTAAAGTTTGAATTACTATTTGTACAGTATGTATTTGCATTTTTCAATTTTGAACAGTTTATTACTCTTTCACTTTCAAAGTTGTTTCCTGGAATGTGAAAGGATTTAATCACCCTATCAAACGGCAGAGAGTACTCTCACACCTATCCTCTTACAATCCTCATATTGTTCTTATTCAAGAAACCCATCTCTCAGATATTGAATCCTTAAAGCTAAAAAAACTGTGGGTTGGTATGGTTTTGTTCTCTCCTGCCTCTCATAAAAAGAACGGGGTTGCTATTTTGATTCATAAACGTCTTCAGTGTAAAGTTCTACTTGAGGAAAAGGATGATGAGGGTCGTTGGATTTTAGCTAAACTACTCATTAATGCTATCCCACTTACTGTTTTCAATGTTTATGGCCCTACATGCTTTGACTCCTCTTTTTGGCCCTCCATTACAGCAAAATGTGTTCAATATAAGGATGATTCTTTCCTATTAGGTGGAGACTGTAATCAGATTATAGATCCCTTTTTGGATCGAAGATCCTCTGTTCGCTTTTCTCCTCACAAGCCCCATAAACAGTTTCTCGACACTATCAATCAGGTACATCTTGTGGACTCATGGAGACTCACTCACCCAGATATTATAGACTTTTCCTTTTTCTCTCCCCCTCATGCCTCTTTCTCTCGTTTAGACTACATCTTTCTATCCTCATCTTTATCTCAACACCTTCTCTCCTCTTCTATTGAACCTATCGTTATTTCTGATCATGCTCCTATTATCGCTGTATTTGATCTTCTTCCTCCTACTCCTAAATCTTCTCGCTGGCGCTTTAATTCTTCTCTTCTTACGGATCCTATTTTTTCCTTCTCTTTTCGCTCTTTCACTTCTGAATTTTTCCAACTTAACTCTAACCCTGATACCCCTCCTTATGTTCTTTGGGATTCCTTCAAGGCTACAGCCCGTGGTTTTATTATCGATTTTGTCTCTAGAAAAAAGAAAAAGTTCCTTCAAAAATGTAAACTTACCCTGGCACACATTAAGTCGTTAGAACATCAATTCTACACCTCTTCTCCTAATCATATGTCTCCTGAACTTCTTAAGGCTAAAATTGCTTTTAACAAACTTACTACCGATTCAGCTTCCTCTTTTCTTCTCCGGAGCAGTGCACGATACTATGGAGGTCGCAATAAACCCGGTAAATTATTGGCTAATTATCTAAAATCGCGTAAGGAACGTACTAACATTGACTCTATCTATTCCCCTTCTAATGTTCTTCTACATACAGATGCAGAAATTTTGGAGCAATATCACTCTTTTTATGAATCTTTCTACTCTCCTGAAAACCCCCCTTCCCCAGAGCTTATACAATCTTATTTTGATAACCTACCCAAGCCAGACACTTCCCAACTCAATTTTTCGGACATTGATACGGAGCTCACCATTTCTGAATTATCCACTGCTTTGTCCTCTCTCACTAAAGGCAAAACTCCAGTACCTGATGGTTTTCCAGTTGAATTTTACTTGCACTTTTCTGATCTCCTTTTACCCAAACTTCTTTCTGTTTTTCAGTCTTTTTGCGCTACTGGGTCTGCCCAAGGCTCATTTCAGGATGCTCCCATATGCCTTATCCCTAAAGAAGGTAGAGATCCTAAATTTTGTAAGAATTATTGCCCTATCTCTTTAGTTAATGTAGACTATAAGCTTTTTGCAAAATTGTTAGCCCTCCGCCTTGATCCGTTCATGCCACATCTCATCGGGAAAGAGCAATGTGGTTTTGTTAAGGGCCGTCTAACTTCGGACAATTCCAGACTCTTCCTTAACGTTTTAAGTAAAGCACCTTCGTTGTCGATTCCCATTGCTGCCATCTCAGTTGATGCTGAGAAAGCCTTTGATCGAGTTGATTGGTCTTTTCTCATGGCTTCCCTGAAATGGCATGGCTTCAATCCTAAGTTTATCTCCTATATCTCTTTAATATATTCTATGCCCAAAGCTTCCGTTCTAGTCAATGGTCATCTCACTTCCCCATTCACACTTCAACGTGGAGTTCGTCAGGGCTGCCCTTTGTCACCTCTTTTGTTTATTTTAGCACTTGAGCCCTTCCTCTCTTCTATACGCAACAATCCCTCCATTTCTGGATTCCCATATGGGGATCATCATCTTAAATTATCTGCCTATGCTGATGATATCCTTTTATTTATTTCAGACCCAGTTACTTCTGTTCCCGCCTTATTAAGTGAATTTGAAAGATTCTCTTTGGTTTCAGGTTATAAAATAAATTCTGATAAAACAGAAATACTTCCTTTAACTAAATTTTGCCTTCCTCACTTCTTCACCTCTACCGGCTTTGCTTGGAATTCTAAAAAAATAAAATATCTTGGTGTCCTTTTCTCTAACTCTATCTCCTCCTCTATTCAACTTAATATGAACGCAGTCACCTCTAGGATAGATTCTTTGCTCTCCTCTTGGAATCCTTTATTTCTTTCTTGGTGGGGGTCGTCTTGACTCCATTAAGATGATGATCGCCCCGATTTTAATTTACTTATTGTCAATGCTTCCAGTTCGTATTCCAGCGCTTTATTTCCGCCGCATTGACTCTGTTTTGTCCAAATTTCTCTGAAAACAGAAAAAAGCGCGTATATCTCTCTCAGCTCTTCGTAAATCTAAAATTAATGGTGGGACCAATTTTCCGGACTTTCGCCTTTACCTTAAGTCCTTCTCCCTTCGACAAGCTTCCCGTTGGTTATCACAGGAGACCTCCCCCTTTTCTCCCCTTTGGCTTTCGGTTAAACAGGAATTATTGATTCCTTATTCTTTCCAGGAGGTAATTCGTTTCACTGCTAAAGCCCCATGTCTTAATCCCCTGCTATTTAAACACACTTCCTCCCTTTTGCGGCCTTTAGTCTCCTCTGTCTCTATCTCTCAGAAATCCTTCTTATTACTACCTATCTGGTATAACTCACTCATTTTAATACATAATAGACCTGTTGCATGGCCCTCGTGGAGATCGAAAGGTATCATCTGGGTGCATCATCTTTTTGACGGTTCATCTCCTTGCTCGTTCCCTCATCTTCAATCTCAATTCCACTGCCCCCCTTCTTTTGCAAAGAAATTCTTCATACTTATGGAAACCATTCTTGATCGTTATTATTCTCTTCCCTCTGAAGATTTACCAGCATCGTCTCCCTCTTTACTTACCATCCTCTCTACTATTCCTAAAGCTTCCCTTATTTATCGGTATTTCTCAGCCCCTGACCCGGAGCGTCCCAAATCGAAATTGGAACTATCTTGGGAGAAAGACTTGGGTTCCTCTTGGTCAATCTCTCTTTGGGACAAAATATGGGCCAGATCCTTGAAGATTTCCCGTACTGCCTCTCTTACTCAGTCCCTATTTTTCTTTTATCACAGGCTCTACCTTTCACCCCTTTCTATTTCTCGCTTTCAACCCAATTCTGTAGCTAACTGTTGGACCTGTAATGCTCCCAATGCTGATCTTCTACACCTCTTCTTCCTCTGCCCCTCAGTTCGCCTTTTTTGGAATAGGATATGGTCCCGGCTCTCCCGCATTTTCAGCATCTCTATTCCCTTTTCCACTTCTCTTATTTTTCTAGGTAGCCTTTCAGATAATTTAGAACTCCCTCCACATTCTCATGGTCTCCTTGATCTTATGTTGGCCCTTGCATTGCAACATATTGTTTCCAACTGGAAATCCCTGAATACTCTGTCCCTAAACTGTTGGTGGAATCTCGTATGCCATTCACATAGACTTGATGTTGCTTTTGCATCCTCCTGCAAACCCTCCCGAAATGTTGAACTCTACTGGTTACCTCTCACCCTATATTTAGATCAATCTGCCAAAAAGATATATTCTCCGCTTTCCTCTGAGAATTTCAAACCCCCTTGAGCATATGTACTCCTCCTTGTAACTTATGATGTTTTTCAATTTCACTAATGCAGTTTTATAGCTTTATTCATGTTTTCCTTTTTACTAAGGTTCTTATTTCAGGTAATTGTTGAATATTGTGTATTTACTGTACTTTTGACTGACATTCATTGTATCTCTATCTTTATTCATTTTTCTATGATATTACCATGATTTTCTTTCCCTCCCTTCACTCTCCCCCCTCCTCCCCCGTAAAATAATTCAAAATGCTTTGCTTTTTCTTTGTGATATTGGCTGCTTCTGTTTAGTTTATCCCAATCTTTTAAAATTTCTGTTGTACTTTGCTGATGTCACCTTATTGTAATATCTAGTTTTACTTTAATAAAGCTTTCAAACTTAAAAAAAAAGAAGGCAGTTTGGGGTGAACCGGGATTCATAAAATTAAAGCGGGTGCCGCGTGCAGGATGCAAGTTGCCAAAATGCCTGCTGGTCCGGAAGACAAAAAAGAAAGTACACTTCACTTACCCTGCCAGCGTCGACCCCATTGATGGTACCGGTGCGACGATTGCACTGGCACCACAGACAATCCCGGCCAATGCCGCGGCCGCAGTCTCGATCAACTGGACTGCTGGCAGCAGCTGAGGCAGTAGTCATCGTGTTTACCACCAGCACGGTCAATTCATTACGGCTGCCGCATTTTGAGAGCTGCAGTGGCAGGCCCAAAGCCTGCTAGCTGCGAAATTAGTAAAATTATGCCACACAACCACGCCCGCCCATGGCGCCTATGGTGATTGGTCACATTTAATCATATTTGGCTTAAATCTTGTTTCGTTTTTCACTTAACAAGTTTTTATTAAACAACTGTTATCTTTTTATTTTGTTACAAATATGATTATAATACCTTCACTGCATCCCAAATTAATTCAAGAAAGACAACAGGAAGTACTCCCGAGGTCGGGTTTACATCTCGCGCAACAGTAAAAAATGGTGGGGGGCCACGGCCAACTGCCAATTAGGTCAATGGAGCCACGGGCCAAAACAGTTTGGGAACCCCTTTCCTTAGAGGCATATTCCTCTTTCTATGTGTGCTGCAAAATTAACAAAGATAGTTTATTTACTTGTCAAGGGCAAAAATTTATATTTAGTATTTTATATGTTGATACATCTCTTGCATTTAAGGTAACATCAGACATTCAAATGGAAATTATTTTACATTTTGAAATTCTGTTGGAGGAAACTGACATTAAGAACAACACTCACTATGTTTAATTTACTTACCTGAATTAAATCTTCTGGGTGTCTTTTGGAGGAGAAGAAATGAGAGTGGAAGGAGCTAGTGGTGTATGGAAGAATTACTTGTCTATGAATATAGCTGTGATAGATCTGTAGGTGTGCAATGTGGTTGCTACACTTGTCATTTGCTAACCAATTAGGTCAAGATGCCTAGCAGCATGAGTGCTCTTCTCTCTTTAATACTTTATTTCGGTCAATGACCATCAACGCAGCATAAAATAGGAAACACAATGTATCAACAAACGAATAAATACATCTTAAAGCTGGAATTCTCAAGCGACAGTACCAAAGTATTAAAAGCTTTTTGTTTTTATATTTAAATACAATTTATATAAAGAAGTCAGTTTCATACTTTAGGAGACAATTTTGAAGGCGAGGCTGTATAAAATAAATATTTAGCAAAAAATAAATGCTTTCTTGGCAGGTTGTGTTTAATAGTTCACCTGACAGAAGTGTGCAATTGTAGCTAAGATATCGTAATTGCAGGCGATTTATATGCTCATATTTAGAATCTGGCATTTGCTTGAGTATCCTAGTACGAATAGGGTAGAGAGATTCTAAGAATTTAGCTATTGAGAAATCCACCCAAGTCCCGGTGTTCGAAATGGAAATAAGCAAACTTCTTCATGGAGCCATATTCCTAGGTATCTGCACAAGGGGACAATCCAGCGTCTTCACTGTCTGGTGTATGCTGGAAATAAAGGGTAGATGGGCTTCTGTCTCCTGCTCTGCTCCACATGCCAAGTAGGCAACACTACCCTCTGAATGGCATCTCCATTAACTGGTGAAATATGCAAGTGGCAAAGTACCCAAACTAAATTTTATATACAGAGTTTTAGTAAATGGCTGGTCAATTTAATCTAAGAGCGTTTCAAACCTTGGCTCAGTTTTTTGAGGCAGTAAAAAATCAGCACGACTACCACTGCTGGTGGTTTCCAATACCTTCCTTTATTAGTTTGTCCAGAAGGCTTCTTTGATCCCCTTTACAGGGGAAGCAGATATGCCTTCTGGGCATTGGGAAAGATCTGAGGCCCCAATGCAGAAAGCGATTGCTTGATATAGCTTAGCCACAGCAGAGTGTTGACACACCTTGGAATTAGAAGGATGTCCTTCAATCCGTTCCTAAAACATTCTGGCTCGGAAACCAACCATAATCTTAGCCAGTATAGAACAGGATTTGATATAGCATTCATTAAGCAAACATGATCTGTGTATATCTTGTGTGAAGCGATACAAATGTAATGAGTAGTAGTGTGCAACGTAGGAAATTTAGGCACATCATAGGAATGATGCTTTGCAAAACATAAAGGGGCAGATTTACAAGCCCATTGCGCCACTTTTGCATCACTTTTCCCATGTTAAAAGTGACGCAAATGTGGCGCAAGGGACTTGTGAATCTGCCCCAAAGTAGGATGTACAATGGATTCCCAAAACTCTGAGAATCTGCTGCAAACGTGAAGATATCCTTACATTCTATGGGTTGTTTCAGATAGTTTGTCTCAAGAGTGGGTAGACTTCCATTGCCTGATGGATGGAAGTGTGCCACATATGACTTTCATAGCATAACATTACAAAACACACATCAACACACCATGACACAGCACAACATAACATGACATGACATGACATAACATGACATGATATAAGATAACATAACATTTCCCTGATACTTCAATCCCTGCAGCATTAGGAAAGAGCATTATATGAAATACAAAAAAATGAACTGGGTGCCTGATGTACTAAGATTCTATACACAAAAAGTGGTCTCAATATGGGTACCGAATCCTTGCAAGTGGAATCTGATTTTGCAAACCGATCCATGCACAATTAGGCTTTAGATCGAAACTCACAGGGAGTTGCAGAAAATTAGAATCCACCAAACGAATATTAATTAGGAAGGTCACAATTTAAAACTGTCTTTAAGAGGCTACAAACACAGAGATGGTGGCCTGCAAGGGACTGCAGACCACCATATCTGTGTTTGAAATTCCAAACTGCTAGCCTTGTTTTTTAACATCCAGAGTTTCTTTAAGGAACCAGTGATGCTTTAGAAAAACTTTTCCAGATTATTAACACTTCTGAACCAGCAGAATTTGCCAACCTAACTCTCGCAGAGGAAATAGTCTTAATGGGACCTCTTCCTCATTGTGAATCAGTTGCTACATCCTTTGAGTAGTTGATAATTGGTCAATAGTTTGAGAATAGTAGTACTGCTCTAAATCATTGATACACAGGATACCAAACTGCAATTTTGAAGGAACTTCCCTTTCACAATGCTTCCATATTGAAATTGTGTATGGTTTGCAAAACCCTGTTCACATGTCAGAAAAACATTTGCAAAAATAATTGTGTGGTCACACGCCAAGAGATTTTGCGAATCACAGGGTTTACCATCCCAAAATATTTTAGTACAACAGGCCTCAAAGTCTTATAGATAAGTAAAGTGTCAGTGAGAAATCTTGGGCGTACCTCTGGTAGCTGCGGCACAAGTGTGAGAGGTTTTCCTCAGAGGTATGTGAATACAATATTTAAGGAGCACCAACACTATATTATGTCAAGAAACCAAAGAGTAAAATGCACAAACCAAATCAGTACAAAGAGGAATATAAAAATAAAAGCAATTTAATGAATGAAACATGATCAAAATTACAAATGTGAGTGTGAAATTCGATGTTAGCCTCTGTGCTTTACCATGTGGTCACCCAAGGCCATTCTTGCTATGTCCAGAAACTTGCTCCACCTCATACAGTTTGGAAATCGGGATCACCTTTGAGGGTGGTGTGTCTGGGCAGAACGCAGAATCTAGGAGAAGACTGATTTATATACCCCTATAGTTCATGGCCATTGTGAAAAAGTCTACTTGCAATTTTATCAGAAGTGACATAAAAAATTTCTGGTCACATTAAAACCTCCCAAGCTGCCTCGGATACCCTTAAAAACATTAGTGGTACATTTGCCCAGCCTCACTCTATAACCAGGAGTTCAGCACAAGACCAAGATGCCACTTGTCCCCTGGTTCATCTCCAAAGATGCCCTTTTTGTCCAGTAAACTCACAAAGAAACTTGACACCAGCCTTGATCACTCTAGGGCTCTTAGAGCCTGTGCAAGGGAAGAAAAAGGAAGGTTGGAACTTTGCAGAACCAGATGCAAATGTGGACTAAAAGATTCCCCCACTTCTAAGCGTGGCACCAGGTATAAATATTGGACCATCTGAGCCACTCATAAGTACATTCCTGGTCCAGTGAATATTACAGAAAAAGGATTGCCTTGCTCCCCAGAGGACTATCCTGTTATTTGTGGCCTGCCTTGTTCCCCATAGGACTGCCCTGCTGCTTGTCATCCATCGGACAGAACTTTTGCTGCCAGAGGACTTTCCTGCTGCTTGATGCCCGCTTGAGGATGAAGGCAGCAGGTCCAGCCTACCTTTTCAGGCAGCAAGGCAGTCATCTGATAGCAGGGCAGTCCTTCTTCCGTAACTTCCACAAGTCCAGAAGGGTTCTGAGGAGTGGCTCTGGAGGTCCAATATTCTTAGCTTGTGTCAGTCTCTGTGTGGAGGGAATCTCTATACTACGCCCACAACTGTTTCTGGGAAGTTATTCCACGTCTCCTTTCAATGCTCCAAACTGTCTGAGGGTTACAAAAGGTCTGGCAGGTCTGGTGTTGGTTCCTTTTTTGTGTTCAAAAGGCATAACCATTTGAAGTCTATGTGAGTCCAGGTATAGGCTTGGCACTGCCATTCTCCAGTCATCTCGCCAGGATCGCCCATTATGTCCACACAGAAGCCCCCTTTTTGTTACTGCCTGGAAGCGATGCACAAAATTGGAACTTAATACCTGACTTCATCAGAGGAGTTGAAGCTACAATTCATTTGAGTGTAAATAGTAAGTTTTTACCTGCTCTCAATCACAAATTAGCACTTAAAAATGTAGAAAGGTGTTAGTCAATGGAAGAGGTTGTCATGGAGATGAGCCTTGCATTTACACTGTGTTAAGTTAGCATGAGCTTATTAGAAGTTTAAAGGCCATTTTTCCTTTCTGCTGCCTTTGCACACATTATTATAAATGTTTAGAGCCTAACAGACTGTTTTGCTTCACACAAGAATAATATGTTTTCCTATAGTAGCAGCTTTGCTTGGTAAGCTTTGTCTGAACAGTGAGTGCCGAGGCCTTCAAGGTTATTTCAACAGAGTGGTTGTTGTTCGGCCTGATCAGTGCACGTTCTAGACATAACATATATGCAGCTGTGGCCACCTCTGATTTTTGCGCGTTTAATAATGCAATGCGTAGGCATGTAAACACACTTGGAGAACATTGCATGCAGAGATCTGGAGTAGAAAATTATGTGATCCATTTCTACTAGGACCAGAGGCATGAGGCCGCCCTTGTAAACCTAAGAGACCTTCTGTAGATATAAAATAACCTACTAGCAAGGGAGGGTGAAATCTAGGTGTAATCTAGCCTATTTCCATTCCGCATTTTATCATGCTTTCTCCTTTTGTATTTTATGTAATAGTAACTATGCTGATAATCTTGTTGCTTATAATATGTCTGCTTGTATTAGCTAAGATTCTGCGCCTGAGAACACAGCATTAGAAATAAATATTTCAAACTTCCACGTGTCTTCATTTACTCCCAGTTTTGGACTAGTATGAGAGTACAACGAAAAAGTGTTCATGTGTTCCACATTGCCTGAGGTATTCTAAGTTCCATGTTCTGGGTTGTCTAATGATTGTGGGTATCGAAGAACCAATGAGACACTGATTGCTAGTCTGGTAGGGGATTTTGGTTACTAAGGTGAGTTTTGGTACACCCTAATTCACTGAGGTTCCAAGTCTCTATGCACAGTTCTGTGTATGAGCAGAATCCCTGCTATGTGGCGCCCAACGTAGGGCTCTTATTACATGACGCTTAAGTAGTACTTCATTCAGTCCTTAACCCCTTCGCTATTGTTTCCGGATAATAATAGCGTCGGACAAACCTACCTATAGTTACATAGGTCTTTTCAAGCTTGAATCTTTTCAAACGGTTTCCTTTTTAATTATTACCCAGTTGTGCTACTAAGTTTTACATTGTAGCTTTTTGTTCTCTGTGTCACTATGGCTGACATTGTTATACCGCACCATAGTCGCATTGCGGTTCGCAATCATTTGCAAGCATATAATGTTGGTTTGGAGGACATGGCAGTGATTTTAGTCGTAAGTGCTGAGGTTGCTTACCTCATATTCTACTCTTGGGTGGCCTTTCCTGGAGTGGAGGCAGCTACGCAGGTTTTTCACACTTGCACACACTCAGCCGTGCCCGCTGAATATGTTCCTTATAAGACACAGGAGATTCTGATTTCTGCACGGCAGCACCGAGTTTGGTTTGATGGCGCCCTTCCCCACATTGTAACGGCAGCTAAATTCGGTCCTTTGTCCATTTCAGGCGCTTTTTAGGCGGTTTTGGCTGGATTCACCCCGCATCCTCGCTCGGGGCAAGTTGCCGTTGCTGAATTACGGATCCTGTATAACTCTTCTATTAGTGTTATTCGGGCCCTAGTTCAATATATTACCCGTAATTTCTAGGGCGGGGCTCCTGGTGATGCGGCCCTTCCAGCTGGACCGAGCAGAATGAAGCTTAGTCCTGTGATGGTCAATGCAGTAATGGGCAATGATGATATGCCTTTTTGGCTTGCTGAGAAACTTGACCAGCTGGAGGCAGTTTTTTCTAATTCGAGTCCTGTAGAAAAACACAGGATTCTTACAATTAGTTTACCTAATGACTTTGTACCAGAGGCCAGTGATTGTGAGACATGGGGTAGAATTTTGCGGCAGTGTGCACGAGGTGCTTCGGCATTCCGTCAATGGCTGTCCTTCCGATGGTCATTAAACGTGTTCAGGACGAACACGGACCTGAGGCTGCGGATGAATTGGGAATGAGACTCGTTGGCACGTTTGATGTAGTAGCCGATCTCGTCCTTTCTAATGTAAAGGGAGATGCGGTGAACTTTCAAGTGGCTAATGCCTTACGCGATGTCCCCGATGCTGACAAACCCCGACAGTTACCGAGAATTATTACGGCTGCGTATAAAACCATTGGTCGCAATAATTTATGTGTCAAGCTCTTTACTGCTAAAGATAAAAAGGAAACCCAGGGTGCGAAGTCTGAAACAAACGTTCAACCCACAGCTCCAAAGAAAAATTGGAACAGAAATAAAAAACAGGTGAAGCAACAACAGAAACAGGAGTCCCGTCCCCCTTCACCAGTGCCTGCGTCTACTGAGTGCATTCATGATTTGCGCGACCGCACTACGATTAAGTTGCCTGATAGATTTCAGGTTCCTGATCAATGCTCTCCTCGCTCTTTACAGGACACATCGGCTTCATCGTCCCGTGGTGGAGGCGGCGGCAGAGGTCGATGTGGCTTGCAGAGTCGTGACAAGCCCCGCCGGAAAGACGGAAAAGGCAAGCAGGACAATTCTTCACAGAAAAGACTCCAGTTTCAGAAAAAGAAAGTTGCCACTTTAACAGTGAGATATGCCAAAGATAGTGAGAACGCAGCTTCGGAATCAGACATGGGCCCTAACATTGTTGGACAGCGCACCGGAGATTACCATAGTGCCAGAGGCCCTGCGGCCACTACTGAAGGTGACAGCGACTGACCAATATGTTGTTGTGGAGACAGCTGATACCAGAGTAGATCCCCCTGATAGACTTTATGAAATAGTCCTTTTAATTGAAGGTGACATACATCGTACCATAAAAGGGGTATTTTGGGAAAATCTTACAACTACCTATGACATTTTGTTAGCGGAGGCTGACTGGCCACCACCTTTTATTCTCGCAGCTCCAAGAGGCTAGGAGGTGATCCTCCCTAGTTTCGCGCACATGGTCTCGAAAGAGCATGTCCTGAGTTTTGCAGAAGAGTGGGCTAAAGCCCTTGCGCCGGCTCTGTACCATACTCACTGTGGTTGGGATACATTTTCCCCACACCACGAGATTCCCTTACGGTCTATGCCACAGCCTCAACCTAAATATCCCATCCGACGGGAAGCTAAGGCTTCCGTTAGGGAAATCTTTGAACAATTGGAATATCAAGGTGAAATTGAAACTCGCGTGTCACCGATGAATAACTCACTTTTTACTGTGACCAAGCCAGACGGTTCGTACCATTTGGTATTAGATTATAGGCATTTAAACTAGCATTTCCGTACTTGTGCACTGCAAAATATCCACGGCTCTGCTTTAGTGGATGGTCTTGTGCGAAAAAGGTTTAAGACCACACTTGACATATCCAACGTTTTTTTGCCCACAATTTGGATGGTCTAAGTTCCCAATGGACCAGTTTTACCTGTGGCGGCAAACAACAGCAATTTAAATGCCTGGCCATGGGCTATAAGAATAGCCCAGGTGTGTTTGCTGCCTGCATCGTCTCTCTCTTGGAGAGAGTTGACCCAGATGCGTGTTCGTATGTGGATGACATCTATCTCACAGACGACGAAATTTGGGCGCATCTATGTCGCGTTGACCGCATCATTTGTAACTTTGCAGACTTCGGTTACAAATTCAACTTTGCAAAGTCACATATTGCAGAGTACACAGTGTTGTTCCTGGGCTACGAGCTCAACAATAAAGGTCGAAGATTGGCTCCTCACTTCTTGGAGAAATGCGCACAGCTGTGACCTCCTACAACTCTGAAAAAAAGTACAGACCTTACTGGGCTTTTTGAATTTTGGGTATACTTACATTCCGCAATATGCCCAGCGTATCAAGCCTTTGTATGCTTTGATACACAACCTACTTTTACCAAATCATGCTGGCTGCCTAAACATCCAGCCATTTTGCAATCTTTGCAGGCTGATCTTCTAGAATCTAAATTCTTACTGAATCGTGATAACCACACCAACCTGGTGACAAGACTCATCCCTGGGGCGGTGGGTTTCACTTACCTTACTTTTAACGAAGGAGACACAGTACCTGTTGCTTACAAGTCACAGACACAGTTGTACATTTCTAATAAGTCACTTGGATGTGTTTATTTAGATCACTGCAGTCCCTTTTCTTCTGATACTGCGTATAAGTACATCTTAGTAACAGTTGATTCATGCGAACGCTTTGTGTGGGTGTAGCCACACTGCAGCGCTGATTCACAAACTTTCATAAGAGACTTGTGTGTCTTTGTAGGGATTTTTGCCTGTGGCACCTTCCATTTTGATAAGGGTCCTGCTTTCGCCTCTAAGGCGTATCGGGATGCAATGACTTCTTTGAGGGTCCAATTCAAGTTTTTGGTCTCCATACAGACCTGAGGGTAATAGTATTGTGGAATGAATGACCCGAGATTTAAAGCAGTCTTTGACAGCTAGGGTTATAGGCACTGGCAGGAACTGGCTGGCCCACCTCAATAGCGTGCAGCGTGCCCTTAATAATCTCCCTAGAAGGTCTCTGGGTGGGCGGACCCCATACGAAATGCTCTTTGGTATAAAGATGTTTGTGCTGGACCTTGACGGTCTAGACCAGGCGGCAGTTGCTGCCTCCTTTGACGTAGATGAACAGTGCAATGTTTTACAGGATCTACAAAAGATGAGAGACAGTCTTGCAAAGGAACACCTGCTCTCCACATCTGAGGCTGCGTTGCAGATTCTGGAAGTTGACTGGCTACCCCAAGTTGCAGAACTGGTTCGAGAGAAGATCAAAAACAAGAAGGAGTTTGGTCCCTCATATCGAGCTAAGGTTCCAGTGCTTGGTGTGAAGGTCACAAGAACAGTCATTTTAACACCACTTCTAGGTTGTAAAGCTAAAAGGTATATCTCCATTGACAATCTCAAACTACACAGAGTGGCCAATTCTTTTTAGTATGACTCCGGCAGACTCATGTCCATCGATTTTGAGAAAATCTGCTTTGGCCCCGACTCCTAATCCCAGGCCTGATGTTGCCCTCGAGATGCCTGCAGTTTCAAGTCCTTTATTGAGTTCACTACCTTGTGCTCACCTTGATGAGACTGATTATACTTACCCATCTGACTTATCGATGCCTGATTTGCAAACGTGTTTGGCTACAGAATCCAGATTTTCATTTGATACTGACTCTCACACATCAAAGACCCCTTCCAAGATTTCTGTTCTTGCAACGCTGTTTAAAAAACATTTTTTGATTCCTCCTTGGACCTACATTTGGTTGGTGCTTTTTATCGATTTACCTGTTCATGTCTATTGGATTTTGTGGTGTATTATTTCCGCCTTGTCAGCGGACACTTTGTTGAAGAAAGAACATGCATTTGACATATTAATGGAACATTGGCTCCCCATTCCTCATCACACAGATTGAAGAGGGACGTGGGTTTTGTTATATTACTGCTTGGCCCGTTTTAGATTGGATTGTGTGGGATGCTATTAGATTTCAAATCCATGGGCCCACTGAGGTTATAAACTTCCCAAATGTCTTGAGGGTTTCTATGGGGGATGTAATTAAAGAAACTATACATTCTGATGATTGGGATGTTCAGGCCGTAGAAGCTTTGTTTTCTGATTTGAAATACTATGCTGCCTTTGATGCTGAAGATTTGTATTTAGATTCTGCAAATTATGGTGATTTGTTTTATTATCAACATTTTGGCAATCACTACCTGCATAGAGCAAATACCAGGAGGAATACTGGTAATTATACACAGTGGGAACATTGTCCCGCTCCTGTACAGGCCAGTTCCACTTCTTTTTAAAGAGGTTCACCTATTTTACTGATTTTAATCAGTCAAATCCCAATGCATTTTATTTTAAAATGACTGAAAATGTCCACTTCCAAGGTTAGACTTACCCACACAAAATTATTGTATTCAAAGTCCTTTTTGGACCAATTGACAGTTGGGGGCTACGAGCTGGGGAAAGATACTATTGACCTTAAATCTGTTTGGGGTTCTAAAAGTTGGCAAGTGCAAGGCAGTGAGGCTTTGCATCGTGCATGCCTCATCCCAAACCATATGCTGTTTTTGAATTCTACAATTTCACAGACAACTTGCTTTGGATTGGCTACTACAAAAAAATTAAATGCTCCTTCTTTTCCTGAATTAGAGGAATATTCCGGTTGGAATGATAATAACAAGTTTTCCATCAGAGAATTACAGACTCTGTTACTGAATTCTTCCTTTAACATATCCAGTTTGGATCCTAAGGGTTGGTTGCTGTGGCACAGAAGTGTTGATTCTTGCCAGGATCGTTTTCTGGGTTTAGCTCCAGGCTACATACAGGTCAGGGTGGATCCCTGTTTAGAAAGTGGCTACCTATTCTGTGGGCAAATTATGTCAGAGTTGGCTAAAACATTCCACTTTGGCGTAAGTTAAGATGCATGTATCCAAATTGACTGACGATGTTGATCTGAATGATTTTGTGACAGGCCCGGCTTCTGGCTGATCTAAAAGATGGATATATGCTATTTACAACTAAGTTTTGGAAACTGTCCCTAATTGAGGCGGCTTCCCGCATTAGAGCTATAGATCATGCAAATTTAGAAAAAGTGCTAGCAGTTGTAGATAACAGCATTAACACGCTTTCTTCCTGCATTTAAACGTTAGATAACATTGTGTCATCTGTTGTTAATATTGTGCAAGATGAGGTGTCTGCTTTGTACCATGTTCAAAATCAATTGCGTTCTATTATGCAGTTTGCATGGACCTTGCAAACTCTGAAAGCAGGAAAAGTGCCATGGTACTATATGAATACGTCATCGTTATTTCCCCGTTTAATTTGACTGAAAAGCAATGATTTATGTCAATGAAAGATGCAACTCTTTCTATGTTACACATTGAAAAGTTAGAACCGTTACCATTTTCTGTGGCTGAGACCAATTCGGCAACGTGGCTTATCCACGGCTTAATAACTCTACCTTTTCCCCTATTCAAATTCGAAGCCTGAATGAAGTACTATGCAATTGGCAGATATGAACCTCTGGGCACCGCTTATCTCCATGAAGCTTGGTCACTACCATTTACCTATAGATGCATTAGGGAGGGAAAAGAGGTTTACTTAAATGGTGAAGATTGCACTACAACACCAGATCACTCATTAATGTGTAGGAATATCCAATTACATGGCTCTTGTAACCAGAACGAGCCAAATTTAGCCTGTATTTTGAAAGGTACACCAGCACCTGCTATCATACCAACATTCACATTACTGGAAAACGGGAGTTATTTACTTTTAAATAATGAAGATTGTTGTGGGATGGTAGCAGGATTTCCTTATGTGGTTACCGTCAGTGAGCGTGTGGTTTGCTGTAAAAATGTAATGTTTCCACCTCCACATGGGAAGCTTGATGTTTCCATCTGGCCAACGATTCCGACCTTGAAAGCAGAGTTCAACAAGATGAGTCATATACGAGCTCTATTGTCCCAGACAGAAGTCACCCTCACATCTGCTCGTGAAACATTTGTCCTTCACGTGGCAAACACCCGCACAGAAGTGCATGCTTTATTAAATACAGATTTGCCCTTGCATTTCAGAGAATTCATTCACACTATCTTTAATGCATCCTCCACCACATGGCTGGCTCTCTTTTTTACAGTTGTTAGAAGAAACCCTGGGCGCAACACTACGCTCCGCCCACGGAGTGTACGTAGTGTTGCCTACTTTGCATTTTGTAAAGTAGGCGTAGTAGGCAACACTATGCACGCTCCGTGGACAGTGCGAAGTTGCACGCCACCCGCCTCCCTCCCGCCCTCTTCTACATACATAATTTTAAGTAACGAGTACAATAAAAGTACATAAAAGCACTTGCCTGGTCCGCGGCATCCCAGGGCTCCCTCTTCTATTTTGCGCCGACTTCTCCCATCGAAATGCACATGCGCTCTTGCATGAAATGCGCATACGCGGGCGGCCACACATGCGCATTTCGATGGGAGAAGTCCGCACAAAATAGAAGAGGGAGCCCCGGGACACCGCGAACCAGGTAAGTGCTTTTATGTACTTTTATTGAACTCGTTACTTAAAATTATGTATGTAGAAGAGGGCGGGAGGGAGGGGGTGGCGCGTTGTGGGCTACACGAAGTGCGTGAGAGGGCGTAGCATCATGCCGACTTCACGTAGCTTCGAGTAGCCCCACTACGCATACTACGCCCAGGGTTAGTTAGCAGTTGCCTTGTGTCTTCTTTTCAAACTATAATTGGTGTGTTCCCGGCATTTTTTCATTCGATTTTTTCCAGCCTGTTGGTGGATTTCCCTTAATATTGGCTCTGGTTGCAGGCGTACTTCTGCTGCTTTGTTTATTTCAAAATGGATGCACGTCCTGTATTACGAGAACACCTGTCGCGACTGCTGCTGCTCCGCAGCCAAATGCTTGAATATTATGGAGTGCTGCCTCTTGCTTCTTTGAGTGCAGCATATGGATTATCGTTTTGATTTTCCTTTTTCACATGCGTCCAGCCTGTCTTTCATTAACTGAGTTGCGATTTTCGACTGGGCCCTGGATTTTTGTCTCTACAATACGGTGTCTCCCAATGCGGATTATGATCAGCTTATGAGCCCCTTGGTTGCTCATGAATTGCTTTGTTCTGGCAGAGGGATTATGGCCTTTGCAGCGATGCATGGAGTCATGGGACATTGGAATGTTTTCGCAGCGGCGCAAGATTTCTTGGCACACAGCTTTATTGAGGATACACCGAGTTGCCCTCTGATGGTGCTAGAGGCTACGGTAATTGAAGAACATGTATGTCCTTTCCCTTTGCTAAATTGGATGGCTGACATGTTTTCGGATGAGAACAGTGACTTCCTATTGGAGGCTGTTGCTACGTATTTTGCATATAGATTGTTGGATTGAGATGTGTCATCGCTTCTCTCTCTTCCATGACCGAGGTCACAAGTTGGAGATCGGATACTTTTTATATTTCTTTTCTCAGCTTCAATTTTCCTCTGCCCAGACCTATTGACTTCATTATGTTACTGACTAGAAGTACATTTAAATTAGGGAGTTCCCGTTTTTTCCCTGTGGCAATTTGTACTTGGTTCTGACTGCTGTTCTTGAACTCTGCTTTCCAAATTTGCCCTTTGTCTAACCGTGCTCGGATCAAGGGAGGGTGTCATGGGGATGAGCCTTGCATTTACACTGTGTTAAGTTAGCATGAGCTTATTAGAAGTGTAAACATCATTTTTCCTTTTTGCTGCCTTTGCACATGGCACACATTATTTTAAATGTTTAGAGTCTAGCAGACTGTTTTGCTTCACACGAGAATAATATGTTTTCCCATAGTTGCAGCTTTGCTTGGTAAGCTTTGTCTGAGCAGTGAGTGCCGAGGCCTTCAAGGTTCTTTCAACACAGTGGTTGTTGTTCGGTTTGATCAGCGCACGTTCTAGACATAACATATATTCAGCTGTGGCCACCTCTAATTTTGGAGCATTTAATATTGCACTGTGCAGGCATGCAAACACACTTGGAGAACATTCGCATGCAGAGAGCTGGTGTAGAAAATGATGTGATCCATTTCTACTAGGACCAGAGGTACGGGGTCACCCTTGTAAACCCAAGAGACCTTCTGTAGATATAAAATAACCTACTAGCAAGGGAGGGTGAAATCTAGGTGTAATCTAGCCTATTTCCATTTAGCATTTTAACATGCTTTATCCTTTTGTATTTTATGGAATAGTAACTATGCTTTTAATCTTGTTGCTTATAATATGTCTGCTTGTATAAGCTAAGATACTGCACCTGAAAACACGGCATTAGAAATAGATATTTCAAACTTGCACGTGTCTTCATTTACTCCCAGTTTTGGACTAGTATGATAGTATAACGAAAGAGTGTTCATGTGTTCCACATTGCCTGAGGTATTCTAAGTTCCATGTTCTGGGTTGTCTAATCATTGGGGGTATGGAAGAACCAATGAGACACTAATTGCTAGTCTGGTAGGGGATTTTGGCTACTAAGGTGAGTTTTGGTACACCCTAATTCACTGAGATTCCAAGTCTCTATGCACAGTTCTGTGTATGAGCAGAATCCCTGCTACAAGGTAGGCCTTACAGCAGTGAAAAAAACACTTTATGAGGTTTTCACTGCCATAACTTGTAAAACTTAAGTACACATGTCCTGCTTTTTAAATACAACAAAGCCTGCCCTATTAGCATTTGAGCCTACTTTTGTGGCGACCTGTAAATATTAAAAATAAAGGCCTGGAAAAAGGTTTATTTTGCTATGTTGAAATGGCAGCTTAAAACTGCACTACATGCTGCTGTAGCAGGCCTGAAACATGTTTTAAAAGGCTACTGTCGTGGGTGACACAATGAGTGATGTAGGCCCACTGGTGGTATTTAATTTACAGACCCTGGGTACATGTAGTGCCATTTACCAGAGGATTACGAGTAATGTGGCATTCATTTTTAGGCCACTTTTACCATGTGTTAAAGAGAGAGCACAAGCACTTCAGAATGGTTTAGCAGTGGTAAAGTGTACAGGGCCCTAAAGCCAATCAAAACAAATTCAGCTAAACAGGAGAGAAGAAGGCAAAAAACGTTGGAGGAATACCGCACCAAGGATATCAGGTCTAGCACTCAGGGACTACAAGCTGCTCCTTGAGCCCGTCGTACATGTGACGGTCTATGCACTTGAACAGAAAGCTTTATTTGAAGGGAGCCAGTGAAGCTGTCTAAAAGTGGGGGCTACATCCTTAGTTTTAGAAGTCTACCAACCTGGCTGCAGAAGCATTGAATTTTTTATGAAAAAATAAAGGTTTTGCCTGGTCAGCGTTACCTTTTTGTGGCCTTTTAATTTTTGAGGATGGAGAAAGGGTGGCAAGCACTTTTGGGAACCCTAAACAGTTGAGGATTTTTGGAACCAAAATGGAAATTGAAAGATATGCTCATTGTCCACTCAAATGTATTGCTTTTTTAAAATGTGTTACTGGTAGCATTCCTTGAACTTGGGTTTGAGATTAGTTATTTGGCTCACTGTCCAGGCATTGCAAACTTTTTAACCCTTTCAAGCCCATCCAACAATTTTTTAACACTAATTTCCCGAGAACTACTTTTTCGATTTACAGCAAACCTAGGAAAGGCACTTCCTTGAGTAAAGCTCCAGCTTCTTTCGAAGACATATGTAATTTAATTTTTTATTTTTTTCTCTACATGTCAGAAAATAGTTCAGAGGGAGTTAAAATAGGACATATCACTTTTTGACAACTCAATTTATTTACCTATGGTTGATCGGTCTGTATGAAACTTGCTATGCCAAACCCAAATCGGGATAACTTTCTCTGGAAAGTATTATGTAGAATCAGCATACACACAAACATTAT
This sequence comes from Lissotriton vulgaris, assembly GCF_964263255.1. Classification (NCBI taxonomy): domain Eukaryota; kingdom Metazoa; phylum Chordata; class Amphibia; order Caudata; family Salamandridae; genus Lissotriton; species Lissotriton vulgaris. The sequence continues at coordinate 510,143,899 of NC_141693.1, read as the reverse complement.
TTTTTTTTAAAAAACATATTTTCAATGGAAACATTCAATTAGGGAGTAAAGATGACGATGGTCTAACCTACCTGCCATGTTGCGCTGCCTCTCTCCCTGATGATCCCTGACTCGGTGATCACAATGATACCTCTCTGGCAGCTGACGTGCTCAAAGGCAGCTTGTCAAATCGTGCTCCGGATCTGTATTGAAATCTTTGGAGGTAGACGAGCGGTTGCAGCAGAAACCACAACTCACTCGATAAAGGTGCAGAGGATGGCAGGACACTCCGGTGGAGGGAAAGCGTGTGTACTTCCAGCGTGCACCGCTGGAGCCGCAGTCAGCAGGACAGTGCAGGGAGCGCATGGATCACTATCGGGGATGCTGGGAGAGTCTTTCTAGCAGCGGGAAAAGGACCAGGAGAGAGAAGGCCCCAGTAAGCCCAGTAAGCCTAAGCTGGGTGGGAATAAGAAGCAATATGGAAGCAATATGGAAAACATCAACCCGCATTGGGACACCCAGTGGAGGGATCGCAGTCCCTGATTAAGACTATGTTCACAGCTGCAGCACTGGGGGTGTTAAAAAAGTGACATCCCCAAGGAAATATACATAATTCCCCCTAGTCGAGGCAGAGGACAAACAACAGAATAAACAGAAGGGAGAGGCTAGCTTAAATCAAGGCAGGAGAAAAACCAAGGTGGATGCTTGGTGAATGGAGCTGGGGGTGGCACTCACCCAATATTGTAGCAGAGATGGTGGATGCAGGTGAGAGTGAGGGCAATAAAAAGGAGGGAGAATCAATTCCAACTGAAGCTTGGCAAAGTCAGTGAAAGACGCTTGGGTCCCCAGTTGCAGCAGGGGGTGAATACTACTTCTCTCTAACTGAAGTCACAGATTCCTCCAGGCAGGAGAGCCTTTTATCGAGCAAGGATAACACCTCAGACTCCAAGAGCTTCATAGAGGATTTGCAGCTCACCCACAGAAAGACATCTTCAAGAAAAAAACCAAGAACAGGAGAAGGAAGAGCTGCTGGTCTGAGGGCAGCCACCAACAAAGTAAATGGGACTATTCTAATGCCCAATTGTCATTTCAGGAGACAGGAGAAGCAGCTGGAACACCTACAGGAAATCCGGAGTCCTCACTATCCACTATATTCTCCTCATTAAAGCAGATGCAAGAAGGGAATAGAAATGAGAGTTGCCGGGCTATGATTGCCACTAAAAATGTGCAAGGAGGATTCTTAATATAAGTAAGAGCTGTGGAGAGATCACAGAATGATTAGTGATGGTGGAAGGATGGACGGAGTTACTGGAGGCACAAGTAGAGACTCTGAAAGTGGAACATACATCTCAGGGAGAGGCATTTGCAGATGCTATATCCACACTTGAGGATCAGAAATACAGTCAGAGGCAGAACAACTTACGCTTCCTGGGAATACCAGAGAGGGCAGAGAGTACATGGTGAGGTAGGTTAGAGGTGCTTTTCCGGATTTGACTTAATGGGACTGGGACAATAAGGTCCAGCGAGCACATAGCTTTCCACTCATGGTAAAAATGAATGCACAAAGAGGGTCGGAGAAGCCTAGAGCAATACTGGTTTTCTTCTGCAATTTTCTATTGAGGCAAATAATCTACGATAAGGCTTGTCCCAATTCACAGAAGACATTTAAAAATATCTCCTTTTATGTCAAACTGGACTTTACGGACACTACCTGGAATGAAGTTGGCTCCTCTGGCAGCTCATCAATTTATTCCAGCAAATTGGGGACAAAGCCTACCTCTAGGATCCGGCCAGACTAAAAACAGTGTTTAGGGGGCATATCCGTAGCTTTGTCTCCAAGAGTCAGGCCCAGTGAAATCTATCTGGTATTAAACCTGGGACCAGTGTAAGCAAAACAAAGGGGGCAAGCAGGTGGGCTCAGATGGCCAGTCAGGACATGGGGCAAGGTAGAAGTACAACCCAAATGTCTAGCCTGGGTAGGGTGTAAAAGTCTTATCTTTTTTTGCTGTCATGGATTAGGTGGGGGCGGCGTGGCAGTGGATGGAGCACTCACCATCACTCAGGCTTGGCCTGATTACTCATGTTTCAGGGGTGGGAGGAGGGGTTAGGGAGGGGTAGCCATAAAAAAGGGTGGAAGGGAGGATGAGGCTTGAAAGTGGGATCTATTGAAGGCAGACGAGTATGGGAAAATGCACCTGTTGTCAAACAGGAAAGGAGGGGTAAGCACAATGATATTTAAATGGTCAGCATAGGGAAACGAGCAGGGGTACTGAAATTTGCAACGATCAACATATGCGGGCTTAATGATTTAAAGAAAAGGCAAAAAACGGCACAAGGACTTAGGGCACTGGAGACAGACATTATCTGTCGACAAGAGACTCACATCGAGGGATCAAGAAAAGGTCTCTTAAAGAATTTGGGGCTGAAATTGATCACAGGTACCACAGGTACCACCCAAGCTACCAGAACTTGGGGTTGTCGGTCCTAGCTCAAAATAATAAAGTACAGTTCGTACATCTTGTACAGACTCAATGGGGAGGTGGGTGATTACAAGGTGTAATCTGATGGGGATAGATCATTCACAATTTACTCAATTCATGGATCGGTGCTGGATAATCCAGGGTATGTAATTGGTTGAATAATAAGCTTGTGCACTGGCCACTACCCATTATAATATGTGGGGACTTTAATATTAATCTTCTGAACAACTGTGAGGCGCATCGGGGGTAGGAAACCCAGGATATTGAAAGCCTTATACAATTTATGTGACACACATAGGCTAGTAGATGTTTGGGCCAAGCCTAAACTATTTGAGAATGGCTACACATATTTCTCAGCCCCGTATTCAAAGCATTGCAGGATGGTATCATCGGCTGTACAACAAGACTGCAGAATTAACAGATTCCCCAGGTTTCTGTTAAACCACAACCTGTTAGTGTTAGAAATAGAGAGGACAGGAATTGCACCTAAAACTTCGTCCTGGACCTTCAAGAGATCTCTGTTAGGGATAAGGGCTATCAAGAGCCTATGGGGGCTTGGATACTTGAATTTTTTAATCAAAATCTAGATTCTGCTCCCCTGATAACTGTTTGGACTGTTTCAAAGCAGTAGTTAGGGGGAGACAATTCAATTCTCCTTGAAGAAAGGGAAAGATGAGAAACGAAGGGTGAGTGAGCTGTATACTAGACTAACCAGGGCAGAGCAAAAGCTTGTTATGGCGGTACAGCAGGGAAACAATCTAAAGTCCATTCAAGAAGAAATAAGACTAGCCAAAGCTTCTATTGGGAATCTCCGTTAGAGAAATCAGTCAACAAGATAGCAAGTAGCAAATAGGAGGCTTAAGAGCTTAGTGATAAGATAGGACACCAACTCGCAGTTCGTACCCAACAGGAATATGGCTGTAGTACAATTATGCATATTAGGGATGCAGTATGATGTGGTTCAGGGCAAGGAGGAGCTAAGGGTGGTGTATCACAAGTTTTATAAAAATCTATATCAGGAGGAAATGGTTGGCTCAGAATACCAAAAAAAATAACAAATAGATTAGTATCTAAAACCTGCTTTAGGGGAACCGCTGACAAAAGAGGGACACAGAGCAGCTGGAAGATTCTATGACATGCGAGGAGGTGCTTGTAGCACTCACACGTCTGTCAGACTGGATCGATCTAATACTGGTGGAATTCTATGAGGTCTTTTTTGAGCAAATCAACAAAATTATGTTTGGCATTTTCAGATAAACCTTTGGGGGAGAGAACCCTCCAAAGTCATGGGCTGAGGCAAAAAGTTTGGTATTCACCCCTCCCAAAAAAGCAATAAAGGAACTAGGTTCTTACCTTCAAATCACATTAATGAACTGTGACCCCAAGATATATGCAAAAATGCTAGCAGCCCAATTGGCCTCCTTAATTGATGGTATGGTGACCCATTGGCAGCATGGATGTATTCTGTGGAGAAGCACTATGGATCATATTCGGAGGCTAAACACTCTGTTTAATGTGAGGAAGGTGTCTGGGGACCCTATGGTCCTGCTGTATGTGGAAAAAGCTATTGTTAGGGTCTCCTGGCACTTTCTTTGGGCAGTAATGGCTGGGAAAGAGATATGCCCTAACTTTATTATGGCTATAAAAGCCCTTTATGATAACCTGGTAGCAAGAGTAGGGATAAACGGAGAACTAACAGAGATGGTGACGATCACAAGGGGAACACGACAGGGATGTCCATGCTCTCCGCTACTTTTTGCACTCTATATAGCTCCGTTTTTAATTAAATTAAATCAGAATTCAAATATAGAACCAATAATTTTACATGACAACAACACTAAGATCCTGGCATATGCCAACTACGTGGCCGTGGTTACCTCTGACCCTGAGGCTGCAATCAAAATGATAAAAGAAGCAGCATCATTATTTGGGGAACTGTCTGTGTATTCGCCGAATAAAGAAAAAACACTGATAATTGTCAATGAATTTACTAGACTGAATGATTATAGAATACTACAGAGTGCAACATATTTAGGGGTAGTTATTGGGGCCAATCTTGATGCTGTGGTCAGTGAGAATCTAAGACCAGTATTAAAGAAAACAAAAGCCACACTTTGTATGCTGGCTAATCCCCATCTGGCGGTAGAAGGTCACTGCAATTTAATTAAATTGGTATATTTCCCTAAATTTTAATATCTAATGAGAGCCATCCCACTCAGTCAGTCAGGATATCTTTATTCGACTTATTCCAAGTCATACAAAGAAACAAAAGCAATAAAAACATGACATAGGATACATGCATAACCTTACGTTTTCTTAAAAAGCAGCAACCTACATATACGTTTAAAAAATACTATATACAAAATTGCTAAGGCAAAATTTGACCAGCAGCTTTCACCCTAGCAGCAGCCACTAGGAAATTTGCAATGCAGAAGGTTGTACGGGGGTTTGTCAAAAGCTGTAAATAGAGCAGCGCCGGGCGTACCTGTGTAAAACCCGCTTCTTTCAGAATGGGGAGCAAATATTTTTTCCTCTGCTCATGATACAAGCTACAGAACATGACGAAGTGCATTGTGTCCTGCACCGAGAAATCATCACAACTGCAAGGTGGGGCTAGATCTGGCTTCTGCCATCGCTTAAAAGAACCTAAGTAAAAATGTAACAGGTTAAACCTAAACTTTGTCAGTAAAAACCTATGGTAAGGGTGCGTAACGAAACTGACATAAGGTGCAAGAGAGGGAGCACTAACCAAAAGGTTATATGACCTAACTGTAGGCTTCAATAATTCGACATCCTCGCGTCGCGCTTCCTTCCTTTCCATGAATGCCTTTTTTATATGAGCTATGTCCAAGGCCCTGATTTTTTCTGGGCATGAAAAAAGTTCTGGGCGACCCAAGTCTGTGAATGATTTAATTAGATAGGCCAGCCATGGAATGCTCCTATGTTTGTCTAGAGAAAGAACATCTTTCAGTATTTTATGATTCAGTGGGAGATCTTCATTCAACCACATTTTCAGCCATAGGATCAGGGGCGCTAAGCTCAATAAATCCGACAAATAGGGTAAGCCCACCTCTTGATGGATCGAATAAGTTGGGGCTGACTGGGGTACAGAGAGAAGGGATCTAATAAATCTATTTTATGCTCTCTGGATAGGATCAAGATTTACATAGCCCCACAAGGGAGATCCATATAGAGCAATAGCCACAGGCTTACACTTATAGATCTTCAGTAGGGCTTCCATTGGCCTAGCTCCCAACTTACCCGCAAAGCCCAGGTTTGCTGAGGAAGACCTAGTTACGGCCAACCTTTTTGCTCTTATCTGTGGCCCCCATGTACCCTTTTGGTCAAACAGAACGCCCAAGTAGGGGAATGTAGTTACCTTTGAGACAGGGACCCCTCTGCAAAAGAATGATTTATGACTTTTTTTGGTACACTCACGCCCCATTACCATCATATGTGATTTGGAAACGTTAACCTTCAGGTCCAAATTATCCATAAAAGATCCGAAGGCGTCCAATAGGAGCTGAAGTCCAACGCCAGTGCGGGCTATCAGCACAGCGTCGTCCGCGTACAGGAGTGCCGGAATTTGTACATCTCCTGCAAACGGGACGTCCGCGTCCTGGCCACGCAGATGTGCCCCCAGGCCATTGATATAGATGGTAAAAAGCGTGGGGGCTAAGATGCAACCTTGCCGTACCCCCCTTAGAGATTTAAACAGTGGAGTACATCTACCGTTATTTGACACTCGTACGGCTGCAAAAAGCTCCTGATGCAAAGCGGCCATGAATGTAACCAAAGCCTCATCGATGCCCATCTCCAACAGGATCGCCCACAGTTTTGACCTGTTAACAAGGTCGAACGCCGACGAAAGGTCCATAAATGCAAGGAACACCGAACCCTCCTTAGCCACCGTATACTTAGAGATGAGTAAGTGCAGGTTAATACATTGTTCAATGGTCCCTTTTCTCTCTCTAAAGCCGTATTGCAGTTCGGACAACCCGCCACAACCCTCAACGTTCTCCCTCAATCTGGATAAGAGGACTCTACCCAGGATTTTTACGGTTGAGTCCAAGAGGGATATGGGTCTATAAAATGCGGGATCGTCCCGCCGTCCTTTGTTTTTAAAGATGGGGACGATGGTAGATATGGCCCATGAGGCGGGGGCTGGATTACCGGTAACTGCATTAAACACGTTTGACAAGACCTCAGCCCACAGTTTAGGTGAAAACATGAAAAAATCAGCGGGTACTCCGTCTGGACCAGGTGCCTTATGTTTAGTGGTTGCCAGCAGAGCTTTTTCCACTTCTTGCGGATTGAAGATAATAGGATGAACATCTGTGTTATGGGGTATGCCTTTTTTAGTTCCTTCATCGTCGCCCCCATATACGTTTTCAAAAAAAGACAGCCAAGACTCGTCAGTAATCACGCAATCCATGGGAGCATTACTGTCATCAAGAAATAAGGGCTGTTTGATGATCTCCCAAATTCTCCTACTGTCCTTCAGTACAGCCGCTGAAAGGAGATTGTCCCATGATTCGCGTTTAATATTGTCTTTACGGTTCTTAATGGCTGCTTTATAGGCTTTCCTTAATCTCGAAATGTCTTCTTTGACCCTAGGAACGGTTTTAAGTGCCGCCAGCAGTTCTCTGTGGGCTTTCGAGCATGCAGGGTCGAACCATCGCTTATGTCCAAGGGCTCCCTGGATAGGTTTGGCAAGAAGGTCCTTAGAGACCTGATCACATATTGCCTCGTAAGCTGCTATTCTGATATTCCCTTGGGTGCCCGAGTCTCTACAAAGCTCCACCTGAGCTTTGATTTTAGGGTAGCATTTTTCATAAAAAAATTCCGGAATTATTTTTGCCCACTTTACACGTCTATCTTGGCCATCCCACTCATCATTCGCACCCTCTGGTTTAAAAAATTCGAGAATCTGTTTTTAAAATTCATTTGGTCATACACCAAGCCAGAAGAGCTGTTAAGTATTTAAAACTTCCTGAAGAACGGGGGGAATCGCCCTACCTAATTTGAGGCTGTATTATTGGGCTACCTGTTTGATAAACTATTCAATACTACTTAGGGACTGCCCCTGTGAGAGTATGTTGACTTGTCCACCTATCTATGAATTACTGATCGGGCGAAGGCCTGGGGTTGCCTATGTGAATTAGGATACTACAAAAGGGTCAGATTCAAGACTCTTTTACCTGCCTTTCAGACATGGGTTCCTATTCAGAGACTACTAGGGATTGGGAAACGAAATGCTTATACAACTCTACAGTATAATGAAAATCTTCTCGGGATATTCAACGATTATTGGATGGTAAACTAGGTTCAGATGGGATTTGTTAATATAGATGTTTTTATACAAATCAGGGTTTTACATTTTTTGAGGAACTTAAGGGGAAACTTAGACTAACACATAAAGAAGTTTTTACGTTTCTCAAATTTCCTGCAGAAAAAAATGAAAGAAGGAGAAGGAACTAAAAACAACGAGAGAGTAAGAAAGCTGCAGCAGGGGGTCTCTCTCCGAACTGGCTTGGTATATAACTTCTTGAATACACTCAAGGCAGATGATGTAGATAAAATTGCTGAAAAATTGGAAAACAAGTTAAACGTTCCGGTAGAGACAGTTTATCATGCCTTCTTAGTGGCTCAGGATGTTTTAATGTCTGCTAAGCTACAGGTTTATAAAACATATTTTTTCTCTACTATACACCAGATCTGATTGCCAAGTGGTGTACAGGGAAGGAGACACAATCCCTGCAACGTTCTTTATTCAAGCTCGATATTATTCATGTGTATGCAACCTGCAATGCTCTTACAGGGGTATTTGGGCAGATTGAAGGTTTTTTAAGAGATGAATTCGGAACAGAAACAACTATAATGCCAACTCTAATTTTACTGTGAATCAATGAAAGCGGCATGGCTGAGGAAGGTAAGGGGCTGATGAGCATTGATATGACTAAATTCTGGTTGTGTATTGCTTTAGCATGGCTGGATACAAATCCTCCCTCCTATCAGTTTATACGATGCTCGCATTATATAAGCTTGAAAAGTGCATCTATGCACTTAAGGGCCATAGGGCGAGAAAGAAAGGGGTCAACATTTGGAAACCCCCTGCCACTTGGATAGAGCAACAGGAAGGGCAATGATGATGTACAGGCAATGTATTTATGTGAAATGTTTAATGGGTATACAGAATGGAGTCTAAATGTATACATGAATTGTGATGGGTGTAATTTTTTGAAAAGATGGGTGATATCTGTTTACTTATTCCTAGCTTCAGACGGTTCCTTTATTTTAGTATGATACTGTACTGTACTTTCATCCTTCTGTGGGGTGGGGGGAGGAGGAGGGACTGGGTACTGGGAATAAATGTGTAAAAATGTAATAAAGATATTTTTTTTAAAAAAAAGGAAACGTTCACTTAATGATAACTACACAGTTGCTATTAACTTGGGTCTAATATATCCCGGGAACCCATTGCTAAAGATAATAATAACAACAACATACCCTGGCAACCTTAAGATTTCCACTTAAGTACATACATAGATCCTATCTATATTTCAATGTACTGCCCTGGGAGTTTAACACATTATTTGCATATATCTTATCCAAAATATTATAATTCCTTATGACCGAACAGGCTATGTATCTTGAACATCTGTATTGCTGGTCAACAGAAACTATACAACATTAGGCTAAAACATCATTCACGTATACAAATATTCCAAATCTCACTGTCATTCATCACCCTTTCACACATACATCCACATATTAAAACAATTTTTATATAACAATATTCATTTCCACCTAGGGGCCTAATCACAATGCGTAGGAAATGGCTCTGACCCTCAGTCAGAGCCGCTCCGACAGCATTGTAATCAGCTGTTCAGATTCCTTTCCAACCAACCCATTTTGAAGGGGGCAGTCGGAAAGGAATCAGAACCGGATTTCTCAATGGCCTCTGATGGGCTCTGAGAGCCCATCTGCCATTCGGAAAGCCTCCAGTAATCCTTTGGGCAACTCTTTCCACCGGAGGGATTACGATGGCAGGTTCCAACAGCCTTTTTGTGACGTCCTTTTTGACACAGAAAGGCTGTGGGAATCTGACTTTGGGGGCCCCCATGTGTGCAAGGTTCTGGATGGTAGCCTTGGGGGTACCTGCGATGCCCCCCTGTTGATCCCTGAAACCTGTGGCAGGGATGAATGCGCCTCAGCTCTTTACAATGAGAGCATGCACTCCGGTCGGAATGCAAGCTCCCATTGTGAAGAATAGGAAACGGTCGCATCCTAATTGCTCGGTTGGGACCGATGACATGAGGTCATTCAGTCCCAGTTCCCAAACGATTTGTGACGGACTCAGGCCCGTCTGACATTGTAATCGAGCCCTAAGTCGTCTGTATTTCACTCATTCCGTTATTTCTTTTCGAATTGTTACAATCTCCAATATCAATAACAATTTGAAATAGAATACCTCTTTCAACAACAAATCTTTACTTTTCATTTTTCACAAATGCTGTGGCTTGAACCAAATAAATATCTTCAGCACACATCTCAGCATGAAACACCTTCTTTAGGAATGCCACATCATCATCATCAAGACCCCAATATGTTCAAACTGACACTCACTCTCCATATTGTTTCTGTTGACCTGCAATACTGATGTCCAGGATATACTGCATGTTTAGACAAATGGAATGATATTATGGTATATCGATTTACAATAAAAAGATGTATGAAAATCATGTGTTAAACTCTCTGGTGCATACACTGATAGGTAGATAGTATGTATATATGAACGTTATTAAAAATTCTGAGGGTGCTGGGGTATTTTGTTGCTATTCATAGTTTTCCCCTGCACTTGGAATCGTTTTATAACAGAAGTCCTGATTTTGCATTATATATTTACACATTGCTAAAGGCCACGCACAGTGGATATTGGCCTTGGGCAGAGAGTGGTGTTGCATATCTAGAACTTGAACATAGTATAACATCAAAATCTCCAGACATGCACTTAAAACACAGTTACAGAGTTTGCCAATCTTTGCCATTTTCAGGCGGTGATGTGTTCACTTCTCATGTCCCAGAAAGTTCTTGGGTGAATGCTGAGGCCCCAGGGATGATCCACCAGTGATTGCAGTCCCCTTGTTAGGGAGCATTGTCCAAGGTCCCCTTCCAAATTAAGGGCAGCAGCACAAGTAGAATCATACAACAGACAATGCCGATGGGGCTTCGCTGTCAATAAATGATCATGTTCACCCTACCCTTGATCTTTGGGATGGATCCCTGTGGCCCCTATTGAGAGTCAGTGCCAACAGGTGAGCGCAATTCCTCCTGGTGTTCGCCTTCTGGGATGCCTTCAAGTGTCAAAGAGGCCACAGACACACGACCACAGCATGTCAGCTACACATACAGCTCAATGAGTATCTCCCATACTTTCTCTCTAGGGTCTATGAATGGCTGTACAAGCTAATAACGTTTTTTACCTGATTCTTAAAGCAGTTTTCAGTAGTTGCATCTTGATCATGTCTTAGATGTGAAATTATCCTCAGAATGTTGTCCAGAATCACAAATCCTTTTCTGTAAGATATACTTAGAAGAGTATGTGGCACCTTCACAGCAATCCTTATTACTTAACGTGCTTGTTACGCGAAATATGTTACTGTCAAAATTACGCTTTTTTCTGTGGATAGTATGTGAATGCTAAAGTCCCTTGGCACTTGGCAGGTCTAGCAATAGTGTAGTATGATCTGGTAAATCCAGACCAGATTCTGCTGAGCATTGACACAGTAGAGTTCAGTAGAATTCATAGTCTCAGCCTCCTGCCCTCATTCATAGTTGATTCTATTGCTTTGGGTTTAGGGAAGTAGTGGAAAGGAACAATTTGGGGATCTCCACCCCCTACAAAAGTATTCAGCACTATACTCCAGGATTTTTGATTATTCTGGAGAAAAAGTAACCAGCATTGCAATCCGATCGAACACTGGTATTTTATCCTGAAGATGGCTCACTCCTGAAGATCTCACTGTTATGGAGTAAATCGAAGGGGGTGTGCAGCCTGAAGAAAGAACGTTGCCTTTTTGAGAGCTTATTTGAATGGGGGGCTTCCAGAACTAGTGAATATCCAGTAGTCCAGGTGACCCCGGTGACAGACATAGAGGAGCACGGTAAAATGGTTATGGATTCTCATAGAGAGATTGAAAATAATGACTGATTTCTTTCTATCCACAACACCTGCTCTGTTGCGTGGGATTCACAATGTCAAATGACAGATGTCCCTCTGTACAATCGCGGCCTAACATAGCCTAAGAAATCTGAATGAGCATTGCAGTCTTTCCTCTCGATTTCTTGAGAATGATATGTCTATCTTTTTTGCAGCTTTTGTCATGAGCGCCGATATAAGTACTATCTTCAAAAGATTCTAAATTGTGCATTTGTCATAAACGGAATAATCTTTTACAGAACCAAGATGATTTCTCTGTGCGAGATAGATAATTTCAAGCAGCTGTAAATTCAGAAGAAAGTACAATCATTCTCGCATACTAGGCAAACAGCATGATCATTTTTAAATTTGGCTATTTTTGAGAAAAAAATGAAAAACAATTGTGTAACGAGTGGGCGAATCCGACAAACACCCATTCGTTCATCTTTTTGTATACAGAATTTTTTTTATAAACTATATAATTAAAAAAAATGTTTAGCAAGCCATGTGTTAACAAGAGCATACCTGGGTCACTGTCTCAGCTGTTAATTGTAGTTTGGTATATAGGCTCAACGTGTATTTGACTGAAAGGGTTTTGGCTCACCATTCCCCCAAAACCCCCACCCGCCGTCTTGGCTGTGGAGGACACAGACATGGCTTGAGCTTTCCTGGGCTGGGCATGATGGGGGCTGACGCCTCTGCCTCAGCCTCATCCATAGCATTTGGCAGAAGACCACTTCTCAGTTCACAAGTCTGTCTGTTTTCACTGCTACAAATTAATAGGGTTTATTGAGCCAGAAACCAGCCTTAGCTTGCCTCTAAGTGCCAGAACGTAAACCGAGCGCTCTGCATGGATTGTAAATCGGCATGTAAATATGTGCTAACGGCTCAAATTTCAAAAAGTATATACTTTAACGAGGAAGCGTTTCTCTTCAGTACAATAAAATGAGTTTCTGCATTAATTTGATATTTATTCGAAATCATAGTTTTTAAAGGTAACCTTAAAAACATTAATGTCCCCTGATAACAATGCTATTGTTGAAAAAAGAGGCAAGCCATATGTCATATGTGCCCTTATAACTTAGGGAGCAACATTAACTTCGATTGAAATACATACATGTGAGGGTTTTGTCGAGGGCACATTCTAAAATGAGGTATAACAAGGTAGTATTTAATGTGTAACAAGGTAAGTGCTTAAAGTCACACGGTGTTGTCAAGCAGGTAAACCATGTTTAATAGCAGGTTTCCTAGTTTCACGTTGTACAATTTAGGCTGAAACAGAGTATTAAGTGAATGACAGTTATTGTATAGAGCAGGCCTGAGTGAAATTTTAATCACGCCTGAATAATTGGAGTAGTTTAGATAGTTAAGCATACTGTTGTGGTGCTAACTTACCACAAACTATGCAATTATGATTGTTCTCATACATTTTCCAAATTTTCGGGCACTCAGTGGTAGTGGTGATGAGCAGTCACAGGCATCTCAGGCATGAAGCGTGGGGATGCGCAAGCAAAAAACTCAACATCCACAAAGTAGCATAGTATCTGTTTGCCCAACCCAGTGCTTTACTTGTATATGATAAGTACATTCATACACACTGTTGGGCCAGGCCCTCTCTGCAGGACCGCCCCCAAATATGTTGGCTTCATCTCTCTGTTTTCCTGAACCCATTTTATTGGCTTTTAGGACTCTGTGAACTTTACCCCTGCTAACCAGTGCTAATGTGCATGTGCTTTTGTCTTTAAACAATGACAAGTTTATTTACACCCAATTGACCTATTTAATTTACTTATAAGTCCCTAGTAAAGTTGTAATACATGTACCAAGGTCCTGTAAATGTAATGCTACTTATGGGCCTCCAGCACGTAATGTGCCACCAAGTTAAGTAGCCCTCCATGGCATAAACAGCCCATAGGGCAGGGTGCATAGTCTTTAAAAAGTTGGACATGTTCTTTTAAGTTTTGCATGTCCAGGTAGTGTAAAACTCTCAAATTTGTTTTTTACTATTACAAGGCCTACCTCTCCCATGGGAGAACATCAGATACCTAATTTCATTTAATACTGTAAAAATCAAGTTTAAAATAAAAAGAAGTTGTTCCAGTATTGAAAAAGAGAAACTTGTATTGGAATAATTAATGGTCCCATCCATCCAGTAGGCTGCATCAGGTGCAACTGAATGTCTTAATTCTTAGACTCCTCTCACCAGGTTCTATCACCATGGAGCTGGTCAAACATATACATACCAAGTAAAGCTTACAATGATGTGAGAGGTTACAATGAACTATAATGCAATACTACACACCCTCCCTCTTTAAACACAGAAATGAGTGAGGTGAAGAGAAGATAACAGCAGTCGAATGAATGAGCAAAAAAATTTACCTAAGGCAATGAATATGGCATAACATAGTCTTTGTACTTATAGGGTTGTCTAGTAAACCTTATTTCTCTTTGATTTACCAGATTCTTAAATTGCTTTCCAGGATCTGACCTCATAGAACGTGATGAAGATAAATCCAAAGACTTACTACCACCCTCATTAGCTATAAGCTTACTGTTTTTGATGACAACTACTCTATTAAGATTCTGAATGCATGAATCTTCATTTTGTATGGCATTCATTAGTATTTGGATTACTTTATGAAGTTTTTGAAACCAGCTGGACGCTTTCCTACCAAAAGGGGCTCTGATCATGACATAATCACCCACTTTCACTGGAGTGACCGTGACCGCTTTACTGTAATCAAAAGACAGCTTCCGTGCATCAATCTTTTCAAGCTCACCACTTACCATCCGAGTTAGTAAGACCCTTTCTAGATTCAGCTTCATTTACCCAAAAAGGTGCAATAAGCACATTGGCACACCTTCCCTTGATAACTCAAAAGGGGTGCGCCCAGTCGTAGCATAAGGTTAAACCTTGTAAATTTCCACTTTTTTAATAATTTCCTCTTTCCAGTCTAAACCATTTTGCTTTGCCATGTCAATGGTTTCCTTTAAAACATGGTTGAAGCGTACCACAATACCATTTGTCTCGGGATGATATAAAGAAGACCGTTTGTGTCTGATGGAACAATTCTGTAAACATTCCCCCATCTTGTGAGACACCAATTGAGTCCCATTTTCTGTCAGGATGACTTCAGGTAAGCCTTCCCATCCAAACACCTCCCTGAGGGGGCGTGGTCTGGCCACGCAGGAAGATGGCCGCCTGCTAGAGAAGCTCCGCCGAGGGACGGATCCCTGATGAGCTTTCTCGGCGTACCTGTTCATGTGGGGCTTTCTCTTGGCACTTGGTGGACGCAGGATGCTTTGAGGAATGTAGCGGTGGTTTCCTCTCCAGGCTAGCGGCACTCGCTCCTGTCCTGTGACATGATGGTGAGGTAGCTGGCTCTCCCAGAGCAGGCCTCGGCTCTCGTGCACCCCTGAAGCAGCGCCTCTTCACAGCAAAGGTGGCGCCCTCGTCACTATAGGACCGCGCCTACTTCAGCTGCTAGGCCGTGCCGCCTCAGATGGTGGGGATCGCGCTTCTTCACATTTGAGGAATGTCTTCAACAGCAGCGCCCCCTGCAAATCTAGGGCCGGGCTTCCTCTCACTCTAGGCCGCACCCCCTCAGACGGAGAGGCTTCCACAATACATGGAGAACATGATGTGCTTAACATTGTGTATGTTCCTAATACACGGCGCCTACATTTAAAAGTGTTTTTTCAGGGCATTTCTTTGAAGTCTAGTAACAGAACCCCTTGAGACTTCTTTTCACATGACGTGCTTCATCATCTAGAAGCCCTCTGAATTATTTCCAACAGGCTTTTCTGTTCTGCCTCCTCCAACTCAACTTTATGTACCTCAGTGTGTTGATATTGCAAACATACGAAATACTACTGCTTCATGTTGGAATTTTGCAGGCAGGTCTATAAGCACTGTCCCCAATATTAATATTAATACTACAAGCTCATACTTTCTTTTGAGGCAGTCCTGGGTGTATGATATTTCTCTTCTCTCACATGCTGCCTCCTTCTTTGAGAAGCGCTTTACTTTCACATTTAGTGCGCGCTTCTTAATGTGTATAACCACTTTATCACCATTACATTGCTACTCTACTGTCATACTCATTTATTGTATTTACATGCTTTGCTTATGAAGTAGTTTTGGTGCGCAAGATTGCTTACTCCAACTCTTCATTGGTTTTGTGATATACTATTTTGTGGTAATGTTGTAAAAATGTTTTTTTTCCGATTTCAGGTATTAGTTGTATTCTGTTTGTATTGGTCATTTTCTTGCTGCATACAACTTATTACCTCCTTGTTATTTGATACACTCCTGGCTTCACCATTGCCTCATATTCCAATATTTCCTCTATTCGCTATTGCAGACCACCATTAAAACGATACATGGTCATGTCTCACAATAGGAATGGTGGTCGTGGGCCTAAACATCCACTTTTCAATTAAGTGGTAAAACAACCCTCTCCTTTGTCAGTTAAAGGCAATGGCTCTATGTCACCTCCTTTGTCGCAAGCTGCATTACCTCAGAGCAACAAGTCCCTGTCTGACACTATGCAACAAATTTTACAAGAACTTTCTGGGATCAACCGACGACTGGAGGGCCTGGATATGTCTATGACTTCATTGACTGCAGAAACCAAGTCTATCAGGGCAGAACTCACTACTTTTCACACAAGGATTGATGTCATTGACTCTAAAATAATGGACATAGATGGTCGACTGGATTCTGTTCAGATCAAGACCCACTCTTCCTACACAGTAAGATCATCGATTTGGAAGATCGCAGTCGTAGAGACAATATCGTTTTTTTTGGTTTTCCAGAAAATATTGACAAGCAAAACATGAAGTCCTTTCTTTGTGATGCCCTTCCCACTTTGACTGGAATTTCTTTTACTCCTCCTCTTGAGCTCCAACTTGCTCATAGACTGGGCCCACCGCGACCTGGATCTTCTGCAAGACCTAGACCAATCATTCCTTGTTTCCTTCGGCATGAACAAACTAGACAGATTCTATCAATGGCTCGTACGCGTGGCTCCTTTCTGTTTCAGGGTCATACCATCCACATGGCTGCAGACTTCTCTAAAGAAACAAATGAACAGGGAGGCGTTTCTCTCCATGCGACCCCAGCTACGTCAAATGGACATAAAATATGGATTATTTGAGCCTGCACATTTTCATATTACTAGGAATGGAGAGTCCAAAGACTTTTATGATCCTGCACTTCTACAGCAGTTTCTGGATGGTATCAGGCCCCAACCTTCTCAATCCAAGTCCTCATCTGCAAATTTACCAACATCTCATTTGTATACTTCTCCTGAATCCAGACAACGTGGCAGGGATCTCACTCGTCTGCCTCGCTCTCAAGATGACATGGATTTGGCTCTACGCTCTGTCTCTTCTCACACTAATACGCAGCAAAGAGACAAGTCTAGATCGCCTCTTAAGACGCTATTTGATGCTGACTGAATTCTTTTAATGCTTTAATGCTTTGTTACCTTTTCTTATTATATAAGCTTATAGCAGTGTTTATTGTTCACAATGCTTTTGTAGCTCCCTTAGCTCACTGAGATTTTACTGCATGGTATAATTTTTTGATGCTGATTGAAGGCACATAGCAGTGCTTTTTGTTGTTCTTATATGTCGCTTCATGCTCTATTGTTACCCTTTACTCGCTACTAGTATAGGATTTTCAGATTTGCAGTTATTTAATCAATTTAATTTCAAGTTTTGCTTCTTATGTATTGTGTGGTTCTTATCTCTTCCACATTTATTACCTGTCCCGCTTTTGTATGATGTCTATGTGTCTTATTGCCCCCCTTGCTTAGAGTGTCTTTCGTCATTTTCTTTTGTTTCTCTTCTATTGTATAACTTTCTGGGCTTTTCCTCCTCTCCCTCTACCTACTATCTCTCTACTTCCTTTTATGTGATATTGTTGGTTTAGTTCCTCCTTGTACATCCTCTTTTGTGTTCCCCTCACTATATTTTTCATATTCTTTTTTGTGGTATATCATGTTTTTATTTAGTCTTTTTCTTCTTCTAATTTTCTTGCGTCTTCCTTTTGTGGTGTGATCACTTTGGTTCTCTGTTTCGTATCGTGACATATGTCTCCTTGTTCTTCTATGTTTTTACACTGGATATTTGATATCCTCACAGTATTTTGCTGTTTGCAGGCTTTTCTCCAAGTTGTTCCCTCTCCTATAGCGATTTCTTTTCCAATGCCTTTTTTTCTTTATGATGTTGTGCTGGTTGCTACACATGACATTCTTTATCTTCTTTGTTGGACATTGGCTCCTATTACTATGCATTATCATTTATACTTTCTAATTCCTTTCCACTCTTCTTTCTATTGATGTGGATTTCTCATCCTCTCATTTACATTTCATATTTATTTCCCTCTACCTTCCACGCCTCCTCTATTATATAATGTTTTCTTTTACTTCATCCTCCTTACTCTCATTACTCTAACTTACTAAATAATAAAGATTACACCTTTTCATCTTCAGACCTCCTGTCTCCGTGGTTCCAAGCGCTGGGAGGCTCCCGGGTAGCCATGCGCTATAAAAGAACAATTTTCATTTCATTCATTTCATTTTGTATGGTTCTTATTTCATACCTTTAATAATTTTTTCTACTTTACTGGTTCTGATGCAATACATTGATATATCTTTCTTCCACTTTTTCTCTTCTATATTTTGTCTTCCTTTTGCTTCATCCTCTTTGTGTTTATTTACTCTCCTCATGTTCCTCTCATGTAATATTTAAGTTGGGGGTTTATTGGTGACAGTCTCTTGGAGGGGATGAAGAGGAGTTGATTCCGATTTTGATGATGTTATTTTGGTCCATTGTGCTTTATATATCTCATGTTACCATTTATCCTCTAGATCCTCACTTTTCTTTGCTCGAAGGGGGCCCGGTCTCCCTTGGTGTTGCTCTAAGTGCGCCCAGACCAGCAGTTTACAGTCCAGGTTGCTTTTCTCTTCTACTTTCCTATCTATTCTTCATTTTCCTTTTCTTTTTCCTTCTTTCCTTTTTCATTTCCCTAATTAATTTCTTTAAACTTTATACTTCTTTATTTTTTGGTTTCCCAGAGTAGCATTTCTATTCTTTCCTATCTCTTCTCTTCCTCTCTTCTCGTTTCCTTAATCCTATTCTCATGCCTCCTGCCCATCCGTTTCTTGGAATGTTCATGGCCTCACCCATTACATAAAAAGCAAGAAAGTTCTTTCCTATTTACATTCTAAGCATGTGGACGTTGCTCTCTTACAGGAGACACATTTGGACGATATTGAGTCTAGTAAACTCAGCAGGGACTGGGTTGGTAAAGTCATACATAGTTCAGTCTCTAAACCTGATCCCGACAATCCTAATCCAATTCGTAAATGTGGAGTAGCCATCCTTTTTCAGAAGTCACTTCCTTTCACAATTATAAAGTCATGGTCTGACCCGGACGGTCGATATGTATTTGTTAAACTGAAGCTTGGCAATTCCTTCATTTGTCTTGGCTCTGTATACTCTCCGCTAGGCTCCAAAAAGCAATTTTTTCTTCGACTTAATTGTCTTCTTAAGGAAATAAATGCTTCTCAATTTCTCATCCGCGGTTATTGGAATTTGGCACCGGATCCTGCTCTTGATAGAACATGCTGCATTGACATTATCAATGCTTCGGACAGAGCCATCTTCTGTGACATTCTTACTGACAATGGTCTTGTTGCCATTGGAGACTAAGTCACCCACAGGACAAAGAGTACACTTTTTTTCTTCTACTCACGGTACGTTCTCGCGCCTTGATTATTTTCTTCTTTTGCAACATTCAGTCCGATTGGTTACTGATTCTCAGATTTTAGAAGCAGCTATATATGATCACTCCCCTGTTCTTTTATCTCTAGACTTGGGTCTTATGAGTCCGGGGTGCAAATCGTGGCATTTGAATATCAACAAATATAAAACGCCAGCGGGTAAACCTCTTTTACAATCCCACTTTCGTGAAGAACGCTGCCAAACAACTTGATCTAGAAAAGGATATTCATCGACTCTCTCAACTATATATTTCTAAACCGACTCTTCAAAATCCTAAGTTATTGGAACAAGCATGCATGGCCCTCAATACTCTTTATACTTCTAAGGCAGAATATGCCTTGCAAAAGATGAAAGGTCGTCATTATGAACAAGGGGAGAAGGCTTGTCGATTATTGGCTGCTCAGCTGCGTCAATGAGAGGCCGCTATGGCGATTCCAGCAATTAAATCAAGTGGTGGCGATATCCTTACTCGACCACAAGAGATAGTTGAGGGGTTTGCCTCATTTTATAGATCTCTCTACTCCCCAGGCACTCAGGTAGATACGCTAGCAATGTCTAAATTTCTAGATGAAGTACATCTTCCACGACTCTCCGATGATGGCAGAGCTCTACTTGAAGGACCTATCACGATGGATGATATTTCCTCAGCTGTATCTGCCTTACCGTGCCATAAAGCTCTGGGGGATGATGGTTTTCCACCTGAATTCTTTAAATGGACTGGTTAGAGCATGATTGATACTCTTCATGCTGCATTTGGGGAAGCCGTGGAGGAGTCTTCTCTTGGTTCTATCTCTAACAAAGCCATCATTGCGATTTTGCCTAAACCTGGCAAGGATCCTTTATTGTGTGGTAGTTATCGTCCTATATCTCTCTTGAATTCTGATGTTAAGTTCCTTGCTAGCATTCTTGCATCACGACTCCGCAAGATTTTACCTTCTTTAATTCATAACTCCCAAGTAGGTTTTGTTCCCGGTCGTTCCTCCCAAAATCACTTGGTACTCTCTCCCATGCCCTATGATCAGCTAGGCATCTTACCGATGATGCCCTACTTCTCTCTTTGAATGCTGAAAAAGCATTTGACTGCATCGAATGGGAATACCTTTTTACCGTCATGCAAAGATTTGGATTAGGTGATCAGTTCATAGCTAAAGTATGACTACTTTATGATAGCCCATCTGCTCAAGTTAACTGTGGCGGTTTTCTTTCTACTCCATTTTCTATCCAACGGGTTACCCGTCAAGGTTGGTTACTCCCCCCTCTTCTCTTCCTACCAGCTATGGAACCTTAAGCTGCTGCAATTCGCCAATCGGCTGCTTTGGTGGGCATTCTTCTTCCAATTGGTCACTCCAAAATGTATTTATATGCGGATGATATTCTTCTTACACTTACTGATCTTCCCCGCTCTCTCCCTGCTCTTCTCCGTGTCATTGATGATTTTTCTTCTTTCTCTGGATATAAGATAAACTGGGACAAGAGCGAAGCATTACCTATGTCCATTGGTACTACGAAGGACGCCATCTCTGGTTTTCCATTTCATTGGCAACCCTCTCGGCTTAAATACTTAGGTATACTCCTTAATAGGGGATTGGATAACGTTGTCACGGACAATTTAACTCCTTTAATTGCGCAAATGCAAAGAGACTTCGATAAATGGAAGGCCCTAGGTTTATCGCTTTTTGGGGACGGGTTCAGGTGATCAAGATGGTCACCCTACCACGTTTTCTCTATGTTCTGGGTATGCTCTCTTTGACCATTCCTTTGGCTACTCTTCAGTCCATTGATTCGAAAGTTAAACTTTTTATATGGGGTACAGCTAAACCGCGTCTCACCCTAGCCAAATTAAAGTCCCACCAATGGCAAGGAGGTTTGGGTCTTCCCTCTATCGAGCATTACTCCCTTGCCCTCCATCTTTCCCATCTTTCTTTCTTTTTACCTAAGTCTAAAGACATCCCCCAATGGGTTCCACTTGAACGTCACTTATTGGCTACTGGCCCTGGTTTATCCCTTTTATATGGCAAGGGTTCCAGTTCTCTTGACCCCGAAAATCTTATATTATCTGCTATGTATAAGTCTTGGCAAAGAAGTCATCGTATCTTTAAATCTAACTTGCGGCTTCACTTTAATGCTCCTATATGGTCTAACTCGGCTATTCGAGTGGGGGTCGCACTGTGTCCTGGCCTTTGTGGCAGGAGGCTGGTATTCATTCCCTGGAACAACTGTTCCATGTTGACAATTTTAAATCCTTTCCCAAACTCAGTGAGGAATTCCATCTCCCGCCCTCACAATCCTGTAAATATTCCCATCTTCAACAAGCTCTCACAAAACGTCTGGGTTCCCCACCTGAGCTGCTGTCCACTTCTCCTATTTTATCTTATTTGAATTTATGGGGAACTTTTAAGGGTGTCACTTCTTGCCTTTATAAGACTTTCTTACATCCTCTATTTTCGCAACCTCTTTCAAAAGCTCTTCAATTGAAATGGCAATCACGCCTTTCTGTGACATACTTAGATGCCGAGTGGGATCTCATTTTGGAAGGATTACATAAGGGTGTTCGAGAAGCTCGCCTTAAATTCTGTATTTTTTAAATTCTCCATGAATGGCACTGGTCCCCGGTCAAATTACATCGTGCCAAGTTACTTTCCCATTCTTTGTGCTGGAGATGTCCTGCTACCAGTTGTGATATAACGCACATTATCTCTGAATGCCCTCGTACTAGATCATTTTGGCTTTTTGTGCAAAAGACTTTGGCTTCCTCTATGTCATTGCCTTTGCCCTTTACCTCTGCAAATATAATTTTACATGACTTTCATGGCCTTCCAAAGTTTACTAAACCACAGACTCGTCTCCTCCATACTGCCCTAGCCACAGCAAAAAATTGTATACTGTGTCATTGGAAGTCTTCATTACCTCCTTCTCAGGAGGAATGGCTGGTGGCAATGGTACAAACAGCTTCTTACGAACGTATAATTTATAATTTGCAGGATTAAGCTTCCATTTTTCTTCAAGTTTGGTCCCCATTCCTGGAAACCACAGTGGGTAATGACTCTGTTTCTACTCCTTCTTCTTCTACGGCTGCTCTTCCTTCTTAATTCCACCTTTTTAGCATCATGTTCATTCCCTTTTATTTTTCTCTCCTACGCTTCTTCTCACTCTTCTTGCTTCCATCTCATTTCACAGTTAGTTTTATTACTCTGGGGCTTCTTTTCTCTCTTTTTCTTTTTCTTTTTCTTTTTCTTTTCCCTTTCTTTTTCTTTTCCCCCCTTTCTTTCTTTCTTTTTCTCTTCTCTTTTATCTTTCCTTTTATCCTTAGTTTTGCCCTATGAATTTTAGAGATTTGTTGTTTCATGCCTCCTTTGTTATATTTTATGAATCATTTCCTCATTTATGCTGTGTCTCATTTTTTCCTCTGCATATGTATCTATATTTCCGCTTTATAAAACTTTTATTAATAAAAAATTTCAACACAAACACCTCCCTGAGAAACAATGTAACTTGTTTAGTGTCAATGCTTCTGGTATCTTTAACTTTTGGCCATCTGGAATACATATCTATTAATACAAATACATAACTTTCACAACCATTACCTTGTATGTGGCCCAGAATATCAAAAAGCAACTCTTGCCACAAACCCCTAGGTCACTCCCTGACGACCATAGGTTAAAGTCTGGGTTTATTACATTTTTCATTCAAGAAACAAGGTACACACTCTCTCACAAGACATTCGACTTGTAAGTCTATACCAGGCCTCAAATCGTTAAGTCTTAACCTTTCCTTCGTTTTGGACCTCCCTTGATGTCCTTGATGGGCTAAGTCTAGAAGCTCTTGATGAAGAATAACAGTGGGAACCAATCTAGTTCCTCGAAAAATAAGACCTTCACATTCAGATAGTTCATCCTTCACCTGCCAATACTTTGCAGAACCTCCCTAGACTTTGTTATCCCATCCATCCTTGAGTAATGAAGCCAGCTCAAGACATTCCTAGTCTGAAGCACACTCCTCACGCCATCTGCGTTCCTTCATACCCTAATTCTAAATGCTACAAACCCATTTATTAAGTTTTTCTTTTTCAGAATTAGTATCACATTCATTGTGTTTCACTAATTCTTGGTTCCCGGTATATATTCAACTTCAAAATCATATCCCTGAAGTGCCACCACCCACTTAGAAATTGTTCCTGAAATTTCATAAATCTCTTTTTGTATTAAAAACTTGGCATGAAGGTTTGTGATCAATTTGCACAACACATTTTAAACCCCACAAAAGGTTCTTGAGGTTCTTCACGGCCCAGTGAACAGCAAGGCCTCTCTTTCAATGACTGTATACCGCAGTTCAGCCCCTCTAAGACTTCTTGACAGAAAAGGAATCACACTTTCGGTTTCACCATCTCTTTACTGAAAAACTGCCCCCAGACATTTTATACTAGCATCATCGATAAGAACTGACCTTTTTGAAGGGTCAAAACTCCTTAACTTGGAAGTTCTCCTAAGCATTTCGTTAACTTCTTTAATCTCTGCTTCACAATCAACAGGCCATATAAAATCAACACCTCTGCACAGAAGTTTCCACATGTTTATACACTTCTCCGCAAAGTTCTTCATGAATTTGCTGTAATACTCAGCCATCCCGAGAAATGTCACGAGTTCTTCTTTGATGGTGGGAGATGCTAAATTTTGTATAGTACCAACTAATGCACTTTTTGGTTCTACACCTTGCACTGACATGGTGTGACCTATATAATTAATTGAGGTTCTCTAGAACTTGCATTTTTCCAATCTCACAGTTAGATTGTTATCTTGAAATCTCTCTAAACCTTCTATAAGTCTGGCATTATGTTCTGTCTCATTCCTCCCATAAGTTAGTATATCACCTTGGTATATATTGACTCCTAAAGCCCTTTCAAAACCCTTTCCAAAGTTCTTTGAAACACCGGAGCTGCTGGCACTAAACCAAAGGGTAACCTTATGAACCTGTAAGTGCCAAAAGGTTTAATGAAAGCAGTTAAGTCTTTAGACTCATCATCCAACTTTATTTTATGGTATGCTGACTTTAAGTCAATGATGGAAGAGACCGTACACCTTGTAAAAGCATAAGCATTTCTGAGATTTTGGGAAGGGGGCATTTATCCACAATGACCTGTTTATTAAGCTCTCTGAAATCAATGCATTAAAAAAGACTTCAATTGCCCTTTCTGGCGGCTACGAATGGTGCCAACCATTGAGTTCCTTCCACCTCCTCAATTATACCCTCAGCCTTAAGTTTCTCTAGTTCGCATTTCATTTAATCTCTCACAGAAATGGCTACACCACATACTTTTCCAGCTACAGGCATAGTTCCAGATACCAATCTTATCTTTTGGACGTTACCACGCAAACAACCTAACTCATCCCTGAAAACACTAGGAAAATCTTCCTTAAGGGATTAACAGTTAGATTCATGAAAGGTAATTGCGCTCTCAAAGGGCCAGATTCTGAGAATCTGGCCCTTTGCGAGCGCAATTTTTGCATTTGGGATTAATCATCCCAAATACAAAAATCGCTATTTGCGAAATCGCATATTTGCGAGGAATTGCATTTAAGGAATCTCTATTTGAGATTCCTTAAATGCAAGTCATTAACCAATTTTAAATTGCGAATTCGCAATTTCTGGCCGTTATTTACCACAAAGTCAGACTTCGTGGTAAATAGCGAAAAATGTTGGGAAAAAAAACTTTAGTGCATTTTTCTCAGTTGCATGTTACACACACACATGTCCTTTGGACATGTGTGTGCGCAACACTTGTGTAAATTTGCATTTCAGGGGTGCTACAGGGTGTCCTTTGGACACCCCAGGCACCCTTGGAATCGCATCCTTATTTGCGATTAGCAAATTGCTAATCGCAATTTAGGCCCATAGGAATGAATGGGGAGAAATTCCTTATTTGCGATTAGCAATTAGCTAATCGCAAATAAGGAAGATGTAGGAATCGCAATTTGTTTTGCAATTCCTACATGAATCCCGTTTTGCAAGTCCTTAATAGCGATTCCTTATGATTCGCTATAAAGACTCGCAAAACGGGTCTTTGATAAATCTATCTGTAAGTGAAATGGAAATGGGGCTAACACCCATACCAAACGTAGCAAAGGAAACCACCTCTTAAGACAACTCCTAGAATCAAGGTACAAAGGTTTAAATAATCAGTAACAATAACATGAAGAAGAGACATGGGACCAAGACCCACTCCCATCCCATAGGGGGGATACGACAGCCGCAAAGATACATAAACCATCAAAGTAGTACAGTCGTGAGGGTGGGTACACCCAACAAAAGAAATCAGTTTACCTAAAATCATGACATGTAATGTAAAATACAAAACTTGTTTTTCCGTTGCATGACTACAAACTAGTGATAAAACATTAAAATAGGCACTTTAAGTTTTACATTACAAAAATGTCACTGGTGTGGCTGTCACTGCGATAATGAGGGAAAGGCGTTCCAAAGACGCAAACAGAACTGAGTAGAGACAAAACAGCTCCAGAAGACTTGCAAGAGGATTAAACTTAGCAGCAGCAGAGACGATTCCCACAGAAGATGAAAAGGCACCAACAGCCTGATTCATGTAGCTAAATTGCACTCGCAAAGGGCCAGATTCTCAGAATCTGGCCCTTTGCGAGCGCAATTTTTGCATTTGGTATTCATCAGCCTGATTCATGTAGCTAAATTGCACTCGCAAAGGGCCAGATTCTCAGAATCTGGCCCTTTGCGAGCGCAATTTTTGCATTTGGTATTCATGATACCAAATGCAAAAATCGCTGTTTAAGAATTCGCATATTTGCGTGGAATGGCATTTAAGGAATCTCTAATAGAGATTCCTTAAATGCTATTCATGACACACAACAAAATAGCGATTTTGGACTTTTGGGGCCGCTATTTACCGACAGGTCAGACCTGTCGGTAAATAGCAAAAACTCAGAAAAATGCTTTTAAAAGCATTTTTTAAAGTTGCATGTAGCACACACACATGTCCTTTGGACATGTGTGTGCGCAACACCTGTCCAAAAGTGCATTTTAGGGGTGCTACAGGGCGTCCTTTGGACACCCCTGTCACCCTTAAAATCGCTATCTCAGTTGCGAGTAGCAAATTGCTACTCGCAAATCCCCATTCATTCCAATGGGCCTCTTGGCCCATAGGAATGAATGGGGAGTATTTGCGAGTAGCAAATTGCTACTCGCAAATAAAGAACATGTAGGAATCGCTATTTAAGTAGCAATTCCTACATGAATGCCGTTTTGCGTGTCCTCAATAGCGAATCGCTATGATTCGCTATTAGGGACACGCAAAACGGCCCGTACATGAATCAGGCTGTTAGTCTGGTTATAACATAAGAATTCTCCACACGGTTTGGCAGAAAAGTTCAGTGTCAAAGGACTGTACCAAAGAAAACTAGAACTCACCACCAAGCTGTTTGCAAAACAAAGCGATCCTCAAATTGTAGTAATAAAAATGATCCTTACATTAGAGCAGCTAAATCTTTGAAAAACAGTCAAGACTCTGCAACATTAATGGTCCTCTTCTATTTGAAAAAGCTTTATTGACAATTCCAGCTTTATTCCCAAATGCGCAGCATGGTTGGCATCGAAACCTCCAGGGTCAATCTGAAGTCATCAAGTGGCTGGAGCCTCCAACCAAAAGATGGCGGCACGTACAGGAGACCCACGGCTAGTGGCTCTAGGCACACTTCTGCTGCAAAGCATCTAACTGCAGCATAGAGGAGTGCCTGGCAACGAAAATGTCATGTAGGGTTCTATAGCTGCTACAAGCGACACCATGGATCAGGTAAAGTGTACAAGCTGTTTTTCAAATTTGAATTGCAGCGTAACTGTTTAACTCAGCAGTCTCATTGTCGGCAATACCAAATACTCAGAGCAACAAAGTTAAAGCAATATAATTTTCACCATGATGGCCTCCTCTTGCAGCAGGCAGAGAAACCCAGGCTAAACAAAAAATGTATAGCCCATTCGTATGACTTTAAGCACGCCAATAGATGAAAGTACACAGGCACAAGTAGAGTTCCCACCGGTGCTGCGCTGACACGGAGGCACACAGAGTAAAAGTCTTGAAGAAGTGCACAGTCACATACGAACAACTTCAATTAAAAAAAAATTGTCGCCAAACAGAATCATTTCACTCCGCACTGGAGGCATAAACACAGGCAGCCACTGATTACCTTGTTTCATGTGGCACTGTAGATGTTTGTTGTGGCATAGGATCTTCTGTAAGATGTAGGCAGCCTTAATAATGTCTTTACAGGTGTTATAGGCACAGAGATCAGAGCACAGCACGCCTGGGCTGGGGCTGTCCAGTGTAGGGGACACTGGTGGGGCTGCAAGGTGTGCTTAAGCAGAATCTTTGTCTTTAGTTTCCTGTTACTTGTTCCAAATTCCTTACTTCTTAGGCCCATCAGCTTTAGCTTAACACCTCTTGGTTGGCACGTTGAGCGAGGATAAATCACATCAAGATCGTCGCCAAAATGTAGTGGGCTGACCCCGCATGTTCAGGTGACATAGTAGACATAGCCAAAATGAGTTTCACTTTGCTTATTAAGTCCTTAAGAAGAAGTTACAGCGAGCCCCACCAGGAGCAGCCTACTTGCTGCTCAGCCCATCTTCCAACTGACGACACTCACAACAGGCACCCAAGCATTTCACTCATGTCAATCACACTAACATTCTACACGAAACGCTCACAATGGCTGAGCAGCTAGGTACAAGGTGAAAGGGAGCATAAAGACATAACCTTAGGATACTACAAATTTTTGACCAAAATCCCCAAATGCATTGTCAATCAGCAGCTTTTCAAACATGTTTAACACGCCCCGCCCCAGCGCTCTTACCTTCTGCCGGCCGTGCCTGTAAGCAAATAAGATCTTTGCCTCTCAACAATTTTGCTTCCCATGGTCCTAACCCTCCTGATCCATCCGGACCAGTCGGGATTTATGCCCTCTAGGACTACCTCCGTTGACCTGTGTAGGCTCCATAGAATGCTGTGCCAGTTGACACGATCAGGGAAGACGCTGTTGTGGTATCCCTTGATTCTGCATCGCATTCAACACCATTGAATGGCCATACATGTGCGCTGTGCTTCACACAGTGGGTTTTGGGCTGGAATTTATCAACTGGGTGCACCTTCTATGCCATCAACCACTTGCCCAAGTAGTCGTCAACAATAGGAAATCTGCAGTTTTCTGTCTCTGTAGGGGCACCAGACAGGTTTGCCCCTTGTCACTCCTTTTCTTCGCCTTGGACCTAGAGCCTTTGGCAACATGGGTCAGTCAGAACCCCTTCATAGGGGTACTTAAATGGACGTCAGGCTAGGGGGACCGCATCTCGCCATATGCGAATGATATCTTGCTTTATTTGGCCTCCGCGACGGCATCCCTCAATGTGGTTCTGGACATATTCTGTGTGTTTGGTGGGTTTGCAGGGTACATGATGAACTGGTCTAAATCAGTGCTCTATGTCCTCTACGGCAAATGGCCTTCTCTCCTTCGCGGCTGCCAATTGGCAGAGGCAGCCCATGGCTTAAAATATTTGGTGATCTGGGTCTCTAAAAATCTACAATTATAATCTCCTACCGCTCTAGAGCAACTTAAATTAGACGTTCAACACTGGAAATCGCTTCTGTTGACCCTCTTGGGGCGCTCACCCCTTTTCAAGACGATGTCCCTTCCCAGACTCTTATATGAACTACAGACACCCCACTCCCTATCGCCACCTCATATTTCAAGGAACTCAACTGTATCATCTGGTACGTGCTGTGGGAGGGCAAACCACCTCGTATTGCAACACATAAACTCACGCTAGGATTGTTTGATGGGGGCATCGGGTTCCCAGATATCAAGTGGTACTAGTGGGCTACGCAACTCGCAGCAATCATCCAATGCATGTACAGACCGCAGGGGGATCCTGCCTGTCAGATTGACAGGTGGCTCCTTCCGGGGGGCGGCTTTGAGGGTGCTTTATTCGTATGATCTTTGAGGCCTGCTCTGACAGACCCTCCGCATGTGCCCACCTCCATGCTGTGCACGTGTGGAGGGTGGCTACCAGGAATCTTGGCTGGGAGGGCAAACTCACACAGGCCATGCCGCTCTGGCACTGCGAACAATTGGGTGGGCTGATCCGCTCAAAAGGCTTTGATAAATGGGACCTCATAGGGGTCTCCAAGGTGGTTGACTTATGGAAGTCGGGTGAGGTGGTCCCTTTTCCCCTTATGCAGCAAGATTCCGATCTAGCCCAGTCTGAATATTTCAGATATATCCAAATTAGACATGCTTTTCTTGCTGTGCTTCCTCGGGTAATTGTGTTCCCTGAATCCTCCCCACTCGAAGATAGGATCTTGGACGGCGACCAACCGGAAAAAGCAATATCATTTATTTATAAAAAGCTCATCAACAACATGGCGGAGCGCCTCACCCGCTTGAGAGCCAAGTAGGATCACAAAGTGGGGGGGCTTAGATGTTGAAGAGTGGCAGGCAGCAGTGGCCTCCCTTTGGTAGGTGGCCATCTACTCTCGGCACCGCCTGGTGCAGTTGAAGCTTCTCCACAGATCTCACCTGTCGGTGCCTCTGATGGTCAGCATGGGTTACACTCTGGATGGTGGCTGTGTGCGAGTATGTGGACAGGAGGGAACTTTTATTCATATTCTTTGGCAGTGCACAGTGATCCAGAGCTATTGGGAGGGAGTTGTGCGTCAGATGGAGGAGGCGCTGGGGCAACAGATCCACTGTAATATTAAGTTGGTTTTGTTGAACATATGGGACCCTACTGACTTGAAGTCCAGGGAACAAACGTGGGTCACATTGGGGCTGATGGTTGCTAAAATAAATATTGCCTGATTGTGCGGGGCTCAGAACTTGTGGGGGGGAGGAGGGAAGGGGTAGTTGTTCTTTAGTTAACTCATTGGATGTCGGGGTGAACGAGACTATGCTCATACCTAGATCAGCAACGTTTGGACGACCTAGAGGAATTGGAGATCACACCATCCTAGCACTATTCACTGTGCGGACGACTTAGAGACGGTAGACAGCGAAGAGGGCCTCAACGAGGCTGAAGTTCTTGCGATTGTTACATATCATAAGGTCAAGGTGTTAAAGAATGTAATTCTACGTGCCTTCTGTAATATGAATGTTGGTGTCTTTGCATATGAAGGTAATAAATAAAATCTGTTTACAAAAAAAAATCTGCGTTCCTGCTTATTCAAAGGATAGACTACAATACATCCAGCGTGCATTGGAATGTCTTATATGGGATTGAACCAGTGGTTAATTAAAAAAATATAATAAGTGCCAGGGCCCAACCTATTTATCAAAAATCCACTGGAGCTCACATCTTCCACTGCCACTGCTAGGTCTTCCAAATGGCAGTTCCAATACTTACTACTAAAGTAGGATGTCCCACGTTTCTGGATTCACAGATCCTGTTATACAATAGGGCAAATCAGCGTGTATGTGAGCTTAGGGTGATCTAGTTAAGATTTGGCAGCGATATGCACTTGTTATTTGGTATAATTGTTTGTGCCTAGGCAATCATAGACCCTTGGAGAACATTATAAGAAAACAAATTAGAAAAAACACAGTTTGAAAAACATAACTTAAAATACTTTTACTGCAGGGTGACTCTAAATCACGGAATAGCTAAATAGCGGAAAAATATTCTTCTAGCGTACATAATCATATACGATGGTTTCCGAGTTGTCATGGTTCTGGTCACAATACCAAAATATTTTCTAGGGAAACTTCAAAAATAGTTGTTAACATTTTTTTTTTTGATTAATTTGTTTAGAAGGAACCTCCACACCAAAGGACATAACGGTGGCTCTCTCGTACAGCGCATAAGGCCTGTCATCTAAAGAAAGAAGGTATATTCAATCACCCTTTCGATGAGATTAGCATAACATAGAAACCATAGAGGACAAGAAAGAATTAATACCTCTCGCTTCCCCCAATAGATAATTCTCCTTAGAATCTATTGATTTGGGGCCAACAGATCGTACAAGACTGAGGCAAAACTCTCCATGGGTATTGATAAAAGTGGACGATAAGAGAAAATTATGAACTCTTAAGGTATGATGTGCCTTCACAAAAATCCTCATTTAAATTAGACTGAATGAACAAGTTAGACCCCAGTCTGCATTAGACAATTATATCCTTCCAAACGCCAGTCTATATTACATAAAAGATTGGCAGGGATTATTTACATATGAGTCCCAGTTCTATATTTCCAATTATGTCGATACAGAATATCTTTCAAAAGTGTGATGGACTGAGGGGTACTAGTGTGGATTTGTATTAACAATTAGTAACACCACATAGCTTGGCAGTTTCTCGATATGCATAATCTGTATAATATATCGATTAAAACACTATGACCCCAAGAAAACTTGTTGGTGGAACAATAATTATTGGCTTCTACTAAAATGATGTTTTATGAAAACTCTATAACTGTATAAGGATAGGGTGCCAAATAGTTTAATGTGTGGGAATAGTAAGAAAATCTTTAATTGTGTAAAATGTACAAATCGATAAACAGTGGGTAACTGTATGTTTTTAAATAACTTTTAGAATCGGTCCTGAAGAAGGTGTCACATAAAAGAAAACCGAAACGCTGCATCGACCTAAATTTCGATTCTTGATGTCATGTACCAAAACTGTTTTTATTTATATATGTAATACTGTGTTCATTCATTTTTTACTACTGTTTTTAACGTTAAGATATATTTTAACCTGTACCCAATTGAATAAATTTGTACTTTTTCTACCAGAACTTAAGTTGTATGCATATCAGTTTTCATTTAGAGTCACCCTGCAGTAAAAGTATTTTAAGTTATGTTTTTCAAACTGTGTTTTTTCTAATTTGTTTTCTTGTAATGTTCTCCAAGGGTCTATGATTGCCTAGGCACAAACAATTATACCAAATAACAACTGCACATCGCTGCCAAATCTTAACTAGATCACCCTAAGCTCACATACACGTTGATTTGTCCTATTGTATAACAGGATCTGTGAATCCTGAAACGTGGGACATCCTACTTTTCTTACACTTACTCCCCCTTGTTCCAGACAACTACTTAAAGGGGGCCTCCTTAATAATTTTTCCCAATACTTACTACTAACCATCACACTTATACAAGCATACCATTTTGCTCTATTCATTATGGGGCAGATTTACTAATATTTGGTGCAATGCAACACAGAAAGACAACTTGCTGCACTGCATCAAATGGAGAGGGCCGGAATGCACCATATTTACTATGATATGGTGCCTCTCTGCTCTTCCGCTGCACTGGTGCATTTGTGGCTGCCAAGTGACAACAAAATCATCTTTTGCACCATAGTGCAAAGGTGCCTGCATTACAGCCAAGATGTTTTTTATACACGAAGGTGGCAGTCCTCTGAGGCTCTTTTCTCTTTCTGTATGTGATGCAGAATGCAGCACATGAACACATTTCTCCTCATTACACTTCCACTGGGAGGGAAAGCATTTTGAATCATTCACAGTTTTTCTAGTATTAGGAAATCTCAGAATGTGCCAAAAAAATCATAGTTGGATGCATGGCAACACTTATGGTCCACTCATGGAACACCTTCCCAGGGAAGAGTAATGCCTTGTGTTACTACTGATTTACTATGCCACGCAAGGTAGTTCTATGTGGCATAGTAAATATCACTTAAAGTCTTTCTATGGCCTTGCATCACTTTGCGTGACGCTAGCGTAATGTATTTTTAGGGAAAACAAGGGGAACCCAATAAATAGCCTGGGACCATGGGTATCAAGTATTTCGAGGAAAACAAGTGGTCCCCAGCATAAACAAATTGAATTTAGCAAAAATAGTATATAGACCACAATGGGCTGCTATATAGTACAAAAAATCCCCTGTCCAGCCGGGCAGGGAATGTTTATTCAGGTGATAGGTTGTCTCAATGCATGAATAATACAAGTAACCAAAGACATGAAGGTTACTGTAAGGCACAGTCCTGTGCCATACATGAAGAAGGAAGTGAAAAGGACAGTGAGTGCAAACAATATCAGTCAAACAAAGTGAGCTAACAGGCCACTGACACAAATTCCAATGAACAGTGTGTCCTGAAGTGAATCACCCATACACTAATACAATAAATTCTAAGTATGGGACACTCTTAAAGCAGTCGACGGACATTTCGATCCCAAGCTCAATTAAAGGGGGATCATCTTCAGGACTTTCGTAATCAAAACTTTTGCCTGAATACAACCTTTTAACATAAAACCGCCTGTTAAGGAAAAAATGAAAAGGAAAAACAAAACAGACATATAATCAGTGATTAAAAAGACATGTACAGTTTTAGCTTTCCAATTACTGTTATTCGGAATCGCAGTGATGGGTGCATCAAAATATGCGTGTGCATTCCGTGCAGTTCATGTGAAAAACCTTTTATTGACCGTTTTGTGGTATCTCGAGGTGTTTCCTTTTTGGTGTGACCTATACTTCTTGGAGGAGGTGAGGTCGGGGTAGTGGTGTGATGGCCGTGTTGGAAAAATGGCCACGGGTGAGTTGTGATTTATAAAAATAACGATGGGAGTGTGGCATGGTCAGGGAGATGTCTAGCATAAGCAGTATATAACACGTACCAGACTTATGTCTGTTAATGGGGTTTTAATCCTGTTGGATGTCTTCACTGGTTAGGGTAATAGCCCGACATCCTGTTAGCAGAAAATGAGAGAACCTTGTTTTTACTTGTACTATTAATTTCTCAGTTACAACAAGGACTAGCATATGGTTTAATTATTTATTTACCATGTTAGAAATTGAATTCCGAGCTGGACTTCAAATTAATGCAGCAAGGATGAGGTTCTGGTTGTGGCGCAGAATTTTTATCGAATCCGGTCGGACTGTAAGGACAAAAATAAAGCCATAGTGAGGGGGGTGTTTTTAAGTTGGCTATTAGCGAGGTTGCTATTCCAAATGGACTTTTGCCTTGGAATTTTGTCCCTTGGGATTTGTAATGATTGTCCCAGTGTTTATGCGCTTTAGAAAGATTTTCTGCCCAGAAATTACTTCTATAAGAAGGTCTGGAAAGTTAAATAGACATAAATAAATAGTTCTCAGTTACAACTAAAATAAATTACATTTCAGTGCATATACAAGAGGCACCTGAGCTGCTGTATGGTGGGTAATATCTAAAGCCCCCATTCGGTAAAATCTGATCTCCGTTTTCAATTGTGGAGTTTCGATCTAAATCTGGGACGGAAAAAGGTGGGAGTGAGGCAAGATTTGGTCTGTACTTAATTTTAAGTTATAAATACTGTGGGCGTTAAGGGAAAGCATACTTAGCTGCAGTGGAGGCAGGTCCTACTGCGGTTCGATAATAGGCGCTGGTAGCCTTCGTTAGGGCCAGAAAATTAAAGGTCCGCTGTGGTAAGAAATAATGTCGATCTTAGCGATCATAGTGCAAAGGTGCCTGCATTACAGCCAAGATGTTTTTTATACACGAAGGTGGCAGTCCTCTGAGGCTCTTTTCTCTTTCTGTATGTGATGCAGAATGCAGCACATGAACACATTTCTCCTCATTACACTTCCACTGGGAGGGAAAGCATTTTGAATCATTCACAGTTTTTCTAGTATTAGGAAATCTGGGAATGTGCCAAAAAAATCATAGTTGGATGCATGGCAACACTTATGGTCCACTCATGGAACACCTTCCCAGGGAAGAGTAATGCCTTGTGTTACTACTGATTTACTATGCCACGCAAGGTAGTTCTATGTGGCATAGTAAATATCACTTAAAGTCTTTCTATGGCCTTGCATCACTTTGCGTGACGCTAGGGTAATGTAAGCCCTTGATAAATCTGGCCCTTTGTGTATTTTAAGTATTTGAAACTGTAAAACTCCTGGTTGGTTTAAACAAAAAGTCAGACAGCACGACCATGCTGTGAACTATCACAATAAAGTGTTGTGATCATATCTAGGACCCTAATTAAATAATCCCGATTTATGCCCTTATGTGGTTATAGCAAATCATACCCTTATAAAGGCATAAGAATCAAATCCATATTTAGTAATAGCCAATGCAAACCAAATGCGGCAAGGCTACTTCCTTAGACTCCTAGAAAGCACAACAAGTTCTTTCAACAAACCAAACCTCCAGCAACCTTGGAATTCCCCATGCTTTTGTTTTGATTTGTCCTAGAACTCCTGCGAGCACTGAAAGAACGGCCAGTTCTTGGTGACATCTTTTATTGACCTATTATGTCCTACCTTACGTCAAACACGGCACCTTCCAGGTATAAATATACCAGCGTTTGCCTTAAGCAACACACAGTGGTGTGGAGCAGAGTGGCTATCTACTTATCCGAAGCCCAGCTGATGCGAGTGCCGAAGGAAGCTGTCCCTCCCATTTGACGCACTGAGAAAGACGCTGTCTTTTTCTCCTGACGAGAAAATTTAGCTCCAGTGTTTCCAGTCACCCTTGCTGGTTACTGGGAGCTCGAGTCCTGAGAGCGAGATACAATACCTCCTTCATTTTAAAACCAAGATATGGAGCTGACTAGATCCTTAGAGAATTCTTGAGTAAGATTCTTGGCAAAATTAACTTAACTTAAAAACTCCTTAACTCCTTCCCATGTACTAGGCTTAAGTTAGGTACATCGGGGTAGGCATATTTAGAAGCACCACTTGAGTACGTTTAGTCAAACTTTTATCATTGTATGTAACTGTATACATTTTATACCTTTTAAGTATCATATGGCTCAGAAACCATATCATTGCTTTTACAGTATTATTTCATAATACTCCTTTTACTGTACGCACTTTACTTAATAACAAGTATTGCAATTGTGGCAATTCATTTCTCTTGCATGAGAAAGAAGACTGCACAATAATTATCACATTTTATTGAAAACGCCCGTCTCTCTATTTCTCTGCACTCTGGTGAAACTAAGTATGCACGATTGACTGAGTGAAATAGCTATCTATTGTTTTCACACGACTTTGGAGATATACTCCTTATTCTGGAGGAGCAAAGTTGTCATGTTTATGCGGTTGTCAGAAGCTGAATCCCTTCTTGTCTAATCAGGGAAGTTCACTCCTCCCTGTTCATTCGATAAAGTTTCTAGTGACTTCTGAGCTAGCTGGCAAACTTGAATTAAGTCTAACATATTCAATAGAGACCTAGTCGACCTCAGTCCTACGTCTAAACTATCGTTTATGTTATTCCAATGCGAAGAGCCTATTGGGAAAATAGGAACTACACTACATGGTGCCCAACGTTTGGTAAGGCAATAATCTAACGCAAGATACTAGAGAAACTCAGTCGTTCTTTTTTACACAGACCCCCTTTCCCGTAAAAACTCCAATAGACGTCTGGAGTGGGTGAAAGGTTAATATCCGCCGGAACTTAGTAGGATGAGAATCCTATGTATTAGTATACGGTATAATCAACGTTGAAGGATACAGTGTTCCAAAATATTGTGCACCTAATCTTTGTTTCCTCAAAAACCTGCTCTGCAAGACACTTTCATTAAACAATGTCGAATCACGGCGACAACAACGAAACCGGTGGAGCCGCAGTAAATGCGAATCAACCGGGTTCAGACCTTACAGGGTTTAATGAAGATGACCATGATGCAATAATCATCCTGGTCAATATAAGAAATAGATCTCCAGAAGGGGTTGCAAGTCTCCTCAAAGGGAGCCCTCTGAAAAAGATACAATTTACGAATAGGGACAATTTGAGAAAACCTGACAGATATCAAGATAT
The DNA here is from genome assembly GCF_964263255.1 of Lissotriton vulgaris. Lineage (NCBI taxonomy): Eukaryota > Metazoa > Chordata > Amphibia > Caudata > Salamandridae > Lissotriton > Lissotriton vulgaris. The sequence continues at coordinate 510,106,676 of NC_141693.1, read as the reverse complement.
TGATACATGTCCCTCTCAATCTTATCAGACTTCATCAAAGAAATCGGAAAGAAGAGGACGGTCAGAACATAAAGAAGAGCAAGTCAAGTCCAAAGACAAGGAACCTGCTCATCAAAGTAATAAATTACAATTTCCCAGAAAGAAGGTAGCCAGTATTAAAATAAAACATGCCGAGAATCCTGAGGACACAACTGAAAAACGGAGAGTGGCCCAGAGAATGCCAGACAGCGCAGCAGAAGTGAGCATAGCTCGCAAGATCCTGAAGAATCTTCTGGAGACAGTGGACAAAAATGAATACATTCAAGTGGAAACTGCAGACACCCGAGTGAGCGTGCCCCATAAACTATATGAAATAACATTACGTATAGAGGGAGATAAAACTAGAAAATAAAAGGTCTCTTTTGGGAGAATCTATCTAAAGGCTATGATATCCTTCTAGCAGAAAAAGACTGGCCACCAGAGTTTGTCAGGGAGTGCCCACATGGCAAAGAAATGATTATGCCTGCCTTCTCAAATCACATTCCAATACATAAAAAATACGCACTTGCTAGAAAATGGGCAGTGGCTCAAGCCCCTGCATTATATAAAAATCATGCAGGATGGGATGAGGATTCTACTCACCATAAAATCCAGTTAAAAAATCAACCTACTGCACAGAGGTAGTATCCTGTTAAGCAAGAATCTAAAAAACAATTAAAAGAAATTTTAGATCAACTTGAATATCAGGGGGTGATGGAAACATGCACCTCACAAATGAACAATCCTTTATTTCCTGTCTCCAAGCCTGACAATTCATATCATCTAGTTTTGCCCTACAGACATCTAAACTCCTGCTGTAAAACTTTTGCAGTACAAAACTCATATAGTGCAGCACTAATGAATAAAATTGTTTTGCAAAAAATATAAAACAACATTAGATATTTCAAATGGTTTCTTCTGTCAGAACATAGCACCTGAAAGCAGATATTTGACCGCTTTCTCCAGCATGGGGACCCAAAAACAACTTTGTCGTCTCCCACAGGGATTTCAGAACAGCCCAGGATTATTTTCAGCAAGGGTAACAGAGTTACTACAAATATATGATGATGAGGCATTATCCTATGTCGGTGACATCTATCTTACAGACGATGACCTGTAGACTCACTTGAAAAGAGTAAACACCATAATACTTGGATTCGTAGCTGAAGGGTACAAATTTAACTTCAAAAAATCACGAATTGCCCATCTAACTGTCCTATTTTTAGGATATGAATTATCAAGTGAAGGCAAAATCCTGGCAGACAACTTCTTAGAGAAGTGTGCAGTACTCCAAGCTCCAAAAACGCTGAAAAACTTACAATCAATACTAGGTTTCCTGAATTTGGGAAGAACATACATCCTAAATTATTCAGAAAGTGTTAAACCTCTCTACGAACTAATAAAACCTGATTTTAAACCAATTAGTTGGACTAAAAAACATACAGAAATTTTAAGATCACTACAGACAGATGTGTTAACTAAAACAAAACTGCAAACACGCTCAAATGAACACAATCTCGTAATCCGAGTCATCCCAGGAAGATGCGGATTCAGATACCAGACCTCTAATGAGGGAGAAATGGTACCAATAGCTTACAAATCACATTTGTACACACAAGCTGAAATGAAATTCAGTTCAACTGAAAACATTCTAACTTCGGTTCAAACTACTGTAGCAAAAGAAAGAGCCCTCGACCAAGGAAAAAGGATATCTGTTTTAACAGCAGTATCAGCCCTTGAGGCGGTAACAATACCATGCAATCCTAATGCTAAAGCTCTAGATCCAAAATGGATAAAATGGGAAACTTCTCTTGCAACAGAAGACGTGACACATGCATTTGATCCGAAAATGAAAAAACTAGAACATCTGGAATACGAAAATGAATATCCTCTGCCGATCGAAATTCTGTCCCTCAAACAGTACATCCGTGTAATCTACACGGACAGATTTGCACAACACTACATTGTGGAGAAACAGATTTACAATGCAGCATGCACGACTGTTAAAGGTCGCTGGCACTTAGGTAAATTCAGACCGATGGTCACTAAAACTGAATCACTCAGAAACTGTTCAGCTCAGCTAAAGATGGCGCTTGAAAATGCCGATTGTGAATTCTCGACACTAATAGTGTGCGATTCGCATTACTGCGTCCGATCGTGCAATAATTCCATGCAGACCTGGATAAAAAACGGTTACAAAGATGAGACAGGTTCCACAATAAAGCATTAAAACTATGGGAACAGGTCGTTCTTTTGCACAAAGAACTACAAAAGACTCACGTGATACATACGCAGACTCTTCAACGTGATGGCATTCATGTTGCAGGGAATTCATTGGCTGACAGAGCCACAGCGGCAGCTGATCACTCGGCTTACGTAGTTAAAAAAAAGCGAACGAAAAAACAAATAGATGGCGAAACGCTGCTTGCTGTAAAAGCCTCAATGGAAGGCAATTATGCGGCGTTACCTCTAAACTATCCACTCGGCAATACATACATAATTGATGCGAACTCCGTTCCGTTTGCTCAAATCCCTGGAGTGGGGGATAGAGCAATTCCAAACACGGAGCACAGGTTAGGACTAATTTTAGCGGCACACAAAGGTCTCGCCTCTGCACACGCTGGTGTTTCCGCCACAGTATCAATATTAAAACAGAGATATTGGTGGCCACGAATGAGAAAACAGACTAAGAACTATGTTCTAGAATGTGAAATATGTCAGAAAACTAAAGTATCAACGGTGAAACGACCAGCTCAAGACGTCCCTTCTAATCTCAGACAAACCATTAGCATGTGTTTACCTGGACCACTGTGGTCCCTTACAAAGGGACGGCAACTATAAATATATCATGGTCGCAGTGGATTCCTGTATGAGATTCATTTGGATGTGACCCCAGCGCTCGGCTGACGCCAGAACTGTTATAAAAGATGTGCGAGTCTTTATCGGCACATACGCAATTGGCATGCTACAGTCTGACCAGGGTCCTGCGTTTAGCTCTCGGGCTTACAAGGAGGCCATGGCCAGCATGGGCATTGCTTTGCAGTATTCTTGTCCATTCCATCCCGAGGGAAATGCAGTAGTGGAGAGAAAAAACCGGGACATAAAGCAATCTATAACAGCGATGGTATTAGGTTTGGGTGATGGGTGGGTTAAACATCTAATAAGTGTCCAACGTAGTCTTAATAATATGTCAAGAAATTCTCAAGGAGGTATCAGTCCGTATGAACTTTTATTTGGTACCAGAATGATAATTCAGTACTTGGATTGTCAGACTTCAGTGGTGCAACAAAAACCCTTTGATATCAAAGATCGTTTGGCTGTTTTAGAGGACTTAAATAAAACAAGGAAAAGTCTGAGTAACGAAAAGCTAAAGCCAACTACCACTGAAGAAAAACCACCTGTCCCAGCAAGACCTGTCTGGATTCCAAAGATTGGGGATCTGGTCAGAGAAAAGATTGCGGTGAAGAGAGAATTTGGGCCTTCTTACAGAAAAGCAGTACCTGTCTTAGCTGTCAGCGGAACAAGATCAGTTGTACTACCGCCCCTTGCTGGAAAAAAGGAGAACCGAGTTATATCAATCGACCTGGTGAAACCACAATCGTGTGGCCAATAATAAGTAGTAGGCCCAGTGGACTCCCAAGAAATAGCAGAAGACCAAGGGCCCGATGTAGGTCACCAAATACCGGTCGGTAACGGCCGAATTCGGCCGTTACCGACAGGTATTTGGTGATTGAGATGTAGGGGCCATTATTTTACAGAATCAGTAAATTTACCGAATGGGTAAATTTACCGATTATGTAAAATACTGAATCGGTAATTTTACCGATTTGGTAAATCCCAGATGTAGGTAGCACTGTTTACAGTGCTACAGACCTTCAGAATTCAGTATTTTATCACCCAGTACAATTGGTTGGTAAAATACCGAATTCAGGTGCACATGCACATCTGTGCATGTACACCTGTGCCATGTGACACACAGACATGCCCTTAGGGCATGTATGTGTGCCACATGGCACACAAGCCTGGAATTGGGGTGCTACAGGGTGTCAAAGTGACACCCCGTTCACCCTTGCAGGATTCGGTATTTACCGATTCGGTAAATACCGAATCGGCATTTCCCATTGATTCCTATGGGCTTCAAGGCCCATAGGAATCAATAGGAAATACCGATTTGGTATTTACCGAATCGGTAAATATTCTAAAATAAAAATTACCTACATCTGCCCCTTCCTATTTACCTACTCTTAAATACTGAATCAGTATGATTCAGTATTTAAGAGTAGGTAAATAGGAATTACCTACATCGGGCCCCAAATCTTGCTACAATCCAAGAGGTTCAAACTGAGAGATTAATCACATTTGACAAACCTGCAGTTATTAAAAAAGGACTATGCAACAAAGCCATGGAACTTGTGCCTCTTGAAACCCAAATTGCAACAGTTCAACAAGAAACACCGGTCTACAACGATGTAGCCTCGGACTATACAAATCTAACAAAAGAAAATGCAAAGATCAATGGAAATCCGAAGGCAATCCCACCAATTGACAGAACTGCATCTGGCTACTTTATCAACTTTGATGACTTTTCCAATGATCCAAGTGAACATGGAGACAAGCCAGCAACAAAAACATTCAAAGACAAACTCACAGAACTCTTTCAAAAACTCAGAGAAACATGTGGAGAAGTGTGGCTCACTGGTTAGAGGAGGCAGACCTGGAAGCAGAGATCAGCCCGGGACCAGGGTTCAATTCCCGGCTCGGCGGGGTCTTGAGTCCTAAAATGTCCATGGACTTGACAATTCTCGCTCCGGTGCCTACTCGACTCACAGGTTCACACTCTGCGACTCTGGGCAATAGCTTGCTTAATCTCCACAACGGCCCCTCATGGCGGAATGCCTGGCTTTCACCTTGCGGATACCCTGCCGGGGTTATCTCACAGGGGAATACCAGGACGGGTTCCCTAAGCAAGTGCTTAGAAACCAGTGGTGATTTGCGCTATATAAATTCCTGTACATTTACATATCTAACTTTACAATGGATTAAATTATGGATTGTGTTAGGCATACTTTTCCTCCTTCTACAGCTCATCTTGGTTTTAAGTTTGGGTAGATTTATTGATGGAAAATATAGTACAATGGAAACAGCAGGCCAGAACATCAACTTGGTCCTGAAACCACACAGATCATCACACAACGAAAAAAGAGAACTGTCATCAGTGAACATCACAGCCATCCCTATACCTGGTGGTATATCATGGGACAAAACTGACTATGAAATTTATGGCCCGGTTGAGCTCTTAAAATATCCACACCAATTTAAGATTTCTTTAAGTGACTTTGTATCACCTAGTAGTTTCTCTGATGATTGGGACTTTGAAAATATTAATAATTTGATGTCAGATTTAGAAATGTCAGCAAAATTTACAGCACATGATTATTTACAGGGTTCGTCGAATTATGAGGAAATGTACTGTTTCAACCACTTTGGGCATCATTATCTGCATAAATCTGCAAATCCTAGAAATATTTTCAGTTAAAATCAATGGGAACATTGTCCAACCCCGCCAAAAGGCAGCTCAAACACATTTTATGAGAAATTCCCATACTTCTCGGGGTTTAATGTCTCTGATCCTGAAACATTCTATTTCAAAATGTCAAATAAGACAGGAGAGAAAAACATGTTGACGAATACTAAGCTGATTTATTCTGAGAAATTTTATGAAAAAATGTCTACATTTGGTTTTGAATTTTGGAAAAACAACATTGAGACAAAAACCATCTGGGGTACAAAAGAATGGCAGGTACAAGGTTTAGAAGCATTGTTCAGAGCCTGCATGATCCCAGACCAAATAATTTTCCTGAATGACACAAGTCAGCAAACAACCTGTCTTGTTAGTCAGCAACCTGACTAACAACATTAAAATACACCGTGGTACAAGGCAAGGTTGCCGGTTGTCGCCGTTACTTTTTAATCTTTGTATCGAACCACTGGCCACTCTGATTAGGGACAACCCTCAGATCTCTGCTTTTAAATATCAAAACTGGTCAAAGAAAGTAGCATTATATGCTGATGACTTAATGGTATTTACAACAAGCTATGAAAGTGCCTACCAAACATTGGATAAGATGATGAGTGACTTTGGTAAAGTCTCAAGCTATTTAACAAACAAAGAAAAAACTGAAGCAATGAGCTGGAACTGTAATCCACTTTCACCGTATAGTAGAGACAAACTAAAATATATAGGAATCACCCTGGTAAAAAAAATGGACCAAGTCCCGCGACTAAATTTAACGATAATTGCTAAAGAAATGAGAAGACTACTTAAAACATGGTCAAGCCTACCATTAACTTTCCTGGGAAGATCCAATGTAATAAAAATGTCTATTATCCCAAAATTCACATACCTTTTCAATACCATACCATTGGATTTTAAAAAAGAACTCATGAAGAAAATTCAAGGCGAAATTGGAAGTTTTATCTGGGCCTCAAAAGGAATGAGAATAGCCTGGAGTAAACTCAGGAGGAAGAAAGATCAAGGAGGGATAGCTAGTCCTGATTTATTTGAATATTATAGGTCCTTCCAATTTAAGAATTTTAGATCATTATTGAGAAAGTATCAAGACTACCCAAGTTTCCTGCAAAACATGACCGAGAAAACAGACCACTTCCTGTTTAAATTTGGACATCCAAAATTTTTCAAAAAAATAAAACTGAAGATTTTATATAACGCTGCTAGACTTTGGTTCCAAATAAGAAGCTCAGTAAATATACCGTATTACAGTACAAAAGCACCAATATGAGATTCTCCAGGGTCACCGGAATGCTTAAAAGACTCTTTAGCAGTGCCACTTAAAGCAGCAGGAATAGTACTATGGGGACAAATATTTAAAGTAAATGAAATAATCCCATGGAACTTGCTATATGAACTAACAGACGGTAAGATATCAAAATTTAAATATTACCAGCTATCAAATTGGGCCAAGTCGCTACAAGAGAAAAATACCGGAAACGAGACACTTGAAAGCGAAATGATAAGAACTACACTAATAAGAAAAGAAATATCAAAGTGGTATTGGACACTTATTGAATCAGGAGAGGAAGATTTCTCAATCCCGGAAAAAATTTGGAGGAAAGACATACCAGATCAAGAGATAGATTTACAATTGATATGGCAAGAATCTATAGGGAAATTCTGGTCTTGTATAAAATCAGCACCATTAAGAAGGAATCATTTGTTTACAGTTCACCGGGCTTACTGGACCCCAAAGAAACTGTCTAAATTCAAAGGATCCAATATTAAGCTCTGTCCCAAGTGCGGAGAAGCAAGAGCAGATGACATACATATGTTTCAAAAATGCCCCGCAATAACCAACTATTGGGAGGAGATTGGTAAGACAATGAATACGATACTTAGAACCAATATAACTGTAAGTACCTCTCTCATATTTTTTGGGATACACAGTAACACAGGTGCTGATAGAAATAAGTTAAATAAAAAACAGGAAAATTTACTCTTTGTATTAATGCTATTAGCCCGGAGAGAAATCTGCATTAATTGGTTTAAACCGGTCGCTCCAAGTTACACAAACTGGTTAAATTACACCATTAAAATCAACAACCTCGATAGAAACAGGGGCTATACGAAGAGAACAAATTTTTGGGAAATCTGGGAACAACATTTTCAAAGTAACTAAAATCTTCTACTTGGTCATGAACAACAAATCCAATGATTAACGCGACAAACCATAATACCAGGCAGAAATGATTTCTGCCGAGTAGTCAAACTGGCTAGCTCCCCCCCACCAACCAATGGTATTATTGGAAACGATAAAGGGTAAGTGGAGAAAAACTGATGGATCAAAACAATGAAAGGGATACTCCCCAAAAATGCAATCTCGGAAAGTGATGGGGCTGTGAAGGCAAAGATTAACAAAAAAGATCATCAGACTCTAGAAACCTCCTTATCTATACAATCGCAAAATGAGGATATAAAAAAAAAATTAAAAAAAAAACAACCTGTCTTGGTTTAGCCAAGATAAAAGATTTAAACAACCCGTCTATACCACAGCCAATGCCTGATAGAAACACCACTACAGATGAGGGGTTAGACGTGGCCTATATTTTAGAACAAAACAGAACACTTCCTGATTGGAACAAATGGTTGATCTGGCCTACAGACACTAATAACTGTCATGATAGATTCCTGAACAAAATACAGGAGTTCAAACAGAAGGCCAGATCCAAGGTATTCCCAGAGACAACATCCAGGGATAGTTACAACATACAGTGTAGGAAAACTATGCCTTGAGTTGGCTACAGAGATCCACACTTTCCGAAATTAAGCAAAACTTAACTTTACTTAAAGAAGGTCCTGACTTGGGAGATTTCATACTGGGACCTCGCAAACAGCGTCAAAAACGTTTCATATACGCCGGTATATAGGCAGCATACAATGAAGCTTGGAAATTAAACTAAATTGAAACTGCTGAAAAAATACGAGAAATTGATCGTATTAATTTGGAAAAAACACTTTCTGTAGTAGACAATGGGTTAACGACTCTGTCCTCCAGAATCTATTCACTGGACAGCATTGTATCATCTGCTATTGATAAAATAGACCAGGATATGATAATGTTACAACATGGTCAGTCCCAATTTCGTTCTATTGTACAGCTAGGCTGGACGTTACAAAACCTCTATTCAGGTCACGTGCCATGGCATCTAATCAACATAACATATTATTTTCTATCTTTAATCTTACTGATAGACAAATCTCGTTGGCACAGAAAGGAGCAGACTATACGGTGCTAAGCATTGAAAAACTTGAGAGATTACCATTGACAATGTCAGAAAGACCTGTCATTGAATGGATAATACATGGCACCATTACAATCCCGATAACGACTTTTCAGTTTCAATACTACCAAAAGTATATACTAGCAGGCCTGTATGAAAGATGGGTAAAGGATACATCAAATCAACCTAGAATTTACCTTTTACACATATATGTTGGAGTGGGGGCAAGATAGAGGTATTTTTTAAGTGGTACTAATTGTAAAACGGCACTGAGCGGTACACTCCTATGTGAAGGTATAAACTTGCATGGATGTTGCAAGGGTTCATCAAACAACCTGTCATGTCATCTGCACGGTACCCCGGCTACACAGATAGAGCCATTTTTCCAACGGTAACTACGTTATATTAAGTGACCACAGCTGTTGTGGCATGATGCCAGGAAAACCCTATCTCGTGAGCATTACTTCCAGGGTCATTTGTTGTATGCAAGTATTGTAACCAAACAGCAATCCAGACATGGAGGCGGCATTGTGGCCTTCTGTGAATATCTCTTCTATTCGAATTGATACTTTAAGCAGAATGAAGTCTATTCTTTTACAGACAACTGTGCCTTTAACCTTGTCCAAAGACACGTATGACCTGCAAGCTGCAAGGACAGCGGCAGAGGTACATACCCTAATATCAACAAACTGCCCCGTGCATTTCTTAGAAATGTTAAGCCAAATTTTAAACATGTCAGATACCAGTGGCATTGCACATGTATTTAGGACAATTTTTTCAGGACTGCTAACACCTTTCGAAATGGTTCCGGGCATCTTCCCCAATTTTGTGCACTCTCTTTTCAGTGGCCTGCCTCTTATTTTGGGACTCGTAGCAGGAATGTTATTTTTGTTCCTTCTGCTCCGATATGGCAAGCCAAGTCACAGACAAAACTCAGGCTACGATGGAAGAAACAATCCTAGCAATACAATACCGAGACCGTATAACTAAGGTACTCGGATTGGCCCGGCTAAGAGATCTGAATAATACCTCGTTTCTTTCATTCAGACCGATCTGGCATAATTGCATCTTACCTGTGCTTCGATGTCTGCTATGCTGAGAAGAATGCGTGTTGGACGTCTGTCTTACACTACCATCAACAGTATCAATGGATGTTGACGCTTTGCTTTGTCCGGTAACGACTCACGCAACGTGTTGTCCACAGCGGCAACCGATTCTGATGACTGCATTCATTGAGACTTCTCCATTACGATCAGGTGGCGGTGATGTACGAGATGAAAGTAGCAGCACACAGGTACAACCCTCTGTGAACATTGCTGATCTGAACACCGATGATGGCAATGCATTGCATATATGCACTATTTCTGATTTTTCAGCGTTGGCCCAACTTTCACCTACTGTAGTAGACCAATTTTTTGCCGGTCTAACTGAGGTAAAGTTCTCTCCTAACTACGAGAATAACAGTTGAACTAGCGAGCACACAGCGTTCCCTGAACTCTGAATTCGGCCTTCAGTTTTTATAAACAACACTGCTGAAAACACTTGGAACTATTTTTTCCCTTGAAAGAAAAATTATTTTTCCCAAATTCCAAAATATTTACCTTTTTCTTGGCACAAGGTACTCTGCTTAAAGTAGAACTATTCTTAGAGAACAGAGCTTCTATTCCTAGAGACTCTAGAGACAATATTTTGAATCAGCCTCTAGCACACTTAAAATCTTGTATAAATATGTGATGAAATGGTCTCGACCTTCTCTTCTGTATTAAGAGCCATTTCATGAATGTAATTTTCGCAATATTTATATTTGCATTATCTGAATGATACCACTGCTTGAATGCGTACAGTATAATGCTCATTTTACGTGTATCTATACCATTTCAAATGCATTTGATGTATATTGGGGTGGGCTGGAAAACACATGCATACCTATATGTTTATATATTGCTTAGTATTTAGTAATGATGGACATTATACGTGGAGTGGATGTTGTGATCATATCTAGGACCCTAATTTAACTATCCCGATTTATGCCCTTATGTGGTTATAGCAAATCATACCCTTATAAAGGCATAAGAATCAAATCCATATTTAGTAATAGCCAATGCAAACCAAATGCGGCAAGGCTACTTCCTTAGACTCCTAGAAAGCACAACGAGTTCTTTCAACAAACCAAACCTCCAGCAACCTGGGAATTCCCCATGCTTTTGTTTTGATTTGTCCTAGAACTCCTGCGAGCACTGAAAGAACGGGCAGTTCTTAGTGACATCTTTTATTGACGTCTTATGTCCAACCTTACGTCAAACACGGCACCTTCCAGGTATAAATATACCAGGGTTTGCCTTAAGCAACACACAGTGGTGTGGAGCAGAGCGGCTATCTACTTATCCGAAGCCCAGCTGATGCGAGTGCCGAAGGAAGCTGTCCCTCCCATTTGACGCACTGAGAAAGACGCTGTCTTTTTTCTCCTGCCAAGAAAATCCAGCTCCAGTGTTTCCAGTCACCCTTGCAGGTTAATGGGAGATCGAGTCCTGAGAGCGAGATACAAGACCTCCTTCATTCTAAAACCAAGGTACGGAGCTGATTAGATCCTTAGAGAATTCTTGAGTCAGATTCTTGGCAAAACTGACTTAAATTAAAAACTCCTTCATTCCTTCCCACGTACTAGGCTTAGGTTAGGTACATTGGGGTAGGCATATTTAGAAGCACCAGTTGAGTACGTTTAGACAAACTTTTATCATTGTATGTAACTGTATATATTTTATACCTTTTAAGTTGCTATTTCATAATACTCCTTTTACTGTACTCACCTTACTTTATAACAAGTATTGCAATTGTGGCAATTCATTTCTCTTGCATGAGAAAGAAGACTGCTCAATAAATAACACCTTTTATTGAAAACGCCTGTCTCTCTATTTCTCTGCACTCTGGTGAAACTAAGTATGCACGATTGACTGAGTGAAATAGCTATCTATTGTTTTCACACGAATCTGGAGATATACTCCTTATTCTGGGGGAGCAAAGTTGTCATGTTTATGCGGTTGTCAGAAGCTGAATCCCTTCTTGTCTAATCAGGGAAGTTCATTCCTCCCTGTTCATTCGAGAAAGTTTCTAGTGACCTCTGAGATGGCTGGCAAACCTGAATTAAGTCTAACATATTCAATAGCGACCTAGTCGACCTCAGTCCTATGTCTAAACTATCATTTATGTTATTCCAATGCGCAGAGCCTATTGGGAAAATAGGAACTACACTACAAAAGTGCTGGTGTTTGCGGATAACTCCCAGGGATGAGCATCTGCAACACTGGCCCATTTTACCATTGAATTGAATAGACACTCAAGGATCTCTCATCTCCTAAAGTCTTCACATTAGCTTCCCATTCACAAACAATGCATTTTTAGATCCATATGTTTGTGCCACAAGGATTTCTAAATCTACTGCACCAACTGTATGAACTCTCACTGTAAACACTATGTGCTCTAGGGCCCTTCATTCTATTTCAGTCATTCTTTTGACTGTTGCTTGGTTTTACAAAGCACCAATGGGTGGCCATTCTTTTTCTGTCATATTGGCAGAACCTGAAAAACACTTTTTTTAACTTGTGCAAGTTAAGCTGCCTTACCAAATTTTGCAAACTGAAAACTCTTTATTCAATTTAATCTGTTACCCAGCTGCTTCCCCCACTAGGGCCAAAGCACTCTTTCCATTAGTATTGCTAGATACTAAAAACAATGATGACCTCTTCTCTATTACTCTACTTCCTTTATAAGAGTACATTTCCTAGATTTGTACCACTATCATAAAGCTTTTGGTCTGCGTCAGCATGCTCTTTGGACTTTAGATTCACTTTCATCGTACTCTCCATTGTGGCTAGAAGTAAAAAAGTCTCTTCTTCTTCCCTTTTCTTTCACTGTAGCAACATCTTTGTCTTCCAATATTTAATTTCTTAACTCCCCCATCTTGCATCATACTGTATCTTTGATCAGATACACATTTCGTCCACTCATTCTAACTACTTCTTCGTTTATGAACATGCCAATATGGTATAACAAATTTATCAAAATTAATAATAGGCCATTTTGGAAAAATAAGGGTCTCATATGGATTAACCAATTATTTTATAATCATGTTAACATTTCCATTCCCCAATTTAGGCATGTTTATCATTGTCCCCACTCCTTTTATAGTCGGCTTTAATTGCTTATGAACGAGGTCGTAGGTATCTACTTTTCTTTAAATATTCTCCTTTTCCTGTTTTTCTTTCATCTGATTTCACAGCTTTCAGCAAGATAGGTCCCATAGCCTCTTCTATTTCTAAATATTTTTCTCTTACGGTTTCGTCTCAAACCAAATCCCAGGATTAACTTCTATGGGAAAGAGATGAAGGAGTTAATTGGGATGTCCCCTTCTGGGATAAGGTTTGGACATGTATTTATAAAATCTCTATGTTGGCCAGTATTACCCTAGCCCTATTTTTCTACATCATAGGTTATCATTTACCCCTGTGCAATGTTCAAAATTTTCATCAAATTCCTCATCCTAATGCTGGTATTGTGCTTTTCCGATGAGTGTCCTTATGCATATATTATTTCGTTGTCCTGATGCCAGGGCTTTTTGGCATAAGGTTTGTCCCAAATTAAGATGATTTATAATTTCCAACATCACTTCAACATTCTTAAACTTTTTTTAGGTAATTTAACCAATGATTTTATCCCGTCCTTGCCTACAGATAAACTATTAGACATTCTGCTAGCAATCGCCTTTCAGCAAATTACTGTTAACTGGAAATCATCATCTAAATAATCACATAATCACATAAAGTGACTTTGCGGTCCAAGTTCCGGGACACCCCCGTTGGGGGTAGCTGTGCGCTACACAAGCTCCGAAATAAATAAATAAAATAAAGTGTGGTGGAATTGTGTTTGTTCACATCATAAATTGGATATTATATATTCTAGGTAATGCTTGTCTTCTCATAATGTCCAATCTGTATGTACCTTTATTCACATTCTTTCATCGGACTGATAAAGATGTGTCAATCACAACTGCTGTACTATCTGAAAATGTTCAACCTCCATGAATAATTGAACTCTTAGGACCAGATGTATAAAAAAAGCATTTTGCAATTCCCAAACTTTAAGGAATCACAGTTTGGTATTGTAAAATTCAATGTATCAAAAAATTCGCAACAAAATACAGAATCAGTAAAATTTGCATTCGCAAATACAGATTCCTAAATTGAAAATCACAAAATCACAAAATTGTGAATCTACTATTTTGATGCAGCACGATCACCCCACAGCCAGGAAGTGAGGTTTCCATGCTGTTTCCGAGGGCCTGAGTCTGTGTAGGAGGATAACAGCAGGAGCACACAACTCAGGAGAACACCCAGAGTATAGAGGCAAGCATAAATATCCAGCATGGCATCACAGGAGAAGGCAAACAAGGCTGTAGGACCTAAAAGAAAAAGAAAATTCAGCAAAAAAGAAATGGCGTCCTAATTGAGGAAATGGTCAAGACCGATGATCGATTATTTGGGAAAAAATTAAGTTATGTACTAGAGTCAGAGAAAATGAAAATATGGCTGGACATCGAAGCAAAAATCAACACTTTAGGGGTCACGCAGTCCTCCATTGAAGATTTACCCAAACGTTGATATGATTTGTGGTCAAGGGCAAAGGAAAAGATGGCAAGCCGGCTTGCAGATGCCAAGAAGACCAGCACAGGACCATCTACTGGACGGAATACAGAACAAATCAAGACATTCACCTCCAGTCAAGAGATCTGGGTTAAATCCATCATTCTTTTGCTCACCATGCCACCCCAGTATAGACCTGGCCACATGCGCATCAGTCTTTACCATGTGCCTCATGGGAACAATCCAGCCCGAACTGTCAAGTCAGGTTCCCCCTGGACCATAAACAAGCATCCTAGGACCTGTTTTGGGGGTTAACCCCTCTTCAGCCAGGATAGCTTGATTCCAGTGGCACAGTGAGCCCAGGACTCACGTCTGGGCATACCTGGTGCACTTAGGGCGAGAAAGCAAAAGACACACAATTGATGGACGGAATGCAGAACAAATCAAGATATTCACCCTGAGTCAAGAGATCTGGGTTAAATCCATCATTCTTTTGCTCACCATGCCATCCCAGTTTAGTCCTAGCCATATGCAAATCAGTCTTGGCCCTGTGCCTTATGGGAACAGTCCAGACGAAACTGCCAAGCTAGGTCCTCCCTGGACCAGAAACAAGCATTCTAGGACCGGTTTCAGGGTAGTGACACAGCAACAGATGAGCCAGAGGAGACCCAGGAAGAGGCAGGGGAAGAAAAGACAGTCACCACAATGCCAACAACACCTGCACCAAGAACACGCAGGCATACTGTGTCCCAGTAGAGGAGTTTGTGGTAAAAGGAGAAGACATCCAGGAAAAGCTGCAGTCAATGCCAGATGAGCAGGCACAGGCCCACTATGACCAGTCCTACTTGCAGTGTCACAACACCTATCACAGGAGATGCAGAGCAAGAGCACACAGTAATTCTGAGGAAGGAGAGGGCCATCGGGGCAGAGGGCCATAGGGTAAATGCAGAAAGCTTCAGGGACATGACAGAAGCCATTAGAGACCTTTGTACACTATGCTAAGGGAGTAAACCTCCAAATGCAGACAAAGGTACTAAACCGTCTGAGCAATGCCACAGCTGTCCTGTCTAGATACACTGTGGCAAAGCAGGTGGAAATTGCCCACTGCAGTTCTGATGTAGCCATGGATTGGTGCAGACCGCCACTTCTGTAGAATAGTTACAGACAGCTACTATAGCTGGGACAAGTATACTGGGTGCAGGTGACAGTGAAGAGGCCTCCAGCCTCAGCAGCATAACTGCCCTGGTAACTCAGACCAGACAGCAGAGTGTGAGGCAAGGTACAGCATCCAAGGCCTTATCAAGGGAGGCCAGTGATACACTAACCGATGCAGGGCTGTTCGTGCCCATAAAAAATAGTTAATGATATTACCAAGGCATGTCAATTGGTGAGGGAACCTGTTGCATGTGATGCGCAGAGAAGAATGTTGTGCATGTTAGTTTGTTTTCTTACAATTTTACACACATGTAATATGATAACAGATGTGTGCATACAGTTTACCAGAGATTAACATGAATAAAGTAGAGTAGCAAATAAGTTATGAAGTGCATTGTCTCATCATTACTCACTTAAAAAAGTTCTGTGTTATGTTGTCACCTCTCTGTCTACCATATACTCATCTTGCACAGTGTACTGCTCTGCGAGGTTGACGTGATCCATCCTCTGCATCAAACTCAGAATCTGTCAGGTTCAATGGTATGGACTTGGTTTTGACAGGGTTGTGCAACTGTTGCAAGGATTTCTGCTCATACACAGAACTGTGCACAGAGACCTAGAACATTAGTGAATTGTGGTGTAACAGAAACTCCCCCCAGTACCTAGAAACCCCAACCAGCTAGCAATCAGTGTCTCATAAGAACTTTTTTCCTATAGCAAAGTAACCAATGATTAGACAACCTAGAACATGGGACTTAGGACCATCTCAGGAATGGTGGGAAGTGATTGTTATACACTCATATCAGTCCACAACAGGAGTAAAAAGAGACACAGTAAGGTTAAAATATTTATTTTAATGACGTGTTCTCAAGCGCAGTATTTTAGTCAACATAAGCAAACATACGATTAAAAATAATTTAAAATACAAAAGGAGGAATCATATTACAATGATAGTGCAAACAGGTGATAAAGTGCCTGGTTTAAACACCCTCTCTATCTAGGAACTATGTATTATAAAACTATAGAAGGTCTCTTGAGCTTGTTTTGGGGGACCTGGATCGGCTAGTCTCTCTGCATCTCTGGAATGTTCCAAGTGTGTGCAATTCTGGCAAGTGTGCTATGATAAAGGCGCCAGAATCCTACTCGGCTTGCAGCTGTCAAAAGGCTGTGTCTGGAATGTGTTACACGGACACGCCGATAAACAGGCTCATATGTTATGATAACCTTGGCGGCTCAGCACTCACTGTATAGACAGGGGGCACAATGCATTTCTAGAGATGTCGAAAAACAAACCCTTTCTCATGTATAGACTTTCGTGAAAGCCAACTTTCCAAAACAGCTAAGCAATGTGGTGTGCAAAAAGCAGCAAAAGGTAAAATGGAGTTTAAACTTCTAATAAGCCATGCTAACTTAACATGCACGCAAAAAGAGGCCCATAAACAATACTACACCCCTCCATGTTCGGGAACACACAGCAATCTGGGCAAACTTCATAGAAAGCAGAGGTCAAGTTCAAATGAGAAAGACCAAGTTCAGAAATCTTGCCAAACTTGATAAAAGGGAACGAGAAATCAAATAACCAAATCAGTGAAAACAAACACACGTGGCCATGGTGTGAAAAAAGACCTCAAGCATGTAAGAAAAAATGAAGACATTAAAAAGAAAAATATTCACGAGTTCAATATGTGTCTATGTAACAGAAAAAAAATACGTACTTCAGTCCAACAACGTGTAAGCACCATATGTTGCAACTGCCTCCAATAGGAAGTTGTTGTTATCATCCATGAACATTTCAGCCATCCAATTAAGTAAAGGGAAATAACATGCATGTGCCTCGATTGCCGGAGCCTCTAGCATCATCAGAGGACAACTCTGGCTTATTTCAAGATAACTGCGATCCAGAAAGCCATTGGCCGCAGTCCAAATGTTCCAATTACCCAGAACCCCATGTGCCACTGCGCAGGGCATAATCCCGGTACTAGAACAATCATGAGCAACTAAGGGACTCATTAGTAGATTAAAATCCAGGTCAGTAGACACCGTGCTGCAGAGACACAAATTCAGGGCCCATTCAAAATCACAATCCAGGCAATGGAAAACAGGCTGCAAGCAAGTGAAGAAAGAGAACCGGAATGATAAACCATACGCCACACTTAGAGTCACCAAAGGCAGCGATCCATAGTTTTCTAGCATCTGGTTACAAAGGTGGAGCAGCCAGGACAGAACATCATTGGGCACAAACCGTGCATCCATTTTGTAGTAAACAAAACAAAAGGAGTATGCTAGGGCCTAAAGCCAGGAGCAAGGAGAAACCGCCAAAAACACTCAAAAAAATCGAATGAAAAAATGCAGGGATCACACCGAATATAGTCTGAAATGAGGTCACAAGGCCAGAGCATACTACTTCAAAACAATGCGCCAGGCCAGTAGTCGACATGGCATTTAAGATTGTGTGAATCAAAGTGCTAAAATGCAGGGGCAGGTCTGTTAATAAGGTATTTACCTTAGTACGAGTATTTGCAACATGAAGGACCAATGTCTCACGCGCAGATGTAAGGGGGACTTCCTTTTGGCACAAAAGAGCTCTTATTCGACTCATCTTGTTGAACTCTGCTTTCAAGGTCGGAATCGAGGGCCAGATGGAAACATCAAGTCTTGCATGCGGAGGAGGGAACAGCACATTCTTGTAGCAAGTTACACGCTGGGAAACTGTAACGATATAAGCTATGCCTGCATGCATCTGAAAACACTCTTCATTATTTAATAACAAATAGCTACCGTTAGCAAGCAATGTAAATTTGTGTGTAATGGTCGGTACTGGAGTACCTCTCAGAACACTAGCTAAGTTCGGTGCAAGCACATTACAGGAGCCGTGCAACTGATGATTTCTGCATGTTAATGAATGTTCTAGTGTTGTGGTGCAATCTTCGCCATTCAAAAAAACGTATTTTCCATCCCTCAAACACCTATATGTGAATGGGAGATTCCAGACTTCATGAAGATAAGCTCCACCTATGGGCTCAAACCTGCCTATGGCATAATGTTTCATGCTGGACTCAAATTTGAAAAGGGAAAAAGGTAAAGTTATTAACCCGTGAATGAGCCAAAGTGCCAAATTGGCTTTAGCTACAGAAAAAGGTCAAAGTTCTAACTTTTCAATATGCAACAGTGAAAACGTGGCATCCTTCATTGACATAAATTGTTGTTTAACAGTCAAATTGAAAGGCAGAAATAACAAACTCGTGTTCATGTAATCCCATGGAACTCAACCCTTTTTCAACGTTTGCAAAGTCCAGGCAAACAACATAACAGAACGCAATTGATTT
This sequence comes from Lissotriton vulgaris, assembly GCF_964263255.1. Classification (NCBI taxonomy): domain Eukaryota; kingdom Metazoa; phylum Chordata; class Amphibia; order Caudata; family Salamandridae; genus Lissotriton; species Lissotriton vulgaris. Next base: position 510,087,745 of record NC_141693.1, on the reverse strand, counting down.
TGCCCATGATACTGTACTGCAACATCTTCTTGCACTATGTCAACCACAGATGACACAATATTATCTAGAGTGTAAATTTGTGAAGAAAGGGTGTTAATGCTATTGTCTACAATGGCAAGCACTTTTTCTAAATTGGCCTTATCAATAGCTCTAGGCCTAAAAGCAGCTTCAATTTGTGACAGTTTCCATACCTTATTGTAAACAGCATACATCCATCTTTTTGATCTGCCTGCTGCAGGACCTTTTACAAAATCATTTAAATCTACAGTATCAGTGAGTTTGGACAAATGAAACTTAACAGACGCTAAGGATGAATGTCTGAGCCAACTCTGGCACAATTTGCCTACAGAATAGGTGGTGACTGAATGTTGAGTTTGAAAGCGGGGATCAACTCTAACCTCTGTATAGCCAGGGTTCAGACCCAGAAAATGGTGCTGGCAGGAATATGCACTTTTTTGCCATAACAAACAGCTTTTGGGATTAATGCTGGAAACATTAAAAGAGGAATTTTTAAACAGAGTTTGTAAGTCACTCAGGGAAGTACTGGTATAGTTATTGCAATATGGATATTCACCCAAATCAGGAAAAAAAGGAGCATTTAATTTTTTAGAAGTAGCCAATCCAAAGCAGGTGGTTTGTGAAATAGTGTCATTCAGAAACAAAATATGGTTTGGGATGAGACATGCACGATGCAAAGCCTAAGTGCCTTGCACTTGCCAATTTTTAGAATCCCAAACAGATTTAAGATCAATAGTATTTTTCCACAGTTCATAGCCCCCAACAGCCAAATGGTCAATAAAGGACTTTGAATACTGTAATTTTGTGTGGGTAAGTCTAACCTTGGAAAAGGACTTCTCAGTCAATTTAAAATAAAATGCATTAGGGTTTGATTGATCAAAATCAGTAAAATAGGAAAACTTTTTCAGAAACGTTTTCGAGCTGCCTTCCACTGGCGCGGGACAATGCTCCCACTGTGTGTAATTAACCATATTTCTAAATGAATTACTTTTAGGTAGAAATTGATTGCCAAAATGCTGGTAACAGTACAAATCACCATAATTTGCTGATTCCACATATACGTCTTCAGCATCGAAAGCAGCATAATATTTCAAATCAGTAAATATAGCCTCTACAGCTTTAACATCCTAATCATCAAAGCGAATATTTTGTTTAACCACATCCCCCATAGAAACACAGAGTACATTGGGAACATTAATAACGTCTGTGAGACCATGTATCATGCATCCCATACAATCCCTCCTAAAACGGGCCAAGCAGTTATATTCACAAATGTCTGGTCCCTTTTTATGATGTGCAAAGAGGAGTGGGGAGCCAAAGTTCCATCAATCACTCAAATTGAAGTTCTTTCCTCAACATAGTGTCCATTGATAAAACAGAAAAATATACTATAAATCCTATAGACATGAACAGAAAAATTGCAATCAGCACCAGACAAATGTAAATCCAAGGTGGAATAAAACATTTTTTTTTAAACCAGGTAACAAAAATCGAAACTTTTGAAGGGTTCTTAGATGTGGATGAGCCAGTGTCAAATGAAAAACGGGATTGATTAGCCACACGGGTCTCCAAATCAGGCATAGACAAGTCAGTGAGGTAAGTATATTCAGTGTCATTAAGAGGATCAACAGCAGGTTGATTCAATAAAGAATTCGTAAGTGGACTCATTTCAACGGCAACATCAGGCCCGAAGGCAAGATCCGGGGCCAAAACAGAGTGTCGCACCATTGCTGGACACGAAACAGCAGGCGTCATACTATAGAGAATCGGCCACCCTGTGTGGTTTGACATTGTCAATTGAAATGTACCTGTTTCCCTTTCGCCCAGGAAGAGGAGGTAAAATGACTGTCCTTGTACCCTGCACACCAAGAACAGCAACTGGAGCTCGATAGGAAGGACAAAATTATTTTTTTTGTCAATCTTCTCTCGGACCAGTTCTCCAACTTGGGGTAGCCAGCCGACTACCGGAATCTGCAATGCAGCTTCAGACGTGGAGGGGAAGTGTTCCTTTGCAAGACTGTCTCTCGTCTTTTGTAGGTTCTGCAAAACATTAGAATGTTCATCTACATCAAAGGATGTTGCTCCCGCCGCCAAGTCTAGACCATCAAGGTCCGGAACCAACATCTTGATGCCAAAGAGCATTTCGTATGGGTCCGCCCACCCAGAGACCTTCTAGGGAGATTATTTAGTTCACGTTGTACGCTATTGAGGTGGGTAAGCCAGCCTCTGCCTGCACCTAAAACCTTTGCTGTCAAGGATTGCATTAAGTCACAGTTCATCCACTACACAACACTATTATCCTCAGGCCGGTATGGAGATGAAAATTTGACTTGGACCCCCAATGAAGCCATGGCATCCTTGTATGCCTTAGAGGCAAACCCTGGACCCTGGTCCGAATGGACACGCAAAAATTCCCACAAATCTCTTACGACAGTTTAGCATCAGCGCTCCTTTGAGGCCACACCCAGACAAAGCGCGTGCAAGAGTCAACTGCTACTAAGATATACTTATTTATTATTTATTTATTTATTTGAAAGTTTTATAGAGCGCGAACCAGATCCTTGCGGATATCAGAGTGCTTTACCAGCAATTAAATTTATACAAAAACCTTACACAATAACAGTATATATCAAGCAGTAGGAGATATAAAACATAATACAGCAGTACACAGTAAAGAAATACAGATATGTGTGGATATAGTGTGCATAAATAAAACAGACCAGAGAGGTAGATCAAAAGCTGAATCCTAAGTTGAGCTAAATCTTGTCTTTGATACAGAGAAAGGTGCGGGCCGAGAGAGCCAACGTGCCATGTAGATTGTCTGTTTGCATCTATGTAGGTCATGAATGTCAGAGAGGTTCATGTGAATTTTTCCATGAGAATCGCCTTTACTTCCTTTTTGAACAGTGCAGTAGATGTGGTAAGTCTGGTTTCAGGGGGTAGTGCGTTCCAAATCCTAGGAGCCATCCCTGAGAAGGAGCGTTTGTAAGTTTTCGCCTTCATAAATCTGTGTGGTTTCAGTAATAGGCTTTCATCACTTCTTGTGGATCTCTTGCCTCCCGAGATAGACAGTTTCCGAGAGAGATAGCTGGGTGCTTTATGGTGAAGGGCTTTGTGGGTCAAGCATGCTATTTTTAGGTGTATTCTGGCTTCCCATGGTAGCCAGTTCAATACTTTTAGGTCGGGGGAGATGTGGGACCTTTTTTTGAGCCCGGGATGAGCCTGGTTGCAGCGTTGATGGTGGCTCTTAGAGGTGCTGTTGTAGCTTTGGGGAGACCGCAAAGAGACACAGTTCCGTATTCGATCCTGGGGATAACTAGATTTTGAACTGCCGTTTTGAAATAATTTTTTGGTAGGAAGGGTTTGAGTTTCTTAGAATATTAATCTGGAAATTTGCCCCTTTTGTCGCGTTGGCAATGTGTTTATGCATTTTGAGGTTGCCATCAAGGGTTATACCCAGAGATTTAGCTGAGTCAATGATTGTTGGTTGCACGTTGAATGCCGTGAGGTGTTTGAAGCAGTCCTGGAGGAGGGGGATTTTGGAGGGTGGAGCTATAAGTAGGAATTCAGTTTTGAGTGCGTTAAGTTTGAGGTGGTTCTCAGTGAGCCATGTTTGGGTGTTTTAAACAGTGTTTGGTTGAGTAGTATGACATCTTCAGGAGTATGAATCTTCAGATAGAGTTGTGTATCATCTGCGTACATGTGAAATTGGACGTTGGATGCTTGCACAAGACAGTAAGAGGTTCCATGAATAGATTGAACAGTGTGGGAGATAGAGCGGACCCTTGTGGGACTCCAAGAGTTACTGGAACTGGTTTGGAGAAGGAGTTATTGACCTTGAATTTTTGGGTCCGGTTTTGAAGAAAGGAGGTAAACCAATTGAGTACTGACCCTGATAGACCCATTCTGAGGTTCAGTAGTTCAGTCAGGTTCTCATGTTTGACCGTATCGAAGGCAGAGGAGAGATCTAGCAAGTTGAGTAGGCATGATCCATTTTGGTCGAGTATTTGTAGCGCATCATCGATAATGTGAGTCATGGCTGTTTCGGTGCTATGCCCTGCTCTAAAGCCAGATTGGTGGTTGTCAAGGAGTTTGAAGAGGTCAATATGTTTTGTCAATTGTTGGAGGACGCATTTTTCCAAGAGTTTGGCTAGGGTAGGGCTGTTCGAAATAGGTCGATAGTTGTTAAGATCCATCGGGTCAGCTGTGTTTTTTTTTAGGATGGGTGTGACTTGCTCTATTTTGAGGACATCAGGGATGCACCCTTGATGTAGAGAGCTGTTGATGATCAACGTCCAGAGCGACAGGATCAGAGGAGTTAGATCTTTAACTGCGTTAGCTGGGAGAGGATCGGTGGTATGATTGGCTGGCTTGAGGGTGCTCATAATCTTGCCTACAGCTTCTTCAGTGTATGAGTCGAAGTATCAGAGGAGAAAGGACCGCAGTAATCTAAATAAACAGATATGTACAACTGAGTTTGGGGCAGGCGTGCAGCAGAAGAAGGTTTAATTTGCTGACAAATGTCACATTGAAGGAAAAAACGACGTGTCTGTTTGTACAAACCCCGCCACCAGTATCGTTGCTGGAGAAGAGATACAATAGCTGACACGCCGTTACGCGCCAAAGCCATCCCAGCATGTGCGGCTGTAATCAAAGCCTGTCTGTATGTCTGGGTTGGGAATCAATCTGTCACCAACGCCGTTAATTCTCACATAAGGAACTTTATCAGGACTTAAATGATAAGAGTACTTCGAAGGGAATCCCTTAGGATAATTACCTCCCTTCTCAGTTGCGGCAATAGCTGCTAAGATGTCATCATCAATCCTACTTTTGGAACCTGTAACCACTGCCACTGCAAATGCTGCAACTGCTGTCTTCGCAGCCTCGTCTGCGAGACAATTGCCAACAGTGTGAACCCCAACATGCTGATGACCCAGAGTATGAATTACAAAAACGAGTGGGAGTCGTTCTTTCAGCCCAGCCACTCGAACCCAGATCATTTTATGTTTTATTGTGCGACCTTTGGAGTCAAGATAATAATTTTGAGTACAAAAAGGCAGATTGTCATTGTAAGACTGAACACAGTAGTAAGAGTCACTCACAATAGGAGTAGTCAGACTGGGGTCCGAGTACTCCAATGCAAGCAATAGAGCACAAAGTTCTGCCAACTGGGCGGTACAGTCCCCTAATGTCTGTGTATGCTTGACATCGGACTTGAATTCACCATCCACGATGGTACCAACCACAATTGCGCAGGCCACGGAATAAGCGTGTCTAGAATCCGTAGCCGCTTGCGCACTTACGTCAGTGTATAAGATACAATGAAAAAACTCAAGTGGGCATTGTCAGAGGGGCAGGATGAAGAAATTCATATTGCAAGAACTCTTGAGTCTGCAAAGAGGAATTAAAAAATGAACGTTACATCCTGGGATGTCTAGGATGTAGCCCATTGTATCCACAGAGGGTGCAAAGCCTTGGAATTTGGTACACTGGCCTTCGTCACTGCCTCCAAGGCAAGATACGAAGTAACAACCACAATGCGCTTTCTCTGCGACAGTGCTCGTTCCTTAAGAATCGCCATCTGCACTGCTGTCAAAACATTTTCCACAGTGGAGAACCGCAACTCAGCCAAAGTGTACAAGTGTGACTTGTAAGGGATAGGGACTGTGTCTCCCTCATTAAAAGTGAGGTACGTGAAACCCACCACCCCTGGCATGATTCTTATCACCAGGCTGGTGTGGTTATCACGAGTCAACAAGAATTTAGATTCAAGTAGGTCAGCCTGCAAAGATTGCAAGATGGCTGAAGGTTCTCGCATCCAGCACAATTTGGAAAAAGTAGGTTGTATCAACCCATAAAGCGGCTTCTAAACCTGGGCATATTCTGGAATGTATGTACGACCGAAATTCAAAAAGCCCAGTAAAGATTGTAGCTTTTTCAGTGTTGTGGGAAAACGCAAAACTGCTCATTTCTCCAAGAAGAGAGGTGCTAAACCTCGACCTACATTGTAAAGCTCGTAGTCCAGGAACACTGTGTACTCTGCAATGTGTGCTTTCGCAAAGTTAAATTTATAGCCAAAGTCCGCAAAATGGCAAATTATGCGGTAAACACGGCACAGATGTAGCCATAACTTGTCTCCTGTGAGATAAATGTCACCCACATACGAACATGCATCTGTGTTGAGCCTCTCAAGAAAAGAGACTATTCGGGCGGCAAAAACGCCTGGACTATTTTTGTAGCCCATAGCCAATCGAAAGAAATGGCGCTGTTTGCCACCACATGTAAAACTTGTCCACTGACTGCTAAGGGAGGACAAATTATGGGCAAAAAAAACATTGGATATGTCTAGAGTGGTCTTGAACAGCTTACGCACTAGACTACTCAAGAGCAGAACTGTGAGTATTCTGCACCGCAAACGTACGACAATGTGAGTTTACGTGGCGGTAATCCAACACCAAACGGTACGAGCCATCTGGCTTGGTCAAAGTAAAAAGTGGGTTATTCATCGGAGACACAGACATTTCAATTACACCTTGATATTCCAATTGTTCAAGGATCTCGGCAACAGAGGCTTTCGCCTCTCGCCGTATGGGGTATTGGGGTTGAGGCTGTGGCATTGATCGCAATGGAATCTCATGTCGAGGGGATAATTTGTCCCATCCAAAATGAGTACGGTACAATGCCGGCGCAAGCGCCTTAGCCCAATCTTCAGCAAACTGCAGCGCCTGCTTTGGGACCGTGTGCACGAAAGCTGGGAGGATCACCTCCTCCCCTTATGGAGCAGCCAAGACAAAAGGTGGGGGACAGTGGACATCCGCCAACAAAATATCATATGTAGTTGTAAGATTTTCACCAAAAAAAAACTTTTATGGTATGTTCTATATCACCTTCAGTTACAAGGACATTTTCATAAAGTCTTTCAGGGGGAGCCACTCTAGTGTCAGCTGTTTCCACTACAATGAAGGTGTCAGTCGCTGTCACCCTCAGTAGTGGATGCTGCGCCTCTCGAACGATTTTAATCTCTGCTGCGCTGTCCAGCAGCGTCAGCGCCCATGCCAGATTCCGAAGCTGCATTCTCACTATCTGTGGCATATCTCACCGTTACAGCAGCAACTTTCTTTTTCAGAAACTGGGGTCTTTGACGCAGTGTCTCGTCCTGCTTGCCTTTCCTTCAGCCTTACAAGGCTGCCCATGGCTCTGTTGGGCACCTTGACCTCTGCCCCCGCCTCCTTCACTGGTGGCTGTTACCGATGTATCCTGCAAAGAGTGAGTAGAACGTTATTCAGGAACCTGAAATCTATCAGGTGACTTAATTGTACTGCGGTCGCGCAAATCATATTTACGCTCAACAGGGGCATGTGTAGGTGAAGCCGGACGGGAACCTTGTTTCTGTTGCTGCTTACCCTGTTTTTTGTTCTTACTTCAATTTTGTTTCTGAAATTTAGGGCGGTCATTCTTATCAGATGACGCTTGTTGAGTTTGCTGTTGTTTCTCTTTCTTATCGAACGGCTTAACACTTAAACTATTACGGCCAACGGTCTTATAAGCCTCTGTAATAATTATCAGCAGCTGACGGGGTTTGTCACGTCGGGGATATCGCGCAGAGCATTAGAGACCTGAAAACCTACTGCATCCCCCTTGACATTTTCAAAGACGAGATCGCATACCATGTCAAATGCTCCCACGAGTCGCATTCCCAACTCCACAGCCGCCTCTGGTCCGAGTTCATCCTGAACAAGCTTGATCACAGAGGGCAGAACAGTCATTGACGGGGTGCCAAAACACTTTGTATAGACCGCCACAAAAATCACCCCCCAAGTTGTACATTCATTCACGTCAGGCACACTGGGGCAGATTTATGTTAACTGGCGCATCCCGAGGGATGCGCCAGTTAACATGCGCCACAGTGCGCCACAGCTACGCCGCCCATGGTGCGCCGCATTTATGATGCGGCGCACGATGGGGCAAAAACGGCACAGATGCGTCACGCATTTGTGCCGTAAAAGTGACGCATTGCTGGAGCTCCAGAAATGCTCTGGGGGGCCTATTCTTTCAATGCTGCCTCAAGCCTTACGCCTGCTTCAAGCAGGCGCAGGGTTTTGACGCAGCATTGCCCTGAAAGTGACTGAGTGAAATCTCATAGATTTCACCCAGCCACTTTCAAGAGGCGTTCCTGCGCAGGAACGCCCCCTGCGCAGGAACGCCTCCTCGTGGCGCAGTGCTGTACAACGTGACGCATCTCCTAGATGCGTCACGTTGTAAATAGGGCGCAGGGATGCGCCACGTTTCCGAGCCGTTGCGTCACGCAACGGCGGCGTAAACGTGGCGCAAGCCCTTCATAAATCTGCCCCTAAGTCTTTCTGCAAATTAACTTTGAGGATCCTGTGTTTCTCAACAGGACTAGTATTCGGAAACACTGCTTCCAGTTGGTCGAATTTCTCTTCAAGCCAAAAATGCATCTCTTCCTTATCCAGGGGACGCTTGCCCATGACCGCATTAACCTTGACAGTACTAAGTTTGAGTGCACCACCGCCAACTGGATGCCCCGCACCACCCGATGCCGAACCCTGGAGGTTGCAGGAAATGTTATGAGCCAGATCCCTAATAACTGCTACCAAAGAGGCATACAGGGGTCAGAGTTGTTGCGCTGTCATCGTACCCGCCTGAGGATGCGGGGTTTAAGTAGCTAAAACAGGCCAAGTAGCGCCTGGAATCAACAACGGCCCTTGTCTAACCACTGTATTACCGTGGGGGAGGACGCTATTAAACCAAAAGGCTTGCTGAAGCAGAAATTGGAATTTCCTCCGTTCGATACAGAGTGTACGCAGCAGGAGCATCAGCAGGGGTGTAAGAGTGAAAAACACCAGACACAGCATGTACCGCAGGAAATGTAACCCATGAGTAAAACAACTGAAACGGGTATGTCGTGTCAGCTGAGACAACAAAAATCACTGCCTGTCCCTTCATGGAAATGAGGTATTCCTGCAAGTGATTCCGTACAGCCACACAACTGTGTGCTGGGATATCAACCGCAGCCATATCAAAACAGTAATAGAGAAGTACAATGCAATATTTAAAGGCACAACTGGGTAGTAATTCAAACAGAAAACTGTTTAAAATTATCAAGCTTGAAGAAACTTATGTAACTATAGGTAGGTTTTATCCGTCACTACCGTCAACCCGAAACAACAGTGAGGGGGCCGTAGACTGATATAAGCACTAGTCAAGTGTCTCACAATAAGACCACACTTGTTGGTAGTGCCATGCTGCAAGGATTTCTGCTCACACACAGAACTGTGCACAGGGACCTAGGGGGGCCCTACCTTTTTTTGTTGTTGCTGTTACACTGCTCACAGCCGTCCACATACTTCTGGGGCATATCTTGGAGCACGCCTGCTTTGCCCGCTAAGCCCGTACTGCCGCACATGGTCTCCTCCTGCCGCCGCAGCTCCATACCATCAGAGCGCAGCCGCAGTGGGGGGGGAGACCGAGGGGACTACAACATCCAGAAGCCTCTGCGGCCGGAAGCCCCCAAAACAGGCGCCAGGAGGCGCATACATTAACGGACATCCCCGGTGGAGGCGGGGTCCTACCTTTTTTGTTGTTGCCGCTACACTGCTCACAGACCTCCACATACTTCTTGGGCATATCTTGGAGCCTGCCTGCTTTGCCCGCTAAGCCCATACTGCCGCACACGGTCTCCTCCTGCCGCCGCAGCTCCATACCATCAGAGCGCGGCTGCAGTGGGGGGAGACCGAGGGGACTACAACATTTAGAAGCCTCTGCGGCCGTAAGCCGCCACCACCCGCGCCAGGAGGCGCATAAAGTAACGGACATCCCCGGTGGAGCGGGGGTCCTACCTTTTTTGTTGTTGCCGCTACACTGCTCACAGACGTCCACATACTTCTGGGGCATATCTTGGAGCCCGCCAAGCCCGTACTGCCGCACACAGTCTCCTCCTGCCGCCGCAGCTCCATACCATCAGAGCGCGGCCGCAGTGGGGGAGAAACATCCCCCTGACGTTTAACTTATGAACAGTAAGGACACTATTTTCATTTGGACTACTGTACTAGGCTCTGGGGAGATTTTCGCTTGTAGGGTTACAGGTTCTTATCCTACAAGTATTACTTCACTGTTGAATGGATAAAAGGGGTGCAAGGGATAGGGTGGTGGGATCACTTGACGACCTCCTTGATAGAGCAGAAATAGTATTAACTAATGAAATTGAGGCTACAGAACGTAGATTATCCCTTGACCTCACCCTGTCAGGGAGAGGGTCACTACCATGTGCCCAGCTTCCATTAACACTGACAGATTTTGTAGTGCCCCACCTAGTATTTATCCGTTGTTTAACTCATCTAGGCTACCCCCATCTAACCCAGAACACTGCAATTCTCGGTCCTCGAGCAAAAGTAATAGCCCCGTAATGGTGACCACAAGAGGGATGAAGGCTATGGGTACTACCATTAAGGAACCCTCATCTAAAAAAAGAAAGGGTAGAGGCACCAAAACGTCAAAGACCCCCCCAGCTTCTAAGGGTTGGAGTGGGGTATTCATTTAGGATAACCCCGCTGCCGATTCTAATATCCTCGCTAATCCACCTGCAGCCACCGCTATTCCCCAGAAGATACTACGTGACATTAGCTCCCTATTAAAAGAGCAATTGACAGCCCTACTCGAGCAGATCTTTAAATGTCTAGGCTCTGTGGACAATAGGCTTACAAAAATAGAAGAGGTGCTTAAAAACCCACCCCAACTTACACATTCAATCACAGGTATGCAGGTTGCACCCCGCAAAACTATCTCTGTTAGTGTAGGGGATATACACAGGGATCATGGTGGTGCTAATACATATGTCCCGATAGTGGAGGGAGGCAATCACCAAGCTGGGAGACTGAGGAGTTCTACCTCGACAGTGGTTAGTGAGGATAGATCCTTGAATCTAAAAAGGGCGTTTGAACAGGAGAGAAGCAAGAAGAGGGCTGATAAGGACACTGAAGAGCAAAATGGCAAATATCCCTACCTCCACCTACCCCCTGAAGCTACTCCGCACACAGTAATTCTCGTCATTGTGCCTCTACTAACTGATGGCACTTTCGCACATTGGTCAACCCTCAAAAACAAAGCCATGCATTATTTGAATAAAAAAACTGGGTTGGGGTGTTCTTTTCCAAGAGTTCAAACTGGTTAGGTGTATAGAGTGGGTGGGCCACAGCACTAAGACCATCCCAGGGTACTGCGTGGTAGTGAGCTTTAAGTCTCCAGGTCTGGTTGGTCATATTCTTGACATGGCCAGTTATGCCCACTTTGACAAAACTGCTATTGGCATTTTACCCCTTGGCTACTTTTATAAACAACATTACCTGTTTAGATCAAGGGAAACTCGTGGAACACAGGAAGTTTCCCTGAGGACTGACCATACCATCCAGCTTAGCAATCGATATGATGCCCTCTCTACAATTGAAGAACTAGATTGACTGGGGTCGCTCAAACCGGATGGATTAGTAACCAGAGACAGGGTTGAAACTCATGAGGATGCACAGAAACAAGATTAAAGAGGCAATAATTGTGTAGACAGCAACAGCTTAGTGGTACTACCCCCCCCCGTGGCATTGCTGCCCAATAAACACCATGTGATAGAAGCTCATGAAGGTGACCCATCCGACTCCGCCCCTAGAAAAACCACTATGATTATCTCATCATGGAACATACCAGGGTTGGAATCTAACGTTGCCTTAACTGACTGGTCGCTCTACATAGAAGGGAGCGATATCTGGGCGTTCCAAGAAACATGGTCACTAGAGCCAGTGTTCCATACTGGATACTTATGCTTTACGAAACCTGCAATTAAGACCTAAAGGGGAAGGTCTGTGGGTGGTTTAACATGTTGGGTAAGGCAGTGTGAGGGGGTAACAGTAGAGGAAGTACACTTTGATAGCCCAGACATTCAGGTTATTTGAGTTAAATCACATAAAGGTCTCGACTTACTGTTGCTTAACGTTTGTGCTAGAGGGCAACCAGGTGGTAGGATCTCACCAGTAATTGCTGCCTTGGAGGCTTTCTTAGCAGAGGGCTTACATGATGCTAACATTATGATAGCAGGAGATTTCAATACCTGTTTTGAGCCCCTTGGAATAGTAGACAACAGTTTAAGTAATGAGGTGGACGAGCATTGGGGTGTCCCCCAAATGGCCATTCCTTCGATTAAGAAATGGTCTGAGCAGCCTTACAACTCAAAGGGTTGTGCCTAGAATGGGGTTTCAGGGCGGTTAATGGAAGGACTACCTCCGATCTACAGGGGGCGCCGACTTTTGATAACGGGCGCTTCAAAAGTCACATTGATTGTATCCTAATAAGTGTTGAGTGGTGGTCAGTAGTTGTAGATATGGCAGTTCAAAGTCGGCCCAAAAGTGACCACAATCCACTGGTTCTTACATGGAACGACATAAGCTTTGCTAGCAATCCCCCCATGGAAGAAAATATAAGCCCTCGCCAAGTAATTGTGGCCAATGACTTTCAAAGGGTTCGGTGGGCGATAGTAGCCCTTGATGAAAGCAAAGTTCAAGAGATTAGGGCTCTAATCTCAGAGTCATTAGTGGAGCTAAACGCATGCAGCAACCATGGGGCCCTCAATTATAACCTATTAAAGATTCATAATAATTTATTTATTGAATTAAAGAAGTTTTTCACTAATAGTAAGCCTGTGAGGAAGAATTCTGCCCATAAACCCATTACCTGGTATAAAGATGACTGTAGGGCCAAACATAAAGCCCTAGTGGAAGCGATTAAAAAGAAGGATTATAGCACCGTAAAACAGGCCAGGACTGATTATAAATCTACTCTCCATACGGCAAAGAAACTATGGGACGAGGAGCGTTGGCAGGAACTGCTGGTAGCTTGTAAAGGCAGGAATATGACCCCGTTTTGGGAACTGATAAAGTGGGGGAATGGGCAAAGGATTAAAATACCCACTTATAATGTGGAGCCGCAGCTGTGGGTTGCTTATTTTGAATTTCAATTTAAGAAGGGGACAAGTAGCGAGATCCCACTCCAACCCATGCCCCAAGATATAGCCCTGCAATTCAACACCAAAGAGGTTGAGTCAGTATTAAAGGCCCTCCCAAATGGTAAGGCTCCGGGGCCGGTAGGCATTCCAGCCGATTTGTTTAAGCAGGATCCAGACCTCTGGATCCCGTGTATTACAAATTTAATCAACGCGATTGCAGGTGGAGCACCAATTCCAGCATCATGTCATGGTGCAGAAATAATCCCCATTTACAAGAAAGGGGATCGCTCCGCGCCGGCAAACTATAGGCCAATAAGCCTTATTGACACGGTTCAGAAAATTATATCAAGGGTCATACTGGGCAGGATTCAAACCTGTATGTCTGATGAGAACATCCTTACCTCGCTGCAGGCAGGGTTTCGGGCCCATATGGGGACCTTAGACAAAGCCTTTAGATTTGTTATGATTTACTGGAAAGAGGACTTATTGGGAAAAGGCCTGATATTCGCTGCTTTCGTGGATTTAAAATCCGCATTTGATCTCGTCCCTAGATCTAAGATGTGGAATGTATTGATAAGGCTGGGGATGTCTAAGGAATTGGTTTCCTTGTTGATAAGGCTTCACACCTTAAAATTTGCTCAGGCCGCTGGGGTAAACCTGGGTAGGTCACGGAAAAATTTGCAGTAGGGAAGGGAGTCCGTCAAGGGTGTGTGCTGGCCCCTACATTGTTTTCGCTTTTTATTATTGGTGTTGTGCGCTATTTTGATAATTACCCTATGGACGCGCCCATCCTAGCTGGCCACAGTGTACCCCTGCTAATGTTCGCAGATGATACGCTGATTTTAGCTAAGACGAGGCAGGGGCTTCAATTGGCCCTGTCCAGTTTTGAGGAATTTTGCTGCGACCATGATTTGGTGGTAAACGTAGAGAAGACGAAATTTATGGTTCTGCACGGGACATTCCCGTAACCTCAAGAGTCTTCATGAGCGGGAGGCTCTTGGAGCATACAAATGTCTTTACGTACCTGGGCGTCAATTTTGGTGACAGATTAAGCTGCTCGCCAAAATTGAAGCTCATGGCGCTTAAACACAATTAGCAGGCGCTTTGACCAAGGAACACAGGCAGTCACTTAATAAGCCCATAGCCCCGATTGTTAAAGTATACTCTCAAATAAAAATCCCAGCAACCCTTTATGGGGCAGAAATTTGGGGAGCAAGTAATCTGTCTCCTTTAGCTCCAACCCAAAGTAAATTCTTAAAATCAATTGTGGGCCTTCCAAAATCTACCCCACAAATTCCACTTTTGTTAGACCTGGGATGTCATGCTACAGAGGACATTGCATGATATAGGATGCTGTCCTTTTGGAGAAGGCTCTGGACAACCCCAGAATTATCTTTATTCGCAAAGGGTTTGATTGAAGTTAGGGGACTGGGTGGTTTATTAGTATAAAAACCCTCCTTACAGATATGGGAATGAGGGACCTGTGGGACTGCCCAGAGATTGTTAAATGTAAAACTAAAGAAACATTTAGAGCAGCTTACTGGAACCTTAGCTCCTCATTGACTAGTGAATTCTGTGAATTTAAAGATGAAACTAGCATGGAAAGCTACTGGGACCTTATAACAAAACCGAGGGATCATAAACTGTATCATCAGTTTTGAGTTGAGTCACTCCCCTTGGCAAGGTTTACATGCAAATGGGCAACTGGTACAGGTGACAAATGCCCGTTTTGCCCTAAACACATCGAAAATATTGGGCTCTTCCTATACGCATGTCCTGCCTACCAGGAACCACGTAAAAAATGGCTTAAATCCCTTTGCAGGTCACCGGGAACCAGTTCAGCCTTGCTTGCAAAAATGGTGCTGAAAAGTGGTACTGTTGACATTTTAGTTGTAGGGGTTGCCAAATACCTGAGTTGGTCCTGGGCTACACGGGAGAAAAATAGAGTGAGTCTCACAGCAGGGTAGAATTATTTTCATTAATGGGATTGTATGAATTGTATGAATCGTATGAATTATTGATGCTTTAAATGATAAATATCTAAATGGGAAAGTCTACGATGCGATAAATTTAATTCTGTCTTATGGAATATCTTAATATGTCTTTCTTGTTATTTTTATTTTTACTATGGGATGGTTTTATATAAAGTTTAAGGTGTATTTTATGAAATATGTACCCTTATTTTATGTATGTCTTTTAAGATGAAAATCGCAATAAAGACTTTTTTGAATTGACCTCGGACATTAGTGAATTGAGGTGTACCAGAAACTCACCTCAGTACCTAGAAACCCCAACCAGCTAGCAATCAGTGTCTCATTAGCTCTTCGTCCTATAGCAAAGTAACCAATGATTAGACAAACTAGAACATGAGACTTAGGACCATCTCAAGAACGGTGGGAAGTGAGAATACTCTTTTGTTATACTCTCATACCAGCCCACAACAGGAGTAAAAAAGAGACACGATAAGGTAAAAAAAATATTTATTTTAACGACGTGTTCTCAAGCGCAGTATTTTACTCAACATAAGCAAACATATGATTAAAAATAATATGATCAGCATGGTTACAACGCCATAAAATACTAAAGGAGGAATCATATTACAATGATAGTGCAAACAGGTGATAAAGCTCCTAGTTTAAAACACCTCCCTGTCTAGGAACTATGTATTATAAAACTATAGAAGGTCTCTTGAGCTTGTTTTGGGGGACCCCATTACCTGTCCACTCAGTAAGTGTAAATTACATCTGGGTCGACTAGTCTCTCTGCATCCCTGGAATCTTCCAAGTGTGTGCAATTCTGGCAAGTGTGCTATGATAAAGGTGCCTACTCTGCTTGCAGCTGCCAAAATGTTGTGTCTAGAATGTGTTACACGGACATGCTGATAAACAGGCTCATATGTTATGATAACCTTGGTGGCTCAGCACTCACTGTACAGACTGTGGGCATGATGTATGTCTAGAGATGTCGAAAAACAAACCCTTTCTCATGTATAGACCTTTGTGAAAGCCAACTTTGCAAAAACAGCTAAGCAGTGTCGTGTGCAAAAAGCAGCAAAAGGTAAAATGGCGGGTAAACTTCTAATAAGCCATGGTAACTTAACATGCACGCAAAAAGAGGCCCATAAACCATACTACACTACATGACACAAGTGACCACAATATTGCAACATATCGCTGGCCTACACTGCAGTCCATCTCCACTTGTGTGTAGGCAGCGGAACATACTCTTCAGTAGGCTGAAGATCTGCTCCATCAAAATACGTGTAGACTAATGCGCAGCATTGTCTTTCCTTTCAATTTGAGTTGCAGGATTCAGGAATGGGGTGAGTATGAAAGAGGGCACAGCATATGCGCTGTCACCTACAAGGTAAAAGGCAATCGATTAGTCACTGTACTGTTTCTCCATATCCAGAGAGTCTACCTGTCTGTGTTACATGCATTTACCTAGCAGGTATCCTTCGCCAAATTCACCCCCAAGGAGATGTGTGTATTTACCACGGTGTCTGGATATGAATCATGTGTACTGCCAGGGAATTTTGCCACTATTTCAGTTATTATTTGTGAGGCATTACATATGACCTGGATGTTCTTTGAATGAAAGGATTTCCTGTTCCTGAACACATACTCATTACCTGAGGGGGGACAAATGGCTATATATGTTCCATCAATGCACCCACTCACATGGGGGAATTGGGCTATCTGGTAGGAATCTAATTTGGTCCGCAGTAATTTCTGTGGTGTAGTAGGGAATCTAATGGAATGGTGTATCCCCTGAACCATAGGGTCCAAGAAGGCATTGAAAATAGTGAAAGTGCACTATGGGAGGCCCCTCCTGCTGCTGCTATCACCCCCGGTAGCTCCCTGAAGCTAGAAGGTGCAGTGAACATAGGACCTGGACAAGTATGGGTATGGCATTGGTTCTGTGACTCTGAAGCTGCAGTAGTGGATGGTTTAGGATTGTAGCAGAGTCTAATCTATATATGTTATGGATTTCTTCCTCAGTCTGCTGAAACAGGGTTAGGTGCACTCTAAAAATGTGTTGTTGTCTCCTCATCCTTCTCTGTGCTGCTGCAAGAATCCTCATCCTCCTCGCTATGATGGACAGCGCTGCCATTGTGAAACATTCTGAGGCCCTTTGGGCCTGTTTAAATAGTTTGCACCTGGTTACCACCTGGTTGGAATAAATGGTAATTTGCACATGAAAAATTGTGAATTATCGGGGGCGTGGCTTCGAGGGCGAAGATGGCGGACGCGGCTCTGTAGAGCTCCTGCCAGCCCGATCCTTATCCGCTGATTTATCCTTGCCCTACACCCTCTTCCCTCATCTCTAATTGTGCAGGTGGCAGCTGGTGACCGGCGGAACACGGTGGTGTGGTCGTTGGAGCTTTGGACCTCCGCCGACGCAGCTGTTGGAGACGGTGCCTGCTGGGCCTACTTGCCGCGTGGCGAGCCGGGACCTCAAGTTTTTGTTCCGCCCACCGGATGACACTGGACGCCGGCCGGGCGTCACACGTCTTGGCCCGCGTGGCTGGAGCGGAGTCACTGGAGCTGTCGGACGAGGGGCCCGTCAGCCACGTCTTGCAGAGTGGGGTCCCACCGGCTCGGCTATACGGATCCGACGCCCGTCCTGATCGGACTACCCTGACAGGCTCGAGGGGCCTGCCGCGCTGACTGTGGCGGATACACTGGGGGCGCCATTCCGGCGGTCCTGCCCTGGACCACTGCCTGGTGGTATCTGCGCTCTGGTGGAGCGACTTTCCCTTGGCTCTGGCCTGTGTCTCGGCGGACTGGAGGCGACCTGATCCCGGGGGCTTGGCCGGATCCTGTTTGTTGGCCGTTCTCGCGGGGTGACCCGCTGAGGGTGCATCTCACCGGACCGCCTCTGTTGCAGCCATGACTAAAGGCGGGGGTGGCAATACCGCCGCCAAGAAGGGGCCCATTGACAAGTTCACCGGCTCCGGAGGTGGTGCCGGGGCGGCCGGGGGGAGCCAGCCTGCTGGGCCGGACCATGCGGCGCTGCTGACGGCCATCACACAATCTCGTGATATGCTAGATGCGAAGATAGGCGCGGTGGGTGCCGATGTGATGCTGCTGTGCCAGGACCTTCGTAATGCGGTCGCTCGCATCACTGAAACAGAAACCAGGGTCACAACGGTGGAAGGCGATGTCGGCGCCCTGAAGAAGAGAGTCGCCGACCTGGAGCAGACGCAGCGGGGCCTAGCGCTCCACGTGGAGGACGCTGAAGGACGGGCGCGGCGGAACAGCCTGCGTTTTGTCGGCTTCCCAGAGGACTGCGAGAAGGGGCCTATGGATGTTTTTCTATCCCAGTGGCTGGAGATCTGGCTGCCCCCGGACACCCTGTCGCGTTAATTCGTGATGGAGCGCGCCCACCGCGCCTTGACACAAAAGCCGCCGGCTGGGGAGCGGCCTCGCCCGATCATTGCCCGGATCCTCAACTACCATGATCGAGATGTGATCCTCCGAGAGGCCCGACTCAAGGACACTCTGCTATTTAATAACTGTAAAATTATGATCTTCCCGGACTATACCAGGCAAGTCCAGCAGCAACGACACTCCTTCCTGGCGGCCAAGGCCAAGCTGCGAGGCCTGAAGATTCAGTACTCATTGCTCTACCCGGCCTGCCTCCGTGTGATCTTTAACTCAAGGACCCACTTTTTCGACTCCCCGGAGGCCGTCTTCGCCTGGACCGACGAGACAGTCAGGCTCCGTCCACATGCTCAGCCGGGGCTGCACTCTGGTTCCTCACGCGGCTCTTCCCAGGACCGGGGGGACCAGCCGAACAAAGGGAAGCGACACCGCAAGTCCAGTTCGAGGCGGAGGTCCTTGTCCCGAGACCCCCTTTTGGGGGACACACAGTCGGAGTCCGGTCATTCTGGCAAGGGGCCTTGACTACTGTTCACCGGCCTTCTACTCCTTGCTTTTCTTCCTTGGCCGTCGACTGCGGCGGCCGCCTGCCGGTCGGCGGTACAGACATGACTTGGTGCAGTATTACCTAGCCCTTTGGCTTATACTGGGGTTTCCTGTGGCCTGATGTTCTATGTCATGCACTGCTTTTGGATGTGATTTCTGCTGGGGGGGGGGTTGGGGCGTATTCCAAGGGCTGCCTCCTCCTATTGGGACTGGGGGTTGGTATCGGGTATGTACCTAGTTGGTGGTAGCGGGGCTGTTGGGGATCCTTTGGCATGTCTGACTTTCGGCGCTTCGTTTTGGGCCTGAAGTACTGTATGCCGCGACAGATACTTCATTGTTTCTTGAGGTATTGGGGTGGGGAGGGGGGACCTGGGCTGTTGGGGGGCTCGTTGGGGGGGTCAGTTCTTTGGGGATTGTGGGTCTTGGGGTCCTGTCTTGTGGGGTGCACGTGATCTTTGTGATTTTTGCAACTATGGTGTTGGAGGCCTTGGCCGGAAGCCGGGGATTGTGGGGTTGGGCGCATTGTGATGATGGTTGATGTCCCGCACTTGGCGTCATCTGGCGCCTCCATGCATGTTCTTAGCTGGAATGTTCGGGGACTCCTAGACAAGATTAAGCGGGGGGCAGTGCTTCGCTGGGCGAAGAGGGACCTGGCGGATGTGCTCCTTCTCCAGGAAACGCACATGCTGGGTACCAAGGCCTTGAGTCTGCAGCGCTTTGGCTTTCATCAGGTGTTTCATGCTGGGTTTACTAGGGGGTCCAGGGGAGTGGCCATTCTTATCCATAGACGGCTGGCGTACACCCACGAGCGCCAGTGGCTCGACCCTCAGGGTCGGTTTGTATTTGTTCAAGGGAAGATTGGTGCGGAACCTGTGGTGTTTGGTAGTGTGTATGCCCCCCCCCTGCAATGGGCCCTGGCCGAACGACTGTTTGCCCTATGGAATGAGCTCCCCCACTCCCTGGCTGTGATTGGTGGCGACTGGAACGATGTGGTGGACGTGGCTTTGGACAGGCAGAGGAGGCCAGGGGTGGCACTTGTGACCTCCCCTACACGGTTGGGGGCTATGATTGATGGTCTTGGATGGGTGGATGTGTGGAGGCACCTGCATGCCACTTATGTTTCGGTTGTTCATGGCTCCCTTTCGCGCCTAGATTGTGTGTTTGCACCGGGGGCCTTCCTCGATAGGGTGAAGGGGGCGGCGATCCGGCCTCGCGGGCTCTCTGATCATTCCCCTGTGGCAGTCCAGATTGAGTTATGCAAAGCGCGCCAACCTTTCAGATGGCGGATGTCCACGTGGCATCTGCAGCGCCCTGATTACTCCCAGCATCTCCGCAGCGTGATTGCTTGCTACTGGCAGGACAACCTTACCAGGGAGGTGGACGCAGTGACTGTCTGGGAGGCCATGAAGGCCACCCTGAGGGGTATAGATATTGCTTGGTGTGCCTCGGCTCGCCGGACTCGGCAGGAAAGTGTTGTTGCAGCTGCAGCAAGGGTGGAGGAACTAGAGGCTCGACACAGGGAGGCGGCCGATGACGCCGCGCTGCGGCTGCTCCTACAGGCACAGCAGTCCTACTCCTCGGTTTTATTAGACGAGGCTCGCCAGGCGTGGCTGGCCACACGTAGTAGAGTGTACCAGTGGGGCGACAAGTCTTGCACTATGCTCCACAGGCTGTGCCAACAGACTTTGTAGCCCCTCACTCTGCCGGGTCTTGTTGACGACGCCGGGGTGACGATCATGGACCCGGCCACGCTTGCAATGAGCTTTGCGCGCTATTATGAGCGCCAATATGCCTCCCAGGAGACTCTCTCCCCTGCCGACATCGCGGGTTATCTCACAACTCTCTCCCCTGCCGACATCGCGGGTTATCTCGCGACAGTCCCCCCACTTGCTGTGTCCGATGAAATACGCGATGCCCTGGATCTTCCCCTGACGGCTGAGGAGCTGGGCGACGCGTTGGGTCAATTGAATGTGGGCAAGGCACCGGGGCCAAGCGGATTTCCCAGTGAATTCTATAAGAAATTTCATCTGCAGCTCGGGCCGCATTACGTGCGGGCCCTGGAGCAGGCGCGAGAACATGGCCGCCTCCCACCGGATTGGCGCCATGCCGAGATAGTGGTTTTCCAGACGCCGGGTAGGCCCCCTGATCGCCATGAATCCTATTGCCCCATTTCCCTCATTAACTTCGAAGCCAAGCTCCTGGCCAAGGCGCTCGCGAACCGCCTGCTTCCACACATCTCAGCCCTCGTTCATCCGGATCAGGCAGGCTTTATGCCGCGCCGGGCGACGAGACACAACATACGGCGGGCGCAGGCTGCGATCGACACTATCGGGTCTTCAGAGGATCAGGCGGCGCTGCTGTTGGCTGATATCGACAGTGCCTTTGATTCGGTCAGCTGGACCTTTCTCTTTACGCTTTTACCGCTGCTGAACCTGGGCCCGGTCTTCATCTCTTATGTCAAGTTACTTTATACTGAGGTCACTGCCTCGGTGCGTGTCTCAGGGGCGACTTCGGCTCGGTTCCCAGTGACTAGGGGCACACATCAAGGGTGTCCGCTCTCCCCCTACCTTTTCGCGTTGGCCATGGAGCCATTAGCCGCCAGGGTACGCCTTGATGCGCTTTATCGGGGCTTCGTGTGGAGTGCGGATTTTTCATGACTGACCTGCAGCGTACGGGCCCACGTGTCCTGGAGCTGATGCAAGAGTTCGGTCGGGCGTCGGGGCTCTTCCTTAACCCGCGCAAGTCGACCCTATGGGTGCTGGGGGGTGATGCGGTGACCTGTCCTTGGGCCGCGTCCCTTCAGGTGGCTTTGGAGGGTGTGAAGTACCTGGGTGTTTTCCTCTCTGCCTCGCCCACGGTGGCGTGGGATCGGAACGTCCAGCCGGTGTGGGATCGGGTCCAGATGGACATCAAGACATGGACGCGTATGCCTCTCAACATCTACGGCCGGTCGGCCATCTTTAAGATGGTGGCCCTGCCTCGTCTCCTGTACCAACTACAGAATCATCCATTCAAGATTGACCCGCAGTGGTTCCGGAGTGTTGACTCTGTGCTGGGTCGTTTTCTGTGGGCTGGGGGTGCCTCCAGGGTGGCGCTACGCACATGCTTCCTCTCTACGTACTGCGGCGGCTTGGCAACCGCGGATATCCTGTCCTATTATCAGGCCTCCCACCTTCTTGTGCTTAATGAGTGGTGATATGGGGACCGTAGTGATCCGGCTTATGCTCTGGGGGACTCTCTGATGGGGGGCGCTTCCCTCCACACCTTGCTGTACTCGGCCAGGCGGAGGCGGCTGCTTCCGCAGGTTACCCAGGTGGTTTTCGCGGTCTGGCGGCGGGCCCTGCACCATATGGGTTGGTGGGGCAGACTGACGGCCGAGACTCCATTATGGCGTAATGGCCTCCTACCGGAACTGGCGTCCTTGTCTGGGTTTGACGGCTGGGACGCGATCGGGATCTCATCCCTCGGCCATGTTCGCTCTGGCACTACCCTTAAGTCCTTTCAGGACCTCAGTTCTGAATTCAGCATACCCCGGTCCCAGTTCTTCCGCTACCTCCAGTTTCGCCATGCCCTTACCCCTAGCCTAGTGGGCTTGGAGCAACTCCCTGACTTTAGCCCCATCGAGGCGAAACTTTTTATGGGAGACTTGGGCGACAAGAAGGTCTCTCAGATTTACCGCTCCCTGATCACACACTGCTCCCCTTCCCTCTCGACATTGAAGGCCTCCTGGGAGAATGATATCGGTCCCCTGGATGAGGATGACTGGCGTGAGGCCCTTGAATCTCCTCGTGGTGCTGCCATAGCTGTCCGCCTCTGCTTTATACAGTTCAAATACCTTCACCGGGCTTATTACACCAGGGACCGTCTATGGCGGGCGGGCCTTGTAGCAGCTCCCGAATGCCTGAGGTGCGGTACTGAAAGGGGGACGCTTTTCCATACTGTGTGGTCCTGTGAGAGATTGACTCGGTTCTGGGCAGGGGTCTGGGACTGCTTATCGGAGGTGTTAGGGTGGGACCTGCCTCGTACCCCTAGGCTGGGCCTTCTCCATGTGTTGGAAAATGTTGGGGGTAACGTCTACAAACATCATTTGTTGTTGCTGGGGCTAGTGGTGGCGAAGAGGGATCTGGCACAGGCCTGGAAGAGCGAGCGAGCCCCTCTGCTCGGTGCCTGGAAGGCGGGCCTGGACTTCCTCATGGGTCTGGAGCAGCCTGTTTTCGAAGCCCGGGGGTGTCCCCGCAAACATTACAAAATTTGGAAACGGTGGGCGGACTACAGGGGCCTGACCCTCGACCCCCCCATAGACATTGATGATGCACTGCCTCCAGATGTGGATTCCGTACCCTAGGCTGCTGGCCAGCACCACCTTGTAATTGCCATCTCATGTTGCTGAACTGTGATCACGTGCACTGGGTTAGGGTGGGATAAGGGGTGGGTAGCTGAAGGAAGGGTTGGGGGGGGTTTTGGGGTTGGGTGGGTTGAGGTAGTTGGGGATATATCGTTCTATAACAACTGGGTTCAATGCTGTGTCCATGCTGTGTCTTTTCATACCTGTCGTTGACAGTCTCCTCCTGATTGTGGAGGGCAGTACTGAACTTTGCTTGAACTCATAATAAAAATGGTTTTGAAAAATTGTGAATTATCGATCATTTGCAATTTGTGAATGGTTCATAGATTGGTCTACAATTACCAATCTGCAAATTCGCAATTTGAGGTTCACACAATTGGTATTCTCAAAATAAGGATTTCTATTCTTTGCAATTAGCAATTTTGTGAATATGAAGCCTTTCAAACATTGGGAAAGGCCATTTTTTATTCGCAAACGGCAGAATTTTGCGAAACGGATTGTTTGCGAAACCAAAATATTTTCATACATTTGGCCCTTTGTTCTTTATTTCT
The DNA here is from genome assembly GCF_964263255.1 of Lissotriton vulgaris. Classification (NCBI taxonomy): domain Eukaryota; kingdom Metazoa; phylum Chordata; class Amphibia; order Caudata; family Salamandridae; genus Lissotriton; species Lissotriton vulgaris. Next base: position 510,063,895 of record NC_141693.1, on the reverse strand, counting down.
AATTTTTCTACATGTATGTACCTCCAATTGAATATACTTCTTTGTCTATTTAGTATTATAGCTGATGAAAACGTTATTCTTCTGCTCTTTTTTTTGTGTATAGGATGTTTTTTATTTATTTCGTTATTTTTTTAAAATAAAATTATAAAGGAATTAATGATTATTCCATTGTTATGTACAGTTTACCAACTGATATTTTTGTTTAATTTCTCCTGTCAATAAGGCACTAAAAGAAATGGCCCGTTGTGTTATGAGGCATACATATTTTCTTTTGATTTGAAGAGAAAGACATCTCTTTTCCCACACTTTATTAGAGAAAGACATCTATTAATCATCTCCTCCTATGTACCAAGCTAGAGTTAAACTTAAAAATAGTTCTGTCGGGATCCCATTGTCTTTGAGATTAGCCTAGTGTATACTCAAGATTGCTTTATGAGCAATCTGTCAGCTTGTGACAGGTGACAAGAACCTCCAGCAGTGCTTTCTTAAAGAGGTTATTAAGGCAGGTGGTATGTTATTGTCAATAAAGATTAATATCTCAGTTTATTGTAATCTTGAAGGCATCAGACATTAATTATAATTTGATAAAGTCTTTAAAATTAATGAGGTAACATGTTCTTTGTTTTCAAATAATACTATTTGTGGTTAGCAAAATTAATTGATTTTATGTATTGCATCAACATGTGCTTTGTCGGCTAATGGCCTCTCCAATATGCAATGGAGTCAGCTTTGTGGTATAAGTGCAGCAAAACGGAGAAACACTGTAACCGGTTATCCAAATTCAACTGCACAGGGCCTAATTCATAAAGCATTTTCGACACCTTGGTTTAAATTGGGTGTAAGACATGGCCAGTAGGTACATAGAAATATCTATTTCTGACTCCCATGATCAGGATTAGCTAATTTTCCATTGTCCAGCCACTATATTCGTAATAAGTCCACTGGTGCAGAGCAAAATGGCATGTTTTTCTAAGACATTTCACATGCACCTATACTGGAATTTCTCCACATTAGTTCATGAGCTGTACACAGAACTGTTCAGAAACAGAGAGGGGAAACCTATCTTCCCTGTTGCCAAGGTGTTCTGTCTAGAGGTTATGCCCAGACCCAGAGCATTTCAGTGTTAAGCATATGTGCTTTAGAGACCGCAAGTTCTGAAAAAAAGACAAGCAGCTATGTGCGGGACTTGGACAAAAACTGATCACAATATGAGGAGGTACATTTATGAAAGTAAAAGAATAGGCAGTGTGTTGGAATTTCTCCAACTGCAAATTGGTCAAGGGATTGGTTGTATGGAATGTCCAAGGTGGATCCACCTCTGAAAGCTGCAATTATAAGGAATACATGTAAACTGTTGATAAGTAATGGGAAAGTTTGTTATCTTACAAGAAAGTCAATACATAAAACCAGTTGCTGGTAAACCTCAGAACTCTCAAAAAAGGTAGTACGCAATTTTTTAATAAAGGCTTGATTACAGATACATTAGATGGTGATGGAAATCCCACTTGCAATGACTGCACCACATATTTTCTGCTTAGATAATACCTATGTATATTGTGATGTAATAATAACAACATATTAAGGGTTTCCAGCATAAAGTATATGTGTTTACAATCTCCTGAGATACTGTAATATTTCTAAGCTCTGTGCTGCAATAGCCGGATCTGGGAAATCTATGCTAGTTGGAATGCTAGTAGAAAATGGGTCTGACTGTACAACAGAAGACATTCCCAAGAAAGGCACGGGTTTAGTTTATTGACAAACCAGACGCAATGGAAGTGATGAGTAAAATTGATCAGGATTAAAGCACTGAGTCAGGAGCAGTCTACTTGGAAGAATAGTAAATGAGTAAAGCAAATATTCCAGACTGCAATGACTGTGTCAAGAGGCATAGATTCTACTCTTCTTGTTTTCTGTGGAATTAAACACTTAGGACAGTGTAAAAGTATGGAATACAGTTAAAAAAGAGTTTGATAAACCAACAAAGGTTTGATTTGAAGAACACATTCTTGATTAAATGGATATTAAACAAGAAATAGGATAAAACAGTATCAAAACATTTAGGGATTGATTGAATATATTTCTGATGGATAAAGGAACATGAATCTCAGTGAGGGAGGATGGAATAGTGTATAGCAATAAAGAACAGCAATGAAACGTATATGGTATTGGAACTCTGTGGCCTATATTAAAGAAGCAGCACTCATGAAAGCAACAGAATGGCATTTCTAGGATCGTTTAGGTGTAGGAAGGGACACTATCCTACACATAAACAATTTTCCTCTGCACGCAGACACCCTTGCACTCTGGTGCAAGGGTGCTTGCGTTGGCGCTAAGTTGCTAAACTTAGAGCCATCACAGGGGGAAACACACTGTTGCACCACATTTTTGTAAATATGGTGTAGCCTTGGGTTTCAGAAGTGAAGGAGAGAGGTGTTAAGCCAGGAAGGCCAATGCCTCTCTCCTCCACTTCCTAGTACATATCCCCCAAAATGTATTGTTATAAAAAGCTTCTATACTGTTAAATTAAACATGTAATTATAATTATACCTAATTGCCCTGTTCTTTTGTTTCTTTAAGCCCCAGCAATGTTCCCTTTATAAAATAAAGCACGTGAGTTGCATATACATAAAACGTTTTTAATGGAAGGGCTATATGTGTGTTGAAAAAGAAAATGAAATGAAGCTATCTTGTGTCAGTGTGAAATTCTAGTTTCTCATCTGCAAAAACCTTTAATTATATTCTCCGAACTATCAAGGCTAAGTATTCTGATCACTTCTATTGCCTGATAGGCATCATCTTTAACACCATAATATATATTTAGATTCACGTTTCTCAGTAAGAATGGATATTTGTAACAATGCCAATTACTTTTCATTAGTTTATGATCGGTTGCTTTTTGGTTAGATTTGGTGAAAATACAATAATAAGAGGATGCAATCCTTCAGATGTCACAAGAAAATACTTAAATGCCCTTTAAAGGATAGTAAAGACCACATTTTCTTTAATAAAAAATTGAATATAAATGTATGGCGCCATTTGTGGTTTCAAGCAGTAATTCAGTTATATGGTGTAGACTGTGCCACATAATTAAACGACAGAATGTATGTATAAACTGTGAAGGGAAGTATTGAATTGAAACTATGAAAGAGTTCATTCCTAGCTGTGTATGAGAAATAAACATACATTCAACATATGAACTGTGGCAATACGATATATATAGCATGTGTCAGATTTTTGTTCTCAGAATCTAGTCCTTTTTACAAAAAAATGTGGTATGAATGGAAAAGGTGAGGTATCTTCAAGTGCACATAACGTTTTGGATAATATTGGGGTGTTCTAATTGATCAAGTAGACAGTGTAAGCATTCAATCAATTCAATCTGGTCAATCAGATATGGGTCCAATACATTAAAGCTGATGGGTCGAGTAAGCTCTGGCCAGTTAATTAAGCAACAATTCAGCCAGAGGGGAATGAAGTGTGATAGGATCTGGGAACTTTCCCGAAGTTGCGGGCTAAATTGGAAAAATCCAGGATGAGATCTTCCAAATAGGAAAAATATTTGACAGAACGAGTTCTGTGTCTGTAGACGTGCAATTGATGGCGCCATCAATTGCATGCCTAGAGACATGGATTTCGTTCTGCTGAGCATATTCTCTTAGGAAGAGCTTCAATGGCCCAGACTCACCTAGGACTAGACTTATTGAACCCTCATTGTTGGACCATCTCCGGTTCCTTCTACATCTAAAGACACAGAACTCATTCTGTCGAGTATTTTCCCTCTTGGAAGAGCTCATTTTGGATTTGTACAATTGAGCCCGCAACTTTGGGATCATTCCCAGATCCTATTACTCTACCTCGCCTGCTGCCTGAATGGGTGCTATTCGATCAATTAAAACACCCCGATAATACTCAGTTGTGTGCACAAAACCTTATGTGCACTTGACAATGCCTCACCTTTTCTATTCATATTGAAGGGGGAAACATCCTTTACAACGCAACTTTCACCATGCAGTGCCTTTACAATGCAGGTTTTTCAACGCAAGTCATTACAATGAATTGCGCTGGGGGGCGCTGTAGGATAGGTAATAGTTTAATTTACTATCCAACACCTTCCCTACTATCCACGGGGACTGGAGTTGGAATAGTAAATTAAACTATTCACTATCCAGCACCCCCCAACGCAAGTCGTTGTAACGACTTGCGTTGAAAAACCTTCGTTGTAAAGGCATGCATGGTAAAAGCATGCGTTGTAACAACGTACATCCTATTGAAGAGTTCTTGTTCTTTCGCAGCCCTGCAGAATTATATGTAATCCGGTCCTGATGATGACCTTAAATTCAAACAAATTGAAAGGCTGTCAACCATTTAGCATATTCCCTGGTGCTTTTTTGGTTCTTAACATGTCCTTCATTAATTGAGTTCTTATCACCAATGTTTTGTAGCCAAGTTTAAATACTATTGCTCCTTTTTGCTGGTTCTTTGCACTTCTTCACATGTACACTTGCGCCGGTCAATTTTACACGAGCACCCTGTGCACACTTTCTTTGGATTACACCTACTTACAATGAAATAATGCTGATGTAAGGAATACAATTTGTATTTGTAGCTCTTAAATACAGATGTCTTTTCTCCAAAAGAATTGCTTTTGTCCCCTTGCTTCTAATCTGTTGGAATTTATTTTACATTTTATTGAATTGCCTACAAATATTACCTCCTGAGACTTTGTTGTTTGTTACGTGCTAATCACCCATATCTCAACTGGATACATGGATTAGCTCCTGTGGGTTTTTCTGTAACCTTCTAAAAGTGGCATTTTCACAATTGCAATTAAAATACAACTTCACCATAAGTTGAGTTTTTAAATTGTGATTCAAGAGACACTAAATGGGGGGTTCCCTTCGCTTCCCATTTGGAAATCTATACTACTATTATAAAGGAAGAACTTTGAGGCTTTGAGGCGGGTAAACTCAGGAACCACAGCGCCAATCCACACACCCGATACATTGTTGGAATCCTCAGGGTGTGCAGATGGACATAGGCTATATAAAGTTAAAAAATACGTTATATTTAAAAAATTTACATTATAAAAAAAGTAGTCCACTCGAAGTAGCGCCGGCCGCGACCTGCGTGCTGACATCAGGAGCACGGGGAGGAACGGCGTCCAGGAGCGGCGGACATGGCAGGGGGGAGGAGCGATGACAAGCGGCGAGGAGCGGTGGACTGAGGAGCGGCGGCTGAGTTAAGGCAGCGGGGGTCGGGGCAGGCGGGGGGACGGGGTGATGTAAGGCTCCAAAGTACCACGATCATGTTCATTCATTTTACCTCAAACACAGCTCAGTAAGTTGAACTGCAGAGCGCCAGCGTTTCAGCATTTCAGCTTTAAGGGTTTAGGTTGACACGCGGGCATTATGTTACCATGGTGGAATCTCGGCACGCCGAGCTCCGTCAAGGGTAAACCCCGCTCAAAGAGACCCACAGGCGAAAGTGATCCGTCAACCTTGGAGCCGTATTTAAATTTGCCCTCTTTTCATGGTACTTTTCATGTGGACGGTGAAAGCAAACAGCCGAAGCGCACTGCTGTGACTATCATATGTCACCTTTTTAAGGCTCCAGGGGACAATGTCGGTGCAGGCGGGGGTCGGGGCAGGCAGGGGATGGGGGCGGGCGGGGGCCTGAAATGCTGGACAATGTCGGGGCAGGCGGGGGTCGGCGAAGCCTGATTGCTCCCGGACAAGGTCGGGACGGGCTGCTAGTTACACTTATAAAGTGGAATTAAGCATTCCCAATGTTATCCTATGATAGAGATAGGCCTGCAGTAGTGAAAAACAATTATAAAAGTATTTCACTACCAGGACAGGTAAAACTTAATAGTACTTGTCCTACTTGTCATATATACTGCACCCAGCTCATGGACTGTCTAGGGCCTGCCTTAAGTGTGACCTATGTGTAACTAAAAGGAAGGTTTGAGGCCTGGCAATTAGGTTAACTTTCCAGGTCAACATGCCAGTTTAAAACTGCGCACAGAGACTCTGCAGTGGAAGATCAGAGACATTTCTATTGGGCTACATATGTGGTTGACACAATTAGTGCTGTAGGCCCACTAATAACTTTTAATTTACAGGCCCTGGGCACATGTAGTGCCATTTACTAGGGGCTGATAAGAAAATTAAATATGCCAATTGGTGATAAGCCAAATTTGCAATGTTGGAAGTATAGAGCACATGCACTTTATCACTGGTTAGCAGTGGTAAAGTGGCAAGATTCCTAAAACCAGAAAAAACGAAGCCAGCAAAAACAGTACAAACAAGAGGTCTGAAGGCAAAAAGTCTGGGTAAACCACTCCAAGGATGCCAGGCCCAACAAAGACCTACTGTGGGCAATACCATTCCTTAAAGTGTGCTTTAAGACAGCTCTTTGCTTACCATTGGATGGCTTTTATGTCACTGTTGTTTGCTTGCTTCTTACTTTTGTTCCTCTTCTTGGGTTTGCTTTTGCCATGGAGAATAACTTCTTTATCATCCATAAGATTGGATGTTCAACACTCCCTGAGAATACATGTGTTTTCTTGCTCCCTCCCTCCTTTGATGTTTTCCAAGCCTCAAATAGCCCTCTACCCTACACACTCCAGGTTGCTCTCTCTTCCCCAATCCAGTTTGTCTACTATTTTTCCCACAACTCCTTGTCAGGCTCTTTTGCCTTTTTATTTTTTATCCCTCTCTCGCTCCCACCACCAATGCACCCAAGTTTCCACCACCTACTCCAGCTTAGCTCCTGTGCCTCTCGCTTTATGTTTAAAAAAAAAAGAAATGTCAATCCACTTCCTTGCATTGATTCTTCCCCCATAACCCCATCATGGTCTTCAAAAAATGGTTTAAAAATATTTTGAGGGCACAACAGTTGCATTTTGCTGCTGGGCCATTCTGTTTGAAAAACACCCTTTTGCCCACATTTAAATTACTTATTTTATTTATCACTCCCAGATTAATGTCCACCAGTTTGGAATGGTAAGTAAAAAAACAAATGGCACCCAAGCTGGACCATCTGCATGCACATACATGGTGACATATGTGTGCTTATATTTCATCAGACTGAGCTGCTGCATCAAGATCACACATATGCTTGCATGCATGATAGTGCATGCAGGTGTAAACATAGTAGGCATCATTTATGAGGTTTAGGTGTAGGGCAGTGCCGCAAGGAATCTTTCTGCGCTGCCCTTCATAAAAAAAGGGAAGAAATGCACCGTATCTATCAGATAAGGTGCATTTCTGTCGTTTTTCCCCTGCGCCAGTGCACAACAGACTGCAGTGCGCCAAAGTAGGCACGCTTGCAGCATGGTGCAAGGGTGCCTGCGCTGCAGGGTATGATTGATTTTGTGTAGGTAAGTACACCTTCCTGCACAAAATCAATCACAAGAGGCGATTTCCTCTTTCTATGTGTGCTGCAGAATGCAGCACACATAAAAAAGGAAAATTAGGAGAAATGAAAACATTTCTCCTCGCTGCGCCTCCCTAATGCCACCCCTGGGGTGGAGTTAGGTTCTGACGTCTGACTCATTCCCAGGTTTACAATGCCTAGTAAATCTTCTGCATTGGTAAAAAAGCATTGCCTGAGCTAACGGGTCTGCTTGGTGTCTGCTTGGTAGGGAAAAGGTGAGACATATTGACTTAAATGCTTGTTTAATTTATGATGGCTTACTGTAGATGTAATGGTGCCAAATGCATATATTGATTTCATTTTTAATGGTTGTCCTTGTACACTGTTACTATCTCTGACATTATGGTGGTCTATTCTCGACATAACCGTGGCCCTAGCATGTTTGGTCTTTTTGATGAAACGGCTACCCATGCAAATTGGAGCTATCCATGCCAAGATGGTGGTTTGCCTGTAGCATAATGATGGGTATTGCATTATGTGGCGTATATTGGCATATGGTTGCCCACCAGCGACATAATGGTGGCTAACTTATGTTATCACATTTATACTCAAATATTGTGTCCCTTACTGAAACAATGGTGAGTGTGTCCATAAGAATAGGCTGGTATACTTGGCTTCTGATCGCCATCTTTGATTTATACTGGATAGAGTAGGCAAAAGGTGGTTATCCCTTATATCTAATGGTTAAGCCTGGCTTCCATTGAACATTCCCGACATGCCGCAGTGGTAAAAATGAAAGGTTTGTCTGACTCCAGAAGTGTGAGAAATTAGTACATGTGAGGGTCTCAAAGAAAATGAGAAGCTTATATTTCTAGATTGTAAATAAAAGCTAGCATTTAGGTCCAGAAATGGTTATTTATAGGTGACAACAAACCTTTGTTTAGGAAATGTAAGTGTGTTTCGTTTGAAAGTAACATCGCAGTATTTCATTTTCATAGTATTATAAGCTGGTGTTTGAGGGAAAACAAATAATTAACTACGGGGCATATTATCAAGGGGGTTTATCTCCGCTTTTTTGGCTTTAAAAGCCAAGAAAGCGGAGATAAAATTATCTCCCTATTACCAAGCTGTCGCTAACACCAGTTAGTGACAGCTAATAGGAGATAGCGACCATCTTGGGCCCCGCTTTGCATGTCAGTGATATTTATCACTAATGACATGCAAAGTGGGCGTGCCAAGATGTTAACGACTGGAAACAGTCCCTAACATCGCTATCTCCTATTACCAACTTTTGGAGATATTCGAGCTAAGCGCGAATATCTCCAAAAGCTAACACCTGCCCTGAGCAGTTCTTAGCCATGTTATCCAATGGGAGGTGGATAACATGGCTAAGAGCATTTGCTCGATAATGCATGAATATCGCTGACTTTTCAGCGATATTCATGCATTGCGGCCGTTTTTTATCGCATTTGCGATAAACCTTGCTAATAGCAAGGTTTTTCTGCGATAAATATCGCCGATGTGCGGCGATAATTTTTGTCTCTAAACAAGTTAGAGACAAAAATTATCGCTAGTTGTTGGTAATATGCCCCTACATTCTAAAGCAACAATTTAAAGGCAAATCTATGTGGATTTTAACAAAACTGACAAGCTGAGGCTTGGTGCGAAATCACTGGATTTTCCTAATGCATTTAAAGTTCAAATCCGTGAAAATCCGTACTGTAACAGGTTTAATTACTGCTGATGGAATTTACTTGGAGCCACTTGCAGCTTTGACTTTTATTCCTTGACTCTCACAGAATTAACTCATCACAAATACTAAAACAACTTTTTAAAGATTTTCACCACTACTGAGACTTGTGCCTATATGATAGGTGTAGCGAACGCAATATGTCTGCTGCCTGGACCTGTAAATGTAACGTTTTAATGTTTCCACCTAGCTCTTTCAAATTCTCAGTCATAATATATGAATGTGGATCTATGTGTAATGATGGAATGGACAAATATAAGTAAGTGGAAAGTGGAAGTGAAGAATTAAGCTTTATAGATCTTAAAAAGAGGTTGAAGATCATGTTACTTTGCATATTCCCATTATTTGAGCTTCCGTAAATCCTATTTTTTTTTACCCATTTAAATGAAATTATGTTGAAAGCTTCCTTGTTTTATCAATATGTTTTCAATGATTTCGAAACGATGAAAATGAGAATTTGGCTTTCCAGACATACAATCAAAGTACTAAAATATCTGTATAGAACTGCCCGTAAAACCATTGGCTAATTAAGCAAACTGAACTGAGAAGTGCTCTGTTTTTTTCGTGAAACTTGTCTAGATAAGTTGGACTCACTTGTTTTATTAGTTCAATGATGCAGCTTGGAAAAGCTATTTACATGCCATCAGTTTCAAAACTTACCAACTATGTCCAAAGCTCTTTTTGTGAACAACAACTACCATAGCCACTAAGTTAAGGCAGCTGGGCATTTCAGTGATGTTGGGGTAAAGGGTCATTGGAAAATAAGTCTCAGACCTCTGACCATCTTCATGTTTTTGAACAAACACTGAGAGAGCAAAGCCCTCCCCCTCACTTCAAATTGGTGTATTTTCTGTTAAATGAACTGGCATCTTAAGTGCCAGGTCACAAAACATTTTCTCTTTCAACTTTAGGAATGCTGTTGTGCAATTGTTGTCCAATGGAAGTGCTTCAGACACATCCTTGTGTGTCAGCGTCAGTAAAGGCATAGCCACTAGGGAAATGTTTGTTATCCTATGTATACAGCAGCCAACCATTCTCAAAAGCATCCTGACTTCTTTCTGAATTTGAGGTGGATTCACTCTCTCTGGTGACTCCTTTCTAACTCCTTTTCCAATTATGTGTCAAAGACATTGATCTTTTTAACAGCACTCCTGACTATTTTCATGCAATGGCACTGTGACATAAACTTGACAAAAGTTATTAACGGTAAGACATTTTTCAGTAAATGGAATGTGAAAAAATATTTTGGCTGGATTCGGTACCACAGTCCAATGTGAACAATTATGCTGTTAATCTCCAGTACTATTCAGTTCTTTTCATTGAGTTTCTGTAAACCTGTGATCAGAAAGGTACATGAAATTCCAATCAATTGCCTCAAAAATCCTTTACCCAGTTTATCCCCAATTTTTGGTAAAATCCCTGCAACTGCCGCTTGTATTAAATTGTATGTTGGTGTTCTCGAATACATGTCATCTGGTTCGAATTTGACTAAGACTTGTTCTGCACATTTTATTAATCTGTCAACTTTTTCTGTGAACGTCCCTACTTCTGGGTGTATTATTTCTTTCAAATAAGAAGGTCATTTTTCAACTGTCATTTCTGAAAAATTACTACAGCTGTCTCTTGTTGGGCCATGTTAAACTGTACATCCTCATCAGGAATCTGATATTTAACAGCATCTGGTGTACAGTAATCAATGCTGTTTAATTTGCAAAACAAATGTTTTACTGCCAGGCCTACAGTGCTTGAGTCACAAACAAGAAATTGGTAACTTTCCTGAAATCAACCTATTTCTACTCCAACCTTCTCTAAAACTGGTTTTGTAATGTCTCTGTTTAAAACTCCTACAATTCTGGTATTCTTTCCTAAGTGGGGTAAGTCTGGAACTTCCACTGTTTTCACAATGGGCCTGGTAATGTCAGAATTGTTAAAGCTAAAATTCTAATTTTCAAATACAGCAACCTCTTGAAGCGGGTTCTAATTTTGTTTCTGAAAAGAATTCACATTTGATTTGAACAACTGATTTAAATTAATTTTAGCATTTTTTGTGGGACCATCTGGCTCGAAAAACTCCTTTCATTGGTACCTGTTTCTGAATTGACATTTGCATTTGCTGAGCTGGCACATTTAGCACCTGAATTTCTCTCTGTGTTTGCTCATTACCATTTACTGCGACAGGTTTAAGTATACATTTCCTCTTCCAATTCTCAAATATGTTACAAGGATGGCAAAAGGACACTTTTTTCCAGCACAGCAACACCCATACCTGAATTTTCTCCAACCCAAACACTTCCACTTCCATCATGTGAAACACCGAGGGTAATATTATCAAAACAGGCGCTAAAATTATCCCTGTTTTAGCGGCTGAAAAATGCAGCTGAAATGGCGATAACGGGCTTGATATTATGCTCTATGGAATTCCAATTGGAGCCCATTTTAAATGTTAAGGACATATAACATGGGCTTCAATTGGAATTCCATAGAGCATATTATCAAGCCCATTATCGCTGTTTTAGCGGCAGTTTTCTGCCGCTAAAACAGTGATAACTTTTATTGCCTTTCTTGATAATATGCCCCCAAATCTTTCTTGAGCAACTTTTATTTCTGCTTGTGAAACAACACCTTGTAACTCGCCTTCATTCTCTGCAAATAACTGATTCTGAAATCGTCTCTGAGCAAACTCCCTCCGTACCATCATATGTTTTTCCTCAAACTTTTTCTGCTTCACTCCTTGTTTAGCACTACAGTACCCTTCATCCTTCAGAATCCCATCTATCAACTTTCTTTCAGAACAAACCAGTATTTGCTGCGTGTACACACTGATATCATCAAAGAGCATTAATCCAATAACAATCTGAGTCGCAAAGAATCTCATGTCACTGGCATCTGGACATTCTCTCCCACTGTGTTGTTGAAATTCTAGACACACACTTTCACAAACCTCATGAACCAATTCTTTTAGCTCTTGTGTCATTCTTTTAATCTGCACCCAATTAAGATCTTTTTGCTGGCCCTCTGCTCTCCAGAAAAGTAATCACTGCTTTGTTTTTCTCTATAACAACTGACAAAGGTGGTGCATTTGTGCAAATATTTTTCATTGTCTCCTCACTTGGCCTTTGCACAACAAGTTTAGATTCAATCCACAATTCAGTTTGCATTGCAATGTCATAGAACATTTTAAAATTAAAACTAGGGCTGGGCGTAGTTTGCGTAGCGCCACTATGCACACTCCACAGAATTTTGGAAAATATGTGTGGAAAAGGAGGGCACGTCCTGAGGGTCTGTGTGCCCCGAACAGGGGTCCCTAATGCCTGGGCAGGCTCCCCGATCTTCCCGGCCTTGCTGGGTTGGAAAGCAGGGACCGGAACCGGGGCCTGGGTTTGGGAGCCCCCGTCCTGTAGCCGAACTCAGCGCCCTACTCAAGAAACCTACAGCGGACCCCACCGAACTCAAGAATTACCGCCCCATCTCGCTCCTCCCGTTCCCAGCCAAAGTCATTGAGAAGACCGTCAACAAGCAGCTCGCCGCCTTCCTCGAGACGAATGGATCCCTCGACCCCTCACAGTCTGGCTTCCGAGCCAACCACAGCACCGAGACCGCCCTCATCGCTGCCACCGATGACATCCGAGCCCTGATGGACAACGGAGAAACAGCGGCCCTGATCCTCCTAGACCTCTGTGCGGCATTCGACACTGTTTGCCACCGCACCCTAGTGCAGCGCCTCAGCAACGCTGGAATCCAGGAGAAGGCACTGGAATGGATCATCTCCTTCCTCGACGGAAGAACACAGAGAGTCCGTCTACCACCGTACAAGTCAGAGGCCACCGAAGTCATCTGCGGCGTCCCTCAAGGATCCTCGCTGAGCCCCACCCTCTTCAACGTCTACATGAGCCCCCTCGCGGCCATCGCACGCCAACACAACCTCAACATCATCTCCTACGCTGACGACACCCAGCTGATCCTCTCCCTGACCAACGACCCCGCCGCCGCCAGAGCCAACCTTCACGAAGGGATGAAAGACGTAGCCGAGTGGATGACGACCAGCCGCCTGAAACTGAACTCAGACAAGACGGAAGTCCTCATCCTGGGTTCCTCGCCCTCCGCCTGGGATGACTCCTGGTGGCCCCCCGCCCTGGGCACCGCACCCAAACCGACAGACCATGCACGCAACCTGCACGCAACCTGGGCTTCATCTTGGACTCCTCCCTCACCATGACCAGACAAGTCAACGCCGTCTCCTCGTCATCCTGCGCATGCTACGGAAGATCTTCCGGTGGATCCCCACTGAGACCAGGAAGACGGTCACCCAGGCCCTCGTCACCAGCCAACTGGACTAACCAAAAAAAGCCCTCTACGCCGGAACCACCGCCAAGCTCCAGAAGAGACTCCAGCGGATCCAGAACGCCTCAGCCAGACTCATCCTCGACATCCCACGACACAGCCACATCTCCGGACATCTGAAAGACCTGCATTGGCTCCCCGTCAACAAAAGAATCACCTTCCGTCTCCTCACCCACGCACACAAAGCCCTACACGATCAAGGCCCGAGCTACCTCAACAACCGCATCAACTTCTACGCTCCCAAACGTCATCTCTGATCAGCCAGCCACGCCCTCGCCGCCGTCCCCCGCATCCGAAGAACGACAACAGGAGGAAGGTCCTTCTCCTACCTGGCCGCCAAGACCTGGAACTCCCTCCCGACCGACCTGCGCCTGACCCAAGACCACCTCTCCTTCAGGAAGAAGCTCAAGACCTGGCTATTCGAGCAGGAGCAGCACACCCCACCCAGCGCCTTGAGACCCTCCGGGTAAGTAGTGCGCTCTATAAATGACTGTGATTGATTGATCCTGCGGCCTGCCAAGAGTCCATCTGCCAGGGGCAAGGGCAGTCCTCCCCGATCGGCTGGGCCCCAACTTGATGTTGCTGATCGCGAACGAGGAAAAAGTCTCGCCGGCGTGTTATTATGCTTGCTCGCGGTCGCCAACTTGACGGTGAGGACTGCGAGCAAGCAAAAAAATGACCGCTGCACAACGCTACGCTACGCTATGCGTGTTCACACTGTGCTACGTGCAGTTCGCCTAGTGCGAAGTAGCACAAACTTCGCAAACTACGTGAGCGTAGCGTAGTTCTTTGCCCAGGCCTACTCCATGGTTCTCAGGCAGTCATTCCCCGAGCATCCGGGGCTCCCTCCTCCAGGCCAATGGCATGGCATGGTGCCCGAGACAGGCTCCATGGGTCCCAGGCAATCTTCCACTGGGCATCCGGGGCTCCCTCCACCGGGCCAACAGTGTGACAAAGTGCCCGGGACGGGATCCATGGGTCCCAGGCAGTCCTCTCCGGGTGGCCGGGGCTCCCTCCTCCAGGCCAACGGCATGGCAAAGTACCTGGGATGGGCTCCATGGTGCCTGGGCAGTCCTCCCCTGGGCGTCCGTGGCTCCCTCCTCCAGGCCAATGGCATTGCAAAGTGCCCAGGATGGGCTCCATGGTTTCTGGGCAGTCCTCCCAAGGTTGTCCAGGGCTCCCTCTTCCAGGCCAATGGCATGGCAAAGTGCCCTGGACAGGCTCCATGGGTCTCGGGCAGTCCTCCCCCTGGCGTCTGTGCCCAAGAGCTCAGGTGGTCCTCCCCATGCCTGAGGCCCAGCCGGGGTCCCCGAGCCCCCAAGCTCTGCCCTGCATGAGCAGGAGGGAGCCCTACGGCGAAGGCTCTGGGTGGGCAGCAGGGAGTCCTTTCGGTCCCGGCCATCTGGTCGCACCTTTCCCCTTGTCCATCTGGTCGCACGCAATGCTTTCCAATGGGGCAACCAGATGGCCGGTCTTCCCTGGAAGTCCTGATGAGGTGCCTTTGCCTCCTTGATCCCAGTGGAGGCTCCAGGAGGTCGGGCGCCTCCGTGCCCTGGGTCCCCTCCGTCACTCAGTCACTCCGCACGCGCGGGTTCCCAGAAAGAGAGGTAGCCTTCCTCCAGATTACTAGGGGCAGGGTATTCCGGGACACCCATCCCGGGCTGGCGGATCTCTGCCGGTGACCAGATGGGCTGTGGTCGGACAACACCTCTCCTCCAGCCGGGGGGTTCCGGCCCACGGCATGGCAAAGTGCCTGGGATGGGCTCCACTGTTCCTGGACAGTCCTCCCCCGGGCATCCAGGGTTCCCTCCTTCAGGCCAAAGGCATGGCAAAGTGCCCGGGATGGGCTCCATGGGTCCGGGGCAGTCATCCCCCAGGTGTCCGGGGCTCCCTCGTCCAGGTCAACGGTGTTGCACGGTTCCCAGGACGGGCTCCATGGGTCCCGGGCAGTCCACACCCGGGCGTCCGGGGCTCCCTCCTTCAGGCCAACGGTGTGGCAATGTGCCCGGGACGGGCTCCATGGTTCCCAGGCAGTCCTTCCCGCGGGCGTCAGGGCAGAGGGCTCCTTTTGTCCTCTTGTGCATGATGCCCAGCCAGGGTCCCCGAGCCTCCAAGCCCAAGTCCTGCATGGGCAGGTGGGAGCCCTACCACGAAGGCTCTGATTGGGCAGCTGGGTTTACTAGGGGCAGGGCTGGCGGTTTTCTGCGGGGGGCCAGATGGGCTATGGTCAGATAACACCTCTCCTCTGTCTGGGGGCTCCGGCCCACGGCATAGCAAAGTGCCTGGGATGGGCTCCACGGTTCCCAGGCAGTCTTCCCCCGGGCATCTGGGGCTCCCTCCTCCAGGCCAATGGCATGGCAAAGTGCCCTGGACGGGCTCCATGGGTCCTAGGCAGTCCTCCCTTGGGTATCTGGGGCTCCTTCCTCCAGGTCAACGGCATGGCAAAGTGCCCAGGACGGGCTCCATGGCTCCCAGGCATCTGGGGCTCCCTCCTCCAGGCCAATGGTGTGGCAAAGTGCCCGGGACGGACTCCATGAGTCCTGGGCTGTCCTCCCGAGCCCTGCGTGTTCAGGTGGGAGCCCTACCGGGAAGGCTCGGCTCAGCCCGGCCAGGCAGAAGGGAGTCCTTTTGGTCCCGGCCATCTGGTCGCACCTGTCAACTCGCCCATCTGGTCGCCCGTAGTGTTTTCCAATGTTTTCCATAGTGTTTTCCAATGACCAGATGTCCGGGCCACCCTGTAAGTCCCGATGAGGGTCCATTCGCCTCCCAGATCCCAGCCAGGACTTCAGGAGGTCGGGCACATTTGCGCAGAGCATCCCCTTCGTTACTCGGTACGCACGGGTTCCCAGAAAGAGGGGTGGCTTTCCTCTGGGTTAGTAGGGGTAAGGTATGCCGGAGCACCCCTCCCGGGCTGTAGGTTCCCTGCCGGGGACCAGATGAGCTATGCCCGGGCAACACCTCCCAGGCGCCCGGGGCTCCCACCTCCGGCCCGTGGTGTGGCAAAGTGCCCGGGACAGGCTCCATGGGTCCTGGGCAGTCTTCCCCTGGGCATGCGGGCCTGAGAGCTCTGGTGGTCCTCCCCCTACCTGAGGCCCAGCCGGGGTCACCGAGCCCCCATGCCCTGAGTGGGCAGGTGGGAGCCCTACCGGGAAGGCTCGGCTCGGCTCAGGGCAGGCATACGGGAGTCCTTTCGGTCCCGGCCATCTGGTCGCACCTGTCCCCTCGGCTATCTGGTCGCCCACAGTGCTTTCCAATGAGGCAACCAGATGGCCGGGCCGCCCTGGAATCCCAATGAGGGTCCATTTGCCTCCCCGATCCCAGCCAGTGATCCAGGAGGTACGCATGTTCATGCACAGGGCCCCCTCTGTCACTCGGTGTGCACAGGTTCCCAGAAAGGGAGGGTAGCCTTCCTCCCGATGATTAGGGACAAGGTACTCTGGGACCCCTCTCCGCCTAGCGGCTCATCTGCCGGCCGCTGGTCAGGTCAGGATTCCGCCCAAGCCCCAGGCCCATCCTTGGGGCCTGCCGTGGGGCAGACTGCCCTGGATGGGGTCCGGCAGGCTCAGGGAGCCTCCCCCTGTTGGTCTGGGTCCACGGGCCCCAGGGGGGCATCCTCCCCACCCCAGGATCTGTCCTTGGCCATTCTGCATTGCAGGGTGCCCGAACAAGGTCCAGCGGGCCCGGGGATGTTTCCCCTGCACCTTTGGGTCCGGGAGCCCTGGCTGGGTCCAAAGGCCTCACCGGGCCCGCGTAGGGTGCTCTGGCCCTGGGACCCACCCAATTCTTGGCTGGGTTCAGGAGCTCCAGGGGCCCCGGGGAGGGCGGCCTATCCACCCCGGGCTCTGTCCCTGGTCCTGTTGCATGGCAGGGTGCCCGGGACAGGGTCCGGAGGAACCGAGGAGGCATCCCCTGTGCCCATGGTTCTGGGAGCCCCGGCTGGGTCCAAGTCCCCCACCGGGCCCCGGGTCGGGTGCCTCATCCCTAGGCCCCACCCTTCAGCCTGCCGTACTGCCAAAGGACTGGGACGGGGTTCTGTTGTGCCCGGGGAGCCTCCTCTTGCTTGGCTGGGTTCAGGAGCTCCGGCTGGGGCCCTGAGGGCCCCAGGGAGGGCGGCCTCCCCACCCCGGGCTCCGTCCCTCATCCTGCCGTGTGGCAGGGTGCCCAGGACGGGGTCCGGGGAGGCATCCCCTGCGCCTTCGATCCTGGGAGCCCCAGCTGGGTCCAAGGGATTAGGAGGTCAAGGATGGGAGGTAGAGCCTTCTGTACTTCGGCATCAAGGCTGTGGAATGAGCTACCCCAGAATACTAGGCAAATCAACACCTTGCTAGGATTCAGAAAGAGTCTAAAAACATGGCTCTTTGCCAAAGTTTAATTCCCAGGCTCCATCAAACAGTGTTCGGTTGTCTTTTTCATCTGACATAATTACACCTGTATTGTTTGCTTCATCGAACTACATCCTTATCAGGCGCCAGGATACCCGTAGGGTGGCAGTTGCGCAGTATAAGAAATAAATACAATACTATACAATACAAGGGTCCCGACAGGCCCCAGGTCGGGTGCTCCGGCCCTGGCCCCTATCCCCCTGCCTGCTGTTCCACCAAGGGCCCAGGACAGGGGTCTGTTGGTCCCGTGCAGGCCTCCCCTGCGTGTCAAGGTGTCCGCAGGCACCTAGGTCGGATAGCCCGTTGGGTCCCCCTAGCAGCTTCCAAGGCTAGGGCCCAGCTGGGGCCCTCGGCCTCTGGCCCCCCATGCCCTGGCACCCTCTCACTCTTTTGGTTGGGGCACAGAGTGGCCAGATGGCTTCCCTTTCCTGCCCGGCCATCTGGTCGCTTAGATCCCCTCGGCCATCTGGTCGCTCAGATCCCCACGGCCATCTGATCACCCACAATGCTTTCCTATAGGTCGACTAGATGGCCGAGCTTCCCTCGAAGTCCCGATAAGAGTCCATTTGCCTCCCCGATCCCAGCGAGGGCCCCAGGAGGTCGGGTACTTTTGCACCTTAGGTCCCCTCTGTCACCTCGTGTGCACGGATTACAAGAAAGGGGGGTCATTTTCCTCCGGATTACTAGGGAGAGGGTCAGTCAGACCTCCATGAGGTCCAGCGATTCTGAAACAGGGGAAGGCAGAGCCCGGGCCCTCCCACTTGGGCCCCCAGGGGCCCGGGTTAGCACCTGCCTTTCAGCCCCCTGCCGATGGTCCTTTTTCTCTGTGTTTTCTTTGGCAGACCTTGGTGAGGTCCGGTGATGCTGAGACGGGGAAGGCAGCACTCGGGTCCACCCACCGGGGCCCCCAGGGGCCCTGGTAGGCACCTGCCTCTCAGCCCCTTTCGGATGGTCCTCTTTCTTTGAGATTTTTCCCTCAGTCAGACCTCTGTGAGGTCCAGCAATGCAGAGACAGGGGAAGGTGGCATCTGGGCACACCCACCTGGGCCCCCAGGGGCCCGGGTACGCACCTCCTTCTCAGCCCCTTACCCATGGTCTTTTTTCTCTTTGTTTGCTCAGGCTGACCTCTGTGAGGTCTGGCGATGCCAAGACGGGGGAAGGCGGCATCTGGGCCTGCCCGCCAGGGCCCCAAGGGGCCTGGGCACGCACCTGCCTCTTGGGCCCTTCCCGATGGTCCTTTTTCTCCGAGTTTGCTCAGGCTGGCCTCAGAGAGGTCCGCCAATGCTGAGATGGGGAAGGAGGCACCCAGCCCTTCCCTCTGGGGCCCCCAGGAGCCCCGGTATGCACCTGTCTCTCGGGCCCTTCATGATGGTCCATTTTCTCTGTTTTTGCTCAGGCAGACCTTTGTGAGGTCCGGTGATGCTGAGACGGGGAAGGCAAAACCTTGGCCCACCCGCTGGTGCCCCCAGGGGCCAGGGCACGCACCTGCCTCTCGGCCCCTTCAGGATGGTCCTGTTTCTCCTGAGTCTGCTTGCCCCGGGAGCGGGCAGGCAGGGGATTCTATGCCAGCATACCCCCTGCGCAGGGCGGCCAGCCAGGTGGATGCCCCAACTGTACTCTGATTGATTGGGCACTTCCGGTTTGTTTAGGGATGGACTGCTTGGCCAGCCTTGGCTGTTGTTTCACGCAAAGAGCTCCACCCAGCATGGACCGTCCGACTCGAGGGCCTGCCGCCTGGCGGGAGCCCCTTAACCCAGAGAGGGAAGGCCGAGTGGCTCTAGCAGCTCATGCCCCCCAGTGGTCTGACCCAAGCGGAAGGGGTCGGGTGGCGACAGGCCCTCGGATGACTGCTGCTAGCAGGTCTGTAGGCCCCGCGCACCACAACATCACCCCTCTCTGCCCAGCACATTTACACAGCAGCTCAGAATGAACGTTCCGAAGGGTGCTGCCACCGCCAGGCCCCGGCACCCCTGCGTCTCGCTCAAGCTGCGCCTCGGCCCACCTCTCCCTCTCGGGGGAGATGGATGGGCCTGCCGGTGCCAAATCAACCGCACCTCTCCACACCCCTCCAGCGAGCCCTACCGCCCAGGCGGGTGGGCTCCTTCTCCTAGCAGGCTCCCACGAGATGGAGGGGCACGCGAAGGGGGCCGGTCGGGGAGATGGGCATGCGACCCCCCACCCCATCGTCAGGTGCAGCTATCTGGTTGATCCTGCCAGTAGCATATTCTTGTCTCAAATATTAAGCCATGCACGTGTAAGTACACACGGCCAGTAAAGTGAAACTGCGAATGGCTCATTAAATCAGTTATGGTTCCTTTGATCGTTCCATCTGTTACTTGGATAACTGTTGTAATTCTAGAGCTAATACATGCCGACGAGCGCTGACCTCCCGGGATGCATGTATTTATCAGACCAAGATCAATCCGGGCACGCCAAGCCGCTTTGGCTAGATAACCTCGGGCCGATCGCACGTCCCAGTGACGGCAACAATACATTCGGATGTCTGTCCTATCAACTTTCGATGGTACTTTCTGTGCCTATCATGGTGACCATGGGTAACAGGGAATCAGTGTTTGATTCCGAAGAGGGAGCCTGAGAAATGGCCACAACATCCAAGGAAGCAGCAGGCGCGCAAATTACCCACTCCCGACTCAGGGAGATAGTGACGAAAAATAACAATACAGGACTCTTTCGAGGCCCTGTAATTGGAATGAGTACACTTTAAATCCTTAAACAAGGATCCATTGGAGGCCAAGTCTGGTACCAGCAGCAAAAGTAATTCCAGCTCCAATAGCGTATGATAAGGTTGCTGCAGTTAAAAAGCTCGTAGTTGGATCTTGGAATTGAGCTGGCGGTCTACCGCAATGCGAGCTATCGCCTGTCCCAGCTCCTGCCTCTCGGCGCCTCCTTGATGCTCTTGACTGAGTGTCCTGGGGTTCCGAAGCGTTTACTTTGAAATAAATAGAGTGATTTAAGCAGGCCGGTTACCTGAATACTTCAGCTAGGAATAATGGAATAGGACTCTGGTTCTAATTTGTTGGTTTTCAGAACTGGGGCCATGATTAAGACGGTCGTCAAGCGGCATTCATATTGTGCCCCTAGAGTTGAAAATCTTGAACCGGCGCATGACGAACCAAAGCGAAAGCATTTGCCAAGAATGTTTTCATTAATGAAGAACGAAAGTCGGGGGTTCGAAGACATTCAGATACCGTCGTAGTTCTGACCATAAACGATGCCGACTAGCGATCCAGCGGCATTATTCCCACGACACGCCGAGCAGCTTCCGGGAAACCAAAGTCTTTGGGTTCCAGGGGGAGTATGGTTGCAAAGCTGAAGTTTAAAAGAATTGACAGAAGGGCACCACCAGGAGTGGAGCCTGCGGCTTAATTTAACTCAACACGGGAAACCTCACCCGGCCCGGACACGGAAGGGATTGACAGATTGATAGCTCTTTCTCGATTCTGTGGGTGGTGTTGCATGGCTGTTTATAGAATTGTCTCACAGAGGAGAGACACCAAGAAGTAGTGGAAATGTTCTTTATTTAAGCATACAACAACAACGACTTCAGCCGCAGCTGACTGGGCACAACTGCCGGTATCACAGCCCCCGGCGCTCACATTGGAACGCTCACAGTGGTGACATTCTAACTGATGTCACCCAGAGTGTTCCAATGCATACAGTGGGACAGGAGGGTGGTGGGTGATTACGTAAAGATGATACCACACATCCTCCTTCCCTACACAACACAATAAATAAGCAGGGTTGTAACAGTACAAAACATTACTCGCACTACCTGGTCACATATTGCTCTAGATGCCTGGGACATTTAACCACTCTCTGGCTGGTTCTGCTAGCAGGGTAGGATGCCCCAAAACGCTCCCTAATGGGCAGTTACCCTTGCACTTGAGATTCGTCAACCCTCCCTTCTTCGAGGTAAGTGTCTTCATTGGGAGGTTGGTATCTTACTACTCTTCCAAGGTTACAAATCTTCCCCTCCTGAGTCTTCACAGCATTTCTAAATAGTTTGATGATCTTTGTGGATTTGCTGAACTCAGACCAACTTGCTCTGCCTGTGGGCGCTTTGATTTTTATATCATCCCCTACCTTGAACCTTGCCTCTTGTGTGGAATGTAACTTGTCAAATCTTTCTTTCCTCTCATTCACGGCCTTGCGCTGCCTGTCTAACCATTTGTACTCCCTAGGGTGATCTGTCCATCCTTTGTGCCAGCCCATCCATCCCAGTGAAAGGTTGGTATTGGGCCTTCTCGCCCGTAGCAATTCAAAGGGGGTGGCTCCCGTTGTCTGGTGTGGAGTCAAGCGATAGGCTTCCAGACGCTTCACAATTTCTTCCCTCCAGTTCAGTCCTTTGGTTTTCGCTAACTGGACGCTTTCCTTGAGGATCTTGTTGAACCGCTCGACCATCCCATTAGTCTCAGGGTGGTAAAGCACGCAGCGTTTATGTTCAATCCCATATTTCTCGAGAAAGTCTCTAATTTCTTTGGAACACAGACTGCTGGGTAGACCTTCTCTGAGGAATAGTTCTTGTAGGAACTCGTTTTCGTAGTGATTTCAGGTACTAATTTCACCTCTGGCCATCTCGAGTATAGATCCATACGCACTAAGACATACGGTGTGCGTATCTCTCCCGCCAGTGGGCCTATTATGTCCAATGCCACTTAATCCTACGGCCCTGAAGGGGGCGGCCTGCACAGCATGGGAGGTGTATGCTGTTTCAGGACTTTGTCGCTAACCATACATGGAATGCAGTCTCTTACTTTCCTTTCAGTTATGTGGTCCATGCACAACCACCAGTAGTCCTCCCGCATCCTCTGTTTGGTCTTAGTGATGCCCAGGTGTCCGTCATGGGCTAAGTCTACCAGATGCTCTCTCGCAGATTTGGGTGGGATCAGCCTTGTTCCACAGAACAGACATTCGTCAATGATAGACAGTTCCTCCGGGACCATCCAGAAATGGCGTATGGATTTGTCTTGTTTGTCTTTGTGTTTCCACTCTCCTTTTACTCGCTCGCACACTCCCATAAGCAGGTCATCTGCCCTAAGGGCTTCTTTCCAAGATTCTTCTCCAATGGCCCCTTGAGTAATCACACAAACATTTTCTGTTTGGAAATCATCCTTGTCTTCACTATTCTTCTCACAGGACTCATCCTCTTCCTTTTCTTCCACTAGGCGCAAGAGGCAGTCAGCTGTTAGGTTCCATGTTCCGGGTACATATTCAACGCAGAATGTATATTCCTGGAGGTTTACAACCCAGCGCCTGATTCTGCTTGAGATCGCGTCAAGCCCCTTTCTGTTGAAAACTTCAACCAATGACTTGTGTTCTGTACGTAGAGTGAACTTTGTTCCCCAGATGAAATCCCTGAACTTGTTCATGGCCCAGTGTATCGCCAAGGCCTCCTTCTCGATTACCGAGTAGTTGAGCTCGGACTTCCGCAGGGACCTCGAGGCGAAGGTTATTGTCTCCTCCCCACAAGCTCCTACTTGTGTGAGGACTGCTCTGAGCCCTTTCGAGCTCGCGTCGGTTGTTACTACTGTCTTCCTATGGGGTATGAATGCTTTGTGGCTGGGTGCTTCTGCAAGTGCTGTCTTCCCATCCTCAAATTCATTCTGGCACACCTCGTCCCAAGCGAACACTACGTCCTTCTTGAGCAAACGGAGTATAGCATTTGTCATCCTGCGAAGTTCCGTACAAATTTGCGGTAGAATTCCAGCATTCCCATAAACAATTTTATTACATCTTTGTTCTTCGGTGGCATCAAGTTGGTTATGGTTTTGTGGAGTTCTGCTTTAGGGTGGATCCCACCCGGTGTCACCTTGTGTCCCAAGAAGTCTAGTTCCTTGCAACCAATCCTACACTTTTCTCTCTTTACTGTGAGTCCTTGCGTTCTAAATCTCGCCAACACTTGTCTCAGCCTTGCATTGTGGTGTTCGTTATCTGTGCCGAACACCAACACATCATCTTGATAGCACAAGGCGCCGTGAATTTTTCTCAGGGTGCCTCCTATGATCCCTTGGAACACGGCTGCAGCCAAGACTAGCCCGAAGGCATTCTGTTGAATTTGAACGCTCCCATTGGCACCACGAACGCTGTAGGTTCCTGCGAGTCTTCGTGGAGCCTGACTTGGAGGTAGGCCGAGGTCAGATCCAGTGTTGAGAAAACTTTTGCTCCTTCCAACATGCTCATCATTTGTGTGATATTTGGCAGCGGTAAATTGTCAACCACGACCTCCTTGTTCAGTGCCCTGAGGTCAATGCATAGGCAAACTGATTCATACTTCTTTCTTGCTGCGACGATCGGCGCCAGCCATTCCCTTGCCTCCACTGGTTCTTTGACCCCAAGGCTACATAACTTTTCTAGTTCAGCCTTAACCGCCTCCTGGATTGCTATGGGAAGGTTCCTGACTTTAGCTACAACTGGTACTGCATGCTCTTTCAGTTTTATCCTGTGGGAGTAATTCTTCAGGCATCCCAATTCGCCACTGAATACTTCCTTGAACTCTGCCTCAATGCTGTCCCAAGACTCCTCTACTTCCTGCACCAAAATGTGTGGGGTTTTGTTTGGGTTAAGGTATATGCCTAATTCTTTTTGGGCTTGCCACCCCAGAATGTTGTCTCCCAACGAGGACACATACATTTTAGACACTCTCAGTCTATCTTTGTACTCTACTGTGCCCCAGAAGTAGCCCTTCATGCTAATGGGTTGTCCACCATAGCCCCCTGGCCTTACATCCATTTTGTTCAACCTGATTTTACCTTTGGCCACCCTTTCGAATTCTTTAGCATTAAAGATCGTTATTTTGGATCACGGTTCAAACATAGCTTCTACACCAGTCTCTTCAACCTTTATGGTGTGTTTAGGATTGCTGATTTGACTACTCTGCACCTGCAGGACTATCTCAACACACACCCTGGTTGCGTTTTCCTTTGCTTGCTTCTTATTGCCCTGACCACTCCTGCAGTACTGCCTAAAATAGCCTTTCCTGCCACACTTGCTACACGTGTATTTAAGCGCAGGGCAAACCTCATAATTCGCCATGTGCCCTTGCTTCCCACACCTATAGCAGTTGCCTTTGAGTGACCATCCTGTTTTGCTCTCCTTCTGCTCTTTGTGTACCATCTTCTGTTCTTTGACTTGCAGTACACTGTCACTTTCTGCCACCACCTCGCTCACCTTAGCCTTACTCTCGCTGGCCTTGCTTTCACTGTCCTGTTTAATTTCACTTGCATATTGCATCATGTGTTCCACTTGATTAGCAACTATAAGTACCTCTCTTAGTGGTGGGTCATCTTTTAGCCACAACTCCTCATGCACATGTTCAGTTCTGCACGCTAACACAAACTGGTCCCTGATTCTTTCTTCCCAGGCACCCACCGTAAATCAGATACAAATCTTCTATTGATTCCCCTTCCTTCTGTCCTCTTTTACCAAAATGGTATCTTTCCATTATAGTGCTAGTTTTGAGGAGGTAGTGTAAATCTAGCTTTTTGAGACTAATTTCTAATTCATTCAGTCCCCTAGCTTCATGTGCGCCTAGCTCTGGGAGATGCTCCAACACTTCTTCACCCTCTTCCCCCATATAATCCGACAACAAAGCCACTTTTCTTTCCAACCCCAGATTCGACCCGCATACAACTGCATAGTTCATGAACACTTTTTTCCATTTTTTCCACTGTATGGTGGGCTCCCCTGGACTCGATAGTAAGAAATGGGGTGGCGTTACATTTTGCATGCTTCCTAAGTTACTCTGCTAATCTGTTTCTCCACTGCACTTGGTAATGCCCACCCTACAGGTATGTAAGTGGGCTCTAAAATAAGATGTTTTATTTTTTTGGAATGACAAAGGGTAATAACACCTTTCCACTACAGAAGTGATATTTAGCAGTACTCAATATTTCACATTGATCCTGATAACCTCAATTTTGATAAATGAGCGCAGTGCACCTTGGAGCTCACTAGGTGGCAGTGTCACCTAGTGTGACCTCTTTCAGTCAGTGCTTTGTTTCACTTGATCACAGACCAGTTCTTTGACGTTTCATCGAGTTACTGGAAGTGCCACAGGATATGGAAAGCACTCCTCCAGTTACCTCAGGCTGTCATGTCCATAGTGCCTCTAAAAAAAAACTTCTTGTGCGTCACCACAGTCACCAGTTGATTCAGCATGGCGACGACCAACAGCTTCTCTTCACACTCGCAACTGTGCCTCCGTCATGAATATCCGCTGTCTCCCTCTTTTGTGCGAGTTCACAGTCTCTCCTGAACTCTTCCGCCACAACCTTTCAATCCGCGTTGGCACACACTAGGGATAACACTCTTCCTCACTTTCCACGCCCCATTCTGCTGTCGCAGTTCACGCCGTCCCGCAACCCCATGCCTCACTCACCGGGAGTAGCTCGCTCTGCCTGCCTCCTTTCCTTGTTTTGCTTCCATCACACTGCCACTCTCATTCAGGCTATCATTTGTGTCCTCGTCAACTGTTGGCAATTCTCCCTACGCAGCACCTTTTCTGACACTGACTGCCTGCAGAGTCTGTGGGTTTTTGCGTCAGCCCGACTGTCCCAATCCGCTCCGCTATGCCTTTGTCTTGCCCCGTGATGTGTGCTACTATTTCTATTTACTTTCACAATGTTGTTTTGGGAATGTCTGCTTCCTCCTCCGTCACACTTGACTTGACAGCTGATGCGTTGTGGTCTTGTGATTTACTTCTAAATCACCTTCCTTAGCCGCTCATTCTATTTTTTTTCCACTATGTCTTCTCTCGTTTTCCTTCTTTTTAATTTGCCCAGTCTGTCTACCTCTATCAACTCCGTTTCTTACTTCTCTTTTTTGCGTGTTGAGGTTGCGTTTTCCTTTCCTTCTCTTGATCCTCGTCGCCAGTGTAGAATTGTCTCACAGAGGATAGACACCAATAAGTAGTGGAAATGTTCTTTATTTAAGCATACAACAACAACGACCTCAGCAGCAGCTGACTGAGCACACTTGCCGGTATCGCAGCTCCTGGCGCTCGCATTGGAACGCTCACAGCGGTGACATTCTAAGTGATGTCACTCAGAGTGTTCCAATGCGTACAGTGGGACAGGAGGGTGGTGGGTGATTACGTGAAGACGATACCTCACCGTTCTTAGTTCGTGGAGCGATTTGTCTGGTTAATTCCGTTAACGAACAAGACTCCTCCATGCTAACTAGTTACGCGACCCCCAACGGTGGGCGTCCAACTTCTTAGAGGGACAAGTAGCGTTCAGCCACATGAGATCGAGCAATAACAGGTCTGTGATGCCCTTAGATGTGCTGGGCTGCACATGCGCTACACAGAACAGATCAGCGTGTGTCTACCCTTTGCCGACAGGTGCGGGTAACCTTCTGAACCCCATTCATGATAGGGATTGGGGATTGCAATAATTTCCCATGAACAAGGAATTCCCAGTAAGTGCGGGTCATAAGTAACCCTGGGGGAGTTGGCGGAGTGGGGCTTCGCTGAGCTACGCGAAGTGGGCGAGAAACTACGCCCACCTCCGCACTCCGCGTAGCCCCACTCCGCAAACACCACTGGCCGCCAGCCAAGTAAAGAAGACGGAAGACGAAAGATAGCGAGCCATGGGGACGCGGCGGGCAGCGGCGGGCAAGGTAAGTGCGTTTTAATTATTTGACTCCTTTAATTGAAAGTATTTAGGGAGGGCGGGAGGGAGGCGGGTGGCGGCCAGCTACGCTCCGTCTGCGGAGCGTGCGTAGTGCCGCCTGGCTACGCCCGCTCCGCAAAATGCGGAGTAGGCGGCACTACGCACACTCTGTGCACGGAGCGTAGCTGGCCGCCCACACTTAGTCATAAGCTTGCGTTGATTAAGTCCCTGCCCTTTGTATACACCGCCCATCGCTACTACTGATTGGATGGTTTAGTGAGATCTGCGTATCGGCCCCCCCAAGGTCGGCAACGGCCCTGGCGGAGCGCCGAGAAGACGATCAAACTTGACTATCTAGAGGAAGTAAAAGTCGTAACAAGGTTTCCGTAGGTGAACCTGCCGAAGGATCATTAACGGTGGAGTGGCCCGAGCGACTGATGGTGCCAGCCCAAAGCCCTCGACCGCCTCTTGCGAGCACGCACCCTAGGCACAGGGCCCAGCACTGCCCTGGCACGCCCGGGCTGGCGGAGCGGTCCGCGGCCGCATTGGGTGCCTGGATGAGGACCGGGACTTCGGCGGGCCTCTTTCCCCTGGACAGGGCCCGACCGATGCGTGAGGGACCGGGCCTGGGGGGTAGTCCCCGTCCCCTGTCCCTCACCAAGATGGAACCCAAGTTCACCTGGCATGACCCCCACAGTGGTGGGGGTAAACCGAATGGCAGTGCATCACCGGGCTGGTACCACCTCGAAAGGCCCTGGTGCCTGCTGGGCTCTTCCTGGTCTGAGTCCTTGCTCAATCGGGGTCCGGGCGACCGAGGTGCAGCCCTTCTCGTGCGGTAGGGCGGCCTGAAAGAGAAGGGGCCGAGGGCCTGCGAGGGGACCCTGGCTCCTCTCAGTAGGAGGCGTGCTGGATGGAGAGCTGCCTGGATTTTCCCTTCCGGCACCCCCTACCAGGGCAAAGGGTGTGGGGTGGGCCGATCGCCAGCCCGCTGGCACGGCTCGGGCTGCCCAGCGATGGATGGCTTGATGTGCAGGTAGAGCATCCCCCCCTCATTGCCAGGTATCCAGTTCGACCTGGTCCCGTGCGGCCGGGCTAAGGGGTTTGAAGACCCAGGGAGGGACCGGCAGCTGCCTGCTCCTGTCACATCCCCCTTCCTCACCCGTGGGGGGTGTGGGGACTCATGGGCCAAGTGCCTGGCAAAGTTTATTTTCTCCCAGCGGTGCACTCTGATTCCCAGAGGGGAAGCCTTGAACAGGGCGCCCGGGTCGTGGAGCCAAGCGGGTGGCGGACGGACGGTGTCACTTTTCTCCCGCCTCTCCTGCACCCGCAGGTGGGCAAACATTTTCAAAAAGTTGCCTATGACTGTTAGCTGTGGATAACTCGGCTCACGCTTCGTAGAAGAATGCAGCTAGCTGCGAGAATTAATGTGACTTGCAGGACACATTGATCATCAACACTTTGAATACACCTTGCAGCCTCGGGCTCCTCCCAGAACTAAGCCTGTGTGAGGGTTGCTCGATCATCAATCACTCCGGGGCTTCCCTAGGACGCGGCTGGGGCAGTCACAGGGTTAGCTCTGCTTCCCCTTTGTCCCCCCACAAGGTCAGATCCCCTGTTTGCCCGTGGCAGGGTCCCTCGCCGGGTCCTGTTGCCAAGGGGGCGCGTGCTGCCAGGTACGCCAGGCCCCTGCTCCGGCAGGGGCCTGGCCTCCCCCGGCAACCCTCTTTGACGCTGCCACTACGACCTCAGATCAGACGTTGCGCCTCGCTGAATTTAAGCATATTACTAAGCAGAGGAAAAGAAACTAACCAGGATGCGGCCGGGTATTGGCGAGTGGAGAGGGAAGTGCCCAGCGCTGAATCCCCCGGGCGTGGGAAATGTTGTATACAGAAGACCAACTCCCCGGAGTCGCTCAGGGAGCCAAGTCCTTCTGATCGAGGCTCACCCCGCGGACGGTGTTAGGCTGTTAGCGGTCCCGGCGTCTTCTCGGAATCGGGTTGCTTGGGAATGCAGCCCAAAGCGGGTGGCAAACTCCATCCGAGGCTAAATACGGGCGCGAGATCGATAGCCAACAAGTACCGTAAGGGAAAGTTGAAAAGAACTTTGAAGAGAGAGCTCAAGAGGACGTGAAACCGTTGAGAGTTAAACGGGTGGGGTCCGTGCAGTCCGCCCAGAGGATTCAACTAGGCGGGAAGGTCGGTGGTCCAGGTGTTCCATATCCCCTCCGCGGGACCAGTGCCAGGGCCCTACCCGGCCCCCGCAGGGCACATTTCCTCTGCAGCGGTGCGCTGTGACCAGTTTCAGGTCGGCTGGGAAGGCTTTGTGGTGGCAGGTGGCCTTCCGCTCCGGCGGAGGGTGTTACAGCCCCCCTGGCACCAGCTTTGCTGTGTCCGTGGGCCGAGGGACATTCGACCGCCTCTGCGCCCTTCCCCGGGCACCTGTTCCCAGCTGCCCCTCGGCAGGGAAGCCCACACCGGGCACCAGGGGTCTGCGGCAATGTTGGTTACCCACACGACCCGTCTTGAAACACGGACTAAGGAGTCTGACACGTGCGCGAGTCGGAGGGTCAAGCAAAACCCTGTGGCGCAATGATGGTGAGGGCTGGCATGTGCACTGTAAAATTTCATGGCTTTATTGTTGGATGTGGTGGTATTTGGCCTCAATGTAATGATGTTTTCTGGCTGATTTAGTTCTGCAAATGTAATTTCCATTTAAGAAAAATGTTTGCCTGACTACTTTAATGGACACTCTTAAAATGTGCCAAGTATTCATGGACAATTGAATATCAAGCTTATACTGAGAAGTACACTTTCTTGCAGCACACATGTCACCCTTATAAAGCATAATGTTTTAACATATAGGTTTATAGTTGACACAAGATTTAATATTGATGTGAATTTTATGGATGTGAATTTTTTTAGATGTGCTTTTTTCTAATTAGATGTGCAATTTATAGATGTGTATTTTATTTTATAAATGTGTGCTTATAACAATTTAGATATAGTTGTGTACATCATACTTATTGTAATGTCTTGGATGATGAATAGGTCTCAAATAATCGCATACACATAATTATCACACACTGATTATTGATGTCCTGCTATTCACATTTTTATTTCTCAGGACTGTTCATAGACAATCTTAAAATTGTTGGAATAGTAATACTATCTCTGGCCTATACGTGATCCCAGTTCCAGTGAGGACAGAGTTCAGTGTGGCTGTACTCTGGAGCGAAAGAATGTTGTATTGTTGGAAGCAAAACCGAATTGACGCTGATGGGCAGCATAATAACCCAGAATGAGCCACCGCGAGGTGGTACAGATAGCCAAATGCCTCGTCATCTAATTAGTGATGCGCATGAATAGATGAACGAGATTCCCACTGTCCCTACCTAATATCTAGTGAAACCACAGCCAAGGGCACTGTGAAGAGACATGAGAGGTATAGGATAAGTGGGAGGCCCTCGGGCCGCCGGTGAAATACCACTACTCTTATTGTTTTTTTCACTTACCCTGTGAGGTGGGCGGCAAGCCCCGTAAGGCTCTTGCTTCTGGCTCCAAGCGCCCGGCGCCAACCACCCACCGGGCACGACCCACTATGGGGACAGTGGCAGGTGGAGAGTTTGACTGGAGCGGTGCACCTGTCAAACAATAACACAGGTGTCCTAAGGCGAGCTCAGGGAGGACAGAAACCTCCCGCAGAGCAGAAGGGCAAAAGCTCGCTTGGTCTCGATTTTCAGTATGAATACAGACCATGATCCTTCTGACTTTTTGGGTTTCAAGCAGGAGGTGTCAGAAAAGTTACCACAGGGATAACCGGCTTATGGCGGCCAAGCGTTCATAGCGACATCGCTTTTTGATCCTTTGATGTCGGCTCTTCCTATCATTGTGAAGCAGAATTCACCAAGCGTTGGATTGTTCACCCACTCATAGGGAACGTGAGCTGGGTTTAGACCCTCGTGAGACAGGTTAGTTTTACCCTACTGTTGATCTGTTGTTGCAATAGTAATCCTGCTCAGTACGAGAGGAACCACAGGTTCATACATTTGGTGTATGCGTTTGGCTGAGGAGCCAATGGGGCGAAGCTACCATCTGTGGGATTATGACTGAACGCCTCTAAGTCAGAATCCCCCCTAAACCGAAATTATACCGTAGTGCCATGGAGCCTCCATTGGCCTGGGATAGCTGGCCTCTCTCGGGGGCCGGTGCGTAGAGCCACTCGCTTGGGGACCGGAGCGCGAAAGGAAGAGGGCCACCTCCATCGCCCTTAGTGCGACACATGTTCGTGGGGCACCCTGTGCTAAATCATTCGTAGACTACCTGATTCAGGGTTGGGTCAGGGTTTCTTAAGTAGCAGAGCAGCTACATTGCTGTGATCTATTTAAAGACATCCTCTGAGCCAAGCTTTTGTCTCTCCGTGCGTAGGTGCCCGCCAATGCCCTCCTCCCCGACACCCAGGGGTGGGTCCCTCTGCCGCCGGGTCAGTGGGTGGGATGCGGAGGGGGTAACGTGGGCCTGTGGAAGGCTGCCTCTACCACGAGGCCTCCGGCACGGGGGCCTCCCCCTCCCATCCCTTCCCCACCGGGGTGCAGGGATGGGGGCCGCCATCCCTTGCAGGTCAGCAGGGTGACCAGATGGCCTGGGCCAGCTGGGCCTTCCCTTCCCACTGCTCCCGGGCAAGGCTAGCAGAGAGGCGAGAAGCGGCAGCCGCTGTGAAGGAGCATCCCGAGCACCTGCCTCGGAGCGCCTGGTCACGCTCGCTGGACTGCAAGGGTGACTGAGTACGGCACCCACCCAGGATATCCGGGCGCTGGGTTGTCCCGGGTCATCTGGTTGCCTGGCTGCGTGACCAGATAACCCTGCGGACCGGCGGGTGAACCAGATGGCCCTGCGGGCTGGGTGACAAGATGGCCCTGTGGGCTGGGTAACTGGATGGTCCTGCAGGCTGGGTGACCAGCTGGCCCTGCGGGCTGGCGGCCGGGCTAGCTCCAACTTTTGTCCTTCTCCAAAGTCCTGTAAGCCCCCACTATGTGGGGGCTTAATAGTCAAGAAAAATGGACTCCCCGGGCAGGCCGTTTGGGAGAGGACGCGGCCTGAGCTTAAGCCTCCTTGGTTCCGGCGAAGGGTCTGGGTGCTGGGGACAGGGGGTCCAGCGGGGCCCCTGGGAGGCTCTCCATGGCCTGGTTAAAGTTTGGAACCTGGGCCCAGGCCTGGGGCTTGAGCTCCGTCTTGCAAGCCAGCCAAGGTTCTGGCATTCATCGGGGCCAAGGGAGGCTCTCCCAAGCCTGGCTAGGGTTCAGAAACTGGGACTGGGCCCGGGGCTTAAGCTCTGTCCGGCAGGCCATGGGGGATGCCAGAGCCTCCCCGTGGCAGGAAACAAGCAGAGGAGTCCAGTGTCCCGGGGACCTGGGTCCACCGGGCCCCGGGGAGGCTTCCTGCTGGCCAGGCTGGGTGTTGGAAGCAGGGACCAGGCCCAGGGTTTGAGCCCTGTCCTGCAGGCCATTGGGGTGCTGGAGCTTCCCTGTCCTGCAAGCCAGCCGAGGGTACGGGCGTTCATCGGGCCGAGGGGGGCTCTCCCCAGCCTGGCTAGGGTTGGGAAGCAGGGACCGGGGCTTGATCTCCATTCGGCCAGCCATGGGTTGCTGGAGCCTCCCCTTTCCTGCAAGCCATCAGAGGGTCTGGGCACTGGGTATGGGGTCCACCGAGTCCCGGGGAGGCTCTCCTTGGCTGGCTAGGGTTCTAAAGCTGGGTCCAGGCACATGACTTGAGCTCCATCCGGCAGGCCTTGGGATGCATGCGCCCCCTATCCTGCAAGCCATCAGAGGGTCTGGGTGCTGGGGGCAGGGGTCCACCAGGTCCCGGAGAGGTTCTCCCCAGCCTGGCTAGGGTTCGGAACCTGGGACCAGGTCCGGAGCTTGAGCTGTGTCTGGCGTGCCCCATGATGCATGAGCCCCTCATCCTGCAAGCCATCAGAGAGTCTGGGAGCTGGGGACGGGGGCCCACCAGGTCCAGGGGAGGCTCTTCTCGGCCTAGCTAGGGTTCGGAAGCTGGGACTGGGCCTGGGGCTTGAGCTCCATCTGGGGGCCCTGTGGCGCATGAGCCCCTCTTCCTGCAAGCTATCAGAGGGTCCTGGTGCTGGGGACAGGGGTCCACCAGGGCACGGGGAGGCTCTCCCCGGCCTGGCTAGTGTTTGGAAGCTGGGACTGGGCACGGGCCCAGGGCTCATGCTGCCTCCCAGGGTCCCAGGCTGCAGGAGCCCCCGTCCTGGAAGCCAGCGAGGGTCAGGGCGCTGGTGACAGAGGTCCCCCGGGGCCCGGGGAGGCTCTCCCCGGCCTGGCTAGAATTCAGAAGCTGGGACTGGGCCGGGGCTTGTGCTGCGTCCGGTGGGCCCCGGGTTGCAGGAGCCTCACGTCCTGCAAGCCAGCTGAGGGTCTGGGCATTGGGGACGGGGGTTCACTGGGGCCCGGGGAGGCTCTGCCCAGCCTAGCTGCTTTCAGAAGAAGGGACCCCTGGAGCAGGGCTGGCTGGCTTTATCCACCACGCTGGCAGAGCAGAGATTTCTGCCCACCCCTAATTAATACACAACTCCTTTGAAATTTCAACAGATTCATCAACTTGAGTGTAACACAGCATAGGCTTTTCTCTCAACTTTGGGAATGTGTTCACAATTGCTGCAAGTTCACTTTTGTTCTGTGGTACAAGAACATGCACTTCTTCCACTATTTCTCTCAATGGGTAAGCAAAAGCTTCTCCCTCATTCTGTTTATTATTTTCCGCAACAAGTTCTGGTGGTTTCTTTTTTTCTCCAGTTTCCATGCTAGGTCTGGTTTTTTCTTTTTCTTTTTCAATGTGTAATTGCATTCCTGAAGAGCGCATTGTCTCATTTGGTTCATCATCCATATGTACCCTGAAAAGTTTCTGAAATGGAAACTTCCTGAAACATTAATTTCGTATTTTTGGGTCAGATCAATCATTCTATCATGAGTGGTACTGCAGATGTTGTAATTTCTTTACTCATGGAAATGAAATCTTTTTCCTGACATTGGTTTAAGCTTTCAAAATCGAAACAGTCTTGGATCATTTCTTCATGTTCAATATTTAAATTTGAAACATTAAGCTGTCTATCTTTTTTGGGGTCTGGATTAATTTATTGCCCCATGCTCTCAATCTTTTTAATCACAGCTGCTTCCTCAAGCATGTTTGAAAAATCCCATCTCCAAATATATTAATTTTGTCCTAGACCATTTCCCCCATCTTTAAATGCTTGGACTGTCTGGAGTAGTTTATGTTCAATAATCAGTGAATTCTAAGATTCAGAAATAAACCCTAACATAATTAGTCCTTCTGCAGCTCTATGAGTCACAATATGTCTAGGCACCGTCTGTGCTAACTGCAGCTTGTAGTATTTTCTACTGAATCAGTCACAATTGAAGCGGTAACACCTGGAGATATCACTCAGTGTTGAAAAAACAGGTGGTGGGTCAATCTGAAATGTCTGCACAGTGCTCTTAATATGTATTTGTCTTGGTTCAACAGAAGCAGTAGCCACTGTAGTAATTACTGGTACACTATTATTAATATTTATAATGGGGACCACATAAGGCAGTGGACACTCAGTTTATAATGCATCCAATAATTGTATCCCCTAAATAACTATTCATTTGAAGCTTTTTGTCATCATTTATTCCCTTCTACTGTATCTGATCCTTTTCCTTTTCATCCTCTCTTTCTTTGTCTCTTGCTTAAAGCTTCAAATTGTGTAGTTCTAGATGGTGTCTTCATTTCAGATAACATTTCTCTTAATCTGTCAATAATTTGCAATTCAAAGGTACCATATTTTGGAAACCTCAAAGGACCCTTTTTCTCAGTTAGCGTGCACATTGGCAAACCCACAAAAATGAATTCTGTCCCAATTTGGTAGACATAAAATGCACAGGTGTTTCCTTAGGGGCATCACCAATTAAAATCACATTTTTCACTTTACCTCCCAACAGTTTCTTAAAGCCTTTAAACAATTTCAATTCTGCAATAATTCAATGCAATTTCTTTTCTCCAATACTATCACAATTTCAATTTCAATCAGTTTACCTCCTGCTACTGACCCTCCCTTTGCAAAACCAGCATTAAAACTGCTTGTGTGCTCCACTAAAAGAAAAACGATAGAATCATGTACTCTAAGAATTCTCTTCACTCCAGCAAAACCTCCACCAGTGCGATTTTACCCTCTTTCAAGTAATAGACTCTCAGGACTTCTCCAGATGTGCTTTCTGAAGTGACGCAAATAAGCTCCCACTATTCTTCACTCTCTCAAGATTCCCTGTGTAAGTACTTACAATATGGGTATTGCTCAATACTGCATCAACAGCAGACAACGCACTTCACTTAGTGTATGCCACACTAGGACTGCCCTTGTGCTAATCCCGGGATCTCAAGCCAAAGGTGGACCCGCTACACTTCCATTAGGGTTAACTGCAGACACAGCATAAAACACAAATAAAACAACTTCTTTGTAGTGTCACAAGTCCATTTTATTTCTGTCAAGTCTAATGAGCAAAATTTCATCATCTGTGAAAACCTTTCTATTTTTTCAACACTACTAATAATACCTTCTAGCATATTCACAACAGTTCACAACCCTATTGATTCTCACACCACTCCAGCATTCGCCTTCTCACATTACCTTCCAGTACTTTGCCAGTCTTCAAGTTCTGAGCATTGGTATCAGGAATCAGGACTCTGCTACCAAACTGATATAGCAGAAATTTCATGGTAATCTCTCAAAGCAAAAACAACATTACCCCTTGTTTTCTGTTTAAGGCAAAGGACCTTTGCCACCGTGTGATGACCAAAAAGGAGACTTTGCATAAACAAGAGAAAATCAAATAGAAATAAATATTTAAAGCAATAATGAGAGTTATGAGTAGTTTGAAGGGATGTATTTTCCAATCAAGGTTTCAGTTTCTCTGACTCTTAATTCATTAGTGAGATATCAATCAGGTTACAGAATTGAGAATAGGGAAAAATAGAAATCAATACAGAGCGTATTATAGATTGCATACAAAACACTCAATAAAGGAAAAAATCTCTATATCCATGGACAAATGAGGCATAAATGTCAGTCAGAACTCATAAAGAGTTCAAGAAATATAATGCAAGAGTGAACGTAGCATAAAGCTAAATCAATAATGAATAATTGCAAAATCTCCCATAAAGAGAAATAAATGCATAGGTCAAAAAAGTATTTGCAAAGCTAGTTATTCAAAGCATAAACCTGGGGTTTTTCAACAAAAAAGTCTATATCTAAATCTGCCCTCGTACAGCTGATTGCCTCTCTTTGCTCTGAGCTTCATCTCCGTCAGCCTCTCTGTGTCTTTCACAGAAGCTGCCCTCAGCCCCTCCCTTCTACCTCTGCAGAAATAAAAAAAGCTGTGTGTTTCTGCAAGCATCCTGCTAAAAAGGATAAGCAAAACGCCCACACCCCTCAGCTAGGAACCAGTATATATTTTCAGTAACACATGCAACTTGGGTCTCTGTACTTTGTCCAATTGAAGTTGCAGAAAAACATTGACTCCCCTCATGTTATCAATCAGGTGAGTTATTGTGACAGATATTTATTTTTCTCTAAATTATTCAATCTCCTCTTCCTGCTAAAGAAACAATGTATTTATTTCAACTAAATAGAAAACCTATTCCAACAAGAAAGTATTTTATGTGGAAACTGTGAATCCATTTTATAATAATTCAGAAGTAAAATGTGTGCTTTGCAGTTTCATTCTATGTTAGGAAAGTAATAAAGCTTTGTTTAAACAACTGAATACCAATAAAAGCAGGCTACAGCAGTAAATTATAAGAAGCTCTTGTGAAGAAACAGGAAAAGGGGGCCATTCCATTCTTATCTCAAGGATGTGTGCTCAGACTTCCCAAAGCAAACTAAATCACCAGCTGTGTATTTCAGCTTTCTGTACACTTTGAAATGTGTGTTAATACAGAACAAATATATTTGCTCCTTTTAAAGTTCAAAACACATTTTTCAAATTAAATCAACATTCTATAGTGAGGTCAAATCTAAACTAAACACATTTAAATCAATCATTAATTAATTGTGCATCTTTTTACATTATTCATTAGACTGAAAGCATCTGACCAGGCCCCATTCATTTTTTTTTCACTTTTTATGCACCAAATGTCTGCATGCCACTTTTAAAATGCATATTTATGCCGGAAACTCAGGCAGCTTTTGTCATTTAGTAATGCTTAAATCTAAAGGTGAAATTTAAACGCCATCACCCTCATTATGAGTTATGTGGTAAATCCCCCATGCTTGAGCCAAACTTACCATTTCTCACCAGTAAGACCTGTGTAATACAAAGAATCACCAGTTAGTTCTGCTTGTCACAGTTATTTTTAATGCCCGGTCCAGTAGTGCATATGTAGCAGAGGGTGTATTCCAGACCTGTAAATTCTGGACTGGAAATCATAAGGTTTGAAATTTGCAGGCCTGGTATTATCATAACAAGCATTCCTATTACATCGCAAATATCTGGATGCACATGATCCCTAATGGCCTGTGATGCATAGAAACTTCCTAGAGTGTCATTTCCTCTCACTAGCACATCTGTGCATTGAATTCTCACCTCATAAGAACTCAGGATGATTTCTGGCAGCTATTTTCACACCAACAGGCTTACATCTTAGGAGGAATTTCACTCTAATCAATTTTCGTTCAATATCACTCATTTCGCTCCATAAAAAAAATGGCATAACCACAAATATTTCATCTGAGAGGCTGAAAATGTTTGAAGTTTCAGAGTGGGGACTCCACGTCTTTGCATGGATATGATGAAGAAAACCCCACTTCTGATGAGGAATGGTGGAAACAAGCAACAAGGTCCATGCAAACTTAGAACATGCTTTCACTGACCATGACACTGACGTGTCTTCATCCCCATGAACAGTTGCAGACTGAAAGTTAGATAGTTAGTTAGTTTATATGTTTTATATCTTGCTCTGAAAAGAAATCAGAAATCTATACCACAATAAAAAAGCCAAAGGAAACTGAGCAACAAAAGAAATCAATTGTTAGATGAAACAAAAAACTAAGCATATCTAAAATACAATAAGGGACAAATGAATTTAATAAAAGTACTAGAGGTGTGTGCCCTTTACATTTTTTAAATATTTATAAATTTAGTAACAGTCACTTACTTGTTGGAGGGGTAAAATACATTGCAGTGATTGTGCAGAGTTAGTAATCAGTTGCTTTACCAGGATCTTTTTGAGCTATATTTATGAACCCTGCTTACATAATTCATTTGCTAAATCCTGTACTGTGAAACTAGATATCGCACAGAGACACTCTTCATAGCTCAGTTCCTTCCAATCACTTATACAACATCTTAAGGGGAGACTATTTGAACTTAGGATCATTATAAATCTTTGCAGTTTGTGTTCTGTTGGGTTGTAAAAATACCATTGGTTTTGGTTTGGTGTAACAGAGACTGCTATATGTTGCAATACTTTATTTTGTCACAGAATGATTTTTAGCTTAGTTAAAACTATAGTTCGTTAATACATTTTTAACAGAGGATGTAGCTTTTCTCATTGTTATCAATTTGTAATAACCACAAAATGAATAAAAGTCTGATTTAGAGATTGGCATTCAGGTTATTCCGTCACAAATGTGACGGATAAACCCTTCTGTCTTTTTAACAAGTGCCTTAGGAAATAATGCCCTTGTAATACTGCAGACTGGATACAGTCGCTTTTGATGGAGTATCCCACCCGCCAAACTTAAATCATGCCCAAATCCCTAAGTAAAAAAAGGTTGATTTCATATTATTTTAAAATGTGTAAGAGTTAAATATATTACAACTATTTTCTGTTTGAATTAGTTCAAGTATTGATTGGTGCATGGTGCAGCCTTTAGGCTGAATGCTGTGTTTTCCCAATACTAGTCAGCCCAGTCTCAAATCCTATAGCCTTTGCTGACTTTAAAGCCCCACACTTTAAGCAGGCAGTCTGGGTGTCTTTGTCCTATAGCATTGTAAAGTCATTGAAATCCTGCTCCATTAAGGGAGGATTTGCACTGCAGTTGTTTTTTTATGGACCAAACTTGAGTTTATCTGAGATATTGTTACTCACAAATAAATATAATTTTGTCTCTTTCTAATTGAGCAAACCCAGTGCAAAGCAGGGCTGCCTTTAAAATGACAGCAGGCAACACAGAAGTGCACATTTAAATGCATTACATCTCCTAGACCTCTGAGCCTACACTCCCCACCATATACTAGAGGCTTACAGGTAGGTTATCATACCAATTGTGATTACACCTAAATTCCATATATCTTTTACACAAAGCACTGGCTCTGATGAGAAGAGACCAGGGTACAATCAGAGTCCAATACCACCAGTGTCAATCAAAAAATGGGGGTGATCAGAGCAAAAGGATGACGTTCTCACAGTGAGTTAGCCCTTGGCCAAGCACTGGTGTGAAAGATGGTTCACCGGAGGATGTCCTGAGCCAGAGTTCCATCTGAACCCAAGGAGAAGAGGAGAACATCCATAATCCACCTGAGCTGGCCGGTGACTTGAAAATAAGAATGGATAATGGGCCTGGTAAGTGTACATCATCATTGACAATGTACCACTGTGTCTACACTGCCCACATTGAATGATGATGTAATTAAACTGCAGGCTTAAATAAAACTGACACACATATTAACTTTGTCAAAGGACTCTCTTATGAGTCACACTTAATTCTCTATTTGACAACTAACAGAGCTGTAAGCCTCATAAGGAGTTTAAAGTCCTACTGTGAATTTGTGGATCCTGTGGATTCCATCTCAAGATTTCAGCTATTGAAAGCAGCCACAATTTCAAGGTGGAATACCAAGGACTAATGAAAAATTAAAAAAAGTGAATTTTGACCGAATTATCAATTACCAAAGTAATTCTTCATTACTAAGGGACCCACAAGACCTCACTTGTAATTCCCACTCACCCTACCTATTTGGAGTTACCAGTACAACAGAATCTGTAACTAAAGGTGATAGCTTTAACCAAGATTACAAAGGAGATAGTTGTACTGAGGGCATAGGTCTACCCACATTGATGAGACAGGAACATTATGCCACAACATTAGTTGAGGAGAATGGTTCTTTTCTGGAGGCCCTGCAGCAATTTTACAGTTGCAGAAGCATGATTACTCTCCACCTTAAACTTTTAGGCACACAGCTAAATGGAGCTGTGATATATTAGTTCATTCAGGCAATGAATGTCATATGGTTGGGTGAGCACATAACTTAAGGCATTTATCTAATTCCATGTGCACCTACATTGTTACACAACATCATCCAAGATTCAAATTTGCATAAATAGGGAGGTGGATCCTCATAGGATCCGACATTTCCTGTGCTAATATTTGATTGGCTGACAACACTTCAAAACAGGAAGAGCTGGCAGCCATCTTGGGACTTGGCTTTAACTGGGTCCCCCCCAAACAAACCTTGAAAAAAGAGAAGGGGCAGGGTAGAAATACTCTGATCCCTAGGCCTCATCCTCAAATATAATTTTATAATTCATAGTGAATAAAGTATTTTGCAACTGTCCACATATAGATGTTAATACGGTACAAAATAAATCAGCAAAATAAAAAACATGTTTCCAGACAGGCCCATACATTATAGCCAAGGACCAATCACACAGCTGAAAAGGTGCACCATGCATGTACATGTATGGATATCTCAAAACATAGCAAGAAAGAGAATCTCCAGCCTCACTTGGCAAAATTTGGCCTCCTTTAGGATCAGGGTCATATACTTTTTCCTTGGTGGAAATTAGTGACTACAAAACATAACAACATGCAACAGAGTCTACTCTGGGGAAACGTCACACCCACAGGGGCCTAAACACCCACCTAGCACTCACCCTGTGGGAAAACTAGCCAATGGAAGAAACACATTCATCCT
This sequence comes from Lissotriton vulgaris, assembly GCF_964263255.1. Lineage (NCBI taxonomy): Eukaryota > Metazoa > Chordata > Amphibia > Caudata > Salamandridae > Lissotriton > Lissotriton vulgaris. The sequence continues at coordinate 510,022,444 of NC_141693.1, read as the reverse complement.
AAACCTAAATAAGAGATGTTGATAATAACTGTTATTCACCACGGTTAAATATGACTCCAAAGAGATAACTGTCTGTTTCAGGAAATAGGCCAGCACTGATGGTTTGCGAAATTCAATGTCCTCACGATTAGCTGATAGATGCATTAAGAAATTTTGTTTAACCCATTAATAATCATTTTTAGAAATTCCTTCTGGGTGCGTAAATAGGCTGGGATGACCCAAGGTTAAAAAAGCAGACTTCATGTAATTCAGCCATTGGATGCCCTTGTGGGTCTCAAGGGAAAGACAGTCCTGAATAATCAAACTATTTAGATTAGACTGGTTTTTAAGCTATATAACAATCCCGCTTAAAAAAGGATTACGTTTGAGCAGGTCTAAGGTGTAACAGATGTCAAATCCCTCATATACTGCAATTGTGGATGTATCCAGTGGTACCCACAAGAGCCTTCTGAGAAACTTATTCTCTTCCCACTGGATTAGGTCACTATCATAACTAATCACTGAGACATACTTGGCATTCTACACCTTAATCAAGGATATCATAGGTTTCCTGCCAACAGGAAGCTCCCACCTGGGCAATAATGGCTTTCTGACAGAAATGACTCCTCGATTTTTCAGGATTGACACCCAACATCATCTTAAATGATTTTGCAGAATTTACAGACAAGTTCCGACCCTGCATAATAAATGCATAGGAATCCAAGAGGCATTGGAGACCTTGGATCATCCTCAACATGAGGATGGCATCCTCCGCAGATAAGAGGTGTAGCATTACCCCCAAACCCACACTGGGAGGATTGCCCTGTGTATCTATTAAAACCAGTTCCGAATTGTTAATGTAGATAGTAACCAGAAATGGATTCAGGGTACATCCCTGGCATACACCACAAGAGATGCAAAAACTCTTCATGCAAGTGCCCTCACTTGTAAATCTGACAGAGCCCGACATATCCCTTAGAAGATGAGCCATAAAAAAACTAATGGTGGCTCCACCCCCAGAGATTATAAAAGTGACCACAGTTTCAGTTGATCATCCAATCGAAATCTTCAAGAGATCCACAAATCTAAGAACTCTGTCCCTTTCATGGCCACGGTATATTTCTGAATCTACAATTGAAGATTCAGTCATTGACTGATGTAAATATATAATTTACCGTCGTAATTTCTATGCAGGTAAGTACTTAATCAATAATAACTCAAATCGGAAAGAAAGAACCAGAGTCCGTGGTGTTAGAGTTCTTAGGGGTTTTATTCCTTAAAAAGGAATGGTCAAGACCAGGATATCATGTTCTTCCCACCGCAGGGGTGGAAGAAGGGATAGAGCAATGTTTTATTGACAATACATAGCTTATATACTTAATTTACATCATAGGAAGTAATAGAGTAGGCGTAACAGCTGAGAGTAGACAAGATAACAGCATCCACGTGTTACTAGTGCGTAATCAGAAGGCGTGGACTAGGCGTAACTGGAGGTGTGTGCTAGAAACGTCACAGATAGGTGTCACAAAGGGGCGGCACTAAGCAGAAAGTTGCAATGTCAGCAGAAATCAGAGGCTTGGATGCGCGCGCAGCTGCATGACGTGTGATTGACGTGAAACTGGAGGGTGCAGGGGCTTGACATTTGCACTGACGGAAAGGGACAGAAGTCTAGCATGTCAGATCAACTTGTGCTTCTATCATATCTGATATCTGGTGTTTAGGAACTGAGCTATCTGGGCGGAAAGGTCTCTGGGCCAGAGGCTATTCTATACTGACTGTGAGTACGTGTATAAGCACCTGAGTGTCTGCATGAGAAGCGTGGGGGCATGGGCCTTCCATGGGAGCATGGTAACAGAGGCTATGAATTACTTGAATTACTTGCACGGAGACAGGCAGGTCCTTTGGCTCTGCAGCTGAGGGGGATGTTTACTGAAGCTAGTAGGCAGGAATGTATTTTCGAGGAGCGGAACAGATAACTCGAAGGTTGAAGTCAGTCTTGGCAGGCAGCAGGCTGAGCTAAGCGCGGTGGGCCGCGCTGGAAGTAAGTCAGAGTTCACGGGTACAGAGGCAGCCTGGGCTGAGGCTTTCAGAGTCAGGAGGAAGAAAAAGGCTCGATGGCAGAAATTCTGGGCCTACTTTGCCAGAGCTGAAAAACATGTAGAGTACACTACAAAAAGACGTTGGCATAACATACTTAGGAACGGACTATCCAACCCATTCAGGGTGGGTCTGAAAGAGGACATGTTAACGTTGGACGCAAATGTATTTGCGTCTTCATAGCTGGCACAGGAGGGAAGTTACATGCACTTTAACTCGTACATGGAGACGGTGGGGTACGCGCTAGGGAACACAATTCGACCAAAATTTATATTTCCTCATTCCCTCCTTGTTCCCTACGGACCCTTCATGATATATCGATCATCATAAATTGATCAGTTTGTTCTTGTAACATAATTTGTTCGTCTCTCTTCCGTTGTCTGTTTGAGAGAAAACTGGAATGTTCAATGCACGATGTGGCACATAGTCCACATATCGCCGGCCCACACTGTAGGCACAGGCAGCAGCTGAATACTATGACAAGGCCAAAGCCTAGGAAGGATAGGATCTTCCATCCCCAAGCAGTTAACGTTGTCCAGAACCAACCGGACCAAGTCCAGGTGCCTGGATTCTGATGTATCTGATTTGCAATTTTATGCAGACGTGTAATAGCTTGATATACGGATGGCGCGTTTTGTGGAATGAAAACACAGCAACTTGACCCGATGACCTTACAGGCTCCACCTCTATCTGCCAAGATGACGTCAATAACAAGACGATTCTGAAGGACAACAACCCGCATGGCAGATTGCTCCTCTGTTAGGTTACCTAAGGCGGAGGCAGTTTCATGTACTACAGCTTCAAGGGTTCTAGTTAATCTACGTATTAATTTACTGTTTTGGACGGGGCCTAAAAAGAAAAAGAATCCTTTATTAAAATCGGTGTATTGTTCCCATGCCGTTTCTGTATAGTCGACAAGCGGGAGATCTCTTCGGATTCTATTCTTTACTAGATTTGTGTTTCTGTGGTAATCAGGAGGGGCTAGAAAAACAGGTGGCAGAAGGAATGCAATATAACAGGTACCATCCCAATCTGGAGGCAGACGTATGTATGCGGTATGACCACAAACAAAATAAGAATGACGGGTAGCTTTAAAGGATGATTTACCATGATCACTGAATTCGACCACAGTAGTACATTTACTATGACCTAAGTGTACTGAACCTTTCTTTCTGACACATAATTCACCAGTGACTGGTAATACTGGTATAGCGGGCAGGACTGGTGCAGCTTCGGATTCAACAGTAAGAATCATAAGGCTAATTGTGTAATTACTTAGTCCATATACTTCATTTTCTAGGTCAGTTCCTATTCTAATGGGGAGTCCCTCCTTATCAGGGTAACAGACGTTGAGCAGGACTAAGTTCAGGTTTCCCCAAACCCAGCTCCCGTCGAGGACAGCAATATCACGATCTAAGGAATTAATTATTTTGAACCATGCACCACAGGAGCCGTTGTGAGTGAACGGGTACGGAAAGAGGGGCAGAGCTCCCTTGTAATTCTGGTAGGGAGGGAGTCGGCCACATATCCAGCAGTTTGTAGCGTTATTAGTCTGATGGGAGTGGTGTAACATACTAATGAATGTGTTGTTGCGCAGCGCAAGTCTGTAAGAAAGTTCATGTGGAGGTAACTCGCTAAAAGAATGTTCAGCAGAAACGTTGTAAGCAGATTGTTCACGCTTGAAAATAGGGCAATAGATTGGGAGAAGTACACTTGCAACAATTATCAGAATACTTAGAAAAAACATGATTAATAATGTCACTATACAGTGACTACGCACTGATTTGCAGTATGTATGTTTCTTGAATTCTCTCTCTCTCTCTCTATCTCGATCTAGGGGATACATGTCAGAAACTATTTAACCGATTCACCTAGGGGAGGACTTAAACAATTAAACTGTCTGACTTGCTAGATCGAAGCTTGAGTTTATACTCCTCTTGGGGAGTTTTCTCTCGTTTGGAAACTTTAAAGTCACAGGGCTCGATACAGTCTTTGGAAGGGGTGGACGAGCCTGGGTCGGATTTCAGTTCATTGCATAATTTAACATGGCTCATGTGAATCCACCCCTTTCGGCCCTCAACTTTCACCGCTGTCCTTGTAGTAAGTAGAACGGTCTTCGGCGATTTCCAGCGGGGCTCCAGCAGACTTTTCCTGTCAAAGTTCCTTATGAGAATCAGGTCGCCTGGACGGACATCATGCGGCTTTACATCAGTGTTGTCAGGGAAGGCTGCGGCAACCTGTGAACGACATGATTGGAGTGCAGACATCAAGGAGGCAAGGTAATCTGTCAACATATTGCAATCAACATCAGTAATTTTCTTAGGAATGGGCGTCCCCCACATATTCGGTGGTCTACCAAAGACCACCTCGTACGGGGATAGTCCTGATCTCGAATGGGCGACCATTCTCATATAGAACAGTGCCACTGGCAGGGCGACTATCCAGTCGACCCCTTTCTCTTGACATATTTTAGCAAGGCGTGTCTTTAGTGTCTGATTATGTCTTTCTACAAGGCCTGTGGCTTCGGGATGTCGGACACAATGGAATTTCCATTGATATCCTAGCAGCAAGGAAACCTGCTTCATTAATTCAGATGAGAATGGCTGACCGTTATCTGAGTACACGACACGAGGCATGCCGTACCGTGGGAAGAATTCACGAACCAGCTGCTTGGCAGTGGTCGGAGCAGTGTAGTCTGGGACTGGGTATGCTTCGGTCCAACGAGAGAGTGCACAAACAACTACGAGGACATATTTAAATCCTCGACAACGGTCCATCTGGATATAATCCATCTGGAGGACTTCAAAAGGATGATCGGGAGGATGAAATCCACCTTGCTCTACAGGGACGCTTTTACCTGGATTGAACTGACAACAGATCATGCAAGTACGCACCTTCTGTTTTGCTGCTGCTCGTAAGTGTTTATTGCTCCAGAGATTCTGTAAACTGTCTAACATCACTTTTTCTCCTAGATGTGCTGGACTATGTGCTGTATTAATTATGACTTGAACCATAGAGTCAGGGAGAAACCATGTACATTTTCCCTTCGTCATCCAACCTTGATCTGTCTGGATCCCTCCTAGTTCAATCCATTTCTTTATTTCATCTGGGGTAGCATGTGTCTGAATATCGATAACATCTAGTGTGGGATCCCTGACTGTCATACAATTTGTCGGTCCTTTTGTCTTTGTCATGTCAGTTGTCTGAGTGTGAGTCAATGCTGTATGTTTTGCTGTCTGGTCTGCCAGGTCGTTACCCTGGGAAACAGAATCTGTAACTTTAGTATGTGCTTTACACTTCATGACTGATATGCCTGAGGGCAGATGTATTGCTTCTAACAGTGCTTGAATGAGGGGACCGTGTTGTATCTTGACACCATGAGAGGTCAAGAAACCTCGTTCTTGCCATAACATTCCGAAGTCGTGTACGACTCCGAACGCATAACGGGAATCAGTGTATATGTTAACATTTCTGTTCTTGGCTAGTATACAGGCTCGGGTCAGAGCAATGAGCTCCGCCGCTTGAGCAGACAGTGTGTCAATACGATGTGTTTCTTTAACTTCGGTTTCAGTGGTCACTGCATATGCGGCCACTAACTCTCCTGTACTTGTTCGCATACATGAACCATCCACATAAAGTGTCAGGTCTGGATTTGTCAGTGGGACATCTGTTAAGTCTCGTCGTGGCTTTGTTACTGCATTAATGATTTCTATACAATCATGCGGGGCTGGATCTGTCATAATTGTAGGTAACAGTGTTGCGGGGTTCAGAATGCTGCAGCGTCTGATTTCTATGTGTGGCTGGAATAGCGTTAATTCATAACCTGTCAGTCGTGCTATAGTCAGGTGTTGAGTCTGGGTTCTGTTTAAAAGAACCTCTACAGAATGTGGAACTTGAACTGTTAATGGATGTCCTAATACAATTGAATCGCTCTGTCGGATTGCTAATGCTGTTGCTGCTACTGATTTTAAGCACGCAGGGAGTGCCTGGGCTACTGAATCCAACGTACTTGAAAAATAAGCACAAGGCTTATGTGAACCTGCTTGGTCTTGAGTGAGGACAGACAATGCTGTACCATCACGTTCTGTAACAAAAAGTGTAAACGGTTTGCTGTAACATGGTGTCGCTAAAACTGGTGCTTGACATAATGCTTTCTTTAATTCCTCAAAGGCTTGTGTATGTTCCTGAGTCCAGGGAAGGACAGTCGAAGTCGCTGCCTCCTGCGTTGTTAACTGAATGAGTGGTTTAGCTAGAAATGCATACTGAGGAATCCATTGTCTGCAGTACGAGGTGAGGCCTATGAAGGCCCGCACTTCCTTTTGTGTCTGGGGTTGTGGCATATTTGCAATTAACTGAATGCGATCGGGAGTGAGCTGTCTCCCCACTTTGGACAGCAAGTGACCCAAGTACACAACTTGCTGAACACAGAATTGTAGCTTCGAAGGAGACACCTTGTGTCCCTTGTCTGCCAGAAAATGTAAAACTGTCAGTGATGCTTGTTCACATTCGGGCTCACTTCGTGCGGTGATCAGCAGATCATCGACGTATTGCAGTAAAGCGGTGTTAACTGGCATTGTGATACAATCAAGTTGTCTTTTCAGTGCTTGGCTATAGATGCTGGGGCTTTCTGTGAATCCTTGAGGTGCGCGTGAAAATTTGAAACTGCGTCCATTTAAACTGAATCCGAAGAGATATTGGCTCTCTGGATCAATAGGCACGCTGAAGAAGGCGTTCTTGAGGTCAATTACAGTAAAGAACGTTGCTTCTGAATCAATAGCAGTCAATAAGGATGAGATGTCGGGAACCACAGGGTACTGTGGAATAATGCATTTGTTCAGTTCTCCAAGATCAATCATCAGCCGATATACTGGCGGTGCATTGGGATCAGTACGTTTAAGAATCGGAATGATGGGTGAATTACAGATATTGGAGTCGGTCTCTACGACCACTCCCTGGGTAATGAGCTCTTCAATGATTTCCAGTAAAGCCACTACAGCATCGGGCGGTAATTTGTATTGTCTGATTCGAGGTAGAACTACACCTTGTCTGAGTGTAACACGGTATGGGGTAATGTGCATACAACCTACATCAGTTGGGCCTTTTGCCCACAGGTGGTCTGGTACGTTTTTCAATCTGACATCAAACTCACGCAACATATAATGACCCTTGAAATCCCGCAGAAAGAGTCTAACTCCCTCCGGAGAACAGCAAATTATGGCTCCTAGAGCCTTCAATGTTTTAATTCCTAACAGATTTTCTGGACATGATTTCGTAAGTAACAAGTCTGTAACACGTGATAATGGACCCACAGCCAGGGGGACTGGTTCTGATACCTCATTTACAATGGGCTTTCCTGAAAAACCAAGGGAAACATTCTGTGAGCCTGAGAGGGGTGCCCCTGGAACTTCCTCATGACTGATTGTGGTACGACTTGCCCCTGTATCAATTAAAAACTTTCTGTCTTTTCCCAATACTTGACTGTGTACATAAGGACCTTCTTGATCTACAGGAATTTCAATAAGAGGCAAGCCACCCTCCCTCTCTAGGCTGTTTCATGTATATCGTGGATAATCGGGGTAAGCGGACTGGGCATACTGGTACATCTGTTGTGAAACTTGCTGAGACGCGGCAATGGGCTGCGGCTGTGATATCGCTACTGTCTGTGCTGTAGGTGAGGAAGCATGCATAGGCTGTATATTCTGCATGGGCTGCATATTCTGTGAAGACTGATGCTGGTTATGGTCTTGTCTAGGTGGATGCGGTCTTTCTTTAGTTTTACCTGTCGCTATGTTATGTTTCAGAACTGGGCATTCGTGTACGTAGTGACCTGGCTGCTTGCAATAGTTGCATGTCCCTTTTACGGGAGCTGCGGCGTGACCTGTCTGGGTCGTACCCTTTCTATTTCCGTCGGTATGGACCGACTGGGCTACTAACATTTTCATTTTCGTGTCTTTCATACGTTTCTGTTCCTGATCCTGTTCTTCTCTAATTCTGTTCTGATGGTATTGTAACATTTGTAACATCTGTGACGGCGTATTTGCTTGCCATGTACTCTCAACCTTGTATACACGATTCTTAACTGCTAACAGGGAATTCTCAACTAACTTGGATACAAAAAGATGCGGGTACGACTCGCTACTTGGTTTAAGACCACTATTAATAATAAAACATTTCTCGAATCTTGAATAGAAGTCACTAGTATCTTCGTCGGGTTTCTGTTTACATGCTGATATTGCATCCCAGTCTTCTTTTCTAGTTGTCAATAATCTTGGCAGAACCTGTACTATCAGACCTGGTAGTGCTTTAGTTTTCTCCCCAAGGCCTACCCCTGGGACCCGTTTGTTCTCTTCATCTTCTATTTCTGCCCATGCAATCTTTTTGTCTCCCACCTCCCATTCTTTTTCCTTTAATTTCTCGTAGATGCCCGTGGGCAGTAATACTTTTAACATTTTCATGATATCTTCGTACGTATAATCTCCCATCAGTAACATGTCTTTAAGCTCTCTGTGAAAACCTGCAGGGTCTTTATCATGGCAGGGTACTAGTTTCTTCATTTCTAGCAGTTCTAACTTAGTCAGTGGCGTGTGTACATACACGCGTTTCAAGGTACGATCTTCACCCATAACTGGATGTACTTCTCGTAAGGGGTTCTGACTTTCAATGCCATGCCGACGTTTCATATGATACATTTTCCTTTCTGGGGGCGGGGCGGGGACATATATTCGGAGCTTATGAAAGTGTCATATCTATGACGTTGTTCTAGAATTATTTGAATTAATTTGGTACTTAAACCTCTCCATCTATCCATGAGTAGTGCTTCTAATATTTCGGGTAAGGGACCTGGGTCAGAATGCTGGTTTCTGTACTTTGTGAGGAGGTGCTGGATCATGTATACACCTGCTAATTTCTGCTCGTCTGGGGAGAGGTTCAGAAATGTCTGCGCTACGGTGTCATCATTATATATGTCTGGATTTTCGGTCCATGATATGGCTGACCGGGCTAGTTCTTGTTCATCCATAGAACTGAGTACATGGTACCCTACTCGATCTCGAAGCTTTTTATCAGTTTCCTGGAACTGATGTTCAGCAGAATTCGGGTTTGTTAAGGCAGAGAAAAGGACTCTCTTGCTTTCTGGACGGATGCCTTTCCTAAGGTAAGTTCCTTTACCTACATATGCTATAGTGTCTGCAGTTTTTTCTGGTTCTTCATGTTCTTCTTCCCCCTCGGAGGAAGCCTTTTCTTTCTCTTTTTGGTGTATTTCTATCACTGCTTTTCTAATTTTCTTGTACATACTGGCTATGCAAGTCCCCTTGTCATGTTTTCCTTCAGATATATTTTGACCCCACTTGTTTAGTGCATCTAATTCACTCTGATCGGTCCCAGGCCTATCTCGTTCTCTTATTAGGCAATTTATAAAAAAACGTAGTATCTGTGCTTGAACGTCAACTTTCTGATGCTCCATGGCATCCTTAATACTGTCGGGGTCCTTCCCAGTCTGAACAAACTCATATATTCTATCTAGGCGCTCCTTCATTCCTGCATAGCACAGCAGGAAATCAGTAGCAGATCTTAACCGTAGTGATGCCATCATCATTATATCGTCTTTGCCGGGTACTGGATCATATCTGCAAACCGAAAGGTTTTCTTTGAATATGTCAAGGCGGGGTGACTTGAACAAAAAAGGATTCCGCAAGTCCCCTAGCTGTAACCTGCGTGTCGATGGCGGGGTGTGAAAACCCCCGGTCGCACCCCCTGAGGCGGAAGCTTGAACATTATCTCTTTGTGGAGTCTGTACCTGAACTTGAATTTGTCTTTTAGTGGGATCAGGTAGACGTGGTTTCGGTAGATCAACTTTAGGTACGGGAAGTGGTGGAGCTGGTGGAACAGGGGAAACCTGTCGTGATACTGGCAGAATATGATCTTGGGGCGGGTTACCACCCCCGTCCCCGTCGGTAGGCAGGGCGCGAACAGGCAGGTTGGTGTAAGCGGGTGCTACATCCTCTAGATAGGAATTCAGGAATATGTCTTTAGTGGTCCTATGAGTTACTTTAGTTGGAACCAATGGTGACGGCAGGTTTTTTGGTATTTCTGAAATGGCCTCAGGCGAACCCTCAGCCGCGAGATACATACCGTTTACGAGGTTATTTCGTGCGCGGTCTACTTGCTCTGATTTTACTCGGATCCCCTCGGTAACTAACTCGTTTTCTTGGGCCTTGTCTGATTCTTTAAGTCTGTCTACGTAGTGCTCTTTCAGCACGCTTATGTGATTCCTTACGCCAAAACTCTATGGCGTCTTTCTGAGATTGTCTGGCTTTCTTTTTCCATAGTGCTTCCTCTACCTTCATGATGCACTCGGCATCCCATGTTCCGGTAACGGGCCATCTGTGTCTTTCGTCTAGATGTTTAGTATAGTCAGCCCATAAATCTAGATATAATATGGCATCTATGCCATGCTTATGGTACATAAAATTACCTGGGGTGTCCCTAGGGGGGATAGGAATTTCTTCCTCTAGTATCCCTTTTCTAGTTCCTATCTGTTTTAACTTGTTGAAAAACGGCATCTTGTTTACTTAATACTGAATGCTCAATCCTTACTACTTAATACTGAATACAGCTAGTTATACAAGAACACATTAATGCACATTAGAAACAATCACACTCATACCACGACATTAATCACATGAAAAGACATTTTGAAAACATATATGACTACCCCCTATACTGGATGTACTGCTAAACAGCACAGATACACTGCTAAAGCGGTGCAGAAACTTGAAATAACGGATGTACTGCTAAACAGTACAGATACACTGTCTAAAAACAGTGCAGACCGGACTTGTGTACCCAAACCCGTCTAGATACGTCCCAGCAATGGTACTCACCGGGAAGCACGGAAACAGAAGGCCTCGGAAAACTCGACTGGACTCGACTCGACACTTCGGAAAACTTCGGAAAAACTTCGGAAAACCTCGGAAAACTGGTGGGCCTCTTGACACCTCGGACCTTGCTTCTTTCGGCTAGGCTCTGGTCGGGATCCTCCGCACTCCTCACCGCCTCGTCTGGGTACTGATCGTAATCTTCGTCACCTCCGTGGGCCAGAGGGAGATACAGGAAATCCTGCCGGTACGCGTAGTTTCCTTCTAGCTGATGGCAGGGGACAGAGCTTACAACGCACCAACCGGCGCGTGAGGTGGGGGAGGGGTCCCTATTCGGGCGCCAAAATGATGTAAATATATAATTTACCGTCGTAATTTCTATGCAGGTAAGTACTTAATCAATAATAACTCAAATCGGAAAGAAAGAACCAGAGTCCGTGGTGTTAGAGTTCTTAGGGGTTTTATTCCTTAAAAAGGAATGGTCAAGACCAGGATATCATGTTCTTCCCACCGCAGGGGTGGAAGAAGGGATAGAGCAATGTTTTATTGACAATACATAGCTTATATACTTAATTTACATCATAGGAAGTAATAGAGTAGGCGTAACAGCTGAGAGTAGACAAGATAACAGCATCCACGTGTTACTAGTGCGTAATCAGAAGGCGTGGACTAGGCGTAACTGGAGGTGTGTGCTAGAAACGTCACAGATAGGTGTCACAAAGGGGCGGCACTAAGCAGAAAGTTGCAATGTCAGCAGAAATCAGAGGCTTGGATGCGCGCGCAGCTGCATGACGTGTGATTGACGTGAAACTGGAGGGTGCAGGGGCTTGACATTTGCACTGACGGAAAGAGACAGAAGTCTAGCATGTCAGATCAACTTGTGCTTCTATCATATCTGATATCTGGTGTTTAGGAACTGAGCTATCTGGGCGGAAAGGTCTCTGGGGCAGAAGCTATTCTATACTGACTGTGAGTACGTGTATAAGCGCCTGAGTGTCTGCATGAGAAGCGTGGGGGCATGGGCCTTCCATGGGAGCATGGTAACAGAGGCTATGAATTACTTGAATTACTTGCACAGAGACAGGCAGGTCCTTTGGCTCTGCAGCTCAGGGGGATGTTTACTGAAGCTAGTAGGCAGGAATGTATTTTCGAGGAGCGGAACAGATAACTCGAAGGTTGAAGTCAGTCTTGGCAGGCAGCAGGCTGAGCTAAGCGCGGTGGGCCGCGCTGGAAGTAAGTCAGAGTTCACGGGTACAGAGGCAGCCTGGGCAGAGGCTTTCAGAGTCAGGAGGAAGAAAAAGGCTCGATGGCAGAAATTCTGGGCCTACTTTGCCAGAGCTGAAAAACATGTAGAGTACACTACAAAAAGACGTTGGCATAACATACTTAGGAACGGACTATCCAACCCATTCAGGGTGGGTCTGAAAGAGGACATGTTAACGTTGGACGCAAATGTATTTGCGTCTTCATAGCTGGCACAGGAGGGAAGTTACATGCACTTTAACTCGTACATGGAGACGGTGGGGTACGCGCTAGGGAACACAATTCGACCAAAATTTATATTTCCTCATGACTTGTAGTACTTAGTCCAGGTCTGAACTCATACTGACAGCTGGAGATAATATCCTTCTCCTCCTCCAAATCTGCCAATCTTTTTTATAACAACCTGGCCCAAAGGTTTCACTGTGGTGTCTATGGGAGAAACTGGTCAATATTATATAGGGGCCCCTTTCTCCCCATTCAGCAACACCTGGAATATGATGGATTGCGACCAAGAAGACAAGGAACCATTGGCAACTGTGGCATTTAAAGTATTTGTCAATAAGGGAGCCCAGATAGTAATGTGTCCCATAAATTGATCTGCTGGAACCTTCTGACTCAGGAGCCTAATGCTTTGGCAGGCAGCTAATAGCTTCTATAACTTCTGGAATGGAGAAAGGAAGAGCAGAAGCGCTAACCTAATCAGGACTACCATTAAATATTGGCTGGCCCTGACTATCATCTAAGAGATAGATTTACGAAAAGTGAGTATACCAGTGGGCTTCCATTATAACCGGTCCCAGGCCAGGTAAAGAATCTGTTTCCAGAAAGAGATTTTCCAAATTACCACTGTATTATTACTTTTTCTGATGATATCAGTCTTAAGGCACTCCTTAGAGCAATCACTGTTAAACCATCGGGGTTATTAGAGGCAGGACATCCTGCTCCAGCTGCCGTTCGGGCTGATTTGACACTGATGCAGAGGTCATAAAAAGCTAAAGGAATATCTTTAGGGCATAAGTCGGGGTTGAGGCAATTTCCCACCTCAAGGCTAAAATGCATAAAAGGTCGCCACCAAAAAAACACACAGTTCCTTTGTAGCTTGTTGATAGAACCTCACAGGCATTGTTTTATACACAATCCATGGGTTTAGTGAGCTTTCTTCATGTACAATTCTGCATGCGGACATTATTAAGAGTTACCTGGTTTGATACGAACAAGGCTTAAAATTTCCTTTCCTTTAAGCTTGAATTGCTTTCAATAGTGTATCATGGGCTGTTTGAAAATAAACATAGAGTACTATTTTAGTGGTTTTGCACTATTTTAACATTACCAAAAAAGCCGGTATTATACATTTATATCCGGGGTTTTACCTTCGTATTCAATTGAAAAGCCTACGTGTACACGGAGGAGCCACCGTCAATATGAAGGAATGGTCATCTTTTTCTTAAGATCTAGAAGAGTCATATTAATTGCAACACTTATTGATTATGCATGCTAGGGGTCTACATTTACATTCTAGTTTATACCATGACCAACGCTACTAACCTGTTTCTGTTTATTTCTCAGAAAATCTTTGAAAATATAGACCAAGGTACGATAATCTCGTTGTGCACGTCTTCACCTTCTTGCTTTGATGAAGTGGTCTAATATCAAAATAAAAGGGAATTTATGTTTAGGATCTTGCCCCCACTATGTACTTGGGTTATGAATGGTTTTCCTAACTCTACGAAACGATGTCTCACTAATAATGTTTACCCAACTATATGCGGTTGATCTAAAAGCTCCATGTCTGTTTATAATTGCCATGAATAGTATACTTGTGTTAGCATGACTCTGGGCTGATACGCCTTGTAGTCTTTATTTTGCCTTCAAGAAAGAAAATATTTAAATGAAGAAAAAACGGCAATATTTAGATGTTACAGCTTTACAAAGCAACCCGTATTTACTTTTTTGAGTAGAATCCTTCAACTACACATTGCTCAATTATCCATCTATCTGAGGAATAGTCTAATCCTGCAACCTAGATCTCCTCAAGTTTTTAAATAAAGGGAAAAACGATATACTCATCTCGGCGAGTATATTGCCTACCTCGGATTCAAAATTCGGCCTCCCTGCTCCTCCGTGTATCAGAACTCCATGGCGATTCGAAGTAGAATGGACCTCTCTAAAACTCCTCTATTTATGCTGTCGCCGCCTATCTTGACCCGGAAGTCGTCCGAACGAAGCGAATGATTGAATTATATATCGCGTTATAAAGAAAGGATAGTGTGGTCTTAGCCTTTATTTTAAAAATACTCTGTCTCCGAAATAAATTATGTGATAGCATCTTTTGTGGCAGAGAGACTTGGTTTTTGTTAATGTTACGGATCACTGACCCGGAAGTGCATCTCTATATTTTGTAATCCGGCAACAAAGTCCCTAAATTTTAATAAAAGGGCTCAAACACCGAAGTGGCAATAGCGACTTTCTAAAGACCCCTATGTCTACAATAGTATCTTATCGAATCCGCATAGAGGTGTATATTCTGTTTACGACATCCTGGATTTATGTCGGCCATTTTGTGTTGGGACATGTAAGGTAAAACGTGTCGGCCATTTTGAATAGGGACATGGCTAAATGAATAATGTCGGCCCTTCTCCCTAGAACCAGGTTCGAAGATTCTCCCATTTACCTATTACGAGTTTCTTCCATGTTTTGCTGATATCAACATATTATAGAATAAATCATGATACATTGCATGGTACACTACAATAACATTATATTACATTTTAAACAATAATACGTATATACAATGCATTTACTCAATGAAACTACTTCGTTATCCTGAATCAGCAAATTCCATCAAAAATCAACACAATCCAATATTATATATGTTATCTAAAACCTTTATGATTGAACAGATCTAGCATGACAATCGATATGTGACTGGAATTAATGATCGCTCGCTATTCCTTTAATAATACTTTTTTATGTAAAACCTTGTACGTTGTATAAGATTCAAATATGCAGATATACATGTCGTCCTACTTGCAGAAAATCAACAAGCTATAGTTCTTTCTTCAGATTTTTAGAATGACACAAAATCTAACATATCTGACCCCTTTGAAAACTGTTATCAACATACAGGAGTTCACTAACACACCCACTTCTACCTTTTATTTGTTTAGAGAAAACGAGAGAATATTCAACCTGAATGTAACTATTCATAGCAACTTGGAAATAATGAAGGGACTGTCAGATGTTATTATTATCAGATTATAAGATTATTCTTTCCCATTCCTCTCTGTTATTAAGACCAGTTCGGAATGTATCGAATAGGGACATAAAAAATTGTTCTCTCTTTTTTCTTTTATTATTGAAATTTCCGCCTCTTGAGTTATGCATTATAACTTCAACCACACACCACTTAAGATCTTTTAATTTGTGGTTGTGTGTTGTCCAATGTTCCACCAGTGGAGCAGATTTCTTTTTTGTCCTAATGGCGGACCTGTGTTCAGTAATTCTTGTTTTAATTTCTCTGGCTGTTTCGCCTATGTACGTTTTATTACAGGGGCATTTTATCATGTATATTAAATCTTTAGTTTTGCAGTTTGCAACATTTTTTACATTGTATGATATGCCATTGTAGGATATCAGGTTACCTTTAATCATGGATGCACAATTAGAACATGTATTACACGTGAAATTTCCAGTGTGGGGGGGGGGTTCTATTGATAGTATTTGCAATGTTGCGAGTCTTATCTTTGTATGTATGAACCAAACAATTTTTAATTGTTCTGTTTCTGCGGAAACTGAACATTGGTTTCGGGATTTTCTCACCAGGTCTATTATTTAATAGAGACCAATTGCGATTGATAATGTTTTTTATTTTATTACTCGCTATACTGTAGTTAGTCACAAAGATCAGTCTATCATTGTTTTTGTCCATTTTTTCTTTGTCTTTATTGAATAGTGTTTCTCTGTTGTAATATTTCGCACGTTTGTATGCGCGTTTAATCAGTTTATCAGGATATCCCCGGTCTCTAAGTTTCAATGAAAGGGCATCCGCATGTCTATTAAAATCATGTAGATTAGTGCAATTGCGTCTAATGCGCAAATATTGTCCGAAAGGTATGTTGTCCTTTTGACTATTCGGGTGATTACTTTTGTAATGTAACAATGTGTTACGGTCACTTGGTTTGGTGTAAAGATCCACCCCTAATGTCGCATTTTCCACTCTAATCTTGATGTCTAAAAATTCGATTGCCTGTTTATTAAAATTGGAAGTAAATTTGAGATTTTTATCTCCCAAGTTCAACCAAAGTAAAAAATCATTGAGTAACTCTACTGTGCCTGTCCAAATGAAAAAAATGTCATCAATATATCGCGACCAACATGTAATGTTCTCACTGAAAGGTGCTATATTATTAAAAATGTGCTTGTTTTCGAAAGCCGCTACATATAAGCAGGCTAGACTTGGGGCGCAAGTCGCCCCCATACTGGTCCCCTTTATCTGCTTAAAAAAGTTGTTTTTAAACAGAAAAATATTATTTTTCAAGATGATTTCCGCACACTCAATAATGAATGTTGCATGCCGACTTAAATCATCAGTCCCATTTTTTAAGAGGCCCTCTAACATGGTGATGGTATCATCCTGCGGGATGTTGGTATAGAGGGCCTCTATATCCAAAGTCACTAACCATTGGGTGGCGATATCAAATGGTAGGACTTCTATTTTCTCAATCATGCACGTAGTGTCCTTTATGTACGCTTTTTGATCTGTTACTATTGGTTGTAAGAACCTATCTATATATTTACTAAGGGGTTCTGTAATAGAATCAATGGAGGATACAATTGGACGCATTGGAGGATCCAATATATTTTTGTGGACTTTAGGAAGTCCGTATAAGGCGGGGATGATAGGTGTCTCATTTTTTTAAAAATTGTATTCATCCCGACAAATGATTTCATCTTCAAAAGCAAAATTGACAAGCACATGTACCTTGTGGATAAGGGTGTCCCACTCCCGTCTACTAGAGGGACAATAATGTTCAGAGTTGTTCAATAGTAACATCATTCTTCTTTCATAGTCTTCAGACCTCATGACCACTATGCTCCCACTCTTATCACCAGGTTTGATGGTTAGAGATTCATTATTTTCTAGATTTTTTAGAGCAGCTCTTTCCGCTTTATTTAAATTATTGGGTCCTCTTAAAGGGTGTACTAAAAGTTCTGCAATGTTACTTTCAACTACTTTTTCAAAGAGGTCTATTTGTTTATTCACCATACCCACGTGGGGTGTCCAAGTTGATTTGGGTTTAAGGCCCGATTTATTAGTCTGACCTTCTCTTGGGGGCTTATCTTTAAAAAAGTCTTGAAGCCTGATCTTTCTAAAAAAACCTTGTAGGTCCCTTGCTAAGTTATACTTGTCAACCCGATTGCTAATGGCAAATCCTAAGCCCTTCTCCAAGACATCTATTTCCGTTTTATTTAAAGTGATGTCTGAGAGATTGATGATAGCTGCTTTTTGTTTCAGTCCCATTTCGGCTGACTTCTCATGTAGTATCTCCTCTGTTGAGGTTGAGGGAAAAATTTCCCTCTCCCATTGCCTCTCGGGTGGTTGTGGTGGTTGTTGAGATTTCCCCGTCCCCGTTGTCCTAAAAAAGGCAAAGACTCTCTGTTTGGGGTGGATTTCGCTTCTCCGCCTCTATTTCTATCCATTGTTTTGTCTTGTTCCATGGATTGTGTATAAAACAATGCCTGTGAGGTTCTATCAACAAGCTACAAATGAACTGTGTGTTTCTTTGATCAAGAAATGTTGTGTCTAGGGGTTGTATATGAGAAATGCATTTAACAATATCATTTGTGTACTTTTTGAGCAAGGCAGTAGGAACGTAAGGTTGTTGGTTCTTGCATACATATGAAATCATATAGTAAAATGTATTTTTTAATTTTATAGATATTGAGTCAATATTTTACAAAAGTCCTGAAGAAGGTGTGAAGAATTAGAAAACACCGAAACGCCGCGTCAACTGTTTTGTTCTACTATATAGTCATTGCCTTACCACCTTCGGTGGTTTTTAATCTCAATGTTTTTTATCATGTTTTAGACTGTAACCCATGCTGGGAGGTAATAAATTGTTTTAATCTTTTTGCAACCAACAAAAATTGATCTGTGGAGTATACTTTCGAATACTGCTGTGTGAATGTTTAGTCCCTGCCTGCTTTAATAGGTTACTATGAGTGAATTATCATAAGGATAATTATTCATTTATCTCCTACCCCGTCTAGCACTATTTTGTCCGGCCACTTTAGCCTACCATTGTTTAAATAGGGATTCTTGTTTTCTGATACAAATACCCCCTTCCCTGTTATAGACATCAGGGGTACCTCCTCTTGTTGAATTCTATTGATTGTACAGCTTTTTAGCTGGGAGGCGTCCTTTTCTTCGTCAACATAAATTTATCAAGGGCATTGACCCAATAAGTGTCTCTAATTAAATATGGACACTTTAAAAACTAAAAGCTTTTCAGAAGAAGAATTTAATAGAATTGTCAATGGTACTTCTAAAAACTATACCGCCACCTCAAACACCAATAACGATGAAAACCAATGGCGTGAATTGTGGAATAATAAGAAGAAGTTAGTCCGCACTGAATTACGTGCAGACTTTCTAATCGATTACCTTAAAAAAGGCATAATTCCCAGTGGTTTGCAAGTTAAGAATGAACCAGGGGTTTTCATAAGACATGAGGGTTTTATAGAAAATTGGACCCTCATTGCAAACAGATGCAGCAGGGATTGGATGTTGCTAATCATCGAGACAGCGAACGCCATCCTAATAATCCAAAGAAAGGAAATAGCTGATTTAGAAACTAAGCTAGATAATTCAGTGCTGGAAGACGCAAAGAAAAAATTAGAAGACATAAAAAGAGATGTCTCTGGGTATAGAGATTACCTTTTTAACAAAAAATTAAATAAATTTAACAAAGACGTATCCAATTATAATACCGAGATAGTCTATCCCTATACCCAAAAGGATTTTTTTGATTGTCCTAGAGAGAGTTTTCCGAACAGAAACCAAGGTCAACAACCTTGGCGGACGTACCCCACAAAACGGGTGACTTTCTCAGATTCCTCATACACGAGTAACGACTCTGAACAAGACAAAACAATGGATAGAAATAGAGGCGGAGAAGCGACATCCACCCCAAACAGAGAGTCTTTGCCTTTTTTAGGACAACGGGGACGGGGAAATCTCAACAACCACCACAACCACCCGAGAGGCAATGGGAGAGGGAAATTTTTCCCTCAACCTCAACAGAGGAGATACTACACGAGAAGTCAGCCGAAATGGGACTGAAACAAAAAGCAGCTATCATCAATCTCTCAGACATCACTTTAAATAAAACGGAAATAGATGTCTTGGAGAAGGGCTTAGGATTTGCCATTAGCAATCGGGTTGACAAGTATAACTTAGCAAGGGACCTACAAGGTTTTTTTAGAAAGATTAGGCTTCAAGACTTTTTTAAAGATAAGCCCCCAAGAGAAGGTCAGACTAACAAATCGGGCCTTAAACCCAAAACAACTTGGACACCCCACGTGGGTATGGTGAATAAACAAATAGACCTCTTTGAAAAAGTAGTTGAAAGTAACATTGCAGAACTTTTAGTACACCCTTTAAGAGGACCCAATAATTTAAATAAAGCGGAAAGAGCTGCTCTAAAAAATCTAGAAAATAATGAATCTCTAACCATCAAACCTGGTGATAAGGGTGGGAGCATAGTCCTCATGAGGTCTGAAGACTATGAAAGAAGAATGATGTTACTATTGAACAACTCTGAACATTATTGTCCCTCTAGTAGACGGGAGTGGGACACCCTTATCCACAAGGTACATGTGCTTGTCAATTTTGCTTTTGAAGATGAAATCATTTGTCGGGATGAATACAATTTTTTTTAAAATGAGACACCTATCATCCCCGCCTTATACGGACTTCCTAAAGTCCACAAAAATATATTGGATCCTCCAATGCGTCCAATTATATCCTCCATTGATTCTATTACAGAACCCCTTAGTAAATATATAGATAGGTTCTTACAACCAATAGTAACAGATCAAAAAGCGTACATAAAGGACACTACGTGCATGATTGACAAAATAGAAGTCCTACCATTTGATATCGCCACCCAATGGTTAGTGACTTTGGATATAGAGGCCCTCTATACCAACATCCCGCAGGATGATACCATCACCATGTTAGAGGGCCTCTTAAAAAATGGGACTGATGATTTAAGTCGGCATGCAACATTCATTATTGAGTGTGCGGAAATCATCTTGAAAAATAATATTTTTCTGTTCAAAAACAACTTTTTTAAGCAGATAAAGGGGACCAGTATGGGGGCGACTTGCGCCCCAAGTCAAATCAAATCAAATCAAATAAGCTTTATTCGATTTATCAGAAAATCATAAAAGCGTACAAGTACAGTTTATACAATGGATCTAAAAACAGTTTTCACATAAACAACATTTACAAAAGATATATAAAACATTTTTCCAAGGATTAAAAATCTGCAGTAGACATTTGAACGGAAGGCCTCATATTGCAGTGTTTAGTTAATTTGAACGTGTGATACCTAAGTCATTGAGTTTCTGTATTTCATCACTGACATTAAAAAGCGAGAAACAACAAAGATAACATGCTCATCATCTAGCAGCAATAATTTCAGATATGCAGTTTTACATGTTCTTATCCCCCAGCGTTTAAGTAGTGGTGAGAGGAACATTTTCCTCGGGGTGGTGTACAGGTTACAAAAGAACATGATATGGATTTTACTTTGTGTTGAATGATCATCACATGGACAAATTAGGTTCAAAGAGGCCCAATCGTTCTGTTTTGGGAAAGTGACCATGCGAAAGAAGATCCCTAAGCGCAGTCTAGTAAGGAGCATACGAGGGTAGGGTGCAGTTTCAATCCTGAGATAAAGTTGTAGACCTTCGGTGGGGGTAATTTGCTGATAGCTCAGGGTAGTGCCTTTAAGTTTCTCAGTGTTCCATCTGGCGCTTTCTAGGTGTGTAATTAAAAGTTTTTTGAGAGCCGGCCTAGACAAGGTTTCTAGAGACTCTGGGTCATCATAAAATTCGGGGTGTCCAATGTTGGAGAACATCTTCTGAACGTATCGTAGCCATTTGACTTTTGATGCGCCATCCAAAGTCAAGCAGTCTTTGATGAGGTCTCAGTTCAATTGGCATTCCACTGTAGTCCAAATTTTATGCCAAAGCAGACAAGGTGATAACTTTATAATGTCACTGAGGTATTTGAGGCCGGTCTCGATATGGATCATAAAAGTCGAAGTGGTTTTGTGCACGCCTAGTAAGTAGCAAATAAAAATGTTCTCGCAGGTTTGTAGTGAGGACACATTCTCTAAGCCCCATAGACCTGCTCCATAGGTGGCCGTCGCTATACACTTTGCCCGGTAGATCTGTAACATCTCAGTGATAGGTTTACCCCCAATTTTGGCTGCGAAGGTTCGTAGGGCCCCTATGGCACGGCTAAAGGCAAGTTTCCTGGCTGATACTGCATGTTTCCACCTTCCTCTCCTATCAAAAACAACTCCCAAATAGCAGAAGGTGTCCGCGGGCCGCAATTTTTTGCTGCTCCAGATATATTGGGCATGGCGGTCTCTTATTTTTTTGGGAGCAGGACATGGAGAAAGTTTTAGAGATATTCACCTTCAGGTTTCTTTTACCCATGTAGGATGAAAATTCAGATACAGCCCTCTGCAAGCCTACCTTTGTCCTAGACATAATTGCCGCATCGTCGGCATATAGAAGAATGGGTACAGGCCTACCATTGACAGCTGGGTAGTCCCTTGGCAAGTTTATTAGATTCTCTGCGATGGAGTTTATGTAAAAACTAAACAGCAGGGGCGCAAGTATGCAGCCTTGCCTAACCCCTCTATTTATGGCAAATTTTTGAGTACATTGCCCCTGGGTCCCGAACTTCACTCTAGCCCCGGCATCTCTGTATAATTCTTTTATGAATGTGATGATGGTTGGATCTACCCCAATGTGTTCCAATGTTGACCAGAGCTGCGCGTGGTCCACACAATCAAATGCGGAGCTAAGGTCAACAAAGGTAACAAAGAGGTCCCCTTTTTTGGCCTCGGTGTATTTAGAGACCAATAGAGACAGGTTTAAGCATTGTTCCTGTGTCCCTAGTCCCTTTCGGAACCCATATTGGAGCTCCGAGATGACCTTTTTCTCTGCTTCCCAGTACTGAATCCTCTTGAGGACGATCCTTCCTGCGATTTTCATGAGTCCGTCCAATAGCGATATTGGACGGTAGCAAGCAGGATCGTCCCTGTTCCCCTTTTTAAAAATGGGCACTACAATTGCATCTGACCAGGTGTTAATGAAGCCACATTTGTTTCCCATATTTAGTACGTTGGTTTACAGGGGAACCCAGAAATCCAGATTTGATTTGTAGACATCCACTGGGGTGTGATCAGGGCCGGGGGCTTTCCCTGACGGGCTTTCCCTGAGGGCATCTTCCTCTTCTAGAGTGGTAAAAACCAGTTCAATTGGATAGGGGGATGCTGGGGGGGCGCTTAGCGGGTGATCCTCAGTTATTTTATCCAAGGATGAAGTCACCTTTTGTTGGTACGGGGCGTCACCCTGGCTGTTGGTATAAAGGTTGCCATAATGTTCTACCCAGAGCTCTGCCGATATTGCTACGTCTATGGAATTGTCACTGTCTTTTGAGTTATATACAGATCTTATGACTTTCCAAAAGAGATTAGTATCCTTATTCCTAGCGGCTTCCCCCAAGGCTTCCCAGGCCTCCTTCTTCATGGTCACCCTCCGCTGGATAATTGCCTGCTTATACTCTTGTCTCGCCTGGCAAATTTGAGCCCTGTCTTTTGGGATAGCAGATAAAGCTTTCTTTAGGTTTTTCAAAGCAGCTGTACACCTGGAGTCAAACCACCCACGTGTGTGCTTCCCATTCTTTTTGTAACTCCTAGTTAGTGCATCTTTTATGTGTCGCTGAATATTGGAAAAGGCAGCCATGATGGCCTTTGGGTCAGTGTCTTCTTCTAAGCAGACAAATATGTCTGTAGAGCAGGACGATATGAAATTATGGAAGAAAGTTGTAGGGTTCATTTTCTCCCATTTTATTACATACCCATTGGTCTTAGTTAGGGTAACCTCAAGTGGATAAAGAACCCCGCTAGATTCCTTTGCTTTCCCCTCTGTCAACTTTACCCCGAAGATGATAGGATAATGATCGCTCATTGCGTCATCCCCAATTTCCCAGAAAGTTATAAAATTGGGATTAGTGGGTGATATCAGTGCAAAAT
The DNA here is from genome assembly GCF_964263255.1 of Lissotriton vulgaris. Lineage (NCBI taxonomy): Eukaryota > Metazoa > Chordata > Amphibia > Caudata > Salamandridae > Lissotriton > Lissotriton vulgaris. The sequence continues at coordinate 509,998,890 of NC_141693.1, read as the reverse complement.
CGATTGTGGTTGCGCAGCCTCTTCCATTATATGTTGGGGCAAAGGGAACCGGGGGGGAGCATGCCTGGTTGATAAATGTCAGGTCAAAAGTGAATATGATGTTGTTGAGAAGAGACCCCAGATTGGTGTGTGAGAAGTGCAAAGGACCATCCTCCCCGAGGTCTGCAAGGCCGCACAAACCTAACTCAGAAGACGGACAGATGGCACAATTGAAATCTCCCACCCACAGTACTATGTGGTCCCCCGTACTTTGATCTCTCAGTTTGTGGATATGATAGATCATTTTGTTCAAGATCAATTCCACTTCCTTAGCTGGCATGTTATTATAAAAATTCACTAGTATCACCTTTTGTGTGGTGCCCGATTTAAATAAAATAATTTGGAAGTACTGATCAGAATGGAAATTGTATACTTTTACATTCCCTACATTTGAGATGTATATGCACAGACCCCCCTTATTGCGACCCTGGGGTGATGGAATAGCGGGTGAGTGAAATGTTCGGTAGCCCAGGATATGGGTTTCCTCTACAAGCCAAGTTTCTTGCAGGCAAAGGATGCCATGCTTTTGCACAATCTCCAGCCATGGTTTGTGGGTGATCTTGCTACCCAAGCCTGCTACATTCCAGGATAGGAGAGAGTGCATTGAATTTCTATTTTTCTGACAAAGATGACCCTCGTTCCCCATTATATCTTTCAGATCTTGGGAGTGTGCCATCTCTGTCTGTAGTGTGGCCTGTACAGGAAGGGCATGCTGTTCAGGGAGGGATTGATCTACCCCCATTAGGCTTGAGTTTTTGTTAGTGGGCAATAATTTGTCGTTCTTAATGGCATCCATTGGGTGGTTATGGGCACTAGAAGGGGATGGAGGAACAGTAGTTCCAAGTCAATCCACCTGGTCTAGACACTCAAACCTATTCATAGTAGGTACTCCTTCCCACCAGGTGTTAGTGGGTTGCCAGCCGTGCCCCTGGCCTTTCCATCTGCGATTGTGGACTATTGACCAGGTCCCGGGTAGCTCTGCAGTCTGTTTAGGAGGGTAAAAGAAGGTAAGGGGTCTGGTGACAATAGATTGGTCAGTGTCATATGGATCCCATGTGGTGATGAGTTGGGCTGTGTGGGGGTCTGCAAATGAGACCACAATGCAGTCTCCAGGTATGGATTTATGCGTGCGACCCACCCATGGGACACGCCTGACCATTAGGACCCTGCTCCTGGTGGTGTTAGGGAGCTGCCTGTTGACGTTAAGCCAATAGATCACCTTGTTCTTTAGAGACCACTGGGTCTCCACAGAATGAGGATCGAGTGGAGGTACCCCAGCCAAGATGACAACATGGGGCCCGGCGTCAGGGGGGAGATCGATGTAGCCCCCACGAAAGTTCTGGTGACTTTGGTGTTGGTTAGCTGTACGCTGAGGAAGAGGGCTTGTAATCTTATTCGCCTTGTGAGCTGCCCTAGGAATAGTTTTGGGCTGTGTCTGTTTTTTGGAGACTTTTATCTCTGATTTTGATGGGTTTGATATGGGGACCAGTATGGGGGCGACTTGCGCCCCAAGTCTAGCCTGCTTATATGTAGCGGCTTTCGAAAACAAGCACATTTTTAATAATATAGCACCTTTCAGTGAGAACATTACATGTTGGTCGCGATATATTGATGACATTTTTTTCATTTGGACAGGCACAGTAGAGTTACTCAATGATTTTTTACTTTGGTTGAACTTGGGAGATAAAAATCTCAAATTTACTTCCAATTTTAATAAACAGGCAATCGAATTTTTAGACATCAAGATTAGAGTGGAAAATGCAACATTAGGGGTGGATCTTTACACCAAACCAAGTGACCGTAACACATTGTTACATTACAAAAGTAACCACCCGAATAGTCAAAAGGACAACATACCTTTCGGACAATATTTGCGCATTAGACGCAATTGCACTAATCTACATGATTTTAATAGACATGCGGATGCCCTTTCATTGAAACTTAGAGACCGGGGATATCCTGATAAACTGATTAAACGCGCATACAAACGTGCGAAATATTACAACAGAGAAACACTATTCAATAAAGACAAAGAAAAAATGGACAAAAACAATGATAGACTGATCTTTGTGACTAACTACAGTATAGCGAGTAATAAAATAAAAAACATTATGAATTGCAATTGGTCTCTATTAAATATTAGACCTGGTGAGAAAATCCCGAAACCAATGTTCAGTTTCCGCCGAAACAGAACAATTAAAAATTGTTTGGTTCATACATACAAAGATAAGACTCACAACATTTCAAATACTATCAATAGAACCCCCCTCCCCACTGGAAATTTCATGTGTAATACATGTTCTAATTGTGCATCCATGATTAAAGGTAACCTGATATCCTACAATGGCATATCATACAATGTAAAAAATTTTGCAAACTGCAAAACTAAAGATTTAATATACATGATAAAATGCCCCTGTAATAAAGCCTACATAGGCGAAACAGCCAGAGAAATTAAAACAAGAATTACTGAACACAGGTCCGCCATTAGGACAAAAAAGAAATCTGCTCCACTGGTGGAACATTGGACAACATACAACCACAAATTAGAAGATCTTAAGTGGTGTGTGGTTGAAGTTATAATGCATAACTCAAGAGGCGGAAATTTCAATAGTAAAAGGAAAAAGAGAGAACAATTTTTTATGTCCCTATTCGATACATTCCGAACTGGTCTTAATAACAGAGAGGAATGGGAAAGAATAATCTTATAATCTGATAATAATAACATCTGACAGTCCCTTCCTTATTTCCAAGTTGCTATGAATAGTTACATTCAGGTTGAATATTCTCTTGTTTTCTCTAAACAAATAAAAGGTAGAAGTAGGTGTGTTAGTGAACTCCTGTATGTTGATAACAGTTTTCAAAGGGGTCAGATATGTTAGATTTTGTGTCAGTCTAAAAATCTGAATAAAGAACTATAGCTTGTAGGACGACATGTATATCTGCATATTTGAATCTTATACAACGTACAAGGTTTTACATAAAAATAGTATTATTAAAGGAATAGCGAGCGATCATTAATTCCAGTCACATATCGATTGTCATGCTAGATCTGTTCAATCATAAAGGTTTTAGATAACATATATAATATTGGATTGTGTTGATTTTTGATGAAATTTGCTGATTCAGGATAACAAAGTAGTTTCATTGAGTAAATACATTGTATATACGTATTATTGTTTAAAATGTAATATAATGTTATTGTAGTGTACCATGCAATGTATCATGATTTATTCTATAATATGTTGATATCAGCAAAACATGGAAGAAACTCGTAATAGGTAAATGGGAGAATCTTCGAACCTGGTTCTAGGGAGAAGGGCCGACATTATTCATTTAGCCATGTCCCTATTCAAAATGGCCGACATAAATCCAGGATGTCGTAAACAGAATATACACCTCTATGCGGATTCGATAAGATACTATTGTAGACATAGGGGTCTTTAGAAAGTCGCTATTGCCACTTCGGTGTTTGAGCCCTTTTATTAAAATTTAGGGACTTTGTTGCCAGATTACAAAATATAGAGATGCACTCTTGGGTCAGTGATCCGTAACATTAACAAAAACCAAGTCTCTCTGCCACAAAAGATGCTATCACATAATTTATTTCGGAGACAGAGTATTTTTAAAATAAAGGCTAAGACCACACTATCCTTTCTTTATAACGCGATATATAATTCAATCATTCGCTTCGTTCGGACGACTTCCGGGTCAAGATAGGCGGCGGCAGCATAAATAGAGGAGTTTTAGAGAGGTCCATTCTACTTCGAATCGCCATGGAGTTCTGATACACGGAGGAGCAGGGAGGCCGAATTTTGAATCCGAGGTAGGCAATATACTTGCCGAGATGAGTATATCGTTTTTCCCTTTATTTAAAAACTTGAGGAGATCTAGGTTGCAGGATTAGACTATTCCCCAGATAGTTTTTTCTTCATTTAAATATTTTCTTTCTTGAAGGCAAAATAAAGACTACAAGGCGTATCAGCCCAGAGTCATGCTAACACAAGTATACTATTCATGGCAATTATAAACAGACATGGAGCTTTTAGATCAACCGCATATAGTTGGGTAAACATTATTAGTGAGACATCGTTTCGTAGAGTTAGGAAAACCATTCATAACCCAAGTACATAGTGGGGGCAAGATCCTAAACATAAATCCCCCTTTATTTTGATATTAGACCACTTAATCAAAGCAAGAAGGTGAAGACGTGCACAACGAGATTATCGTACCTTGGTCTATATTTTCAAAGATTTTCTGAGAAATAAACAGAAACAGGTTAGTAGCGTTGGTCATGGTATAAACTAGAATGTAAATGTAGACCCCTAGCATGCATAATCAATAAGTGTTGCAATTAATATGACTCTTCTAGATCTTAAGAAAAAGATGACCATTCCTTCATATTGACGGTGGCTCCTCCGTGTACACGTAGGCTTTTCAATTGAATACGAAGGTAAAACCCCGGATATAAATGTATAATACCGGCTTTTTTGGTAATGTTAAAATAGGGCAAAACCACTAAAATAGTACTCTATGTTTATTTTCAAACAGCCCATGATACACTATTGAAAGCAATTCAAGCTTAAAGGAAAGGAAATTTTAAGCCTTGTTCGTATCAAACCAGGTAACTCTTAATAATGTCCGCATGAAGAATTGTACATGAAGAAAGCTCACTAAACCCATGGATTGTGTATAAAACAATGCCTGTGAGGTTCTATGAACAAGCTACAAATGAACTGTGTGTTTCTTTGATCAAAAAATGTTGTGTCTAGGGGTTGTAGATAAGAAATGCATTTAACAATATCAGTTGTGTACTTTTTGAGCAAGGCAGTAGGAACGTAAGGTTGTTGGTTCTTGCATACATATGAAATCATATAGTAAAATGTATTTTTTAATTTTATAGATATTGAGTCAATATTTTACAAAAGTCCTGAAGAAGGTGTGAAGAATTAGAAAACACCGAAACGCCGCGTTGACTGTTTTGTTCTACTATATAGTCATTGCCTTACCACCTTCGGTGGTTTTTAATCTCAATGTTTTTTATCATGTTTTAGACTGTAACCCATGCTGGGAGGTAATAAATTGTTTTAATCTTTTTGCAACCAACAAAAATTGATCTGTGGAGTATACTTTCGAATACTGCTGTGTGAATGTTTAGTCCCTGCCTGCTTTAATAGGTTACTATGAGTGAATTATCATAAGGATAATTATTCATTTATCTCCTACCCCGTCTAGCACTATTTTGTCCGGCCACTTTAGCCTACCATTGTTTAAACAGGGATTCTTGTTTTCTGATTACCACAAACCTCTCCATCCCCTCCCCTCTTGAGGCCCACCCATATCTCTCTCAGTCAAAGGGGGGTACCTTTTCACACGAACTACTGTTAGCTCAAGTGGATGCTGAAACACGTTCATCCTCTAGGTTAACATCAATTGATGGAACTGGAAATGCACTACTGCCCAGCTGAGCTCTGACCGTTTTTTCCCCCAAACAAATCAGTGACTGTGAATTTAATTTGACTCCCTGATCGCCGGGATACATCTGGATCTGGTGAATTCAATGTAGTTTGTTCATCCTCTTTTAAATCATCTATCTGACTGAATGTGTTAGGATTCTTTGCCTTCCTGGGACACTTATTAGGTGTTCATGGAGCGGCAACCACATATAGGGCTTGCTGCTTGCCCTTAACTGATAAATATTATCAAGAGGAGGATATATAAAATGGCAAACAGTACCGTAAAAACACCCCAGTAACTCCAACTTTTGTACCTCACTCTCCCTGCTACTGCCTCCAGTTATCTGTCCCCCCAGAGCTTTGACTCATTGACCAAGAGACCCTCATGGTTAAACAAATGGAAATAAGCACCCAAACCCAACTTCAAATTTAAAAGTATCAAAACTTTATGAGGGGAGCCTCAGAAATTAAGAGGGTCTTCAGTGTCGTAATACAATATCCACGACTGAAACACAAAAATCACTAGCCTGTACACCCTCCTTGTTGTCTAGGACAATTAAAGGGTCCTTATATTGTGGCTAACAAAACAAGTATAACATAAACTGAAACAGCACAGTTTCTCAGGTGACAGGCAGTCGGCAAAGTTATGGCAGGAAAACACCTGCTGCAGCTGTTAACAATAAAACTGGGAGGAGACCACATGGCCTCCATACCAGGCTGTTATCAGGCAAGAGGACCGTCACCTCACCAGGGCAGGCCCTACTGAGTGAAATAATGGGGGCTGCACTGACCCCCTCCTGGAGCCGTAGATGACCCTGGGGATCACCACCACCTAGAGCTAGCTCCTGCTATGTCCCTTGGTGCCCACTCCTGGGACATAGCTGTTTGGGGTAGTTTGGCATGGGCTTCAATCGCTCCCATGAAGCCATGCAAATACTCCACTTCCAGCAAGCGACAGAGGTGAAAATGCTCTACCTTGCTAGAAATGGAGCATTCATCTGTTTCTCTGCCCCCTGTTAAGCGTGCCAGAAAATAGACTTATTGCTTTCAGATACAGAGAGCTTAATACTTATCAGCTCCCTGTGTGTGAAAGCAATGCCCGCTCCAGCAGAAGGAAGGGAGCTGGCAGGGACCACAAGGGCCTTGATAATCTCCCCATGTATTCAAAATAGAGTGGGTACCTGGGGGCACCCAGGACAAATTGCCAGGTCCCAGGGGATCGGGTCCGAGGGAACAAAAGTGGCCCAGGCAAAGGGCCACACAGTCCTCTCCCCCATTTGTAAATGGCTGGGCTTTATTGGATGGGGTACCGGTGCTAAATTGTTGCCCGGGGAGAGTGCTGTGTGGCCCCCTCCCCCATTCAAAAAGACCTGATCACGGGGGATGGGAGAAGGGGCACACTGCCCCTTCCCCTAATAAAAATAAATTTGAAAAAAGGCTTGGCCTCTAGGGATGTGTTTTTTTTAAAGGACAGCCCTGGGGAAGTCATTGGAGGCCCCACCCCCTTTCTCAACCACTCTTCAAAGGGGCCTCCTGACACACAACTGGTTGGAGGATGAAGTACCCTTGGCTGCTGCTGCTCATAGGGGGCCAATAACCCCTCCTTTTACTTCATGTAAGTCCTACACAGTGGGATTGCTCAGAGATCATCTGAGGCACAGCACCCTTTCTCCACTGCTCTGAAAACATGCCTCCTGGCACACTTCGGGTTGCGGGATGAAGTCCACTTAGATGCTGAGAGTCCAAGGGGGCCAAGACCTCCTCCTATTAACCCCAGTAAGTCCCACACAGTGGGATTGCTGAGAGATCATTGAAAGCCCACTCCTTTTCTCCACCACTCTGCAAATGCGCCTCCTGGTGCACAACTTGTTAGGGGAGGAAGTCCCCTTGGATGCTGAGGGTCCCTGGGTCCAAGAACCCCTCCTGTTACTTCCAACAAGTCCCACACAGCCAGATTGCTGAGAGCTTGTGGTAGGCCCCACCCCGTCTCTACTAGTTAAGTAGTAGAATTTAAAAAACCTTTGAAATTCACTGAAAAAAACGAAGGTTACAGGGATGTTAGAGTTAGCATTAGCAATACAAAGCCTTAAAAATTCACTGGAAAACACAAAGATTGCAGGGACAATAGGAAATAGATTTTTTTTAAAGTAGAAAATCAATGAAGAAAAAAAAAGGTTATAGCGACATTATAGTTATGCTCAGAGTTCACTCGTATGAAACCATAGAAATTCAGCTGTTACATTTACCTGAGCTAACTATGGCTTACACCCTCACATTGCATTGCTTATGACCTCACATATTAAATCACTCATGACCTGGTCAGTTGCCAGTACCAGTCAATCCTTTGTTATTGTGCCTCGGAAAGTGGTCTTTTATCTTCTTGTAATAACCACTGTCCTGACGATGGTCTCACCGATATCTAGTGACCTGGACCAAAATGTTGGTAATTGTTAAATATGCTATATAGACCCTAGTACTGAATGCTCAACAGGCTCAATTTGTGTATATAAGTGAATGGTAGATACACTGACATGTGATATATACATTCACACACAACTTATAAATGCCCATTGTCAATGTGTTCTGAGGTCTATCCTTTGAACCCCATTTACTGTATATATATTAAGAGTTATGTCTCTCAATATAAAAACTATTAATATATACACTTGCTTTTGATATATTTTGGTTCTTTCCAATTCATCTAGAAAAGAACCTTCACTTAAGTTGTGATGTCAAGTTATGGCATACTGCATGATTAATGAATGTGTGTTTTAAGTGTATGTGTTTGAACAAATCGCTTGCTAGCACTCTTATCTGTTGTACTATATTTACCCAGGTTCTCAAGAGAATATTGGGTTGGTATTTTCTGTCAAGAAATCTTTCTAAAAGTGGCATTTTCAGAATTGCTATTTAAAATCAGACTTCACATTAAGGGTTTTAAATTGTGATTCCAGAGGCACCAAACGTGAAGGGATTATCTCTTTCCATTTAGAAATTACACTTCTAAGATGAAATACGGTGACTTCAATGTTATTCTATTGGAGAGACAAGGCTTGTAGTAGTGAAAAAATTATGTAACAGTTTTTCACAACCAGACATGTCCAACTTTTTAAATACACTACACACTACCATTGGGCTGTCCAGGAACTATCTTAGTGGTTAAATATGCATTACAAAGCAAGGTTTTGCCATGGCAATAGCTTTATTTCAAAAGGTTGACCTGGCAGTTTAAAACTACTTGTATAGGCTCTGCAATCACAGTTCTAGGACATGTTTAAAGGGCTACTTTCATGGTGTCGTAATTTGACAATGATCGGGTTAGCATTTAGCTCAGCTACACGAACTTCTTCTTATCTTGACCACGTTTGCGGAGGCCATTTTGTATTGCTGGCTTCCATTTCCATGAACATGCTGCCTCGTGGTCAGCATGCCCTTTTGTCCTTTCTCTGTACCAATGACCATCTAACTTGCCCAGCAACAGGCTATTTTTAGTACTGGTCAAGCTTGCACATGCGTAGTCAAACCCTCTGTATTAGTGGACGGTCATCACTTAGGAATGTTCCCCAAACTGACCGGTGGTACTAAAACTCCTCCCATAAGTTGGCTGTGTTCCAGAAATGTCCTTATATGTACCTAAACTGAGCAAATGTATTCCGCCTACTCTTTTTATTACTGTAAAAATGTATAAAAGAGGTCGCGCAACGATGTTCGGTGTGATACTTCTTGCATTGCCGAAGGGTGCTGTAGGAATGTACCACCACCCCATGGGGTCTTAATAAACTTGTCTTTTGCATTTCCAGTTTCCGTGCCAACTTCTATGTTACGGTGTCATGGAGTTTTTGCAGAGTATGTAGATCTGAGGAAACCCAATACCACAAATTGGCGACCACGAAGGGACTCATCGGCGACTCGGATGCCCGAAGGAGTGGTCGTGACGAAGGATTGGAAACTGGCCATGCACGCGTACGCTGCCACTGAGTGACCCGAGTCTTGGCACCCACGGTGTTTTCTTCCTTTCCTTCTGATCTGACCTTCCAGGTGGCGCCGGTCCTCGACTGAGATCCTGATCGGTTGGGTTGTCGTACAGCGCCTGTTTGGCTGATTCGATTAAAGAACTTGGCAGATGGAATCTGGATATTTGAGAACTTGGTAAGCTTTTGATTGGTAAGATAGTCTATTGACACTTACTGTGGCTTTTTGGATTTGTTTGAGTTAGCTAACATTTGGATCTATGATTTGAGTTATATGTGGAGTGCACCTCACATAGGCAGGCAGTGTAGAGATATTTCTCTGACTTTGTATTTGTTTGAACGGCACACCATGTGTAAAACATATTATGTGCCATTTTATGTAATATCGCGTTTTCGTGATATTTTGACATGCCTGTTTTAAGCACACTTCGAGGAATGTGCTGTCTTGGAAAGGGTACCAATTATCGATTAAATGAATCTCAGCCGGCTCCCCCAGAGGGGACACCTAATCGTGAAATGTATATCAAATTTGGCCTTCCCCCTATTATGTATAGTACATTGTGGCACAAATATACAAAGGCTGATCATGAATTGCAATGGCCACTACATGGGTCGTTTGATTTACGAAAGGTTCAATATGTGGAGCAATGTTTGTTTCAGCGTAGGTCTAGACAGGATATGTTTGATTGTGTACGTATGTGGGAGAAAGCGGTGTGTGAGCGAATGAAGCGTGAACAAGGCTGCTCGTGATAAAGCTTTACAGCTGCAGGAAAAATAGTTGCAGGAAAAGAAAGAGAGGGAGACAGGGGAACATAATTTGCAAGTTAATGGTCAATTTCCTATCCGACGTCCTCTTTATCCTGTCCTTACTAATGAATCTGATGATTTTTCATTGCTAGACCATTGCCCGCCTCCGTATGTTTCACCTACGGCTCCGAATGAGGAATTGGACGAAGACGATCAAGGGGATAGTCGTACCAGGCTAAGTGTTGATCGGGCTGCGGAATTGCGCGGGTTTGCTCGAAAACGTAATGTTAAATCTATAACTATTTCAGAGATTGATGACCATATGCGTAAGTGGTCAGAGATAGAACAGTTGTATTTCCTGAGCCATTTTGGAGACGAAGTTGTAGAACGATTTAGAAAATATTCATCTGAGTTGGAGCCAAAGGATGTATCAGTTGGTCGTGAGAATTTGCGTAAAGGTATTTTTGTTCTTACAGATACAGATTCGTTTTTCCAACGGTTGGTCCAAATGCGGGATGAGGCGTTAAGATTGCGGGCGGCGAGAAAGGGATCAGAATCGACTGCGCCTGGATCGAAAGAGATATCCAAAGAGTGTCCTATCTTTGGAGCAGATAAGAGTTCCATAGTTCATATTATGCCTATGCGAGAAGCTGCGCCTTTATATGTCCCTCCTAAAGGGCAAGGTACAGATGATGATAAAACATCTGTGAATGCAAAGGGTTATTTTATATATAATTGGGTTTACACGCCGTGGAATAGAACAGATGTTATGGCACTTAAGACTGCTTTGCCTGACCCTCGTAAAAACCCAGCAGCTTTCTATGAAGGAGTGGAAGGGGCTGTTTCTTTGTGTGTTATGACATTAGTTGATATCGATCTTTTCTTTGGGTTAATATTACCTCCTGATATGTGGAGGGCGATTCGTAAGTTCGATGATCGAGCGATTCTGGGTGCAGATTGGAAAGACCTAGCCCGAGCTGATTTGGATAGGGAGCCCGCGTGTAAGCCATGACAATTAATTTTAGATCTTCCGGTGGCTATTTTGAATAAATTAAAAACGCTTGTTCCCCCTAAGAAGATTGATTGGACTATGTTAGCCTCTTGCAAGCAGAAACCAGATGAATCGGTTTCTGACTTCTTTTCACGTTTTGAGGAAGCATTCCATGACTACAGTGGGCAATTATTAACAGAGTACACGGGAAGGCATTTGTTCGTTGATAAGTACGTGGCTAATCTCCTACCAGAGATTGCAAAACGTTTAAAGACTAGTGAAAGTTCATGGACCACGGCGACCCCTGCTTCTTTATTGACCATGGCTCAGTATTATGAACGGCAGGAATTGGAGACTTCGTCAGACGCGGTCGCTCCCACGCTCCCTGGCTCCTGGTGGTATCGTTACTCATCCATTGACTTCCGACTGTCTGTGTGTCTGTACTTTAAATTGTGCATTTGTTTGACCTCATAGCGCTTCTGGTGATTTATTAGTCTGCTTAGTTTGTGCCATTTTAATAGCGCAACAGCGTTTCTGGTGTTCTGTATTGCTGCATAGTCGGTGCCATTTAAACAGCGCGACGGAAACGGAACTGCGCTCTATCTGTGCACAATAACGCTGCCTGTTTTAAAGCGCTTGTGAATATTATCTCAGTGCCCCAGCCTCACTCGACTTTTCACCGCCTCCATTTTGTTTGTTGTTGTCTCCCAGAGCCCTTCCTCCTCGCCCCGCTCCCGCCTCCCTGCTGCCCCTCCCACCCACTGACCCTTACTGCAGACCCCGTAGAAAGCACAGCTGTGACCGTCCTGACTTCGTCAGACGCGGTCGCTCCCACGCTCCCTGGCTCCTGGTGGTATCGTTACTCATCCATTGACTTCCGACTGTCTGTGTGTCTGTACTTTAAATTGTGCATTTGTTTGACCTCATAGCGCTTCTGGTGATTTATTAGTCTGCTTAGTTTGTGCCATTTTAATAGCGCAACAGCGTTTCTGGTGTTCTGTATTGCTGCATAGTCGGTGCCATTTAAACAGCGCGACGGAAACGGAACTGCGCTCTATCTGTGCACAATAACGCTGCCTGTTTTAAAGCGCTTGTGAATATTATCTCAGTGCCCCAGCCTCACTTGACTTTTCACCGCCTCCATTTTGTTTGTTGTTGTCTCCCAGAGCCCTTCCTCCTCGCCCCGCTCCCGCCTCCCTGCTGCCCCTCCCACCCACTGACCCTTACTGCAGACTCCGTAGAAAGCACAGCTGTGACCGTCCTGACTTCGTCAGACGCGGTCGCTCCCACGCTCCCTGGCTCCTGGTGGTATTGTTACTCATCCGTTGACTTCCGACTGTCTGTGTGTCTGTACTTTAAATTGTACATTTGTTTGACCTCATAGCGCTTCTGGTGATTTATTAGTCTGCTTAGTTTGTGCCATTTTGATAGCGCAACAGCGTTTCTGGTGTTCTGTATTGCTGCATAGTCGGTGCCATTTAAACAGCGCAACGGAAACGGAACTGCGCTCTATCTGTGCACAATAACGCTGCCTGTTTTAAAGCGCTTGTGAATATTATCTCAGTGCCCCAGCCTCACTCGACTTTTCACTGCCTCCATTTTGTTTGTTGTTGTCTCCCAGAGCCCTTCCTCCTCGCCCCGCTCCTGCCTCCCTGCTGCCCCTCCCACGCCCCTCCCCCCTCAATGTCCATTTAATGACAGATGCCCCCACGTGCAGCGTCCACGCGCTACGGCCGCGCCGAAGGTGCGCCAAAGGTAAGCCTGTCTACGCCCGTCCGCGCCTGGACCGTGCCCAGCGCCAGACCCCCTGGTCCGTGCAATGCCCAGCCCTCCCGCATTACATACGACGCCTCCACCCTCCTAGCCCTTAACCCCGGCCGACTCTCCAACTGCGCCCAAGCCGCTCCTGGACACACCCATGGACCCTTCACATGCTACTCCTGCAAGTTCGTCAGCACCAAGATTAACTCCTCATCCACGAACACACAACAGATATCTGACTCCAACCACCTAAAATGCATCCTGCTCAACACCCGCTCAGTCCACAGACACGCCATCGACCTCTGGAACCTACTAGACACCATTTCTCCCGATGTCGCCTTCCTAACAGAAACATGGATGAACGCCTCATCAGCCCCAGACATCACCATTGCCATCCCGGAAGGATACAAGATCATTCAAAAGGACCGCACCGACCAAACAGGAGGAGGCATCGCTATCGTCCATAAGAACTCCATCCGCATCTCAACCAGCTCAGACGTCAACCTTGCCAGCGCTGAACACCTTCACTTCCAGATCCACACCGACCCCAAGACCACACTCAGAGGCACACTCCTCTACCGACCTCCAGGACCCCGTGCACAATTCAGCGATGTTATTACTGACTTTATCACCCCACACGCCCTCCCCTCCGAGGAATACATTCTACTGGGAGACCTCAACTTTCACCTGGAAAAGAGCAATGACAGCAACGCCACCTCCCTTCTGGACGATCTCGCCAACCTCGGACTCAAACAACTTGTCACTATGCCCACCCACATCGCAGGTCACACACTCGACCCTATCTTCACCTCCAGCAAACATGTCTCCTTCAGTCACACCACTACTCTCCATTGGACGGACCACAGCTGCGTACACTTTATCTACAATAAGACCACAACTCACAACCATCCTCAACCTACTCTGCGAAGAAACTGGAACAAAATCACCATCGACCAGATCTCCTCATCGCTTCTTCAAAACCCCCCTGCCCACTCCTCAAACCCCGACCAAGCAGCCACTAACCTCACCCAATGGCTGTCCAACAGCGCCGACATCCTAGCACCGTTGAAAAAACGTCATATCAAACTAGGCAGCAAAAACGCCTCCTGGTTCAACGATGACCTTAAGAAATCAAAGAAACTCTGTCGCTCCCTCGAGAAGGCCTGGAAAAAAGACCCAAACACCAGCACCAGGGACGCCTTCAAAAACGCCACCCGCACACACCACCAACTTATCCGATCTGCCAAGAAAGCCGCATTCAAAGACCGACTAGACAACAACGCCCACAACAGCAAGGAATTATTCAACATCGTCAAAGAATTTACCAACCCCTCAGCCAACTCCAACGACATCACCCCCTCTCAAACCCTCTGCGACTCCCTAGCTTCGTTCTTCCACAACAAAATCGCAGACATCCACAACAGCTTCGACAACTGACCCGAAGACCAACCCACCCAACCTTCTGCAGAACCTTCACCCCCCTTGAACATCCTTAATGACTGGAACCCTATCTCCACTGAGCACACCATCCACCTGATGAATTCCATCCACCCAGGATCCCCCACAGACCCCTGCCCTCACCACATCTTCAACAAAGCAGACTCCATCATAGCACCACACCTCCGAGACGTCATCAACTGCTCCTTCAACTCCGCCACCTTCCCGGAAAGCTGGAAACACGCAGAACTTAGCGCCCTTCTGAAAAAACCCACAGCGGACCCCACCGAACTCAAAAACTACCGCCCCATCTCGCTCCTTCCATTCCCGGCCAAAGTCATCAAGAAAGCCGTCAACAACCAGCTCGCCGCCTTCCTCGAAACCAACAAATCCCTCGACTCCTCACAGTCAGGCTTCCGAGCCAAACACAGCACGGAGACCGCCCTCATCGCAGCAACAGACGACATTCGAACTCTACTGGACAATGGAGACACAGTCGCCCTCATCCTCCTAGACCTCTCCGCAGCCTTCGACCCAGTCTGCCATAGCACCCTTCTACAGCGCCTCAGAAACATCGGAATCCAAGGAAAAGCACTGGAATGGATCACCTTGTTCCTCACCGGAAGAACCCAGAGAGTCCGCCTCCCAAATCAGAAGCTACCGAAGTCATCTGCGGCGTGCCACAAGGGTCCTCCCTCAGTCCCACCCTCTTCAACGTATACATGAGCCCCCTCGCGGCCATCGCACGCCAATACAACCTCAACATCATCTCCTACGCGTATGACACTCAACTGATCCTATCACTCACCAAAGACCCTAACACCGCCAAAACCAACCTACATGAAGGAATGAAAGAAGTAGCCGAGTGGATGAAGCAAAGCCGTCTGAAACTGAACTCAGACAAAACAGAAGTCCTTATCTTAGGTACCTCCCCCTCCGCCTGGGATGACTCTTGGTGGCCAGAGGCCCCTGGAAAAGCACCCATCCCGACGGACCACGCACGGAACCTGGGCGTCATCCTGGACTCCTCACTCTCTATGAACAGACAAGTCAACGCCGTTTCATCATCTTGCTTCAACATTCTTCGCATGCTCAAAAAAAACATTTTGCTGGATCCCCACCGAAACCAGAAAAACGGTCACCCATGCACTGGTTACAAGCCGCCTGGACTACGGAAACACCCTATACGCCGGTATCACCGCAAAACTCCAGAAAAAACTCCAACGCATCCAGAACGCATCAGCTAGACTCATACAAGACATCCCGCGTAAAGACCACATCTCCAGTCACCTGAAAAACCTCCACTGGCTCCCAGTCAATAAGAGGATTACTTTCCGCCTCCTAACCCACGCACACAAAGCACTTTACGAACTTGGACCCGAATGCCTCAACACACGACTTTCCTTTTACACCCCCTCCCGCCAACTACGGTCCACCAACCAAGCGCTTGCTACCATACCTCGCATCAATAAAACCACCATGGGAGGTAGATCCTTCTCCTACCTCGCAGCTAAAACCTGGAACTCACTCCCCACTCAACTTCGTCTCACTCAGAACCACCTAGCATTCAGAAAGCAACTTAAAACTTGGATATTCGACAAGTAATTCCCCATCCTTCTTCAAGCGCCTTGAGACCCTCCGGGTATGTAGCGCGCTATATAAATCTATTGACTTGACTTGACTTGACATAAGAAAGCGAAGGAGTTAAAGACGAAGGTGATGCTGGCTCAGGTTTACGCTACACAGCTGAGAGGGAATGATAGGCGTAGACGTGGATCGTATGGTACGTCTTCCGTTCGTTCCGATATTTCTGAGGACCAGTGTGCATACTGTAAACAGTTTGGACATTGGGCTTCAGACTGTCCAGTGCTTCGAGAGCAGCGTAATCAGCGTGGTCGAGGAAGTGGAAGGACGCGGAATAGTTATTCAGGGTCAAGGGGTGGAGCGAATGATCGTGGTAGGGTTGAAGCGAGGGGTCGTGGTCAGGCTGATCATAATACTTTTGATCGACGGAATCAGTATCAGATAGCTGAGGGTGAGGTTACTGAGTCCCAGGATTATGTACACGCATAGGATTGCGTAGGATGGGGTGTAGAATCGGATGAAGTACCAGTAGATCAAAGAGGTCCATATGTATCAGCGTATGTTTTGGGTTCTACTGATCAGTTTCTGGTCGATACAGGAGCTACTCGCAGTGCTCTGTCCAAACACTTGGTTCCAAGGGCTCCCCTGTCTGGCAAAATAATTACATCAATAGGGTTCAATGGAACACCCTCTCTTAGCTCATTGTCACAACCCCTTACATTTCACATTGACAAATTTGCTGCCCCATGTCCGTTTTTGTTGTCACCAAACACTCCAGATAATATTATGGGACTGGATATGCTTAAATATTTTTGAGCAACTATACGCTGCGCTCCTGAAGGGGTGCGGGTTATTTTGAATGAGAATTACCCAGATGTAGAGAGATTGTGCCTCATGCAAGAGGCCGAGGCGTTAGCCTCTCTTCCAAAAACGATATGGGCTACTTCGGATACAGATGTGGGACAGATGATTATCCCTCCCATACGCATCACTGTAAAGGAGGGAGCGTCTTTGCCTCGTGTACCACAGTATAAAATTTCCAGGGAAGGTGAATTTGCTTTAATGAATATTGTACATGACTTGATTATTGCAGGCGTGGTGGAAGAAGTCCCCTATAATGTCTGTAACAGCCCAATTCTTCCGATTTTAAAGAAAGATACAGACACTAAAATCTATCGTTTCATTATTGATTTGAGGGAAAATAATAAGATAGTAGTGCCGCAGTATCCAGTGGTGTCTGATATTACCTTACTTACTTTGATTCCGCCCACAGCCACTACCTTCACTGTTATCGATCTGAAGAATGCTTTCTTTTCGATCCCCATCCATCCTGATAGCCGATATTTGTTTGGTTTCACATTAAATAACAAATCATGTAGATTTTGTCGAGTTCCTCAAGGTTACACTGAAAGCCCTAGCATTTATAGCCAGGCTTTAAAAAGACAGCTTGATTCTTTTGATTTACAGTCCGGAGTGGCTCTCATTCAATATGTTGATGACATTCTACTTGTAGCAGACACGCAGGAACAATGTGAGGAGAGTAGTCTTTCCCTGCTTTCTTTTCTTGCTCAGAATAATCACAAGGTCTCTAGGAAAATGTTACAATATTGTAGACCAAAGGTGACCTACCTCGGTCATCTTTTGTCTAAGGAGGGACGTGCATTGACATCTGATCGAATCCAAGCAATCCTAGATACACCAGTCCCTCGCACTCAGAAAGATGTTCGCATTTTCATAGGTTTAACGTCTTTTTGTAGACAGTGGATAATGGGGTTCTCACACATTATAAAACCTTTGTTAGCATTGTTGTCCAAAAATACACCGATCCTCCTTGAATGGACAGATGAATGTCAGAATGCTTTCGAGCAATTGAGACAAGCCCTTTGTTCTGCACCAGTGTTAGGTACACCAGATTATACAAAGATCTTTACATTATATGTACATGAGAAAGATGGGTGTGCATTGTCAGTCTTAGCGCAGACACACAGGGATAAACAGAGACCTTGTGCGTACTTCTCAGCAGTACTTGATCCTGTAGCACGAGGATTACCTCAGTGTTTTTGAGCAGTTGCAGCAACAGCAGTGGCTATACGACAGAGTGAGGGAATAGTTTTGTCACACAAATTGTTGTTGTTAGTTCCCCATGCGGTAGACGCTTTGCTAAATCAAACAAAAACCCAGTATCTAACTAGTGCACGGTTAACAGGATATGAGTTAACACTGTTGGCGCCACATATTACATTAAAGAGATGTGCCACTTTGAACCCTGCTATTTTATTGCCGTATCCAGTTGCTGAGACCCAGGAGGAAGAACACCATGATTGTGTTTTCCTGACTGAAGAACAAACAAAGGGTTGTGTTGACTTACAGGATACGCCACTTCCAGATGTAGATGGGGAACTGTGGGTTGATGGATCGTGTTTAAGGTTGCCAGATGATACAACTTCCGCAGCCTATGTGATCACGACACTTAAGACAGTGGTAGAAACAGCACGAATACCGCAAAAATCGGCCCAAGCAGCTGAATTGATAGCCTTAACAAAAGCATGTGAATTAAGTGCTGGTTTATGTGTGAATATCTACACTGATAGCCGGTATGCCTTTGGAGTAGTGCACGATTTTGGCCTACTCTGGAGGGAACAAGGGTTTTTGACTTCACACGGAGTGCACATTATGCATGGAGAATTAGTACGTGATCTCTTGAATGCGCTATTATGTCCAAAAAAGTGGCGATAATCAAATGCAGTGCACATAAGAAAGTGACAGACAAAGTAGGACAAGGAAACGCTTTCGCAGATCGCATAACGAGGGAAACTGCTATGTTACAAAATGTCTCACCTATGTATGTGGTGAAATCACAGGCTGAGCGATGGCATGATGCCAGAGAGGAGATATTAGATATTCAGAAATCAGCGCCTGAAGCAGAACTCGCAACCTGGGCAACGGAGGGAGTGTTGGATGATGAGGGTTGTTGGAGGAGCAAAGATATGGAGAGATGGAAATTGCCTGCCGCTTACTTGCAAGCAATGGTTCAAATGACACATGGATTGGCACATGTTGGAGCTCTTGCAATTACTAAATTGCTTATACGAGTTTGGGAGCATACTGAGATTGCCAATGCGGCCAAAAGAGTAGTGCAGACCTGTCTGATATGCTTACAGTACAATCCTGCTAAAGGGACTTATACTCCAAAAGGAGGGTTTGTTCCACCTACTGCACCATTCGAAGTACTACAAATGGATTACATACAGCTTGAGTGTTGCAATAATCTTAAGTATGTCTTAGTGGTGGTGTGTGCTTTCAGTAAATGGATTGAGGCCTTCCTCACGAAGGATAATACAGCATTAACAACAGCTAAGGTACTGCTCAAAGAGTACTTCCCACGCTATGGTGTTTGCAAATTTTTGTGGAATGATAATGGTCCTCATTTTGTTGGGAAAATAGTGGAGTACATCCTGAAAGGATTGGGGATTCAGCAAAAGTTTCACGCTGTATTCCACCCGCAGTCAGCAGGTCTGGTAGAAAGGTATAATGCTACTCTGAAGTTGAAGCTAGCAAAGATCGTGGCATCTACGTCTTTGAAATGGCCAGATGCCCTGCCTCTAGCATTGTTATCTATCAGATCAGTACCACATTCCCGAACTGGCCTCACACCTTATGAAGTGGTGTTTGGAAGGCCTATGAATATATTGGGAGTTCCTAAGCCTCGTTTACTACATGATGTGCCTTGTATAATGATGAACGATTATTTGGCACGATTAACAAATGATTTACTCTCTATTCATCAACAGGTTCGAGAAGCACTCCCCGACAATTCCATTGGAGAGGCTCACAATCTTCGTCCTGGGGACTATGTCATGATCCGATCGTTTGAGAGATCCAGCAGCTTGGAGCCGAGGTGCCGTGGCCCTGAGCAGGTGTTGTTGGCAACTCGAATGGCTGTGCGAGTCACGAACAAGAAGTTGTGGGTGCATTCTACTCATTGTTGTCGTGTCTCTCCGGATCTGGTGAACCCTGCTGTGCTGTCTGATTATCGAGAAATCTTGGATGCAGAGAAGAGCCCAGCCACTACGTCTACTGAATCGGAGGGAGCCTTCCCGGACCACACTGCTTCTGGTGGAGAAAGATACAACCTACGACCAAGGAGAGCAGCTGTTTTGTGCGAGACTGGTTGAGTTACCACTCTGAGGTTTGTGAAAACGGAAGCCGAGAATATCAATGGGGGTGATCAGTTCTGTCCAGTGTAGCGACACCCGTCTTGAATCTCGGAGAAGAAACCAGCGGCTACCTCGGAGCTCAGCACTCATTTTTCATTTTTTATTAGTTTTGCTTTGAGACTTTTGTGTTTCGAACTATGGCACCTACTATGATGAGAAACAAGAGAATTCTTGGTGCCGTGCTTTTTGTTACGACCATAGTGGTAATAGCAGTAATAGCTTGGGTTGTAGAACGATTGGTTCCGGCAAGAGAATATTTATTGCCTACTACTCCAATCCCATCTGAACATTTTGATTTCACTTTGACTTATCATGAAGAAAGACATAGACAGACTTATTTAAATAACAGTTTCATTCAAATTCTACATCACACCCATAATATGACGAACACCTCGAACTGTTGGGTATGTGGAATGTTGCCTGGACATCAAAAGAAAGGAGGCACACCACTTATCCCTCTTCCGTTCTCTCATAATGGTTCTTGTAACGCTTGGTACACTCTTCTGTTTACTTTCAGATGGCCAACCAAAGGTGGACAGCTTTTCTGGATTAATAAAGTTTGTTACAATGACAAAGATGGTTACCCACAAGCAGAAGGAACTAAATTCGAGTGGGAAGAATATTGACCAGATAATGTGTCGTTGCCTCGTGTTTACACTAATCAAAGACTTACAAATATGTCTAGTTTACATGTGATTACAGTTATTGACACCAAACCTGATCTATGTGTTCGAAATAAAGGTACTATCCCGGTAGGGAGAAGTGAATGTAATATTACTCTCACCTTTGACACGCCAAATGGTATTGCCTTTGTAGCTTCACGAAATACTTCATTTGTGGAAATAAAGGTTACCATCGCCTTCCTATAGGATGGTTAGGAACATATTACATATCCTTTGTACTACCCCCTGTATTTATTGCCCCACCCATGTATCATAATGATTTTGTAATATATCATGATTTTATATTAAACAGAGTGAAGAGAACATTAGCAATTGATGAGATTGACCAAACAGACACCTCCCTGCAGCAATATGTTGATTTTAACTTAGGCCTCTTTTCATTTGTTGGTGCTGCCCTAAATAGCAGAAAAATAAGACGGCTAACACGTGTTGTGGAAGCTGTTGCTAATGAAACAGTTTTTGCCTTACAGAATTTGACTGAGGAACTTCAAATTACTAGAATTGTAACGCTCCAGAACCGTATGGTTCTAGATGTAGTATTAGCTGACCGTGGGGGTGCATGCCGCATTATCGGTAGTAGTTGCTGTGTATATGTCCCTGATAATTCACCTTCTGTGTATGATGCTATTTCTAAATTGCATAAAATAGCTGCTGAAATACATCCTGAAAATGGTACATGGACATTCTCAAATTGGTTCTGGACTTTGCTCAGTACTTGGGGTTGGAAACGGTTGACTATTTTATGTATAATAATTGGGATACTCTTTTTCCTTTGCCTATGTATTCAATGTGGCCCTATGTTATGTTCTATGTGTATTACTGCTTGTATTCCATCCAAACGAGCCATTGCTAAGAATGAGCAAAGGATTAATCGAGAGATAACGAATATTATGTTGATTAATACTGATGATGAGTATCCTGATTACTTCCATTATGAGGTAGCTTCAGCTAAATGCTAAAAGGGCCATCTGTCGTAATTTGACAATGATCGGGTTAGCATTTAGCTCAGCTACACGAACTTCTTGTTATCTTGACCACGTTTGCGGAGGCCATTTTGTATTGCTGGCTTCCATTTCCATGAACATGCTGCCTCGTGGTCAGCATGCCCTTTTGTCCTTTCTCTGTACCAAAGACCATCTAACTTGCCCAGCAACAGGCTATTTTTAGTACTGGTCAAGCTTGCACATGCGTAGTCAAACCCTCTGTATTAGTGGACGGTCATCACTTAGGAATGTTCCCCAAACTGACCGGTGGTACTAAAACTCCTCCCATAAGTTGGCTGTGTTCCAGAAATGTCCTTATATGTACCTAAACTGAGCAAATGTATTCCGCCTACTCTTTTTATTACTGTAAAAATGTATAAAAGAGGTCGCACACCGATGTTCGGTGTGATACTTCTTGCATTGCCGAAGGGTGCTGTAGGAATGTACCACCACCCCATGGGGTCTTAATAAACTTGTCTTTTGCATTTCCAGTTTCCGTGCCAACTTCTATGTTACGGTGTCATGGAGTTTTTGCAGAGTATGTAGATCTGTGGAAACCCAATACCACAATGGGTGGCACAATCAGTGCTGCAGGCCCACTAGTAGCATTTAATGTATTGGACCCAGGCACATGTAGTGCACTTTATCAGGGACTTATAAATAAATTAAATATGCCAATTGGGTATAAATCAATGTTAAAACTAAAGGGGATGATGGATGGAGTGTTGAACATTGCAAGCACTCACCCCCAGTCAACTGAACTGGGTTTAATTCATCAACATTCTTTAGCTCACTCTGCCACCCCAGTTCAGACATGGCCATATGGAAATCAGTGTGACCCTGTGATTCAAGTTAGCCTGGGTGATGGTGGTTGATTAGCCAGAAACCGGTCCCAGGATCTTTGTTTCTGGTCCAGGGAAGGCATGGCTTGGAAGTTCGGGCTGGACTGTTCCCCTGAGGCACAGGGCCAGACTGATTTGCATATGGCCATGTCTGAACTCGGTGGGAGGGGGAGTGAGCTAAAGAATGATGATGGATTAAACCCAGATCAGTTTACTGGGGGTGGTGCTTACAATGGAGTGGAGAAAAGTGGAGAAGTGTGGCTCAATGGTTAGAGCGGCAGACCCTAATGCAGAGGTCTTGCCCGGACCAGAGTTCAATTCCCGCCTCAGCGGGCCTTGGGCTCAATTTCCCAGGACCTGATAATTCTCGCCTTGGTGCCTAGTCTAATCATGGGTCCCACTCTGCAACTCTGGCCAATAGCTTTCTTAATCTCCACAACGGCCCCAACAGCGCTAAGATCCCTGGCTTCACCTTGGGGGTGCCCAGGAGTGGACACTTCACAGGGAAAGGCCAGGAAGGGTTCAACAGCAGTATGTGCACAGCGCCTTGAGACCCCTTCGGGGGTGTTTGTGTGCTATTTAATAGCACTACATTTACAATGTTCAACACTCCGTCCATCATCCCTTTGGTTTTGCTTTGTTCGCCCTAAGTTGGCAGAGTATGCCCAGACGTGTGTCCCTTGCTCACTTTGCCACTGGATTCAAGCTAACTTGGCTGATGACGGCTGATAAGCACAGAAACCAGTCCAAGGATGCTTGTTTCCGATCCAGGGAAGACATGGCTTGGCAGTTCGGGCTGGACTGTTCCCATGAGGCACAGGGACTGACTGATTAACATATGGCCATGTCTGAACTGGGGTGGTGGAGTGAGTTAAAGAATGATGATGGATTAAACCCAGATCAGTTTATTGGGGGTGTGTGCTTGCAATGTTCAACACTCCGTCCATCATCCGTTTGGTTTTCCTTTGTTCGCCCTAAGTTGGCACAGTATGCCCAGACGTGGGTCCCTTGCTCACTTTGCCACTGGATTCAAGCTAACCTGGCTGATGACATCTGATTAGCCAGAAACTAGTTCCAGGATGATTGTTTCCGGTTCAGGGAAGACATGGCTTGGTAGTTTGGGCTGGACTGTTCCCCTGAGGCACAGGATCAGACTGCTTTGCATATGACCATGTCTGAAATGGGGTGCGGAGTGAGCTAAAGAATGATGATGTATTAAACCCAGATCAGTTGACTGGGGGTGAGTGCTTGCAATGTTCAACACTCCGTCCATCATCCCCTTTGGTTTTGCATTATAAATCAATGTTACCATGTTTTAGGCAATGGGCACAATCACTTTATCACTGGTTAGAAGTGGTAACGTGTGTAGAGTCCAAAGGCCTGCAAAATTGAAGTCAGCAAAAACAGCAGGTCTGAAGGCAAAATGTTAGGGGGAAACCAAGGCAAGGATGCCAGATCGAACATTGTCCATGAAGGTAGTGGCATAAGCATCCAATTCACTTTGCCCCTGTCCTGAATATGGATGTTCCACTTTGACGATGGTGTCTACATTAGCCTACTCCGTTTTGTTAGGCATGGAGACACTTATTGTGAGGTCTATACTGTGCCGCACACAACATATCAATGTGATCTGGCACACCATTTCTGATTCATATGCTATGGCTCCACCGGTGTTGTGTAGTTGTCTGAATTGCATCTTCAAATGTCCAAAGATATATTCAGTGGCATTGAAGGACCTGCTGTGTTCCTGATTGTATGCCTGTTTTGATGCTGTTCCAAGCTCATACTGAGGTGTCATCAACCCTGTCCTCAGTGGCTAACTCAGTCACCTAAAAGGCCTTAGGAAAACGTATGTAGACTTTTTTGTTAAGGTGGGACAACAATTTGACAGGTTCTCAGTACCCTATTTGATAGTGCATTGATATTGTACCATAACGATAATTGATGATAAGAATCTGCCAACATTTATATTACTTGCTAACTACTATATCTTACTGATCTGTAATATGCGATTATTTCAGGAATACAGCGCTTAATATGTTAATAAAATAAGTTCCAGGGCCCTCGGTAGGAGACCACTGCAGCTTGCATCACCAATTGTCCCTGTAGCGCTGCCAATGACAGTACCTACATGACTACTAACCATCACACTCCTACACATGTGAAAATTCCGACTATTCCAATCCCCCAAAGCTATGAGAATGGCTCAGGTGGCAGGTATTAATCATTTGCTATTGTATATCGATGTATTAAACACCTGCTGTGCTCATCTGTAAAGAAGATTGAGAGTGCCACCATGTGGCAACCTGTTATACGTGCTGATGTTGACAATTAGTGCCTGTGCCAAGCACTGGAAACCCCTGGCTCAAATAAAGCTGTGCACACAGCCAAGCATGTGTTTACTTAGACAACACTGTACTGTAGATGCACTTTAGATGATCACCTTAGGCTAGAAGTTCATGTCAGGATTCATAGATCCTGTTGCATCCACCCAATGTCTGGAGCTCACAATTGGTCATGCTACACAGGGAGCCGTGTAGAACACGTCTTTATGCTTTGGCATGCAACTGTTAACTGAACGCAATATATCATAGACTTTATTGACCACATTCAAATACCTCCCAACTCATTAGGTAACTTTGTAAGGAGTCAGTTGAGGACCACAAGGGTCCTGCTGGACATGATCACACAATTCTACATGACCCCTTAAATAAAAGTATGGGATACATATGTACATTAGAGATGTAAACTCAGATGCTTGATTTGGGCAGTCCAGTGAACTCCTCTCACTTGTAAGGTCTGGAGTCAATGAACATCAAGGCAGATGTTTTAAATGTGGACTTTCGGGTATTTTGAGGGGTCACCATATGTCCTTTACTTGTTACAACTCTCAGTAGATCAGCACCAAACGGAGCATCAGTCTTGCGTTTCTGTTTTTACTTTAGTAAAACCCACTCTTATTCTTCTTCGAAAACCGTGTCCTGAGCATATCTGTGCTTATCTGCATAGGCATTCATCTTGCTTTTGCCAGAAGTGTCTGTGACATGAATCTCATCATAGTTTAATACTTGGTTTGTGATCAACTGTGGTAGCTTTGTCCCAATCGTTCTACCAAACAGCAAGGTAGGAGGGCTTTCACCTGTTGTAGAATGGGGAGATGACCGATATGCAAGAAAAGCTGGACATAGGGTTGACTTGAGATCAATTGCTTAGAGCACAGTATTCTGAACCACTTCCCTCAAGGTGCCCATAATTCGTTCAACAGTGACATTTATCTGTGGCCAGAGTGATATGCTTTTCTGATGCTTAAAGTCACAGCTATTAAGAATGTACTTAAAATTTCTGCTGTTAGGGGTGGACCATTGTCAGACTTGAGAATGGAGGGAGCACTCCCGCACTGTGAAAATATTATACAGCCTCTTAATAACTTTGTCAAGTGTGGTCGATGATAATTTTCCACTAGCAAAAAATCTGAATACTCAACAATATCTACAATTGGGAAAAGGGGAATTGTTTAAAGATCCAAAGAAATCAGCTGTAATTTTCTCCCACGCTTGTTTAAGAAGATCAGAAATATTAAGTGGATTCTGTTTTGTAACAGGAGATAATCAGCTACATAGGTGACATGATTTCAGTTCCTTTTCAACTTGTTCATCAAGGTGAGAAAGCCACAATCAGTCTCTGAGGGTTCTCTTGATGACTACGATGCCACAATGTCCTTGGTGCACCAGTTGTTATCTCAAGTTATCAGGTATCTCTTAGTATAATACTTTCCTGAGTGATGGAGAATTCTTTCTACACATTTTTGAATTGTTTATATTCAACGTCATCTGTGAGAGGTTGAGAATGTTTTCTCCATGATTGCGTTGCAATGATATCCTTGAGTGTGAGCATGTCTCTGTCTGTGTTAGTGATCAAACTGGGATTCCTGGGTTGTTGAGGTATGCACACAGGCCAGGAACCACCACACTAGTCAGGGAAAGATAATGACTCACTAAAGGATAACCTGTGCTCAGCCTCCGGTAGCTTGGCACAGAGCAGCTAGATTTATCTAAGGAGGCAATCTATAAATAATTTGTGTACCACACACACACACAGTACACCATAAAAAAAACCCACACAGCTTTATTAAAATTGATTATTATAATATAAACAGAATAAGACCAAAATGACAAAAATCCAATGTATAGAAAATTAGATATTACAATTTAAAAGAATATCTGCAATACAGCAACTAGAAGCGAGTAATGCTAAAAAGCTTACTTTAGGTCGTGCTGGACTGGAACAAAGTCAAAGTTCGGGTTGACCTCGTGGAAGCGTAGACGGGCTACATGACCCGCACAGGCCCAGGTGAACAAAGTATCTTTCCTGTTTGCAAACAAAGAAGTGTCGATCTTCTTCATGCAGTGAAGGCTATGTGTCAGTTCCAAAGACGGGTGCTGGAGTTGAGAGGTGCTGATTGATGCACCAGATTCTGCTATGCAGTAGAGCGGGCACGTCAATTTCACCAAGCTGCAGCAGCGATGATACATTGTCCGATGCTTTGACCTCTGGAGGCAAATAGCTGCTTACTATGCGATGCTCCGATTTTATTCCTGCAACAGGGTTGATGGACTGGTTTTGTTACACACAGACAGGAGATTGCAAGTATCTGGGCCACTTCCAGTGAGCAAGGCACAGGAGCAGGGGTGGAGACTTTGACATTGCTGAATCTCAAGCAACAGGAGGCAAGTCAACAAGCCCTTGGAGATCACTTGGAGGGAAGGCAGAGTCCAGCTTTCCTTCAGAAAAGTCAGAGAGCAGCATGCAGCAGGGCAACACAAGAGAAAAGCAAGCCTTCCAAGTCTGCAGTCCAAAGAGCAGTCCTTAAGCAGAACAACAGTACTTCTGACTGAGGTTCAGCACAGGATTCAGAAGGGTCTGATTTTAGGGGGTCAGAGACTCAGTATACCTATACCCAAAAGTCCTTTTGATATGAGGGATGACTTTAGAGTAGCCGCCTGAATTGCACAAGGATCCCTTTCAACCCAGTCCTGTCTACTAGGCTATCAGTGGGGGTAATCAGTCCTTTGTGTGGGGACAGGACAGAACCTATTCAAGTGAAGTGTTAGCTCCTCTCTTTCATCCTGTCCAGGCAAGGCCATCAGAATGGATATGTATTTAGATGGATACTCAGGCACACAGTGCAAAATGAATTGGAGTGTTTGTCATGACCAGGACATGTTAGGATTAAACACACATGTCCTACCTTTTACTTACATGGCACCCTGCCTGAGGGGTTACTTGGGCTCACCTTAGGTGTGATCTTTATCTAATAAATGGGAGTTTAAGGCATGGCAAGTAGTTTTGAATGCCAAGTCGAAGTGGAAGTAAACCGAACACACAAGCAATGCAGTAGCAGGACTGGTACAGGTTTGAAAGGCTACTGCTGTTGGTGGTACAATCAGTGCTGCAGCACACTAGTAGCATTTGAAATGCAAGCCCTGGATATATGGTATACCACTTTCCAAGAGATCTACCAGTACAACAAATATGCCAATCAGGTAAACACCAATGTCATCACGTTTAGGGGAGGAGCCCATGCACTTTAGCACTGGTCAAAAGTGGTAAAATGCTCAGTCCTAAGGCCCAAAGCAAAATCTGCAAAAACAGGAGGTAAAAGGCAAAATGCCTGGCAGAAGACCACCCTAAGGATGCCAGGTCTATTAGTTAGTAGCAGTGATGATTTGCTCAATATATAGAGCTGCTTGGATGTAAGACTTTGCTATAAAATTGATATATGCTTCAGCCGCTTTAGGCACTGCACTTTGATGCTGTAAGGGCAGTTGTGAGAAGTAATCTACAGTGTTTTGATCCTTCCCCAGTTTATGCACAATAGTGTAATCATACTCTTACAATCTTAACCCCCCCCCCCCCTCGATGCAAGTGAGTATTTTAGCTTTCGGATTTTCGAAAATGGTGGTCAGTGACAAGGATGAAATCTTTTCCATACAGAAGCACATGAAAATGTTTATAAGTCCACACCACAGTCAGGCTCTCTTTTTCTGGCTGAGAATAGGTATGTTCACTCTGAAATAAACTGTATTTATTATTATTTTTTATAAGTTTTGTATAGCGCTAGCTAGACCCGTAGGAAACAGAGTGCTTTACATGAAAAGAAATAACGTAACATAGCTTTACATTGGATGCATAACACAGCAAGCATAGATAGGAAAATGGGTGTGTTTACAGTATGCAGACTCATTAGAACAGAATGACTTGAAGGAGTGAATAGCATATTAGATAATTGAAACAATCAAATACCCAACTATCACAAATGGCCGAGTCATGAAGAGAGTGAACTATTGGAGCTTAGTTCAGTTGGCTTGTGTGGTAAAGTATTTGTTGAGGAGAATGAGTTTCAGGTTCTTTCTAAAACAGTAGAAGGACGGGTTGCATCTAAGGTCTCTGGGGAGTGTGTTCCATATCCTGGGTGCATTTCCAGAAAAACAGTGAGCCTGGGTGATTTTCCTTTTCAGTTTCGGAGGAATGAGAAGAAGTAAGTTGGAGCTTCTCAGAGTTATGGTTCTTCCTGCTTTCATAAGTTTGTTGTCTAGATAGTTGGGGGTATGTGTATGAAGGACTTTGTGTGTGATGCAGGAAATCTTGTAAATACATCTTCCCTCAATGGGAAGCCAATTGAGGAACTTGAGGGCTTGTGTAATGTGTTTAAACAATTTAACACATGTCATGAGCTGAGCCGCCATGTTTAGAATTGACTATAGGGGGGCTTGGTGAGTCCCTGCAAAGAGAGAATTCCCATAGTCCAGTTTAGAGAGGACTAGAGATTGTACTACTGTCTTGAAATCATAGGCGAATTAAAGGTTTATTTTCTTGGGGTATTTTAGTACGTATATCACTCCTTTGGCAGAGATTTTTATGTGATCCTCCATTGACAAGTTCTTGTCCAGGGTGATGCCTAAGGACTTTACTGAGTTAGACAGGAAGAGGGAGAAATTAAGGGCATCCAGGTTCTTGAACCAGTCTTGGATTGGTAGATGGTTACTTTTAGGGTAGAACAGTATTTATTCAGTTTTGTTTGGATGTAACTTTAAGTGGTACTAACAAATAAACCAAGTTTGTATCTTGGCATTGAGGTGTAGGATGTCACTGGGTGATTTGATTTTGTTGCAGAGTTCTGTGTCATCAGCATATAGCTGATATTTGACCCCTGCTTGTTTCAGGATGATTGTAAGGGGTTCTTTGAAGAGATTGAAGACATTAAAGGGAGAAAATTGAGACTTGGGATACACCAAGAGTAACTTGTGTGGGTTCAGGGATACAGGAGTTTATTTTAATTTGTTGCAATCAGTGTTAAAGGTAAGATGCAAAATATTTTAGTACTGTGCCATTAACACCAGAGTGGATCTCAAGTGTTTCAAATAAAGCTGAGTGACTTAGAGTGTGGAAAGCCTCCGATAGGTCAAGAAGAATGAGTAGACATGCTTTACCTTCATCTAAGGCTCTGTGGATGTCATCTGAGATATTGAGTATGGCAGTCTCATCGCTATAGCCTGTCTGAATCCCTATTGGAAGGCATCATGGAGCTTGAAATCACCTATATGTTGGTTGAGTTGTTGGAGAGTGCACGTCTCCATAGTTTTGGCTATGGACGGGAGATTGGAGATGGGTTTCAGATTGTGGAGATTTTTTAGGATCCTGTGATTTGTCCTAGTTGGAGGGAGTCAGGTACTTATCCTGAGGTGAGAAATGAGGTGATGATTTTTGTCCAGAACTGGGCAATGATGTGGTTGAGGTGTTGTACTATTGTGAAAGGGAGGCTTTAGGTTTGCAATTATATTGAAAACTTCTTTTTCTGTCATGAGTTTGCAGTCAGTCGATTGGCATCGTTTTTCAGTTGGATGAGATCATGTTTGTCCTTAGTATAATTGAAGTTAATTTGGTCATTAGAAAGCATAGTGGGGCAGGGTAGGAGGGATGGTGGATTTGTGACTTGGATGAAGGATTGTTCAATTTTTGCGATATTATCAGTGAAGAAGTTTGCAATTTTTTTGCAGCATTCATTGGTGGCTGTTATTTTGTGTAGGTATGTGAGGGTGGTTTGTCAACAATGTTGAAGAGCTCCATGGGCCGATTCTTAGCATGGTCATGTTGGTTGCGAACAAAATATGCTTTTTCTCTAAAAATGTGCTTCTTATATGACAGTAGTGTGGTTCTATTTAGAGCTAGGTTTATTGTCGAGGGGTTCTGTCTCTGTGTCATTTCTCCATATCTGAGTTGTCACCTCTCATTGTTAAGATCTGCTTTAAATCAAGATTTTGATTTGATAGATCTCTATTGTTTTAGTTTGAGTGGAGCCATTTGATCTAGAAACTCCGTAATTGCTGTATTAAAGTGTACAGCAAGGTCATCAACCGTGTGAGTGGAAGGGTGACACTGTAGTTTGGCATGAATCCTGGATTCAAATATGGTTATTGATGTTCCTGGTCCTGTTCTTAGGTTTATCAGTTAGGGCTGGTTGGGTTTGACGTGGGAATCGATATTAAACAAAATGAGGTGGTGGTCAGACCAGCCAATGGGTGAGATCGATCTAAGTGAGACAAGCTCATTTTTGTGATAATCACATCAAGAGGGGCTCCTTTAATGTGCGTTGGTTCATTGCAGCAAAGTTCTTTAACCCCTTCCGTGCGGCCGCGATTTTCCCCGTGTGCGGCCGCCGGCAGAACACGGGCGGGCCATGACGAACCCCAGCCGTCATCAGCACACGAGCACTGTAGTGCATGACGGCTGGTGTTCGTCACCAGCATGGAAGGGGTTAAGGTTGTTTATTTCAAGAAGGTTGGTGAGGTCTGGACTGTGCTGTCTTCTGGGTTGTTCCAGTGAATATTGGTCAGCCAAGAACATGTCCTTTGTGTCCTTTAGGGAGAAATATGTAACTAGGTCAGTTATCTCTTCTGCGCAGGGGGCGTGATCACCAGGAGGTTGGTAGATGGTGTGTAATTTGATAGCAGAGAGTGACTGCAAGTTCAAGTCCGTAGTACTCAAAAGTTGCATATTCTGCATTTTTTTAATATAGAAAACTGTATTCCTTCTTTGTGGATAATAGCTTGACCACCACCTATTCTTATTGTTCTGTCTTGACTTATGATGCTGTATCATGGTGGGGTAAGAAGGTCTAGAATGGGGGTAGAGTGGTAATTAAGCCAGGATTCAGTGAGGAAGGCGATATCTATTTCTTCAATGAGTATTGCTTCAGTGATATCTCTAGCGTTTTGCACTGATGATCTGCAGTTTAGGAGCATGCATGATAGAGGGCAGGGATTATCATTTCTAGGACGTAATGTTTGAATGGTAGTGTATTGAGCAGGTGGTCTGGGAGAATGCATGGTACTAAAGATTCTAGTCGTGCCCACTATTACTGGGATTGTGAAGGGAGACTTATGAACCATATTCTGTGCCATTGAATGGTTAGAATCACTAATAGCATCAGCTATCAGTGCTGATATGGGGTGGAGAGCTCGGAGGGGTCTGTGGGGCTGACCACCCAAGGGAGTAGAGGGCCCGGGGGTGCATTGTAGGGCCCTGGGAGAATCTGTTTGGGGAGAAGATATATAACGTCCCAGAATGCTTCTTCTAGCATGTGCCACAATGTGTCTCAGAGCATATTTATGTCTATTTTGTTGAGCAAGGATCATGCCCAACCCTTCTAGGACCCGACCTCAGTATGTAACTTTGGAACGAAAAGGGCCATTTCATTTGCCTTATCAATTGTGTGTTTGATTCTCTTGAAACTCTGGTTTCATTCAGAGGACCACTGGAAAGGAATAATATTCTTTGTCAACTCTCCTAATGGGGAACTCACTGTGGCAAAGTCGCAAATGTATTTGAAGCAATAGCTGGCCATGCCTGAGAAGGACCGCAGCATAGTTGCATCCTGAGGGGAGAAGTGGATGACAATGCTTGTACCTTTTCAAGGTCAGGAGTCATTCCCTCTCAAGAGAAAATATACCCAGAGAACTTGAATTTCATTTTGTGAAACTCACACTTGTCTGCATTTAAAGTGAGACCTGCATCAGAAAACAGATGGCATACTTGTGTAAGAGCTTTGTCATACTCCTTTCGTGTGGCCCCAAACACTAGTATGTCATCACCACAGTCAAAAGCATGTGTGACAGGTTGAACTACTCAGCGAATGACATCCTAAAAGATTTCCGAAGCTGACAACACACCAAAACCAAGTCTTTTGTATGTGTACAATCCAACGTAAGTTGATAAACTAATAATGTACATACAATTTTTTTCTAACTCTAGCTGATGGTGTCCTTTTTTCAAATGAAGATGGGAAAAGACTGTGCCACCGTTCAGCTGGGCAATCATGTCTGCTATTTGTGGACCTGCATGTCTTTCTCGGTCGATTGCTTTGTTTGCCTGCCGCATATCAACACAAATGCGCACTACACCACCACTGTCCTTTTTTGGTACTACCATTATGGGTGGAACCAATGGTATCAGAGCAATAGAGCACTTGATGATGTCAGGCTTTAACAATGTCTCTAATTGTTTCTCAGCGTCCTCCTTTAAATGAAAAGCAATCTGACTGATTCGCTGAGCAGCAGAAATAATCTCATCAATAATGTGAAGTTGCAATTTCATTGTTTTAAGTTTCCTAGTCCATTAAACAATCATTGGAACTGATATACTATTTCAAAATGTGTATTGAGGTTGAGGACCAGCAACAGTTTGTTATATTTTTCTGCTGGCATGATATTCGATGCACCAATGTCTATAATAAAAGTTATAGGGCAGACATTCACCTTTAGTATGATCATGAGGCACTGTCCAAATAAGTTTGGTCACTTCACATGGTGATGTCTCTTTAACTTTTCTTCGTTGCAAGCAGCCAATCCTACATGTGCACATTGGTCTGCAGTCAACATCACCATTGCACATCCATCTTCTTCACTGTCACTCGATGGCGACATTTCAGAGCTTTTGGAGGATGAAGTTGATTATGATCGACTTCGTTTAGTCTCTACTTGCCTCAATTAATCCTTCTGCATGGCCTTTTGGGCAGGGCTAGAAGTCTTCTGGAACTCTCTGACTTCCATTTTTTCTTCTCATCATGCAACACGTTTGGCCTGATTTACCATAGTTTGAAGCACAGCAGCACAGCAAGACTTCCTGCTGCACTGCAGTGCATCAAAAGAAAAGGGCAGTAAGGTGCCTCATCTACAAGATACAGCACATTCCTGTCATGTTCCCTGCCCTGGTGCAGAATGGGCTACCATGCACCAATGCAGGCACCCTTGCACCATGGTGCAACAGGGTCTATGTTGTAGGGGTGATTGTTTTTGTGCAGGAATGGACACCTTCCTGCATAAAAACCCTCACAAGAGTTGTTTTCCTCTTTCTATATGTGCTTCAGAATGCAACACACGTAGAAAAAGGAAGAGCAAGGAGAACTAAAGTTATTTCTCCTTGTTCGGCCTCCCCTACGCCTCCCCAGGGAAGGCATAGAAATTTGATGCATTCCCAGGTTTACAAAACATTGTAAATCTGGGAATGCATCAAGTTTCACAAATGATGCGTGGGAACACCCACAGCAACACCCATGGAAATCCCCTTTCATGCAGAGTGTTAGGTTTTACATTCCTCTCTCTATAATGCACTTGTCTATGCTATATTAGATTAGTCAAGTCAAGTCAAGTCAAAAAATTTGTATAGCGCACTACATACCCAGAGGGTTTCAAGGCGCTTAGGAAGGGGAGGAGGATTATTTGTCAAATATCCACGTTTTAAGCTGCTTTCTGAACGCTAGGTGGTTCTGGGTGAGGCGAAGGTAAGCGGGGAGTGAGTTCCATGTTTTAGCAGCCAGGTATGAAAAGGATCTGCCTCCCATGGTGGTCTTGTTGATGCGAGGTATAGTGGCGAGGGCTTGGTTGGAAGAACGTAGTTGGCGGGAGGGGGTGTAGAAGGACAGTCGAGAGTTGAGGCAATCTGGTCCGATGTCGTAGAGTGATTTGTGTGCGTGGGTAAGCAGTCGGAAAGTGATTCTCTTATTGACGGGTAGCCAGTGGAGGTCTTTAAGGTGACCAGAGATGTGTTCGTTGCGTGGGATGTCTAATATGAGTCTGGCTGAGGCGTTTTGGATTCGTTGGAGTTTCTTCTGGAGTTTAGCGGTGGTACCTGCGTAGAGGGTGTTTCCGTAGTCCAGTCGGCTCGTGACCAGAGCATGGGTGACTGTTTTCCTTGTTTCGGGGGGGATCCAGCGAAATGTTTTTCTGAGCATGCGAAGAATGTTGAAGCAGGAAGAGGATCCGGCGCTGACTTGTCTGTTCTTGAGAGAGAAGAATCCAGGATGACGCCTAGGTTCCGTGCGTGGTCTGTCGGGATGGGTGCTTTTCCGAGGGCTTCCGGCCACCAGGAGTCGTCCCAAGCAGAGGGGGATGTGCCTAAGATGAGGACTTCTGTTTTGTCTGAGTTCAGTTTCAGACGGCTTTGTTTCATCCATTCGGCGACTTCTTTCATTCCTTCGTGTAGGTTAGTTTTGGCGGTGCTGGGGTCATTGGTGAGAGAAAGGATCAATTGAGTGTCGTCCGCGTAGTAGATGATGTTGAGGTTGTGTTGGCGTGCGATGGCTGCGAGGGGGCTCATGTATACGTTGAAGAGGGTGGGACTGAGTGAGGATCCTTGAGGTACGCCGCAGATGACTTCAGAGGCTTCGGACTTGAATGGAGGAAGGCGGACTCTCTGGGTTCTTCCGGTGAGGAATGAGGTGATCCATTCAAGTGCTTTTCCTTGGATTCCGATGTTATTGAGGCGTTGTAGAAGGGTGTTGTGGCAGACTGTATCGAATGCTGCAGAGAGGTCGAGGAGGATGAGGGCGACTGTGTCTCCGTTGTCCAGTAGGGTTCGAATGTCGTCTGTTGCTGCGATGAGGGCGGTCTCAGTGCTGTGTTTTGCTCGGAAGCCAGATTGTGAGGGGTCGAGGGATTTGTTGGCTTCGAGGAAGGCGGCGAGCTGATTGTTGACGGCTTTCTGGATGACTTTGGCCGGGAATGGAAGGAGCGAAATGGGGCGGTAATTTTTAAGTTCGGTGGGGTCCGCTGTTGGTTTCTTCAGAAGGGCGGTGAGTTCAGCGTGTTTCCAGTCTTCTGGGAAGGTAGCGGAGTTGAAGGAGCAGTTGATGACGTCTCGGAGGTGCGGTGCTATGACGGAGTCTGCTTTGTTGAAGATGTGGTGAGGGCATGGGTCTGTGGGGGATCCTGAGTGGATGGAATTCATCAGACGGATGGTGTCCTCAGTGGAGATTGGGTTCCAGGCGTTAAGGGTGTTCACGGGGGGAAGATGGTCAGCAGATGGTGGGGTGGGTTGGTTTCCGGGTTGGTTGTCAAAGCTGTTGTGGATGTCTGCAATCTTGTTGTGGAAAAAAGAGGCTAGGGAGTCGCAGAGGGTTTGAGAGGGGGTGATGTCGTTGGAATTGGCCGAGGGATTGGAAAATTCCTTGACGATGTTGAATAGTTCCTTGCTGTTGTGGGCGTTGTTGTCAAGTCGATCCTTGAATGCTGTTTTCTTGGCTTTTCGGATCAGTTGGTGGTGAGTGCGGGTGGCGCTTTTGAAGGCGTCCTTAGTGCTGGTGGTTGGGTCTTTTTTCCAGGCCTTTTCAAGGGAACGGCAGAGTTTCTTGGACTTCTTGAGATCATCGTTGAACCATGAGGCTTTCTTGCTGCCAGGTTTACTTTGACGTTTTTTCAGTGGAGCTAAGGTGTCGGCGGTGTTGGATAACCATAGGGTGAGGTTGGCGGCGGCTTCGTTAGCGTTAGAGGAGAGGGCTGGGGTGTTTTGAAGGAGCGATGCGGAGATTTGGTCCGTGGTGATTTTGTTCCAGTTTCTTTGCAGGGTAGGTTGGAGGTGGATGTTGGGTTTTGGTTTGTTGTAGGTGAAATGAACGCAGCTGTGGTCAGTCCAGAGGAGCTCCGTAGTGTGGCTGAAGGAGACATGATTGCTGGAGGTGAAGATGGGGTCGAGAGTGTGACCTGCGATGTGGGTGGGGGAAGTGACTAGTTGTTTAAGTCCGAGGTTGGCGAGGTTGTCCAAGAGGGTGGTGGTGTTGCGGTCGTGGCTCTTTTCAAGGTGAAAGTTGAGGTCTCCCAAAAGGATGTAGTCTTTGGAGGGGAGCGCGTGTGGGGTGATGAAGTCTGTGATGTCTTCACTGAATTTTGCACGGGGTCCTGGTGGTCTGTAGAGGAGGGTGCCTCTAAGTGTGGTCTTGGGGTCGATGTGGATCTGGAAGTGGAGGTGTTCGGAGTTGGCGAGGTTGGCGTCAGAGCTGGTAGAGATGCGGATTGATTTCTTATGGACGATCGCGATTCCTCCTCCTGTGTGGCTGGTACGGTCTTTGCGAAATTGCGAGTGATCTTATAGTCTTCAGGGATGGCAATGGTGATGTCGGGTGCGGAGGAAGCGTTCATCCATGTTTCCGTAAGGAAGGCGATGTCCGGAGAAATGGTGTCTAGTAGATTCCAAAGGTCAATGGCATGTCTGTGGACGGATCGGGTGTTGAGAAGGATGCATTGAAGGTGATTGGGGTCGGGGATCTGTGCTGTGGGCGTAGCGGAGATGTTGACAGTGCCGCTGAATTTGCAGGTGACGCAGGAGAAAGGTCCATGGGTTTGTCCAGGGGCGGCTTGGACGCAGTTGGGAGCGCGGCCGGGGTTAAGGGCTAGGAGGGAGGCGGCGTCGTAGGTGATGCGGGAGGGCTGGGCGGCGCGAGGGGCAGGGGGTCTGGCGCTGGGCGCGGTCCAGGCGCGGACGGGCGTAGACGGGCTTACCTTTGGCGCACCTTCGGCGCGGGTTGGGCGCGGACGCTGTGCGTGGACGCTGCGCGCGGGAACTCCTGTCATATATGGATGGTGGAGGGGGAGGGGCGAGGGCGTCTCAGCTGGGAGGCGGGGCGGGCTAGGTAACAGGACAACAACAACAAAATGGAGGGCGCTTGGGGGAAAAGTCGAAAAGAGCAGCAAAGTCGCGCTGGCAATGTGAAATGACACAATAATGAAACAATATGCAAAGCGGCATGCACAGCGCACAGCAGGCAATTGAATGAGCACAGATATCAGCACAAAGCGTTAGGAAACGATACCGGAGCCAAAGGGAGCGACCACTCGGCTGGGAAGCGTAGAGTGAGTCACGGCGCTTCTAGGTAACGGAGCGCTCTTTAACTTTGTGGGAGGGCGTCTCAGCTGGGAGGCGGGGCGGGCTAGGTAACAGGACAACAACAACAAAATGGAGGGCGCTTGGGGGAAAAGTCGAAAAGAGCAGCAAAGTCGCGCTGGCAATGTGAAATGACACAATAATGAAACAATATGCAAAGCGGCATACACAGTGCACAGCAGGCAATTGAATGAGCACAGATATCAGCACAAAGCGTTAGGAAACGATACCGGAGCCAAAGGGAGCGACCACTCGGCTGGGAAGCGTAGAGTGAGATTAGCAATATGTGGCTAAATAAATGCAATTTTTGTTCATGTTATGCAACCCACTGAGTTATCCCTTTAACATGTAAGCTTTTGTTAGGCTGTGTGACTCCATTTTGTATTTCGTAATCTGCATTAGACTGCTGGGACTGTGCTCATACTAGGCCTTAGTATTCAGAATTGCCTGCCTCAGCGGAACACTGTACTTTGTTATTATTTTCTCTCTCGTTCAAGGCTGCTACCTGACTTGCTAACTAGCAATTCTTCTTCTTCTGCATACCATTCTCACTGTATAACTTTGTTCCCACGTTAGGAGATGCTGACACTCGGCACAGTGGCCTTGGACTACTGATAGAATGTACCCTTCTGGCAGGTGTTAGCTCATCTCTGTGCCTCCATTGTCTATGCCCGGCTAGGGCCGGTAGTTTTCTACTAGAGGTGTGGCCGAAGTCTCTAAAAGGGGGTTTATCATGTATTAGCAAATGTTGGGGGGTCAGTCCCCTCGACAGACATCCTAGGGTTAAGGTCTGATAGGACTCCTCTGCTGAGTATATACTGAATAAACGTACGTTTGTATTCTCTACTGGCTGACGACTCTTCATTTTGGGAAGGCATAGCAGGTGGTTGTAAGTAATCCGTGTGGCCCTAGAGGGCCACGTCCTTCAAGAGTAATCCATGAAATCGTGCCATATATACAATATCACGGAAAGCCTTGCAGGGTGGCTTTAAGTGGTGTAAATATGGATAGGCCCAGTGCGCTGCCGGAGCGTCAAAAAACGGATACAACGGCTGCGCAACAGGCTTGTGAATAAGCCCATGGGTATCTCTTTAGCTTTGTAGACCATTATGGAGTGGTTGTCTTTCCCACAGCCTTTGCATATCTGTCCAATGGCAAGGTGGTTCTGTCCATCTGAGCCGCCCAGGATTTATTGCTTTTTGAACACTTAATTTTCAAGCTTTTACTATGAGAGAGCATCGTAAGCTGGGAATCACCCACAGTGAACTTAGGATGAAAGAGACTGCATGAGGACTTCACTGGTTTCTGCCTTTTGAAAGAAGGTACTGCGCTACAGCCTGGGTAAGGGGCACCAGACTGGTTACATGTAGACACATGTGTACATGCATGTGCACATGTGTAGGGGCTGCGCGGGGAGATTCCTGTCGTGCACAGCCCAATAGCGGGTACAGATAGAATGGTGTGGCAGGAATTATGAAGAGTTGGGTGTTGACATGGAATAAGCTTTATAATGTGGAGAGACACATGGAAGGGAAAATCAGTGTGCTTTACTTATTCAATGTAGGCACACGTAATTACTCTCCTATGAAGACAGAGACCCCATGGAGTAGTTTCACTTCCTTAGGGCCTATAAATCCCAGACATGCACTAAAGTAAACTGCAAGTTGTGTAAAAAGAAGTATTCTGCTAAGTCCAAAACCATATCTGTACTGCTCATGGGTCATCCAGAAATGTCATATTCCTCTGACTCAGCTCATAACCAGAGCCTGGCTGGGTATTCCCCTGCCAGGCGTGATTTGATACCTTCCTCCCCAAGATATAGCAACAGAGGCCTAGCCCTTCACTGCAAGCATTCCCAAGGGTGAAGATCTCCTCTCCAGGAGGGAAAGATGGGGGTGGAGCTGCAGGTTATCCATCAACAGCTGTCACCCGGTGCCAGGCACCACACCTGCTCTGGGCCCTGGCCATAAAGTCAGCAAGAGGGAAAAGGGGCTTTTCAGAGACCAAGTGGCATGAGATTCCTGGACGATTCCATTTTTAAGTATCCTAGAGGACTGTACAGGAAGGAGGGAACAGGGGCAGAGATGTGATGTGGTGCTGCAAGGTAGGGCAGAAGTGCCTTCCTGCCAGCCCCCTGCTAATTCTTTTAAAAGGTCCTGCTCAGAAAGAGGAGCTCTCTCTGGAATGTGGTCCTGCTGACGAAGACTGGTGCTCGAGCCTGGAGCTACGGGCAGTTGGAAGGAGGAAGCTCCTGACTGTCACAGTTCACTGGACTGCACCTTGTAAGGAGTTCAGGGCCAGTGGGGATAAGCCTGGGCCTGTTCACAAGGAAAAGAGAGACCCAGAAGGAGAGCCAGGTGAAAGGCTGGCGCAGGGAGCCAGCGAACACAGCTCCTTGCTGAGCTCTTCCTCCTGGAGGCCAGGAGGGTGGTGAAAAGTGCTACAAGTGGCTAGGGCTGGCCATCAGGAACAAGAAGAGGCCAAAATGGTGCAAATCGGTCCCCTAGGGACTGAGATATGCCCCCCAGAAGGTAGGGGACCTTTGACCTCTAACGGGACCAACAACAAAGCGCGTGGGGCTCCGCTGATGGTCTTGGATGGGCCCCCAGGGTGGATCAGGTCCTGAGGGCTGCCCCCCAGAAGAAGGAGAGGTCAGGGAGTGCTGTTGCACCCCAAGAAAGGTGCATTTGGGTCCCAGGCTTCCCCTGGGCCCCCACGAAGCCAAGTCAGGGACTGCTGTTGGGCCCCCCATGAGTTTGCCCCAAGGGATGCTAGGAGCCTACCCTGACCCCCGATGAAGAGAAAGCTGGGGAGCACCGTCGTGCTCCTCATAAAGGTATTCTAGGGCCCCGAGACCCCAACTCCAGGCCCGCTGAAGATAGAGTCTGGAAGGTGGAAGGTGGAAGACGGGGAGCACTGTTGCGCACCCTGCAAGCACTGCCCTGGGGCCAGGGACCCTAAATCCAGGCCCTGAAGACAAGGCAAAAGTCAGGGAGCGCCATCGCACTCCCCGTGAAGATTGCCCCAGGGGACCCGGGATCCCCAACTCTGGGCCATGTGTGAAGAGGGAAGAAGGGGTAGTGCTGCTGCACTACCCCATTGCCAGAGGAAGGAGGGGGAGGGCCGTCACACTCCCCCGAGCCTCAGCCTGACTGACGCCCGCCTCCATGTCTGCCCGGAGGAACAGTTAGACCAGGATAGCAGTGTCGGCTCCCGCTGCAGCACATGGAGGTGCTGGCCAGTCAGGAAGCCGGCGAGAGTAGCCGGGGTTGGGCTCTCTGGACTGCTATCCTCCTCACCTATCCAGTGAAGGGCTAATGTTACGCAATGCCGCCATCGCGGGTAGCACAGCTCTCCACGGAGGAGCAGGAAAGCTGCTAATCTAATATGCATGAGATGGGGAAGAGCACCCCATAATGCTTTGCGGGCCTGGGAAGGCCTGCATGAAAACCTGCCAGTTTTAAGTGTGTGGTGGCCCCAAGAAGATGGAGTTACCACTAATTGGTTGCAAAGGTGCAAAGGGAGCTGCAGGAGCAAGGCAGACTCCTCTAGCATGGAAATGGAAAGTTCCCACCCTCGGTCTCTGGGGGACTTAAATGATACTACCCATCAAGAGTTACCTGTGTTTTTAAATCGACCTCTTGCTGGAACGTTTGTTCTATAGCCAGTAGCTGATGCTTACGGTTGCACTGAAGTGTGCAGGATCAAACATGGATTGACACTGATGTGATATTCTCTTGAGGTGGGATGGTGTAATTGCACAGGTGGTGCATTTACGAATGGTGTTCCTTATGGGGACTGGAAATCCCATGTGAAATGCAGGACAAAGCCACCCTATCAGAGCGGGCTCACGGCAGGCTTACGTTCCAATCGTACACTACATCCTTGCCTCAAACATATCTTCGGATAGGTTTCACTAAAAAACTAAAAGAGATGTTCCTGAAATTTCGCCTAGTGCTTCTGCCGTCAGCGGCCCATTTACCTCCATGGTTACGGCCACACTTACCAACAACATGCCGTCTCTGCGGGAAGGGCAAGGAAAACATAACCCACCTGATCTCTACTTGCACCAAGTTTGCCCAAGATCGACGTGTCTTCCTGTGACCACTTTTTAATATTCGCAAGATACGAACCTGCAGGCAAGCAGTACTTGCCTGCTTTAAAGGAGACGACATCCAACTGAGCTGCAGAATAGTAACATTTCTTGAAAAAGTGGAGGCCTATTTTAAAACTTTAAAGGAAACCGAATAAACCTACGTATATCGTAAACAAATATATATATATATCTAATGGGTGAACTCCATGATTTCTCGGACGATCATCTACCAGAGGATCACTCTGACTTTCCCATATACTGACCACCATCTATTACAAATTGGGACATTCTGAACAGTTATTAAAACATAACATTGGCACTCTTATATACCTCCCTTGGGCCGCCAGCGATGGAGAGCCTTTTTTCGGATTCTAACTTTTTCTACGAGAAATAGACCGTTCAACTATGTACTAAGCTTCTTTTAACTATGCTTTTACTATTACTTCATGCATTCTGCTTTTTGTTTTAAGGACAGATCCTTTGTTTTAATATGTTTAAATTTGACTTTTGTTTTATAAAATAGAACTTTTTTTATTCTATATTGTAAAGGTTTTAAATAACCATACACAATAAAGTATCTTCTTCTTCCATGTGTAATGCAAAATGATCAGCGAATTGGGGTTATGTTGCTGGACATTCCTGCTAGGGTGTCTGTTTGGCCATGCTCAATCCTGTGATTATAATTGTGATACCTTTTAGGGGGTTTAATTGCAATGCAGTATAACTGTTATTAGATGTGATAAGTACCTGCCATTCTAAAGGGATGCTAGACATGTATTATTGCTACTGCATTAAGTGTTGAACAACCCAGATTGTTAGCCACTGTGATTCAGGGGGTATACTGTATGGTCAGTATGAGATGCTCAGTCAGGGTTATGTGTTACTTTGGCAGGTGTTCCCATTATAAATGCTTGTTGAGCTAATGGGGTAGGTCACCACTGGGATGGTGCCAGTGGGCAGGGCCCTCACTCACAGGTTATGGTCAACCTACTGCATTAGGGGGCAAGATGATGTGTGTACATGGGAGTGGTCTTACTAGCCCCCACCACCCCTGCTGGAGGGGTGGGAATGTTATGCAATGTCACAAAGTAATT
This sequence comes from Lissotriton vulgaris, assembly GCF_964263255.1. Lineage (NCBI taxonomy): Eukaryota > Metazoa > Chordata > Amphibia > Caudata > Salamandridae > Lissotriton > Lissotriton vulgaris. Next base: position 509,955,776 of record NC_141693.1, on the reverse strand, counting down.
CCAACAGCTTATGTATATTTGTAAATTGATGCATGGTATTGAGTAGTGTGTGTGTTTAATAAATGCACTCTTCCTTTCATAAAGCAAAGTACCAAATGGACAATCAATTATTGAGTGTTATTTCTGTGTACCTGTAAATAGGGATAACTTGCTCACACCACCTCCCTTCAGTAAGCCTTTGACTGCTCTGCAAAGCTACCCTCTGAGAGTCAAGCTCTACAATGGGATGATTGTATCCCAGTGAAGGACAAATGTATACATGTTATTTGTGCAGGCCTCAGAGATGCTGCCTCGTTTTTCAACAACCACGATTTATTTTTCTTCGTAGACTAGTCATATGGCCCTCCAGTTGTGTTTCTGCTTACTCTTCATTGCCAGCGCTGATTTATTCTGAGCTGTTCTGGCTTCCATATCCGTAACATATCAATCTGCAAGTTCCTCAGCACTTGCAGCCATGAGTACTTATTCTAGACTGTGTGTCTCTCTGCGTCATCTAAATGAATCGGAGAGGCACCCATCAATGTCTCTGAGACACTTGGCTTCTTCTTCATTGAATTTACTGACCTTGCAGTACTTGATAAGTGCATCAAGTCTTTCAAAAAGCCTATCCATTGTTTTACTAGGTTACTGCCTTCCCTATTTGAAAATGTACCTCTCATAGTCGTCATTCAGCATTGGATTGAGTTTGGCTTTCAAAGTTTTTTTTATTTGACAGTACAATACTTCCTCAGCTTATGGTATTTTCTTTACTGCGTCTTTCACTCCATCACCTCCAAGGTTCTTTAACTAGTTGATGATATTTAGGTTGTGTACTTCTTCTAGAACATCTATGAAGTCATTAAATCCTTTCATCAATACATTTCATCTTCCACCAATAGTCTGCCTTTAGTGCTCCTTCATACCTGGCTGTCTCTGCCTTTAGCATTTCTGCTTTGTATGGATAGTGGCTCTGTGTTGCACGATGGTGCACTATCTCTTCTTTCAGTCTTACCTGAAGGTTTCTGGCACACTTTCTGACTGTGCTGCTCTGTAGGGCCATCACCTTCATCGAGGGCCTTGTAGGAGTTAGAGTGCCACTTTGACTCCACATACTCCAACTGTAGACTGCGTCTTGGGGCACATGTGGCACACACAAGCAGTTTGCTGGACCTCAGCAAACTTTCAGGGAGAGCAGTCTAGTTTCTTCGGGCACGTATCCCCTACTTGTTGCCAGCTGTCGCATCCTCCCCAGCTCTGGAGCACACAAATGATCACACCCTCATGATCCCTAAAAAGTACCCTGACCCCCAAGTCCTAAAAACCAGCCTAACCCTTCCCATGAGCCTCAAAAGCAACACCACCCCCCAGCCCTAACCCTGAGCCCTAAAAACGACCCCAACCCCATAACACTACCACAAGCCCCCAAAACTCAGCCCCACGTACCTCTGTACATCCTCTCCTGATCCTTCCTGTTCCTGGGCACGCCCATATTAGCATCTAGACCATGCATTGCATTAACCACTCATATTTATGGCAAGCGTGCTTGCACCTGCATCTGTACGGCACGCTTGGCTCTGTCCTCGTTATTCAGGCCGTTTCCTGTTATTACCACATGGAACCAGCGATAGAAGTGGGCGGGGACGGAAGGGCACAGCGTGCCCCTACTTCTTAAAATTATGTTAGTCCGTTCCCCTACTTCTTACTTTTGAAAGAGCGTACCGGGGACTGTAAAATTGACATACTTTAAAAGTACACCTTTTTTTTCCGCATGAGTGGTGCAACGTGAATATTCAGAAGGCCTCTGTCATGCCCCCGACCTCCTCCCCTTCCCCGCTGTGTCTAATGGGCCTGCTAAGTGAGACTGAAAGGGCCATCAGTGTAGCATGGTGCGAAAACGGCTAGTCTGATGGCCCTGCGGCTCCTGTGAGCCCGTGATTCACACCTCAGAATCCTTCACTATCCTCGGTTGTCCACCAGTCCTGACCTCTCTCCTTCCCTCCATGTTACTGCTTTTCCTCCGTGTTGCCTCTCAGCATCCCTTTGTATTGCTTCGTTGGTGCAAACAAAAAAGCGTTACGATACACAGCCAGCGCTGGGAACGTCATAGCCCTTTTAAAAAAAAAATCCTCCCCCGCCTGTGTCTTTGTCCAAACACACTGCTTTACAACATAGGTGCGAAACATTGACAAAGCTGCTAGATGTCATTGGTGATGCCTATCAGCTTTGCCAATCATTGAATGCTTGCATTAATTTTGCATTTTTCCTTTTTGGAGGGCATGCGTGCATCTGTGGTCATGTTTTTTTTTATTGCGCTCGCAGCATTGGCAAATAATATTTTTTCCATTTTCCAATGCTGAACAGCATCAGCAAAAAGCGTGTCAAAAAGCATAAACATAGTTCAATTACTCCCTTAACAGTATAGTTAAAAAAAATATTGTGTACATTTAGCAAGGTAGAGGTTTCTTCAATATAGCGCACTGGAATTATGCAGTAATACAGTTCCACATTATGTGGCAGCATTGAGTAAGCTATCCACGAAGAAAAGGCATATTACGCAGCATTCTTTGGTGCCATCTGCTGCAGTATTTTTTACAGTGTCTTGTTTTTTTCAGCACTCACATATGCCATTTTTCAGTAGTATTGGTGTAGCACCTGAACACTGTTGCAAAGGGTCTGCCTTTGAACCGCACACTGCCTGGTGCTATTCGGTTTTTAAGTAACCTTTGATCATTTAAGCAAGATGCATCTCTCTGGCTGTTGGAATCAGCACATTATGCAGCAGATGATGTATTATGCGGCACGTGTTTTGTTTATACCTGCTTATGTAGAGAATTACGTGGCTTCAGAACCCCATTTATTCCAGAGTTTCTTGCTATTCCCAATCAGCAGGTGTGCATTGATTGTTGTTTCTCTCCTGAACCAAAAATAGCTTGCATCATGTACACAAGGAAAAGCTTACAAGAGGATTCCCCAGAGTGAAAGGGAAAATGGATTGTATGTTGAATGAAACAAAGTAAGGCCTTTGAAATTCCACAAGTACCTCGCTGAGGTAAATTGTGGCATAAGATTTGCTTACGATTGTAGTAAGTCTTTGAATATTTTGTTATTTCTTCCCGATGGTGATAGTTTGTCAAAAGACGAGAGTGATGCTTGTTATATATGTTAGCTTTTTTATGTTATTCTATATTAGCTGAGTTGTCTGCAGCAGCCCACGATTGAATGTAGAAAGGATGTTATGTTGTGTGCAGGGCCACTGGAATTATGCGGCAAGAGAGGACCAACTGATGCATCAGAGTTGACTAAATTATGCGAAAAGTAAAGCCAAATTAAGCACCATAATGTGCCACTTTTTTGTGATAGTATTACTTCAATGTTTTGTCATTTTCACATGTTAACACTGGGCAAAGGTTTCACCTGACTAGTACAAGTTTAACATCCAAATTCAGCAATTGACCACAGAGCGGTGACCAGTGAACCTTTGCACAGGGTCTTGCACTGTACAGCAACATCTTTTGCAGCATTTTTAGTATCTTTTCTTCCGTTTGAGTTGGAATTTTTTGTTGTTGTTAGAATCAGCAGATGATGAATTATGATGGATTATGTAGCAAATGCAGTAAATACATAGTTATGCAGAAAATGCAGCAGCCACAAAATCTCATAATTCCAGTAGTCCTGGTTTTCTGGCTTTTATAAAACTCCACACTGGCCGTTAACCAAGCCTCTACCTTGACCTTGACCAAACAGCTGTCTCATATCAGGTACAGCCTTCTGATGCATTGGCAGTTTCCAATATGGTCGGAACTTCTTGGAGTTTGGATTGCTTCAAACGCACGTTATATGGAAACCCCTCTCCTCTGCACTCTTATTGGTGAATTGAGATTATTTGGTGTACACAATTTGTAAGCAGTTCCCGTCCAATCTCAAGTGGGTGTGGCTATGACAGCCACCAAGCAATAGCTGACCGACCTCATTGCTTTAAGGCGGCGCAATAAGCAGTGCCACTGGAATTATGCAGCAAGGGAGCGTCAAATAATGCAGCAGGTTTGAGTAAATTATGCGGCAAGAAAAGGAAAATTACACAGCTTTACGTGGCCCGTTTTGTGATGATATTACTTCATTGTTTTGTCCTGTTTAAGCTTTTTAACACTGTCTGGGCATTGGTTGTACCCCATTAGTAACAGTTTGAAACCCAAATGTAGCATTATACGTTCTTTTATTTAGTAACGTCACTTCCATCCCGTATGAGACCTAGAGAGCTCACTCCAACTCTCCTGATGCATGCACATTCATAGCAATTGGAAAGGTGCTAGATGTACGTTGGGTGTCCTCAAGTGAAAGATCTGTGAGAGCTGTTTGGAATAACTACAGAGCACTTAGTAAACATTTCATGGAATCTTCCAAAGACTCAACGAGGAGTGACATTGAGCAGAGGAAATATGCTGGTTTAAACCGTTTATTAACCTCCCTGGTGTTTGTTGAAAATATGGGCATATTATATGATGCTCTCACAGAATTGGGTGACCTATCCAGAAGGCTGCGGTGGCGTGATATGACCATATATGAGGCCGATCGCTCAATACAGATGCAGATTTTAGTGTTTGAATCAATGGCTGATGCACCTGGGCCCTTTGCTACAACTGCATTAAATGCTGCTGAACGGATGCAGTTTGATGGTGTAGGACTGCAACAGACAAAGGCTGTGTTAGCATCAATGGGGCACAGTTTTTTAGGAGCTTAGCAAATAACCTGCGAAAAAGGATGACAATGTCTAATGCATCAAATGTTTCGAGATGCACAACCACAAACAATGACCAAATCGAATACAAAGAGTTAGTACACAGAATGAAACTCCTACAACCAGTTTATTGGCCAGATCCAGTAGACATCTTACACGGTGAGGGAGAATTACAAAACCTTTGTAGCAGGTTGAATGTATTTGATACTAGGCAGTACATCCTTGGTTTCAGAGAGTACAAACAAAATGAAAAGTGCATCCCTGAAAGCCTGAAACCATTAGTTCACATTATAAACACCTTTTGTACCTCAACTGCTGAATGTGAACGGGGCTTTAGTGTAATGAATGATGTGCTCACACCACTGAGGAACAGAATATCAATAAATCGTCTGTCTTCTATAATGTTCATAAGCATCGTGGGGCCTCCTGTCATAGAACTTAAACCTGAATTTTATGTTCAGAAATTGTTAGAAAAAGGGAGGAGAAGTGCCAATGAAAGAAACTGCATGGCTCGGAGACAAATGGCTTATGATTCCACTTATAAGCATATTTGGAATATTCTGTGAATGGAAACATGTCCCACATTGTAAATGAATTAAATATAAACAACTTATATATTAACCCTCAAACATGTGTATCGATTGTTTGAATTAAATAACGTTATAAGCTGTAACTGGTCAGTGAAATGTCAAATGCACTAAAAATTGGTATGTTTTGCTATTTTTAGTCACACCTCCGACTCCGCCCACTAATCCAATCCTCTGCTTATTCCCGCCCCCTGAGTGTCCGCCCACAGTTCCCCTACTTTTTTGTCCCCACTTCGACCACTGCATGGAACCATGCAGTAACACTCCTCAATTCAACTCATATTGGGGCCCTAAATGCAGACAAATGAACGTATTTGGAGTTTAAGAGAACTAGGATGCTCTAAAAAATAAGTAATATAGGGTATTATTGCGCTTGTAACATTGCGGACGGGACATCCCTCACGTTTCTAATCGAGTGGCTCCTCCACCAAGCTCTAAAGGATTTTGCATTACTTTTGATTCTATGAAATTCTCCTAGAAATAGACCTATTCTCAAACTGCTCCCGAAGCCCCCATTTTTACCAATTTCTAAATTTTAACTCCTATCAGTCACACATTCCATCCAGCAAGATCATGCGTGTGCCTGCAACCATTTGTCGCCTCCCCGTTTCTATTCGCTAACACTTCATCTCAGGAAGGATAGAGAATCTCTTCTCACTAATCTAAGAACATATTCGCTCTCCAGGAACTTGTAATTGGAAAGGAGTCTGGGTATTACTGTGCAATTTTTGAACTTTTGAAATCATGTAATTGGAATCTGGATGGTAGAGCCTTGGGCTGGGTACATTTGCGTGTCTTCGCATAGGTTATAAAATGTGTTTGATGTGCTAAATTTCAATTTCATGGCAAACATGCCCGTTATTAAATGAAAATTCATCCCTCGTGGAAATCCTGCTTGATTGCTGTGCACCAGAGGACTAATGAATATCTATTTTTGCTGCTTCACTTGAATGCAATGGTATGGTCTAGAATGCAATCGTATACATCGAAGGCTCTATGCTGGCATTTCTTGATGAGATAGATATGGGCAGACATTTTTACAATTCAGTAGAAACATTGCAATCGAACGAATACGTAAACATAGTGAAATCTATTCAATGAAATAGTTTCCATGTTTTTCTCTATGAGTGAAAGGCTGCTTTGTAAGTAATGTTAACCCTCCCAAAGGTTCACTACAATGTATAGTAGTAGTCTTCATCAGGTGCTGGCAGAAAACAAAAGTTTTGACTGACACCTCACCTTTTACTAAGCTTAAAAAACAAGATAGGATTGTGGTTTAGAACGGTGCATAATGTGGGTAAAAATGTTTCACACCTCTTAACTCTGCCGCTTCTGCTCCAGATTGAAAAACACACGAATAACTCTGGGGCATATTATCAAGGGGGTTTATCTCCGCTTTTTTGGCTTTAAAAGCCAAGAAAGCGGAGATAAAATTATCTCCCTATTACTAGCTGCCGCTAACACCAGTTAGCGACAGCTAGTAGGAGATAGCGACCATCTTGGGCCCCACTTTGCATGTCAGTGATATTTATCACTAATGAGATGCAAAGTGGGCGTGCCAAGATGTTAGAGACTGAAAACAGTCGCTAACATCGCTATCTCCTATTACCAACTTTTGGAGATATTCACGCTAAGCGGGAATATCTCCTAAAGCTAACACCTGCCCTGAGCAGTTCTTAGCCATGTTATCCAATGGGAGGTGGATAACATGGCTAAGAGCATTAGCTCGCTAATGTATGAATATCGCTGACTTTTCAGCGATATTCATGCTTTGCGGCGATTTTTACCGCATTTGCGTTAAACCTTGATAATACCAAGGTTTATTTGCAGTAAAAATCGCCGCTATTGCTTGGTAATATGCCCCTCTGTTTAATATATATCTGAACAATCCCAGCGGACAAAATGTATTCAAGCGGCGTCCATCTTGAAATCAACACATAATGTACCACTCACTCAATTTAAGATGGCAAATGAAAGAACGGAGCAACAGTTATTAGAGTACGAATCATAAGATGCAATTGCCTTTGTCATCCCTTCTTACAAGATGGTCGCTCAAAAAGAGACGCCTATAATTGTAATAAAGAGGGGCATTTTGCATTATATCTGAAACATTGAAGTACTGGAAGATGCTGGACAAAGAGTGACGTCCGTTTCATGTACCCCTTACAGTGAATTTCAGCCTAGTAATATTTTAACAGCCGTTCGATGGAAGAACCAAGAAATATGGATCACGCCCTCTGTATTCTAACTCATCATTCCTACCAAGAATTATGACGTCCAAAATACATTAAAAATGCAAATGTGTGAGTGCGTGCAGTGACATAGTGGGCATGTTCACTGACCCACTGCAGAGTCATTGTGGCCAGTATCAGTGCAATGGTCGGATTTGCGCATCGATACTCGTTGTGCTAACAACGAGGGGGCTTATTTACAAGGCCCTTGCGCCACTTTTGCGTCACTTTTCCCATGTTAAAAGTGACGCCAAAGAGCCGCAACGGTCTTGTAAATCTGCCCCGATCTTAAGGGTGTTCAGTTGCTGCACGTGCAGTGATTGGCCTCACATATCAATTGCATTCAATGGCAGAGTATGCTGAATTAGTATCTTTGATTTGTGACAGTGGAAGTGTCACAATGGAGTGGGGCATGTCAAGTCTACAGTGCCAATGTGCCGTCTAAGGACGTGCAGCATTCCACTGTTCAGTGTCAGAGTCGGTGGGTTCAGCGTACATTATCAATGTCCAAGTCTGTATTGCCAGGGTGATCTTTTTTTAAAGTTAACGGTGTTGTGTGTGTCTGTTTATGTGTGTGCGTCTATATGTGCACTTAGTGCGTGCGTGTGTGTGTGTGCGTGTGTGTGCGTGTGGCCGTGTGTGTGTGTGTGTGGGTGTGTGTGGGTGTGTGTGTGGGTGTGTGTGTGCGCGCGCGCGCCTCAGAGAGTGTGTGGGATGCATGTGTGCCAATTAACGTTACGGCCTAGCATGCATAGTTGCGTAGTTCCCTTTTTGCGTGTGTGTTTGTGTGCACACAAGTGTGTACTACCTATCCAATGGATGTGTATGTGGTTGCTTTGACTGTGTATGATTGTGAATGCTTCTGTCTATTGTTTCATGGTTTTGTGTCTCACTGCGTGTGTGTGAGTGTGTGTGTGTGTCCAACAAAGTTACCCAAGACATACATTTGAGAAAGCCAAATCTATTCACTTGCATATTTTGCCAGAAGTAAACATATATGTATACTGCCTTAGAACTATGAGTGGTCTCTGAAAAACACAAGACATGACTATATTGCGTATTGAATACTGTTTAATAAAACAGAATTATTGGATGGATGCATGTAATACTTTGTGGTGTATTAGGCCCTCCTAAAGCAGGAAGCGTGACAGTGCAAGGCATGTCTTCAGGTAGAATACTGTGAAGAACTACTTCTGAGAGGTAAAGGCAGATGTGGTACAACAAACGATCCACCAATGAGAAAACTGTAATGCAATAAACAACGCAGGATTGTAAGAACACTCAATTTTGGTCAAATTTTTGAGAAGTCGTATTTTTTTATATTTCACTGCAATTAAATATGATATGACACGAATGACGCAAATGGAACATTCATGCCAAATTAAAAATCTGTGTGAACTAAAAAATCATAAGTTAAATGCATTTCCTAGTTTGTGGATGGATGTCTTCCGGAACAGGAGTATAGTGAATGGTGAATCGAATGATATAACGCCTCGTGTAACAGGATCAAATATTTTAAACACATGCAAAACTTTGTGACATACACATGCAGATTTACATCTAAAAGAAACTTGCCTTGGTATATGTTAAAGGACATGTTGAGCACATAATTGCTGACATAGTTACCTTTCGGCAACCCAAAAAAGATGTATCCTCATCGCCTGTGCTTTAGGAAAGATTAGAATATGTTGCTTTAGAAATCTTTTTAAAGCCAAGTGAAAGGAGAAGAATAAACGACTTTTATTCAACTTTGGTTCATGTCTGGAGACAGGTAATCTGTCTCTTAGCAACATTCTTACAGGCTTGCTTTTTATATCAGTGCATCAGACCAGCAGAGCATTACAGTTAGAGTCTCAGATTTTCAGTTCTTCTTCAATGACGTGCTTTGGGAATCTATCAATGTCTTCACAGTTATCCAGATTAGCGAGATCTTAATTTGTTCAAAAAGACATATTTTGAAAAAGTACAAGCGATTTAGGTCTGTTTGTGGCCTACCACACAAAACTAGAGAAAAGAGTATTTCATGTAACTACCGAGGAGTTCATTAAATTTACTTTCCCTTACTTAGGGTCACTATGAACTTCAACAAGGTATATACAATTTTCAATTGGCCAGTTCCAACACACGTGAAGGAAATACATAGCTTTTTGAGGTTTTTCACCTTTATTTAGTTTCATTCAGATTTTTCTTCCACATTGACACTCACTCAACTCCTGAAAAAGGAAAAGTCTGTGACTGATCGATCTAGGCTGAAAGGGTCTTTTTCGGCTTCAAAGCACAATTTCATGACATCTCTGATTATAGCTTATGAAGACCATTACAAAGTCATTTGTTTGTTGAATCGCGCAAATTTGAGGTGTTGCAGTGGAAGTGTTTTGTGCCAGCTACACCGAAATATGGATTAACTCTTTTCTGTGGCATATTAGTGCCAAAAATCGCTTTCAGCTGAAAATAATTGTGCAGTCTCACACCGGGGGCTATTGAAGATTAGAACCATATTTACAGAATTTCAACATTTTTTTTCTCAGCAATAAGCGTACTTTTACTGTGTTGTCCCACCAAAGCAATTTGTAGAAGATGGGGGCTTCACCTGCTAAACGTGGCGTTGGACTTGTTTGCTGGACTGGGGAGAGGCCCAGGTATCGGCTGGATGTAGGTAAAGATGCCTACCCTTGCCCAGAGTGGGCATGGACATGTTTGCTGGACCTGGAGAGGGGCTCGAACAAGCAGGATGTAGGTAAAGATGCTTGGATGCAACCTGGAGTATATAGAAAGATGTGCAGTGCTCAATTAAGGGTGTTAAGCAACCCAGCATTTCTTTATTTTGCCAGGATTAATGGTTGGGTATATCGCTTTTTGTGCGTCTGGACGGTGGCACAAGGGGTGGAATGCAGGAAACTGAGGCATGTGTTGTTTCCACCACTTAGTTAATTCGGTCTGGGGGTCTAGGCTAGCTCTGGGACAGCTTGCTGAAGAAAGCTGCGGCACAGACCGGGGGTTATCTCTCCTCCTAACAGCGGGACATACACTTGGGGGGCAATGAGTGGACTTTCCTGGGTAGGAAGGCACTGCTGTGAGAATTGAAGTCCTCCATGCGTAAGATAAGCAGCTATTAGGGGGCATGTGATTTATAGGGGTCAGGGCGTACACCTTGCTCAGTGGGGCAAAGAGCCCAGTCAGGGGAGGCTGGGAAGCCTCGTGCTATGCTTAAATTCACTGAACAGAGTAGATAATTTTTGGCTAGGATACCCAGTCATGCGCTGGACCTGCTTGTTGAAGAAGCTACAGCAGAGACTGGGGGAGGGATTCCTTCTCCTAATGTGTTGGTCATACACCTGGGAGGGAATGACCTGGCATCGCTGGGGAGAGAAGGGCGCTGCTTCAAGAAATGCCGGTCACAATGTGTAAGTTGAGCAACCAGCTGGGGACCTGTGAATTATGGTGATCTGAGATAACTCCCCGGCGCGTGTGGCAGGGCGCACGAACAAAGGAAGCCAGGGAGGTCTCGCGCAGGAAGGTTAACAGCGTTATAATAATAATAATAATAATAATAATAATAAAGCCATTTTTAAAGCGCCTGGCTGCACTAAAAATAGTGTGTCCCCGCGCTAGAATTCTACTACATCTCAGGAAACAGAAGGCGAGGGAGAGGGTAAAGGGGAAGAAGAAGAAGGGGAAGTTTAGGTGCTTGGATACAGATGGGTCTTGAGTTTGGCTCGGAATCTCATTTCTAAAGGTTCCATCCGAATGTCCAGAGGTAGTTCATTCCAGTGCTTAGGGGCCAGAAGTCTGAAAGGAAATTCACTGAGCAAAAGGGGTTTCCGTCATTGGTTACTGCACACTAAGGCCACAGGGTGTTTTGATGAAGATGGGGTACACCTGTCCAGAGGGAGTATGGACCTGTTCCTACTTGATCTGGGGGAGGCATTGGAGACAGCAGGGTGTAAATAATGGAGGCTATCTTGGTGGGGGGCTCTGGGGTGATGGTGGCTACACCCATAGCTATGACGGAGTTACAGGGTGATCCAGAGGCTGTAAGGTACACACAGGTACCCTCTGCAGGAGCACAGCAAGAGTGCAAAGGCCAAATATCCACAGGGAGGTCCTCGCATTGGACCCTGCAGGAGCGACGGTGCCCCGCTAGTCCTATGGCCGATTGTAGACCTGAGCAAACGGAGGTTGCCTTGCAGGCTCTGCCCCCTTATGGGGCGGGAGCATAGGGGTGGGCTGTTGGTCCACCGGTGTGAGGGGTCTTTCCTCCCCAAAATATGGCAAACACCATTAGGCAGGGCCATGGTGTAATTTGGCTCATCAGGTGGCATGCGGTGAGGGGCTGCCTGCCTTGGGATCGCCCGTAAGATAACCCACCATGTTAGCATATTTGTAATGCTAATAAACCTGCAGCAGTTTTCTCCACAAAGAAGGTGTCTTGTCTGGTTATTTCTCTAGGAGATTGCTGTATGGGGGATGGTGAGTATTGCCGATATTGAAAGAAAGAAAGAAATGCGTGCTATTTGATGTTTGTGGAGGCCAAACTCAAGTCTTAGTTGCGCTGGCGAAGTGTGCTGTGAGAGGTTGAATAGTATTTGCATTGCTTTGGACACCACCTGATCTAAGGTGGTCTTGTCTCTCCCTCTAATTCATTCACTGCCGTAAGTTATCGATGGTCATAATCTTGCTTGTAATACTTCTAGCAAAGGGATTAAGTTTTGGCCCGTTATTTTGTGCTTGATACTTTTTAATACGACGGCAGAAATATCCCTCTATTTCTGATCACTGTTTTTTGTTGCACAAACGTTCCTTTCCTGTTGAAGATTATACCCTAGTATTTATATTCTTTGACGACCTCCATCTTCTGGTCCCGCAGAGACCACTAAAGTTGCTGTTTTTTGCATTTTTGATTTAATATCATCACCTTTGATTTTTCTAGGTTTATGCTTAGCCCCTTCCTTTCGGAAAAGTTGCTTGTCGTGTTTACAAGATGTTGAAGGCCTACTGGGGTTCGGCTGATTAGTATTAAGTTGTCCGTGTACAAAAGATTAGACAGTGAAAGGCCCCCTTGGTTTGGGGCATGATGGTTGCATTTATCAAGTTCTGCTGAGAGGTCTGACATGAAGAGGTTGAATAGCGTCGGGGCAAGGACGCAACCCTGCTTCAGCCCCTTTGTAGTTGGTATTTCCCTTGATAGGCAATTGCCTGTCCCCAGCTTTCTTTGTATCCATGTTTCTGTGTGGAGTAAAATTAATAGATTCAAAAGTTTAGGGTCTATATCCCAGCATGATAATTTAGCCCAGAGTTTCCCTCTATCTATACTGTCAAAAACGGATGAATAATCAATAAAACAGCCAAATAGTATTTTTATAAAAATTTAAGGTGGCATTTATTAAAAGATAGAAAGCCGGATTGTTTGTCGTTGTCCCTGTGCATTTTGGAAAGCGTGTCTGGTAAATGGGGATTAAACTTTTTATTGATGCCCATTCGGTAAGTTCTTCCAGTAAAAGACCCGCAAAGTATTAGATGTCTATATCTATTAGAGCGATGAGCCTGTAGTTCTTTGCTTGACTCCTTTTGCCTTTTTTATAAATCGGGGTGATGATTGATCCCTTCCAAGAGTTGGGGTTTTGTTCTGCCACCCAGATATTCTTGAAGAGGGGGTGCAGTTGCTCTGCCCAGTAATTTGGGTCCTACTTATAAAGAATTGGGGGAATTCCATTTGGCCCAGGGGCCTTCTCTTTCCTCCCTATCGCGATTCTTATCTTAATCTGTTTTATTGTGCTTGGGAAGTTGGTCTCCTCAACTAGAAGCTTTGAGGACTCCGGGCGTAGCTGTTGGACCACACTGTCTTGTTTTATTCCGTCAGCTTCTTTATTGAAGTGGTGCACTAAGTATTTTACCCAGGCCTCCTCAGTTATGTGGGAATTGATTCCAGGCGCCTTAGGATTCTCTATTTTGTTTACTGCGAGCCAGAATCTTGTGCTGTTGTTAGTTTTTGCGTCATAAAGCAATTTAGCCCGTTTTTTTCTGTGGTTTCCTGTTTTACTCGTCACAAGATCCTATTCTTGCAACTTTTTAGCTTCCTCAGCTCCATCTGTAAGCTGCTGTCAGGACCTTTTTTTCCAGAGTCTGTAGAGTGTTCTGTTAATGTTGCTTTTTATTTGCCTTAATTTGCTAATTTGGGTTGTTGGTGGGTGGATTTCTTGATTGTCTATGGGCCTGGTAAGTAATTCCTTTTGGTTGTTTGTCCATGAATTACTTTAGATGATTTTGATTTGGAATAAGCCAGTCCAAAGTTTTTCAAAAAGATTTCCCAGGCGCTTATATTATTGTCACTCTGTGATTTAAATTCTTCCCAGCAGATTTTGACCTCTTTCACAAGATTTTCTGGGTCATCGGTTTACATTTGATTCATTTGCAATTTGAAGTGACCATTAAGTTTTGCTCTTCGATTGGGAAAGGTAGTGCTGTTCCCTGTGCCGTCAGGGTCAGCTCTTGTGGCAGATGGTCGCTACAATCTAACATACCAATCTTAAAATCGCTTACTAATTTATAAAGTGGGTAAGATAAAAAAGTGTTGTCTATCGTAGTGCTGGGTGTGGAATTATGGTAGGTTGCTGCTTGGGGGCGGTCACCAGGTGTTCGCCCATTTAGTGAAATCAGGCCCAAACTTGTTAAGTCCATTAGTAGATCTTTTGATAGCTTAGTTTGTTTTCTCCACATACTCTCTTCCTGAGGTGGGATCCCCCTTTCAAGCAATTGGTCATCTGCAGGCTGATAATTTCTGGGGCTCCTTGGGAGGAACATATTAAAATCTCCTGATATGATGTAATTCTGTGTTTCAACTTCTGTGATTAGTTTGGTCAGTTCTGACACCAGGGATTTTGTGCCAGTTTTTTTCCCTTTTGGGTGCAAGTAAGTATATACCAGGATTAGCTGTTGTCTGATTTTTCCTGGGGCTATGATCTTCAACTGTTTTGCGTTAATTCCATTGTTTGATGTATTCTTGTTCAGCAGTTCTTTTACTGTGTTTATTGTTTTTATTGAGGCATACGTGGTGAGGCCTCCATTCTGGTGACCAAACTTTGAATTTCTGCTGGCTGGAAGGTGGTATGATTTATAGCCTTGAAGGTGAAATGGCTCTTCCAACCAGGTTTCTTGGAGTAGAATTAAGTCATACTGCTGGAAGTACGTCAATAGATCTTTATTCATAGATATTCCAGGAACATAATTTTAACAATGGCTTTAGCGATGGCGAGTTCCTGTTTTGTTCTTCGATCTGTCATGGACCGACGGATCTGGTGTTGATGGCTTTTGCTACCAAGGACCAGTCTTTCCCTGTATCCTTCTCACCTTTACCCCTGAGCGTCAGGATATCTCTAACCTTTGGCTCATCTGAGACTCCACAGGCTTTTTGGGGCTCACCGGTCCAATCTCTTTTTTGTGTGATTCATTATGGTCTTGAAACTGCCGAAGTAATGGTTCGGGGTAGCCGACTGCATAATAAGATTTTATGCGGATCCCCCTTGCTTGTCGTTGCAATTCCTCTTTTAAAAATTTTTCCACTAGCTCTCCTGAGGCCCAGGTGTTTTCTGTTATTTCCTGTTCCGACAGGTGCTTGTAACTTTTGAATTCTACGGATTCCAGATCTTGGGTAGCTAATCCTGGCAGGCTACTGATAGAGTTTAATACTCGAAGAATGTTCCTTCTGTTTAAGATGTCCTCTCGACCCTTTGATCTATACTCAGGGAAAATAGAATTGATTTGAGGTCATTGTGGTCAGGGATACCCTGAGATTTTTCAGTCTTTAGTTCAGTTTCTGTTCTCTGAGATCTCCGGGTACTTGAGGGTCTTTCCTCCCCTGGTTCTGTATCTCTATTTTGAGATTAGCATTAAATACTTTTAGCCGTATGTTTGGTACTGTAGCAACGGTAAGTTCCTGGGTGTCTATTTTCCCTATTTTTTGAATTTCCATACTTTCAACGTGTTGGATTGCTGTTCTTTTCAGTCCTAAAGTATTTGTTTCGATCTTTATTTTTGTTCCTAGAACATCTTGCTGGTCCGTTTCCTCCTCTTTTCCTTTGCTCTCATTTGCTGGCGAACGTTTGGTCTGCGGGGTCATTCTTTCTGATCCCTTTGGCCAGAGTTCATTGGTGAATGTCTGCTTCTCCTGCAAATTTGATCCATCTCTGGTTTCTCCTTGTTCCGTCTGAATTTCTGTTGAGGATTTGCTTGCCGGTTGGAAGAAAGACTTTATAAAGGGTATTTTGTTTTGATGTTTGTTTTATGCCTGTTAGACGGGAAACCTGAGGGTCGGCCGAGCAAGGGGGAGAGGCCTCCTGGCGAGGGTCCACTCCTTAGATCGTACGGACGAGTAACCACCCCCCCACAGATGGATGCCACACAAAGATAGGTTCTTAACACTTTTATCGGTATTCTTTGGCAGGTTATCGTAACAAATACAGAAGGAACGGGATGCTGGGATCCCTCTAAACTTAGTCTCTGCGGTAAGGGGGTAGCGGGACAGTCTTGGTACCGGTCTGGTACAGGGGTGCCTGCCGCGCTGCTCTCAATCCTTGAGCTGGAAGGTTCTCCGGTATGGGCCGCGGCAGCGCCAGCAGGACTCCAAGGTGGTTTACGAAGATGAGCCGCGGCAGCGCCAGCAGGACTCCAAGATGGTTCACGAAGATGAGCCACGGCAGCGCCAGCAGGACTCCAAGATGGTTCACGAAGATGAGCCGCGGCAGCTCCAGCAGGACTCCAAGGATGGTTCACGAAGATGAGCCGCGGCAGCGCCAGCAGGACTCCAAGGATGGTTCACGAAGATGAGCCGCGGCAGCGCCAGCAGGACTCCACGAAGATGAGTTTGTCTCGGTGTCTCTCGACTCCAGGATACAACTGCCTTCCTGCTCCGGAGTTGCCCCAGTTATAGGTCTGGTGCCCTTTGATGTCCGGACCCTCGCACTTGGAGGTCGGGGGGTCCGGGATGTGCGAATCCAGACACCCAGCAGGGGGGTGGAGCCAACGCCCAGGGAGGCTGTGGGCGATTGAAACTAGGCGGAGGGGGACCATCGAAACTCCTTCCCCCATTGACTCGCCAAGTGGTCTCTTTACCCCCTGGTCGGATCGTGGTGCCTCGATGTCGGGGCTTTGCTGGGCCTGCGGCTGGGGTCGGGCCAAGGCCACGAGGCCTGGTCATGGAGGGTCCAAGATGGCAGCTGGGCCAGAGACGATGGTCCGGGAAAAGGGTCCAGGCCAGCCAGGAGGGTTGGGGAGATGAGGTCGAGTTCCGTCGGGGGAGAACTGGGGGCGGCCCGGAGGGGCGGCACTCGTGGAAGGTGGAAGGTGCCACTCTTGGTCGTAGAACAGGGGTCGAGGTAGTCCGGGACCCACCATGCGGGAGGAGTGGGGCCACGCCACGAGGCCCTGTCCAACACGCGTCCCCCCCAGCTGAAGGCAGGGAGAGTCACCCATCTTCTTGGGTATTCTCCTCGCCGAGGCGGAAGAAGCGGGACAGGCCGTCTGCGTTGGCGTGGTCGTTGCCTGGGCGATGCTCCACGGTGAAGTCCATCCCTTGCAGGGAGATGGACCAACGCAACAGTTTCGGATTCTCCCCTCGCATCTGCATCAGCCATTGCAGAGGTCGGTGGTCGGTTTGGACCCGGAAGTGGGTGCCGAAGAGATAGGGTCGGAGCTTCTTGAGGGCCCATACCACGGCGAAGGCCTCCCGCTCAATGGTGCTCCAGCGCTGTTCTCGGGCCAGCAGACGTCGGCTAATGAAGGCTACTGGCTAGTCAATTCCCTCGGCGTTGATTTGGGAGAGGACTGCTCCGACGCAGTGATCAGAGGCATCGGTCTGTACTATGAATTCCCGGCTGTAATCGGGGGCTTGGAGCACGGGGGCGGTGCACATTGCTGTCTTGAGGGTTTCAAAGGCGGCCTTACACTCCGGTGTCCAGTATACCTTCGGTGGGTGTTTTTTGGACATGAGTTCTGTAAGGGGGCCCACAATGCTGCAGTAGTCTTATATCCTGTGAGCCCCAGGAAGGCTCGGTCCTCTGTTTGGGTGACCGGGGGTTCCCAGGCCCGGATGGTGGCGATCTTGGGTTGGAGGGGGGCCACCTGGCCACTTCCCACCTGGTGCCCCAGGTAGGTCACGGACCCTTGGCCGATTTGGCACTTGCTGGCTTTTATTGTTAGTCCTGCCCGTCGGAGGGCGGCCAAGACCTCATGGAGGTGTTCGGCCCAGTGGAGACTGTACACCGCAATATCGTCTAGGTAGGCAGCGCTGAACTCCTCGAGCCCCGCCAGCACCTTATTCACTAGTATCTGGAACGTGGCGGGGCGTTTTTCATCCAGAAGGGCATCACCTTGAAGTGGTAGTGGCCATCAGGGGTGGAGAAGGCGGATCGCTCCTGGGCGCCCGGTTTGAGGCCGATCTGCCAGTAGCCCGCAGTTAGGTCAAAGGTGCTCAGGTAGCGGGCGGCCCCCAGGCGGTCGATCAGTTCATCAGCCCGAGGGATGGGGTGAGCGTCGGTTCGGGTGACGGCGTTTAAGCCCCAGTAGTCCACACAAAATCTGAGTTCGGGGGCGACGCCAGGGGCGGCGGCCTTGGGGACCAGCACGACCGGGCTGGCCCATGGGCTGTCGGAGGGCTCGATCACTCCTAAAGCCAGCATCTTGGATACTTCCGACTGGATGCAGGCGCGTACCCGATCGGGAACGCGGTAGGCCCGGTGCCGTATAGGTGGGCTATCCTCGGTGTCGACATCGTGGAGGCACCATGGGGTGACCCCGGGGGTGAGAGAGAATAGATCGGCAAATTGTCGTAATAAGTCTTGGCAGCTTTGGCGTTGTGCTGGGGTCAGGGTGGAAGAGAGGTTGACGTCTTCCACAGAGCCGTCTTTTTCGAGGGTCTTCAGGAGGTCGGGCAGTGGCTCGGAGTCCTCTTCAGCCCCGCTGTCGGTAGCCATCAGGAGGCTAAGTTCTGAGCGAACAAAGTGAGGCTTAAGTCGGTTGGCATGGAGGACCCGGAGGGGGTTCATGGGGGACTCCATGTCCACCAGGTAGGTGACAGGCCCCTTGCGCTCCACCACTTTGAAGGGCCCGTCCATTTGTCCTGGAGGGCACATGGTTCGACCGGGGACATGACCCAGACCTGTTGTCCCGGCTCGAACTCGATGGACGAGGCGTTTTGATCATACCACCGCTTCATGTCTTCTTGACTGGCTTCGAAGTTGGCCTTGGCAAGTTCCCTGAACCGCCGAGTCTGGTTCCGGAGGGTCAGGAGGTACTGGTACACATCAGGAGGAGCATTCTGGGTGGTCACCTCCCATCCTTCTTTGACCAGACTCAGGGGACCCCGGAGGGGGTGCCCATACAATAGTTCGAAGGGGCTGAATCCCAGGGACTTCTGTGGGACCTCCCGGTAGGCAAATAGGAGGCAGGGCAGCAACACGTCCCATTGGCGTCGTAAGGGCTCCGCCAAGCCCATGATCATACCCTTGAGGGTGCGATTGAAGCGTTCTACCAGTCCGTTCCCTTGCGGGTGGTAGGGGGTCGTGAATTTGTAGGTGACCCCGCACTATTGCCAGAGGGACTTCATGTATCGGGAGATGAAGTTCGTGCCCCGATCACTGACGACTTCTCAGGGGAAGCTCACCCGTGAGAAGATCCCCATCAGGGTTCGGCCCACCACGGGCGCTGTCACTGTCCGGAGAGGTATGGCCTCAGGATAGCGGGTGGCATGGTCCACCAGGACGAGTATGAACCAGTGACCTTGTGATGTCCGGGGCTCCAGGGGCCCCACAATGTCAATCCCTACCCGCTCAAAGGGAGTGTTGACGACCGGGAAGGGTTGCAGGGGGACTTTTATTTTTCTGCCGCTCTTCCCGCTGGCCTGGCAGGTGGGGCAGGCTCGGCAGTGGTTGATCACATCTTTCCTCATCTTGGGCCAGTAGAAGTGGGTCACCAGGCGGCTGTAAGTTTTGTCCTGCCCCAGGTGCCCGGCGAGAGGTACATCATGAGCCAGGTTCAGGAGGAAGTCTCTGAATCGGAAGGGGACTACCAGCACCCGGCTTGCCCCTAGCTCGGCAATCTTCTGCTCACTGTAGAGGAGCTCATTGTCCCAATAGACCCAGTGAGCCCCCGAGGCATCCCCTGCGCTCTGGGCTGCAGCTTGCTGTCGGATCCCCTCGACGGAGGGACATGTTTTTTGTTCTTGGCGGAACTGTTCTTGAGTGGGGCCACCTTCTTGGCGCCACTGGGCCAGCTCCGGGAGGTCACGGAGTGGGTCAGGTTCTTCGTTGTTGGGCCCCGGTGGACCGGGTTCAGGGTCGGTGTCTTCAGTGACTACGGGCAGTGGAGGTTCGGACCATTCGGGTTCTTCAGTGGAGGGGATGGTGCGGACGGCCATGGATCGGGTCATTGCACAGACCCATTCAGGGAGGCCAAGCATCCCCAGGTGCTCCCTCCGCTCAACGGCGGTCCAGGGGGAGCTCTCGAGGTCGTTCCCCAGAAGGCAGTCTACGGGGGCATCGTCTCGGATTGTCACTTTCAGCATGCCCGACACTCCCCCTCCATTCAAAGGGGACGCGGGCCATCTGGCACAGGCTTTCGGAGTTATCCGCAGACCGTACTGGGCATAGCACATTGGGCAGGATTTGATCCGGGGTCACCAGATGGCAACGGACTGCCGTTACGCTGGCTCCCGTGTCGCGGAGGGCTTCGGCCCGGTGTCCATTAATGGTGACCCACTGGCTGTACTTCTGCGTAGTGGCCGGGATGGGGGCCCGTGGGACCATGTCTCTTTTGCCCAGACATACCAGGGACATGGCTGCGGGTTCCCACTCGGGCTGGTACTGTTCACCGTCTTCGACTTCTTCTTCGCCTTGTTCCTCCCCTAGGGAGACGGCGTTGATCCGGCGGTTTAGCGGTCCTGTGGGGTTGGATGGTTGGTTTCTCGGGCAGTTGGGGTCATTGGCGTAATGACCGGGTCGCTGGCATTTGTGGCAGATAACGTTGGGGCGGGGTCCCAGCCGTACTGGAGGGCTTCCTCTCCCGGCCAGGGACGGGGGAGTGCTGGTGAGAGGCACCGTGGCGGTGTCCCGGCCCCGGCCCTGGCCTCCTCCTCCTCCTCCTCGCGGACGGTGGAACCCCTGGGAGGCTCGGCCTTGGTCGCCCGCCCAGTTCCGGGGGACCCGGGTGCTCTCCCATCGATCTGCTTCAATGGCGAGTTTCCGGGGCTCGGTCAGTTTACTGTCGAGGAGATGCTGCCTTAGTTCGACGAAACAGTTATTGGAGAGGTGTTCCCATACGATGAGATCGAACAATTGCTCGTAGGTGGTGACTTGGCTGCTCTTGATCCATCCTTCTAGGGCTCTGCTAAAAAACTTCACATATTCTACCCAGGTGGTACCGGGGATCCTTTTGAATTGCTGCCGGTACATCTCGGGGGTGAGCCCAGAGCGAGTGAGGAGGGTGGCTTTCATATGCTCGTAGGAGGTCATCTCAGCGTCGGGGAGCTGTAGCAGGGCATCTCTCCCTTCGTTGACGAATCTCCCCCACAACCCGGCCCCCCAGTCTTTTCGCGGAACCCGGTGGGAGGTCATGGCTACCTCGTAGGCCTTAAACCATTGCTGGATGTCGTCGTTCTTGTAGTACTCTCGGACAACATCTTTGGGGATGTGGACCTTGGTGTCCGTAGAGGGAGTGGAGCTCTGGTTCTCGGAGATGCCGATGTCCCTGTTTTGTTTCCTAATTTCTAGTTCCTTCAAACCGCGCTCGTGTTCGTACACGAGCTTCTACTCCTCCAGCTCCCTCTGGCTTTTTTTCTCTTCCCGTTCTCCCTGTAATCGTAGGTGTTCAAGGGCTATCTTCTTTTCCGCTAGTTTCAGTTCCCCATCTAAGCGGAGTCTAGCCAGTTCCAACTCGTGGAGCCGGCTCCTCTCTCGTTCTCGGGCCTCCTCGTGAGAGAGGCCCGTGCTTCTCTCCTCCTCGGGGGTTGCAATGGTTTCCGTGGTTGCGATGTTTTCGTTTTGGGGTGGCGACGCTCCCGTCTCCACCCAAGTCTGCAGGGCATGCTTGAGATCGTCTTTGGTGCTTAGTCCCGTGGTAGCGATACCCAAGTCTATGCAGAATTGCTTCAATTCCTTGTGACTGTAATCTTCCAGCCGTTCCATCTGGAATTTTGCGGTTGTTTCGGTTTCTTTCGTCGTCATGGTCGCTGTGTGTTTTTCGTTTGTAGTGGGGCGAGTTACTCTCCGTACGATTTGCGTCGGCTCGAATCGCGCCGCTGGCCACCAATGTTAGACGGGAAACCTCAGGGTCGGCCGAGCAAGGGGGAGAGGCCTCCTGGCGAGGGTGCTCCCCCTAGATCGTACGGACGAGTAACCACCCCCCCACAGATAGACGCCACACAAAGATAGGTTCTTAACACTTTTATCGGTATTCTTTGGCAGGATATTGTAACAAATACAGAAGGAACGGGATGCTGGGATCCCTCTAAACTTAGTCTCTGTGGGAAGGGGGTAGCGGGACAGTCTTGGTACCGGTCTCGTACAGGGGTGCCTGCCGCACTGCTCTCAATCCTTGAGCTGGAAGGTTCTCCGGTATGGGCCGCGGCAGAGCCAGCAGGACTCCAAGGTGGTTCACGAAGATGAGCCTCGGCAGCGCCAGCAGGACTCCAAGATGGTTCACGAAGATGAGCCGCGGCAGCGCCAGCAGGACTCCAAGATGGTTCACGAAGATGAGCCGCGGCAGCGCCAGCAGGTCTCCAAGATGGTTCACGAAGATGAGCCGCGGCAGCGCCAGCACGACTCCAAGGATGGTTCACGAAGATGAGCCGCGGCAGCGCCGCAGGACTCCAAGGATGGTTCACGAAGATGAGCCGCGGCAGCGCCAGCAGGACTCCAAGGATGGTTCACGACGATGAGCCGCGGCAGCACCAGCAGGACTCCACGAAGATGAGTTTGTCTCGGTGTCTCTCGACTCCAGGATACAACTGCCTTCCTGCTCCGGAGCTGCTCCAGTTATAGGTCTGGTGCCCTTTGATGTCCGGACCCTCGCACTTGGAGGTGGGGGGTCCGGGATGTGTGAGTCCAGACACCCAGCAGGGGGTGGAGCCAGCGCCCAGGGAGGCTGTGGGCGATCGAAACTAGGCGGATGGGGGACCATCGAAACTCCTTCCCCCATTGACTCGCCAAGTGGTCTCTTTACCCCCTGGTCGGATCGTGGTGCCTCGATGTCGGGGCTTTGCTGGGCCTGCGGCTGGGGTCGGGCCGAGGCCACGAGGCCTGATCGTGGAGGGTCCAAGATGGCGGCTGGGCCGGAGACGATGGTCCGGGAAAAGGGTCCGGGCCAGCCAGGAGGGTTTGGGAGATGAGGTCGAGTTCCGTCGGGGGAGAACTGGGGGCGGCCCGGAGGGGTGGCACTCATGGAAGGTGGAAGGTGCCGCTCTTGGTCGTAGAACAGGGGTCGAGGTAGTCCGGGACCCGCCATGCGGGAGGAGTGGGGCCACGCCACGAGGCCCTGTCCAACAATGCCGAACTGTTGGTCTCTGCCTTCTAAGTTGCTTAGCTGCTCAGTGGAGCTACTGTGGAGCTGCTCTTCTTGTGGGTGTAAGTCTGAGGTTCCTGTATGGTCTAGTGCCAAGGGTTTACTCCCTTGGTGCGTTAGTCCATCTGCAACTCCTTCGCCTGTGTTCAATTTATTCCTTTCTTTTGGGCGGAACCTCTATGCTGTTTACATCTTTATTTGGGTCAAATAGGTTTGGTGCCTCTCCTATCCGATTGTTTTTTGGTATGTGTCCTTCACTTGTTCTTTCTACATATCCGCCTGCATTTACATCTCCCTTACTTTTTGTATTATTTGCGATCTTTATATTTGTTAGGAGGTCGCCCATTACTGCCGGTAGTGTGGCTAGTTTGTCAATGATTGAATAGCAGGTGCAGCTTGGAGGGTTGATTACCATTTTGGATTGAACTCTCTTAATCACGTTGTTCAGTTCTCAAAGCTAGTTATCGATGTTTGTAACATGCATGGCTAAACAGGTTAAAAGAGTTAGTTGGATATCCATCTTGTCGGAGTAGTATTCCATAGCCTTCGTTGAGAGATTCTTGGTATTTAGTAGAGACGCCCATAGGTTACTCTCTTCTGTTGTTAGATCCTCCGTCACTTCCTTTGTTACATTTTCTGTGTCCTGCTGTGATGTATCACTTTTTACCTAGGAGTAAGTGTAAACCATTTTTTCCCACTCTGCCTTTGTGAGGCATGATGTGTTACTTTCGGCAGAACTAGGGGTCTCTTCTTGTGAGACACTGTGATGTTCTCTGTTCCTTTATCCGAGGTTGTAGTCAGTCCCAGAGCCGGTCTGGTTTGGTTTATGGAGGATTTGTCTATGCTTTTTTGTAGGGTCTTTTCTTCTCCGCTTTTTATTAGTAGTTCAGCAATATTGTGATTGCTATCCTGCCTTTCTGTGGTGTAACCATGAGTAGGAACAGGGTCTGAAACATTTGAGGTTAATATCCGTTTCTCTCGTGTTGTGTTTCACCCATGTTGACAGGCTTGATTTATGATGTTTGGTTCCAGTGGAACTCCTGGGAGTTCCTGGAGACGTGTAATGCGCGTATTTCCAACGTTTTGCATGGTTTTGTTGTTTCCTTACTCATCCTCTTTCTCAGCTTTCTCATTCCCCTTTACTTATTATTTATTTATTTATTTATTATAAAGTTTTGTATAGCGCGAACAAGACCCGTGGGTATCAGAGCGCTTCACAGTATGAGGACGGTTATGATTCACATATGTAGTAACACTTTTATCAATCAGAATA
The DNA here is from genome assembly GCF_964263255.1 of Lissotriton vulgaris. Lineage (NCBI taxonomy): Eukaryota > Metazoa > Chordata > Amphibia > Caudata > Salamandridae > Lissotriton > Lissotriton vulgaris. The sequence goes on along the minus strand of NC_141693.1, from coordinate 509,931,422 downwards.
TGAGGTAGATACTTGTTTGAAATACTGAGCTAGATCCTTATATGCCATTAGGGGTTGGGCGTATATATAAAATACATAACATGAGTGTTTACATTAAGAGTCAGATTAGAGGTTAGGATATATAGCATATGGTTCACTCGTGGAATATCTATGAGGTAGGTAGTTATAAGGCATTCCGGAGGTAAATTAGGTACATGTGCATATACATCTTAGCAAGATGTAATAGGAAGGATACAAAATATGCGTATAAGTATTCGCAAGAGGTCATAGTAAGGATACAACTAGGTCTCAGGAGAGTCTCCTGACCCGAATGAGTGTTCCGCATTATCTTTGATCAGTTCAGCATCTTTCCCTTATAGTTATGGTGATGCTATGAATTAGGACAACAATAGTTCCAATCAGTGATCATCAGTCTTCACTATGTAAGGTATTTACTCATCAAAATGCTTTTCACTTCCCTCTTAAAAGTTCCTGTATTCCGAATCTTCCTAATGTTTGGAGGTAGTGAGTTCCAGATTCTGGGGGCTGCTCCTGAGAATGCTCGATCGTATGTTTTTTTCTTCCGGAAAATGGCTGGTCGCAGCAGCAGCTCCTTGGCACTCCTGGCTGGTCTCTTTCCCCCAGATAGCTCAATTTTCCCTAGCTAGATATCTGGGTGTCTTGTGGTGGAGCGCTTTATGGGTGACACATGCTATTTTTAGTTGAATTCTGGCTTCATAGGGTAGCCAGTTTAATGCTTTCAGGTGAGGAGAGATATGATCAAATTTCCTCGATCCGGTAATAAGTCTTGCCGCTGCGTTGAGACATGCTTTTAGCGGAGCTGTGGACATTTTTGGTAGACCGGCTAAGGTGGAGCACCCATATTCAATCCTTGAAACAACTAGTGATTGGACTGCCAGTTTAAGATCCGCCTCTGATATGTATGGTTTCAGTTTCCTTAAGTAGTTCAGGTGGAAACGCTCATTTCTAGCCATTGACTTAATGTGGGCTTGCATGTCGAGGTTCTCATCTAAGGTGATTCCTAGCGATTTCGCCGAGTTGACTAGGGTTGGGGTGCAGTTTAGCTTGGTCCATTCCTTCATTTCTGTGTGGTTTCTTGGAGGTGCAATTAATAGGAACTCAGTTTTGTTAGCATTTAGCTTCAGATGATTGGTTGTTAGCCATTCCAATGTCATTTTTAATGTCTCGTTCATTCGTTCAATGTTTTCCATGGACACGATCTTTATGTATATTTGCGTGTCGTCCGCATACATGTGATAGGATATTTGTGAGTTACGGAGAATTTCTGTAAGCGGTTCAACATACATGTAGAATAGATCTGGGGATAAAGTCGATCCTTGAGGGACTCCAATTGAGTTAGGGCATGATGGTGAGAGTGCTTGGTTGACCAGGAATCTCTGTGTTCTGTTTTGCAGGAATGATTCGAACCACTTCAACACATTTCCAGATATTCCCATCCTCTCTTGCAGCCTGGTCAGTAATGCTTCATGGTTTACCGTGTCAAACGCGGAAGATAAGTCCAGGAGAATCAGTAGGCATGCTTGGTTTTGATCTAGTGCATGTTGGGCGTCGTCAACAATCTGGAGGATCGCTGTTTCTGTGCTATGACCTGCTCTGAAACCTGATTGGTAATCGTCCAGTAGGGAAAAGTTGGTGATGTGTTGGCTCAGTTGGCCTTGCACGCATTTCTCAATTAGTTTGGCAAGTAGATGGATGTTGGTCACTGGACGAAAATTATTCGGATCTGTTGCATCCACTGTAGGTTTTTTGATTATTGGTACGACTTGTCCTGTTTTCAGGCAATCCGGGAGGATCCCTTGTGTTAGCGATGCGTTCATAATTTTGGTCCAGATATCCTTGTTGTATTTGGATAGCTTCCTGTGTCCCTCGTGTTCTTGTTTTTGGCTGCATGTTCTTTCTCCACTTTCCTCCGTTTTTGACTCAGTCTTTGGCTCCAAGAGTTGCTTTCTTACTCTGTCGTTTTTCTGTAAAGACTCCGTTGTTGACCCTGTTGTATCTGCTCTCTCTGTTCTTTTTGAAGAGATTTTTTCCGGACACAAAGGGGAGGGGAGACCCTTTTGTGTGCCGTTGGTGATATTCAGCACTGCCCCTGCATCTTTTACGAAGGAAAATTTGGTATAGATTTTCGGTTGGTCGAAAGTTTTTGGTGATTTCATTGATAGTAACGCCGCTCCCTCTATTTCTGTTTCCCTGTCTAGTTTCACTAGTGCTTCATCCTCCATGTTGTCCAATGCATCCTTTGTGATTGATTTCTCCTGGGCACTGGCAAATACGCTTGTCGGTACTTTAAGGATCTTGTTTTTCTTTTTTCCGATTGTTGATAACTGTTGTAATACTCCGCCTTTCTTTGCCAGACTTCAGATCTGTTTATCTGTTTGTCTGTTGATCTGCCTGAGTCTAAGATGTGTTGTTTGCTGCTAAAGACGCTGATGTAGGGCTCCTGATATAGGGCTGCTTGATTAGTTGATAATTCATGCTATTTGTAACTTAAAGTTTCTAACTTCTGGCTTCTTTTATTTTAGTGCAATCCTGCTTAGTTGGAATTGGTTGGAATTTATCAAACAATTGGGGGCCCTATTTAATTTGGGTTAAATTTAATTTTATTTAACCCTTGGGGCGGGAGAGGATCCACTTCAGCGAGGAGTGGGAGCCGGTGTTGGGTCTGTGGCATTTTTTGGCATCCTCTTGCTTGTGCTGTTCCTGTGACCTACCTAAATACAGTCCAAGCTCGCCTGGAGTTCATCTCAACTGGAGATGAGGTGCTAGCTCACGCAGGAACAGTGTTGGCTGTCAACTGGACACCCCTTGCCGTATGCCTTGCAGCCCACACCACCCTGTCCCACACTCTCCAGTCCGCTCCTCTTGGCCTACCTTCAGCAGCTGGGAGACCGGAGGGCTGGGTACTTGGAGCTGGAGCTAGAAGCTTGGGGCAGGGGCTGGGGCAAGGAGTTGGGTGCTATGGGGAACGCATGGCAGCTGTTCTATAGATTTGGCCATAAGGTGGTTATGGTGATTTGGTAGTTTTCAGCGACCTTCACTTTCTGTGATCTGTGCGGTCAGTGCAAGGGTCATTGCCTTAGGGGGCTACTGCCCTCTGCTGCCCAAGACGAGTAACAGTTATTTGAGAGCACATGGGAGATGGAAACAACACTCTCACCACTCTCGCCACTCACACTGCCTGCCCCGCTCCCCTGACACTTGCCGCCCCTCACCCGCTTCTCACCTCGGGTGCCTCACTCGGACTCTGGGCTCCGGTGAAACCTGAGCCCTGGGTCAGGCTCAGGTGCAGGCTCAGGCTCAAACTCATGACTCATGCTCTTCTCGTAAGTACCACTCACCTCGTCCTGACCTCCCCTGCTTCCCTTACAGCTCCCGCAGCTCTATGCGGCTCCTGCGGGTCCCTGCAGCGATTCGGCAGTTCGGGGCTCAGCGGCTTCAACGGGTCGTTGGCTCTGCGGATCACAATCCTTTCCTGTTTTGCTGCCCCTTGCTTGCCGTTTACTGCTGCCTCCTTCCAACTCACCACGGGGGCCTCAATATTGGCCTATGCATGCAGCCACAAAGGAGACCCGCTAAGAGGGCGATATTGCAGATTTTGACATTAAGCAATTTGTATTTCTTCAAGTCTGACAGCATTCTATACTGATAAACTCATATCTCGTTCTTGGTTTTTCTACAGTTCTAATGTTATATGAATGTTTCCCAGACGATTAGTGCAGAACAGTCACCCTAGTTCAACAATGACTGGGCACATCCGAACATTGGCTCCAAGGTTTCTGTCAACTGGAGGACTTCAAAGAGTGGTGATTATCACCCAATCTTCTATAAACGTACAAGCCTGATTGTTACAAAAATTCCACAGCAGCCTATGGTATGGGTTCTCTATGCTTAGGGCGAACCTGTACCTACCCACCAAACCCTTATAGGATGAAGTGCTGCAATGGTAAGCTGTTTATGTATATCAAAAATCCAGCTGTCACTCCAGAATCACCGCTGGTGGCCCATCCTGCTACAAGGCACCCAGCACTATGTCACCATTTGTAACACTTGTATCATTGCCAAAGCTGACGCCTTGAACTAAGCATGGGCAGAAAATCCGTTCCGCTCGCGGATTTTGCGGATTTTCGGTAAATTCGCAATCCGCGAACTCCCGCGAATTTACCGAAAATCCGCAAATCCGCGAGCGGCGGATTTTTCCGGGGGCAAAAGTTCAAAACTTGCAGCCTGGCCTGTTGTAACTATTTTAGGACGGCGCTGGCAAGCTGCCAGCGCCATCCTAAAATAGTTACTAAGTTAGCTTCAACAGGAAGCTCAATTAGATAAAATAAAGCAGGTGCTCGATTTTATCTATTAGAGCTTCCTGTTGAAGCTAACTTAGTAACTATTTTAGGATGGCGCTGGCAGCTTGCCGGCGCCATCCTAAAATAGTTACAACAGGCCAGGCTGAACTGATCTTTCTCTGACCTTTTATGCACACAAGAGGCATGTGAACTCGCATGGAAGCCCCGCACGTTTGGCCCCGCGCACACACTCACGGTTTGCACCGTCTTCCCGCCATTCACCCACTATGATGGACAGCTCATTCAAGGGACCCCTGCGTCCTTCGGGGCGATTGCATAGTAACACACACATGGGCGCTCGAACTAGTTGATGCTCAAATTCAGTGACTCATTCATTAGCCCAAAAACAATCATGAGCGTCTTCTAGGCTGGACAGGTGTGCCTCTTCCCAAATCTACTGTGGAAAATCAGCTGTGATGCTGGGTAGAGGGCGGCCTTTGCATGGTCCCTCAAACTAGTTGATGCTCAAAATCAGTGACTCATTCATTAGCCCAAAAACAATCATGAGCGTCTTCGAGGCTGGACAGGTGTGCCTCTTCCCAAATATACCGTGGAAAGTCAGCTGTGATGCTGGGTAGAGGCCTTTGCATCCTTGACTTTCATGAGCGCAATCCCCGTGCTGTTCCTGTGACCAGGAGCTTCTTTCTCTTCATATTATTGTGTTCGCACGGGTTGCTGCAAGTTCGCACGAGTTTTGTACAATTTCGCAATTTGCGAAATTGTACAAAACCCTCGCGAACTTGCAGAAACCCGTGCGAACATAAAAAAAAAAAATCCGCAAATTCGCGAGAATTCGCGGATTTTGCGGATTGCGAGTTCGCAAATCCGCAAAATCCGCGAACGCGAGATCCGCAAAATTCGCCCATGCTTACCTTGAACCGCAAGATCTTAAAAACATTGACAGCAGCAAAACTCGTGTGGCAGTCATACCTGTGGATTTCATCACATAGATGCCTCGTTTCATGTGATATGGCACCGTCCTGTTAGTGGTGTATCCTTATTTAAAAGGGGGTCTTTACCCTCTTTGAAGACTCCCCTAACTCCATTGTGATAGCTGCAGGGTTCATGCAACATGTCATTTGTTTCCACAATCCCCCCCTCGAAGTTACTCACTGAGAGGAGCCCAGTGTATTTCCTGCTTATAGAAGGCTTTGTCTGAGAATTTAGGCATCAATGCGTGTTTCTACTCTCAGATTGATAGATAGACTGTACACATCATATCCTGTGATGTCACCTCTCATATTTTAGGATTGTGTTTAGTGGGTAGACTCCATATGGATGGCTGAGTTAACATGTAAAGCAGCTGTGCGCGCAGCTCCTGGTGTTATCCATCCCCTCTACAATGCTGTCATTCACTTTTCTCATTATCTCTTTCAGTGCCTTTGTGGCCAAACAATTGGCTGCCATGAAGAACAAAGCGAAACTGACCATGACCCATTTAGCCAAATCCAGGATATCTTTTAAACACATACAAATGTCAAGTGCAGATCATTGTTAACATTTGAAGTCAGAGATAAAACATTGTTTTCTAAAAAAATACATTATGTTTGCAGAGCCCAATTAAACTTTGACCCTGGTTCATAGGACTCTTCCTTGAATACTTGACATCATGGCAGCATGCTCGCGCTCAAGACCATTGGAAATATATCTGGTCTTCCAAGAAGTCCTTTTAAATCTTTGGCTGCCTACACAAGCAATGCTGTGCGTCCAGTGGACGCTGGTGACAATTCCGGGCCATTCCGGGATGTGAACAAGTGAGGAGAACAGAGCACTGATAGACTGGCTTGACTCTGTACCTCATGAGCACCTGGGTACCACGGTCGCATATCCATCCTCTACATTGTTCCACCTTTTCCTCTTTTGTTTTCAAACCGACCTCCTGCCTTTAGGACAGACTTTGAGGATACTGTCATGACAACCTGTTCTGGGTCAGCAGTATCCTTGTCTCCACTGGACGGGTCCTAGTCCCCATTTGTGGCCATAATCCTGGAACTGTCAAGTAGTTAGGCTTTGCCTTCACACTGTGCTATGTTAGCATGAGCTTATTAGAAGTTTAAACGCCATTTTCCTTTTCTGCAGCCTCTGAACACAACTCATTTTGTTATTAAAGCTTTTAGCCTAGTAGAATATTTTGCTTCACACGAGAATAATATGTTTGCTTATAATATCAGCCTTGCTTGGTAAGCTATGTCTGAACATTGAGTGCCGAGGCCTTCAAGGTTATTTCAACACAAAGCTTGTTGTTCGGTTTGATCAGCGCACGGTCTAGACATAATACATATGCAGCTGTGGCCAACTCTGGGTTTTTAGCACATTTAATAATGCACTGTGCAGAGCATGCACACACACTTGATGAAGATTTGCATGCAGAGAGTTGGTGCAGAAGATAATGTGATCCCTTTCTGCTAAGACCAGAGGTATGGGCCTGCCCTTCTAAAACCCAAAGAGACCTTCTGTATATATAATGTAATATACTAGCAAGGGAGGGTAAACTGAAGTTCTATTTAGACCTTTTTCATTTAGCATTTTAACATGCTTTCACCCTTTATATTTTATGGTAACTATGCTGCTAACCTTGTTCCTTATAATATGTTTGCTTGTATTAACTAAGATACTGCGCTTGAGAACACTGCATTAGAAATAAATATTTCAAACTTGCATGTGTCCTCATTTACTCCTCGTTCTGGATTGATATGTTAGTATAACGAAAGAGTGTTCATGTGATCCACGTTACCTGAGGTGTTCTAAGTCCATGTTCTGGGCTGTCTAATCATTGGGGGTGTGTAAGAACCAATGAGACACTGATTGCTAGTCTGGTAGGGGTTTTTGGACACATGGGTGAGTTTTGGCACACCCTAATTCACTGGGGTTCCGAGTCTCCATGCCCAGTTCTGTGTAGGAGCAGAATCCCTGTGACAGAACCACTTGATTGAAATGTTCTGACGTGAATTCTGGTCATAAGCAATCCAGCAAGACAATGGCTTGCATCATAAATCCTGGTTGCTATCTTAAACCTAATTTCTCACATGTCTTACTGCTCTTGTGTGATCCAGGCAGACACAGGAGCCATCTTGGGCAACATTGTATACATACCAGAATCCTCATACTGCCTTTCCTCATAATACCTTTTTGGTAGATGCAGTTGAATGATGGCTGTATACCACCTTGCATTAAAAAGATAACATACTGTTGCTTTCTGCATCTCTGCAGTTTCCCTGATTGGGAGGTTGCAACAGTAGACACTTCCCAATAGTCCTGATTATAGGGACGGCTGAAGTCACTCATTCCACAATCCTCTTCCAGTGGCGAACATTCTTCCATTCAGTTGCCTTCTTCACTTCCCTGATCTAACAGCATTCTGGGTCCATGTGGTGGGGAATTACTCATGGGAGTAGCACCCTTGTCATTGGTAGCATTCTCTCAACAGCCCACAGTAAAGTTTGCCCAGTCCATGCAGGTAACAGAGGTGGGGCGGCGGGGACAATGCCGAAGAAAAATTTAATAAATAATTCATTTTCCCTCAGCACGTCTCTCAAAATACCCCCTTACCCGGCTCCACCGTCCCAATAATGTTTGCTGCACAGACCATGGCTGAGTAAAGTTTCCATACTTTAAACACATAGCATTTGCATTTTTTTGTATACTTTTTGGCTGCAGTTACGCCACATAACACTAATCATAGTTTTTCATAACGACTGTGGAGATAGTGAGTCTGGTTCTGCTCCTTCACCAGGGCCGGACTGGCCATATCGCGCTCATCTAGCATTTCCACAGGAGGCTGGAAGGGCGGGGTTCCAGTTTTACAGTGGTGGGGGCCAACTTTGTTTCTTGGGGGTAGTTTTGCAGCAGTGCTACAATTGCAGCCCCCATTAACAAAAGCAGCAAGCAAGTGTTTCTAACCTCCTTGGGCCAGGTGGTGCTTCCCCAGGGGCTGGTCTGAGAAAATTGCCAGGGCTGCTTTGGGATCCAAGTCTGGCCCTGTCCTTCTCCTCTTTTGACTTACCTCTAAGTATGTTCTTGATAATCAGGGACATCCCTCTGTCATCACAGCTTAACAGACCTATTTTATTGACCTATTTAATTTCTTTGTCTTCGATTATAGTGCTATAATGTGTGTGGGAAGAAGTATTTATGAGTCATCTACTGGAGTAGTCTTCCTTTGGCATGTGCTTGGATTTCAGAATGACAGTCTTGGTCTTGTGTGACTAAGTTGTCAAGCATTGCCTTCCTTCCTTTCATAAGTCAATGCTACACACAATTAGCAGCCACCACAGAGGTTTCCAGCCCAGTTATGTGGGAAAACTGGCTCTGATTGCCAAAGTGGAAACTGGCAAAGTATACCAACATTTCTCAAAGTCCTTTTTGAAACTTTTGTAACATAAAATCTTACTTTGCAAGGAATTAAGTTTTACTAATTAGAAAAACGTCAGTGAATGAAATTATGAATGCCTTTCTAACGTGATCTTAGAACAAAAGCTTTTCTTCCATGCCTGAGCAGTGAATGAACCCCATGGGTAGCCTTTTCAAATGCAAACTGAAAAGACCCAAAGGCCCATGCAGCAACAGAACCATTATTTTTTATGATAACATTTACCTTGAAACTCGATACCATTTATGCTCATATCGTCATTTTGCCAGCGGCCCTTTCTCTTAAGGAACACTTAGGTGGACTTACTTGAAGCCAGACTTCATGCTTCACATGTCAAAATGAATCAGATTTAACAATTCAAAGCCAGGTTTTATCTGCACTGTTTACTAGTCTGAGAGCCTCTTTGTGATGTTTTCACCCCACAAGTGGGAGGCTTAAAGTGCCACAGTGTCTCACATTGGGTATATGCCACATGCTCAGTCTTTCCAAATGTATGCCCTGGACTTACCCAAACGTTAAACATTTTAGTTAGTGTTTCACAATGAGCTGCGTGTTTCAAGAGAGAAAACATTGCCCAGAGCTCAAGGAATGCCAGAAAGCTAGGCCCATTAAATGAAGAAAATGAAGGTGGATGGACAGGTCAAAAGCATATTTTCCTATGTTTATCCTCAGGCCCAGACTCGGGAACCCAAAGCAACCTTGGTGAAAATGCTGGAATCAGCCCCTGCCTTCATCTCCTCGCTCTGTCTCTCGCTTTCCATCCATCCATTCTCTTGCCTCCTCTTTTCTCCCTCTTCTCCTTCTCTGGTAGTTTCCTCTGTACTTTTTCCTACAATCCCTCTCTTTCTCTCTCTCTCTTTAAGCATCCTGTGCCTGCTGCAGTTAATCTCAAGGAGCTGAGGAAATTAACAAAGGAACCAGGAGCAGCCCTGGGCTTTCGAAACCAGCCTCCAGTGGGTCCATCCAACCAGGGAGATGCCTTGTGGAATAAAAGGCCGGTCCGTCCCTGTTTAGCATTATGGTGTTTGTTTCCCGGTTCTAACTTGATGTGTCTTGCAGCATTGCTAGTCAATAAAGGTTCATCGCTGTAAAAGATGACCTATCCATACTGAGTCAATCCAATACTCCCTCTTCCTAGTTGTGTACAAGGCAGGCCTCGGACCAATGCAAGGCTAGGCCATCATGTTTACATAGAATAGGGACTGAGGAATTCACATTGCTCAAAAATCAATTGCAGTGATTGGGACCAAGGCCTGGAACCAACTCCCCAATCACCTATGCTTCATCCAGCCAGAAACCCTTTTTAGTAAAGCTCTGAAAACCTCGATCTTTACGGCCCACGATGCTCTATGCAGAGCACTCATCTAAATCATTTCCCAGTCTCAGTCATCCTGGGTCCAATTCATAGAACTAACTTAAGACAAAATCCTAAACTTACTACTTTTGGTATTCACAGAAGTTAGGATTTTGTCTTAAGTTTGTCTAAAGACAGACTTAAGACAGACTTAAGTTAGAATTTTGTCTTAAGTCTGTCTTAAGTCTGTCTTAAGACAAACTTAAGACAAAATCCTGAGGGGCTTATTATCAAGAAAGGGCGTTCCATTATCGCCGCTTTTATCGGCAGGAAACTGCTGATAAAGCTGCGATAATGGGCTTGATAATGTGCTCTGTGGAATTCCAATCGAAGCCCATGTTAGATGTCTTCACATCTAACATGGGCTTCGATTGGAAATCATAGAGCATATTATCAAGCCCATTATCGCCGCTTTATCGGCAGTGTCCTGCTGATAAAAGCGGCGATAATGGAATGCCCTTTCTTGATAATATGCCCCTAACTTCAGTGAATACCAAAAGTAGTAAGTTTGGGATTTTGTCTTAAGTTAGTTCTGTGAATCGGGCCCTCAGTCTGTTAGTGATCCGCTTAGCGCAATGATGCTCCTCGGAGTGAAAGCTGTGCTTTACAAATACCTTATAACATAACATAACATTTTTCATAAGGCCTGTGATCTGGAACGGGGACAAGTGGGCCTTTGCATTGTACTCACCAAATGCTTATTGGTGACCCCTTTTTTGTAGCTGAGTAATGTGGACCCTTTATTAGCATTAGGTCAGAGTCAACTCCTTAATTTTTTTTTTGTTATCTTCCCCCGTCTCCTAAATGTGTCAAAATCTATCCATTCTGAGAAATGCGGTTGTGCACTCGGTCAGTTGACACACTTTATTTCAAACAAAATGCTCTATGTACGTCCCTAAATTGTAATTTACCTACTAAAGTGGAAACATTCAGGGATATCAGTGATACAGCAGACAGGCTGACGCTTAAGCCTGTCATTGCGAGCAGCCTTGTTAATTGCAATCTATGCAGAACTTTTTGTTACCACACATTTCGCAATTATGAGTTTAGAGATAAATGTTGACAGGTTGCACCTCCCGGTATTTATTGCAAGGAAAATGCCTGGTATGTACTGGAACATGCATAGTGCCCACACCGCCAGCGCTCGCTCCACATTGAGCCCCATACCACTTTCATACCAAGGAGACTCATGAGACAGAATTGTGGGAAACGGTGATGCAGGTTTATTTTGCATAAAAAGTAGCAGATAAGGTGGGTCATCTTACAGGCGATCCAATGCGGCAGCCCCTAGCTGACCCGCATGCCTAATTAGCCATCTTGCACGGTAAGTCGATGCTCTTGACGGTGCAATACGTTAATAATTTATTTCGTTCTACTCCCGCCCCCCCTGTCAGGGCGGAGCGATGAGGCACACCCCCGGTCGGTTTAGGCCCCCCGACCGCCCGAAGGACTAACGGGGCGCCGACGCTGTTTCCTGGAACCCCCTCGGCTCCAGGTTCTTGGCTCAGGCACCCCTACTGTGCCAGGCAGAGGTATTGACTGTCTCCTTCTGCCGCAGAGGTACCCTTACTGTCCATCTGCTTCCAGATCGCCCTGTGACTCCGCCTGCAACACAAAACAGACCATTAGTTGTTCACAATTCGCCTGCCGCTCTGCTGCTGGGTCAGGGCCAGGGTGGGAACAGCGCAGAGCAGCCCAGGAAACGCGGCAGGAAAAGACCGAGCAATGCAAGCTCTGCTAGTTATAGGCCCGTGAGTCCGCCTCCCGCTCGGCTCAGTCTCGCCACTCATTGGCCGTTAGCAAAGGGGCGGCTCCCGGGCCGGCGCGCTATTGTTTTGCTCCCGCGGCATGTGGCACTAAGACGCTGTCTCGCGTTATCTCCCCTTCGCGTCGCGCGGCCAGCGGCATAGTGCCCACACCGCCAGCGCTCGCTCCACATTGAGCCCCATACCACTTTCATACCAAGGAGACTCATGAGACAGAATTGTGGGAAACGGTTGTGCAGGTTTATTTTGCATAACAAGTAGCAGATAAGGTGGGTCATCTTACAGGCGATCCAATGCGGCAGCCCCTCGCTGACCCGCATGCCTAATTAGCCATCTTGCACGGTAAGTCGATGCTCTTGATGGTGCAATACGTTAATACTTTATTTCGTTCTACTCCCGCCCCCCCTGTCAGGGCGGAGCGATGAGGCACACCCCCGGTCGGTTTAGGCCCCCCGACCGCCCGAAGGACTAACGGGGCGCCGACGCTGTTTCCTGGAACCCCCTCGGCTCCAGGTTCTTGGCTCAGGCACCCCTACTGTGCCAGGCAGAGGTATTGACTGTCTCCTTCTGCCGCAGAGGTACCCTTACTGTCCATCTGCTTCCAGATCGCCCTGTACTCCACCACAGCTCTGGAGGAGGCCCCCGTCGATGACAGAGCCCCCCCACCACCTAGTTACCTTGTTACCTAGTGCCCTCAAGATCATTGGCACCCTGCTGCTGCCAGAGCTTCCTGTAAGTCAAGGAGGAAAACATCCATCCCAATACCAGACAAGTGAACCCCATCTCTTTCATAGTAGCCCACCGTCCTGTCCTGTATCAGCGCATGCCTAATAAACCCTAGGCCCCTCCTCTCCATGAATTTTGCATAGCCCTGTTCACCCTCCTCCTGCCTTGCTCGATGGCAAGGGGTGACCGCGCTCCTCTCCAGGCCCTGCGGGGGACAATCTCCGACCATATAAATTCAGTGGCCCCCAGTTCGTTAGTTATCTCGGTTACATCCCGCTGCATGGCATCCACTAATGCTCTCCTCCCCATTGTCACCAGATCATTCCCTCCCAGGTGTATCACGAGGATGTAGGGAGACCCCCCCCCGTGCTGACAAACATTGGTCCAGTTTGCGCCTCAGCTGACCAGCACAATGGATTAGCAGTCCATCGCCTTAACCACTCGGTCACCTCGTTAATTTAAGCCCATTATTCAGATGCTTAAGCCTGATAGTGACCATTGCATTTTGGGTGAGTGATTTAGTCTCTCCTCCTTTACTAAGCCTTTAGGTGCGCTGCTAGTAGACCCGATACGTATTACCTAATACTGGTACATAACGTCTGCAGTCACTGTGCACTACCTTCAATCCACCGCACACAACGCCATGCATGTACCACCAGGCCCTCACCTCCCAAGTGGTTGGTCTGGTGCTCAGAGTCAGGCTAACACAACTTCCAAGTTTTGGGTTAACCTTAAATAAATGCGCCCGGAGATCATGCAAGGGAAATACTTGGGATAAGTACATTTTAGCATGCTTCATATGACATGTGCACCAGTTACATTACCAATGAACGCCTCCATTTGTGGTAAGCACGAGGAGATTAGGTGATTGGCCCAGAATCACATGATAATGAGCCCACGTGGAGGCTCGAAGGACCGTGCAATAATGACAATGTCAAGAAGATGAAACCCCGTGTTGGTTCTAATACAAGAATATTTCTGCCCGTAACCGTCAATGTCATTCCCAGTTCTCAGTTTAAAGTGTTTGCCATTATTGCAGTGCTTTCCTTGTACCTGTGTTTGGTACTCTTTGGTGCATGCCACGCCACTTCTCTTATAACACACTGTTTGCTATTTCTCACGTGTTGTTTACCTTTGCACTTGCACAAGTGCCAACTTGTCTGTTTTTGTAGGTTTTCCCCTGTCATTTACTGCAAAGTTTCTTGCCCGTCATTTTCTGTACCTATTGAGCCCCACTCAGGGTGACGTGTTTGCCGACCATGCATGGCATAATCGCTTTGCTGCACTCCCTTCGCCTGCCCAAAATAATAGGGGTACTGTCAACTCCCGGGGTTCTAAGCATTTATGATTACCCCAGTTTGAAATTTAACACTCAGAAATTCGCTTTCTGGTTCTTCTCAGAGTGAATGATATCAATTGGGGGAGGAGTCTTCATTGTGGATCATTCAGAATTCTCTGGTGTAACACAGTGCTTAGCCTGGTGATTGATAAAGCGGATTTGATATGTGTTGAGGTCAGGAAAATCATACCCACCCATTGTGTGCTTAAGTACAGCCTGGGTAGCTGTTTCGTCCCAGGAGGAAGTGTCTGCCTACAGTTCTAGTAGATTATATGTTGAAAGAATTTGTTGGTTAGTATGTGAACAAACCATTGGAAACAATACACCTTTGCTAGCGCTAACTTTGTCTACGGGGACACGCCAAGGCAGTTCCATATGGCATTGGCTTATTTACATGAACACTCACTTGTTTAGCATTAATCCTAACTCCGATGCCGGGGTGTCTACGCCAGTCCGCATACTGCCAAGGTTTAAGGTTGCTATGTGTGAGATTTTATAATTTGAGTGTAATTATGAGTGACAGACGCTTTCTCGTACGTAAAATCAAGCAGTGAAGACAAGGGAAACAGCAGCTGCTCAGCAAGGGATCGTATTTATCGGATCATTATGACTTGTGCCATAGCATATACACCGTTTGTAGGCTTGCATATTCACACATCATTCACACAGAAACATAATATTTCCGCAATGGACAACCAGTGAAATTTGTCCAAGAAAGTAAAGTGGTGTGCTTTGAAATTCACCACCGTAGCTGTAATAATTTTCACAGTGAATGTTCTAGCAAATCCCTGCCAGGTCAAACTTGGAATAGTTGAAGCACAGCATAACTGGTATGTTTTACAGTCGGATTGTTATTCCTGACCCTGTCTCCGTGCTCCGTACCGCAGCAAGTAGCTACTCCCTGCACGCTCCTACGCATGTGGCCCCTACTGCATCGCTCCCGGGAAGCAAGTGTCCGGAATGGTGTCCTGGCAAATCACTGCACGGTCATTACCTGGAATGGTTATAGCATGGCCTGGCAGATGCACCTCACCGGTAGTGGTACTCCTATCCCTTGTAACCCTCGCTGTCTCATGTAACCCATCATGTATACTGCTGAAATTACCCACTTACGCAATGTATGTCCATGTATCGTGTGCATGTTACCTCCAAGCGCTCTGCCATCCTGCCTTGGAAAGAGTAGTGCTGTGGAAATGAAATAGGGCTAATCAAATCGCTATATGGGTAAATACAGGGCCAGAAAAAGACATCTGGCAATCTTACAGTGCCTGCACTATATCTCGAGTGAACAAAGTCACATGCATGCCTCTTACCAGTCCCTGTGGGGTATTTGCCCTTTATTGCAGTATCATCCTTGCACCCGAGTGTGGTACTCTTTTGTAACTTGCCCACGTCACTTTCCACTTTTCACCTGTCATTTACTGTTCCTATTGTGAAGCGCTCTCACGCCTTCGGGTAAAGTCTGCGCTATATCAAACGCCTAAATAATTAAATGAATGAAAGCTGACTTCAAGCAATTGAAAGAATGCCCACTCAGGAGGACGTGTTTGCCGACCATGCACGCAAGTGGCTGTGACTCCTGGTAGAGCACTTGGTTTCAGGATCCAAACTAACTATCATAGTTGAAACATATATGCGCTAAAACAATTACTTCTCTGTAAGAGGCTGTCCTGCGCCTGGCAGGTCCATCTGGATAATGATGAAAACTGCAGTGAACACTCATTTAACGTGATCCCTGTGGTGAGCCTCCTTGGCAAAACACCAGCCATATGTAGTGCTGTTTCAAGAGTTTAAAACGCCGCTTGGTGCTTCTGTCCATGAATTATTTGGCCATTCGCTTCTGACACTCGATCAGTTTCAGACTATATAACTTAAACGTTACAACTCGCTTTGCAGGTCAGGCAGAACAGGGCAGCGCCCGAACAACAAATTGTGAAAAAAAAAAAACTTCTTGCAAATACAATAATTTAATTTGCACGTATTGCCCAAATCACCTCAGGCCCACAGAACATCAGTCTTGGTGGTCTGCTAGCTGGAGGCTTCAATGGATATGGCAAAACGCATGGCCGGTAATCGCGGCCGGATCTGGCACCACCCCATAGCAGCCTCGCGGACTTCGCTGTCGAGCGCTCTGCAGGAGGCTAGTTGGAAGCCACATACCTTAGACACGATCGCCGACGTTAACACGACGCGAGGCAACAGCGGATCAGCCGCATCCTGCTCATGGCAGATGCATTATGGGCTTTACCAATAATATACAGGACTTGCCGCTTGCACAGGACTTGCCGCTCGCACATTTGCCCAACTTTGACCGTATCCATCCCTCCAATCACCGTTTCGTGCGCGCCGTTGGAGCCCAGAAGTACGAGTCCCAGAATACGCAACACAATGGAGGGAGAACCCGTATCGAAGGGAAGGCCCAAAAGAGTAACAAAGACCCAGCAATGCCGCATGGCCGGTAATGGCGGCCGGATATGGCAAAACGCGTGGCCGGTAATAGCGGCCGGATCTGGCACCACCCCAAAGCCAGTCCTGTCAAGTATCACGCAACGGAAGCGACACTGACGCATTTCAGTGTGGTGGTCCGCATCACCGCACTGAAATGTGAAGTCACGCATAATAGAGCTTCCTGGGATGTCGAGGAACTCTAGTATATCACCATAATCAAGAACTGAAACTGGAGCGCAGCACGTGCCGATTCCAGCTCTAGCAGCCGTCAAGAACGTAGGCTGCGTCAGAGGACGTACCCCCTACTCCCCCTCAAACACACACAATGTGGGCCAGGGCATGTATTCGGATACAAAGAAAACAGCCATGAGTCAGTGTGGCCACATTCATTGGCTACTACGTAGCCTGGGGTGAGGTTAGTGACACACGGTTTCTTGTGAATCTGAAATTGATGCCTGCCTCCTACACGCAAGTTGACAGATAACAATAATCGCCCATATATCTCCAATTGTATTGGAGCACTTTACATTACATGTGCACCCGTTACGTTACATATGAACACATCCATTTGTGGTAGCACGAGGAGATTAAGCGATTGCCCAGAATCACATGCGGATCGCACCTTATCTACATCTCATTGCCCATGAGTATGATGGCGACCCTCCACTGCCAACCTGTGAGTACTCATTAGCTCTCCCTCAGTTTCCAGGCTCGGATTTTCCACATGGGGGCCACACATCCCTGCAGTGGACACATCAACTCGCTGAGCCACCACACCCTGGGAGAATGAAGGCGGAGTGGGCCCGCCATGACGTTCCCGCTATCGGGGGGTCATGCACGAAACCTTGCAGTGACGGGCAGATGTGTTCCATTCTAAGCACCCTTCAGTGTGTTAATTCAAACCCCCCCGTCCTTTCAGTAGCACCTTCACCCTTGTGTGGGGTTTCTCCGTGCTTCCTCATAAGCAGATTACTCTGCACTTCTGAGAAATGCGGTTGTGCACTCGGTCAGTTGACACACTTTATTTCAAACAAAATGCTCTATGTACGTCCCTAAATTGTAATTTACCTACTAAAGTGGAAACATTCAGGGATATCAGTGATACAGCAGACAGGCTGACGCTTAAGCCTGTCATTGCGAGCCGCCTTGTTAATTGCAATCTATGCAGAACTTTTTGTTACCACACATTTCGCAATTATGAGTTTAGTGATAAATGTTGACAGGTTGCACCTCCCGGTATTTATTGCAAGGAAAATGCCTGGTATGTACTGGAACATGCAGAGTTTGTTGCGGTAAGCACTACATTATGCATTGTTTTCCCCAAAAACGTATAATTGAGTAGTATATTTCACACTTGATAAATTCTGGCGTGGCTGCTCATAATATGGGCCCTATAGACTTTTAAGCAAAAAGGGCAGGGATTCTCAACCTTCCCGAGCAAATTAAAAGTACGGTATCCAAAACATAGTTTCAAAAATATGAGCATTCAGGTTTTTAAACAATTTTTCCATGGCATCTTTTGTAAATGTAGCTGCAATCTATACGTTGTAATACACACAACACACAGTTATCAAAACCTAATTATTGTCCTACAGTGCTAACTTATCAAAAATAATTCTTCTTAACTCCATACGATCTTAAACAGCTTCGACTTGTATTATGCTTTAACTGACTTCAAGCTGTTTTTTTGGTAAAACACTCACAAATTAAAAAAAGAATTTCTTTTATGTTGGCCTTAGAAGTTAGGGTTGGTCCACATATTTAAAATCTCAAATTGGTTTCACAGCTTGAAACAGCATTGCTTTAAATGGTTAGAAAAGCAATTTGTTAAGATTATCTTAAAGGTCTTCTTTTCTTTAGAGCTCTTGGGATCAGACAGAAAGTACTGCTTTGTAATCTAAAGGCTATTAAACTCGTGGGACAATGTGAACTAATATTCTTAATTTAACCAGTTCTACAAAAATAAGCTCCATTAATCCATATTAGCACTGAAAATGGGAAAATACAAGTTTCCCGAATATATCTCACATATTAACCATTACATTGTACGAATCAGTACAGTGATAAGAACAAACATTTTAATATTAAAACACAAAGATTAGAAGGAATCGTGCATTTGTGAAGCACACATTCACCCTTGGTCCTCTTCATGGTGAAATTACAGTTATTTATTGTTACCCAAACCAATGGTACCTATTTCATTGACCTCTGGAGGTTAAAAGGCAGAATGGATCCAACATAACTTGAGATCAAACAAAGTTCATGGGAGAAAAAGCCTTAGTTCATTGAGCCACCAGTCTGAAAAATAATGCTGCAATAAAGTGATCAGTAGCTAATATAACCCACAAGATGGAAAGCCACCCAGAGATATGTATCTGTGAGAAAACCATGACAGGAGGTGAAATAATTAATCTGGAATTATTCACATGTGTGAGATGGCCAGATCTCTTATCTGACAACCGTATTGGCAATGCTGCCCTATTATCTAACAGTCATAACTTGTCATAGAACCTCATTACAAGCCCTGTTGTAATGCGGATGATCCCAATGAGGCTGGTGAGAGGAGCTGGTTGAGTTCTGTAACTACCATTACTGGTCCCTTCGGGATAACGAGATCTAGAGCCTTTCACCTAAATATTTGGGCAGTAAAACTACAAGGAAATATAAGAAATAACTGGGGAAATTAACTTGGGGGCATATTATCAAGAAAGGGCGTTACGGAGGAGGAGCTACGACACCAACCAAGATGGCCGCATAGTCTCCCGGCTCCGCTGACCTCCGTCCTACGCTCTACTATCCTGTCATCTATCCTGATCTCCCGCCCCGGATCCGTGAGTGTGACCCGATTTGCACTCCGATGATGTGATCCCGGAGTTTCTCCGACATCGTGGAGCGGAGTAACGCCGAGGACCGATTTGAGGCCTAACCCAGCCGAGAAGCCGGGGTCTCGAGTGCTGGCCTAGTTGAACAACAACGGACTGTTGAATGTGGTTGGGTCCGGTCTCTGGAACATTCGGAATTTTGGGATTGCTCTGCTGCCATCTGCTGCCTGGTGTTCTATCGGAGGTGAGGTGACGAGTGACGCACGGTGCTGTGTTGCGGGGGTCCCGGCACTCATATCGCCGGTGCCCCTTGGGTTGGAATCTCACTACGCGCTACTGCACGCTACCAATCTGTCCCTCATGGCTCATTCCTGCTCCGCCTCATCTTCCCCCGGAGAAGGCGCCTCTCCTGTGGGGAACACCATGCCTGAGGAAAAATGGAGGTTGATGGAGCCGGCTCAAAGTGGCCCGTCCTTGCAGATGGTGCTGGAGACCCTTGTGGCACTTCAGGAGACTGTTAAAGCCCAGACCTGCAGCCTGTTGTTGGCGGCGGATGAAATCAAAGGATTGAGACGGGATCCTGACTTGACGCTTGAGACCCGGCGGCCAGCCCGCCTTTCGATTGACGCCCCGGGGGCGTACTTAGACCCGGCGCTGGAAGCTGTATTTGCCCCTATCGCAGTGGAGCTACCCGAAAGTACTGTGCTTGGTGACTCAATTAACCCGTTGGAATCCCCGGTTTTGCAACTGTCAAAACATTTACATGCTGTCCCCATTTCGGATCCTTTCAATTGGTACCGTGAACTGTTTTGGACTGTGTCGACCCCCCTCCCCAGTCGGTCTATCAAGATGGCGGATGGGATAATGCCTGGCTTCGGAGAGGGGGAGGGCCATCGTTGGTACCAGCCGACTACTTTGGGACCTGACATTCTTTTTTCATCTGTGGACCCCTGTCCTGCTAACTTCTGTGTACCTTTTGACATTTTGAGGATGGGGCTTTCTTCCCCTGAAGGACTCAGCGAATTTAATCGACGGGGCCAAGGCTGAGATTGCTGTCTGGGTTGTTTATTGTGGTATTATGGTTAACGGGATTGTTTTATTGAATTAACGGAGTCCGGGGCGGGGTTGGTTAGGACGGGGGCGAGAGACCGGGAGTGCGTTGAACAAAGCCCTCCTCCATTTCCCCTCTTCGGGTGAGGTTTAGTTTCTTTTCCTTTTTTCCCTGTTTCTTCTATATTTCGGGTTTCGGTTCTTGGGCGACAGGCACGCTGCTAGGGGGGTAGGCCGTAGACATCTGCAGGGGTGCAGGGTGGGGGGCTGGGGGATGGGAGTTTTGTTTTTTCTTTGTTTCTATGGCCTTTTTTCTCTTCTTATCCTTCTTTGGCCTTTTCTTTTCTCCTTTTCCGGGTCAGCGTCTGGAATACTGAATGCACTGGCACACTTCCATTACATGAGCATTTAAGCAGTAGTGATGCATGATAGCTTTTATAATGAAAATGGAACAATAACTTCACTTCCACCAGCACACGTTTATTGTATTTGCATTTATAACAAGTTTTGACATAGATATAATTACCCCCAGTGATGTCAGCATTTGGAGGCTATATTCATAACGTATTTTACAAGGGTTTTGACAAACAGAAAACGACAAAGCGTTCTGAAGCACAATTTAAATACAGGGGACCCACATCAAATGGCATTCCATGATATATCCAGGGTGGGAACAGCGCAGAGCAGTCAGGAAACGCGGCGAGAAAAGACCGAGTAAAGCCAAGCTGTTCTTGATAAAGGCCCGTGGGTCCGCCTCCCGCTCTTCAAGCTCACCATTCATTGGCCGTTCATAAAGGGGGCGGCACCCGGGCCGGCGCGCTATCGTTTTACTCGCGCGGCATGTGGCACTAAGACGCTGACTCGCGTTATCTCCCCTTCGCGTTGCGCGGCCAGCGGCATAGTGCCCACACCGCCAGCGCTCGCTCCACCTTGCACCCCATACACTTACATACCAAGGAGACTCATGAGACATAGTTGTGGAAAACGGTGGTGCAGGTTTATTTGCATAACAGGTAGCAGATAAGGTGGGTCATCTTACAGGCGATCCAATGTGGCAGCCCCTCGCTGACCCGCATGCCTAATTAGCCATCTTGCACGGTAAGTCGATGCTCTTGACGGTGCAATACGTTAATACTTTATTTCGTTTACTCCCGCCCCCCCTGTCAGGGCGGAGCGATGAGGCACACCCCCGGTCGGTTCAGGCCCCCCGACCGCCCGAAGGACTAACGGGGCGCCGACGCTGTTTCCTGGAACCCCCTCGGCTCCAGGTTCTTGGCTCAGGCACCCCTACTGTGCCAGGCAGAGGTATTGACTGTCTCCTTCTGCCGCAGAGGTACCCTTACTGTCCATCTGCTTCCAGATCGCCCTGTACTAATGCTTTAAATCACTGCCACTGAACTGGTCCCTGCAGGAGGGACAGAATAAGCGCCTGTTCCCCGAAATATACGATTCAAATTAACCACTAAAAAGCGCCTACTGAAAGCCCTTAGCACCCACCGGCACAGATTTAGCACTACAACTGGCCCTTCCTGCCTAACGTATTTTAGGCTGGAATGAAGATACTCGAAGCCTACCAGACAGCTTTTGTTTGTGCAAATGTAATAGTCATTTTAACAAAAACTGTGTTGGCTGTAATGGCAGTGCACTACCATACTATGCTTTATTCTGCTCTACAACACTCCACTTGCTACCCCAGGCTATGCCACGGCCTCGCTAGTTCCCAATTGTTATGATCAGTCCACGTAGCCACTGCGTCGTTTCGATTAGTACTCTAGAATTATATTTTGTGTTTCCTGCCTTCTAATACCTCACAAGCGTGAAACCTTCATTACAAACGTGAGTACGGTAAAATTGTGCGGGAACTACCGAACATTGCAGAGGAAATAGGTTAGAGGGAGACCCGAGGAGGCTCGACAAGTAAATATGTTACCCTCTTCCCGCCCTGAATTCTCACACAGTGGAATAAAATCGAGCATGATTGCGCCTTTGAGAGCCGAAGCGCCTGAGACCGGCCTGTACAGCTCGCGCTGCAAGGCGCTCTCATTTGGACATGGAGTTATCCATTCAAAACCGCTGACGATTGCATGCCTGCGTATCATAAGTGTGTGCTGAACTTGGTGCTGGGGAGAAAACATTGACCCTGCTTTAGCATTCGGTGATTTTTCTCCGTCAGCTCCAGAGCTTGATGAGCCAGGTGGCGATGGATTAAATGTCAATGTTGCCAATATTGCCTCTCAATAAATGGACTCTCTAGCTCTCAGGGGAAAAGCACAGGAATATAAAAGTATCTGTGCAGGGCAGCTATTAACCGGGCCGAACCGCCCGACCTTTGGAAGCGAGCACTTATGCAAATGATGCTTTTCTGCTGTTTTTTATTTATTTATTTTTAAAAAAGAGCATCTCCGTCCGTAACGCAGAAACTCGCTGTTCGCGCGGCTTTCCAGAACTGACACCCGACACGGAAAGCCCATTGCTTAGACCCTTTTGCTTGCTCGCCCCAACGGGCCAAGACCCCGCGCCATTCTGCCGTGGACACTCGGAGACAAAGGTAACTAACCTACGTCTGGACGCAACGTCGTCAGAGCTTCTGACCCCCAACTCGGGTTGACCTCCGGACCTCTACTCTACCCGCTTGCCCGACAGTTGAACCTCCCTCAACCGCCCGATCCCACGCTCTTATGAGGCGCGCCCGCCCGCACATACGACTAGCGGGGCTACCTCCCCCTCCCCCCGTGGTACTTACCACTGGGGCCACGTGCAACCTGGTCATACCCAGGGACATGGCTGGGGGGGAGGCAGGAGAGCGGCACATACCTTCCTTTGCAGGAGAAAAAGGCTCGATGACCCGACGTGAAAACAGGGCAGAGGCGGGCTCGACGACACAACGTGAAAACAGCGCAGAGCAGCCCAGGAAACGTGGCAGGAAAAGACCGAGCAATGCAAGCTCTGCTAGTTATAGGCCCGTGAGTCCGCCTCCCGCTCGGCTCAGTCTCGCCACTCATTGGCCGTTAGCAAAGGGGCGGCTCCCGGGCCGGCGCGCTATTGTTTTGCTCCCGCGGCATGTGGCACTAAGACGCTGTCTCGCGTTATCTCCCCTTCGCGTCGCGCGGCCAGCGGCAGAGTTTGTTGCGGTAAGCACTACATTATGCATTGTTTTCCCCAAAAACGTATAATTGAGTAGTATATTTCACACTTGATAAATTCTGGCGTGGCTGCTCATAATATGGGCCCTATAGACTTTTAAGCAAAAAGGGCAGGGATTCTCAACCTTCCCGAGCAAATTAAAAGTACGGTATCCAAAACATAGTTTCAAAAATATGAGCATTCAGGTTTTTAAACTATTTTTCCATGGCATCTTTTGTAAATGTAGCTGCAATCTATACGTTGTAATACACACAACACACAGTTATCAAAACCTAATTATTGTCCTACAGTGCTAACTTATCAAAAATAATTCTTCTTAACTCCATACGATCTTAAACAGCTTCGACTTGTATTATGCTTTAACTGACTTCAAGCTGTTTTTTTGGTAAAACACTCACAAATTAAAAAAAGAATTTCTTTTATGTTGGCCTTAGAAGTTAGGGTTGGTCCACATATTTAAAATCTCAAATTGGTTTCACAGCTTGAAACAGCATTGCTTTAAATGGTTAGAAAAGCAATTTGTTAAGATTATCTTAAAGGTCTTCTTTTCTTTAGAGCTCTTGGGATCAGACAGAAAGTACTGCTTTGTAATCTAAAGGCTATTAAACTCGTGGGACAATGTGAACTAATATTCTTAATTTAACCAGTTCTACAAAAATAAGCTCCATTAATCCATATTAGCACTGAAAATGGGAAAATACAAGTTTCCCGAATATATCTCACATATTAACCATTACATTGTACGAATCAGTACAGTGATAAGAACAAACATTTTGATATTAAAACACAAAGATTAGAAGGAATCGTGCATTTGTGAAGCACACATTCACCCTTGGTCCTCTTCATGATGAAATTACAGTTATTTATTGTTACCCAAACCAATGGTACCTATTTCATTGACCTCGGTAGGTTAAAAGGCAGAATGGATCCAACATAACTTGATATCAAACACAGTTCATGGGAGAAAAAGCCTTAGTCCATTGAGCCACCAGTCTGAAAAATAATGCTGCAATAAAGTGATCAGTAGCTAATATAACCCACAAGATGGAAAGCCACCCAGAGATATGTATCTGTGAGAAAACCATGACAGGAGGTGAAATAATTAATCTGGAATTATTCACATGTGTGAGATGGCCAGATCTCTTATCTGACAACCGTATTGGCAATGCTGCTCTATTATCTAACAGTCATAACTTGTCATAGAACCTCATTACAAGCCCTGTTGTAATGCGGATGATCCCAATGAGGCTGGTGAGAGGAGCTGGTTGAGTTCTGTAACTACCATTACTGGTCCCTTCGGGATAACGAGATCTAGAGCCTTTCACCTAAATATTTGGGCAGTAAAACTACAAGGAAATATAAGAAATAACTGGGGAAATTAACTTGGGGGCATATTATCAAGAAAGGGTGTTACGGAGGAGGAGCTACGACACCAACCAAGATGGCCGCATAGTCTCCCGGCTCCGCTGACCTCCGTCCTACGCTCTACTATCCTGTCATCTATCCTGATCTCCCGCCCCGGATCCGTGAGTGTGACCCGATTTGCACTCCGATGATGTGATCCCGGAGTTTCTCCGACATCGTGGAGCGGAGTAACGTCGAGGACCGATTTGAGGCCTAACCCAGCCGAGAAGCCGGGGTCTCGAGTGCTGGCCTAGTTGAACAACAACGGACTGTTGAATGTGGTTGGGTCCGGTCTCTGGAACATTCGGAATTTTGGGATTGCTCTGCTGCCATCTGCTGCCTGGTGTTCTATCGGAGGTGAGGTGACGAGTGACGCACGGTGCTGTGTTGCGGGGGTCCCGGACCGGGGGTCCGGCACTCATATCGCCGGTGCCCCTTGGGTTGGAATCTCACTACGCGCTACTGCACGCTACCAATCTGTCCCTCATGGCTCATTCCTGCTCCGCCTCATCTTCCCCCGGAGAAGGCGCCTCTCCTGTGGGGAACACCATGCCTGAGGAAAAATGGAGGTTGATGGAGCCGGCTCAAAGTGGCCCGTCCTTGCAGATGGTGCTGGAGACCCTTGTGGCACTTCAGGAGACTGTTAAAGCCCAGACCTGCAGCCTGTTGTTGGCGGCGTATGAAATCAAAGGATTGAGACGGGATCCTGACTTGACGCTTGAGACCCGGCGGCCAGCCCGCCTTTCGATTGACGCCCCGGGGGCGTACTTAGACCCGGCGCTGGAAGCTGTATTTGCCCCTATCGCAGTGGAGCTACCCGAAAGTACTGTGCTTGGTGACTCAATTAACCCGTTGGAATCGCCGGTTTTGCAACTGTCGAAACATTTACATGCTGTCCCCATTTCGGATCCTTTCAATTGGTACCGTGAACTGTTTTGGACTGTGTCGACCCCCCTCCCCAGTCGGTCTATCAAGATGGCGGATGGGATAAAGCCTGGCTTCGGAGAGGGGGAGGGCCATCGTTGGTACCAGCCGACTAATTTGGGACCTGACATTCTTTTTTCATCTGTGGACCCCTGTCCTGCTAACTTCTGTGTACCTTTTGACATTTTGAGGATGGGGCTTTCTTCCCCTGAAGGACTCAGCGAATTTAATCGACGGGGCCAAGGCTGAGATTGCTGTCTGGGTTGTTTATTGTGGTATTATGGTTAACGGGATTGTTTTATTGAATTAACGGAGTCCGGGGCGGGGTTGGTTAGGACGGGGGCGAGAGACCGGGAGTGCGTTGAACAAAGCCCTCCTCCATTTCCCCTCTTCGGGTGGGGTTTAATTTCTTTTCCTTTTTTCCCTGTTTCTTCTATATTTCGGGTTTCGGTTCTTGGGCGACAGGCACGCTGCTAGGGGGGTAGGCCGTAGACATCTGCAGGGGTGCAGGGTGGGGGGCTGGGGGATGGGAGTTTTGTTTTTTCTTTGTTTCTATGGCCTTTTTTCTCTTCTTATCTTTCTTTGGCCTTTTCTTTTCTCCTTTTCCGGGTCAGCGTCTGGAATACTGAATGCACTGGCACACTTCCATTACATGAGCATTTAAGCAGTAGTGATGCATGATAGCTTTTATAATGAAAATGGAACAATAACTTCACTTCCACCAGCACACGTTTATTGTATTTGCATTTATAACAAGTTTTGACATAGATATAATTACCCCCAGTGATGTCAGCATTTTGGAGGCTATATTCATAACGTATTTTACAAGGGTTTTGACAAACAGAAAACGACAAAGCGTTCTGAAGCACAATTTAAATACAGGGGACCCACATCAAATGGCGTTCCATGATATATCCACAAACTATACTAAATGCGTTCCAGTGCAAAAAGGAACATCATTATTTTCAAGAAAAATAATGTTGTCGCAAAAAGATTAAAGGTGCCTTGCAATGAAGAAGCACAAAATGGGCTATCTCTGTCTTCTGCTGTATCGATAACAACCAACAACAACAGGCTTTCTGGAATGTTTTTTGATCTTGTAGTTGGGTCTGTGATTTATTGTGACACCGTTCTCTGGATGACCTCTTTAAACCCGTACCGCTGTTGAGGTCAAAGGCGGGAGCCTGCAGGGCTAGATTTGCTGCAGGAGGCGCTTGATCAGTGCAGTTATAATTAAGGAACCGCGCAAGGGCATGGCATCGGCCTACACATTTTACACGCAGTCAGACTGGGCCTTTGAGGTGGGCCCATGAGAGGTACCGGAAAAACACTGCGTTACAGGGCACTGCAATTGTGGGTCCCAGGCACACAGGACAGGTGCGTGCACTCACAATTTACATGATGAAGCTCTTCCATTTTGTGTGCGTCAGACGCAGGATATACACAGTTTGTGATATTGGCTTATGCCAATTTAATAGCATTTCTTTTGAACTCTTCTCTTGCCAGTATAAACAAATGTACAAAATGGCGATTTTCTTTTATTTAAAGAAAAGCAAAAGTAGAATTTGCTGTAAAACAGCACTTGACTTGGGCCTACTTAGTTGAAGGACAAATGTCTAGCAAAAAGATGTTTTGGATTAAACTTTGCACGAATACATATTGGGCAGAAACGTTCGCCCACTGGCAATGTTTTGTGTAGATAAGTTGCTTTGCAAATTTATGACGTGATGTATGTCCCCTTTACAAGATTTCTTGGCAAATTTATAATGTGATTCACCTTTCATCATTTTCCTGTATTGAAATAATTACACCCCCTATTAAAAGTGCCCCGTGACAACTGTGGTATTTATTGCAACTGATAATTAACTATACCATTGGATACTTTATCAGGTGCGATAATAATGCCACTTATGAATATTTCTTAGAAAACAAGGGACAAAGGGGCATATTTACAGCAGAATGGAGAAGCGTGGCGTTAAGCAAACATTGCTAACGCCACGTTTCTCCATTCTGACAACGCAGAGATGTGCCGTATTCACAAGATTAAGGGCCCTCCTAAGTTTCCACTAGCCCTGGTGCCGAGTTCAGCTGCCTAGCGCCAATGCAGGCACACTTGCACTATAGTGCAAGGGTGTCTGAGTTGAGGAGAAGACTGTTTATGTGCAGGAAGGTCCCTCTTCCTCCAAATAAACAATCTTTAAATCAGTTTTGTAACTTCTATGTGTGCTGATTAATGCAGCACACATAGAAGTTGAAAAACAGCATGTTTTTAAAATGATTGTTTATGTGCAGAAAGGGGAACCTTCCTGCACATAAACAATCATAGGCAATTTGATGTTTCTATATGTGCTGAAATAAAGCATTTCTCCTCATTTTATCTGTTTAAGACCAGGTTTTCCTTGGTCTTAATTTTGGAGCTGCCTCCTATTTACGCTGCCCTTGTAAATAGGGGGCAGCGTCAAAATCAATAGGTGTTGCGATGAAACGCCCACCACAACGTCCATTGCTCTCCCCTTTCACGCTAAATACAGCGTGAATGAGGGATAAAAAATAGATTCCCCATGCATAAGGAATATCAGACCTATATTATGTTAGCATGATGCATCTATATGTACCCTTTTTGCTTGATATATATGTATATATATACTTTTGCAGGGAGGACAGCATTTGTTTACTCCTTGCGTATCCACTGCTAACAGAGTAGGCCGAAAACCATACAGAAGCCATTTTCGAACTTCTGCTCAAACAGGGGCTGTGATCACGTGTTACTCTCTGACAGTTATCAAGCTCCAGTTCATCTGAGTTACTGGGAGTAGCTGAACGTAGACTGTTCACTCGACTGTCCTGAGACTCAAGGTCGCATCTGGCTTTGGGTGCGATAAGCGCATTCCTGGATGCGCTGTGCCTACACTCCCGGGCACCAAGACGAAAGGGAGTCACCCCTCCTGACCTTCCCAGTAATAAATAGTTAAGCTTTGAACTAATCATGTGTGCCATATATGGTCCTTCCCTGGAGCTCGAGGGCCAACGGGTTTTTTTCCTTTTACAGTGATTATATGTGGTGAACTGAAAAGTATATAACCTCATGTTTGAATACCAGCCAACAGTCTTCTCCGCGCCCCTGATGGGTGAGGGTTGGAGAGGCTATTCTACAGAGTATTTTGCTTAATAAATGGTTGAACTTTCTTCACTGCCAACTGACTGATTATTTGGTAATGGGACTGGGGCTATTGGTAGGTATAGCCCGTTATGTTATTTTTCTAGTACTTCAGTTGGCGACTCTGGTGGGACTCTGTGATAGGGTCGTCCTCCTGTAACCGATTAGAAAGGACAAAGAAATGGGGAGCTCTGGTCGAGCGGGTGGACGGACTGAATTTTTTTTTTACTTACTTCGCTCTCGCGATCAGAGTGCCCCAGCTGCTACTGACCCTTTGCCGGAGCCCTACGGGAGTAACCCAGGAGCTGACCGTGTTGGTCTTCAGGAGTTGGCAGTGGATAATACTCAGTTGTACCTGCCTGCACCAGGTGAGTGGATTGTTTTTGGTGTCTTTTGGAACGCGCTGTTGAGCAGTGCTTTTGAAGCAGTTAACTGTGTAGGATTTGGTGGTCGGTGTACCACAGAGAATTTTGGGGGTCTGACGGGGCAGCATTGTGGCTGCAGGGTTAGATGCTCCACGGACATGTTTTGTGAACAATAGAGACGCCGATCGGACGCCCTGGTGTGGCTCGTGTGGTGTGCACCCAGCCGGACTGGTCTCGAAAAGGCCTGTGGTTGTACCTGGGTAGCCTTTGGGGACATATCTGAAGTGATGCTAAGGAAGCGGGCTTAGTCAGAAAAGTCCCAAGGGTGAACCAGGAAGACAGCAGGATGGTCTGTAGGACAGTCTGTGGTTATAGCTGTCCGACGGTTTCTTGGTAGTCTTTTGACTGCTTGATTTTGGTATCTGTTGGTCTGGAATCTAAATTGATTGATTCTCTATGAACAGGAGTCGACGGACTCTGTTCTTTGTTTGGAAAGAAAAAAAAAGAGACTTGTTCTTTTGAATATCTTTGTATGTACATATTTTTCTGCTCTGTGTATGTTTGAGTAAGGGTGAGGTTGAATATGTTGTGAATGTTTGAACATGGCCATGTTTGGCAGTACGTATTTATGATTGAATGAGGAATATGTGACAACAATCACTATGCCGTGGGTTAGCAAATTGAGTTGTTTTGGATGTTGTTGCCGCCCTAATGATATGCGCTTGGCTGAAAGTGAACCTGCCCCGCCTGAGGGCAGCCCGAGTTATGTTATGTATGTAAAGCATGGTATTACACCTATCTTGTTTAATACACTATGGCATAAATATACTAAGGATAACGTAGAGCTGCAATGGCCCTTAACCTGGGTATATTGATGAGAAAAAGATACATTTTCTGCAGGATCGATTGTTTTCTAAACGTAGTCGACAGTCAATGTTTGATTCCCTAAACCTATGGCAGAAGGAAGCAAAGCGTAGACGTATGCAGGAGGAGAAAGTATGTAGAATGAAGGGAGGTCAGACGATTACGCAGAAAGCCATTGCTTATGATAACGCTCAAACCGAACAGCGAATTGATTGTGCAGACAGGTAATTCAGATTGCAAGTGGATAAGACCTATGTGGCTAGGACTGAAGTGGAGGATGAGATGGAGGATTTATTGGATACACGTCCACCTCCACCTTATGCTCCACAACTTATATATCCTGTTATCCCTTCAACTCCAGTACAGGTCCCTTCAGCCTCTGCCCCTGTTGTTTCCTCTTCCCCTGTCTCTCCAGGAACGTCCTCTGTTTTATCTCCCACCACGTTTGAGATGGCTACTTTATGGTCTGATACGTTGCCATCTTCTGTTATGTCCACAGCTGCTTTGTCTCCCCCAACCCTTGCATGGGCTTCCCAGTCCGCGAGCACAACCCCATCCCTAGCTGATCCAGCTCCATCTCGTGCTGCGGGGGATCTTGGCAAACGAAAGTTGTTTACTTGTTCGACTGTAGGACTAAATGAGAAACAGATGGTTGAAAATTAGTCATCCCAGTGGATGCAACATCCTATTTATAGTATAACTGATATATGGAGCACGCTCCGAAACTTTGAGCCTGTTGTGCAGCAACATGCCCTGAAACACATGGCCACATGTCTGATTACTTTATAGGAACAGTGTTTTGCAGGAGGGATGGCCCCCAAATGATGTATGATATTCGGGACAGGGTTCATAAGTCTGAACTTAGACCAGAGGAAGTGTACAAAAATGTTGAGGTTTTCTTAGAATATCGAGAGCGGATGCACCAGAAATGTTCCTCATGGGTCTCTCAGCACCCTATGCAAGAAGTTCATCCTATCTTTCATCCTGAATTACCGGAACTAAAAAATTATCAGGATGTGGTGACAGACCTGGTGTGGAGGCACAAGTGCAGGAACAATGGGTTTACACCCCCTGGAAGAGGAGTGAAGTCCTCTCATTAAAATCACAGCTACCTGACCCCCGCAAAAATCCTACAGCTCATTTTAAAGATCTCACAGAAGCGGCTTCCTCAGCCGTTATGACTCAGCTGACATAGAGCTGTTTTTTGTGTTGTTAGCCCCAGTTGATGTATGGCGTCAGGTGCATGATCAGGACCATGTTCCGGAGTTAGGCGGAACATGGGAACAGATAAAAGATTGGGATAAGGAATGTAAGCCTGGTGATAAACCAAAACCCGAACTATTGGCGTTACATGGCCATATTATTACTTACATGCATTCCTTAATTCTGCCTCATCAGGTGGATTAGGATAAATTGACAGCATGTAAGCAGAAGAAAGACAAAAGCATCTGTTTTCTTCAGTAGATTTGAAGGTGTATTCATTGACTTTAGTGGACAGGATTTATCAGTGGAAGGCCGTATACGATTATTTGTTAATCATTTTGTGACCAATTTGTTAACAGAAGTTTCTGCGTGACTACAAGTAGCTGAAAGTACCTGGACCACGTCTATGCCCTCGGTAATATTGAGTATGGCCCAATATTGTGAACATAGGGAAAATGAGAGTAAGGATAAGACGGAAAAGAAAACGAAAGATCTTAAGACACAGGTGTTGTTGCAACAAGTTGTTCAAGGACGAGGCAGAGAGAGAGGCGGTAGAGGGTTTGTCCCGTGGGGGGCGGGTACTGGACGAGGCGGAGGGCCTGCTGTTGTTTTGGGACCAACCCAGTGCGCTTACTGTAAGGAGGAAGGGCATTGGCGATTTCAGTGTGCATTGTTGCTGGCTCAGAATGGGGCTATAAGAGGAAGAGATGGAGGTGGTGTGGATCGCAGTGATATGCGACGAGAGGAGGCAACGCACGTCAGATCAGAAAAGTATTATTTTGATAATCCGAGAGCTAGGCAGTATTATAATAAGGACTGTGCGATGGATGCAACCGAAGGTTATGCCTATATATAGGACAGCCAAGGACAGAGTGGGGGCCAGGTGTCAGTAACCGTTGATCAGCAAGGTCCTTACGTAAAGTCGCATTTGATGGGGACATCTGAAAAGTTTCTAGTTGATACGGGTGCAATGAATAGTTCTATTTCTCGTTCTCTGGTCCCAGGGTCTGCTCTGTCCGTTCAAAATTATGTTTCAATGGGATTCTCGAGAATTCCGGTGGTGAGCCCCATTTCTAAACCTATTCCAGTTATGGTAGACTCTCCATTTTTTCTGACTTCCCATTGTGGTGATAATTTATTGGGCTTGGATTTGTTGAAGAATTTACATGCACAAATTCATTGTTGTGACTATCAATCCCCTTGGCAAGCATACTTTGCAATGTTTCACCAAAATGAACCCCTCCCTCTTGAGCTTACGGCTATCCCAGAGACACTGTGGGCCACTGGAGGATTATTAAGGATTCCACCAGTTTCTATTACTTTGAAGCAAAATGCTCGGCTTCCACGTATACCTCAGTACAAAATCTCTCCGGCAGGCGAGAAAGCTTTGCTCTCCATCATACAAGATTTGATCAAAAAGGGTGTGGTGGATGAGACGGCTGCTAATATATGCAACAGCCCCATTTTACCTATCTTGAAAAAGGCCCCTGTTGGAAGCGATCCTGACTATGTTGATACTTATCGTTTTGTGATTGATTTGCGTGAAATTAATAAAATAGTGGTGCCCCAATACCCTGTTGTTTCTGACATCACTACTATTCTCACTATGATTCCTCCCACTGCCAAATATTTCTCGGTGATTGATTTAAAGAATGCTTTCTTTAGCATTCCGATCCATCCCGATAGCCGTCATATTTTCAGCTTCTCATTATTTAGTCGCAGCTTCCGGTTCTGTCTCGCTCCCCAGGGGTACACCAAGAGTCCTAGTATTTATAGTCAAGCTTTGAAAACATTGTTGGACAATTTGGTCCTGCCCCCTGGTAATGTGCTTTTGCAATATGTCAATGATCTGTTGGTGGCCTCTGAAACTGAGGAAGGTTGTAAGGACGCCACTGTTAAATTATTGTCTCATTTGGCAGCTAATGGCAATAAAGTATCTCTTTCTAAATTCCAATATTGTCGACAGGAAGTGACCTGCCTAAGTCATCTACTGTCAAAAGAGGGTAGCAGACTAACCCCTGAGCCTGTGACTACCATTTTTAATATGTCTGTGCCTCGTACTCAGTGATGTTCGTGCATTTCTCGACATAACTTCTTACTGTCGCCAATGGATCCCTAATGTTTCTCTTCTCACTAAACCTCTCCTGTATTTAACCACTAAAGATGTGCATGAACCTTAACCCTGGACTGATGATTGCCAAAATGCTTTTGAGGTACCCCTGACTACAGAAAACCTTTTGTGCTTTATGTACACGAGGTGGACAGTTGCTCGCTTTCTGTGTTAACACAAGGATTTGGTGGTAAGTAGAGACCTTGTGCCTATTACTCGACGGTGTTGGATAACGTCACCAGGGCACTCCCTAGCTGTTTAAGAGCTACTGCTGTGGTTGCAGTGGCTATTCGACAGTCAGAAGGGCTCGTTCTGAACACTGACCTCACAGTGATGGTACCGCAGGCTGTGGATACATTATTGAACAAAACGAAGACCCAGCACCTTACGAGTGCGCGTCTTCCAGGTTACAAATTTACTTTGTTTGCTCCTCCCATTACGATTAAACGATGTGCCACTCTGAACCCTGCTACGTTACTACCCCTCCCTTCAAACGAAAAGAACAATGATGTTCATGATTGTATATTTCGGACAGAGGAAGAGATGAAGGGACAGGTAGACCTGACAGACATTCCTCTATCTGACCCTCAAGAGGAGTTGTATGTTGAGGGCTCTTGTTTCAAATTACCAGATGGCACTACAACTGCTGCATATGCGATCACTACTCTACACACTGCAGTTGAGGCTTCTCGATTACCCTATCAATCAGCACAGGCAGCTGAGTTAGTGGCATTGCTTCGGGCCTGTGTGTTAAGTGAAGGATTGAGATTAAATATTTAAACCTATAGCCAGTAGACCTTCGGCGTGGCTCATAGTTTTGTCCAACTTTAGGCCAAAAGAGGTTTTCTCACTTCTCATGGTCAGCGAATACAACATGGCCCCTTGATTTTGCGATTACTGACAGCATTGCCGTTACCACAGATGGTGGGTGTAGTTAAATACAGTGCACACAAGGCAGTGGTTCATGCAGTGGGTGAAGTTAATGCCTTTGTTGATCAAGTAGCTAAAGAAACTGCAAAATCCATATTGACCTCAATGTTTGTGGCTAGCTGTGCTAGGTGGGTGGCTGAAACAGAGATGTTTAATAACACCATGGAGAGTGTCCGAGAAATACAAAAAGAAGCTACCCCTATGGAGCAGGCTCACTGGAAAGATAAAGTGGGGAAATTAGATGCAGATGATTGTTGGATTGATTTAACAGAAAAACAACGGTGATTGTTGCCCAATGCATTAGTGAATGTGGTGGTGACAATGGCACATGGTTCAGTTCATATTGGGGCAAAGGGTATTTGTGCATTATTAGATCCTGTATCGTACAATCCCAATATTCCAAGGACTGCTGCACATTTGGTGCAATATTGCATGGTGTGCTTATGACAAAATCCTTGGGGCAGGGAGCCTGTTCTGAGTGGAAACTTTGCACCACCATCTTTGCCTTTTGAGGTGCTCCTAATAAATTATATCCAGCTGGAGCGCGTAAATATTTTGAAATATGTCCTTGTCGAGGTGTGCACTTTCAGTAAATGGGCGGAAGCCTACTCAACCAAAGAAAAT
The DNA here is from genome assembly GCF_964263255.1 of Lissotriton vulgaris. Taxonomy (NCBI): domain Eukaryota; kingdom Metazoa; phylum Chordata; class Amphibia; order Caudata; family Salamandridae; genus Lissotriton; species Lissotriton vulgaris. The sequence goes on along the minus strand of NC_141693.1, from coordinate 509,896,462 downwards.
ACTGCTTTGGCAACATCAAAGGCATTGGTAAAGAAATACTTCCCACGCTATGGATTGCCTCGGGTGATCTGGAGTGATAACGGAGGACACTTTAATGCAGAATTTATTAGTCACATATGTAATGGACTACAAATTAAACAGAAATTCCATGCGTCTCGACACCCCCAGTCCGCTGGGTTGGTTGAGAAGTATAATGGGATACTAAAGCTCAAATTAGCAAAAATTCAAGAAAGTACCGGATTGAAGTGGCCAGATGCTCTGCCACTAGCATTAATGTCAATACGGGTTACCCCACATTCTCGTTCTGGCTTATCTCTGTATGAGGTCATTTTTGGGCAGCTTGCTAATGTTTGGGGCGTCCCGAGACCCAGAGCATTTCGCGATATTGAGTATCCTATGTTGACAGACTATCTGCATGCTTTGACTAAAGATCTCCGTTCCATTCATCAGCAGGTCTCAGCAGTTTTGCAGCCCCTGCCGGAGGGTCACATACATCGTCTGGACCCAGGACATTGGGTTCTGGTCCATAATTATCAGCAAAAATCCAGCTTGGATTCCCGTTGGTCTGAACCGTTCCAAATCTTGTTGGCCACGCAGACGGCAGTAAAGGCGAATGGCAAGCGACACTGAATCCATGTGTCACATCTGAAAAAAACTACCCCTCCACCTTCCATATAATCAGCGAATCCAGGAAGGGGTTCTGACCAGGAAAGTGAGTGATTTCCTCATTTTGTCCCTTTTTCTGATGCCCAGGTAATTGGAGAAGGGAAAGGAGAAAGTGTTCGAGGCTCGGAAGGGGCTCTGTCATCAGCACAAGTGATTGCCCAGGATTCTGTTGCCCCTACAGTTGAACGAAAGGCTCGTAGTTCCCCTGTTGCACCGGATGCATCATCCTCTGTTTTGTTCTCTGATCAGGAAGTGCCTGGCCATGCTCGATACAACCTGCAGCCCAGAAAACAACGCGGTACCCCAGGTGAATATGGTAGGAGATAGGGAGAGACTTGAGTAATAGGGTACAGACCTGTTCCACGAATGTCTGTTAAATGTGCTTCTGGGGTACTGAGCGAGACACTGGACTGAATGCGCTGAGAGCCTTGAACATTTGCTTGCTCTGTTCAGAAAGAAAGACTGAATTTCTTGTTTACAAAAGGCCCAGGTTGTGTGTTCTTCAAGGGTTGTGTGAGAACATAACTCCAATGTGAGAAGCTTGTTTGGTATTACTTGTGATGAACGATAGGAGCCTGCTTGTGAGGCTCTAAACGGACACAGGAAAGTAGCACCCTCTGGCAGGTTGGACTGCATTGCCCGAGTTTATTTTTGGACTTTTAGTTAGTAGGTATCCCTTTGCTCATTTCGTTCCTGAAGAGGAACGTCCTTTTGCACCGCGTTATTTTCCTGCATATATGCCTGTCTTTTCTAGTTGGACCCAACGTGTGAAAATTGCATTTTTTGTTATTTTAGCGATATTGCTAATCACCTTAATGGAAGTATTTATCTGTTTAGAATTTCGCCACACTATGCATACTGTTTTAGGAACAACTGCCTCACCTCCAGAACATGTGTTTTATACTTTAGCCTCACATAAGGAAAGGTACCGTCAGACTTATGTGAAAAATGTATTTGTTGAAATGCTTCATCAAACACACAGTGCCACCAATACTACAAATTGTTGGGTTTGTGGCCCTTTGCCATCTGTTATGCACAAGCACAACTTATTCATATCCCTACCCTTGTCTCATCTGGGGAGTTGTGAGGCTTGGTTTAAATTACTTTCAATGATGTATATGCATTATACTGTGGACACTCAAAGGTTTTCTGAAAAAGATTATGAAATGATTTTGGCATATATTGAGGTTCATCAAGGATTCAACCCCGATGGGAATAATGGAGAGGAAACCTTAGATCCAAATGAATGTATGAATATGTATAAAACGCATGAAAAAACCACTTGGTTGAAAAATGAGATTTTGGAATTTGTTTATTTTAATTTTAGCAGCCCTCCATTGTTAACCCCTCCTAATGTATATTTTGTCTGTAGAGAAAACGCCTATACTTGGCTTCCACGAGGTTGTGCTGGACGTTGCTACCTGTCCTTTCTGTACCCTCCAGTCTATATTGCCCCTTCTAATTATCACAAGGATCACCGCTTAGATAAACGAAGTCTGCCCGTTAAGAGAAATAAAAGAGAGATAGATACTACCGATATAGATCAGACAGATACTCCTGAACAGCATTTTACCGACATTGTAAAAGGAGTGTTTCCTATCTGGGGGCCTATAATCACCAGCAAAGAAGTTTGTCCAGAGTAGTTGAAAGGGTAATTAACACTACTGCAGGAATATTGACAAATTTAACAGTAGAGCTACAAGCCACGAGACTCATTTCGCTTAAAAATCGTATGGTTTTAGTCGTTATCTTGGCAGATCGAGGAGGAGCATGCCGTGTGATCGGCAGTTCCTGCTGTGTTTATATCCCTGACTCCGCCCCTCTGTTCATTTGGCTATCCAGAAGCTACATCATTTGGCTTCCGAAATACAAGTAGAGACTGGTACATGGTCCCTCTCTGATTGGTTCTGGGGTCTGTTGTCTACTTGGGGATGGAAAATTCTGATGGTACTGGCAGGTATAGCCGGTATCATATCCACGTGTTGCCTTTGTGTACAATGTGGACCTGCATGTTGCTCTTATTGCGCAACTAAACTCACCTCCTCCTTGGCCGGTCCATGCCCAGCAGCAGTGAAGGCTCAGTTAGTTCAGCAGGAGCTCAAAGATTTATTTACTCCTTGAGTATCCACTGCTAACAGAGTAGGCCGAAAACCATACAGACGCTATTTTCGAACTTCTACTCGAACAGGGGCTGTGATCACGTGTTACTCTCCAGCAGTTGTCAAGCCCCAGTTCATATGAGTTACTGGGAGCAGCTGAACGTAGACTGTTCACTCGACTGTCCTGAGACTCAAGGTCGCATCTGGCTTTGGGTGCGATAAACGCATTCCTGGAGGGGCCGTGCCTACACTCCCGGGCACCAAGACGAAAGGGAGTCACCCCTCTTGACCTTCCCAGTAATAAATAGTTAAGCTTTGAACTAATCATGTGTGCCATATATAGTCCTTCCCTGGAGCTCGAGGGCCAACTGGTGTTTTTCCTTTTACAGTGAATATATGTGTTGAACTGAAAAGTATATAACCTCATGTTTGAATACAAGCCAACAGTCTTCTCCCCGCACCTGATGGGTTAGGGTTGGAGAGGCTCCTCTATAGAGTATTTTGCTTAATAATTGGTTGAACTTTCTTCACTGATAACTGACTGATTATTTGGTAATGGGATTAGGGCTATTGGTAGGTATAGCCCTTTATGGTGTTTTTCTAGTACTTCAGTGAAAGGTTACCCTATTTACAAGGCAGTGTTAAGCCACATGAAGGACATCTAACATGGGCTTCAATTGGAATTCCATTGAGCATATTATCAAGCCCATTATCGCCGTTTCAGCAGCAGTTTTCTGCCTCTAAAACAGCAATAATTTTATTGCTTGGATTGATAATATGCCCCAGAATTCCTTATGCAAATGGTGATGCTGTGTCGTATTGCCCGGGTAGTTCTTTATTTTCCCCAGACTTTCACACAGACATTTCAATGATTTTCAGCAGCAGAAATATCAGTGTTTAAGTAAAGAGACCCACAGTGTTCTCACTGATCTCAATTATTTTGGCACCAGTAACTGCTATTACTAGTCCTATTGGAATTAAGAGACTGCTCATAAGTAACTAGTCTTAATGTTTATATCTGGTTTGACCGTAACTGTTGATAGAGCTTATTTGATCCACAGAAAAAGGACTTTAAGAAGCACTACTGAGAGAAGGGCTTTGTTCCTTTCCAAATGTTAATTTTGCTGAGCATCGATTATGACTGGGAAGAAGTTGTGTGCTTCTTCTGAAAAAGAGTGCTGGTGTTGATTTTATTTGCTTTGTGAGCAAGGTTTATGCTGATTGCTGCAATACTGAGTTGGTTATAGTGCAAGCCATTGATCAATCTAATAGGTCTGATCTGTTTATTGTAAAAAGTAACAAGAAAGACAGTAAGACAGACTGTTTTTATTGTGAAAAGCATGTGTTAAAGTCAATAAGAATCAAAGGGTTGATTATCATTACACGGTGGTAAAGCTTGCCGAAAGGTATATTATTGCAGGGAATATCACAGATTACGATAGCAGGCAAACATTTTGTTGTTGGTCGCCCTTTTTGACAAACCATTGGGGTAGAAGATTTTAAATTCTAGAATAAATGATACACCATGAGATGCATAATGTTTGCTACCATTCGTTTGCAAAAATTTCTAATTTTAACACTGTACACTGAAAATGTACTTTCAGGAAAGTTTACGCAGAATACAGCATCTGGTATGGAGACAAGCCAATGATAAAGGCTCTAAGCCTGATTGGTTCTTTGGAGAAAGTTATGTCAGAGCCCCTTGGTGTGATGTTGTTCATTATGAAAATTTATGAAAAACGTAGCAGGCCTGTTAAAGCCAATACTCTTTTAAGGCTAGATTGTTTTTACACTGTGCTAAAACCCATACAGCAGTATAGCATTATATTTTATGTTATGTTATGAGCATTTGATATAGTGCATAAACAAACAATCAAGCCTTTCTGCCATATCTGGCAATGCAGATCCGTGGAATTTGCAAAAGGGCTTTGGGGCATATGTAGGTAATACACATTTTGCGATTCTCAAATAGCGATTTTTAAGGAATCGCTATTTCAGAATTGCAAAATGGAATGTATGTAATAAATCACAATTTTTTTGCGAATCTTTAAAATTCCTTAATTGCGATTAGCAAATTGTGAATCGCAATTAAGGAATGAGTGTCCCATTCATTCCTCTCAAATTGCGATTTTCTATGAGAAAATCGCAATTTGAGAATCGCAATTCCAAGGGTGCCAGGGTGTCCAAAGGACACCTGTTGCACCCCTGGAATCTGCATGTAAGTACATGTGGCACACAGACATGCCCTTAGGGCATGTATATGCGCCACATGGCACTTTGAATTTTTAAGTTAAATGCATGTTAACAGGAAATCGCAAAAAAACATCTACTTGGAGTAGGTGGAATTTTGCGATTCCTTAAGCCAAAATCGCAATTTGTAAGGCACCTCTACATAGCATTTATGGAATCGCAAAATTGTGATTCCTTAAATGTTTGAGCAAAATAAGGAATCACAATTTTTGCGATTCCTTATTTTACTATGTGGCCCATATTTACCAAAACGCCTTTTGCGATTCGCAAACGCCGGAATTCTGTGAATTGCGGTGTTTGCGAATCGCAAAAGGCTTTCTACATATGCCCCTTTGTCAGTATGATTGGATTATGCTGTCTGAGCCTGTTGTGCAGGTAAGATAGAGCATTCCCATTTTGTAACTTGTGTAAACAGCATATCTTAAAGATGAGCCAGTTTCCAATTTAAACTTTATTTCGGTAATAGACCATAAAAGTCACAAATAAGAAATAAAAATACAGAACATATGGGGGCCTTTTCCTGATGGGTAAGCAGTGCAAAGAGTTTTGGATCTGGTCAGATGAGGATCTAGATGTGACATGGCAACTAGTCGGGCTGCCGTGGCTGCCATGGCTGCCATGTTCTGATCTCGTAATTTGGACAGCAAAGTTTGGGTTGCAGCAACCAGTAGAGCATAGCTGTAGTCCAAACGATGAAAGCTTGAACTAGAGCTTCTAAAAAGTTTGAGGGGGCCAAGGGAAATCTTTTTTTAGCAATCGTTTGGTGGCAAAGCAGGTTCCACCAGATGGCAGAGACGCGCTCTTTCATAGAGAGGGTGAGGTCCAATTTTATGCCCAAGTTTTTGCTACTTGCTTTGGGGATGGAGATGGGAATTGGGCTGGTCCCAATTTGCAGGGACGCCAATCTGACTTCCATAATTCCTGAACTTTACCAAATAGGAGCATTTCAGTTTTAGCTCCAGTCAGTTGTAAACAAGAAATTGACATCCAGAAAACAATCTTCGTACAGTCACTGAAGCAGGTTTTAACCCCTTATATCGTTTTTGGTGCTGTGTACAATTGTTTAGCTTGTGACCTGCATTGACTTGGGTTTTTGCACATACTTTGTGAACGGGGAGAAGGAGCTGTATTTATTGCTCCAGGGGGACTCTTAGGGGAAATAGCAACGAAGATTAGCCTCCCACTGCAGCGATACCGGCGTTCACCACCCCTCTTAAGGGGCAGATGACGCGTCCGCGCAGCATAGACTTCACTTAATCTTGCATTAGCGGCTCGGTTGCCATTGTCCCCAGATTCAATCGAGTCCGGAGTGGGGGCCGTCTCTTCTCTGTCATTGCTGCTAAAAGCTGGAATCAGCTGCCCGATTTTATTTGTCTTGAGGCCAATCATCTTCTTTTCCGCAAGCATCTTAAAACCCTCTTGTTTTCCTGATCTCCTCTATACTTGAAATTTTAGGTGTGCCTTTTAGCGCTGGGAGGTCTTTAGTAGCCACACGCTTTATTAGTGTTTCATTTATTCATTCATTCATTCATTCATTCATTCATTCATTCTAGGTCCAGACCAAAAGAGTTGACCATTTGTCTACCATCAGCATCTGAAAGTGCCTAGAACCCCCCTTGATGAGCTATGCCAGGGGGCAACATAGACCTTGAATAACGTAGGGCTAAGTGTGGAACCCTGTGGTACCCCGTTGTCAACAGGCATGGTGTAAGAGTTGAAGGGGCTCAAAGAGATGGAATGCGTACAATCTATTAGGAAGCCATTGAACCATTTAAGGGCCTTGCCATGAACCCCAATGTTGTGCAGCCTGTGAGTGAGAATCCCAAGTGAGACAGTATTGAAGGCAGCCGTCAAATCTAGAAATAGTAGCATCGCTATGGTGGGCATATTAAGGGACAGTCTAATGGAGTCAGTGACAGTGACAGTGACTAGTGCCGTCTCTGTCCTATGGTATGCTCTAAACCCAGACTGGGAGAGATTGAGAGGCCTGTATTTTTCCCAAAAGACAGGCATTTGCGTGTTTATGATGTTCTCTAGACATTTGCTGAGATGGGGAAGAAGCAAAATGGACAGAATATTAGCTGGGATGCTTGGGTCAGAGTTTGGTTTCTCTAAAATGGCGAGATTAGAGCAGTTTTCAATGTAATGGGAACAGACAATAGGTCCATGGAAAAGTTAAAAAGGGATATGATGTAAGGGGTGATTAAGCGGAAATCCTTGCAATATTGCTGGGAGGGGACAGGCCCAGCGGAGATTCAGATTTGGCTGATATAAGCAGTCCCAGGATCTGCTCTAATGTGCATAGTATAAAACTCTCTAGACAAAAAGTGGCCTTAGGGCAAGGCATATCAAATCAGCAGTGTTATTTGACTGGCTCCAGGATGCATGTACGTTTGCATAGATTTCATTTATTTTTTCTTCCTAGAAATTGGCTAGTGTGTCGTATAATTCTCGGGAGGCCGGGATAGTTCTGGTACAAGTATGTGGTTTGATAAAGTCATTAAGAGTTTCAAAGAGTGCTTTTGTGGAATTTCCTGTTTGTTCAACTTCATTTTTAAAAACATTTTTCTGAGCTGTTTTAATATTATGATGTTATAGCCTATATACAGTCTCCACTGCAAGTCACTGGTAAAACACCATGCTGACATATATGATCTCCTTCTGGACTCTGCCCCAGATATATTATTTCTGACGGAAACCTGGCTTACCATGGATTCCATGGCAATTACAAACTTAGCACTACCGGTGGGCTATAGGCTGCTTACCCAGAACAGGCCTAAAGGAAGAGGGGGAGGCCTAGCAGTGATATACAAATGCGCCTTTCAGTGTTTAATAATCCTGATGTGATCCCAGACTGCGAAAGCACCTTGTTCAAAATCTTTATATCACATAACTTCACCCTCCTTATCTATCGCCCACCCGGCCCAGCCAGGGCCTTTGACGAGGCTCTGGTGCATACTGCTTCCACTCTTGCCCTAGAATCGGCTAATCTAAATATCAAAGTCAATCTTAATCTCCACCTGGAATGCTGGGTCTCCCAGGTGATCTCTAATTTCCTGGTTGATTTGGAAGCCTGATAACTATTTCAACTGGTGGAAGGACCTTCACATCAAGTTGGCCACCTACTGGATCCAGTTTTCTCGAATCTACAAAATCTGTCAGCACTCACCTGCCTCCCTCTGACGTGGACTGACCACTTTCTTATTCCAATGTATCTTGACCTGGCAGGCACCATCCTGAGGGCCCCTCACCAATCCTTATGGAAACATCCCCGGCATAAATTGGACAAAACCCTCTTCCTATCAGCTGTAAATACCTCCCGCCCAGACAGGCCTTCTGATCCGGAGGCAGCCGACAGAACCTTTAGGGGCTGGATCAGTAATTCACTTGACCAGTGCATCCGAAGAAACTGTTAGGGGCCAGGCGCGCGCGAACACACACCTGGTACAATGAGATCCTCCGGGGGGAAAGGAAAAAATTTAAAATTCGGGAACGGGCTTGGAGGCGCACTTATGGCGACACTGCTAAAAATACCTACAGAAAGGTCATAAAAACCTACCATAATTTAGTTCAAAAGACAAACGCTTCCTTCTACGGAGCATCGATTGCTTCCATCTCCAACCCCTCTAAAAGCATTTTCTCCCTCATGAAAGATATGTTGCAAACTCCAACAGGAACCAACGATACCATATCCTCCAATACCCAATGTGACTCACTGGCAAAATTCTTCATCAATAAGGTTGAACATATTTACAGCGCACTTGACACGAGGCAAAGTTCCTCCAAACTCATGGCAACCCCTACCCCCAGTGCACCCTCACTCTCCCTAGAATTTATGCCACGTGTGTCTCTTGAAGACTTAGTTACTTTACCAGCCAGAGTCAAATCGGGCTCCCCGACCACCCAGTAAAACCAGATATCTTCAGGAAACTCCACAATTGCCTTATGATGTTGGCCCGGAAATTTATTAACAACTCCCTCCGATCGGCAGTGATTACCAAATCTTGAAAACATGCCAAAGTTGTACCACTAGTAAAAAAGCCCACTCTGGATACATCTCTGTCAGAGAATTTTTGACCTATATCTCTGCTTCCATATTTGGCCAAACATATGTAATCCCATGTCAACATTATCCTAACCAAATATCTAGAGTCCAATCAGAATTGCATAGTTCTCAGAATGTGTTCCAATCCAGGCATAGCACGGAATCAGCGCTCATGGTGGTCACAGAGCAGTTGTGGGCAACACTAGATGAGGGCAGTACTTCGGCATTATTGTTACTCGATCTTAGTGCAGTCTTTGACACGGTCTCTCACAAGATCCTTCTCCAACGGCTTGAGGAGATTGGGGTCAAAGGCATGGCTCTGGCCTGGTTTGCCTCGTTTTTATCAGAATGCTCCTTCCAGGTCCACCCCCCCATCTGTCTAGTACCTACCCTTTAAGCTGTGGAGTTCCCCAAGGCTCTGCCTTGAGCCCCAGTCTGTTCAACTTGTACGTCCGCCCTTTGGCTCTTCTAGTCAGAGAACGGAACATCAAAATGGTATCCTATGCAGATGATACCCAGCTTGCGTTCACCTTTACCAACAACCCGGCCATAGACCAACTGAAATGCCGTGCAGATGCTCTAGCCATTTCGGAGTGGATGACCAACAACTACCTACATCTGAACTCTGCCAAAACGGAGTTGCTCCTGGTAGGCTGCGACACCCACAAATGGGATTACCAGTGGTGGCCTGCGACCTTTGGCTCCCTTCCACAACCGAAAAACGCTGCTAAGGATTTAGGGGTTCTGATCGACACTGCCCTCACTTTTGAGCCTCATGCAAAAAAAGTGTCTGGCACCTGTTTCGGCCTTCTGTGCAGCCTCAAACCCATTCTGGGGTTCTTCAACGCCCCTACCCATCAACTAAGTGCAATCGGTGGTCCAATCTCGCCTAGTCTACTGCAATGGTCTTCTGCTTGGCATCAATACAACAGTCACTGCTAGACTCAAACGAGTACAAAATGCAGCAGCATGTACTCTTTTTACCATACCTTGGCAGTGCCGCACCTCCAATCTTCTCCACTGTCTTCACTGGTTACCCATTAAACAAAGAGTTCAGTTTATATCCCTATGCACTATTCATAGGATTCTGCACGGCCAGGCTCCCCAAATCCTACTGGAGCTCTGCACCGCCTATGTTCATAGGCGCGCACTACATTCCGACGATCAACATTTTCTATGCATGCAAGGAGTTCGCGGTTGCAGAGCTGGATGTCGCTCCTGCACTGTAGAACTCTATCCCCCAGGCTGCACGCCGCACTCACGATCACAGGGCATTCAGGAAACTGATTAAAACCTGGCTTCCATCTAGCGTCATTTCTTCCTGCTTCCTGTTCTGCTAGCGCTGGGACTCCCTGTTGCTGGGGCAGCCATGCGCAGTATAAATCACCCTAACATAACATAACATGTTAGCTCTTAAGCAACAGTTTAGTGTTTCTCTATTTGAAAGGGATTTAATCTTATGCCATTAACTTTCCAGCTTTTTACTCTTAGATTTTTCAAGTTTTTGATCAGCCAAAAACCAGGGGGCATTGTTATTTATTGGGGATGGTTGAAGATTTTTTGAGGGGAGCAACTAGGTAAAGGCCCTGAGTGAGTGAGTCATGGAGATTGACCAGAGCATCATCCATGTCTGAGTCATTTGATGGCACAGGACAAGTTAAAGCAGTAGCAAAAGAGGCCAGTGGGACAGATTTCCATTGTCTCCTAGTCTGCCTGGTCTCTTTCTTGGGTAGCATAGCTCAATTGTCTTAGGAATTTATTTGGAAATGTATCAGATAATGATCCATCCAAAGAAGTGGGAAAGTTAGTTGGTAAATATCAGGTCTAGAGTATGATCTGCTGTGTGGGTGGGGCCCACCACGATGTGAGTTAGGCCTAGCCTCACCATGTCAGCTAGAAGCTACACTACCTCAACAGTTTGTGTGTTTACACCATGGAAATAAAAATCTCCCAATAATACTAAGTGCTTGTAAGCCAGAATATGAGGAGTAATGCGTTCTGCTAGAAAGTGACTAACATCTCTTGTTGGTCCCGGCAAACGGTTCCAAAAATCGGCAACTCAAAGCTCAATTCTAAAAACAATCATTTCTACCAACTAAGCAAGGAGGGTCTCAACTACTATTATGTTCTCTGTGTCTCTGAAAGTGATAATTGCGCCTCCTCCTGGTCTCCCAATCAAGATTTAATTACTGATACAGCTCTGGAAGAGCTAACCAAATACATGGTAATGTGCTGAATTCAGCAAAGTTTCAGTAAAAAACACATGTCAGATGATCTGGAAGCTAAAAATGTCAGAGTTTTGTTGCATGTTTTGACATTGATCTAATATTACAATATGAGCTCTACATAGCACGGGGGATATAGGTGGACATGGGGTTGGGAGTGGGGAACAATAGATCAGGTTTCTGACTCTTTATAGGATGCTAAACGTAGAGTGGGACGGATCACTTCTCACAAGGATGTGCGCTCAGGTATACAGGAAACCTGAGGGTTTCTTAACAGTTCATGTTAATATTACTGCGATAGAAACAAATATTGTTCCAATGATTTTCAATCAAATTTTATTTTAACATTCTGAATTTTCATCATGATCAATTCATATCTTGATCGTAAATTCCAATCCTTCAAAATACCCAATGCATTTCGGGTAAATGATGGGGACCCTTCGTCAGGGGTCTGTGAAAGGATAATACAGGACCAAATTAAATACTTGCTCGATGGAGAAGTTCAACACTATATGTGCATATAACGGGCAGAAAGTAAACGTGATCATGCATTCCAAAGAAAAACGGCGTGGTAAAGAACAAGAATAAAATGAAAGCCTGATAGGGTTAAAGTGTGCGTAGTAAGTTAATGTTTTCGAGTCACGAGCAGTGTCAAGAATAATAACACCCCGACTGTGAGCATACAGTACAGACCAGTTATATTCAATACCTATAAAGCAAGAAAAACGAGTGCAAAGAGTGACCAGAAACCTGAAAAATAGCCGAACAAAAACCCAACAAAGAAACTTACATCCGGACCGGACAACGCTCTTCTCAGTGTCGACGTGCGGGATGTGTGGGAACCATTAGTGAAATTAAACCAATCGGCACCAAGGCTCTCGCGTGTGACGTGTGACGTATGTCACATGATAGGAGTACGGCAGCTTCACGGAAATGTAAACGGAAAAACTAGCAGTGAGTGAAATAAAGTTGTATGTTGAATCGAGTGGGAAAACAGAAAGAGGTGGCAAGTTACATTAGACTCTAAGACAAAAAGCACCAGGGGAAAAAAAAAATACGAAAAGTAATGTGATCCAATACATAAAAGGGTATACAAGAACATAAAAAGAATCATGCGTTTAGGGCACAAAGAATGCCCATGTTAAATGAAAATCCGGTGAATGCGCTAGACACGACTGTACTCTAGATGCTACAGTGCCAATGAACATAATGATAAATGAATAGAGTGACCACCCTATATCACATTACAAAAATTGAAACAACATGGTAAACACGAAATCAGTCAATACTGTAGAACAGTTCATTAAACCAATGCAGAGCATAGTATAAGGATTTAGTTAAAGAAAACAAGCATATTCAATCCTGTCATTCATCCCCACTGGTTGGAGAGAATTACGTTTTTTGATCCAAAAATACTCCGCTTGCAATCTCTGTTTAACGGGATCCATATCCCGGCGTTGTGGGATGACCTCCAAAATCATGCATCTCAATTGTGAAATCTGATGACTGGCTTCTTTCCAATGGTTGGCCACAGTAGATTTACTATTGGCAAGTCTTATGTTACTTTTGAGTTCGGTGATGCACACTTTCAATTTGCGCTCAGAATTGCCAATGTATACTTTGCCACAAGGGCATTTGATGACATAAATGATATTATTTGTGTCGCAGGTTCTGGAATGATGTAGTTGAATTTGATACCCTTTTGTGGGGTGCGGGAAACTATTTCCTACAATGACATTGCTGCAATGAACGCAGTTTTGACATCTAGACATGCCCTTAAATGTGATTTTGTTTTTCTTAGGTGTGTTCAACATTTCTTTCAAATTCCTTGATCTTTGGAATGCAAAGGTAATCCTTTCATTATAGAGATCTTTCAGATCAGGTTCCGTTTGAATTAATGACCAATGTTTGTTGATGATGCGTTTAATCCGTAGTGCTTCAGTGTAATATTTCAAAACACAAACAGTTTGATTGGATTTAATCAGGCACTTTTCTTCCAATAGAATTTCCCTTGGTTTTGCCCTGACTTTTTCGAGAGCGAAATTCAGAATATCCTCTGGATAACCTCTTGAACGATATTTGTTGGTTTGTATTTCCCATGCTTCTTGTAGATCAACATCATGAGTGGTAATCCTTTTTAATCTGGTGTATTGAGATGTGGGTAAATGTTTCTTTAATGTCTCTGGATGAAAGCTTTGAAATAAGAGACTTGAATTCCTGTCAGTCTTTTTGATGTGTACTTTGGTACTGAGCACATTGTTTTACAGCGATACTTGAACATCTAGAAATGCTATAATTGATTTGTCAATGGTGTAAGTGAATTTGATCCGCTCATTATGTGAGTTCAACAGGGCAATATTCTCTTCCAATGTGTCTCTTTCACCTTTCCAAATTAAGAAAATATCGTCGATGTAACGTTTAAAAGTCAAAAGACTGGTTGTCCAGGTCGGATTATTCAGAATATGATCAGTCTCAAATTTGTGCATGAATATATTGGCGTATGAGGGAGCCCCCCCAAAGCCCATTGAAGTTCCGTTACACTGATTGAAGAATTTTCCTTGCCACTCGAAGTAACTGTAATACAACGCAAATTGCATCAATTCCAAAATGAACAATTGTTGTGATTCATCAAGCCCGCTGTTGAGCAGACTCCATTCAAGGGCCTCAATGCCTTCATTGTGGGGTATAGACGTGTAGAGTGCAATTACGTCTATAGTGCATAGCCAGTATGTTGCTCCTTCTTCAAGTTTAATGGAATGCAACAGATTCAAGAATGATGTTGTGTCTTTAATATACGTTTGACACTTTTGTACGATTGGTTGTAAAAACGTATCTACAAATTTTCCAATTGGTTCGGAGATTAAACCACACGCCAAAACTATCGGTCTAAATGGAGGACTGACAGGGTCTTTATGAATCTTAGGCAACATATAGAGTTGCGGTCTTCTGGGGTATTTCTTTTCAAAAAATGTATGAGTTTTCTCACTAATCCAGTTCATTTCCAAAGCATGGTCAATAATTTTCTGTAAGATGGCTTGATACTCGTACGTAGGATTGTACTCAAGTGGTAAATAAATGTCTTCTTTGGACACATGATTATGTTCGCTGTTCAAATAGTTGTCCATATCCATAACAATAAGGGCTCCTCCCTTATCTGCCTTCTGAAACATTAAGATATTGTCTTGACTCTGGTTCTTGAGAGTGTTCCATTCTTTGCTGGTCAAGTTGGTTCTTTTGGGTTTAGAGAAGGAGATTTTTTGGACATCTGATAACACCGACCTTTCAAAGGCTTCTATCGTTTTGTGAGAGAACGGTGCACAAAAGGTACTCTTGGGTTTAAACTCTTTATCCCAAGTGTCGATGCTCTGAGCGGTTTCAACGTCTTTAAAGAAGAATCTTAGTTTTAACATCCTGAAAAATTTAAACAAGGCGATTTCAGACTCTCCTAGATTTGAACGATATGTCGGAACGAAAGTGGAGCCTTGTTCAATAATTTCTTATGTGCTTCCGTAAGTGTTGTGGAAGAAATGTTAATGATTAGGTTACTTTCGCCAGTTGGCCCTGCGTTCTTCTGGCTATCTCTTCTTCTGTGTCCTTTGCCCTTTCTTGTCTTTCTGTTTGAGGTGGAGCATTTGCTGCCGGACTGATCTCTAAAAAGGACGGTTGTTTTGTGGTTTGTTTTTCAGGTTGTTGTTGAACAGGTTTCACTGGACGTCTTGATTGAGCAATTTCCGAATCAGATGCCACACTCTCCTGTGATGATGTTACATTGTTTTTTTTTTATTGTGGTTGCCACTTTTTTTGATTATAGATTTCGGCCCAAGTGTAAACTTCTTCAAGTTTGAAATCAATTGTGTCGCGGCGGTACTTGCGTACCTTTCGTTCGTTCACTTCCTTAGCATACTGTTCTAGTTTCGCGCCAATGTCTTCCAGTGTTTTTTGTAAATCAAGAATTTTGTCGATTTCAATTGTTAAAGTTTTGATTTCATCTTCAAGTTCAACTAATACCATTGATTGTGGTTGCCACTTTTTTTGATTATAGATTTCGGCCCAAGTGTAAACTTCTTCAAGTTTGTAATCAATTGTGTTGCGGCGGTACTTGCGTACCTTTTGTTCGTTCACTTCCTTAGCATACCGTTGTCGTTTCGCGTCAATGTCTTCCAGTGTTTTTTGTAAATCAGGAATTTTGTTGATTTCAATTTTTAAAGTTTTGATTTGATTTTCAAGTTCAACTAATACTTTTGAGAGCTCCTCTACGATTAGTAGTATCAGGTCCAATGAACATTTATTTAAAATCTGGTACCATTTCTCGATGAACTTCTTGTTATTTTTGCAAAGCATTGGCTTTAGGGCTATTCTGAGCCCTCTCGGAGTCCTTTGATTTTAATGGTAGTGGATTAACGTGGTTGCGTGTAACCTTTGGTTAATTTCTTTCTTACAGATATATTCCAGTTGTTTTAAAAGCTGTGCAGTGGTTGTTCATTGAGGAGTCACACAAGATCACTGGCTCTTTTGGAAAAAAATTAAAACCTGTCTGTTCGCCTCCGCTTAGGGAGGTCAGCACACAGGCGGCCTTATAATGTTCTCTCAACCGTTCAACCTGCTGCTCTCCACTGGCTGGTATGTCTGCACGTGCTGGGAAGCCCTGTTGCTGGGGCAGCCATGCGCTATATAAACAAAATTAACCTAACCTAACATAACATAACTTAAGCCCTTGGAGTTAACTGATATGGAAAAAGACACTAAAGGACCACTAGATGGAGAGAGAACAGAGGAACAAGAAAACCTACATCTCAGACAAGCGGCGGGCCCTTCTAGGTCACAGATGGAAATGGCTAAGGGTAGCGCAAGGAACGCAAGCCAGAGTACCTGCATGTACCTGCATGTAGAATTGTAGAGCTGAAGATCTTCAGATGAGTAGTGTACATTTGTTATTGAATTAACTTCTCTAGTTAAGGAAGCAGAGTCCCTGGCACCTGGTGACATTCAGGGCAAAGACGGGTGCAAATTGGTATGAATTTGGCACACCAGGGGTGCACCCGCTGCATGCACCCGCAGCATACATTTGCTGCACGTTTGCTTCTCTATTTGCCCTAAACGGTCATATGTAAGACATGAGCACTGATGAATAGACTGCTATCCCACTCCCAAAATGACGGCCCGAATGGCAACCAGGAAATGGGCCACCCACAAAGTACTCTCTCCACACTAAAAGGCAGTGCCGCGGCTGAACATCAAAACCTGCAGGTCGAGGACTTGCATTTTGATAATCATTTGTAACCTCTTCGGAGGCCTTGGATGTTGTTTTACCAAATGTAATATTGGGTATGTCTATTATTGTCTAGCTGTATGCCCAAAGGTTGTTGTTAGAACTAACATCCTTGGTGTGGTAGTCTTACAGACATATTCCCTTCAATCCCCTATTTTTAGATGACTGTTTTATGTTGGCATTAGGACTTTGTGCATTATACCTCAACTAACTAGTGGGACAGTGCTTGCTATCTCTTTCTAAACATGGTAAATTGCACGTAATTGGCATATTTAATTAACTTATATGTCCCTAGTAAATTGTACTCCAAGTTCCTAGGGGCTATAAATTCTACTAGTGAGCATCAGCACTGATTGTGCCACCCACTAAAGTAGCCCAGTAAAACATGTCTCAGGATTGATACTGTGGTCCTTAGTGCAGTTAACCTTAATATACCTAATAAGTGAGAGGACAGATTTTAAGTTACAAATCTGAAACTGGCACTTTTAGAAATTTGACATTTTACTTCAAAACCCAAATGTGCCTTTCTGCCAGTGTCAAGGACCACATTGTGGAAACTGGCAGAGCTCGCTGTTAGCATGAGCTGAAGCCATTTTGTTTGTTGCAGCCATTTTAGTTAGCCATGTGCTCGCTACGTGCTTTTCCCGTCCTCAATGTTGCCTGCCCTTGTATTTCGCTTGAGTCATCAAGTATACTTAACTCTTTCAGCACTGAATTAGAGCCTTGCGCATGCTCAGAAAGACTTGTAGCTGTTGGACTGCCCCTGTTACAAACTTAACTGTCAGGCTATTTTAACTAATGTCAGCTGTTGTGTAGCTCCTCCCACTTTGTTGACTAAGCGATTCTCATGTATCCTTATATGTGTAGATGACTATTTGTGTATACACTTGTACTGCCTCTTTTTGAGCTTTCCTGCTTACTTTTTAACTATCGCCGTGTAAAAGCACCACAATTTCTCTACTCCATATGCTGCCTCATACATTACCTGAGGGTTTTGTATAGATGTAGTTCCACTCATGAGGTTTATTAAACTATTTGTTTAATATTACAGCTTCTGTGCTAATTTCTATTTTGCCAGTCTAAGGACCAGTGCAAAAAGAAGGGTGAACCCCTGCCCCAGTGGGCTCAGTAAGGCCCATCCCACAAATTGGCGCCCGTCACATGGGGCTCATCGGTGACTCGGATTCCCGAAGAAGTGGTCTCGCCGGAAGTTTGGAATCTCGCTAAGGATGTACACTGCATGAGGAGACCCTTGTCTTTGCAGACAGAAATGCTTTTCCGATTAGTTACCCTCCAGGTGGTGCCGGTCTCCGACTGAGAACCCTTTTGGTGTTCGTCTTGCAGTGACCATTTGGTCATTCTGAAATTTGCAGTTGGAGGCTGGAGACGTTTGTTTGGTAAGGTCATTGGATGCAACACTTTTTGATTTGTTTGGCCAAAGATTCTGGTTTGGTTTGAGTATATATAAATTGCAATTTATATAGGTTGTGTATAGACGTAGTTCCACTCATGAGGTTTAATAAACTATTTGTTTAATATTACAGCTTCTGTGCCAATTTCTATTTTGTCCATCTAAGGACCAGTGCAAAAAGAAGGGTAAACCCCTGTACCGGTGTCCTTGGTAAGGCCCACCCCCAACATGACTGTGAATGGTTGTGTATTCCTTCCAGATATCGTGATAAAAGGGGCCTGGGTGTAGAGGGAGTGGATCTTGAGCACAGAATGGCTGGGGAGGAGCTGTACCCTGCTCTGATTACACTTCAAAGGACCCTACCTGCAGCACACACAAAGGAAAAAGGAAAGAAATAATCAGAATGAGCTTGATAGATGTCAGGGTTTTCCCCCACACAAAGGCTGGCACCAGGTCTAAATGTGGCACCTTCAGAACCTTTCATCAGAATACTGCAGGACCTGCGGAAGATTCAGAAAAAGGACTGCACTGCTGTCTGAAGAAGAAAGATTTTGAACTGAGGAAACTAGAAGTGATTCCAAGGTTCAGTGGCTGACCTCTTATTTGAGCTACAGGTAAACAACAAACTTCCAGAGGACTCATCTGCTTTCTAGCCGACCAGATCCACTTAACCTACCCTCATCTGGCCTCTGTGCGAATGAGCACTGGCCCTCCTATTGCAGTCCTTCAGATCCTGGAACCGTGGCCAAAGTCAGAGAGTACGTCTCCCTACCTAACTGAAGGTTCAGTCGGATCAGACATGTGGTGACATAGGGCTAAGCAAAGCTGTGCAGCTCCAAACCCCAGGCCTCACTGGAACTGGCGTCAAGAGACTCAAAACCTTGCAGGGCCAAGCCATGCGGACCCCATCTGAAAACTGTACCAGATCAAAAGTAGGGCACAACCAAGTCCCATTGAGCCATGCAGTTCATACCCAAAGACTTCATTAGCTCCAATGCTTAGTGACACTAAACCCCACAAATCATTGCCATGCAACTTAAAGCTTCAACACATTCAATACTGAGAAACAAGAGGCCTCACAGAGCCGCACCAAGCAGACCTAGCATCAAGGGCAAAAGGTACAGTTCCCCACAGGCCAAACTTGGTCCATTATCTAGCCCGCTCTCCATCACGGTCGGCCTGAACTTGTGAGTTTGTCCCGGTAGGGGGTGAGCAGATGCAAAAAGCTGAAGTTGTGTTCCTTTTGGTGGTATTATTAACTAAAACATAAAATATTCATATCTCTGGTTCTAAAGATTTGATTTATGTCATGTTTTTGTCATTGTCAGACAGCATGGGCTCAGCATAGCGTCCTGCGCCGACGACACCCAGCTCATCCTCACCCTCACGAAGAACCTCGAAGACACCAGACTCTGCTTCAAGGAAGGAATAAAGGATGTTGCAGCCTGGATGAACAACAGCTGCCTGAAGCTCAACTCGGAGAAAACAGAGGTTCTGGTCCTTGGACCCTCCACCATGGCTTGGGACAACATCTGATGTCCTTCTGCCCTCATGAACCCACCTACCCCATGAGGCCACAGGCGGAACCTGCCTCTTCAGCCTCTGCAAGACCTTCAAATGAATCCCCCGAATGCATAAAGACCGTCACCCACGCACTCATAACCAGCAAACTGGACTAAAGCAATGCCCTCTATGCCGGAATCAACAGAACTCTCCTACACAGGCTCCAAACCATCCAGAACACCGCAGCCACACTCGTCTTCCAAACCCCACGACACAAACACATGACCCAATACCTACGAGACCTCCACTGGCTCCCTGTCGAGAAGAGAGTAACCTTTAAGCTACTCACCCACGCCTACAAATCCCTCCACAACATCGGACCCAAATACCTCAATGGAAGAGCCACTTTCCACGTAACAAAAAGGAACCTCCGCTCGGCCACCTCACCCCGGCAGAGTCCCCATGCATTTGCAGAACCAGAGCAGGCAGAAAAGTCTTCTCCTACATCGCAGCCAAGGCCTGGATGAGCCTACAGTCAACATCAAACTCTCCCCTACTCTGCACACCTTCAGGAAGAACCTCAAGACCTGTCTCTTCAACTGAACCAGAACTGCTCCCGCCCCCCCCCCCCCCTCCCCCCCCTAGCCTTGAGGCCCTCATGGGTGAGTAGCGTGCTTTATAAAACCCTGATTGATTGATTGATTGGATTTTACTTTTTTTTTCTAAACTGGTTTGGCATTGTTTTGTTTTGAGTTCTCACTTTATTATCTTAGTTATTATTTTTTTTCCAGTGCTGCATAAATGCTCTATAAATTGCCTCTTTGTTGAGGCCTGACTACATTTGAGCCAAACTACCTGAGGGTTTAACACAGATTTATTTAGTGACTTTTGTGGTTCACCCTGCCAAGAATAGTGTTTATTATTCAAGTGGGGCTCTCATGGCTCTCCATAATAAGTTCATTTATTCAAGTTGGTTTGTGGAAAAGCTTATGCTGAATTCAATGGGCCTGAGTTGGTTCTGGTACTAAGTAAATGATAACAACTACAGATAGGATTGTCTCTTTTGGAAAATTTATGTAAAATTACACTGGGCTTATATGTTTATTATGAAAAGTTATGACAAAGGCAGCAATTCTCACTAATTTATTGTGAAAAGTCAATAAGCCTTTAAGTGCAGACTGTCATTACACTGTGTTAAAACCTGTAGACAGATATCTTGTTTCACAGAAGCAAACAGATTTCTATAGGAGGCACAGTTTTGGTGTGTGTTACCCCTTCTCACATGCACTTGAAGTTACTTAGAGGTAAAGATTGAAAATGTCATGATTATTGTTAAGTTTTTTTCATAAAATTTGTATATTGTTTTGGCTACTACAATTTGTATGTATTTGGAATTTTATGACAGTGTACCTTATGTAGGGTAACTGACATGCAGTACGGGAGGTCTAAGTTGGGGATGGCAACAAGTCATTGATGGTATTGATTTGATTGGTTTATGAGAAAAAGTTTGGTCTGATTCCATATGTCCATTTACTATGAAAAGCTATGGCAAACGTGCAAGGCCTGACCCACTCATTGACAATAGATGTATTAAAATTGGTATACCTTTAAAGGTTAGTACACTGTGCTAAGGCTGGATTCTCATAAACTCTGAAAATAGAAACTGATAGTCTGATTCGCAAAGGTAAACTTACATTTTTGTAAATGTTTAGATTTTTTACAAATCACAAAGCAATTTCATGAGTAGTACTTTTACGACTGCCTATCTTTTTACGTGCAGATTCTCCATCATGATTGTAGCGACTCCACAATCGTAAAGATAATACTTATAAAATTCCTTTGGGAATTCCCACAAATTTCAGACTTACACAAAAGTTGTGTACCCTCCCCGCTCCCGCCTCCCAGCTGCTCCGCCCCACCGCGCACTTGGCCATATATGGCGACCGTGCGGCGCAGGTGAGTGTGACCTAGTTCTAGGACACCCCCGCGCCGCACGGCCACCAGCTGCTGCGTGTGCTCCCAGCCTTCTGCCTCACTGCCCCGGCTCCGCCGCGTGACCACGCCCCCTGACATAGAGCGGCATGGTCTCTGCCAGCTTCCCGGCCTGTGTCCCGGCCTACTGTTGCCATAGCGATTTGTTTGTTGTATTGAGCTGTTGCTCTGTTTTTCTTCCTCCCCCATTTGTGCCTGCCTGCGCCTTCGTTTTTCTCGTCCCCGTCTCGTCCCTGCCTGCTGTTGCCATAGTGACCTGCCTGTTCGTATTGTGCTGTTTGCCATTTGCTGGTGTTTTGTTATCTTTCCCTCCCCATTTGTACCTGCTTTCGCCTTCGTTGTTATCGTCCCCGTCTCAACCCTCCCCGCTCCCCGCCTTCACCGCTAGCCCCGCCCCTTTTCGTTGTGTACCCTCCCCGCTCCCGCCTCCCAGCTGCTCCGCCCCCCCGCGCACTTCGCCATATATGGCGACCGTGTGAACGCGCAGCGGTCACGCGCAGCGGGAGCGCCATTTGTGCGCCGAAGGCGCGCCAAAGGTAAGCCCGTCTGCGCCTGGACCGCGCCCAGTGCCAAGACCCCTGGCCCTCGAAGACCCCGGCCGACCCGCCTGACGTACACCGCCGCCAACCTCAGCGCACTCAACACCGGTCGACTCCCTGGATGCCACCAAGCCACACCACGACGCACCCACGGACCCTTCAGCTGCCACTCCTGCAAGTTTGCCTGCATCCGGACCTGCCTCGCACCAGCACCCGCCAAGTCGAACACCAGCAGCACCCACCTCAAGTGTATCCTGCTCAACACTCGCTCCGTCCACAGACACGCCATCGAACTCTGGAACCTCCTCGACACCACAGCCCCTGACGTTGCCTTCCTCAGGGAGACCTGGATGAACGCCTCTTCAGCGCCCGACATCGCCATCGCCATCTCAGAGGGCTACAAGATCACCCGGAGGGATCGCACCGCCAACCAGATAGGAGGAGGCATCGCCATCATCCACAGGAACACCCTCCGCATCACGACCTGCACCGACAACACCCTCACCACTGCCGAACACCTGCACTTCCAGATCCACACCGACCCGAAGACCACCCTCAGAGGCACCCTGATCTACCGACCTCCGGGACCACCCACCCAATTCAGCGAGGACATCGCCGACTTCGTCAGCCCGCATGCCCTCCCCTCCGCTGACTACATCCTCCTGGGGGACCTCAACTTCAACCTGGAGAACAACAACGACCGCAACACCAGCACCCTGCTCGACAACCTCGCCAATCTTGGACTCAAGCAGCTGGTGTCCACCCCCACCCACCTCGCCGGACACACACTCGACGCAGTCTTCTCATCCAGCACAGACATCGCCTTCAGCCACGCCACAGAGCTTCAATGGACGGACCACAGCTGCGTCCACTTCACCTTCAAAAGAACGACGACCCACCACCACCAGCAACAGGCTGCCCGCAGAAGCTGGAACAAGATCACAGTCAACCAGCTCGCCACCTCCTTGAGCCAGCACCCTCCTGCCAGCTCAGCGAACCCCAGCCAGGCCGCCGACAACCTCATGAAGTGGATCAGCAACTGCGCGGACGAGCTCGCCCCGCTGAGGACCCCGCCCAGCAGACCCGGCAGCAAGAAAGCCCCATGGTTCACCGACAAACTCAAGAGCTCCAAGAAGAACTGCTGAGCCCTCGAGAAAGTCTGGAGAAGGGAACCAACACCGGACAACAGGACCACCTTCAAGCTTGCCACCCGGAAGCACCACCAGCTGATCCGCGCCGCCAAGAAAACTGCATTCAAGGACCGGCTGGACAACAACGCACACAACTGCAAGGAACTCTTCAACATCGTGAAAGAGCTTTCCAACCCCAGCGCAGGAAACAACGACATCACCCCATCGCAAGACCTCTGCAACTCCCTCGCCTCATACTTCCACAACAAGATCGCGGACATACACAACAGCTTCAACAACCAACCAACGCACTCCACGACCAAACCACCACCCCCCACCACCACCCTCCGCGCCTGGAATCCAATCACCACCGAAGACACCATCCGCACGATGAACTCCATCCACTCAGGATCTCCGACCGACCCCTGCCCCCATCACGGCTTCAACAAGGCCGACGCTGTCATCGCACCCCACCTGCGAGACATCATCAACACATCCTTCGACACCGCCACCTTCCCTGAGAGCTGGAAGCACGCCGAACTCAGCGCTCTACTCAAGAAACCCACAGCGGACCCCACCGAACTCAAGAATTACCGCCCCATCTCGCTCCTCCCGTTT
This sequence comes from Lissotriton vulgaris, assembly GCF_964263255.1. Classification (NCBI taxonomy): domain Eukaryota; kingdom Metazoa; phylum Chordata; class Amphibia; order Caudata; family Salamandridae; genus Lissotriton; species Lissotriton vulgaris. The sequence continues at coordinate 509,872,715 of NC_141693.1, read as the reverse complement.
CCAGCCAAAGTCATCGAGAAGACCGTCAACAAGCAGCTGGCCGCCTTCCTGGAGACGAATGGATCCCTCGACCCCTCACAGTCTGGCTTCCGAGCCAACCACAGCACCGAGACCGCCCTCATCGCCGCCACCGATGACATCCGAGCCCTTATGGACAACGGAGAAACAGCGGCCCTCATCCTCCTTGACCTCTCCGCGGCATTCGACACTGTCTGCCACCGCACCCTAGTACAGCGCCTCAGCAACGTCGGAATCCAGGAGAAGGCTCTGGAGTGGATCATCTCCTTCCTCGACGGAAGAACACAGAGAGTCCGCCTGCCACCGTACGAGTCAGAGGCCACCGAAGTCATCTGCGGCATCCCTCAAGGATCCTCGCTGAGCCCCACCCTCTTCAACGTCTACATGAGCCCCCTCGCAGCCATCGCACGCCAACACAACCTCAACATAATCTCCTACGCCGACGACACCCAGCTGATCCTCTCCCTGACAAACGACCCCGCCGCCGCCAGAGCCAATCTGCACGAAGGGATGAAAGAGGTAGCCGAGTGGATGACGACCAGCCGCCTGAAACTGAACTCAGACAAGACGGAGGTCCTCATCCTAGGCTCTTCGCCCTCCGCCTGGGACGACTCCTGGTGGGCTCCCGCCCTGGGCACCGCACCCAAGCCGACAGACCACGCACGCAACCTGGGCTTCATCCTGGACTCCTCCCTCTCCATGACCAGGCAAGTCAACACGTCTCCTCGGCCTGCTTCAACATCCTACGCATGCTACGGAAGATCTTCTGGTGGATCCCCACCAAGACCAGGAAGACCGTCACCCAGGCCCTCGTCACCAGTCGACTGGACTACGGCAACGCCCTCTACGCCGGTACCACCGCCAAGCTCCAGAAGAGACTCCAGCGGATCCAGAACGCCTCAGCCAGACTCATCCTCGACATCCCACGAACCAGCCACATCTCCGGACATCTCTGAGACCTGCATTGGCTCCCCGTCAACAAAAGAATCACCTTCCGCCTCCTCACCCACGCACACAAAGCCCTACACGACCAAGGCCCGAGCAACCTCAACAACCGAATCAACTTCCACGCTCCCAAACGCCACCTCCGTTCAGCCAACCACGCCCTCGTCGCCGTCCCCCGCATCCGAAGAGCGACAACAGGAGGAAGGTCCTTCTCTTACCTGGCCGCCAAGACCTGGAACTCCCTCCCTCCCGACCTGCGCCTGACCCAAGACCACCTCTCCTTCAGGAAGAAGCTGAAGACCTGGCTGTTCGAGCAGTAACGGCACCCCCCCCCCCCCCCAGCGCCTTGAGACCCTTCGGGTAAGTAGTGCGCTCTATAAATGTCCTTGATTGATTGATTGATTGATTGATTGATTGATTGATTGATTGATTAAGTTTACATTTGTGAATCAGGCCCACATCCGGGTGTTAGTTACCTCTATGACAAAACACAATGGGTGTAATATTTGCATTGTGAGAATCGTTGTGAGACCCTGTTAGACCCTGTTAGAAGAAGTTATATATTTGTTGTCAATCTAACTTAACATACACATTTCTAATTGTATGATTGTATACTTGGTTACATTCTCAAAAAAGGTTATGCTAAATATACTAGACCTAAGTTGCTTATGGTAGTGAGCCATAAAGAGTAGAAGTCTGGTGAGTGCATTAGGAAACATTATTTCACATATCACACGCCTGATTTGTGTAGTATGAAAAACTACAACAAAGGCAGTAGGCCTGACTTATTGTGGAAATTAAATGTTAATTCTAAAAGGCGCTAAGGAATGCACTGATTGCATGCTGTATTAATGTGTTAATGCCTATAGACAGGCATTCTCTTAAATAGAATCCCACAGATTACTGTAGTGAGCAAGGACTTTGGTGTGTTTGCTACTTTCTTTGACAAACACAGTGAGTTGAATATTTAATTTTGGATAATCCTTCCTAAAACTGAATAGGCGGGCCTGGCAGGTGTAGTTGTCTGCCAAGCTCTTGTAATAAAAATACCATGTACAACTAAATGTGTATATATATATATATATAACTTTTTTACTCTTTTAAGAAGTTCTTTTAGCCGTTGCCATGAATTTGTACAATCATATCTGATTACTGAGGTTTTACAAGTTGTAAGTGTTTAAATGTATTTCACCGCAATTTTGAAAGACATGCTAACTACTTGTATACATATTGTGCAATACTCGCATTTATGCTGCAATACGATGTTTGTAAACACTTTGGAAAGTATAGTATTTTTTCGCTTTCCATAACATGTGATGGCACTTTTGCACTTTAAAAGGGTGGTCAGCCCTCGTGACGTTGTCATGTGATCAAGGCTATCTCTAGCCGAAACGCGTCATGGCGGACTGGTGCTGGGCTAAGCATTAAATAAAAAGAAACATTTGCACCTTCTTGGGTCTCGCTGGTTCCTGTTTGTTGGTGTGGCTGTACGCGCTGCACTACCTGCTCTAGGAACTTGAACATACCTCATTTCTACATCCGGGATTGCTTCCCCGGACTTGGTGAGACCCCTGCACGTTTTGGGCAAGTTGCGGCAAGGAGCATTGTTTCTTCGGAACTTTTCAAAATATCCGTGAGGAGACGTAGCCACGCCCCAGGGAAAGCGGAATTGTTTGGAGGCGTGCTGAGGAAAGACCGGAAGTAGTTCGGGGCACCGGGTCAGCGTTGGCTGGTCGGGAACTCTGAGCACACCAACCGAGTACCAGCAAGCCGAGAAGGACTAACTGCGGGAATCCCTGTGTGAAGTGTATAGGATCGACTCCGAAGAGCATTGCCAGGTAGGAGTTCGATTCTGTTGTGCACAAAGTTATTTTGCCCATTGCTACGCACCATGTCCGCGGACACGTTGAGGGGGCGTGTGGAGGCTTCCAGGGGCATGTTTACAGACCCCCCGGCTGGGGAGTCCGTTCCCAACTCTAGTTCCATCAGTGTGCCTGAACAAAGTACTGGTATTAAGGAATTATTTAAGCGCCTTGAAAAATGCAGCAAAAGCGAACAATCCAAGTGGTGGGAGCACACTTCCTTAACGGGTTACTTAGAGGTAGGGCGGGTGCCACGAGGACTACGCATTTTATTAGCACCCTCCTATGAAAAACCCGACCCACAAATGCTTGCAGATTGGGCGCAATGTAATCTTGATAATTCCAAACGCCTAATGGGTATACTCATCCAGTATGCAGAAAGTGACAGAATCAAGCTTTTGGATGAAATTGCCCAAATTAATGCTGAAATTGACAAACTTCCTCCCTCTCCTGAACTCACTAAATATAGAGAGGAAATGAATATACGGCTTAAACGTGAAGAAGATGTCATTAAAAAGAGGAAGGCGTACAAGTTTCAACGCGACAGACTGGATTATGAAAACGGCCAGATCTTTACGTTTGCGAAAAGGTATGACAATATCAAGCAGCGGCGTAACAACAACACCACTGTCGCTAATACCAGCATAAGCACTATAGCAACCACAGGACAGACTGAGGTTTTTTTCGATCTCGGGAGATAGCTCACAGCCTGAAAGTGAGTCTGACACGGAAGCCAGGCGTCAACATCAGTCGGGGTTTCGCAAATTTTCCCCTGCGCAAGAAATGGAAATGGTCCAGCAGGATCGAAAATTAACCCTGCGCTCGGGAACACAGGCAGCCGCCGCCAACGCGCCAACAGGAAACGCGCAGAGAGGCGGAAAAGCAACAAACGCCGCAAATGTAGGAGGCAGGCAAAGGAAACAGCGTTCCAGATGGCAGTGGAACAAGGCTCAGCCAGCTCAACCACAGCAGTAAATTCCATTTCTGAATCCAACACTAATGTTCATGCGGTCATAAATTTGACTGATACTGCTCTGACCCCGAAAGAGACATCCATTTTATCTTTAGGTCTATCATATAGCCCACGGGGTGACTTTGATTATGCCACAACCAAGATCGACATGTTCAAGTATGTGCGCAAACTAAAACTGCGCAAATATCATGCAACACGAACAGTAGTGGATTCCAACGCTACGATTGGGACTCAAGATGCCTCTCTTGTCCACACTACAATTAGTGGGTCTAATGAACCAGTCACAATAGGAGCAGCCCTAACGCAAGAATTTTTGGAACTCCAGGAGGAGGAGCTCCCCTGTCATACGGAGAGTCATACAGTGTTGGGTGGTGAACCTCTTCCTGCACCCTGTCAGACACCATTCAAACTTAAATCCAAATTTTGTCCCCTGATGGTCAAAGGCAATGTGGACATATTCCATGAGCGTGTCACCTCACAATTGAAGGATTTACAGATTAAAAACTCTAATGCATCTAAAAGATACAACTACAGGGACAGTGAATACCACAAACTTATAAAAAAGCTCAAGGCAAACAAACATTTGGTCATAAGACAATCAGATAAAGGTGGCAATGTGGTCTTATGGCCACGTAAAATGTACTTGGAAGAAGCCCTCAAACAGCTCAACGACAAGGACTGTTACAAGCGTATCACTATGCAGGATGCTCTTTTAGCTAGGAATGAAATCTATTCCAAATTGTCTGCCTGGAGGAGTAAAGGCTTGCTTACCATGGATGAGTATACATTTTTAAAGAAGGATTACCCAGTGACTCCGGTAATATACTTCATCCTAAAGTCCACAAGAACTACCAGCAGAGACCAGGTAGGCCCATCATCTACGCACGTAACAGCCTATTGGAAAATATGAGCAAGTATATCGATTTCTTCCTACAAGACTATGTAAAAAACTTGCCTTCCTTTATCCTTGACACAAGTGATTTACTTAGGAGACTTATTGATTTTAGATGGAATTCAAACTACATTCTGGTGTCCATGGACGTTACTTCGTTATACACCAGTATATTTCATCAAGATGGACTGAAAGCCATCCAGTATTTTCTTGGTAAGAGGGAAGCCTGCTTCCATGAACACTCGAAAATGCTGTTAGACATGATCTCCATTTGTTTAGAAAACAATGTTTTCCTATTTGCCAAACAGCTATTTCTTCAGACCAGGGGTGTGGCAATGGGGGCCTGCTTCTCTCCTAGTTACGCCTGTTTGCACATGGGGTACTGGGAGGAGCAGGTCCTGATGGCGGAACATAATGTCACCATGAACACCAAAGTGAAACTCTGGTCAAGGTATATTGATGATCTGTTCTTTGTTTGGGATGGGACTGAAAGTGAGGTGAGGGAATTCATACAAGAACTTAATATCAATAACCTCAACATCCAGTTCACCAGCAGCATTAGCACTCAGTCCATTGTATTCCTGGATGTGGAAATCTTTGTCCAGGACGGTAATCTCCAAACTAGACTGTATCTTAAGCCCACGGCGGGGAACACTCTGCTGCACGCCGATAGTCACCATCCGGCGCACTTGATACGGAGCATCCCCTATGGTGAGATGCTCCGTGTCAGGAGAATTTGCAGCAGTGAGGAGGAATGCCGGCTGGCACAATCCCACTGTAGGGCTTGTTTCCTTCAAAGGGGCTACAAACCTGAGATTATAGATAATGCTACACACAGGGCCAACAAAATAGAGAGATCAGTACTCCTGGGCTCAGGAGTTGAAAGCCAGCAGCCTCCAACTAATAGATCATGTGAGGAGACTAGATTGATCATTGGCTATAGCAATCAGCATAAAAACATCCACAAAATTATCAAGGACAATTGGTCCCTGATATCTAGTGACCCTGTTATTGGCCCTGCAATGCCTCAATACCCTAGCATTACCTATCGCAAAGCCCGGTTTATGCAAGATAGCCTGGTCTCTAGTAGCCCTGAGGTGATCACAGGATCCTGGTTAGATGATAGCAAGGGATTTTTGAAATGCTCTACCTGCAAAGCCTGTAAGCATGGTATTAGCAATTCGGAGGTTCATACACCACTTTCACCTTTCCCAATTAAAATCAAACAAAAATTGAATTGCAAATCTGAATTTGCAGTTTATATTTTGGAATGCCCGTGTGGGCTCAGATATGTGGGAAGCACTAGGCCACAAGTCCACAAGCAAATTTTACAGCATCTGCGTGCTATCACTAATGCAGATGTGGCATATCCAGTTGCCAGGCATTTTGAGAAAACTCATGGGAAAGATGCCTCCGTTTTGAAATACTATGTGATAGATTGTGTTCCCCCCCAGAGGAGAGGAGGTGATAGAGAGTCCCTACTTCGAAAACTGGAGACTAGTTACATCATATCACTTGATACTAAGGCACCGCAAGGGCTTAATATGGGGGAGGACTGCCACACCTATCTATAGTAACCTGCCAACCTTGTTATATGCACATTGCACTTTTTTCCTCAGTACTGTAATGTCCTGTAAACATGTATTTGAACTAGAGTATTGATATTATAATGTGCATCCTGGAACCTCCTTTTGACCCATCTGTAAAAGATTTTTAATAAGATTAATGATTTAACATTTTTTGCACAATTTTACGGTAGCACTTTATAGCCTTTTGATGTGGTGTGAAACTATGGTTTTTTCTGTGAATTTAATAGTTTTTTTAAATGCTAATTCCTAACTATAACTGGTGTGAAACCTATGTTTTTTCAGTGAATATATATATATATATATATATATATATATATATATATATATATCTGCACGTTTCCTGGCTCCATGCGGTTTCCAGAAAGAAAAATAGGCCGGCACACTGGTATCCTTTTGTACGATTTATTAACCAGAACCCCCCTTCACCCCTCGCAGACGCGTTTCGCCTTGGCAGGCTTCGTCAGTGCAACGTTTGTGAAACATTAAAACCACCATTTTAAAGTCATTGGTCAATAACATTTACAATAAACATAGAGAAAGGACAATTTTTCTCAAGATATGGTGGGCGCCATATTGTAACGTGCTTTTGTCCCATATACCATGACTTATATATGGTGGTGGTGTAAAAGTGCTTAGTGCTCAATTAAAAACCATTCAACGTTATTAATCATTTTTTTCAATTTCTATACATATTCACAGTGAAATTGATTATAAACAGGAATAAAGCATATGTATTTGCTTAACTCTAGTTCATTGTTTTAAGTTCATTATTTAGCCCTGAATGGGCATACTTAACCATGTGCAAGAAAAACATATACAAATGTGCATGAAAAAGAAGAAATGAAAAGGCGTGGTACTAGGGAAAGTGGCAAAGTTTCTTGTTTTCAGTTTTTTAAACCCACTATATGTCCCTGAATCAGCAGATGTTTACAGATGTACCCAAAGTTCCTCGTTGTTGTTTAGCCCCCAAGGAGTGGTAGTTTTGAGGCCAATGATGTATTTGGATTCTAAAATCCTAAGAGACTTGTCTCTGTCTCCTCCTCGTTCCGATTTGGGGGCCTGGTCCATGCAGTAAAAACTCAGTTTCTCCCATTTGCTCTGGTGTTCTTGTGCAAAATGGCGGGCCACAGGATAAGATCTATCGTTATTGGTAATGGCCCGCATATGTTCAAGAACTCTGAGTTTCACCGGTTTTATTGTGCTGCCGATATACCGCAGCTTACATGGACAGGTGAGACAATATACTGTGTATTCTGAGTTGCAGTTCAGCAACTGTTTGATCTTGATATTAGGTTTATTGTCTCCTGTACGATTTGGGTATTCCGTCGTTTTACAGCTGAATTTACACGCCTTACATTTCAGACAAGGAAAGAACCCCACTGACTGAGAAATTTTGATGGATTTAGCCGGAGATTTAAAATGGCTCTGGACCAAATGATCTGCCAGGGAGGGACATCTCCTACATGTAATTAGGGGTCTCTTTGGTAGATCTTTCTTCAGGACCTTGTCTGCAGCGAGTATATGCCAGTGTTTTTGGAAAATCTTGATTATTTCCCCCGATTTAGTACTAAACTCCGTAATCATGCGTACTTCTTCAGGGGCCTCTGTTCTAGTTTTAGGAATCAGGAGATCCCTCCTGTTGGTTCCCGAGGCTTTGGCACTGGCTTGTTTTAGGGTGGTAGTGTTATAACCCCTACGCTCAAATCTAATGTTAGCCTCTCTCTCTGCTGTTTTGTAATCTCTCTCAAGAGAGCAATTTCTCTTAAGGCGTAACATTTCCCCATAAGGTACATTTTTAACCAAGCTTTTGGGATGGTAAGACTTGGCATGCAGGACCGCATTGCCTGCTGTTGGCTTCCTATACAGGCGCGTGTGTAGGGTATTATTATACACAAAGATTTCAAGGTCCAGATAGTTGATACTAGTGGCACTTATGGTGCTGGTGAACTTAAGATTGAGCGTATTGTCGTTTAATATAGTGATATACTCTTCTGCAGATTGACGATTTCCTTGCCAGATTATAAAAAGGTCGTCAATATACCTTGTCCACATAAGTATTTTATCTGTCCACCTTTGGTTGGAGTCACTCCATGCCTCCTGCTTCTCCCCCATAAATTATATATATATATGTACATATGTATATATTTCACAAAAAATTATTATTGCGGCACACCTCTTGGCTGTCAGATGTTATTTATTGCAGACCATACATTATCTCCTACGCGTTTCAATCCGAAGTTCCTTCTCATGGTAGTCTGTAACAGTTGTCCCTTTTTCCTTTCTATATGTATAGTCAGGCACCTAACAACATTGACGTTGCATTGTGGGCAACGTGGTGCATGTGTTGTATTTCATCCAACTTTATTAAGCATGCACATATTATGAATGCTCTCGCATTTCCATACATGTCAGTGTCATACTGTGAATGGCTCTGATGTCAAATACAATCTTTATGCACCAACTCTGGATTGGAGATTGTTGCACAGGGCTGATTCGTGGAAACACTATGAATCATGGTCAGTGACAATATATCACTTAATTATGCCCAGATCGTAAATTGCAGACTGATTTTCATGGTGTAGAGGGCTGAGTGCCCATTGGCCTTAACAGTGTCACCGCTACCTTATGGATTGTGTGGCAGTTCTTTCAAAATTTGCAATTTAGCAAATATATTCTGATCATTGTCTATAAAAGTAATCAAGGTTCAATGGTATAAATATAGCTTAGCAGTGTCTCATGTTGTACATATTAAGTTCAGCCTACACTGTACTGATTTTATTCATGTTGCTCAAAGGATGATTAGCAGGGCGATTAAATTCCCATTTAGACCAGTAGCACTGTAATTTTCATGTGTGCATGAATTGCAGATCTTGACAGTTCATATTGTTTTCAAAGATCAACATGCATCTCCTCGTCCCCATTAAGTCCTTAGGGGTGCTTAGTTTTGAACCTCATTATCAGTTTTGACTCCAACCTTCGCAATTTCAAAGTTCGATCGTCACCTCGCTCATTTGGGGGGATCGTCGCCAGGCCTGAATACTTGATGTCTAGCCACGTTTTTCAATTGTGTAGAATCATATGTTTAGCCATGGCGTACGTTTGGTCGCCATTCTGTATGGCTCAAGTGTGTTCCAGGATCCGCTTTTTTAGTGGGCATATAGTGCTTCCTATGTATTGTTTTCTGCAGAAGTACTGTAGTATGCACACTACATAGGTTGAGTTTTTGCCTGAAGGATCTTTTAGGTTTTTGATGTTTTTGCCTAATCTACAAGCTTTGGATGTCATGTATTTCGTGAATCCTTTTCATTTTGCTTCAAGCCATGTCTCTGGTTTCTTGATTTCAAAATGGCTTCTCACCAGATGATCTGATAAATTTGGTGCTCTTCTGTAGGAGACTAGTGGACGGTCCCCTATCTTGTTTCCTATATCAAGATCTTTCTTTAGTGCATTCCAGTACTTTTCTAGAGTCTTCTGAATTTTATGACTCTCTTTGCTGTAGGTGATTATTTGTCGTGGTTGATCATTGTATGCGACAAGTACACAATGCCAGGCCCTGTGTTATGTCACAGACGTATGGTGTTGTGCCAGGTACGCCATTCCCTCAATTTTTATTATTGTTTCAAAAGTATATCTAAATAACATTAAACAGTATATGAGAGCAAGAGATAATCTAAAATATTTCAAACATTTATATATTTCTAACTGTAATAAACTTATATTATGATAAATATATTGGGTCAAGATCGCGTCGGGTGCGTCCTTCATGCGCACTCGGTGAGCGATTGCCATGTAACCTTAAAAAAGCATTTGATTGCTTTAAAACATTTCCCATTATAACAGTTGGACGACCCCACCCATTTTACTCATTCTCTCTACAGCGTTTAATGAGAGACACCTCTTCTGCTTATAGAGCTTTTTTGAAAAGTTTTTTTGCTGTGTTCACATATCTTGTACTACACATAACATGCAACGATCATATTGATCAATATACATGGTCTGTACATTAGCCTTCCACGTGTGATTGCCATGCATCTCAAACCTTCCATTAAAAAACAAATATGTGTTACACGATGCCTTTAGTGTGTGTGTGTGTGTGAACATTACTGTGCTCCCTTTAAGCCTGGGTATTCGTGGCTCTAAGAAGTATCAGGAGCCACGGGCAGAGTGCGCATCCTTGATCACATGTGACAAACAGTAAACAGCAATGTGTAGATTTCTTTTGCTGTACGCTCTGTTGACAGGCTTTACCAATATACTAATGTGTTATATGTGAGACTTTCACATTCACATTTGACATGTATTCCTTGACTGTAATGAGTGTTATCACTTTGTATGATGTAGCCTTACTGCTGATCCTCACTCCATCCGACCACATTCACATGTGTACGCTTCACGATAGCAACACATTCAATATTACCGCTCACCATTGACATGCGTATCTGCGCATATCCACAACCTTGACAACGACATGTAATGTTTGCCATTCAATCTTTTCAAACACCATCTCATTAACTATAGTTTCCGCCCTCCTGACACATGCTACACTAATGTAAATTGCACACTCTGTGAGGTCAAAACTACAAAAGAAACACACATAAGTACACTTCCTGGCCTGACAGGAACTGAACAATGCCCAGGTCCCCAGAATAATTCTTCACACCCCTATGCTGGCCTGGTGTACGCAAGCCCAGCCCACTTTGCGTATGTATAAATAGGATAACCACGACGACGCACGTCCCTCTTCTTCCACACTGCTTCAGGCGATATGGCCACATCCACCTTGCATTCACAAGGTGCAATAAAAAAAAAGGTATCCATGAGGTGTACACCATCCTGGAAATCAACACGGGTTCTAAATTGTGAGCCCTACTGCCCCTCGTCTACAAAAGTATCCATGAGGTGTACACCATTCTGCAATCATCACTCCAGCTGAATTGTGAGTACCGCTGCCCGTAGTGTTTGCTCACACAACAATGACAGCAGGTAAGCAGAGCGGCCTGGGTGCACAGAGCCTCCAATTGAGCGCGGTGCGGCAGGATGGTTGGGGTGCCTCACCCTGGCTGTGCAGGTGCAAACAAACGATGTTGTGATCTCTGACCTGATTCAGTTTAATCTCTGTCTCATTTTAAAGACCTGCTGGACTGTACTGTAGGCCTGATCCAGCTGGCAACGCTGCCCGCCAGACACCTGTTGAGCGCTGTGCTGTGGGAGGGGTGGGGTGCATCAGCCTGAGTGCGCATGTGCGAATAGGCGATGTTGCAGTGCGTAATGATGTGATTTCTGACCTCTATCAGTCACATCTCTGTCTCATTTCAAGGAACTGCTGTACCATACTGTAGGCCTGAGCCAGCTGGCAGCGCTGCCTTCAGACATATGGTGTTGGCTTTTACGGCACTGTAGTGAGCTTGTTACTAAGTGTACATACACACAGCCTTCCGCCACTGCATTACACACGCACATTATGCTTCTAGCATGCTCTCTGTTCCTTTCTATATGAACCTTCGTATAATATATTATTATTTAACCTTGTGTATTTTCAAGCACTCCAACTCCTCATTGTACCATGATTACGTACTTCAAAAACGAAGGATGCACTCAACTCTTGTTTTCTATCAAGCTTGAAATAAACCTTCATTTACCTCCAGACGTTTCCACCATTCAATTATTTCTCCCTTTCCAGGCATTCAATTGATTGGCTCAAGAAGGGAGGAGCGGGAGCTGACCCCGCAATGATGCCCTGCGCCTTTTGACACCTTCCATCATGGTATCAAGACACCATCCCCACCCGGAGACCTGCTCTCCATACCGTACAAACGTACTCTGGACTCGGAGCTTGCACCAACATGTCGTGGGACACAATGGTGGTGGCAGGTGAGCAGTGAACCCTTGGTGTGCAAGACCTACAATTGAGCACAGTGCAGGGGAAGGGGCTGGGGTGCAGCACCCTTATTGCACAGGTCCATGCAAGCAATTTTCCCGTAGCTAATAATGTAGGACTATATTATCAAAGACCAGCAATACCATTATCACTGCTTTAGCGGCAGGAAACTGCCGCTAAAGCGGCGATAATGGGTTTGATAATATGCCCTTGTGAATTCCCATAGAAGCCCAGGTTCACACCAGAACCTTGGCTTCTATAGGAATTCACAAGGGCATATTATCAACTCCTTATCGCCGCTTTGGAGGCAGTTTCCTGCTGCTAAAGCGGCGATAATGGTTTCGCCGTTCCTTGATAATATGGCTCCTAATCTCTGGCCTCATGTGTTTTGTTTTAAGGACTTGCTCAACCACACTCTTACTCGCGGACCCCAGCGTCCTAGACAAACAGGTGAAGGGAGGGTAAACACTAAGGGCTGGGTACAGTAGGCCAGCGCTGTGTCTCCTCCTCCCTCTCTTCTTTTGACTTTCCCTCCCCTTCTACCTTCCACCCACTCCCCCACCCTTCCATTTTCACTATCGTCCTTTCATTCGGACTACATCTTCCACATAGCACACATCCTTATGTTTCAATTTTATCTTGCAGGTTTCCTACGCTGCTTCCACAGGAGTCCTACCCACGTTTTTTATATTATACTGTTTGTTCTATTAGACTTACGTTTCTATTTATTTGTGTTTTAATAAAAGTTATTTTTTTTTCAAATAAATAACTGACAACACTTGTCTATTATTTATTGTGAAAATCATCTGTTTATAGGAGATTTTAAGGGCAAACCTTTCTAATATTACAGTGCACCTACCAAACATAACCTAAGTGACTATTAGACAAATGAAGCCTGGGTAATTCTACAACTGCAAGAGTTCTATGAGTGTTTCACTTTATAACACAATAAGTACTGCCTTTGTGATTACAGAACAAATAAGGCAATGCCTAAGACCACCGAGGCTTCAGGGACGGCTGGGGCCCACCCTGCATATTTAAATAAAGCCTCGGATTGTGGCGATCCCCGGACTTCAGTTGGCCTCGAACCCCCCACACAATTAGTAAACAATACCCGGGAAGGTGGCGATCCCCTAGGCTGCAAAACGTCTCTGTGCCCATATGTGCCTAATTTACATGTGACATTAAGATCCCCATTCCTATAGAGACCCCGCAATATAATATTTGGATTGGCCACGGAACATTACCACATGGGGCCTAATTTAAATGAACGGGTGGGACCCCGCTTTTTTTTTTTTGTTTCTTTTTTTCCCTCCATTTTTACCATCCTCATTCCCTCTATTAAAGCAATACAAGGTTTTCCTCCTCTCGCTTCAAGTAGTCAAACAAGGATTTGCTATCACAGGGTAGAAGCCATGCACCAGCCCTCTAATGGCAAACACAAATGTCCCGTGAATGCACACCCCAGGACATTGTATGAGCTGCTCCTGACAGGTGGCCCTCCTTAGGACCATGTTGCATTTGTTAGTATAAATGCATACTAACACTACTTACACACATGTAGTACAGCGACCAGAATGTAGTGAAGAAGCAGAAGAAGGGCAAAATTTTAATTTATAAATCCTACCAAAACTCGGATGGCATAGTTCAATGAGCCGACGACCCTGGCATGAGTAGAAGCAGCTACATGAAGAAAATGGGTCTTCAGCACAAAGCAAGCAATTTTGAAATATTGGTGAGAGGTGCTTTCTTTTTACCTTCTCCCGCTAGTAGCCAAATTTATATAGTGAAGAGGCAGACAGCAGTGGATCCAATAAGTAGATTTACTATAGAAAAACAAGTAACCTGAAAAAGCCACCAACAGGAGCAGACAGCAAGGCAACCGTCTTCTCCAGCACTGTGTACAAACTCTGCAAGGTTCCCCTCATGACAGCCCTACATTAAAACATTACATACTTAGATTCTAGTAGAATTACATACTAACATTCTAATATGACGTACTTTGGAATATTACACAGAGCACATGACATTACAGCAATGAGCTCATGGCTTCATCCACGAGTCTTGAGATCGGTAGGGGTAAGTATTTCGCTTCCAACTCCCTATATTGTATAAACCCAAACTAACACTACTTCCACAGGAATGCTACAGTGCCCAGTGCACATCACTTTGCAGCCAGGAACTCACAATTTAGGTTCACTGGTTAATCCCCGAGTCTTCACACCAGTAGGGGTGTGTAGTTTACTTCCCACTCCGTATATACTATAAACGCATACTAACACTACTTACACACTTATACTACAGCGGCTAGTATCCTACAGTGCTCATAGCCCATCACTTTACAGCAATCAGCTCGGTTTGATCCTGAATCTTCACACCGGTAGACGTGAGTACTTTGCGTCCCACTCCCAGTAAAGTATAAACTCATGGTACCGGTCAGTAGTTCGCTTCCCACTCCCTGTATGGTATAAACGCCTAGTAACACTACCTGCATACATATACTTCAGCGTCCAGAGCCCATCCTTTTACAGCAATCACCTCGGTTTCATCCCCAAGTCTTCACACTGGTAGGCGTAACTACTTCGCTTCACTCTTCCGGTATACTATCAAGAAAGAGTAGCGGTCAGTAGTTCGCTTCTCACTTCCTGTGTGGTATAAACACCTACTTACACTACTTGCACACGTTTGCTACAAACACCAGACCACATCACTTTACAGCAATGACCACACGGTTTAGACTCTCGGTATCATACCTGAATGTTGCACCATATCCTATCAGCACCATGTCACTCTGAGCAACACCTCACTTTCAGAGCGGTAACAGTGACTCCTTCGCACTCCCCCACAAAGCTTACAGTGCTCCTACTCTCCTTTCCTACTTTTTTCTCCTTTTTTCTCCTTTTTTCCCCTTACACACTTCAACGGAATCACAGAATGGTGGCCAACACTTCCTAGTTGCAACACCATCACAGCCAATAGGCAGCAAGCTCCTGCTCGTTTCGCCTCAGCCAACCAGATGGCAGAATTTCCAAATATCAATATCTGTAAATTTTGAAATTTCTTAAAAACTACTGAATGGATTTACAACAAATAAACAAAAGCATGCTTTCTACACCAAGACCCTTCTCCTTGCCAAATTTGGGGTAATTCTGTTCACCCGTTCGACCTGTAGCCTTGTCCTATATAAATTAACATGGAGAAAACCTGTTTTGGGACCCCCTTTTATCTCGGCCCCCCTTGATGAATCACACCCAAACTTTTAACTTAGGAGCTGATATGAAAAAATAATTAGTTTTCAAAATTTCATGATGATTCATCAAATGACGCCAATGTTATAAGCAAAACAAAAAATGCTCTTGCTATGGAAACTCGGTCCCAATTCTATAACTACCTACTGGAGTGGGCTAAGTGTTTACTTTTGTTTTGTTTTCTATAACTGCAGAAAGCAGCCAGGGAGTGAGGGATGGGGGCTACCGACTGTGGGTGCTTATTATCAAGGGAGGGGGCATTCAACAACATGAATGCAGGGTCATACTTGTTACATGTCTAGCAATTTCACTAGCACAGTGGAGCCGCCAGGGTGGGGGTACAAGGGTTTGCATGGAAAGCACAATCACCTCAGACCCGGGGGGAGGGAGAGAAGTGGTGGGGGGCAGTTCCATCTACGTGTCAAAGTATTCGGAAATCATGCACTTTTGTTGCCACTTGGGGTTGTAGGAGTCTGCCTGTACTGCGGCTGAAGTGGAAGTGTAAAACAATCTGATAAAACTTTACTTAAAGGCCTTTAAATATTGCAAGTGGAACCTTTAGGAGCTCAGCAGTTTTTAGGCTTTCTGATGACAACCCTCCTATATCAGTCTTCAGGAGTCCTCCTCACACCCACACTGTGTCCCCGTGAATATGTGTTTTACTTTTTCTTAGATTGTTTTACATGTCTGTCTTTAAAATGATTCTTTAGTATGCACATTTGCTGAATGGACTTCACGTGGACTCCGCATGAGAGTGAGTTCCACTTGCGTCCCCTATTTGCCCAACTGAGAATAGATTAATATGTCTGTCACTCTGTGCCCTGACAGCTGTTAAAGAGACTGAAAATACTGGGAAACTAGGGACACTAACATTTTACTGTAATTAATTTTCCATCCAGATGTAGAGTTCAAAAAGAAGCAGGCGCACCCTGGAAACAATTTACGAAAATATTTTATCTGACTAGGCTGAGCAGTGACTACCTGATTAAAAACTATTTTTGAGTGACATGCCATGAAATCAAACTATAATGCTTCATGATGAAACTTTACAAAACAAAGGGCAGATTAGAAAAACACTGTTTTTTATAGGTCTTGCAGCTTGAACAGCTTGTTATTGTGCGATTGGAAGAGCAGAGAAAAAAAAACCCACAAGGGCAGACCAGATGCGTCTGAAAAGACAGCCGGGGAGGGAATGCTGAGGAGAACTCCCCGGCGAGACTGCGCAACCGCTGCTCGCGCCCATGAAGGGCTGGCCCTTGGTGCGCAAGTGTCCTTGGGATAATGTTCATTGATATGTTTACTTTTGTTGAAAAGGTGTTGAGCATATTAGTTACTCTTTGTGTACTTTGCTTTCCACTCCACAATACAATGTGTGCCTTTTCCACGTCTGAGGTTGCCAGGTATTATTCCATGAAATGAAATAGACACACAGATAGCACTCTATCTAGAAATGTAGGGGCATTTAGAAAGCTAACGTGATGGATAAAGATAAGTGCTGTTGTCTAAATCTAACTACTCGCCGCATAAAACCTCAATAAACACAAACATGAAAGCACAATAATTAAGATTATGAAGGAAACAAAGAGAGAAACATTTTTAAAAAACAAGCGACAAATATATAACTCTATCTACAAATATACTCTTTATGTAAGACCATAATACAAAAGTGAAACATGAAATTGAAAGACATACAGAAACCACTCTCAAACAGTACAAGCACAAAAAACACCCTTCAAAAAACTGAACTCACAACGACACACCACACACACACACACACAAACACACACACACACACACCCCAAGAAGAAACACAATTAAAGGTAAGCAGAAGAGGGTAGGTAGGGGAACCTGGCCTTTGGCCATATCCTGTGTCCATCCCAATACAGGTGGCTTATCTCAATGCAACTTATCTTCACTTAAATATCCATCACCTGCCTGTGCATCATGATAGGCTGTTTTATCACCTACAGCCTTGCTTCTATTTTTTAGTTTTTTGTAAAAATTGCATGGATACAAAAATTATGTTTTTTTTGACCAAATGGTTCTTTTTTAATGGATACACATTGGTGTGGGTATGTTTGCAATTTTCATTAAAATCATGTATGTGCTGTAACAAACTAATGTTTATCTGTTCTGTGTCTCCCTAGCTCACACACCTCTCATTGTGCCCCGTTTGATGTCAACATTCTTTTTAATAGTGGAATTTGTAGGAAAAATAATCTAAATTTTGAAGATAATGGGACAAAATATGATCCTCTCATCATCTGTTGCTTCTTTCTGCACTTCTCTTGCCTCTTTCTGAACAGCTCTTGCCTCTTTAAGCACCTCTCGTGCTACTTTCCGCACCCCTGTTGCCTCTTTCTGTACCTCTTTTGCCTCTTTGTGCACCTCTCCTGCCTCTTCCGATACCCCACTTGCCGTTTTCTGCAGTTTTCTTCCCTCTTTCTGCACCTTTTTAGATTCTTTTTGTACTTTTCTTGCCCCTTTCTGTACCCCTCATGCCTCTTTCTTCACCTCTGTTGTTTCTTTCTGCACTGTTCTTGCTTCTTTCTGCACCTCTGACTTAGGGTAGCTTTAATCCCACTCCCTATTATGTACGAGGGTCCTACAGGGAGGTCATGCCAATCACAGAGGTACTCCAACCCATAGTGTACCCTAATGTATGTAGGCGTTTCTACTGTATTCTAAGTGTCTTTCAGCAAAGCACTGGCTCTGGGCCTGGTTAGTCAGTCGATTACCACTAGTACCAGTCAGCAAAAAGTTGGTGGCACAGGATGACTTTGCAACAAGGCCTTTTTCTGCACCTCTGTTGTTTTTTTTACATATCTCTTGCTTTTTTCTGCACTTTTCTTCGTCTTTCTGGACTTCTATTGCCTCTTTCTGCATTTCTCTTGCTTCTTTCTGCGCCTGTCTTCCTCTTTCTTCACATGTCCTACCTCTTTAGACATAGTTAGAAATTATCATTTAAAAAACCTTTGAAATTCACTGAAAAAACCATAGGTTTCAGACACTTTATAGTTAGAAATTAGCTTTTAAAAAACCTTTAAAATTCACTATAAAAACCATATGTTTCAGGAACATTATAGTTAGTTTGACAAACTATAGAAATTCCACGTTATACTTAGTTCAGATAACTATAGCTCACGCCCCCGCAATGCACTGCGGATGAGGTCACATATTACATCATTCAAGACATGGTCAGTGACATTACTGATGACATCTCAAATTACATCACTGATGACATCCCTGATGACATCATCCACGTGAAATTCTGATGCACCTCTTCACACCTGAATATAACCTTTGAAACACTCACTCTAAAATACAGACTTCCACTTTTGAAACAATAGACACATCAATACCAGTTACTAAATATGCACTGACTGATTCCTAGGTGTACACACACATCCACTCATTCACCCAAACAGTCACTCATACATGCAGTCACTCATCAATACAATACTATCATATGCACTCATACTCCTATACAGACACTCACACACTGCCATATATCCACAGTTACTCACACACCTAGTCAGTCATGCAAAAAATCAATCATACTTCCATTTACTCACCTATACAGTTATACAGACGCCACCTCTCTTATTCATACGGATACTAACACATAATTACTCTCTTATAGAATTACTGATACAAAAACACACTCATCCATTCAGCCACTCTCACAATGACTGACTCTCACATATAGTTATTTATATACACCATAACTCACATATACTGCCTTTTACATATGTAGTTACTTGTACATGTACCACTGAGACGTCCATTCACTCACCAACACACCCATACACACTCACCCACCCATACAGCTGTTTGCACATGCACTCTTGAACGCCCATGCACCCAGTGATTCAACCACTCACACATCTATGCACAGAGACACATACATCTGATCCACCAACACACACTCAGGCAGCCACACAAATACTTAGGCAAGCAATCAATACATATATATATATTAACTGAAAAAAACATAGGTTTCAGGCACGTTATAGTTAGGAATTAGCATTTAAAAAACCTTAGAAATTCATTGAAAAAAACATAGGTTTCAGGGGCGTTATAGTTAGTTGGATATTTCACTCGTACAAAACCATAGAAATTCCCCTGTTATAGTTAGTTCAGCTAACTATAACTTGCGCACCCGCAATACACTGCTGATGGCGTCACATATTACATCACTCATGACATGGTCAGTGACATTACTCATGACATCATCCTTGTGATAGAGTGGCAGACCTCCTCCCGCCCTAATATAACCTTTGATACACATATTCAAAAATACAAACTAACATTTTCAAAACAATGGACATACCAATACCAGTTACAACACACCTATTCAGTAATTCCAAGATCTACACACATCTACTCATTCACCAACAGTCCCTATACAGTCACTCATACATGTACTCACTCATCATATGTACTTATACACCTATACATCCTGTTACACAATGCCACTCATCCATAGAGTTACTCACACACATAGTCACAAATGCAAACAAAGAATGAAACATCCATTTACTTGCATATACAGTTAGACACACATTACCACACTTACTTCTACAGAAACTAACACACACTTACTCTCTAAGACTATCACCAATAGAAACACCTACTTATTTGTACAGGAACTCTTCCAATCTCTCACTCTCAAATATACTCACTTATATTCACACCAATACTCACATATACTAGTTTAAAACATATGTAGTTACTCATAACAACACTATTGAGACAGGCATTCACTCACTAACACACCCATACGCACACACATCCACTTATACAGTCCTGCTGACATGCTGTCTTCAACACATACAAATAGTGAGTCACTCATTCATGCATCTATGCACTAAGTAATACCCCCCACCGAACCATACAGATACTCAGACACTCATACTGATACTCAAAAAACAATTAATAACCCATATCGACACTCATGTAGCTACTCACCAACCCATGCAGACACTTATGCTAAAAGTGAGAGACTGAAACAGATATTTTCATATTTAAACAGTGTATTCACTAAGATACACTTAATCAGTCGGTTATACAATCAATTTTGCAAAACAAAATCATCGATTTAGACACTTATATACCTATTTATTCTTCCATTGACCTTGAGATATACATAACACATATTTAATTTTCAGAAAAACACACATTCACTGGATAATGTAATCAATGATGTCATTAGTGATGTCATTTGAGATGTCATCAGTGATGTCATGAGTGATGTCACTGACCGTGTCATGAGTGATGTAATGTGTGATGTCATCAGCAGTGCATTGCGGGCACACGAGTTATAATTAGCTGAACTACCTATAACAGGGGAATTTCTATAGTTTTGTACGAGTGAAATGTCCACCTAAATATAACACCCCTGAAACCTATGGTTTTTTCAGTGAATTTCTAAGATTTTTTAAATGCTAATTTCTAACTATAACGTGCCTGAAACCTAGGGTATTTTCAGTGAATATATATATATATATTTATTATACTATGTATACATGTGAAAATGTCTCAGTCCAACTGTTTGCCTTGGTGGCAAGGAAAAAATTTGCGGAACTGACGTCAGCACGCCGACGAGGTCCTCTTATGGCTCCAATGACGTCATACAGTGTCGCGAGCGGAGCCGTGCTATAACGATGTCCTCCTTGAAGTGGGAGAGCTAGGAAATAATTTTCGTGGAATGCTGGTGCAGGGGATATTCAGCTAAATGTTCAGGCTAG
Organism: Lissotriton vulgaris; assembly: GCF_964263255.1. NCBI lineage: Eukaryota > Metazoa > Chordata > Amphibia > Caudata > Salamandridae > Lissotriton > Lissotriton vulgaris. The sequence goes on along the minus strand of NC_141693.1, from coordinate 509,851,560 downwards.
TCCTTTAGGAGCAACTGTTTATGTTGCCACTCCAGAAACTGAAACCAGTGCTCCAAGGGCAGAGGCCCTGCAGATGGCACACGAGTTGGGGTGCCCAGTCGTGTGCACCGGCGGGGCAGCGAAGTGACAAGCACCACAACCCACAAAAAAGGTAACGAGAGCACTGAATAACACAGGATCTTCTCTTTGTATCTGGCAGGAACGACAAAGTTAAAATGCCCTAGTACCAAAATGCAGAATTAGTGCTACAACGGTCTTCAGGAGGACCTGCGTTGCCGCTTCTGCCTCCGGTACCCTGGAGGCAGCACATGGGTCATGCGGTACGGTCATACTGTGGTGGGATTCCCACTCGGTGACCTCTCATAGCACTGCTCCAAACTTCAGGGAGGACGCTTTCCATTAGCTATGTTTTCTGATGACGTGCCGTGCCGGCCCCGTCCAACAACAGAACTCCTTTAGATCCAAACAGACTCTCCCACTCTCTCACCGGAAGTGAAACCAGGCCACACAGCCACTTTCACAATACAACAGCCACAAATGCACTTTTCGATAAAAAAAAACATTCCTTCCTCCTAATTAATCAAATAAATGTCTAACTGAAGAAAAGGGGCTAGCTTCGATCAGTAAACAGACGTTACAATGACTTTTGTACTTTGCAATACCATTACAACGCATACATTACCACGCATGCGTTGTACATTGCAGTCATTACTATGCATTTTTTTAGAATGCATGGTCATTTACCACCCAAGCCTTTACAACAAATTTTGTTGTAAAGGTATGTATGGTAAATGACTGTGTGTTCTAAAAAAACATGTAGACGATCCACGTCGTTGTAAGGAAAAAGAGGCTGTTCTGTTTCCTCACCATGACGTGCACCTCCCCTCAGAGATGACCTGAAGCAGGAACCACGAGGAGAGAGGAGCCGCAAGGAGTGAGAGGAAGGGGAATTGGGCATGGGGTGAGGGATTCTTTTCTAGGATTTAGGGTAGTGCAGTGGTGTACGTGGTTGTGCTTGGGGTAGTGTTTTAGGGTTTATGGTAGTGCAGGGGTGTTTGGGTAGTGTAGGGCATCATGTAGGGGGTAATGTTTTAGGGTAGTGCAGTAGTGTAGGGGGTCGTGCTGGGGTAGTGTTTTAGGGTTTAGGGTAGTGCAGTGGTGTATGGGTAGTGCAGGGGGTTGTGCTGGGGTGGTGGTTTAGGGTTTAGGTAGTGTAGTGGTGTTTGTGTACTGTAGGGGGGTCATGCTGGGGTAGTGGTTTATAGTTTAGGGTAGTGTAGTGGTGTTTGGATAGTGTATTGGGTTCTGCTGGGGTAGGTTTAGGGTTTAGGGTAGTGTGTGTTTGGGTAGTATAGGGAGTCATGCTGGGGGTAGTGTTTTAGGGTTTAGGGTAGTGCAGAGGTGTTTGGGTAGTGTGGGAGGTCATGTTGGGGGTATATTTAGGGTTTAGTGTAGTGCAGTGGTGTTTGGGTAGTGTAGGGAGTCATGCTGGGAGTAGTGTTTTATGGTTTGGGGTAGTCCAGTGGTGTTTGTGTAGTGTAGGGAGTCATGGCGGAGTAGTGTTTTAGGGTTTAGGGTAGTGAAGTAGAGTTTGGGTAGTGTAGGGGGTTGTGCTGGGGGTAGTGTTTTACGGTTTAGGGTAGTACAGTTGTGTTTGTATAGTGTAGTGGGTCATGCTGGGGGTAGTGTTTTAGGGTTTAGGGTAGTGCAGTGGTGATTGAGTAGTGTAGGGGGTAGTGCAGGGGTAGTGTTTTGGGTTTACAATTGTGCAGTGGTGTTTGTGAAGTGTATAGGGTTGTGCTGGGGGTTGTGTTTTAGGGTTTAGGGTAGTGCAGTGGTGTTTGGGTAGTGTAGGGAGTCATGCTGGGAGTAGTGTTGTATGGTTTAAGGTGGTCCAGTGGTGTTTGTGTAGTGTAGGGAGTCGTGGCGGGGTAGTGTTTTAGGCTTTAGGGTAGTGAAGTAGAGTTTGGGTAGTGTAGGGGGTTGTGCTGGGGGTAGTGTTTTAGGGTTTAGGGTAGTACAGTTGTGTTTGTGTAGTGTAGTGGGTCATGCTGGGGGTAGTGTTTTAGGGTTTAGGGTAGTGCAGTGGTGATTGAGTAATGTAGGGGGTAGTGCAGGGGTAGTGTTTTGGGTTTACAGTTGTGCAGTGGTGTTTGTGAAGTGTATAGGGTCGTGCTGGGGGTTGCGTTTTAGGGTTTAGGGTAGTGCAGTGGTGTTTGGGTAGTGTAGGGAGTCATGCTGGGAGTAGTGTTTTATGGTTTAGGGTAGTCCAGTGGTGTTTGTGTAGTGTAGGGAGTCATGGCGGGGTAGTGTTTTAGGGTTTAGGTTAGTGAAGTAGAGTTTGGGTAGTGTAGGGGGTCGTGTAGGGGGTAGTGTTTTAGGGTTTAGGGTAGTACAGTTGTGTTTGTGTAGTGTAGTGGGTCATGCTGGGGGCAGTGTTTTAGGGTTTAGGGTATTGCAGTGGTGATTGAGTAGTGTAGGGGGTAGTGCAGGGGCAGTGTTTTGGGTTTCCAGTTGTGCAGTGGTGTTTGTGAAGTGTATAGGGTCTTGCTGGGGTTGTGTTTTAGGGTTTAGGGTAGTGCAGTGGTGTTTGTGTAGTGAATGGGGTCATGCTTGGGTAGTGTTTTAGGGTTTAGGGTAGTGCAATGGTGTTTGTGTACTGTAGGGGTCATGTTTTAGGGTCATGCAGTGGTGTTTGGGTAGTGTAGGGGGTCTTGCTGGAGGTAGTGTTTATGGGTTGAGGGTAGTGCAGTTGTGTTTAGGTAGTGAAGAGGGTGGTGCTGGGTGTAGTGTTTTAGGATTTAGGATAGTGCAGAGGTGTTTGTGTACTGTAGGGGTCATGTTTTAGGGTCATGCAGTGGTGTTTGGGTAGTGTAGGGGGTCTTGCTGGAGGTAGTGTTTATGGGTTGAGGGTAGTGCAGTTGTGTTTAGGTAGTGTAGGGTGTCGTGCTAGGGGCAGTGTTTTAGGGTTTAGGGTAGTGCAGGGGTAGTGCTGGGGGTAGTGGTTTAGGGTAGTGCGGTGGTGTTTGTGTAGTATAGGGGGTTGTGCTGGGGATGAATTTAGGGTTTAGGCTAGAGCAGTGGTGTTTGGGTAGTGTAGGGAGTCGTGCTGGTGGTAGGGTTTTAGGGTTTAAGGTAGTGCAGTTATATTTAGGTAGTGTAAGGTGTCGTGCTAGGGGCAGTGTTATAGGGTTTAGGGTAGTGCAGTGGTGTTTGGGTAGTGGAGGTGGTAGTGTTTTAGGGTTTAGGGTAGTGCGCCCAATCAGCCACAATATCCGTGGACAAAGGAGATCCTGACTTTTTTGAATGCTCCACCAATTGAATAATTTAAGTCAAGGGCCCTACCATGTCCAAGACCCAATTCCTTTTTTTGGGATCCCTCATATTGTCGAAAAAAGGTACATAGTTTCTCATCAATTTTAGTCATGTGTACCACCTTCCCCTTCAGTGTGGGCCTGGGGCATTTTCCCCTCATCCTATTCAACAGGTTGATGGATTTTCCCCTCCACATACGCCACTTTGGGTTCAGGGGTCCACTCCGCTGACCTAGGATAGTAAATTTGGGTAGGCTCCAACATGTCCGAGTGGACCCCGTCCCCAACTGGGGACTGAGAGCAGTGGGACTTTGGACGCCGGGGACGCCCGAGTCCTTATCTTCATCGGTGGAGAAATCGTCCTCCGATACATCCTCTCCCTCTAATGGAAACTTGCCGTCGGGGTCTACAATAGTGGTGACAGCGTTGCAATTTTCTTCAGGCTCCTCCTCCTCCTGGCAGGGTGCATGTTTTAGCGGTCGCGCACTCTTGAGGAAGGTCTCCGTGAGTATCAAATCATTCCAAGTGCCCCGCGTTATGCTTAATGGCCCTTTCATTCCCATTCTGGGAGCTACTGGGACCAGCCACCACCATATCTGGGTCACTGAACACCCCAGTGAATGCTTTTTGCCAGCTTATCAACCTGATCCCTAAGAGGAGCCAGCGCCCTAGAAATATCCAGAGAGAGGGCTTGGTCCACTGCTGGAGGAAGAAGTTGGGGGCCATTCATTCCCCACTTCCTGGTAGGAGGAGTAAAAATGGTCTTCTGGAGAAGACATGATAGCAGAGGGTGTGACCACAAAACAAATGCCCTTAAAATCCTTAACGATTCAGAAAAGGGGGTGGTGATGGACAGAGAATCTGAATTAAATGGAACACTCATACCCAGTCAACGGATCAGGGCTTGATTCATCACCATTTTTAGATCACTGCACCATCCCAGCTCAGAACCTGGCTACAGGCAAATTAGTCTGTCCCTGGCCCAGTGCAGCATGGGAACAGGGCAGACCAAACTACCAAGCCAATTCTTTTACTGGGAAGGAAACAAGCTTCCGGGGACCGGTTTCTGGCATTACAGCCGTCTTCGGCCCGGCTTGCTTGAATCCTGATGGTGCAATGAGCAAGGGACTCACATCTGAGTATACCCTTCCACGCTTATGGTGAACAAAATGATTCAGAAAAGGGGGTGGTGATGGACAGAGTATCTGAATTAAACAGAACACTCATACCCAGTCAACAGATCAGGGCATGACCCATCACCGTTTTTTAGCTCACTGCACCATCCCAGCTCAGAACCTGGCTACATGCAAATTAGTCTGTCCCTGGCCCAGTGCAGCATGGGAACAGGGCAGACCAAACTACCAAGCCAATTCTTTTACTGGGAAGGAAACAAGCTTCCGGGGACCGGTTTCTGGCATTACAGCCGTCTTCGGCCCGGCTTGCTTGAATCCTGATGGTGCAATGAGCAAGGGACTCACATCTGAGTATACCCTTCCACGCTTATGGTGAACAAAACGATTCAGAAAAGGGGGTGGTGATGGACAGAGTATCTGAATTAAACAGAACACTCATACCCAGTCAACAGATCAGGGCTTGATCCATCACCGTTTTTTAGCTCACTGCACCATCCCAACTCAGAACCTGGCTACATGCAAATTAGTCTGTCCCTGGCCCAGTGCAGCATGGGAACAGGGCCGACCAAACTACCAAGCCAATTCTTTTACTGGGAAGGAAACAAGCTTCCGGGGACCGGTTTCTGGCATTACAGCCGTCTTCGGCCCGGCTTGCTTGAATCCTGATGGTGCAATGAGCAAGGGACTCACATCTGAGTATACCCTTCCACGCTTATGGTGGACAAAACGATTTAGAAAAGGGGGTGGTGATGGACAGAGTATCTGAATTAAACAGAACACTCATACCCAGTCAACAGATCAGGGCTTGATCCATCACCGTTTTTTAGCTCACTGCACCATCCCAGCTCAGAACCTGGCTACATTCAAATTAGTCTGTCCCTGGCCCAGTGCAGCATGGGAACAGGGCAGACCAAACTACCAAGCCAATTCTTTTACTGGGAAGGAAACAAGCTTCCAAGGACCGTTTTCTGGCATTACAGCCATCTTCAGCCCGGCTTGCTTGAATCCTGATGGTGCAATGAGCAAGGGACTCACATCTGAGTATACCTTTCCACGCTTATGGTGGACAAAACGATTCAGAAAAGGGGGTGGTGATGGACAGAGTATCTGAATTAAACAGAACACTCATACCCAGTCAACAGATCAGGGCATGATCCATCACCGTTTTTTAGCTCACTGCACCATCCCAGCTCAGAACCTGGCTACATGCAAATTAGTCTGTTCCTGGCCCAGTGCAGCATGGGAACAGGGCAGACCAAACTTCCAAGCCAATTCTTTTACTGGGAAGGAAACAAGCTTCCGGGGACCGGTTTCTGGCATTACAGCCGTCTTCGGCCCGGCTTGCTTGAATCCTGATGGTGCAATGAGCAAGGGACTCACATCAGAGTATACCCTTCCACGCTTATGGTGGACAAAATGATTCAGAAAAGGGGGTGGTGATGGACAGAGTATGAATTAAACAGAACACTCATACCCAGTCAACAGATCAGGGCTTGATCCATCACCGTTTTTTAGATCACTGCACCATCCCAGCTCAGAACCTGGCTACATGCAAATTAGTCTGTCCCTGGCCCAGTGCAGCATGGGAACAGTGCAGACCAAACTACCAAGCCAATTCTTTTACTGGGAAGGAAACAAGCTTCCGGGGACCGGTTTCTGGCATTACAGTCGTCTTAGGCCCGGCTTGCTTGAATCCTGATGGTGCAATGAGCAAGGGACTCACATCTGAGTATACCCTTCCACGCTTATGGTGGACAAAACGATTCAGAAAAGGGGGTGGTGATGAACAGAGTATGAATTAAACATAACACTCATACCCCGGCTTGCTTGAATCCTGATGGTGCAATGAGCAAGGGACTCACTGCACCATCAGGATTCAAGCAAGCCGGGTCTACGACGGCTGAAATGCCAGAAACCGGTCCCCGGAAGCTTGTTTCCTTCCCAGTATAAGAATTGGCTTGGTAGTTTGGTCTGCCCTGTTCCCATCATGCACTGGGACAGGAACAGACTAATTTGCATGTAGCCAGGTTCTGAGGTGGGATGGTGCAGTGAGCTAAAAAACGGTGATGGATCAAGCCCTGATCTTTGGACTGGGTAAGAGTGGTCTGCTTAATTCAGACACTCTGTTCATCACCACCCCCTTTACTGAATCGTTTTTGGCCACTATAGGTGTGGCAGGGTATACTCAGACATGAGTCCCTTGCTCACTGCAACATCAGGATTCAAGAAAGCCGGGCTGACGGCGGCTGAAATGCCAGAAACCGGTCCCCGGAAACTTGTTTCCTTCCCAGTATAAGAATTGGCTTGGAAGTATGGTTTGCCCTGTTCTCATCATGCACTGGGACAGGAACAGACTAATTTGCATGTAGCCAGGTTCTGAGCTGGGATGGTGCAGTGAGCTAAAAAACGGTGATGGATCAAGCCCTGATCTTTGGACTGGGTAAGAGTGGTCTGCTTAATTCAGACACTCTGTTCATCACCACCCCCTTTACTGAATCTTAAAATCCTTAAGACAGCACCCTCCCCGGTGCTCCAACAGCTGGGCTTTCCCTGAAGCTATTATAAGAATAGACAGAGGCGTAATACCAATTACCACCACCAGATTGCGCTGGTCACTAACGTGGACGTGTGGGGAAATCACCGCGTAGCGGTGTCAAAATTGGGCGAGTGTTGGTCAGGAATCAAGCGGACACTAAAGGAGTGACCGAATTCCCAAACACACGTAAAGACCAGCGGGAGCGCTCGTCGGAGCTGCCTCGCTCGGATCAGATGCGCCTGATAGGATCTCACCACGGGCAGAGCGCACAGTGGGAGAAACTGCGAAGGGTAGAACGCGCTCGGGCAAGAGCCTGCTGTGCAGGGAATATGAAACAATACAAAGGCAATAATGCTAATAACGGGCCCAAGAAACCACTATACAAACAGCCACAAAGTCAGATTAAGCCAAGAATGTAAGGAAAGCACTTAGCTAACTAGCAGTGAAGAAAGAGGAAGCAGAAGGCACGTCACAATATTATATACGATGGACTGTGATATGATTGGACTATAGTTGCCTTGGAGACTACCCCCTAATGGTTCATGGGTTGTTTTGTCGTTTCTTTAATGATTGTTGTGTTACGTTTTCTTTGAACTGCTATGCAAATAAAGTGAGGAAAGATATGCATAATCCTCGCCTTCGTCCTACTATAGAATTTATTAAACTTTATTCGATCTAATTTAGAAACATAGATCGTAAAAGTGTACATAATAACAGTAAATCCTCTTTCCTAATACAATACAGTGAGAATTAATTAAAACCAGTACGTAAAAACGGGTGTTACAAAGCCCGGATCAGAGCAACTTCAGGTTAACAGAATTGTAAAGTTCAATGTTTCGTAGATCATGTACTTCAGGCAAAATACGCAATAAGGGGTCCAAGTAAGATATAACACTCCAATACCTGACCAGTCTGCACTATATAAAACTGCAGAAAAACTAAAAATAAAAAGTGTTTTGCACACTTCTGTCATTGGGCTGTATGTGGGCTACATCTGGGTGATATTTGTGGTACATTTGGACTCTTTGTTCTCTGGTGGCCATCTTGGAAGACTTATTTGTTATGAAGTTTCCTAATTTCCTCATTTTCTGTAGTCACCTCAGTAGGAAATGCTTTCAGTTTTTTACTTTGATTCAATCTAGAAGGCATTCAGATGTGTCACACATTTACCATAAATTCAGAATGTTAGTACTCTAGTTGTTCGTTAGATCACTGTAGTAATCTTACTGTGAACCAGGGAGTTAACTGAAATTCTACTGCTTGTATTGAAAGTGATTAAATCAGTCTCCATTTCAGAATTTTCTAATGAAATACAAGAGGATCTGAGATCTCACTTAAAACATGCCCTACATTATCTTTCTGCAGTACTAATCATAATTTCTATGGCAAAATGATCCCCCTCATTTTGTTCCTTTTTAAATGAAATGTTTTAAGTGTTACCAGTTTATTCCAGTCAAGATGGCTTCAGGTGTGCCATAATTTTGTAATAAGTAATACTCTTAGCTCTCTAGTTGTTCTTTAGAACACTCTGGGAAGCTGCAGTAGAACACAAAGGCATCAACTGACAGGCTGCTCCTTTTGAAACATAACAGGAAGATATTTGAGATCTCACTTAAAACATGTCCTAATTTTTCTTTCTACAGCACAAACCTTAATTTCTATTATAAAATAAACCCCCTCATTTTGTTTCTTTTTAAATTAAATGTTTTAAGACTTACCAGTTGATTCCAATCAAGATGGCTTCAGCTGTGCCTTGAAGTCATGGCCCGGCCATGCTGAGAGGCACCACAACCTTTGGGAAGCAGAACAAAACTTCCTTCAGGAAGAGGCTGAAGTTTGCAACTATTGCAGGACTTAAAGGCACAGCGTTCCTATTTTAATCATCTTGCCAGAATGTAAAAGCAGCCTACTTAAGGTAGTTAATAGGACAGCATAATTTACAAACAAACACTGGAACTTACTAAAAGAAAACAAGCTGCAGCGCACTATGGACTTCAAATCCCAAAATGTCACAGGAGGCAGGTGAATAGTGAACGCCCATTGAGGGGTTTGATAAATAAACTGGATATGCCAATTAGTGTGCTTTTCCAGTATAGTTTTTGCAGCCAAAGATGAAGGGGCATGGTGGCCCTGCAGCGTGTTGGCTGAATGAATAAATGCGGAGCATGAAGGCAGGATGTAAATGGATGCTGGATAGCGGAACATTGTTGTGTGCTCTTGGAATGCTACAGAGCATTTTTGTTGAATGAGATTACCTACATGGCGGCCTGGCCGTGCTGAGAGGCACCACCATCTGTGGGAAGCAGAACGAAACTTCATGCAGGAAGAGGCTGAAGTTTGCAAACATTGCGGAACTTCAAGTCACAGCCTTCCTGTGATGTTCTGCATACTCTGCATACTTCCCCTTTAATTCTCCATGTTCTTACTCTCGTTCTGTACTCTAAGAATGTACCTGCTTGTATGTTCTGACAATGTCAGTTACTGATGGCTGTTGCTGGGATGAGGTTTTAATAAACCCACCTAACCTTCTTACTACTTGACTCTTGGATTTATTACTTATTTAACTGATCCCACCCTCGTCGCCTTAGCAAAAAAGTTTCCCAATGTCTTTAGAGATGAATTAGGGTGTTTGCGTGGATATAAACATTTGATCAAATTAAAAGATAATGCTCTCCCTGTAGTAGCCAAAGTTAGGAGAATTCCCCTTTCGGAACAGGCTAAAGTACAAGATGAGTTGGATAAACTTGTCAAGAACAATATAATTGTTCCAGTTGAAGCCACGGAATGGCTTGCTCCTGTTGTCATAGCGAAGAAACCCACAGGCGAAATTCGTCTTTGCATTGATTTAAGGTCACTAAACAAGGAGGTAGTAGTTGACAGGTTCCCACTTCCTAATATTGACGAAATGATTTGTACTTTAGAAGGAGCAAGATACTTTACCACTCTTGATCTTGCCTCTGCCTACCACTGGTAGGTCACCTTTTGAGCTGTTCAAAGGAAGGGCTCCCAATACATTGTTGTGTCCTGGGTGGATGTGTCTTAACAAAGGTTTTGTTAATAATGATGTTGGTGACTGGAGAACCAAGGAGGTCCTCAAACAAGATGCTCGCAAGACAAACTTTGATCTCAGGAAACGTGCATTTCCATGTGAGGTCAAGGTGGGTGACCTTGTAAGAGTAAAGACTCCTGTAGGATGTAAACCTTGGTCCAAGTACACTGACGTTAGATCTGTTGTCAAGATTTTTAAAAATGCTGTTAAAACTGATGATGGTAGAATCTGGAATAAGAGTCGAATTGTAGTTGTTAGTGCTGATTTGGCTTCTTCTCAAGTTCCTGCTCATAATGATAATCTATGTACTGGAGCTCGTTTCAGAACTAACCTTTCTTCCCACAGGTCCTCTGTTCCTTCCAGGAAAAGTCAGAGAGCAAGGAAAGCTCCTGCTTATCTGAAGGACTATGTTTAAGTTAGAGTTCTACCTAGTCTTTATTCTTTTGTAGTTTTTTTTAGTGTTTTCTTTCTTATCTGTATAAGAGGGAGATGTGTGATGTTCTGCATACTCTGCATACTTCCCCTTTAATTCTCCATGTTCTTACTCTCGTTCTGTACTCTAAGAATGTACCTGCTTGTATGTTCTGACGATGTCAATTACTGATGGCTGTTGCTGGGATGAGGTTTTAATAAACCCACCTAACCTTCTTACTACTTGACTCTTGGATTTATTACTTATTTAACTGATTTTACACTTCCTTTTTTAATCATCTTGGCAGAATGTAAAAGCAGCCTACTTAAGGTATTTAATAGGACAGCATCATTCACAAACAAACACTGGAACTTACTAAAATAAAACAAGCTGCAGAGCACTAAGGACTTCAAATCCCACAATGTCTTAGGAGGCAGGTGAATAGTGAACGCCCACTGAGGGGTTTGATAAATAAACACGATATGCCAATTAGTGCGCTTTTCCAGTATAGTTTGTGCAGCCCATGATGAAGGGGCTTGGTGGCCCTGTAACGCGTCGGCAGGATGAATAAATGCAGAGCATGAAGGCAGGATGTAAATGAATGCTGGATTGCGGAACGTTGTTGTGTGCTCTTGGAATGCTTCAGGGCATTTTTGTTGAATGAGATTACCTACATGGTGGCCCGGCCGTGCTGAGAGGCACCACCACCCGTGGGAAGCAGAAAGAAACTTCCTGCAGGAAGAGGCTGAAGTTTGCATCTGTTGCGGGACTTCAAGGCACAGCGTTCCTATTTTAATCACCTTGCCAGAATGTAAAAGCAGCCTACTTAAGGTAGTTATTAGGACAGCATAATTTACAAACAAAGACTGGAACTTACGAAAAGAAATCAAGCTGCAGTGCACTAAGGGCTTCAAATCTCACAATGTCTCAGGAGGCAGGTGAATAGTAAATGCCCACTGAGGGGTTTCATAAATAAACTGGATATGCCAATTAGTGCGCTTTTCCAGTATAGTTTGTGCAGCCCATGATGAAGGGGCATGCTGGCCCTGAAACGCGTTGGCAGGATGAATAAATGCGGAGCATGAAGGCAGGATGTAAATGGATTCTGGATAGCGGAACATTGTTGTGTGCTCTTGGAATGCTACAGGGCATTTTTGTTGAATGAGATTACTACACGGCGGCCCAATCGTGCTGAGAGGCACCACCATCTTTGCGAAGCAGAAGGAAACTTCCTGCAGGAAGAGGGTGAAGTTTGCAACTATTGCAGCACTTCAAGGCACAGCGTTCCTATTTTATTCATCTTGCCAGAATGTAAAAGCAGCCTACTTAAGGTATTTAATAGGACAGCATAATTTACAAACTAACACTGGAACTTACTAAAAGAAAAAAGCTGCAGCGTACTAAGGACTTCAATTCCCACAATGTCTCAGGAGGCAGGTGAATAGTGAACGCCCACTGAGGGGTTTGATAAATAAACCCAATATGCCAATTAGTGCGCTTTTCCAGTATAGTATGTGCAGCCCATGATGAAGGGGCTTTGTGGCCCTGAAACGCGTCGGCAGGATGAATAAATGTGGAGCATGAAGGCAGGATGTAAATGGATGACTTCATTGCATACATCATCCAGTGACTGTGAGTGTTTCTCAGAAGTTTAAGAATGTGATATATATATGTATGCCAAGGTGTATTGAAGAATGAGTGGGTATATGAGTTTCTGAATGGATGATTTAGTGGGTGCGTGACTGACTGTATAAGTGAGTGATTAAATGAGTCTTAGGGAATGCACGGGTGAGTGACTAATCGGTGTGGGTGTCTGTATCAGTCTGTCAGTTGGTATGTAAGTAGCTGCAACGGTTGGTGAGTAGCAAAACAAGTGTCTATATGGGTTAATGATTGGTTGTCTGAGTAGCTGTATGGGTGCCTGAGTGTCTGTGTGGGTTGGTTGGGATGAAACTTCCTGCATGGATGTGTGAGTGGTTGATTCAGTGAATGCATGGCTCATGAGCAAAACTGCAAGGGGCTCGATGTGTGAGTGAGTGTGCGTATCGCTGAGTTGGAGAGTGAATGGATTTCTCAGTGGTGTATGTGTGAATAACTACATATGTGAAAGGTAGTATATGTGAGTGTTGAACTATATAAGTGAGTATATGTGAGAGTGAGTGATTGTGGGAGCGGCTGTATGGATCAGTGTATGCTTGTGTAAGTGATCGTATAAGAGAGTAAGAATGTGTTAGTATCTGAATGAAAACATCAGGTGGTATGTGTATAACTGTATTGGTGCCTACATGGCACTGTGATTGAGTCTTTGGGTGAATGACTAGGAGTGTGAGTAACTGTATGGGTGAGTGGTGGTGTGTGAGTATCTGTATAGGTGTATGAGGGCATATATCAGAGGCTGTATTGATGAGTGACTACATGTTTGAGTGACTGTATCGGTGACTGTGTGGATGTGTGCAGACCTATCAATCAGTGAATGGGTATATTCTAACTGGTGGTGGTAATGGTGTGTCTATGGTTTTGAGAATGGTAGTCTACATTTTAGAGTAGGTGTATGAAAGGTTATAATATGGTGTGAGGATGTGCATTAGCTATTACCCGGATAATGTCATCAGTGATGTCGTCAGTGGTATCATGTGAGATGTCATCAGTGATGTCATCAGCGATGTCACTGACCATGTCATGAGTGATGTAATATGTGCTTTCATCAGCAATGCATTGCGGGGGCCTGAGTTATAGTTAGCTCAACTAACTATAACGGCTGAATTTCTCTGGTTTGTGCAAGTGAAATGTGCAACTAACTATAAAGTCCCTGAAATTCATGTTTTTTGCAGTGAATTTCAAAGGTTTTTTAAAATGCTATTTTCTAACTTTAACGTCCCTGAAACCTATAGTTTTTTCAGTGAATTTCAAAGGTTTTTAAATGGTAATTTCAAACTATAACGTCCCTGAAAACATATATTTTTTTCTGTGAATTTCAAACATTTTTTAAATACTAATTACTGACTTTAATGTAGAAGTAGTGCTTACTGCACCACTCTGCAAACCCACCTTCTGGTGTACTCTTAGTTGGTGGATGAAGTTCCCTTGCCTCCTGAGGGTCCCTGGGAGCCAACTAGCCCTCCTGTCGTCTCTATTAAGCCCCACAAAGTTGGATTGGTGAGAGTGGTCAGAGGCCATTCCCCCTTTTACACAACTCTGCAAACGCACCTCCTGTTGCACTGCTGCTCAGGGAACGTAGTCCACTTTAGTACGGAGGTCCTCAGGACACAAGAGGACCTCATCGCCCCATTAGCAGTGCGCCAAGAGGTACGTTTGCAGAGTGGTGTATAAAGAGGCATGGCCTCGGACCACCTCTCAGCAATCCCATGGGGTTGGGCATACTGGAGGCCCCTGGTGGGCTAGTTGGCCCCCAGGGACTCTTATGATTCTAGGGGACTTAATCCCCCAACCCAGGACTCACCAGGAGACGCATTTGCAGAGTGGTGCAGGGAGGGGGAGGGCCCTCCGGCAAGATGCCAGCATTTCTTTCTTGTTTTTTTGGAAGAGGGGCTGTGTGGCCCTTCTCTTACTTGTTTATTTTTTTACATGGGAAGGGGGCATGCAGCCCCACTCTGGAGGCTGATTTTAGCCCCTGGGACCCCATCCCTGGGGCATTGCCTCTCTTTTTTGTTTTCTTTATTACATATTTGGGATGTTTTCACATAGCCCCCCTTCCCTGGGCCACTTTCGGCTCCGGGGACCCCATCTCCTGGGGTGGCTCGCAGGTTGGGGACCAACGGGGGGCCACCAATGCGGGAACCAGCACTGCTTTTGGGCAAAGGGAGCTTCACACATCTGCTCCCTTTGCCCAAAAGCAATTCTGCTTTGCTTCGTGGAAGTGAGAGCATGTTTCCTGCTCTTCTTCCATGAAGCAAATGAGTAGTTTGCCGTGACAGGGTGAGATCAGTGCTCCCGCCCTTCCATTACAAACTGCAATGTCCCAGAGGTGGGCACCAAAAATACTAGCAAAAGAAAAAACACAGTTTCTCTGTTTTGGGAGTTGAGGGTCCTGCAGGGTAGCCTCAACAAGTAGGAATAGAGTGCTTATAGCAAAATTAAGAACGAAGGTGCTTAGGCAAAATCTTTGGAATTACTCCGTTTATTCCACTCAAAATAACATGGTAAAATAAATGTTTCCCAATATAGTCCTTACACGAGCCTTGATCACAGGTGACTTGGATTACCAAGGTAAGTAATCACATGCTCTTTATGCAAATGTCCATGTAGACAAGTAGTTCTCCAATACTACCATCCCCAGCATGCATTGTAAAATACCAAAATCCTAATACACCAGAAGCATATTGCTATCAAGGTTAAATACCGTCGAAAAGCTGCTGCAGTCTCATATTTAATGTACTGACATGCTGAAAATAACTGTCACTGAGTGCATGATAATTAAAAGCCTTTTTCCTTTTTTGCACGTTGCCACCAAAAAATGTTCTTAATACATTAGGTTTCCAGGACCAGAAAGGAGGTGGTGACTCCTCTTCTCCCCCTTAGTTGCTTCTCATTGCAGATTACCGGGAGAATCCTTTTAGTGAAACAGAAGCAGGCGGGCCATACTCTCAAGTCAATATCAAAAGCAACCACAGTTTCTCTGTTACGGGAGCCATAGGCCCTGCCGGGTAGCCTCAACAGAGTGCCCATAACAAAATTCAGAACCAAGGTGCTGAGGCAAAATCTTTGGAGCTACTCCATTAATTTCACTCAAAATAATGTGGCAAAATGCATTTTTCCCAATATAGGGCCAGATGTAGGTGTCAAAATACCGGTATGTAGGGGCATTGAAAACATACAGATTCGGTAATTTTACCGAATCGGTAATTTTACCAAATCGGTAAAATTACCAATTCTGTAAAATTACAGAATCAGTAAATTTTACCGTTTCAGTAAATTTACCGATCGGTAAAATTACCGAATCTGTATTTTCCTATGTAGGTAGCACTTCTAACAGTGCTACAGGGCCTTTAGAATTCGTTATTTACCATGTAATACAATTGCATGGTAAATAACGAATTCTTGTGTACATGCACATCTGTGCATGTACACCTGTGCCATGTGGCACAAAGACATGCCCTAAGGGCATGTATGTGTGCCACATGGCGCACAAGCCAGTTACAGGGGTGCAACAGGGTGTCAAAGTGACACCCTGTCCCCCTTTGCAATTCGGTATTTTTACTGATTCGGTAAATACCGAATCAGTATTTGCTATTGAATCCTATGGGCTTCAAGGCTCATAGGATTCAATAGCAAATACCGATTCGGTATTTACCGAATCGGTAAATACCGAATCTTACCGATTCGGTAAAAAATACCGAATTATTACCCACATCAGATTTACCGATTCTAAAATACCGAATCGGTAAAATTCGGTATTTTAGAATCGGTAAATCTAAATTACCTACATATAGCCCGTAGTCCTTACAAATTTCAGCTCCGTATACGAACCTTGATCACAGGTGACTGGGATTACCAAGGTAAGAAATCACATTCTCTTTATGCAAATTTCCGTGTGCGCAGTAGTTCTCCAATACTACCATGGCCAGCATGCATTGCAAAATACCAAAATCATAATACACCAGCAACATATTGCTATCAAGGTTAACTACTGTTCAAAACCTGCTGCAGTGTTGAATTAAAAGTATAAATCCATTGTAACCTTTGAAATAAATAGAATAAGAATGTCACCTGAAAAAGTACAATCAGAAGCCTATTCTTGAACCTAGAATATTCTTCTGGTGCAATATGAATAATTTACTTGGAATACATGGATTTAGGAAAAAGAAAGGTCAAGAGGGCACAATTAAACAATCATTGTAGTAACTACGCCTGTCAAGTTACTTGTGTTCAGGTACAATAGAGCAGATAGTCAAGAATCAGAAACTCTCTATTACCAATGTGTGGGAGTAGGTAGCTGTACAATTAAGCCATAAATATACCACATAAGGGAAGCGTCCTATCGAGACATGGGAAACAAAAAGTCTAGAGAGAGTCACTAGTCACAAACGAGCACAAGGTCTCCTACTATATAAAGACCATTTCGAGAGCTCATACAGTCTAGGAGATATTAAGTTTAGTGAACCAGCTGAGAACTGAGACTGGTTTCTACCTGCATAAAAACAATAATAAAATATTAAAATGAAACATGAATTGAAGTATATTTTCATAGTAGTAAACGAGATAATACCTTACCCAAAAGTACAGTTTGTTGGATTGACTGTCAAAGTATTCGAGTGAACATTTTAGGAAGAGACCATACCAAGCTCTTACCTACAATAGTAAAAATATAATTACCCTATCCTGTTTTAGGGTTAAACCTGTAATAACTAAAAAGAACACTGAAAGGGAAAAAAAACCCTCACCAGTATAAGCATGTAAACAGTGATAAACACCTGCACAACCACAAACTAAATGCCATTCAAAGAAAGGAAAAGGAGAGTGAAAGAGACATTTTATTTCTTTCTGAAGGGGCCAATGCAATTTAACTTTATTATAAAAGGTTGCATCAAGAAAGACTGGACTAAAATTATTCTGTTTGAATTTTGTTGTTTAGGGAAGTTTCTTTTTTCGGTTTTGTCCTCTTTGGTCTAAAGATGCAGGGTTTAGAAGCATTTTTTAGGTCTTATTTAATGATTCTAAACTGTAGACAATAGGAAATATCAAAATCATAGTTGATATTTTGGCTACGTTTGATTCTTTCACTGATAGTTATGATGGCTGATTTCATAAGAATTTTTCCCAATATGTACCATCATATTTACCCACAGACTGAGAATGAGTGACACCTCTTGACACATCAGCTCCCTCTTCTAGCAAGTCAGACATGATAGTAGGTGAATTGCCAAACACCCCAGTGTTTATACATTCAATGCTAGGTGTAGTGACAGGTATATGTGACCAAGCATCTGGGATAGTGGTGAAAACATGATGCCAGACTTTTGGCACACATGGAATGCAGTGCCACTTGGAATGCTGCTGCAAAACGTTCTTACCAGGATCAACAAAGATTGGAGTGAAATTGTTTGTGGTGATTCAGCTACGTATATGAAAAGTTTGTGTGATGACCTGTCAAAATCAATACCTGAGCTGAAGTACTTCCCCGTAAGAGATCTTTGCCACTTGCCTGATGGTCTGCTGAAAGCATCTTTACAATCTTCAGAGTTATTGAAGAATAATATTGACTTTAAAGTCCATTCTGGTGAGCTGCTTTGTCATATATGCAGGAACTAAAACACAAATTGTACTCGCTTTGTGTGGCATCAAAGAAAGAGTCATCACAACTTTGTTATTTAGCTGATGGTTCTCAGTCCAAGAGGCCGCAAATACTATCTTATCAATGTGGCAACCGTTTACAGACATGTTGCTCAGTGATGATGCCAAAGGCAAGAAATGTGAGGATCTTTAGTCACATATAGATAGTGATTTCTTTATTTATTTTTTAAACAAAGTTTATTACCGTTTAGAGGCCTGTAGGAACACATACTGTGTAAGGTTTCATATTAAGATACATATGAAAGGGTGAGCAATTATACAATCATGAAACACACAATCAAATGAAGTATTCTGCGCAAGGTATTGATCCTCCCTCCTGCCACCCAAAACAAGAAGAAAATGGTGAAAAGAAAAAATCTCACAATGTGTTGCATTTGTACAGCACTTGTTCCAATCTTATTATAAATCTTAACTCTATTCTAACCTCCCAGAACTACCCCCTCCCAATCCTCCCCCTAGGCATGTCACTCCCAACTCTCCTTATATACTGCAGTGTAGGTCTGTTGTGCTGTAATTTCAATAATATATCAAGGATAACCGTGCAATGATTAATACGCAGTGGTTGCAGAGGCATGCTGCAATGTTATTGCTAGGGTCTCGACGTCATGACTGGCTCAGGGGCCTTGTCCTCTACTTCAGGGGTGGCATTCACGGGATCCTCGTCACTGTCTGGGATCCTTAGGAGCACCACTAATGTTTCCCATACCTTTGCTACTTCTGATGCCCTCTCACTTCAGCATACATGGCCCTATAGCCGGTTACAAGTCCTTGTCAGTGATTTTGTTTAGTACACTCACTACTTCGGGCCAATAAGTGTCTAATTGCAAGCACCCCCAGAACATGTGACGGAAATCCACTCCCTCCCTGCGGCAGTGTGGACACGCACCCGAGCTGGTATCAAAGTATTTATTATTTTTTGCTGGGGTAAGGTAGGCTCTAATTAAAAGCAGGCGCACCAGGTGCACTTCCATGCCCTTCCACAATATCATCCCAGGCTTTTTCCGGGATCTCAGCCCCCACCATCTTCCTCCTGATGAATACAGGCCTCAGCAAGGCCCGCGAGTTCAGAAAGGGTTCGCTCTTCTGTACGCAAAGTCCTCAGACTACATAAGAAATTGGCATGGAAACTGGAAATACAAAAACGTAGTTTAATAAACCTTTAAAGGTGGTACTACAGCCCACCCAACACTCTACAGTATTGTACAAGGTAGCACAAAAAACTCGGACATGCGGGCCCCTTTTATACACAAAGATGGGGCTCATAAGTGGGCGGTTACAGCTCAAGAACATGATTTATGACCTTATATGGACATTTCTCAAACATGATTGATACATGGGAGGAGTTAACGGTTCATGGAACCACTCAAATGCACATTCCAATCCCCTCTAAGCAAAAACAGATGTTACACGCGTGCGCTAAACAAGCTGGAACTATTTATAGCCTGTTGCTGGGCAAACTTCAGGGATGACGATCAGTGAAGTAGGACTTGCCTCGTGGCGAGCACATGGCGGAATGTAGCCTACAAGATGGACGCCGGAAAACAAGATGTAGTCCGGCCGTACTTCCAAGTAGGAGCGGGAAAACTATAACAAAGGCACAATAACATGTCTTCAGCGAATGCTTAACATTATCGCTGTTTTATTTACAACACTCCCATTTGTGTTGCAGTACAGTCAGAGGCAACGTCATCTTTGGTTTCATACGTCTATACAGGCATGTAACCTACTTAAAAGTTTATTCCGCTGTCACTATGTATTTACACCCCAGTGACGTTCTTAGCTCAATGAGGCCCCCCTACAATACTTTTGGACAGCCTTAGTAAGTGCAGCATGCAATAAGAAGTCCCCCCAGCAAGTCAAATCGCTCCTGTAAATCGTTAAAGAGAAGCACAGTGCCATCGTCATATAAATCTCCGATAGTAGTCAGGCCTTTCTCTTTCCAACTTGCTAGCCCCCTCAAGGTACCTCCATGCAATAATACCTCACACATGGATAGTGATATGTCAGGCGCATATGGAACTTCAATCCTCGCCCTTTTCAAGCTCCTTTTCCAAATCTGCCTTGCTGTTTTGAGATCCCCTGGGGGGTCATTGGTGCGGACAGGTAGGTTCAGCACAATTTGGGAGAGTACTCTCAACTCCAGGGCTCTGTCCCTCAGCTCCTCTATCCCTCACATCCTGGCCACTATTTGTTGTGTGAGCCATTGTAATTGGGCTGCTAGGTAATAAGCCTCAAAATCAGGTACTGCCCAACCCCCTCTGACCGTGAACGCATCAAAACAGCCAAACCATGGTCTTAAGTTGTTTAAAAAAATTGTAGCAGGATCTACATAGGCAAGGTCCCTAAATAGTTCAATAGTCTCAGGAGGGCCACCATTTTAAGTAAGGCCACCCGTCTAGCCACTGTCAGCAGGAGCATCCCCCAAAACTACCCAACAGATCTCCCTGTGCATGATATATCCTCATCCCTAGATATGTCTGGCAGCTTTACTCCCATTTCACCCTGGCTGTGTCTTGTGGGCTGTCTTTATCCCCAATGGTCGGGAATGAGCAGGACGTTGCCCAATTTACTCAAAGCCCTGCCATCGTGCCAAGGTATTGAAGCAAATGCATACAGGCCAATATGGTGAGTCCGCCCGTGCATGCATAGGTCTTAGTAATGCTGTCCTGGCCTTGGCCACTAGTGGTTCCATCACCAAAGCAAACAAGAGGGGGGACAGCGGACAACCCTGTCTCCTACCCCCGGTTACATTGCAGACATCAGATATAAATCCTCCTGTTTTAACCCTTGCTGTGGAGTGCTTATATAATAAGGTCGTCCACTTTATAAATGTATCCCTAAGCCCAAATGTATACATTATGTGGAACAAGTAAGACCATTTAAGACTATTGAATGCTTTTTCGATGTCAACTGCAAAAACAGTGGCTATGTCCTTCGAGTAAGAATCTGCTTCCAAAGTAGGCCTATCCTGCTTCCCATCATTATATAGCAACACTAATATAGGTGCCAACTGCTAAGCGTTGGTAGGGTAGAATTCAAAAGGAAGTCCATCTGTCCCAGGTGCTTTGTTTTGCACCATATGCTTGATAGCCCCCTCACCTCTCGGATGTCAATATCCCGCCCCAATGCCTCTGACTGCTCGCTGTCCAAATGCAGTAGTCTAACTGCATGTGTAAACTTATTCAATTTGTTCACCGCCAGGTCCAATTTACTTTCATACAAGTCTGTATAATACTCAGGAAATACCTAATGTATACCCTGTTGAGTGCAACAAGCCACCCCATGGTGATCTCTGAGCTCCAGAATCATGGAGCCTCTTTGAGTCGGTTTAGCTAGCCACGCCAACAGAGCCCCAGATTTGTCTCTTTTTGCATGGGCATCTGTTTTATATGTTTATTGTCAAAACAGTGCAATCACTTTCGCCTCCTTTGCTTCCAAGACCTCCCCTTGCTTATCTGGTCTCTCAGGGCAATCCCGCTCCACCTCTCAAAATCGCTGGTCTGCTTCCTGTACCTCCCTTAACAGCATTTTACGCACCCCCACTACCTTCGAGATGCAGCGACCCCTAATGACTGTTTTAAAAGCGTCCCACTCCACTAAGGAAGATAACGCTATGCCAGAGTTTTCCCGGAAGTAGTGATTTATGTCAGCACACCATGTAGGTATCTTACCATTGCATATAGATAGTGATATGAAAAAAGTACACTCTACTAATCCTTAGATTTTTACAGGAAACCACGACTGCTGTAGTGGATATAATCAAAAAACCAGAGGCTGAAAACACCCTTGACTACCAATTGTTTAGCATAATTGGTGTAGATGTGAAACATTTCCTTGAGAGCAGGCTGGGCATTACTTTTAGTGACTTTGGTACTGCAACATGTTCCATGTTAGAATGCTTGCCACTTGGTAGCAAAAAAATTGTTGGGGAGCAAAAAAGGAAATTTTATTTTACAATACATAAGAAATGTCTTGCTACGATGCATACAAATGTCTCTTCCCCAACCATGTCATTTGAAGTCCATGAAGTCTCACTCATGTACTCTGCACAAGTACTAGATCCCTTCTAGAAAGGGGAATTTTCTCTGGACTGCTTCATTTCTGATGGCTTTAATAACTTTGACATATGTACCCAGTTTAACGCATATGTTGCAGAACCTGTCGTAGAGAATCACAATCTTCAGGTGAGCCAATATTGGCATGGAAAACTATTTCAGTGACCAGAGTTAACAGATTAGGAACTGGCTGTTTTTGCTTTGACCGCCTCAAGTGCAAATATTGAGAGGGCTTTTTCACAGATAAAAGTTTACAAGGGAAGGAAAGAGCGAGTGTGCATGACAAAAGACTCACTGAAGAAGTATTGTATAGTGTACTACAATAGGTTTTATTGTCAAAATGTATTTGGACCTCATATGCACTGTAGATGCATTGTCTTTATACCATGCAATATCAGTACAAAAAACAAGCCACAATAAAAGTAACATTTCATAAACACCGAAAACACTGATTTATTTGTTTTTAATGACGCAAACATTTTTAACCACTGATAACCACTGTATTTTTTCAGGTATTAAAATCACTGGAAAACATGGTGCAGCGATTCCAGTCCTGGTTGTTGCGAGAGTTCTAGTGTGAGAGTGTGAGAGCTGCAGCAGCATCAGCAGTCAGCAGTCAGCAGAGGCATCGGGGGACCGCGAACCGCTATGAATCACAGATTGTGAGCTGAACCACGAGCCGCGATGCCGCATTGGGAGGCTTTGCAGGAGGTTGCAGGTAGCACCAGCACCAGCGAGCGGGGCCTAGAACCACAACTCGTAGAGAACAGCAGATCTGGAGCTGAACCTCACTGGGAGCCGCAGGAGCCACGGGAGGCTACAGGAAGCACCAGCGTGTCCCCGTGAGGCCCAGTGACCCCCAGTGAGACCAGGAGGGAGTGTGCAGGTGACTGTCTACCAGGAAGCAGAATGGGGAATTCTCCACACTCCCTCCTAGTCACTTCTGGTCTCTTTAGGAACTGCATACTCTATTAATGTATTCTGTTGCATTGGGCACGTATGCTGGACCTCTGACAAAAAGCCCTCCCCTTAGGTCTCCCTCTTTGATAAACATTCCAGCATGGTTGTACAACCGTGAGACTGCAGGCTACCAGGGACGCAAAGGATGTTCTCTGGCCCACCGATTTTGTAACTTACACCTTTTACATCCCACCACCATGGAAGAAACTCAAGGTCTGAGTTTCGTGAGGACATGACAACAGAAATTCTGAAAATTCCATCAATCTTAAGTGCCGAGGGTGACCCCGCATCAGGAAGCCAGTTTGGAGATTGGACCCTTCTAAGTGCACTTAAAAAGGAATGGCACAAAATGACACTACACGGAGCCCTCCTGAGAGAATACCTGCGGGCCTACATCGCCCCTAATGGCTTGATTGTAAACAACTTCCCTTGCCTTTTTCTAGATGACCCGGCTTTAAAAAAAGAGTAGTCCTTGGTGTCATGGAAATGCACTAGGGACTTATTCATTTTTTCAATACCGCCAAAAGGATAGCCGCTGCCCTCCTGGCTCGCATACAACTAGCAGAAGGTACTTTGAAGGCTGCCATCCAGAACACTGTATTTAAGTGCACACTAGCTGAGATTAATCATGAAATCAGTAAAAGCAGGAAATATCTGATGAAGATTAGCAAACTCAAAAAAGATGTTAACCGGTTTGACAAAGAAAAAGTCTACCCCTACCTGAAAGCTGACTTCACTTTAAACAAAACCAGCTATTCATCAGATGAAAGCGCGACAGAAACTAGGAGAGGTTCCTCATCAAACAGCGACTTGTGCACAGGAAGATGGGGAAGTAATTCCTCCAGACATACTGCACGCAAAACTATTACAACTATCCCGCAACACCCTATCAGGGTCCACCTATATATCATTACCCAGGGTTCCCACCAGTACCACCAAGGTACCCATAGGGACCCCAACCATTTTTCCAGGGCAATAACCAGCCTTTTTTAGGAAGAGGCTTGGGCAGTAGAAGCGGGCGGCGAAGAGGCAATGCCAAACAAGTACATTGGCAGGCAGAGCCACAGAATACGGTAGAAACCCGGAGCATGACGTGAGGGAAAAGAAACTAGTCATTAATCTCGCGCCCAAGAAACTAATAGAAACAGAATACAATGTTCAACAAATAGGTTTGGGCTATGTCCCGACACCTAGACCTGACAACTTCAGAGACCACTGTGAAATCCACAATCTCTTTCGAAAAATAAGACTGAACGCCTTCTTTCGTGACAAACCATCGCCTGATAACAATGACACAGGGCTGCAGAATCCTTCCACCTTTACACCCAACAGTGAAATGGTACCTAATAAGGTTCTCACCTTCAAGCAGGCTGTACTCAAAGATATAAAAAACCTCACCCCACAGTCCCCTTTTCAGTATCTGTCCAATGAGGAATGGCAAATGGTAAAAACACTGACAGTGGATCCAAACATAATCATCCAACAGGCTGACAAAGGGGGAGCGACCGTCATAATGTCCACCTCTGACTATGACACTGAATGTCTCCGCCAACTTTCTAACACAAAATATTACACCCCCATCAGTGAAAATCCAACCAAGAGGCTGACCACGATTATTTCCGCCATGACATATACTGCAGAGACAGAGGGGTGGATTTCAAAAAACAAATCCAGTTTCCGACTTACTAAAGACCCTAAGACACCGCATTTTTATATCCTCCCGAAAGTGCACAAGGGGATGAATCCAGCACCAGGCGGACCAATAGTCTCGAGGATGGGGTCATTGTTAGAACCACTCTCCCTAGTGCAACAAACACCAGCCTTCCTCCTTGACACTACATCTGTACTACAGCTAATTGAGGAATTCCCTCGAAAAAATGAGATTGACTTATTAGTCACATTAGACATGGAGTCACCCTACACGAACATACCTCAGCGTGCCACACTGGAGGTCATTGAAGATGCCTTAGGTTCCTCTGAATGGACCTCCCCTACTCCAATACTGTTTGTGTTGGAATGTGCTACCCTTGCTCTCACTGAGAACTTCTTTGAATACGACAAGAAGCTTTACCACCAAACCCAGGGCACTTCTATGGGTAGCACATTCGCTTCCAGTGTTGCCTGCATGTATGTGGCAGCCTTTGAGTCGAGATCCATCTTCCACCCTTCCAACCCTTTTACCAGCAATCTCATCCTATGAAAGAGATACATTGACAATGTTCTAGTCTTCTGGAAGGGAGACATGGAGAGTTGTGTGGCATTCTGTCAGTGGATTAATACCTTAAATCCTTGCCTGAAGTTCACCCATGCCATCTCGGGTACTAGGCTAGTACCCGAGATGGCATGGCGTCCCCTTTCTAGATCTGTACATCAACTTGGGTCAGGTACACTATTTACTACACTCTTTAAAAAACCTACTGACTGCAACAGTCTTTTGCTCATCAGCAGCCACCACCCCAGAGCTCTGAAAAACAATCTACCATTCAGACAGTTTCTCCGTATTAGAAGAACCTGTACCTCCATTGAGGACTACAAGGTAGAAGCCCTAAACTAGCAGCAGACCTACGCTAACGAGAATACCCTATGCAGACAGTTGCAGTAGCTACGAAAAGAGCTAGAAACAACAATAGGGAGGCACTACTAGAGAAAACTGTAAAAACACCCACTGAGGCAATCACATGTGTCACATCATACTCCCCCACATCTAACCAGATCAGAAAGATCATTCGCCAACACTGGGGCATTCTAAACACAGGGGAACTGACACAACCATCCCCCCAGATTTGCCTTCAAGAGGACCAAGAATTTAAAGGATCTGCTAATACATACCAGACCAAGACCAAAAAATAAACCGAGTCAACCATGCCTATGGGTTCTACCTCCTGTGACTGGCCACTACCCTTTTGGAACATGCTCGGTTTGTCCCCAAACCGAACAGACCAAGGAGATAATGTTTGCCAATAACTTTACATCGCAGATGCATAAGCATACTAACTGCAACTCTGCTAATTGCATCTATCTACTAACCTGCCAATGTAACCCCTACTATGTGGGCATGACCACCAGGCCAGTCAGTGTACAGATAAGGGAACATAAGAGCAATATTAGATGCCAAAAAACAACAACACAGCTCTACACCCATTTCTTGACAAGCAGGCGCATGCATCCATTACCCCTGCAGAACTATTTCAAATAGAATAAAGCTGGGTCTACTGACTCACCTCAGACACTGATGGACTTAATGAGGAGATCCCTTGGACCCAACTGGGGCCTTGATTGCAACCGCATCATCTCAACCCTCCAGCATCCTATTCTACGCTCAACACTGCACCACCCATGGTTGAGTTACACAGACATCATTAGCCTGGCTCCACTCTCCCACTCTCTAACTTTCCCTGGACGACCCTGGCATACAACAGGCCTGACAAAAGGATATATTAGTGCACTGCACTTCTGGGACAGTGGTTTTGACATGGCTTAAGTAATTTAGGGTCCTTCAACATCCTGCTCAATTCGCACGATCCTCTACCATGTCCGCATTAGCATCATCGGTCCCTTTCTGATTATTTATTTATTTATTTATTTCAAGGGTTTTATATAGCACTGCTGAACCCTGGAGTATCAGAGCGCTTTACAACAGAGTTAGACACAATAAGATAAAATAGCAATATATGCGGACTTAGCAACGGGATACAGTATTGCAAAAAGTATATATAGACAGGTACAAATTAAAAATAGGCGAAACAGTTAACAGGGGAGAAGATGTTGAATTCCAACAAGGTGGGGGGAGGGTATAAGAGTAGAGAGAGTGGACATGCTAGGTACCCCAATATTTGTTGTGGAGAAGTAGTTTGAGTTCTTTTTTGAAAAGAGAGTAGGAGGGGTTGCAGCGAAGGTTTTTGGGGAGTGAGTTCCAAATGGTAGGAGCATTACCAGACAATGCACGGGATTGAGTTTTTTGACAATTAAGTCTGGATGGGATCAGGAGAAGGGAGTCGGTGCTTCTCAGGGACCTGGTGCAGCCTGCTTTTTTTAGTTTGGTTGCAAGGTAGGCGGGGGTGTTTTGATGAAGAGCTTTGTGGGTGATACAGGCAGTCTTGTAAGAGGATCTTCCTTCAATTGGGAGCCAATTAAGATTTTTGAGGACGGGCGATATGTGGTCAAATCTTTTACAGTCAGAGATAAATCGGGCAGCTAGAATGAGGACAGATTTAATCTGTGTAAGATGGGTTTTAGGGGTGCCGGCAATGGTGGCGTTAGCATAGTCAATCCTGGAGAGGACTAGCGATTGGACAACGATTTTGAAATCATCAGCTGGAATGAAAGGTTTGATTTTTTTGAGGTGGAGAAGGGTGAAAAGAGCACTTTTGGCGGCATTATTAATGTGGGGGGTGAGGTTGAGATTCTGGTCGATGCTGATGCCAAGGGATTTAACAGAGTTAGAGGTGGAGAGAGAGCAATTGAGAGCTTTGATATCATTGATCCAGATTTGGATGGGAAGGGTATTGTTTTTGGGGGTGAAAAGAATGATTTCTGTTTTTTTGAGGTTCAGTTTGAGATGGTTTAGATGGAACCAGGCTTGTACTTTAGTTAGGGTGTCGTTGAGGTGAAGGATGTCGTTGTGGGATTTGATCTTGTAGTATAATTGGGTATTGTCGGCGTAGAGGTGGTAGCTAATTTTAGCTTGTTTGAGAATGAGGGTGAGTGGTTCCATGAAAAGGTTGAAAAGGGTTGGGGAGAGGATGGATCCTTGAGGGACCCCGAGTGAGACAGGTTGAGGATTAGAAAGGAAGTGGCTAAGCTTGATTTGCTGTGATCTGTTTTGAAAGAATGAGCAGAACCATTTGTGTACAGTGCCTTCCAAGCCAAATCGATCTTTGAGGGTGTTTAGAAGGGTGGGATGATGGACAGTATCAAATGCCGCCGAGAGGTCAAGGAGGATCAATTGAGAGGATTCACCATTGTCAAGGGAGCGATGAATGTCATCTATGATATTTAAAATTGCAGTTTCTGTACTACAACCTTTTCTGAAACCTGATTGAAAAACATCGAGGAGATTGAAGTCGAGGATATGGTTATCAAGTTGTGATAGGACACATTTTTCTGGGGCTTTAGAGAGGAAAGGAAGGTTAGAGATAGGGCGTAAGTTGTTGAGGTCATTTGGGTCGGCAGAGGTGTTTTTCAGGATGGGAGAGATTTGACCAAGCTGAAGGGAGGCTGGGACGCAACCAGTGGCAAGGGAGGAGTTGATGATATTGGTCCAAATAGGGGCAATGGTAGATTTGAGGTCTTGGACCAAATGGGCGGGAAAAGGATCTTTGGAATGGGAGGAAGGTTTGAGTTTAGTCATGATGTTAATGATCAAGACACTGAAACTGGACTAAATTCACTCCAAGAGGCATTATTTTTAGTTATGAGTCTATTAGGAGAGAGGTCTGAATGCGTGAGAGCAGGAGGGGTAAGAGATGGGTCGAGGAGAGTGGGAAGGTTAAGAGATGGGTGGAGGAGAGTGGGAAGAGTTGACGAAAGAGATAGAGGGGTGTTGGGGAGGGTGTGTTGAGTGTCGGAGGGTTGGAGAGAGGGGGGAGGGAGGAGAAGGATAGTTCTATCTTATTGACTTTGTTGCTAAAAAAGCTGGCGATTTCTTCGCATTTGTCAGTAGAGGCAGATATTTTAGGAGGGCCAGTGGAGGTTTGTTTTTTGACAATGCTAAAGAGTTCTCTAGGTCGGATTTTGGCTTGGTCAAGTTGTGACCGAAGAAAGGAGGCTTTTTTATTGTAGATGTGTTTTTTGTATTGGACTCTGGCAGTTCTGAGGAGAGTAAGATTGTCATCGGTGGGATGATTTCTCCAAACACGTTCAGATTGTCTTAGGGATCGTCTTTCGTTATTAAGTTCCGAGTTGAACCAGGATTTGGGAGGGTTTTTTTTTGTTGTTTGAATTTAATTGGGGCAATTTCGTCGAGGGCTTGGAGAATAGAGTTATTATAATGGTTGGTTAGGTCATTAGTACTGTCAGAGAGAGGGAGGCGAAGTAAGCAGGTTTTAATTGTGGATTCCAATTCTTCAAGAGGGATAAGGTGAAGGTTGCGTGTAGATTTCTTAGGTAGGGTGTTGATGGGGGCGGGGTGATTCATGGGTCTCTTCACGCAGAAGAGGACGAGGTAATGGTCAGACCAGTCAATAGGAAGTATACTAGAGAGGGAGGCTAGATCATTGCTAGTTATG
This sequence comes from Lissotriton vulgaris, assembly GCF_964263255.1. Classification (NCBI taxonomy): domain Eukaryota; kingdom Metazoa; phylum Chordata; class Amphibia; order Caudata; family Salamandridae; genus Lissotriton; species Lissotriton vulgaris. The sequence goes on along the minus strand of NC_141693.1, from coordinate 509,822,563 downwards.
ATAGCATCTAGGGTGGAACCTTTATTGTGAGTGGGAGAATGGCAGAGTTGGGTCATGTTGGTGATTTCCATGGTATTCTTAAAAGTGATGATAGCAGGGTCATCAATTTTGTTCCAGTGGACGTTGTAGTCACCAAGGAAGATATTATTAGAGTGTGATAGAGAGGATTGGATAATGAGGTCAGCCATCTCTTCAGTGAAAGAGATACAATTTCCAGGGGGGTGGTAGATAGTATGTAGCCGAGTGGTGGGGGAGTCGTGAATAAAGAGACCTGCGCAAAGGTATTCAAAGGATAAAGGGTCTTGAGACTCGGCAAGCGTGATGTTATGTTCAGTTTTAAAAATTAGTGCAAGTCCTCCTGTTTGCTTGATTCTATCTTTCTTGATGATTGAGTAACCTGGGGGAATGAGCAAGTCAAGGATCGGAGTGGAGTGGGCGGTGGGCCAGGTTTCGGTTAGGAATGCTATGTCGATGTTTTCGTTGAGTATCATTTCTGCAATCTCAGTGGCGTGGCGGGAGGCGGATCGGCAGTTGATCAACATGCAATGTAGGGGAGAGGGGTCAGGTTGTTGTGTTGACGGACAGGGGGGATAGCTCTCAGATGCTGGGGAGGTCTAGGGGATATTCGTAAGAAGGGGGAGTCTGCTTGTACCTAGGAGAACTGGGATAGTAGATTGATGAGTGGGGATTAGTCTCAGATGTTGGGGAGGTCTAGGGGATTTCGTAAGAAGGGGGAATCTGCTAGTACCTAATAGAACAGGGATAGTAGATTCATAGGTGGGGTGCATAGTGGAAGTAGATTGAAGAGGAAGTGGCTTAGTGGCTGGGGTGAGCAGGGAGCGGAGGGTAAGTTCGTGGGAGTTATAAGTTCTGAGGTTGTTCGGCACGTATCCAGTTGCGGATAGTGGGGCGTGATGGTATTATGGATTGGAATGATTGAGGAAGGTTGATCAGGTGTGGAATTGGTGGGGGAGCTGTTAGTGAGCGGGTGAGTGTTGTTGATGTTAGTAATCAAGTTAGGGGGGAAGAGGGTTGAAGGGTTGGGATTGAGATTGTTGTTAAAGAGTGGAGATATGGTGTATTGTGAGGGAGTCGGAGAATAGGTGTGCGTGGAGGTGATGGCATTAGTTAGGAGAGAGATAGCGTTTCTAAGTGAGGAGAGTTCTGAAACGAGGGATGAAAGGAGAGGTTCGTTGTAAGGGGGTGTTGAAGAGTGTATTGGATTAGGTTGAGGAGGGGGATCTTTGTTGGAGAGTGGGAGTGTATAGGAGGTGGATGTGTGAGAGGTATTGCTATTGGGCGAGTAGTTGAGAGGAGGTGGCTTGGGGACAGTAAGAATTGGCGTAAATGGAAGATTGTGTGTAATTGAGGATAGTAAGGGGGTGAGAGAGAGGGGTAATGTTCGAGGGGGTGTGGGGGTAGTTATGGAAGTTTGGGGGTTGTATGAGTGTGGTGTGAGGGGACGAGGAGAGATTGGAGATGGGGTGATATTGGAGTCATAGGAAGGGAGGTGATTAAACTGCGGATACCGTTGCCACCACAGATCAAAATAAATCCTAGGTTGGGCCACACTAGCTTTATTTACAACAAGGGGTGGTGAGGGACAGAGTCTCTGAATTAAGCAGAAAGCTCTCACCCAGTCAAGAGATCAGGGCTAGATCCAACACCGTTTTTTAGCTCACTGCACCATCCCAGTTTCAGAACCTGGCTGTATGCAAATTAGTCTGTTCCTGTCCCAGTGCATGATGGGAACAGGGCAAACCAAACTACAAAAGCCAATTCTTACACTGGGAAGGAAACAAGCTCCCGGGGACCGGTTTCTGGCATTACAGCCGTCTTCAGCCCGGTTTGCTTGAATCCTGATGGTGCAATGAGCAAGGGTCTCACATCTGAGAATACCCTTCCACGCTTAGGGTGGACAAAAATATTTACAACAAGGGGTGGTGAGGGACAGAGTCTCTGAATTAAGCAGAAAGCTCTCACCCAGTCAAGAGATCAGGGCTAGATCCAACACCGTTTTTTAGCTCACTGCACCATCCCAGTTTCAGAACCTGGCTGTATGCAAATTAGTCTGTTCCTGTCCCAGTGCATGATGGGAACAGGGCAAACCAAACTACAAAAGCCAATTCTTACACTGGGAAGGAAACAAGCTCCCGGGGACCGGTTTCTGGCATTACAGCCGTCTTCAGCCCGGTTTGCTTGAATCCTGATGGTGCAATGAGCAAGGGTCTCACATCTGAGAATACCCTTCCACGCTTAGGGTGGACAAAAATATTTACAACAAGGGGTGGTGAGGGACAGAGTCTCTGAATTAAGCAGAAAGCTCTCACCCAGTCAAGAGATCAGGGCTAGATCCAACACCGTTTTTTAGCTCACTGCACCATCCCAGTTTCAGAACCTGGCTGTATGCAAATTAGTCTGTTCCTGTCCCAGTGCATGATGGGAACAGGGCAAACCAAACTACAAAAGCCAATTCTTACACTGGGAAGGAAACAAGCTCCCCGGGACCGGTTTCTGGCATTACAGCCGTCTTCAGCCCGGTTTGCTTGAATCCTGATGGTGCAATGAGCAAGGGTCTCACATCTGAGAATACCCTTCCACGCTTAGGGTGGACAAAAATATTTACAACAAGGGGTGGTGAGGGACAGAGTCTCTGAATTAAGCAGAAAGCTCTCACCCAGTCAAGAGATCAGGGCTAGATCCAACACCGTTTTTTAGCTCACTGCACCATCCCAGTTTCAGAACCTGGCTGTATGCAAATTAGTCTGTTCCTGTCCCAGTGCATGATGGGAACAGGGCAAACCAAACTACAAAAGCCAATTCTTACACTGGGAAGGAAACAAGCTCCCGGGGACCGGTTTCTGGCATTACAGCCGTCTTCAGCCCGGTTTGCTTGAATCCTGATGGTGCAATGAGCAAGGGTCTCACATCTGAGAATACCCTTCCACGCTTAGGGTGGACAAAAATATATTTACAACAAGGGGTGGTGAGGGACAGAGTCTCTGAATTAAGCAGAAAGCTCTCACCCAGTCAAGAGATCAGGGCTAGATCCAACACCGTTTTTTAGCTCACTGCACCATCCCAGTTTCAGAACCTGGCTGTATGCAAATTAGTCTGTTCCTGTCCCAGTGCATGATTGGAACAGGGCAAACCAAACTACAAAAGCCAATTCTTACACTGGGAAGGAAACAAGCTCCCGGGGACCGGTTTCTGGCATTACAGCCGTCTTCAGCCCGGTTTGCTTGAATCCTGATGGTGCAATGAGCAAGGGTCTCACATCTGAGAATACCCTTCCACGCTTAGGGTGGACAAAAATATTTACAACAAGGGGTGGTGAGGGACAGAGTCTCTGAATTAAGCAGAAAGCTCTCACCCAGTCAAGAGATCAGGGCTAGATCCAACACCGTTTTTTAGCTCACTGCACCATCCCAGTTTCAGAACCTGGCTGTATGCAAATTAGTCTGTTCCTGTCCCAGTGCATGATGGGAACAGGGCAAACCAAACTACAAAAGCCAATTCTTACACTGGGAAGGAAACAAGCTCCCGGGGACCGGTTTCTGGCATTACAGCCGTCTTCAGCCCGGTTTGCTTGAATCCTGATGGTGCAATGAGCAAGGGTCTCACATCTGAGAATACCCTTCCACGCTTAGGGTGGACAAAAATATTTACAACAAGGGGTGGTGAGGGACAGAGTCTCTGAATTAAGCAGAAAGCTCTCACCCAGTCAAGAGATCAGAGCTAGATCCAACACCGTTTTTTAGCTCACTGCACCATCCCAGTTTCAGAACCTGGCTGTATGCAAATTAGTCTGTTCCTGTCCCAGTGCATGATGGGAACAGGGCAAACCAAACTACAAAAGCCAATTCTTACACTGGGAAGGAAACAAGCTCCCGGGGACCGGTTTCTGGCATTACAGCCGTCTTCAGCCCGGTTTGCTTGAATCCTGATGGTGCAATGAGCAAGGGTCTCACATCTTTGCATATAGCCAGGTTCTGAGCTGGGATGGGGCAGTGAGATAAATAACGGTGATGGATCAAGCCCTGATCTTTGGACTGGGTAAGAGTGGTCTGCTCAATTCAGACACTCTGTTCATCACCACCCCCTTTTGTAAATCGATTTTGGCCACTATAGGTGTGGCAGGGTATACTCAGACATGAGTCCCTTTCTCACTGCTCCATCAGGATTCAAGCAAGCCGGGCCGAAGACGGCTGAAATGCCAGAAACCGGTCCCCGGTAGCTTGTCTCCTTTCTGGTAAAGAATTGGCTTGGTAGTTTAGTCTGCCCTGTTCCCATGATGCACTGGGCCAGGGACAGACTGATTTGCATATAGCCAGGTTCTGAGCTGGGATGGGGCAGTGAGATAAATAACGGTGATGGATCAAGCCCTGATCTTTGGACTGGGTAAGAGTGGTCTGCTCAATTCAGACACTCTGTTCATCACCACCCCCTTTTGTAAATCGATTTTGGCCACTATAGGTGTGGCAGGGTATACTCAGACAAGAGTCCCTTTCTCACTGCTCCATCAGGATTCAAGCAAGCCGGGCCGAAGACGGCTGAAATGCCAGAAACCGGTCCCCGGTAGCTTGTCTCCTTTCTGGTAAAGAATTGGCTTGGTAGTTTAGTCTGCCCTGTTCCCATGATGCACTGGGCCAGGGACAGACTGATTTGCATATAGCCAGGTTCTGAGCTGGGATGGGGCAGTGAGATAAATAACGGTGATGGATCAAGCCCTGATCTTTGGACTGGGTAAGAGTGGTCTGCTCAATTCAGACACTCTGTTCATCACCACCCCCTTTTGTAAATCGATTTTGGCCACTATAGGTGTGGCAGGGTATACTCAGACATGAGTCCCTTTCTCACTGCTCCATCAGGATTCAAGCAAGCCGGGCCGAAGACGGCTGAAATGCCAGAAACCGGTCCCCGGTAGCTTGTCTCCTTCCTGGTAAAGAATTGGCTTGGTAGTTTAGTCTGCCCTGTTCCCATGATGCACTGGGCCAGGGACAGACTGATTTGCATATAGCCAGGTTCTGAGCTGGGATGGGGCAGTGAGATAAATAACGGTGATGGATCAAGCCCTGATCTTTGGACTGGGTAAGAGTGGTCTGCTCAATTCAGACACTCTGTTCATCACCACCCCCTTTTGTAAATCGATTTTGGCCACTATAGGTGTGGCAGGGTATACTCAGACATGAGTCCCTTTCTCACTGCTCCATCAGGATTCAAGCAAGCCGGGCCGAAGACGGCTGAAATGCCAGAAACCGGTCCCCGGTAGCTTGTCTCCTTTCTGGTAAAGAATTGGCTTGGTAGTTTAGTCTGCCCTGTTCCCATGATGCACTGGGCCAGGGACAGACTGATTTGCATATAGCCAGGTTCTGAGCTGGGATGGGGCAGTGAGATAAATAACGGTGATGGATCAAGCCCTGATCTTTGGACTGGGTAAGAGTGGTCTGCTCAATTCAGACACTCTGTTCATCACCACCCCCTTTTGTAAATCGATTTTGGCCACTATAGGTGTGGCAGGGTATACTCAGACATGAGTCCCTTTCTCACTGCTCCATCAGGATTCAAGCAAGCCGGGCCGAAGACGGCTGAAATGCCAGAAACCGGTCCCCGGTAGCTTGTCTCCTTTCTGGTAAAGAATTGGCTTGGTAGTTTAGTCTGCCCTGTTCCCATGATGCACTGGGCCAGGGACAGACTGATTTGCATATAGCCAGGTTCTGAGCTGGGATGGGGCAGTGAGATAAATAACGGTGATGGATCAAGCCCTGATCTTTGGACTGGGTAAGAGTGGTCTGCTCAATTCAGGCACTCTGTTCATCACCACCCCCTTTTGTAAATCGATTTTGGCCACTATAGGTGTGGCAGGGTATACTCAGACATGAGTCCCTTTCTCACTGCTCCATCAGGATTCAAGCAAGCCGGGCCGAAGACGGCTGAAATGCCAGAAACCGGTCCCCGGTAGCTTGTCTCCTTTCTGGTAAAGAATTGGCTTGGTAGTTTAGTCTGCCCTGTTCCCATGATGCACTGGGCCAGGGACAGACTGATTTGCATATAGCCAGGTTCTGAGCTGGGATGGGGCAGTGAGATAAATAACGGTGATGGATCAAGCCCTGATCTTTGGACTGGGTAAGAGTGGTCTGCTCAATTCAGACACTCTGTTCATCACCACCCCCTTTTGTAAATCGACACTAGCTTTATTGACATGCAGGCTTTATGCCCATACACCATCACGGCTTACTGGTTATCTATACATTCCTAGAACACGAGTACAAAGGCTCTTAAGATACCCAGCGTGCTCGTACATTTTGACATTTTGACATTTTTTTGTCTCATAATAGCAACATTGGTGCATCTATCCTGTTCAAAAGACTTTGGCCACCTCCTCTCCAGAGATTGGAGAGCACAATTATCAAGAGATACAATTTAAAGATGGCGCCCATGTTTCCCTCGGTCGCACATAACTAAACATGACTGCCTCACCCACCCGTTAGAATGTACGCGGGGTAACGCTCTAGTTCATGCACTATGACACAGACTTGACGTTTGGTGTCGGTTTGGGGTACATAAATAACCTGTCAGCGATGGGGCTGTTACCTTCCGGGATGCGGGACACAGATGCAGGTTACACGCCGAGTGGGCGCGAGATACTGTAAGTACTCCTACCCATACGAACGACAGAAGCATAAGAGGTAAGATCCACCAACGCTCAAGGAGGCATTGACGGAGACAACCATGCGTTCGAATAACCAGGTTCCCTATTTTCTAGGACATTGGTGTATGTACCTGCCTGTTCTAATGGGCGTTGGTGGTGGCTCTTCGCTTGTGGCGGGGGTGTAAGGGGGAGGCCATTGGGGGGACACGCAGGGTCCTAACAGATCCCGTGCATCCCAGCCCGCAATCATCCCTGTGGGCACTTAGCTCATGCCGCCCCACATATGGTCTGGATGATAGCACACCCTTTGGTGCCGTTGGGTAGTCCTGCTCATGCCATCCACGAACATTGGGTCCACCACGCCCCAGGCCACCTACCGAGATAACCTTTTAACTTTTGGTAACTTCTTTTAGGACATTCTATAGGACAAACGTGTCTACTTGATGCCACATTGCAGAAGGGGCAAATCTTTTACTTTTTTTAGGTGAGTGGCTTTACTGGCTACGCCTGTGCTACTACCGCTGCCTGCTGCTATTTATGACTTTGTTTTTACTCCATTTTACCACGCATTTAGTTTTATACCTTCTCAACACTTGTTCCCTATATTTCTCCACATGTAATTAGTACCGCAGTGATATGCTACAAACTTGTTGGCTACTAATGCAGACAAGTGGCTCTATGACAACCCGATCTGGGTGAGCCAGACCTTTAGTGGTTACTGTTTTTATACACTTGTGCTTTTACCCTAGATTGTCTTCGATACCCTTGGACACCGAACACCACGGGTGCGAACAAAGCTGGGAATATTCAGGTTATTATACTGCATCACCAGTTATTTAGTGTAGGACAATACACATTATTAGCCTATGGTCCTGAAGAATTGCCGCTTGATCCCGGATGGAACATACAAGGCAAGAAATATGTTGACTCTATGAGTTTCTGAGCAACTGACTATAACATCACTATAGACAGTCACCACCATTTTCTTTTTAGCCAAGGCGGGAGACAGGATTATTAAATTAGTTGCCCTGATCCTCCCTCTCCTTGTTTTAACGTTCTACTTTATCACATTTTACCACACTCCTACACTATAGGACCCCTTACACCCATTCTCCCTTACGGCAACGATTAAAAGATCTCTGCCAAAGAGCCTCCACTGAGGGTGCCCGTCGGGTATTGAAGCACCGACCTGACGAGGAGCATGCCCAATGATGAAGCATGACACCAGCTGGCTGGGTGTGTGAGGGCCCTAAATCCGAATGGAGAATTCCACATCCTCCTTCCTGGTAGACAGTCACCTGCACACTCCCTCCTAGTCACTTCTGGTCTCTTTAGGAACTGCATCTCTATTACTTTATTCTGTTGCATTTGGCACGTATGCGGGACCTCTAACAAAAAGCCCTCCCCTTAGGTCTCCCTCTTTGATAAACAGACCCTTTGTGTTCCCAAGACTGCTTTTGCACTTTAACCCCTGGAGGATTGAGCAGCTGCAACAGTGCATTGTTTAAAAACTTGCTTGTAGGTCCCCTGTCATAGGACCATAGCACGAGATAGCAAAAAAAGCAGCAGCAGTGAGGTGGTGCCATCATCGCTGCCACAAATCTCCCCAGCCCTGAGCCCCTACTTCCAAACCCTCACTAACATTGTGCCGGGTACAGGAGTGGCTCCCTGCTGAGAGAGTGAGTGTGGTGTGGGGAGGCAACAGTTTGATTAGGAGCTCCAGTTTCTGTTCTCAGACCCATTGGCACAGGGTGTTTTAAAAAGACGTCCATCGTTACTTAGAGGAATTTACATATGCACATTCCCAATAAGAGGTTTGGCGAGGCTCTGTGTGTAACATCCCAAATTGGGTCAAACACCTTCAACAAGAAATATGAGATCTGGAAAAATTTGACAGACGTTATTAAACAAATCAAAGAAGAGTTTTTCGAAAAAAGACTTAAAGAACATCCCTAATAAAAGGAGAAAGAGAGAGAAAATAACATCACAAAAGGAGAGGCTAGTGTAAGCTCCCACCCCAGAACAAGCATTCTTCAAATTTGGGGAAAAAAACGGCAAGCAGAGATTTCATTTCCTAAAAGACCCAATGGCCACAATTCATGCTCTGGAAGGAGGTCTAAGTTTGCCTAGCCCAATTCTTCCAAATAAAACAAGTGAAATGAGTCCACAGGTATTGGGATGTTCAAAAGTTGAAACAAAATCAACTCAATTAGCCCAATTAGGGGAAAGCCCCATACTCAATAGGAAAATTGGCCCAGATATAAGCCAAGTTGCAAGCAAAAGTGAGGCCGTTAGTGAAGAGAAGCCTAAAAATAAGGGGTTGATAAAATTACAGGGCAGGTGCATCTCCCCATGGATTCATTAGATCAAAACAATGAAGTGAAAAGTGGAAAACTTTTCAGTAAAAATGGAGTACCAGGCTAGATAAGAGCAAAAGAGAAAGTCCAAACCGACAAATGGACTGGTTCCTTTTCAATATCTAATGAAGCAGACTTCATTCAAGCTCTGGAAATTAACACCCAAAACAAAGAGGACGCTCCCTCCAAAAATAAAGTGGAGGCCAACTTTCAAGACCAAGATGACTTTCCTATCTTTATTTCATCCTTAGATTTGCAAGACAAGGGGGCAGGGGGTGCAGCCCTCACTCAAATTAAATGTGCTACCAGCGTGGAGCAGCAGGAGGAAAATAACATCACTCAAAATGGTCGCGTTTTGGAAAGACAAAAGGTCCTGTCCCCTCCGATCACAATTTCAACAGCTAGTGGGTTTGAAACAACCTCAGGGATATCGGTACAATCCACACATTTAGCTAAATGGAGTGAAACCCTGTTAAGAACTCTCCAACAAGCGATTGATATTCGAAATTTTCAGTCAGATAAACTAGATGTTCAGATGGACCTAATTAACTTAATCGCGGTTCATATTGCAGATAGTAACTCAAATTTGGACACCATAACAGTACATATAACAAAGGATTACAATAGTCGAAATCTAGGTAGTGGCCGCTTGTCAATCGCAAACCCAAACTGTGGATGTGGTCGAATAATAGATACATTTTCATCTCTTCAAGAAATCCTAACATATATTCTATGTGCCGTAAAACCAGTTCAAAATATGGAACGATTGGCTATGAAAGAATCAAAAGATGTAAAAAAGACAGAACAGGACTGGAAGGAACCCTAAGTAATCTCCAACACGAAGGTTCTATAAAATATACTGAATCTATGGATAAAAACAGAACAGGAAAACAGAAAATTATCCAGCAATCTACATCAATACTCAGTTCACCAATTGGGGTCCAAACTAAAAGACAACGAAAACGGGCACGGAAGGCCAGGAACAACGTGTGCAAACAAGCTAGCCAGGAAGCAAGACAGATTTATCCTTTATTTTCTCAACGGCTAAGTATTAAACAAAGTCAACAAAGCAAAAAGACCACTAAAATGCAAAATAGTAGCCCTATGTTATATCAGCAATTCTTTAGCGATAGTCTTAGTAAATCCATACAAAGTGTTTCATCCTTGAGCTATCAGAAAAACATTAAAGTACAAGTGAAGGCTCCGAAAAAAACAAAAATGATCAAAAGCACCCAGCTAAATTATTGGAGATAGTTGATATTCTGGACATATCTTCTCGTCATTTTAAATCTGGTCGCGAAGGGGAAATAATTAAAATTTCAAAAAACAAGGGATCTAAACTGATAATACAGGATAAAAAGCATGAAGTAAATAAGTCTGATTATAAACAATAAATCAACAAAACCCTTAAAAATGAAGGATACAAAAAATATGAAGCAGAGGTTACTGGAATTTCAAAACATAATTTTAACTCAACTGCTGTAATAAATAATCAAGAGGACAAAAATAGTACCTACATGAAATTTCAAAGTATGCATCCAATCACCAAAGTAAATCGAATTGAACACCAAAGGGTAATACCCAATACAAAAACAGAAGAAGATCAAAAAATAACTCAGGGCAACAGGCCAACAACAACCACGGCAAAAGTGCTCGGAAATCAAATGGACATATTTGAAACAGAGACTACAAGCCAAATAAAAATATCTTTTGGAAAAACAGGACAAGTCTGTAATCTACCAATTGTAACTTCTATGACACAAGTACCCACTAGGATATTATCACGCAAAAAGTTAGTAAATTCAGAAGGAGAAATTACCAGCAAGGGTAAACCGAATTTATACAACCCAGAAAGGTCTATATCTGATAACATAGTACGGAGCAGAAACCCAGGTTGTTATCCTCCACACGCACAAATTTGTATAAATTCGACAGAACTACAACAGAGAGACCTAGGAGAAATAACTCACAAACTGACTTTTGAGCCCAAATATGAAACAAAGGGCAGATCGGACACACTCAATACGGATAACATATTGAGACTGTTCAATGAGATACTGGAACTATGCAATATTTAATCTGCAAATCTCCTGGCAGTTGAACTTCAGCAAATGGAAATGAGGCCAGACATAGAGGTGACTCAAACAACCTGGTCTTCAATTGAACCAAATGCCCTGATGTACTCCAAAAAAGAAGTCTTGGAATCTCGGGGCATAGCAATATCATATCCAAAACAATTAAGATATCCATTTCCATTACTATCAGATATTGCAGCCCCACATTCATCAGAATACGAGTTAAGGACCACATTGTGTGTAAGGGGTCAAGAAGCACAACCCCCAAAAACACAGCGTTGTCTGACAAAAAGTCAGAAGGCTTAGATCAAAGTATAATACAATTAAAGCAACAAGCAGAAGAATTTCAAGATTGGTCATGGGTCCCTCATTTCCTGTGTCAACAATAATTCTGATGTAGTTGATGACTCTCAAAGGAAACAGAACTAAGAGGTATCTGCAAAACATCCTAAGGAAACTCAAATAACACTTTGTTCATGGAACATTTATGGCCTTAGGGAAATGGGCCAGGACCCAGATACCCTAGTTTTCTTACAAGTTTTTGATATCATATTATTGCAAGAAACGTGGAATCTGAATTCCAGAACAATAGTAGGCTACGAGGACTGCCACGTCTCTGCAGAAAAAAACTGCAAGTATGGGCATCCAAGGGGAGGTTTGTCATTATACGTCACAGAAAAATTAGATTGGCACATGGAAGAAATTGACATGGGTGAAAATGGGCTACAAGTAGTAAAATTGTAGAGCAAAATCTCTGTAACTGTAAAACCATGAGGGTTGTTGATTTTAAACATATATATTCACCCAACCAAAAAAGAGAAGAAGGATACATTGTCACGCCTGATAAATTTGATAAAGGTTTTGCAAACCAGCTATCAATACAGTGGGTTGATTGTTTCAGGCGATTTTAATACAAAAATTATAGGGACTCACTTGAAAAAAGGAGCAGGTCAAAAGCTGCAAGAGGTTGGAAAAGAAAGTATGAATTGGAAAACCTTGATCTACATTTTCTGAATGGAAAAACGAAGGGAGATGGATGTATGACATTACAACGCATGCTTTTACCACGCATGCTTTTACATCTCAACTTTTACAATGCATGCCTTTACAACACATAGTGTTGAGGGGTGCTGTATAGTGAATAGTTTAATTTACTATTTCAACTCCAGTCCCCGTGTATAGTAGAGAAGGTGTTGGATAGTAAATTAAATCTATTCCCTATCCTAGAGCGCCCCCCCATCGCAATGCATTGTAATGGTTTGCGTTGTAAAAGTTGCGATGTAAAAGCACTGCGTGGTAAAAGTTGCGTTGTAAAGGATGTTTCCCAAGGGAGATCAGCCTGCCGGCATTACCTTCTCAAGTGGGAAAAAACAATCCACTATCGATTACACAATGGGAAGCAATGACCTACTCCATTTAGTTGAATCGTTTCATATCCAATCTCGTCCCGAAAGCGATCATTATCCACAAGTTTTGGCTTTGCACGCGAACCAGTGTAAGAAAAAAGTCACTACAACTTTAACAGAAATGCCTGTTATATATAATTTAAGGAAGCTAAAATGGCCTGGTAAAAACATCAAATTAATTATGGATTTAGTTTATAAATGTATAGATGATAGTAGTTCGCTGAGCATCCAAATTTTAGAAGGGGCTTGGGAAACATTAGGGAAATTCTTAGTTAACACATGTCCAGTACTCCCAGAACGCCCAGAACCGCAAGGAAGAATACACGAACCATGGTACATCTTTCAACTCCGTGGTCAAAAAAGGGAGATTGCAAGGGAGGTGAGAAAAAGAACTGTCGCAGTAAGAGCAGGAACATTTTTAAACAATCGCGACGTCAAAGAAATGAGGAAGAAATACAAGGAGAAGTGCAGGGATGCAAAAAAAGTACATATGGAAAAACTCTGGGAGCAACTGCTCAGGGCAAGCAAATTTTGGGGGATTTTAAATATATTAATTAAGGGAACAAGAAGGTATATAATGGCAGGAATAAGTGAGGCAAATTGGGTAAAACATGTTCAAAATCTGTATAATCACACTATGTGTGATTAAGGCTGGTAAGCAGCATGGAAATGTTGCAGGAGGAAAAGTGGAGCGCATTAACTAAACCTCTATTTTTCTTGGAAAACGTGCAAACAAAAGAAAACGTTAAAGAATTATGCCCCAACGGCTCAAAACCCTTAACCAATAGTACACAACTAAAACAGAGGGGGCAGCGGGCCAAATGGCCTTCCGAATGCACCTTTCAAGCAAGACCCAGATTCTTGGGCCAATGACCCACGCCGGTATTTAATCATTTGTTCTCTCAAAATAAGACCCTACAATCGTGGAAAGAGAGTATATTTCCTCCCATTTGTAAGAACGGAAGTATTAATGAGCCAGGGAATTATAGGCGTGTTGCCTTGATGGATGTGGAGGCAAAACTCTATGCATCTTGCCTTTGGCTACAGCTACAAGCATGGTCAGAGTCCAAAGGTATAATCCGCAAAAATCAAACTTGTTTCAGGAATGGGCACAATTACGAACCGAGCCGTGTTAGCAATACTCAGGGGAAAAGCCGCACTAAAGAACACAGGACTTTTTGCATGTTTTATAGATCTTAAATCTGCATTCAACAAGAGTCCCAAGAGATCGACTCTGGATGAAACTAAAAGAATGGGAACTTCCTCAACAACTCATCAATGCCATAGTAGCTCGCCACAACAAAACTAGGGCTAGGGTGAAGTTTGGAGATGGTAGCATTGTATCCTCCAAAATAAACATTCACAATGGCCTGAAACATGGTTGTGTTTTGGCCCCAAGCCTCTTTAATCTGTACCTCGCCGACTTGCAATCTTATTTGTCAAACGTAAACGGTCTCCCTCCAAAGTTGGCAGAAGACCACATACAGTATCTGCAATATGAAGACGATATTGTGGTCTTAAGCCAAGCTTCAATTGGCTTATGAAGAGTCATTAACCACCTGATAACATACTTTGATCAGCAACAATTAGAGATAAATAAGAAAAAAACAAAAGTTGTGCAATTAGCAGGACTTAATCCAGGAACATTCAGGTGGTTTACCAAAAACGAACAAATAGAGGATGTCAGTACATACAAGTATCTGGGGATTAATTTGGGCCGAGGCATGTCCTTTACTGAATAGAAAAGAGCAATAAATGCAAAGGCCCAAACATTAATCTTTGCTTAGAAACAACTGAAACAAAAACGGAATTGTCCATCATATAGTCATCTCTTGAAAGTAATGACCTCTAAACTACTTCCTGCACTCCCATATGGTTTGGAAAGATGGCATGGCCGGGAATTTGAAGTATTAAACGAACTTCAGGTAAAGGTGTACAAAGCTGTTTCAACCTTCCGAAAAGTGTATCACCAGCACAGATCCATCTGGAATTCGGTCTACAAAATCAGGAATTCCAGCGTCAATCCGTTTTTGTAAAACTATACTGGAAACTTTGTTCTGCAGATCCTGGTTAACTAAACAACCTTTGCTGGACCGAAATAAAAACACTGTTTGATTTGAGAAGATCTCAGTCATGGGGTGAATACTTACGATCAGCATTGGCTGCCCTAAGCATACAAGATACATGGGATAGTAAGATGGAAAGGGCAGCATTCAATAAAGAGTGTAACAGTGCTGCAAAAAGTTGTCCCTTTTTGAAGACAAAAGATTATTGGTAAAATGCAAACACTCTTGGTCAGTTATAAATTCCTATGTTAAACCAAAACCGCAAGCCTACTTAGTGACACATTTTCGATTGTACCTAAAAAAGAGTTTTATGCTGTATCGGTTTGGAGAATATGAAACCAAGGATTTGCGGCAATCATGAAAAGGAAAATTTCAAAATGCAACTTGTCGTTTATGCGGCTACCATACTGAATCTTTATGTCACTTGATGTGTGTCTACCCCATAGTGAAAGATGCAAGAATGAGACTTTTAAAACCAATTTTAAAACAACTTAATATACGTACCTGTAGACAAATCGTAACTTGCTGACTGGAGGGGAAATCAACTATTCTAATCTGTCGAGGGGTTAAGCTACTCACCTGGATTGACGATCTCCTACGACTAGTGGACAACACAAAATGAGCTAGGCTACAAACGAGTTGGATGTCGTTGCATGAATTGTAACATTTTTATTTTTTCAAAATGTTTTTATATGTAATTCAATTAAAAAAAATGTATAACTACTTTTAATCAACTATTTTTATCATTAGCATTATGCTTTATGGTTGTGATAACCAAATACAGTTTTTCCTTGACTGACTGACTGACTGACACTGGAAAACAATGAAAAAAAACTGAATTTACCAAAAATAGAAACTGAAAACAGGAAAGCCTACCTATACAGTACCTTATAAAAACAGTCAATTATGTGTACAATCAGTAACATTCTCAGTCAGTTTCCCATGTAACTGCTGATACTCCCAATCACTCTCTCATACAGGTGGAAAGACATCCTCTCATTCCTGTAAAGAGTAATGCATATACCACCTTACTTACCTAAACAGGTACTAACACTGCCAGTAAGTTACTTATAAAGGTACTGCCATATATATTCAATATTACACACAGGCAGTGACTAAGTCACATGCTCACCTCTTCACGCACTCACACAGCCGTCAATTAGCTATTGATGAAAATACTACTGCACCTGCTTACTCATGTATAATGATACTTACACAACAATTGACTGACACACCTAGGCACAAACTCATTCATAGACTTATACATCCACATGCCCACTGACACATATTGTAACACACCCAGACACGCTTTTGTGTACACACTGATTCACCAAGGAACATACTCTTCTATGAACTGTTACACCTACTACGACCACTGGGATACCCAGACACACACTGATGCATACACTGACATTGACACTGAGTTACTCATGGATCTACTAACACATACATTCACTCACCCATATAGCTACTCACACAGTTACTTATTCACTCAGACCACTGCAGACACTGCGGTCACTGACTCATACACTGTCTTACAGCCCCATTCAGTCATATGTACTGCCATTTACACACCCAGTAAGTAATTGATACTTACACTTACCCAACTCCTCCCTCTCCCTTACAGCTACTAACATACCCAATCAGTAACTCATTCATACACTAACCCACCTAATCACTAATGCATACAGGCACTAATACACCCAGTTACTCACCTACGCAGCCACTCACAAAATCATATTTACATTGATATGCCCATGAACTCACCCATACAGCTACTCACATAGCCAATCACTTACTAATACAGCCACTCATACCCACTATCTCACTCATACAGCAACTGATACCCCAACTCATTCACTCATAAAGCCAATCACACAGCCAGTCACTCACTTATAGATTCACTTACACAATGATATAGCAACTCATACACCCAGTCACTCACTCATAGTTATCCACACACCCAGTCGCTCACTCATACTGATACTCACACACCAACTCACTCATCCATATAGACACTAACACACCCAGTCAGTCATCTATACAGTCACTTACAGTACCCCTCATACAATTACACAAGCACACATACACCCTCTCACTCTTCCATATAGACACTCACATACCCAGTCACTCTCATGCAGGCACTCACACACCCAGTCACTCACCCATACAGCCAATCACATAGCTAGTCATTTACTCATACAGCCATTCACATATTCACTCTCACACTCAACTCAAATAGCCATTCACACAGACAAACACTCCCTCATATAGCCACTCACACATACAGTCACTCACTCAAAGAGCCACTCACACCTGGTCACTCTCCCCTACAGTCACTAACACACCCAGCCACTCACTTATACAACCACTCACCACCCTAATCACTCACTCATACAGTTACCCACACACCCACTCAGTCACCCTTGGAGATACTCAGGTTCCTGCAGACTAACATAAACAGATACTAAGACATGCACTCATTCACCTATACAGTCACTGACACAACCACTCATTCACAAATGCTACCACTCATCCACTCCAACAGTCCACCATACAGCCACTCACACATCATTCACTTACACATAGAGGTAATTATGCACCCTTTCACTCACTCACAATGCTGCTCAGACACTCACACTGTCAATCAGACACCCACTCACTCACTCATACAGCCACTTACATTCTCACTTTCTCATACATACAGCAGTTCATGCACCAATTTGTTCACTCATAAATCCACTCACACAGCCACTCACTCTTACAGTCACTCAAAAATGATATAGGGACTCACACACAATTACTCACTCAAACATCCACTTATTCACCCATGAATACACTTATACACCCAGTCACTTACGCACACGCCCAGTCACTCACTTACACAGACACTCACCCACAAAGGCAGTCACGCATACTTGCACTAACACACACATCCACTTAGTTGAACAGTCCATAACAAAAACAGTCACTCATTTATACAGGTACTTACAAAGCCATTCATTCACCCATACATCCACTTACAAAGGCAGCCACTCACAAATGCAACCACTAAAACACTCAATCACTCACCCATGCAGCTACCAGCATACTCGATCACTCACTTCTACAAGCACGCCTCTATACATAGGCAAAAGACGTTGTCCCTTTCTAGCTCCGCCTGGATGGCACTGTGCTAATCCTATACTTAAAGACTTTGATGGAAAAGCAGACATTGGAGTTGAGCAAATCTAGGTTGTCGCTGGTGGTAAGAGTGCTCTACACAGGAGCTGCTTTCCATCTAAACTTGAGAACTACCCAGAGTTCTCTGCTTCTTTTTTGCATATATCTATATATCGATATATCTATATATATCTATATATATATATCTATATATATATATGGCTCATGAACAAGAGGAAAACTTCCTCGAAACGCGTCGAGTGGAGCTAACATTAAAAGCTCGTTAAACTGCATAAGCTGGCCCGGAAATTCCTTCTTCATTGAGTTGTGAAAATCTTTGATATATCTATATATATATATATATATATCACATATCCGCGTCGAAAGGAAAGCACACAGGTTTCCGATTTCAAAGATGATTTTTTGCAGACCCCCTAACCATCTAACAAACACATTTCGCCTTGCGGCTTCATCAGTGTTATATATAGGTAACCGGTACTTACACTATGTTTGCAGGCTGACATGCGCTTATGCGGATCTTGCTATTTCCTGATTTTATCTTTTTAGCTTTAAAAAATAATTTCACTTTGCATCGTACCTCTTTTAAATCCTATATGTTGTACATGCTGTGCATTTATTTATTGTAAAACTCGGAGACCAATTTTCTACCTTGCCGCCTGCCTCCCCGGTCCACCGCAGCTTGTGCTGTTTGCGTGGAGGGAGTAGTGCCGCGGTAGAGTCCTTCTGTTTCCTTCACTTCTGGTGGCACCACTGGGGCAGCCATCTTAGACAGTCACGCTCCAGTCTTGTGACTGCAGATTGACATAAATATGCTCACTGCGCTGACGCGCAGTGGATAGGTAAATGGTACTGACACTGTGTTTGCAGGCTGACACACTCTTATGTGGATTTTGCTATTTTCTAATTTTATCTTTTTAGCTTTAAAAAATCATTTCACTTTGCGTCTTACCTCCTTTAAATACTATATGTTGTACATGCTGTGCATTTGTTTATTGGAAAACTCGGAGACCGATTCCCTACCTAGCCGCCCGCCTCCCCGGTCTACCACAGCTTGTGCTGTTTGCGTGGAGGGAGTGGTGCCGCGGTAGAGTCCTTCTTTTTCCCGCACTTCCATGGCACAACTGGGGCAGCCATCTTAGACAGTCAAGCTCCAGTCTTGTGACCGCGGATTGACATAAATATGCTCACTGAGCCAACGCGCAGTGGATAGGTAAACGGTACTGACATTGTTTGCAGGCTGACACGCGCTTATGTGGATCTTGCTATTTCCTGATTTTATCTTTTTAGCTTTAACTAATCATTTCACTTTGCATCGTCCCTCTTTTAAATCATATATGTTGTACATGCTGTGCATTTGTCTTTTGTAAAACTCGGAGACCGATTTTCTACCTTTCCGCCTGCCTCCCTGGTCCACGGCAGCTTGTGCTGTTTGCATGGAGGGAGTGGTGCCGCGGTAGAGCCCTTCTGTTTCCCTCACTTCCGGTGGCACAATTGGGGCAGCCATCTTAGACAGTCACGCTCCAGTCTTGTGACTGCAGATTGACATAAATATGCTCACTGCGCCGACGCGCAGTGGATAGGTAAACGGTACTGACACTGTGTTTGAAGGCTGACAATCGCTTATGCGGATCTTGCTATTTCCTAATTTTATCTTTTAGCTTTAAAAAATCATTTCACTTTGCGTTGTACCTCTTTTATCCTATATGTTAGACATGATGTGCATTTGTATATTGCAAAACTCGAAAACCGATTTCCTACCTTGCCGCCTGTACACCCGGTCCACCGCAGCTTGTGCTGTCTGCGTGGAGGGAGTGGTGCCGCGGTAGAGTTCTTCTTTTTCCCTCACTTCCAGTGGCACAACTGGGGCAGCAATCTTAGACAGTCACGCTCCAGTCTTGTGGCTGCAGCTTGACATAAATATGCTCACTGCGCCGAAGCGCAGTGGATAGGTAAAAGGTACTGACACTGTTTTTGCAGGCTGACACACGCTTATGCGGATCTTGCTATTTCCTGATTTTATCTTTTTAGCTTTAAAAAATCATTTCACTTTGTGTCATACCTCTTTTAATTCCTATATGTTGTTCATGCTGTGCATTTGTTTTTTGTAAAACTCAGAGACCGATTTCCTACCTTACCGCCTGCCTCCCCGGTCCACCGCAGCTTGTGCTGTTTGCGTGGAGAGAGTGGTGCTGTGGTAGAGCCCTTCTGTTTCCCTCACTTCGGTGGCACAACTGGGCAGCCATCTTAGACAGTCAAGCTCCAGTCTTGTGACTGCAGATTGACATAAATATGCTTACTGAGCCGACGCGCAGCGGATAGGTAAATGGTACTGACACTGTGTTTGCAGGCTGACACGCGCTTATGCGGATCTTGCTATTTCCTGATTTTATCTTTTTAGCTTTAAAAAATCATTTGACTTTGCGTCCTACCTCTTTTAAATCCTATATGTTGTACATGCTATGCATTTGTTTATTGTAAAACTCGGAGACAGATTTACTACCTTGCCTCCCGCCTCCCCCGTCCACCGCAGCTTGTGCTGTTTGCGTTGTGGGAGTGGTGCCGCAATAGAGCCCTTCTGTTTCCCTCACTTCGGGAGGTACAACTGGGGCAGCCATCTTAGACTGTCACGCTCCAGTCTTGTGACTGCAGATTGACATAAATATGCTCACTGCGCCGACGCGCAGTGGATAGGTAAACTGTACTGACACTGTGTTATGCGGATCTTGCTATTTCCTGATTTTATCTGTTTAGCTTTAAAAAATCATTTTACATTGCGTCGTACCTCTTTTAAATCCTATATGTTGTACATGCTGTGCATTTGTTTATTGTAAAACTCGGAGACCGATTTCCTACCTTGGTGCCTGCCTCCCCGGTCCACCGCAGCTTGTGCTGTTTGCTTGGAGGGAGTGGTGCCGCGGTAGAGCCATTCTGTTTCCCTCATTTCCGGTGGCACAACTGGGGCAGCCATCTTAGACAGTCATGCTCCAGTCATGTTGCTGCAGCTTGACATAAATATTCTCACTACGCCGACGCGCAGTGGATAGGTAAATGGTATTGGCACTGTGCTTGCAGGCTAACACACGCTTATGCGGATCTTGCTATTTCCTGATTTTATCTTTTTAGCTTTAAAAAATCATTTCACTTTGTGTCATACCTCTTTTAATTCCTATATGTTGTTCATGCTGTGCATTTGTTTTTTGTAAAACTAGGAGACCGATTTCCTACCTTGCCACCTGCCTCCACGGTCCACTGCAGCTTGTGCTGTTTGCGTGGAGGAAGTGGTGCCGCCGTACAGCCCTTCTGTTTCCCTCACTTCCGGTAGCACAACTGGGGCAGCCATTTCAGACATTCACACTCCAGTCTTGTGAGTGCAGATTGGTATAAATATGCTCACTGCGCCGACGCGCAGTGGATAGGTAAACTGTACTGACACTGTGTTTGCAGGCTGACGTGTGCTTATGCGGATTTTGCTATTTCCTGATTTTATGTTTTTTGCTTTAAAAAATCCTTTCACTTTGCGTCATACCTCTTTTAAATCCTATATGTTGTACTTGCTGTGCATTTGTTTATTGTAAAACTCAGAGACCGATTTCCTACCTTGCTGCCTGCCTCCCCGGTCCACCACAGCTTGTGCTGTTTGCGTGGAGGGAGTGGTGCCGCGGTAGAGCCATTCTGTTTCCCTCACTTCCCTTGGCTCAACTGGGGCAGCCGTCTTAGACAGTCACGCTCCAGTCTTGTGTCTGCAGATTGACATAAATATGCTCACTGGGCCGACGCGCAGTGGATAGGTCAACGGTACT
Source organism: Lissotriton vulgaris (assembly GCF_964263255.1). NCBI lineage: Eukaryota > Metazoa > Chordata > Amphibia > Caudata > Salamandridae > Lissotriton > Lissotriton vulgaris. The sequence continues at coordinate 509,801,024 of NC_141693.1, read as the reverse complement.
GACACTGTGTTTGAAGGCTGACACATGCTTATGCGGATCTTGCTATTTCCTGATTTTATCTTTTAAGCTTTAAAAAATCATTTCACTTTGCGTCGTACCTCTTTTAAATCCTATATGTTGTACATACTGTGCATTTGTTTATTGTAAAACTCGGAGACCGATTTCCTACCTTGGTGCCTGCCTCCCCGGTCCACCGCAGCCTTTGCTGTTTGCGTGGAGGGAGTGGTGCCGCGGTAGAGCCATTCTGTTTCCCTGACTTCCGGTGGCACAACTGGGGCAGCCATCTAAGACAGTCATGCTCCAGTCATGTGGCTGCAGCTTGAGATAAATATGCTCACTGCGCCGACGCGCAGTTGATAGGTAAACGGTACTGGCACTGTGCTTGCAGGCTGACACACGCTTATGCGGATCTTGCTATTTCCTGATTTTATCTTTTTAGCTTTAAAAAATCATTTCACTTTGTGTCGTACCTCTTTTAAATCCTATATGTTGTACATGCTGTACATTTGTTTATTGTAAAACTCGGAGACCGATTTCCTACCTTGCCGCCTGCCTCCCTGGTCCACCGCAGCTTGTGCTGTTTGCCTGGAGGTAGTGGTGCCGCGGTAGAGCCCTTCTGTGTCCCTCACTTCTAGTGGCACAACAGGGGCAGCCATCTTAGATAGTCACATTCAAGTCTTGTGACTGCAGATTAACATAAATATGCTCACTACACCGACGCACAGTGGATTGGTAAACTGTACTGACACTGTGTTTGCAGGCTGACACGCGCTTATGCGGATCTTGCTATTTCCTGATTTTATCCTTTTTGCTTTAAAAAATCATTTCACTTTGCGTCGTACCTCTTTTAAATCCTATATGTTGTACATACTGTGCATTTGTTTATTGTAAAACTCGGAGACCGATTTCCTACCTTGGTGCCTGCCTCCCCGGTCCACCGCAGCCTTTGCTGTTTGCGTGGAGGGAGTGGTGCCACGGTAGAGCCATTCTGTTTCCCTGACTTCCGGTGGCACAACTGGGGCAGCCATCTAAGACAGTCATGCTCCAGTCATGTGGCTGCAGCTTGAGATAAATATGCTCACTGCGCCGACGCGCAGTTGATAGGTAAACGGTACTGGCACTGTGCTTGCAGGCTGACACACGCTTATGCGGATCTTGCTATTTCCTGATTTTATGTTTTTTGCTTTAAAAATCATTTCACTTTGCGTCGTACCTCTTTTAAATCCTATATGTTGTACATGCTGTGCATTTGTTTATTGTAAAACTCAGAGACCGATTTCCTACCTTGCTGCCTGCCTCCCCGGTCCACCGCAGCTTGTGCTGTTTGCGTGGAGGGAGTGGTTCCGCGGTAGAGCCCTTCTGTTTCCCTCACTTCCTGTGGCACAACTGGGGCAGTCATCTTAGACAGTCAAGCTCCAGTCTTGTGACTGCAGATTGACATAAATATGCTCACTGGGCCGACGCGCAGCGTGTGCGCCTGTGGCGCGCCGCGTGCCAAAGGCAAGCCCGGTTGCACCCGTCCACGCACCTTTCGCACACAGCGCCATCCACTATGCCGCCTTTGGTGTAAATTCTGACATTCTTGGACAATCTAGCGTCTCTTCTCAGGTAATGGACAAGCAGAAAGAGGCTGAGGGAGGTGTCCAACTTGTCGCCCTCACAGGGATAGAGACCGCAGCCAGCTCGACCCTTAGGGATTCCTTGAGCTGTGGCTTGCTCAACGTTAGGTCCCTCTGCAAACATCACCTGGAAACAATGATGTTGATAGAAGTCAATGACCTGGATGTTTTAGTGGTGACAGAGACCTGGACCCACCCGGATTCATAATTAGAATTGGGACTAGCCTGCCTTCAGGGCTATAAAGCTTTTCACAAGCCCCGTCCCAGTGGGAGAGGAGGAGGGGTTGGAATTTTCTATAAGGTGGTCTGGAATTTTTCAACTATAGACATTGACCTGGTTGATGGGGCTGAACTATTAGGCTTTGCTTTAAATGACGCTGGGCACCAGGTGTTGGTAGGTATTATCTGTTGCAGGCCACCGAGAGTGGCCAGCCTGCTTCAATAACAAAAATTGATTGACATGTTTAGTAACATGGATCTTTCACATGCCAGACTCCTTATACTTGGGGACTTCAACCTATGGCCTAATGGGAGCATGGGCCCAGGGTATCACAACATTTTCCAGTCAAGCCTGGATTTGTCCCTTAGTCAATGGGTGGCAGAGCCTACTCATACGAGGACACACACCTTGGATTTGATGTTTGCCAAGGAAACTTCATTAAAAGTGGTGGCGGTCTCTCCGGTAGGCTGGTCTGATCATTATTTGATTAAATTTGATGTGATGGGTATTAAACGGAATGATTCTGGTAAGAAGGAAATAAGTCACTTTCTCATTAGGGACTGGAAAGGTTTGTTGAGGAAGGCTCGTACTGCCCCTGTATTCCACTTTGATGGCTTGTTTGAGCCAGGAAAACATGTGGAGGACAACTATGCCGCCTTTTGCTCATACATTAAGGATCATCTCGACCAGATTGCCCCTCAAAAAATGATGAGAAGAGACAGTAAACCTTCCGCGCCCTGGTACAACACTGCTTCGGAAAATGTAAAACTTGCATGTGGACAGGCAGAGCGGAGATGGAGGAGAGGGTACTCTATTGTAGATAAGTCTATCTGGAAAGAGAAGATCAGTAACTATAAGAAGAGTATTGTCTCCACTAAAGCAGAGTACTTTGCTGATGTAATCCTGAAGGCCTACAACAGTTCCAAAAGCGTTTTTAAGGTATTTATTGATATAGCCAATCCGTCCTGTAAAATAACAAGACTCCCCCCACGCAGGAACTGTGTGATAGTCTGGTTGCCTTCTTCGAGAACAAGATTATTAGTATTATCAAGGGACTTGAAGTGAATAGTATGGCTGATAAGACCATTGACCCTCCACTGGTCAGGCAGGAGGGCCTGAGAGTGATGACGGAGACCTCGGCTTAGCTGCCTCATTTGGACCATTTTGACATTCCTTCCACTGAGGTGTTTGAACAAATTGCGCTCAGTGTGTCTTCTGGCTCACCTTTAGACCCTATCCCACACATGGCCTGGAAAGCGCTTGGTGCTGAACTGTTCGCCCCTCTCAGACAGCTGTGCAATCAATCTTTGCACAGTAGGGTAGTTCCCTCTTGCTGGAAGCAAGCAATTGTCTCCCCCTGCTTGAAAAAGCCCTCACTGGACCCAGCCTGTCTTAAAAGCTACAGGCCTATTTCACTTCTTCCATACCCAGTGAAGATTATAAAGCACCTTGTGAGTAGGGCACTCTCCCAGTTTCTGGAGGGTAATGATCTACTGGATGAGGTCCAATATGGTTTTCGTCCAGGACATGGTACGGAGACTGCACTGTTGACCATGTTGGACGATCTTCGCCTGCGTGCAGACAAGGGTCAACAAGCCATCTTGATCCTATTAGATCTGTCTGCCGCTTTTGACACGGTCAACCATTCGGTCCTCCTGAAATGGCTGGAAGGTGTTGGGGTAGTTGGTCAGGCACTGAAATGGTTCCACGCCTACCAGTCTGACAGACGTCAGGCATTGGCTCTCCACCCTTTTCAGTCAGAGTTTACTAAGGTCCATCATGCTGTGCCGCAGGGATCTGCGATAAGCCGTATTCTCTTTAATGTATACATGTACCATTTGATGGATATTATTAAATCCTTCGGCTTAGAGGTAGGTAACTATGTTGATGACACTCAGCTGATTCTTTCACTGGAAGGTGAACAATTTTCGGACAATTTTCAAGGTCGGACAATTTTCACAACTGTATGCGGAACGAGGCTCAGTGGTTAAGAGATAATTCTCTGCAATTTAATTCAGATAAAACTGAAATCCTATGTATTAGGAATGGGAGAGTGCCACCACAGCTCTCGGCTGACTCTTTGTCTATTCATGCGGATCCCCCACTGCTACCATCTAAGTCAGTTCACAATTTAGGGGTCCTATTTAATGAAAAGTTGACCCTGGAGACACACGTTAATAAAACCTTGGGGAATTGCTTATTCCTCATCAGGGCTATGAGGAAGATTCATCCTTTGCTTCCTGCTCAAACACGCCCACTGGTAGTCAGGAGCGTGATTCTGAGCAGATTAGACTATTGTAACTCCCTTTTGCTAGAATCCACTAAGTTCTTAACTGGCAGACTACAGAGAATTCAGAACATGGCAGCTAAGTTGGCTCCGTCGCGTCCTCGAAACTGCTCTTCTTCCTAGGCCCTTGTGGAGCTGCACTGGCTCCTCATAGTGCAGATAATTCACTTTAAATCGCTCTGTGTCATGTTCAAGGCGCTTCAGGATTGGGCCCTATACCACTACAGAGTAAGATCTTTTGGTATGCTCCTCCCCACTGTCTTCGATCCTCTTCAGCCTTCTTGGTGAAAATTCCCCGGACCAGAAGAGCCAAGCTGGGGGTCAGGCTTTCAGTGTTGCGGCTGCAAGACTCTGGAATAAGCTGCCCCCAGAGCTGCGACAGATGAATGATCTCTTACCTTTTCACAAACAAATAAAAACTTGGCTCTTTCCTATAATCTAACTTTTAGCTGTTCAGATCTCAGTGGTTCATTACTGCTTCCCTCTTTTTGCACCAGGATGCCTGTTGGGTACAATGCGCTGTACAAATTCTGCTTACAATTACAATTACAATTACAATATATATATATATGTACACATGTTTTCATAACCATGAAAAACGGTTCTAACAAAAACCTTTTATTTTCTTCTTTTTTCTTGAACTGGTCTTTTATTTTATTTTTATTTTCTAACCTTTTGTATTTTTTTTATAAAATGGCAACATGGAAAATGGTGGGAAGAATGGAGGACATTAGGAGGTGCTTATTGAGTTTATTAGGTACACCATGGAACGATAACAAGGGTGTTGACTTTAATATTGTTATATATCCCTCTCTTTAGATCACTGAACCACACTATTAAATATTTCTATCATAGTGTCTACATGTGGAAGGCAGCCATTAGCCCCACCACTGAGTGCAGCCAGACTCACTTCACATAGAATAGGTCCTGACGAATTGCCACAGATCGTTAGAACAATTAGGCAAGAAACATGTTGACCTTAGGAGATGAGCATAGTTGTACTGACCTTTGATACCAGGAAAGCTGCCACTCCTCACGTTTTTAGTCAAGGGGATACCCAGCCGGAATAAAATTGTTATTTGGATTATCCTACTTGTTTTACTCACACACTTTACTGTATCTACACTTCACGGGCCACCCACCCCCACTTCATCATACGGCAAGAAACAAAAGATCTTTGATTAGGAGCCTCTTTATGGGTGCCTGTTGTGTATTGCAGCACCGAATCATTGAGGAGCAGGTCCAAATGATTAAATGACACCTAGCTTGCTGGGTGTGTGAGGACCCTAGTTCCGACAGAGCGGGACCCCCTCCTATCCCTCTACCACATCAGTTTCCAACTTCCCCACCATTATTAATGATAGTGGTTGGTCTTCTGTCTGTTGGTACACTAGGCATCACCTTTTGAGGAACAGCATACCTTTATTGTATAGGATCTTACATGGCATTTATGCTGGACCTCTGTAGATATCCCCATAGTCCCCTCCTTTGTTAAACAACATGGAAAATAAAACATTAAGTCCACAAACTGAAAATCAGTGGAAAAAGTTGTGCAAATATAAGAAAATCAACATGTGATTTTTGGCTGTTTCTAAAATGACAGCAACACACCAACTGCAAGTGTTGTCTTAAAGTCTATGAAAAATGTGCCTATTCTTTTCAACTCTGGATATTTTTCTAGTAGCCACTTCTCCACTTCCTGAGGAAGTTCTTCTCCTGGAGCAGGTAGTGTAGCAGTTGAAGTTGACTGATGCTCTCTACTTCTCCACCACTGCGCTCTTTTCAGGTGATTGTTATAGTAGGTTTTTAAATTAGATAACAGGCTTGTTGCCCCACGAGAACATTTCTTTTGAAGTGCCCCTTGACTGAGTTTTGTTGTGTTCAAGGCGCTTCAGGAATAGGCCCTATACCACCACAGTGAAAGTTCTGTTTGTATGCTCCTCCCCGCTGCCTTTGATCCTCTTCAGCCTTCTTGGAGAAAATTCCCCGGACCAGAAGAGCCAATTTGGGGGTCAGGCTTTCAGTGTTGCGGCTGCAAGACTCTGGAATAAGCTGCCCCCAGAGCTGCGACAGATGAATGATCTCTTACCTTTTCACAAACAAATAAAAACTTGGCTCTTTCCTACAATCTAACTTTTAGCTGTTCAGATCCCAGTGGTTCATTACTGCTTCCCTCTTTTAGCGCCAGGATGCCTGTTGGGTACAGTGCGCTGTACAAATTCTGCTTATAATTACAATTACAATATATATACATATGTATGTACACATGCATACAGTTTATGTTTTCATAACCATGAAAGACGGTTCTAACAAAAACCTTTTATTGTCTTCTTTTTTCTTGAACTGGTCTTTTATTTTATTTTTATTTTCTAAACGTTTGTATTTTTTTATAAAATCGTAACATGGAAAATGGTGGGAAGAATGGAGGACATTAGGAGGTGCCTATTAAGTTTATTAGGTACACCATGTGACAACAACAAGGGTGTTCACTTTAATATCATTATGTATCCCTCTCTTTAGATCCCTGAACCACACTATTGAATATTTCTATCATAGCATCTACATGTGAAAGGCAGCCATTAGCCCCACCACTGAGTGTAGACAGACTCACTTCACATAGAATAGGTCCTGAAGAATTGCCACAAGGTGCACTTAATATATTTGGCAACTATTTTTCTTCCACCAGAGGGGATTAGAAAAAGTCCCTAGCAATACTCTGCCTATTTTGGGCTGGTTCTTCATCTGAAGAGTATTCTTGAGATGGGTGTTTCTCCTGCTCCTCGCCATGTTCTTGTAGCTCCTGCTCCTCACTTCCTTCTTGTGCCATTTTATCTCAGATAAAAAAACTAAATTATCTAAAAGACAGTTTCGCACTAAAAGTACAGGAGACCTGCTAGGAATGTTCCATATATCAACTGGAAGTTTAAAAAAGAAAGAAATGGGTGGGAACTTCCTCCATTAATGAAAAGTGTCTTTTCCAATCAAATTGATTTGTTACATGGTCGCAGAAATTTGTGAATGCCGATATAATGTTAAAACAACTAGTGGTGTCGCGATAATGTGAAATACAATAAAAAGTGCTTAAAATTCAAATGAATTACTGAAATACATGTTGAAATAATATATTAGTAAGCTACTCTTCTCAAACATTAATTAGAATATGTGTATATATGTGTTTTCAATTTTTTTGAAAATACTCTACATTTGTGGATTTCCACAAAACTGGAAAAATTGCATATAAAAAAAGTAAAATAAAAATATAGAGTGAATAAGGCACTAAAAAAGGGAATGGAGAGACACACACCAACAGCTAAATGAATGGCATTGATAGAGGGAACAGGCGCAGTGAGGGACATCAACTGCAAGTACCTCAAGGGTGTGTGCATATAGTTACAGGAAACACAGGCAAGGACCCCCTCCCCAATTTTGTAACTGGTATATACATTTCTTCCCCCTTTTTCCACATTAATGGACAGATTACCAAAAGGCACCTGATAGTGGCTCTAACCGATTTTGCCAAACCATTAATGATGCAGAGAACCAAAAGGACATCTCCCTGAAACAAAGAAGCACTTACTTCATTTAGATAAGAAGAAGCACTCTTGTTTGGTGAAGGGTCACCTGTGTTGAGTCTCGTCGTCTTCTCCTAATAACAATTCAGGTTTTCACAGATTTGTGCATGAAGACGCTCAAGAAACAATCACATTGCCAAAACGGTATCTACACTAGATCACTGCAAACATTACCTAGTGATCTTTTATGAAGCTGTAGTGCAGAATGTGTATGAGACCTTTATCCAATGAGGTACCACTTACTAGTTAACCATATGAAAGTACTCCAGTTAGTTAAACGTTGTCAACAAAACTGGGGATTCTTGTTGGAAAAAAATTAGGTTTCTTCAGGTCCTAGTGAGCATTTATTTTAAAAAGAAACCTCAATGGGAAGACTAAACAAATATAAACATAGCAGGTGCCCCAGTGTTAGCTACACTACAGAAAAGCACAAATGTTCCTAGCTTCTTGGGCTTGGTGAAAGCAAACCAAGGTTGTTCCCCCTCCTAATTCATGTTAAAAAGTTATCTGAAATCCTTAATGGAGGTGACCATTGTTGATCTATTGGAGTGAAATCTGACCTGGGCGACTGTAACGAGCAATTTTTCTCATTGTCTCCTGTTGAGAGCAGAGTCCATGATTCTTCCTTTTAAATACTCCAAATATGCAAATACCAAAAATGCATAATACCAGTCACACACACACTCAGAGACATACACAGGCACTCACACATCTACTCACAAACACACATAGGAACTCACAGAACCACTCACAGAGCCACAAATATACTAACACACCCACACGGCCACTCACACACCCAATTACTCGCTCATACAGCCAATCACACACCCATTCACACACTCATATAGCTTCTCACACCCACTTACAACTACATAGAACTATTGACACACCCATCCTCTGAGGTTACAGTTACAAAAATAAAACTGAAAAAAAAAACATTAGAAATCCACTGGAAAATGAAAGGTTATAGGAACATTATTGTTAATAACTAGATTTTTAAAACAACATAGAGATTTACTGAAAAAACCAAAGGTAACAGGGGCATTATAGTTAGGAAGTAGAATAAAAAAACTTAGAAATCAATTGAAAAAAACAAAGTCCCAGGGACATTATATTTAGGGTCAGATTTCACTTGTACAAAACAATTAAATTCAGCAGTTATAGTTGCCTGAGCTAACTATAACTTACGCCCTTGCAATGCATGGCTTATGACCTCACATATTAGATCCCTCATGACCTGGTAAATGACATCACTAAATCACTGATGACATCCATGTAAATATAACGTCCATGTAACCTTTGTTTTTTTACTGCTCGCCAGTAGGTAGTTATTTTTAGAAGCAAGTTTCCACAGAAAAATAATTTTTGACTTTTCTATAACTTTGCCGTTGTTTGACCATTCTTCATGAAGTTTTCCAAAATAAGTGTCTAGGTAGGTTCCATGTGTCATGGAAAGTTTGTGGGTGATCCGAGTAGTGGGGACTGAGAAATTGGGGTGTGAAATAAGAGTGCATTTGTAATGTAAATTCCCATAGGAACACCTACAGCCCGAACGCTAAATGGCCTTACAACAAATTTGGCAAAAAAGTAGATGTTATTACATAGATTGTGCTATTTAGGTCGAGCCAAGAGTCAGTGCGCATGCACTGCTCTATGAGGAATGCTGTATCCACTCTATCGGCATTGATCCAGCCTCTCGCTTCCCATTGGTTCATTTGTGTGTTTGTATAAGGAGAAGTGTGGCTCACTGGTTAGAGCAGGCAGAACCTGAAGCAGAGGTCAGACCCGGGACCAGGGTTCAATTCCCGACGCGACAGGGTCTTGAGCTCAAATGTCCATGGACTCGATAATTCTCGCTTCGGTGCCTGACCTAATCATGGGTTCACACTCTGCAACTCTGGGCATTAAGCTTGCTTAATCTCCACAACGGCCCCACGCGGCGGGAGTCCTGGCTTTCACCTTGGGGATGCCCTGTAGGGGCTATCTCACAGGGAAAAGCCAGGACGGGTTCCCAAGGCAAGCGCGGAGATACCCCTTCGGGGGTCGATTCTAGCGCTATATAAGAAACATAATAATAATAATATTAAAGTCCTTTCATTTCTGTGGCCAGCATTGAAATTTGTCCCTCTTTTTGGTGGGGGGATCCAGTCCTTGGCGACTGGCCCCGTTACATATGTAATTGCTTCTGTGTGTATTTCGTTTAATTGTTGCACTTCTATTTCTATTTTCTAATTGGGAAGGCTCTCTTCACGCATAGCACTTGCTCCACTGTGCTTTATCTACGCCCCAACCCTTTCATCCCCCTTTTTCCCGTGTCAGTCTGTGCCTGCCCTTGGGGAGAAGTGGTGGACGGTAGGTGGTCCAGCATCCTGAGCACGTACTTATTTTGGTGATTCACATACACACTGGGGAATGGAGTGACAGGCAACCAAACCCAAAGCGGGGGCAATGCCACAGAGCATGAGAACTCAGATATGCGACATTCAACACAGTCACATTCAACACAGCAGCATGCAAGGCAAGGGCGCATTGTGCATTGCTCCCATTCCCCAGCTTCTTATTGTGTTTTCACACACAGTAAAGCTAATAGGTTTGCTTTATGAAGTTTTACGTTTAATATAGGGTCTTCTCCATATTGTACATTAAATCAAATCAGCCCATGTACTCTCACCTTTCCTCCAGCAACCTTCTGGGTATAATGACTTAATTATTCATCAGGAGCGTGTATCCGTGATCCGTAACCTAGACCTATCTACCTTTCATAAATTAGGAATCTGTCTCAGCCTTGTCAGTGTACCTTGTGAAGGGCATACGTTAAAAGTCATGTTTGTGTGTGCTCATATGCGTGTGTGTCTTTTGTTTTGAGTGGTCACTGGATTGTGTTTCTCCTTCAATGCTGTGGCTGAATGCGGAAATTAAATTGTCACTTCCACTGCAGCATTAGAAACCACCAGAACACTATCTTAAGTAGCCCTCATCTCCAGCTCTTAATTAACCAGAACTTAAATTTTTTCAAAAGCTCCCTCTGTTGTGTGCTCAAAGTTTCCTCCTCTCTGTTTTCTGTACATTTAATTAGCACTCTTTTATAACTTGGGGCTGATCTATAGCCATGACAGATGGGTTTAACTAGAAGAGCCAACCCACATTGATATGTTGCAAACAGCATTTCTGTAATAAAATAAAATATAGACCAATAGACCTTACATTCATATGTTTAGGTGAATTACACTATTTATGGCTAATGTAATCATGCCTAGGTGTTTTAAGTTAAAGGGACATAAAAAAAAATATACAAACAAACGTCCTGTGTTAATTTTTCTGTTCCGGGTAGATAGTGTTGCTTCCTTTTGGCAAGCCTACAAAAAAAATCTATTTTTGCGCATAAAGATTTCATCTTGCCTAGGAGCCAGCGACGACGATTGGCTTTCCCATTGTCAAATAGAGTGTGCACTTTCATACTCTGGGGTTTGCCTCGCTAGTTGGAGGGAAAGTAGAACTAATTGATTGAGACGTAATTTGGAGAGGACAGGTGGAGGGGAAAAGATAGCTCGACCTTCTGTTTTGCCCGTCTGCAGAAGACCAGCACAACAGGTGAGCCAGGTTGAAAACAATGTATGTTCTCTCTCTTTAGCAGCCCCTCCCTCTACCCGAATCCCTACACTTGTCACCCAAGGACTGCAACCAACTAAACTAATTTCCCATGCCATCAACACCTGAGCCTACCACCCCTTTGCACCCACATTCCCCATGCCAGTGCACCCCCACATTGCTGTAGCCTTGAAGGATCTTCTCTCAGTATTAAAAAGGAGATTTACCAAATGATAGCTAGTGGAACTATGGCCTAATAATGATGGTGGACACAGTAGAACTGCAGTTACAAGCAAACGCAATGACACAGAGTCACTAAAGTGATATAGTCCACATTTCAAAACTGAGTAGCGTGGTAACAATTTCAGGATTAACAAGCAACACACCTACACACCTGTTCATTAAGATACTCATTTAAATACACGATGACAAACTTTCAAAGTAAAAGTGACCCCAGTAAAAGTCAGTCAAAGAAGAAAAGGGTGCATTAATAATGGTAAAACAAGACTAACTACAAAATATAAGCAGTTCTCCCCCATCCCACTGAATTGTTAAGCTTCCATAATACCGAAGTTCAAATAAATATGCACATTTCACATATTACACACTTGAACAACGGGCTTCTCTACTTAAGATGGTACTTATAAATAGTTAGGAGCTTGTATTTCTTCATATTTAGACACTGATACCAAATCCACGATGCAGTATTCTGGTCTTGTTTCTTGATTGCATTTTTTGAACTATTTCTGTGCTAATTTCACAATGAAAGTTCAGCGTTCCATTCCATGTTGCCAATTTTACACTAACATCAAGACATCAGCTTTACCAAAATTGTCTAATGCATTTGGCCGACATCCAATGTGGCAAGCAGGGTTTGCCATTTCACTAACACTGCCCCAGCCCTTCCAGTCTTTCCAACACACAATCCCACTCCACATAATTCCATTGCACTCAAAACCACACATTTATTATCCACATAATTCCACTGCACACCATGCCACATAATTCCAGCATATATGCCCACTCCACTCTATATATAACACATGGGTAAAAAAATTGTCATTTACAACACCAATAGCATTGCACAAAATAAATTCAACTTTGCAACATGCTCATAAATCCTCACCATATAATACCACTCCAAACTATCCTACGTAATACTACACAAAATAACACAATTCAATGCAACTTAATTCTACACCACACAACATAACACTCCACATAATACCACATAATACCACTCAGTGCCACATAATTCCAAACCACATAATTTACTTTAATCAATTCAACATAAGTACACCCGACATAAATGTGCTCTGTGCCACATACCCCCAATCAACATAAATGCACTCCACAACATTACACATAATTTCACTAAGCATAATTTCACTCAACACCACACAGTTCCAACCATACATTTCCAGGCCACACCACATAATTACACACCAAACAACATACTTCAATTACACAACTCCACAACACACCATGTACCTCCAATCCATACATAGTAAACCCACATAGAAAACCCACCTCAGCAGCAACTCAGCACCAACGCAGCACAAACTCACCAACACCTGAGAAACAGGGCAGCATTAACACCTAAACATGACCCAGCACATCATCACTCAGCACCAGTACAGCATCTCCTCAGCATCACTCAACACCACCAAAGCACCTCCTCCTCAACAGTGCACCACTATCCATCGCAACACCAATTCAGCACCAGCACAGCCCTACAACAACATCAGTGCAGCACCAATGCAGCACCAAAGGAGCCCCACTTCAGCATTAGCACAGCACCAGTGCAGAATCACCTCAGCACCAACTCTGTATCACTCAACACCACCTGAGCACAAGTACAGCACCACCTGAGCACCACCAAACATCACTCAGCACCACCTGAGCATCAGTGCACCACCTCATCATATGCACAGCGCCACCTGAGCATCTACAAAACACCATCTCACCATCAGCACAGCACCACCTCCTCATCTGTGCACCATCACCAGCGCAGCCCCACCTCAGCAGCAATTCAGCATCAGCACAACACCATCAAAGCATCAGCACATCACCTTAGCACAGCACTAACTCATCATCACCTGGGCTCCACCTCAGCGCCACCTGAGCACCAGAGCAGCACCACCAACTCAGCATGACTCAGCACCACAGCTTCACTCAGCACCGGATCAGTATCATTTAGCATCACCTAAGCATCACTTCTGCACCAGCACACCACCATACCAGCACCACCGCAGCACCACGTCAGTCCACCATCGGAATCTGGCATCTGTTGATTCTCCCCTAGTGTCCGTCAGCTGCTCGTGTTGTAATTCAGGTACCATTTCCCAACCTCCAGTCCCCTGTTGTTTTTGTCCCAACCCTGAATAACAAAATAAAGTATAACAAACAAGCATTAGAACAGGCAGTAAGAATTTGCCAGCAGAAGTACAAAAAAAGCTAGAAGACATTTTTATGTTCATTGTTTTTAAATGGGTCATTCAGTTGTACATAATTTCTTCTTGGTTTGTATAAAGGTAACAAACATGCTTATAACACTTGTTTATTATAGCTTTTTAACATGATGCATAGCAGCCACAATGCTCTACAACTTAGCCAATAGCTCTGGCTAAGCACTTATAAGGTCTCAAAGGTGATACCTATTGACTATGCCAATGCTTGTTGTTATTTGGTGCAAATCCATTCAGTAGTTGTTGAGAAATGTAAGTTGAAAATTAAAGTGATATCTCTGGTTGCCAAACCTTCGCAAAAAAAAGTAAACAAGCTTGTGCAGGGAAATGCACCGCACTCAGTGAAATGCACTGCACTAAGTGAAACCGAGTCCCAAGATGGCTGCCAACACTTCCTGGTTGAAGTGTTGGCAGAGAGCAGACTATGGACCTCTGCCACCTGAAATAAGATATCACCCCAGTCTTGGCCCAGACTAAACTTTGGCTGTTAAACAAAAAACATTCTGGACCCCAGACCGACTACACAAACTGGGCCTCAGAGACAACCCTACATGTTAGAACTGTAACACAGGCAAGGTAGACTTAGAACACCTCATCTTGCTGTGCCCGGTACTCAAAAGATTTTGGGGGGAGGTATTCGACTTCATAGACAAAGCACTCAACTGTAAAAAATAACAAGAGACTTTGCCTTGCTCAACATGACATTCATCCAAACAGACCTCCCCTCAGAGGGACAAAGAGAACTAATGTACCTACTGATAACTACTGCCATCAAGCTAATACTTACGAACTGGAAAGATACCTCTAAATCCTCATACAGAGGGTGGCTCAGCTGGATCACCTACCTAAGAGGGGCTGACACACTGGCATTAAGTTACTCGCCCTGGAGGGCCTCCTCGAGGAACATGTGGCAAACCTCGGACAAGATTCTGATCTCAGACAACTCTTCATAAATATATATTGACTCAATGTGCTCTGAACCATCATACTACATGCAACCTCTGGAATGTTTGTTAGTTAAGCTGTTTCAGTACTATCCCTCTTCTACACTTATTCTCACTTTCCTCTCCTCCTATTCTATCCTTATCCTACCACCACAGTATAACGAACAAAGGGGTTGCCTTCCGATATGTAAGCCATAACCACTTACCCTGTAACAGGCTGGAAATCCACATAACGATTCTCTTGTATATTGTTTGTATTTCCATAAATACCAATAAAAAGAAGAAAAAAAAAGGAAGTGTTGGCAGCCATCTTGGAGCTCGGTTTCACTGAGTCCCAAAAAGAAAAAGTGAAAATAAAGAAAAGGGGGCAGGGTAGGACTACTTTGACCCGCATGTCATGGTCTAGGGGTCCCTGACATAGCATAAAAGCATTTTTATTTAAGCTGTAGCAAAATCGCGATATTTGAAAATTTGCTGCAACCTTTTTTTCAAAGCAAGCACGGGCTCCTACGCTTTCTTTTAAATCACCCCTGGGTGTGCCTGTCCCTGGGGCACTATAATAAATATAGGAGGGGAATGCACGGCCCCCATTCCTCTAGCTATTCAAAGCCCTGGGATCGCCACCTCCCAGGGGATATTTCTAATTATGTGTCTGGGGCTAACCAGACCCCCTGCCCCGGGGACTGCCACCTTCCTTGGGCTAATTAAAACAATATGGTGGGGTCTCGCAGACCCCCACTGTCACCCCCCAGGGCTCATTTCAATAATATGGGAGTGGCATGTGGACCTATACTATGGGTGGGAGATGCACTGCCTATTATTCTTAGTTTTCTACAATAATGTGTTAGTCTGTGGTTTATAACTAAAGGTGCTTACCCACTGTCCGTAGTGACCACTCAGGCTACAGGAAGAAATCCCTGCTTGTGGGTAGCACTGTTCCTATGGCAACTATTGCCACAATATTATGCAGTGTACACAATTCAAACAAAAAGCTTATAACAAAATGAAACCAACAATATTTGTATGCTAATGTCTGTATTGAACTCATAGAATTAGAAATTTGTATTCATACATAGAATTGTAAAGCAAACCATGTGTAAACATTATACAATCGTGTATTACTGCTCCACTCATATTTTCAAGAAACAATTCCAATATTTGATGTACAACATCAGTTTTTGGTTACAAAATGTGAAGATATCCTTTTCAATGTTGGCAGACATGTGAGAAAATAGCCCTATGCATTTCGGGACATGGGTGGTCCCTTCGTCAGGGGCTCGTCTGTAAATAAACAAATAAGTTGACACTTATTATATGCATATATGCAAGGAGGAAACTAACTCAACAACAAGAAAATACATGTGACTACCACGTTCACCTTATACATAATCATGCCATTGTAGCCACATGAATTGAGAAACGTCTATTTTCAATGCCTCATGGGAGAAAAATGTGCCTCTGCGAAGAGAAGAGTGCCTATGTTAAAAGATAAACCGGCATGCCGAAAAGTGAACTGTCAAGTATCGAATACGGTGTTGTTAATAAACGAACCATGTGACGAAAATTACACGTGATGTCTGGCCTCATAGCTCACCGACTAAATCGAGCCAACACTAAGGTCATTAGGATGGCGGGCGGACTTTGCCCGCCCGCCATCCTCGTGGTAATCGGGACCGCGCGCCATAAGGGCTGGGGTCCCGTGGGGAGTATTAGGATGTGCCCGCCACAGTGGCGGGCACATCCTGTATTTTTAGCATTGTGGCGGGCGGTGCTCTCTGCATCGCCCGCCACAATGCTAGGAAAGCATTTCAGCACTTGCATAATCAAAGCAGCAGGCACCGCGCGGTGCCTGCCACTTTGATTATGCAAATGCAGGGGGGTACCACAGGTACCCCCCGTGTGCACCCCGTACTCTCCTTCACTCTGGGGGCCTGCAGGGGGCCCCCAGAGTGAAGATCGCATGCGATGCCGCCACGGAAAGGCATCTACCAAAGCCCATTGTAATATGGCTGGCGGTGTCTAATAGACACCGCCACCATATTAAACATTTTCCGCCCCGGCCGCAAGGCGACTGGGGCGGAAAAGTGGCGGACGGTGTTTTTCTCCGCTGCAGTCCTCCCCGCCATTGTAATATGGCGGGGGGGAATTCAGGGAAGGATGTCGGGCGGATTGCCCCCGCCAGGCTGGCGGTAGCTACCGCCAGCCTGGCGGGGGCAATCCGCCCGACATCCTAATGGGCCCCTTAGATAGCGGTGCCGTGTATTCTGTAGGTAAAAAGTGCTAAATGTAACAAGTGTATAAACTACAGAACGTGAAAAACGCCCGAGAGGGGGACAATACTCTTGGGTAAGAGTTTTTGGTAACAACGAGATTTACGGGCGTATTTCACTTTCTGTAATTTATAATAATGAAAAACATCTATTACAACTTTTTAGTTTAAAGGTAGTTGTCCTGAAAAGTTCAAATGTTGACATTCTTTTCCAATGCATACAAGCTGCTCCTGGTACAATCAATTAACTCCTTTGTTTGCTAAATATTTAGCTGTCTTGATGATACCCGGCTACTTTGTCTTTACTCCCTTTCATCAGATGGAGAGTTCAGAATGTTTGCTTCCTGCATGCCAGTAGTTGATACCTGAATGTGTATGAATTAGTTGATAATGCACCACAGAACTGCATTGGGAAAGCCAATTGATCTTGCTTTGCCCACGTTTAATGATTACCACTATTGGTTTTGCCTGTGGGGCACAAGCAGTGTTCAAACCAGCAATAGTATGCGACCATCATGGATTGGTATTTTCTACACTGCCAAAATGACTGTCACATTGTGTGTTGACCAACCTGGCAGCTATCGACAAAATACAGAAAACAAAGTTTCAAAATGGGCAAATGTTATTTTGGTATACTTTCAAGATGGCCACAAATGTTGTTATTAGTTTTGGCAATACCTGTATAATTGCATTGCGTGCAACATAACTGCCATCTTGGAAGTATAGAAAAAAACTTTTTAAAATAGCTAACCACCACTATTAACGTTGACGATGCTGAAGCAAGTCTTTACGCTATTGCAAAGCAAAGGCTCTAGCAGGTATCAGCTAGGTGGAGAGAAGAGCGAAGAAAATGGAGAGAAAGACAGAGTCACAGCTGTTCTCAGTGTCACCGGGTAAAAGCATACAGAGGCATTATGGATGCATGGAAATCCAAAAAAATGGCTGGGGTAGTGGAGAGTGTGGGGAGGCAGGCGTGCAGAGAGCGAAATACAGAAAGACCAAATGAAAGTGTGTGAGAGAGAGATAGAGTGAAAGAGAAGAAGGAGCATAACACGTACGTCCATTGAGTGCTAAAGATCACATGACACAGACAAAGAGCAAAATAAAAATAGTTCCAATGCATCATCAGTTGAAGAATAAACTCAGCCAACCAAAATGCAAGCGAAACCTAAATGCTCACAGGCAGGACAAATATATTAGTAGGAAGGCAAGCCCTCGAAAAAGGAGCAAAAACACTTACATAGAAAATGAAATCATCTAAGAAGGTGCAGACCCAACACACACTCTATGTTAAAATATTGGGTACAATGGTGTATTCTAATGACAGACAGTTAGAAAAAAACATATATTAAGGTGGTTGAGGTCATTTGGCCTTTCTGACCACTGGCAAACGTCTGACTCCTGCCCTAGAACTCCTTACTAACATTACAAGTCATAAGCAATTCTTTGCTGTGCAAATCACTTGTTTGGTGACATTCCCAATTTTGGAGACGGAAAACAATATCCCCTCACCTCACTGAGCAGTGTCGGACTGACGAACCAAAAACAGCCATTGCAAAAAATTCTCAAACCAGCCTGCTCTCCTCCTCTCCTCAAACAAACCCTATGTTTCCATTCATCAATTCTCTCTCTCCTTCTCCCCTCTCTGTCTTCTCCCTCTCTGATTGTTTCCCTCTGCCTTCTTCGTCTCTCCCTTCTATTCTCTCTTCCTTGAATCCTCCATATGCCTTCTGCAATTAACCTCAGGAGCTGGGGAAAAATACAGTGGCACCAGGAGAGGCCCTGGCCTTTCAAAGCTTGTGTCCAAGGACTGCAGCCTACCAGGGTAATGCCAGTGGAATTAAAGGTCTGTCTGGCCCTGTCACTGGGTCCCAAGAGTCCTGGCTAAAGTATGTTTAGAGAAATATGAGGTTAAATGAATTCGCTTTATAGACTGCAAGAGCACAAAAACAGGCGTTTGGCTCTGCGCTGAGCCGGCGTAGCCCACCATGATCGAGCAACCTGGTTGGTACTCTATAATTGTAGCCCACAAAGTGACCAGTGACCAGTATTGGACATCGAGTTAGTTATAATTCCTTTGGCACTTCTTTCTACAATGATGGTCTTGTATATTGATGTGGCCTTAGTCACAATTTTGGAGCAGAGTAACCTTCACAGGGTAAGTTGTACTAAATATGCGTCATGTAATATGTGATGCCTCTTGTAAATCATATGTCTTTCACGTTAATGGTCACTGTCCTGGACAGAAGGCCATGGCGTTTTCCTCCACGTCCTTTACGTCACTGGAAGCCAGCGTGATCCAATTAATGGCGACTCACTGACAAAGGTGGCCATAAGGGCTGCCTGTGTTTGAAATCTGATATTTCCCACAAAACAGCTATATGCTTTTGTTCTAAAGAGATAATATGAGCCCTGCATAAATAGAAGCAAGGAAGTATCGGAGATAAAGCAATTCTGGGGTTGTTATGAGTTTCAAAGCGATTGAAAACAGTTTAACAAAATAGTTGTTAAATAGTTGTAAAGGCTAGGGCCCATATTATCAAGAAAGGGCGATACATGTTCGCCGCTTTTATCGGTTCTGGTGTTAACCTGGGCTTCTATGGGAATTCACAAGGGCATATTATCAAGCCCATTATCGCCACTTTAGCAGTAGTTTCCTGCCGATAAAAGCGGCAATAATGTATCGCCCTTTCTTGATAATATGGCCCAAGGATTGCAATTTCCCATCGTCTGCTTTTAAAATGGGATTATTACAAGCGCTGTTTGTCGATCGTCTGTTATCAGTGAACATTTGTAGCAGCTTTGAATTTAGACATTATCTAGAAAATCGGATTCCTTTCTTCAAAGTATTACATTTCCTGAGTCCGTTTTTCTCGTGTTATCATGATGACAGTGTCCTGGCCTAGGAAGGGAGGATATCTGCCCATTTAAGCCTGGAAAGTAACTAACAATTTATAACGCTAACGGTTTATTTCACAGCAGCTCAAGTGGGAAAAGGCACAGATTGAAAGTTCGATAGCCAGTTCTGCTCTCTTGAGCCAAGACAATCTAGCATTGACTGTTCTTTCACTTACATAGAGCTTGCACTGTGGAAATTGATGGGCTTACATATGAACCCCTTGCGCCACCAGTGCGTCACTTTTTGTGACACCCCAGAGGTATAAAATATGCGTCACACTGCGACATAATAACAAAGTGACGCATCTAGGCAGATGCATCACTTTATAAAGCTCTGCGAAACATTATACCTGCATCAGGTATAACGTCTGCAGAGTGGGCATTCCCCACAAAAAAAGGTTTGTAGAAGTATTGCAGTGAAATCTATGAAATTTCACTGTGACACTTCTAGGACACCACTGCGTCAAATCTTTACGCCTGCCTCTCAGCAGGCGTAAGACTGATGCAGGCTCACTCATGTGAAAGGAAACATTGCTGGAGTTGCGTCTATTTTCAGACACACCCCAGCAATGCACTGCTTTGGCACCTACAGATACGTCAGGAATACTGATGTATCTGTAAGTCCTTGCAACATGGAGTGCCATACAGTAAATACGGCGCATCCATGGTGTCCCAAGGAGGGTGCACCTAAAAGTGCTGCATCGCTATATTCATGCAACAATTCAAAACTTTTCATAAATGAGGCCCTAATTTTTATGTGCCAATAATAAATCATAGCTGAGTATGATATTGGAAAGGAATATTTAACAAATAAAGATTAACATATATACATTATATTAGTGAATAAACCAATTACTTAATCTAGGACTTTCTCAAAATGTTTACATATCTCCAGTTTGATGCATAGAAATGCTAATGAATGCAACCATCATTTACATGTTGAGTATCACAACATGCTTTTCTGAAATTGTCAGTTCAGCCCTTTTTCTTTAACTTAGTTGTCTCCAGCTATTCTAGGTTGCAGGAGCTAGACTCATAGGGGCTTATTTTCAAGCCCCTTGCCCCACCGGGGCAAGGGGCTTGTAAATAAACCCCATAGTTTACGTTTCTTAGTTGTGCTTCTCTGATAGCCATTACCTGTTACAGGCCCTTGAATACGTCTTTTCTTCGTCATCAAGAACTTAAACCAAGGACACATGACTTGCTTATCATAATGACACGTGTTTCAGTTTTCCTGCTAAGTCCCTCATTAGCAGACGATTTAAGAAGAATTAAAGTTGAGGTGCCATCATGTGTCACTGTGGATGGGAGGTGAAGAGTCAGGCTTCAGGCAAGGCTCAAGGGAGGTGCAGTAATAGAAGTCAACTACATATGAAAACCAGCCAGAGGAGCTGAAAGCCTCTGTCACTGTGAATCTCACTGTAATCGCCGCCACCCTGAAAATCAGCAGGTTTGACAGTATGGAAAATCTTATGCCGTATAAAATAGATATGTGTCATCTATACTAGAAATCAAGGGGCATATTTTCAAGGAAAGTGGTGAAGCATGTCATTAAGCCAAGAAGGCTAACAACATGTTCATCACTTTAGAAATGCAGGGCTGCACCATATTTACAAGAATATGGTGCAGTCCGGCATTTCCCCCTATGGTGGCGCCAAATATATCTGCCTAGCACGAACGCAGTCACCCTTGCACCATAGTGCAAGGTAGCCTGCGCTGAGGGGAGTGACTGAGTGCAGGAAGGTGTCCCTTCCTGCACATAAACAAACTTTAAATGGCGTTTTGTAATTTCAACGATAGAACTTGCAAAATGTCATTTTTAATATTGAGTGCATACATGCAGGAAGGGTCATCTTCTAGCACATAAACAATCAATGGCATTTAGCTGTTTCTATGTGTGCTGCACAACGCAGCCCACACATATACAGTGAAAATGAGGAGAAATCAAAAATGTCTCCTTATTGTGCCTGATTAAGACCAGGTTTTCCCTCATCTTAATGTTGGCACTGACCCAAATTTACACTGCCCTTGTAAATGTGAGGCAGCGTCAAAATCAATAGGTGTTGCGGTGGAATGCCCACAGCAACACCCATTGCCCTCCCTTTTCAGGCTAAGTATAGCTTGAAAGGGTGCCTTATTTAAAAACCAGCACTAAGCAACGTTAGGTGGCTCAACACTGCCTTGTAAATAAGGCAAAGCCACTATCGTTATACAACGCCCTGAAAAACTATGCCCCGAAGTCTTTCAGCAACATGTTTTGCTTCTGGGATTTCACTTTGAATACCTGCACTTTTGTTGCTGCCTTGTGATTGGGTCAAACGCATTTCATGTGGTTCTATAAATGTTCTCTGATGGTTTGCAATGCATGGTTGGAAAGGAATGATACCTTCGTTTAACAGGTCTGCAGCAATGCACTTGTACATATTTGTACGTGTACAGATGGCTCTGCATCTTTCACTATCCCTGGCTGATTCCAAACGTTGTTAATATCGGGAAATTACATTAAAATGGTGAAGAACTGAAATTTTACACTGTATGACACATTGTGCTCATAATGGAATTTCTTCCTCCCTTCTTTTTCTCAGCATAGACTGCAGTCAAGTGTCATATCATGGTTGTCTCTGAAATATGTTCCTTTTACTTAAAACACATTTTCTTTTTCTTTCTCTGTAGATTTCCTGCACTTGTGGTTGTGTTCTCTTTGTTCCTCTTCATTTTGCGAGTGCTTTTTTTCACTGTTTTGTGTACTGTAAAATCCCAATACAACCTGTAAATACACAGTAAGTACATGAGGAAACAGTACTTCACATCGCACTGCTCCCAGATTCCAGCTACTTCTTTAATCACTCGTTGACTGTGGGTCTTATTTAGAGTTTGGTAGATTGAAATGCAACGAATGCTCAGTAACAAAGAGGCATGGGCTCAACACACAGATCATCCCTGAAGGAGATGTTACCATAAAATTAAGGCTCAAGTACAAGTTGTTTTAGTACCATTTAACGGAAAATGCAACTTTTAGGTAATTTTTGCATACAAAATATCAGAACATTATCATAACTCGATAGTAGGTTCAATAGAAAACTGATTCGCCAAAAGTAGGCCTTCTCAAATACAACCATAGAAAACATATTTCTAGCATTTAAAAGGCTATTTACGATGAAGAATGGTCTCCCCTACTGCATTTTCTGGTGCATAGCAATTGTTTAAAAAGGCACATTATTAGACAACTCATCACTGAGTTAATTGCTTTTTTGATTGTACGAATGGGAAGTGGTGCAGCCAGTTCGTAAGTAATTCTGTACGGGAGAGTGTGCTGTGCATGATAGTGGAGGATATTTTGAGGGAGACTGAGGGTGTGATGGTTTCATCTAGTGCTTACTGCAACTATGAGGCCCCCTTCCCAGGCCTGCCCAGTACCACGAATCAGACGTTAGACCAACATAATATTTCAGTGTCACCGCACTGAAATGCATTATCACTCATAATGCATAGTGCCTCAGCTATTAAGACAAGCCGTTTAGAGTACTACCTAAACAAAACTATGGGGTGTCAGCGGGCAGCATCCACCTTAGCATGTGCAAGCTGCTCTCACAGGCTTGTGGTAGGCTGCAGTGCCTAATGCTGCAATGTACCATGACGCACCGCGTGGCCTGGATCTCATGTCCTGCTGCCACAGTTAACTTGTTAGAGGCTGGCAGGTGCTGGGCTATATTATCATGGCTGCCACTGCAGCCTCCATTGCTTAGACAGGGACTGGTTAGATGTGTCGAGTGCATATCCCCAAATCATGGCTTTTCTTTCTTGGCTAGTGTTAGAAATAGGGGTCTCTAGTTGGCAGAGGTAGGTACCTTTGTCCAAATTGGGACCCTTGCTTCTAGTCAGGATAAGGGCGATACACTTCTTTAAAAAACCCTGCTCACACCCTTGGAGGCTTGACATGAGCAAACAGGCTTATTTCAGAGCTCAGTGTGTAAAGCATTTGTGAACACATACAGTGATACAGTGAAAACACTACAAATGGACACCACACCAGTTTAGAAAAAGAAATTATCTTTATCTGAACCAAGAAAGAGCAAACAACAAAAATCCACAATACAGTAATAAAAATATGACTTTCAGATGTAGAAATAGTTCAGTTTAAAGGAAATTGCAGATACAGCACTTTCCTCACAAAGTACCATGGATGTGTCACGCAAACAAACAAAACGGGCAGCAGGGAATGTGATGTGTCAGTTCCTTACACTCATGGAAGGTGATGCATCGGTTCCTTACTGCAGTGCAGAGGAGGGGATGTGTTGGTTCCTTACAGGAGAGTAGGTGATGAGCCGGTTTCCTACTGAGTAGGAAGGTGATGCGTCAGTTTCGTACTGCGTCCACCAACAATGCGACAAACTTGGCGCCTCGATGCAATGTCATGATCCAGAATGATGCATCAACTTTTGCAGCTCCACAGCAAGCCTTGCGTCAAACTCGTTGCAATAATCTCAGACTTCGGGGAACGGTGCACTCGATGTGGCGTGTGGAGATTTCTCAAGCGCGGCAGGTGCTGCAACGGCTTCTTCAGCGATGTGTTGGAATGGCTGTGGTTCTCTAGAGGCCCAAAACGACAGCAAGCACCTCTTTGCAGGACTGAACTCCCAGAAAGGCAATTCAGGGGAGCTAGTGGTGAAGTCTTTGTGTCCCTAAGATTTCAGAATAGGAGGCAAGCCCAGTTTCAAGCCCTTGGAGATCTTTTCTTCAAGCAGGTGACAAAGCAAACAGCAAAATCATTTTCTCCTTTCCTTGGCAGGAAGTAGCCACTGCAGGCCAACCCCAGACAGCAAACAGCACAGGGATAGTATTCCTCCTCAGATTCTCTGGCTCTTCTCCTTGGCAAAGGTTCCTCTTGATTTCCCAGAAGTGATGTAAAAGTCTGGGGTCTGGGCCCCTCTTTTTATACACACACATCCTTTGCTCTCAGAAAACAGAGAATCCCTGTGCTCAGCCCAAACCAGCTCTGTCCTCTCTGGTGCAGCTTCCTGGCAGGGGGTGGAGACAGCATTATCCTTAGAAAACTCCTCCCCCTACTCTAAATGCAGCCTAGGTCTATTCAGCCCAGTCCTGACTTATCAGGATCTCTGGAGCCACTGCTCCTACTCGGCCCCTGTCATCCAAAGCCAGACATGCACTACACAAACCTATTAGAGGCACAGTGGATGGTTAAGCAAGACAATACCTTCTTTCTAAAAGTGGTATTTTCAAACACAGAACGTAAACATCACCCTCACTAAAAGATGCATTTTAACATTTTGAGTTCAGGCATACTAAACTTTATTTTCCTACCTTGTTCCCAAGGGTAGTTATATTTGTAAGATGTTATAGACAAACTCCCCATTCTGGCCTATGGGAACAGGTAGCCTTGCAATAGTGAAAAACAACATTGGCAGTATTTCTATATAAGGACATGCAACACACATCAGAGCATGTCATGCCTTTCACACACAATGCACCCTGCCCACAGGGATTCCTTGGGCATACCTTAGGGGTGATTAACATGCAATAAAAGAGAAGGTTAGGGACTGGCAAGTGTGTGCACTTGCCAAGTCGACCTGGCAGTCCCAGACTGCACACAGGCTCTGCAATGGCAGGCCTGAGTTACATTTTTCAGGCTGATTCTGTGGGTGGCACAATCAGTGCTCATGCCCTCTAGCAGCATTTGCTTTATAACCCCTGGACACAGTGCCCAAAGCTTCTAGACCAGCAGAACAGTGTCCAACACACAGCGAAAACACACAGGAGGCAAAGGCAAAAAATTCAAGGGAGACCCAGGTCAATGGTGCCAGGTCTATGATCAAGCAAAGCAGTGGTTTCCTCATTTCTCTAGGACTCATGCATGCACATGCAAATGAGGCACAACCTCTTTTGAATGTTGCCATGCTGGAACAGTAACTAGATGCATGCTATCACAGAAATAATCGTAATCACAATCTGTAATGCTAAAGTGAATTGTTTGTAATGCACAAGGGAAAGGGGGAGGCGAGGGTGCATCCTGCTACACCGCCTTCAGTAGGATTCCAACAACTCATGTTCGCTGTCTATCAAAAATGCTACTCAACTTGGTAGTGACTGTAAGTTGACCTTCATTGTTTTTTCTGTTCAGCATGGCAAGTTTCATGTTGATCCACGAAGGGTGGAAAATAGGGGTGCGGGATCGAAAAGCAAGTGCTTCCCTTTTTGACTCCCATTGAATGCTTTGCTCTTAACTACCAAAAAAAGTCTGAATGAAAGTTAAACAACTTGGCACAAAACTATGAACTTATCCAGAGAAGTGCCATTGCCTGATTTGGTGGAACTTCATTCAAAACTTTTTGAGAAATTTTTATTACATAATTGTGGCAGATGAGCTTTAAGGGTTAAATTATAGAGATAATTAGATCCTTAGTTGCCAAAAGTTCCTGAACCGTGGTTTCAAGACTGGTTACAGGCGCAAATAAAAAAAATAAAAAGATGTCAATGGATGACAGAGCTTTTTTGTATCTTATATGTGTCCTTATGCTCAGATTGGTGGATCACTATGGCCGCCCTTAAAGAACATGGACCATAGTCACTGTGTCAAGAAAAGCTGAGATACAATCAGGAGCACTCTCCCCATAGTTTGCAGATGCATGAATTGCCGACTGTTGGATTGAAAAATAATGAGGCATTAAGGGATTAAGTACTAAGATTTAGGTGCTTGCGAAAATCTATGTTTTACTACTGAGGACTGAACTTGATTATGACTTGTTGGCCCTGATGAAGTTGGAGGAAATTATCCACGAGACGAAACATGTGTTGGCTGCATTCTGTTACGACTGACTGTCATATTACCTATTTAAATTCTGGCATTTGGAAAAAAACAAAAAAGTTACTATAACTGCGGACTTTCGAATTTACTTTGCAATGGACAATTGCTCAGGATAAGATTTTGTTTGTGTTGTTATTTGAGGATTCCATTGTAGGAAGGTAGATCCTGACTATGGTTGCCCCCAACTTTTTGCCTTGTGTTTTAGCTGGTTTTGACATAGTTGGCCTGGGACCCTGCCAATCAGGAACCCAGGCCTACTGCTCTCTCTCTAAAATGGATTCCATGTACCTTAGGTACATATCCAATTGGTACTGGGCCACCTTATCAGACCCTGTAACTCAGGGCATAGGTGTACCCAGGGCCTACCAGGGGCTGCAGCATGTATTATGCCACCCCTGGCTGGCCATCTAAATCTGACACAACTGGCTGCACGACAGCTGGGGCAAAGTGGTGTAATCACCCTTTGCTGTAGATATAGTATACCTATATCTAACCCTAAAATGGACACATGTATTCCTATCAGTCACTCCTAGGGCAGGCCTTAAGAATCCTGAAGGCAGAGTGCGGGTAATTATGTGAGATGGTGCTCTGGCATGAGCTGAGCCCGTCTGCAGCTTGCGGAACCAAGTCCTAATAGCTGTTCTATGATAACGCGTACCATATACTCTTAAGTGCATTATAATCCTCGCGGATATTTGCTATCTTTGGTATCGCTTTATCAAAACATGTCGAGCAAGGTGTCATACGAATTGGAATACTAACCCCTCGCCAATTCTGGCAACGGGGTTAGCATTCCACCCTTCTAGAGGGACACAACATGTATGTAACTGTGAACCCCGGTTAAAGTTAACTCGAGCCTCAGCATCACAAAAGGGATGCTGCCACCACAGACACAAGTCTGACCCCCTGCAGCTGGGAGTCCTTCCAGCGAGGGGAGCTTGGACAAAGGGTTTCCTGTCAGGGGCGGTGCTAGCACCATCCCAGACAGGGTTTTGTGTATCCTAGGTAGGCAGGACTGAATAGGAAGGTGACTGCAAGTGGCACCCCGGTGCTCACTGTGCATCTGCCAGTTTGAACCAGTTCCAGGGACACACCAGCCCCTGAGCTGGGGAAAGCCGGCATGGGAGAGAGGTGTAACCACCCCCCTTCCTGGTCCCACTCATGGGCAGGACCTAGTCCCGTACCAGCCCCTTTCTTTAGTATAAAGGTGGGAGCGGGGACCCTTCCAAATTAGATCATCTTTGAATCCTGAAACTACTTTCTATGAAAGGAACTCAAGACTTCTTCTCAAGATTTCTCCCTTGTGACTAAGGAGTAGTCACCCTGCATCCACGGGCACCAACTAAGAACACTGCGGTTTGCTGCACGTCCTTCCTCAGGAATCTGACCGACCAGCATGACGAGACCCAGCTTCCCTGGCACCTCTGACCTCTACCTACATCGTCAGCTCAGCTGAGATCCGTGGGTGTGACGAGACCTCGAGGGAACGGCCATCTTCAGAACTGCACGACTCTTATCCAGCACGACCGCCGAGGGATCCTCGAGTGAGTGCTTTGGGGTTTGAGAAGCCCTAACCCTGAGCAACTCCAGCACCGAAGTCCAGCCCACCCCGCAATCCGCGAGGTCTGCGTGGGGACCTTCTGCTCTTTGCTGCTCACCCCATTCTCCGGCCACTTGCCTGCTGGCTTGTAGCCCTCTTGACGATGCACCACCACGACAACACCGCTGGTCTGGTTGCTCCAGACTGGCCCCTGCTCCCCTCCAACAGAGGAGCACCCCGGACCCTCCTGGTCCACTCCAGACACCATTTTGAGTCCACCGCGTGGCCTTGCATTTGCCAAGACTTGTTGCCCCAATCCTGGGTCCAGCGACGTCGACAGCAGATACCTTCGTGGGACAGCTCGCACCTCCATCCTGGTCGCCGACAACGCCTCCTGGTCCGAGAGGCTGCAGAGCCCAGCGTCGCCCACTCACCTGGTCGAGGTGACTTCGTCCGGTGCCATCCTGGTGCCCATCTAATCACTGGCTAGTGATTCAGAACTTGGTCCCCTCTGCTTACAGGTATCCATCTTCACTGATCCAGGCTGGGGTCGCATCGAACTTCATCACTGGTCGCCTGCCAGCAACTTCTTCTTTCAGGCTCCATAGACTGCAACGAGGATTCTCGACGTCTTTCCAGACCTATTCAGCCGCAGCCCCTGGGCTAGGTAACGTGAGCATTTCGGTGCTCCAGCATAGCTTAACTATCTAAGTGTCCAGATCCTTTTTCGTTTCAGCTCTACCTAGTCGGATTCGTCCGATAACACTAACTTTACGAAATCTAGCATCCATAGACTTTGTCCCGCATCCCGCGTGAGAGTGCACACTCTGCACCCGATCTCCCTAGGCCTCCTGCTCGTAATCTGAAGGTTCAGTAGTCCAGTCCTAGCGATCCTAAAGCCTTTGAGACTAGTTTCTTACCTGCTAGTATTTCGCATTCCACTTTTGTAGTATATGGTTTTCCGTGCCCCTCGGGCATTTGCGTAAATTGTGCGACTTTCAGAAATTCTTTAAGAGCTTTGTATTGTGCTTAGCGCCCTGTCCTCATAAAGAGTCCAGGGCTGTTGTGTTCTAAATAAATATACTTTTATTTTCATAACAACTTGTGTGGTGTCCTTTCACTTGGTGTTCAAGGGGTATATGTGATGGTATAACAGCTGGCTTAACACGCCCTCTAGAGTTTAGCCTAAAGACTGCTCTTGTCCATGCCACTAGGATAGCTGGTCTAAAGGTTGACTTACAACCAATCATCAATAAGGGTCGTTTGGAATGATACACAGTGATCACTAGAATAGTGAGCACTACATATCAGGCCAACTTCTCGCATCCATCTCCAAACCTTGGAACGTTGGGTGGCCGTTCCACTTAACCTTGGATCAAACTTTGGAATTTTACTTGTACTACATTGCACTAACTCAGCGCGGAGTTGGCCCTGCCACTTTTAGTCTGTTGTAAGAAAAGAAAAGGCATATCTCCCTCCTACCATACTTACCAAAGTCTTAGAGCAACTAATCAACCAATGCCTCACCGTGCACCTCAGCGACCTCCAGCTGATCAATGCCATATATTTTTAAATCATGCTCAGCCACAGTACAGAAGAAGCACTAATCCCCTCTATAGATGACATCTGTATGATCCTTGACAGTTTAGATAGAGAAGTCACTATTCTCCAGGACCTCTTTACAGCATTTGACATGGTTGCACACCCCATCCTCATCAGGCTCCTGAACGAGTTTGGCATCCAAGGACCTGCCTTCCGCTGGATCTTCTCCTTCTTAATGGCTAGAACACAAGCTATTGTCCTGGCACCTTACTCCTTGGAAGTCAACAAGCTTATCTACAGCGTGCCTCAAGGTTCAACACTAAGCCCCACCTTCTTAAACATATTCATGATCCCTCTAGCCAACATCATCGGTTCACAGGAAATTAACATTCTCTCCTTTCCAAACGACACACAACTCATATGCTCCCTCACAGGCAATACCCCAAACACAAGAAACACTTTTACTGCCTGCATGACTTAAGTAATAAACTGGATGAAAGTCAACTGTCTCAAGAAGTAGTGATCTATTCAGGGACACCTAATGATAGGACTCAAACTGGTGGACGGCGGAACTTGTACCCACAACTATACCAAGCACCTACACCAGGAACCTCATAATTATCAACAACAGCAAACTGAGCATGCCCACACAAGTCAACACCGGCACTGCAACCTGCCTCCACACCCTGATCATCTTTAAATGGCTCCCAAGCAACACTAGAAAAACTGTCATTCACTCCCTAGTCAACAGCAAGTTGGACTACGAGAACACCCTCCACACCGGTATCACAAAGCAACTCACTAGGTAACTAGTAACCATCCAGACCTCAGCAGCCGGACTGATCCTTAACCTCCCACACAGAGCTCTCATCACATAACACCTCAGGGTTCTCCACTGGCTCCAGATACACAAATGTGTTCTTTTCAAACTCCTCACACATATTCAAGGCACTACACACCTTAAGCTCTACCTACCTGAACAGTCCCATCTCCTTCCAACCACACAGACACCTCTGCTCTGCAGGCCTCCTACCCATACACATCCCAGGGAAACACAGAACCAGATCAGGAGAGTGAAAGTTCTCTTATATTGCTTCTAAAGCATGGAAGGACCTTCCTCTCCACATCAACAACGTCTTATCTGTTTTTGAATTCAAGAAGAAGCTGAAAACCTGGCTTTTCAATTAACAAACCAAACATAGGGTGGGCTAGGCATGCACATTTGCTCAGCGCCAGTATGCCATTGTGGCTGATATTTTGCTTTAAAAATACACTTGCATCAAAGTTTGTGGACTCTAAATCAAGTGTGCAAACCCTTAAGAAACTCATTGAATCCTCGTGGTTCCCCTACCACAGTTAGTGGAATGTGAGACTTATAACCCCAAGTTTTGTTCCCTGCTATAGATCTCAGACTTTGCACACTATGTGAAGGATGAATCTCGTGGACCTGTGTAAGACCACTATTCTCAGTTTGAAGGCTCTGTACAGAGATAGAAGGCTGCACTATCCATTTTGGGGTGTTTGATTTACAGTCCTTTAAGTCTAGAAACATTTAGATGCCAACTAGA
The DNA here is from genome assembly GCF_964263255.1 of Lissotriton vulgaris. Lineage (NCBI taxonomy): Eukaryota > Metazoa > Chordata > Amphibia > Caudata > Salamandridae > Lissotriton > Lissotriton vulgaris. Next base: position 509,769,686 of record NC_141693.1, on the reverse strand, counting down.
ATATAATGACATGCATTGTGACCTCACTAAAGTTCTTGTTTATGAGTAGGCTATGGTCAGATTGTCTTTTAGGAGAGGTGCTCCCAGAGAACTCGAATTGATTAAAAATGCACTGAGGCCATTGACTCGGGGTTACTTAGAAACAAGGCAGAATTTCCTGTAAAGAGTGTAGATTTGCAAGATTAAGGCATTCTGAGGTTTTGATTAGCTAGATTTTGTTAATGTTTCCACCACATTAGCCATAACAGGACACACATCAATAATCCTGTGAGCAGCATGAGACCTTAGTTGTAGATTAAATGGTTTTAGATGAATTTTACAACTGAGACAGAAAAAGAGGACACTTAAGGGCCTTTATCTATTCCTCCAAGGGAAGAATACGTGTTTTGCTTCTATGAAACTGAGAAACTGGAGAAACACACAACAGATTGCACTGTTAGGGAGTATTTTGCGCATCCCGAGAAGAAAAAAACAACAGAATGCAAGGGGGGAGGGGGGTACTCGCAAACCCTACAACCAGAAATCTACACGTAAGCAGAGAGGTCTGGACTCCATTAGAATTGCAACATTGACTAAACATCTCAAGTCAAAGCATGAAAAGGAGTGTTTGACATTCCAGTCGCAACAGTCAACAAATTCGACAGGACAAAGAAGTACCACAAAATGTTCCACCACAGCTGGAGCAGAAAGTATGTGGCAAGCAGAACACGGGGGGGACTCCCTAACTAAAAATTTTTGCCTTATATTGCATGAAGTGCAAAACAAATAGTTTCAAGAAGGAGAGAAGCCAGTATTGGGGTTGAGAAGATGGAGGGACACTAAAACAAATTCCAAAGATATCAAGTTTACCATTTATAATTGGCTGAATGCCTCCACAGCTCACAAAAATGTAGTTAAAAAAAAAAAAGCCTACCACGAGAAAAACTAAAAATGTAAGCAAAACACCTAAAATCCAAAAAAAGCACATTGGCTGCATAAAAAAAACACATCTAACCATGTCTGCACTTGACCGAATATTGTACACAGATGTCGTGAATCAGGTTAGATGACAGGCACACAGGGCCTGGGAGCAAAAGAGAACAGGACTGTGGAAACTTAGACAGACAGACTGTTAACTTCCCGGGAATACATGCCTACTCACTTCCTGTGTTGGGTGACATCCAAGTCAAGAGTGGTAGAACCATATTGAGTACCTCTGAAGCATTATCTCTGTGCCTGGCAATGAGTTGCGTGGTTGCATTTGGTTTTCTAATTCACAATATAGTTTGCACCCAGATTGCATCCAGCACCGTTTCTTGTGTTCTCCCTCTCGATTTCTTGATTTGTCCTCACCATATCTTACACCATTCATGTCTTGTCTCTTGTATCCTTTTCTGGTAGAGTCTTACTTGTGTATCAAGGAGCAATCTGGGGCCATTGTCCGATTAATAGTAGGCTCCGAGCTTGTCATAGCATCATCCACTGCTCGAGCAGTTGGTCTGATCTACCCAAGATAACACCATCTCACCAAGGCAGAGTGGTGCCCTCCATACAAACAGACATGGTCTCGGCAATAGATCTCCAGTCCTAGGTTTATCTTTTACTCCCTTTCCCTGTTCATCCCCTGGTTTCCTTGTCTCTTGATACATATCACTATGTTAATCAGTACAGAGACTCAGGGATGCAGAGACTTCAGTTAAATAAGCAATATCGTACCCTAACAACAACAAGCATTGATTACCAACGTGGGAAGGTTAGGTGTAAAAAATACAGAAATTCACTAAAATCACATTTAAAGTGATGCTATGGTTAGCTTTGTTCATAAGACCTTAGCATGTTCACAGAGATATTTAAAACTTACTTAAAACACCCTAGCCACGGTTATGATTATGAATTAAAGCTTAAAAAGGACAGAAATGTGCTAGTTGTAGTTAGCTCTTTAAACCACAGCTTACACAAAAGTAATTCAAACAATGACTCGCACGCCAAATACAGTACTTATGGCATCACGATGTTTGGACCAGTGAGTTACTACACTTAAGGGTAGAACACCATTACACAATAACACATATTCAAACCAATAAATACTGTGGGGCATATTACCAAGGGCCATTGTCGCCGCCATAGAGGGACTTTTTCCCGCTAAAGCAGTGATAATTTTATCGCCCTATTACCTAGCTGTCGCTAACATCAGTTAGCGACAGCTAGTAGGAGATAGCGATCATCTTGAGGCCCACTTTGCATGTCAGCGATATTTATCGCTAATGACATGCAAAGTGGGCATGCCAAGATGTTAGCGACTGGAAACAGTCGCTAATATTGCTATCTCCAATTATCAACAGAGCCTTACTTATGGAAATATTCGGGCTAAGCGCGAATTTCTCCAAAAGCTAACGCCTGCCCAGAGAAGTTCTTAGCCATGTTATCCAAGGAAGGTGGATAACATGGCTAAGAGCATTGTCACAATAATGCATGAATATCGCTGATTTTTCAGCGATATTCATGCATTTCGTAGGATTTTTACCGCTTTTGAGATAAACCTTGATAATATCAAGGTATCTCAGCGGTAAAAATCGTCGGAGCGCAGTGATATAATTTTAGCCGCTAACCATGCATAGCGATAATTATCGCTATTGCTTGGTAATATGCCCCTCTATTCTTTATCACTTAACTCATAGTGGTAATGGTCCTTTGGCATGTAATCTCAACTGTGGTGTTATATATGACATTTGTACTTGCATCTTTATCAAGAAGGGTAAGGCCGACACACTTTTTTTTCTTTAAGTTGTGGTTTGCATGGCTGTTGTGCCAGTTATGGTTTGCTGAGCTAACAACATGATAATAAAAAAAGGAAAAGTTACTTTTCAGTAGGCGAAAGGTATTTATGTGCCATTGCTAAACTCACCAAGGGACCCTTATCGTTAGGACCTCACTGGCGTGAAGCAAAGTCTCGCTAAACGTATCCTCATTTCAACTTTTATTAGCTACAGCAAATATAAAGCCTTTCTGAGGTTTTATAGATGGGTACACATATTTTTATGTTTCATAAAAATGTGTACTTTTATCAGTGAAATTAAACCTACTAATTAAAAAATTGTTGAAGAGATTTCTTCTAACTGTCTCTCTAATGCAAGGCTGTGAACCTGGTTTGACCCACATCAGTGTGTGTCAGTATACTTTCATAAGAACTGACAGACAGGCCAGTAGGTTGCCTTTTGCAAACGCTGAACTTTTTCTTAGTAACGATTCCCCAATGCCACATTTCACAAAAGTAAGCTTGCTATTTCTTCTTTCTTTACCAAGCCTGCCTGTAGGCACTTGTGACTGGCAATTTCTCCTCAAGTCCCCTCTGACTGATAATATCCTAAGATGCCTGAAAAAACGTACGCTGAAATTGCTGCAGGGAGGCAGCATCTATTTTGTACAGCAAACATTTATTAGACTGCTCCTGGACTGAATTTCTATAGTCAGTGGGTTACACATAAAGCTTTCTCATAATATAATGTATGTCTTTAAATGAAAATAAACCTTTACCATAGGAAATGTCAGTAATATAATGTAAATGCATCATATAATGTATGTTAAACTCTCGTTATCCTTACTTAAAAGCGTCCTCAAAGTATTAGTTAAAATTGCTAAATCTTATGGTCCCCATCAAATAAGACGTGTAACCATCTCGAGAATTATAAAAAAAGTTACAAAATAACAAAAAAGACTTTCGTGGGAAGCAAGCATTGAAAGAAATGAAGCTTTTAATACAAATTACTGGTAAAGACACATTTCGAGTTTCAAAGCAAAATTAGTGGTGGCACAAGAGACAATTTGTTCAAGGTTCCACTCAGCAAATTACAGGTAAGACTGTTGGCCCATGTGACATGGTTCACAACTCAAGTCACTGTCAAAATAACCCAGTGCTATGAAACAGGCCATGCCCATTGATGCCAAGCCAGCCTCACAGCTGATTGCTTGTAGGGCGCGGGAGCGCCAAAGCTTTGAGATAGCACTCCATGCACCCAACTCTTAAGATCTCTCACATTGCTACTAGTGCAAGTAGGGAAGTGGAAGTGAAGTACTGCCGGGGTCCATTAATCCTCCACATCCTCTCCTCTGTTGCATCATGTTTGGAAGAGCTGAGAGGGAAGCCTGAGGAGAGCAGCTTCCAGGTACAAACTTTGAAATTAAAAAAATAACAAACGTTGTATTAAGTTATAGTTTCATTTTAGCACATTAGATTATATCACTGCACTGAGCGGTCATCATTAGAACAATTTACAAAATTCCCTTCTGACCTGACTATTTTAATAATGACTCAAGAGGCAATTCAGATTTCTTGCGCCTACTATGCAAGCCAAAATGAAAAAAGTAATTGCTTAGGGACATACCGTTTAGAAAATTTGGAAAGCTGGGACTTAAACCGGGTGCTATGGGTGAGGACCTGACAACTGGATTTCCCCCAGGTCTCAAAAGCACAGGACATTAACACAGAAATATAATCCCATACTCAAGCCACTGAATACATTTTATGCAGATAAGACTCTATAAATAGTGCCTTATGTAGGCAGTGTTTCACTAACTTGAATACTTCCATAACCAACACAAGAATACAAACTACAGAATTAGAAAAAAATATCATGTGCATGCACATACTTCTAAAGATTGCATGGCAGCCACTGACTTTTGGTTTCTAAAATATGCCATTGCAGTGTGGAGCTGTAAATGAAGAACTATATATGATAATTATTATAATATAGTTCTCTTTTCCTGTGTCAGTTTGTGCAGTGTATCACTATATACTCTGTATATCTACCTCTGTTTAAGTCTACTTATTTCTTGGACATCTTAAATCTACACTTTTCCATTCAGGTGGTGTGTATTGCCAAATCAATACTACAAATCAGTTGCTACCAGTATATGGGGGAACCATGTCAATATGTCTCCTCATGCATGGATTAGTGAATCGGTGTTGGAAATGTTGCCCTTTATGCAGGGTAACCCTGGATTTTGAATGCCTTTTGCTGACCCCTGTTTGTGCTGGCTATTGAACTCTCTTAGCTCCTTAGTCGGATATGTAATAAATATTTTCGAAAGATTACTTTAAAACTTTATTGCTTCCCTATCTAAAGCCCTTAGAAGCTAGATCATCATTTTGTTCTTCCACTTACCCCAGCAAACAATTAGCATTTCAATAGGCGCCCCAGGACATCAACAAAAGGCCTTGGTTGTGGGAAGGTGTTCTTTTGCCCCTGACAGGATGACCTGTGGGCTGGGAGCAAATACTTGGTTAGCTTCAAGGAGGTCTAACCTGTCACAAGCAAATTTATTTAACACCCAGGCCAACATCTTTCTTTTGTCGGCCCAGCCAGACTGACTACCATGACAGTGGGTGTCTTGTTCACATGCTGTTGGGAGTTTCAAGACCAGCTTCATGGGTCTCCTAGAGTTTTTCATAAGACACTTTGGTTCACTGCAAAGAGGCCTCCGCTGTCATAGGCAAATGTTAGATGACACTTTTTTGTCCTCCAGCCAGACAGTTACCAATCATAGTGGATCTTTTTTTTTACATTGTAGTGCCAAAGCCAGGTCTGCTAGAATTACATATAAGATGGGGAGTTCACTGAAAAGGAGAGTAAAAGAATACCCAAACAATTTGTCTATATCCACTGTCTGGTTGCTGAAAACCCATCTTTAGTCTACCAGGTGTCTGTCTCTGAGTTAGGGAACAGGTACTGTCTAATACTTGTTATAATGTGAGAAGTGATAGAACACTAGGGTTACAATAGTACATGCACTGCACACACACCAACCCTCAGAGCGCCAGTTTAGTGTGGCCAAAAACTTCAGCCAGCTTGAAAATTCCATAGTGGGTAGGGATAACCCTGGGAACCTTTACCCATTAATAAGGGCATTCCCAGGGTTCATTCCCACCAACTAGCTCATGCCAGGCATGAAGGTGGCATCTCCAGGCACCCTCTTCAGAACACTCCTGTACATGTGGAAGATCAAAAGAGGAAGGAACCTGCTACCTGTGACCTAAGAAGAACCTAGAAGACTGGTCTGCTCTCTCTATTTTACCCAGGAGAAAGAAGTGTATTCAACGGGTCATTAGAGTGACCTTTTGATAAAGCTGTAGGGACCCAATAAGCTACAAGCGGCAGTTTGCTGCAACTGCCCAACTGACCAGTGCCACAGGCACCTGGACTGGGCGATCCTGTTGGCCTCTGCCACCCACCCAGTGAGAATCTTTGTGTCTCCCTGAGGGTCTGGGGTGCTTTAGTTGTCTACTCATATGGCGGATTGGAACTTAAAAGACTGAAATCAGAGGGTGAAACCTTTGACCAGAATGAACCTGATTAATGTATGCGACCCACACTTCATAGTGGTCAGCTTCAAATTGTGCCTAGGTCTTTTTCTACTGCAACCAATGATTAATATTTGCACTTTGTGCTTTTTGGTGCAAATTTTACTCACAAATATAGAAATGCAAAACTCCAGTTCCCCTTATTTGATTTTTGTCATTTTGGTATCATTTTGTATATTTAATTGTATTCTATTTGTCTATTTTATTTTAGAATGTTTTATTGTTTTGCATTTCAAGAATATTACTGTTTTAGAACTGAATAAATACATTACACATTGCCTTTAAGTTAAACCTGTTTACAGTGTGCCAGAGTTACCAGGAGTTGAGCTCAGCTTTATTAAGTGACTTTAGTTATTTCCCTTTAACAAGGACTGTGATTATTACTTGGGGTGCATACTTACCCGCCTTCACTAATAAACTCACTTCTTAAATTCATTCCTCAAGTCTGCTGCACCACAGGGATTGGAATGTGGAACTGAACAGGCATCAACGTGCACTGTTTATGGAGCGGGCAACACTGTTTTGGATCCTAAAAAGTTCCATACTATTGCTCCAGGTTGGTGCACACAGTGGTTGGATGAACATGAATGTCAATATAGTAGATTCCTTGCTTGAGGATGACTCCCACTGGGTGGGTAATGAGATTGAGGTACTGCATGCCAGGAAGAAGAGCCACGGTCACTCTTGGTTTGTTAAAATGGGGTTTGGGCAGACAAAAATGTAGGTTTTATTATTAAGGTAGCCACTTTGAAAAATGCCAAGACTTGAGTAGGAACAGAGATAGTGATGAATTAAAAATGATGCTAGGTACAGAAACAATAATATGTGACAGTTCCAGAGAATTCTTCTAAGATCATACACAGAGAAAATTATGACATCCATTATGGGTGGACAGGTAAAATAACAGAATGTGAGTGGCTGCATTGCAAAATTCACAGAGATCCAGATAACAGCAGATACATATGGTGCACCAAGCATTATGTCAATGCACAACATTGATGAAGTCAATGTAGGTGCTGCAAAAAAATACCCTAGCACTGTCAATGGAGGTATGGGATTGCTGGCATCATTGACCCACAGAGGTGGACTAGCACTATCTCAAGTGAGTCTGGCAAGATATCACAGCAGAAAGAGATTCACTCTTCTTTCCATTAACACGTTGCATGTGACTTGGGAATGTAAAAAAGCATGTCTTTTTTCCCTCATGAAATGAAAAACGTCTACCTATGCTCGAATATATGTCATGATATTGCACCATGCGTGCAATTACAATGCGGGTATTACTACACAATGTAAATGACAACGACATACCATTACATCACAACATTTTTACCACGACTATGCCTTTACCACGAATGCCATTTAAACGCAAAGGCATGTGTAGTAAAGCTATAATTGTGGTTAAAGTTAGCAAGGTAAATGGCTACCCTACCCCTAGACACCCCTCCCCGGATCCCCAGTCCTCTCCCTACAATAACACTACACTACCCTGCATGACCCCCAACACTACCCTAAAACACTACACTACAGAACACTACAACACCACCCTAAATTTTAATGCACTACACTACACAAACGCTACAACAGTACCCTAACCCCTAAAACACTCCATTACACAAACCCTACAACACTACCCTGAACCCTAAATCACTACACAAACACTACACACTACCCTAAACCCTAAAACAGTAAACTACACAAATACTACAGCACTACCCTAAACCCTAAAACACGACACTACACAAAGACTACCCTAAACCCTAAAACACTAAACTACACAAACACTGCAACACCACCCTACCCCCTTAAAAGCTACACTACACAAACACTACAACACTGCCCTAATCCCTAAAACACTACACTACACAAACACTACAACACTACCATAAACTCAAAAACACTACAACACTGCCCTAATCCCTAAAATACTACACTACACAAACTCTACAACACTACCCTAAACACAAATGCACTACACTACTCAAACACTACAACACTACCCTAAACCCTAAAAGACTACCATACACAAACACTACCTAAAAAACTACACTACACAAACACTACAACACTACACTAAACCCTAAAACACTGACACTACCCTAAAACACTACACTACACAACACAAACACCCAAAAAATACCCTAAAACATAAAACACAACCCCACACAACACAAATATTGCAATACTATTTTAACACTACCCTAAACCCTACAAAAGTAACCCCCACACTAAGCGCAAACCCTCTTACCTCTCTTTTCCCCTGGTTCCTCTCCAGCATTGCCGTCTCTGCTCATGGTTCCTGCTTCCTGCTTCAAGGGGCGTGCACGTCATTGCGAGGAATCAGCCTCAGTTTCCTCACAACAACTTGGATAGCTTTTACACTGCATGCGTTATAAAAGCTCATGCGATGTAATGGTATGCGTAGTAAACGTTACACGTTGTTACATAGCATGCGTTCTAACGCATGTGATGTAATAGCTACACGTGGTAAAAAACACGTAGAAATGTCTGTTTCCCCCTATGCTCAAATTGTGTCCCTGACCATGTTGCTTGATCCATAATGAATTGTGGTGTGTCTTCCCTTTCTTGTCCCCACACACATTTTACCCCTGTACCCTCTGGCCTGGAGGCTTTCATCAGTTTATTCAGTCTTAAATATGCATCCTACCCATTGAGTCAGGCTGTATACGTCCTTTCCTTGAAGGTCTGTGTATCATGACATGTGTAGAAAAATATCTTTTTTATCTTGCAGCACAAATTTTAAGCCTCAAAGTCCTGGATTATTTGAAGGATTACATTAAAGTTTAATCGCTTTGCCATGGTTATTACAAATTTGCATTAGCTCCCTCTCAGTAGATGTTATTCAACATTCATTGAGCTGTCACAGAATTCTCATACAACCATTTTCTTAAACTACACCTTCCTCCTAGCATTTTGACCCGACATTCGAACAGGAATAATAATAAACTAAATACATTGAACATTGATCTGCATTCTTGGATTTAACTAGTTTGTTTGAGAAACAAGAAACATACACCTGCAAAAAAAATTGGCACTTGTCTCACTGAATGAGCATCAGCTAAAAACGTCTTCTATAATAGAGATGAAAATTCCTTCATTGCTAATGATGGTATGTCCACTGTAATTTTTTGCCTTTCTGGCCTGCTCTGCATTTTATTCACAAATAAATAACTTTGAATCTGCTGAGGAGCTCCGCACTTTAATTCTGCTTCACAAAAAGAGCACAAGGAAAGGTAAGTACCATAGCAACTACCACTCAATATAAAAGGAGACTTATTTCCCTTTCCATGCTATAAGAACGCTGATGACCAGTTGTGGCTGTACCCGTAACATTGGGGGAGGGTTTATTGATAATCTAGTGCAATATATGTTCAGCCCCCCAGAACTGAGGTCCTTAAAGTTCCCTAGGATGTACACTCTGAGATGTGGCATATGATATGCGTGCACTAAGGGGCCGATTCCGATTTCGTCCGGAAGGGCTCCGAACCATGTTCGGAGCCCTTCCGACCAAATCAGTCAGTCATGGCCGGATTCCTACCCAACTGAGCGATTCCGATGGGCTCGGTCGGGAAGGAATCCGACGGACCGGATTACGAATGGCAGGCTTGGAGGGCCTGTCCGCAGTCCGGAAATCCTCCAGTACTCCCCCTGGTCGCCTCTATGTGACCGAGGGAGTACAATGGCAGCTTTTCACTGCCTTTTCGTGCCGGTCTAAGGGTCACAGTCATCGAAGTCTAGCTGACTTCTGACAGGCTCAAGGAGTCAATCTGCTAGTCTGAAGGGCTGCATAATCCAGAGAGGAAGGCGTTCCCGCCTTTGGGATTATGAAAGCAGTGTCCTAAAGCAAATCCATGTCAGCCTTTCCGACATGTTTTTGCTGTCGGAAAGACCCTTTGGGGGCCCCTAGCAGGGCCTTCTTCCCTCCTGGCCCTCTGGTTGGGTGCTTGGTCATGATATACCTTTCACATGATGCAGGGATTTACACAGGTTCCCATATCTCTATAGGAGCTTGCGCTGCACCCGGTTTAGGGCAGCAGCACAAGCTCCCACAGAGAAATGGGAGAATGTGACCACACCATGTGCGCTCGCATTGTAATTGCAGTGTCGGGTCCACCGACCAGAGGTCAGTTGGTGCTAAGACCAAGACCAAATCGGTATCCGCCGGACATCTTAATCATGCCCAGAGTTTCAAACTCAGGAGTTGTTACATTTACAAATCCCACAACAGCCATTGCAACAGTAGGTAAAGTGGTGGACGTCAGAGGGGTCAAATTTACTATTACCACTCCAATGAGTGAAACAGTACATAAACTGTTGGATTACAGAGGGGAAAAATGTACTATTCCCACTCCAAACTGTGCAACAGTAGGGAAAGTGTTGGATTGTGGAGGGGTTTCATTTACTATTTCCACTCCAGGCAGCGTAACAGTAGGGAAATTATTGGATTGTGAAGGGTAAAAATGTACTATTCCCACCCCAGTGAGTGCAACAGTAGGGAAAGTGCTGGATTGTGAAGGAGAAAAGTGCACTATTCCCACTCCAGTCAGTGCAACATTAGGGAAAGTGTTGGATTGCGGAGAGGTAACATTTATTATTCCCACTCCAGTCATATTATAAATCAATAAAAATATTATTTTATCAAAATGCTAAAATGTATTATCAAAATAATTAACAACCAATAAATACAATATAAGTTACAATTAAAAATCATAACACAATTAACACAAACAATAATAAATTACAAAAAAAGAAATGTTACTCTTTCAAATTTTGTTATTATTTACGTAACTTTCTACCATATGTCTCTACAAGCTACGCACCACATATCTTAATTACCTTTCCACCCTTTATCTGTTAAAAAAACGACCCACACCTAATATATACATTTGAAAAATATTGTTACAGAAAATACATAGTCAATTATCAATTCAAAAATGTATAATACTAATTAACTAAGAATAAATTATTTATATTAAATTAAATTACTGTCCTTTTCCCCTACAAATACAACTCACACATATAACCTAAACAATATTTTCATTACATATTTACATAATTGAATATCATCACAACAATTATTAAAAATTAATAATATTTATTCATTATTATCTTTTCCTACTTATCCTTTGACCATATAAAAACCACAAAACACCCACAAACAAAACTATATACATTACACAATTTACATATTTAAATTAATAATTAAATAATTATTTATAATTATAAATAATTTTAATTGAATATATTTATTTTCTTCCTACCCTATTCTCATAAAAAACAACAACCCGCATATTAAAATTAAATTCATTTTTTATGCAATTAACATAAATAATGATCAATTAAATAATTATAAATAATTTCAAATGAATTATTATTACACTATAATTAATAAATTTCCCACCCTTTACCTCTACAAAACACAGAACCCACACATCAAACTTAAAAAACAAATATACTATTTACATGAACAATTCTCATTTAAATAATTAATAATAATAAATAAATAGTTATACATTAATTACAATTTACTTCATACCCCCACAAAATCAACAACTTGCACCTAAAACGTAACTAAAAAAAATAGTTTTTACCACTGATATTACTTACCTTCAAAATTCTTGTCCACTATATTGTTGCTCACAATATCTCTGTGTCAATATTTCCTACTCAAAATTGCATTGTTCGATATTACTGACACTAAATTTTGTCTGCATACCCTTCAGGAGCTTCGCTGATCTTTGACCCTCTGTCTCTCAGCAGATGACTTTGGCAACACCTACAATAAGTCAACAACTGTGTCATGTTCATAAATATTGTCTGGAGCCTTGATGGAAGGGGCCTTACCAAGTGATCTTTGTGACAAATAGCAATGTGAAGTTTGTAGTTTTTCTATATTGGATCCACATTTCACACACTAAGAGAATGAAGACAGTAAAGGAAAAAGTGGTAATACAAAACACTAATTCAAAGAATCAAGCTTGAGTTTGCTATATGAATCCAGAGGGGGAGACCAGAGAGAACGAGAACTACCAGAAGTACAAGAAAAACAAGAACAGCAGGAAAATCAAACCTCAAACATCCAAAATCTGAAAACTCCAAAATTAGTCATGGTGATCCAATTCCAAGTTGTGCAAATCACAAGATTGATGAAGATAAAAATAAGACAAATCTGACTGAAAATGAAAGATTGATATAAGTTTGAAAGTGAGAGCGAAGGAAAACGAGCATCACAAACAGTGACAGATCTAAATGATGAAGATTCGGTGGAGCCTAAGATCAGAAGTTCAATAATAGTAAGAGTGCCAAACAAGAAGTACACTACACTTGAATGGGCTTATTTGATGAAGAATGAACAAGATAGAGATATTGACCTAAGAAGTTAAACTCCATGAAATAGTCATGATTTTAGAATGATGGTCATCTATATTGAGTAATTTCTTGATGGGGTAAAGAAACATAATTTTTTAACCACTGAAAAGACGGTTTTGATTTTTAACTTTATGATTTTTCATACTGTGCCTGCATAATTCTCTAGATTAAAACTGAGTTAGAAATAATTTTCCTTATTGTCAAATGTTTGCACCTTTTAGAGATTTAGGGTCTTATTATGATGTTGATCAGAGATGCCTCAGACTGACCCAGTCTTGGTCCCGGGACCAACCGGTCGGCGGTTTTGATCACCTGATTATGATGCGACCGAACACTGTTCGTTCAGATACTCACATTTCTCTATGGGAGCTTGTGTTACGGATGTAAACCGGCCATCTATGCCACTTGAGTCAAGCTATCCTCCCTGATGAGGGGTGAAACACTGAAACTGGTCCTGTGCTCTCCATGCATCTGGAGTCCTGGCTGATGAGGGGTGAAACCCCAAAACCGGTCCTGAGATGCTTGTTTCCAGTCCAGGGAGGACCAGGCCTGGCAGTTCGGGCAGGACTGTTCCCATTAGGCACTGGGTCAAGACTGATTTGCATATGGCTGGGTTTAACTAGGATGGCATGGTGAGCAAAAAAACGATGGATTTAGGCCCAGATCTTTGTAATGGGGTGAATGTATGACATTGTTCTGCATTCTGTCCATCAATTATTCTTTTTGCACTTTTAGGAAATTTGGCATTTTTCTGCCCTTAGCCCTTTTGTGCCCTAAGCCTGTCTGGGTGACATGACTGGGTATTACTGCCAGTTAGACTTTGTGAATTTCATGCCATATAAAGCCACTCTCAAGAAGCTTCATCCACCTTCCAGAAGGAAGTCACCAGGGTATAGGAAAGGGCGGACGGTGATCCCTTGATGTAGGTACAGGGCGGGGAGCTGCAGGCGTGAAAGACGCTGCGTGAACATTGCCCAACGCTGTCCTGACCCAGGAAGTCTATGAGTTTCTTTAAATTCATACCTCGAGGCGACTGTACTCCACAGTGCGCCGCCACGGTTAATAACCGTGAGTAATTTTTTTCCTTTTCAATTATATTTTTTGTATTTTTCACATAAGTGCCTCACGGGAGGGTGTACCTTAGAGCGTACATACCCCCGGAGTGCCATTTAGTGTGGTCCTGATGAATGCTGCGCGATCCCGCTTTTTTGACAGCAGAAACATGTTGACCATTTGTTGTAATTAAGGACACAGGTCACCTAATATAGTACCATTGATTGTCCGATTTTCATGTTTTTAACCTCAATACGGGTTAGCCTGCATTAAATATTTTTTGGGCTTTAACCCTGTATTTTTTAATTTTGCACTCACTTATTCTGCACACACATTTGAGTTTAATCACTAGTACACTCACCACCAAAACCCGCTCCGCTGTAACTCAGGCGTCGTAGCACGCTGGGGCGACATTCGGTCACCCCAGCGGGGACCCGATGATGAAGCATGTCACCAACTAGTGGTGAGTGAGGGTCCTTCTAAACAAAAGGCTGTTTGCCTGCCTTGTTGGACATTAACATCTTTGGCCACAGGGTGGATACCTCCTGACTAGTGGGTATAGTCATGCTTAATACACAGAACTACCTGACCAAGGTTGGGGTCCAGGAATAAACTGTCACTTTTTTCACCGTTTCATTTGTTTGTGGGTATATGGGGTTTTAGCAACACCTAAGCACTCCTTAGTTGTTTTTGATAGGAAAGGGGATAGCAGATACCAACTTGTTAGTACAATTCTGGGTTGTGGACTGTTCCAGGAAGGACTACTGTACTGCTGAAAGGACTTCTACTCTGATGTACAGCTGCCCTGCTGGGCTAGTGCTTTGCTGAACTGCTGCCCTTCTGTCTTTTTGAATGGGAAAGGTGAATTGGACCTCAACCTCATCTTGAACCCAGGGCAACCAGGATGACTTCAAGGGCTAGTCTGCTGACCTCCTGATTTGAGCCTCAGGGACATAAAAGGCTTTAAATATTTCTCCAAAAGCACCTGGAACCAGCCAGCTGAAGTGATTTCCTGACCTCAAAGTGGTGCTCTTCAGGTCCTGGGCCTTTGGTGTGGCCACAGAGAGCTATATTTAAGTTTTTTTTGGACTCTTCTCAACTGCAAACAGAAACACTCACATGAAAAGCTCATCACCATGCCGTGATTCAGAGAGAAGCTCCAGCAGCCACCTTTTTGCACTATAGCCTCAACTGCTCAGGGAGAATGGCAGTCTCCCATGGCGCTCTCCCTGCTCTTTGCAGCCCTCTCCACTGTGAGCAGGACTCTTGACACTGATTTGAGAATGTAAACCTCAGCTGGACTAAACTTGTGACTGTAGACGACGTACACTTCAATGTTGTGAGCCTAACCTGTGACTTGTGATCCAATCGAGCATGACCAGATATATATAGTTGCTGCTTTGCGCTCTTTGGCACTCTTTTTGCTAAACTCTTTAAAAATGAATTACTCCTGTTTTGCTAATTGGATGTTTTTTTATATTTTGGTATCAAATAATTTATAAAAATGTACTCTATATTTCATAATTGGTTTGAGAGTTTTCATGCGTAGTGTTTGTTTCCCCTTAATTACTTTTTGTGTGCTGCATGAATACTGTACACATTGCCTCTAAGTTAAGCCTGACTGCTTTTCGTGCCAAGTTACCCAGTATTAAGCACAGGTTTAATTAGTGACTTTTTGTGGTTCACCCTGCAGCAGATTGTGATGTTGCTTGACTAGGGCTTAAACCCCAGTCAACGCACAACCAAATTTCTCACAGTAATGACACTGTTTCATTGACAAATGTGAGTCGGATACAAATTGTAGTTGGAGGTTTTTGGCTAACTTGCAATGAGGGACTTAGGATCAATGAATTATTCGCCCATGCGTTTCATGTAACAGTGTCATTTTTATTCCATGTCTTCAATTTCCATGTATCAATGTGTTGTAATAAACGAAGTCTGGATGCCGAGGTGTAAGTTCCATAATATGCTTTATTTATCCTAGTTGTAGGTAAATGATGAGTTCCAATAAGAAGCTCTATAGTAAGCCCCACCGGGAGCAGCCTCCCTGCTGCTCAGCCCAGACTGACACTGTCCACCTCACAGGCACCCAGGCATTCCATTACATCACCATGTTCACCAACATTCCACACAGCATATTCACACTGGCTGAGCAGCAAGGACAAGAGCACCAGGGAAGATGCACAGTAAAATATTACATTGAATTCCTGTCTCAGTGCCTCTTTATTTATTCCCCTTATGTTGGAGTGTATTTCCCTGTGGCAAAGTGAGGGTTTCAGATTGCTGGCTGTCGTGGTTTCTTTGTATTCCCTTTCTCTCAGTAACGTAACCTTTCCCCTTTCACACTTTGCATGTTTGACTTTCCAGCACTTTTTGTTTCTATCCATGTGTATGAGTCCCAGAGGCACGAATATAATAAAGTTAATGCACATTTGATGTATTTCCCCTGTAAGTTATTCAATAGCATACTGAAGCAGCCAGTGGATAGCCTTTGTGCCGTCATAAATAAATGCAATAAAAAATATTGACTGTCATTCTGAACACTGTGGATGAGACAGAAGAACAATTCTTGTTAACGCACATACAAAAACCAATTAAACTCGTGACATTTGCGTTTCTTTAGTTCTTGAACCGTCAAATATAGCTGACACCTACGACTTGATAAAATACATTTGATGTGTGAATTGCAAACTGTAAGATGTACTTCAAAAGAAACTGTATTGGACAATGAATACAAACATTGAACGGATTTCTGCCATGTTACAGAAAATGCTTCTACACGAAGAGAAGATGCTAGCCCTAATATGTTTCTGTTTCTTCATGCATAACAAACCTAAAAAGTGCACTCTAGAAAACAAATTACTATCAGGAGCTTACAACAAATGGCAGAACCGTTAAAACAGCAGTTAGAACTTAGATGCGTTAGAGAAGCGCGAGCGCGCGAGTCAAGATGGCCGCCCACTCCTGTCATAGTACTTTTTTGCCAGTTTTTTCCGATTTTAACAACGATTACTGTCTCAACATCATCTATAAAGAGGTCTGTTTCCTACTGAAGTGCCTACCTATATTGTGCAGCATTTTCCAGCGATTATGGACATAAGAAGAAGCTCTTTTCGCCTCCTGGTTCCTGCTCACAACCCAGCTCTGAGGTACAGCCAAGGTTCTCTGTCAGGGGGACGGAGTGCACTTCTAAGAGAGGGCCTGGCTTGGGCCTAACCACGCCCACAGCCCATTTTAGCTGCTGCACAAGCTATTTTACAGTCATTTACACAGTTTTGGTTGCATTTTGGATTATTTTACTTCTGCTATTAATATTTAACTTTTCTTCTTTATTGCAAGGGAAAATAAAGCTTCTACTAATAATAAAAGGAGGCAGCAAGTTTCCCCTCCTCCTATTAAATCTAAAGTTGTGAAGTCATCTGAGCCTTCCTTTTCCTTAATATTAGAAGAAATTCAGGCTCTGCGCGTTAATACGGAAACCATTGCGTCTGAAGTCAAGAATGTACGTAAAGAAATGGCAAGTTTGTTCACGAACATTTCAGACAATTCAAGTAGAATTCAAGATAATAAGGCAAACATTGATACTTTCACTCCTCTAATGGCAAAAATGTCTCCTTTGTGCTCTCAATTGTTGGATATGGAAAATCGCAATAGGCAATATAATCTTCGCATTTTTAATCTACCTGAAGATGTGGAGGGAGCTAACTGTAGATTATATTTTGAAAATCTGATCCCTGGTCTTTTGCAACTCAAGTTTACTGAAAAATTTGAAATAGATAAGGCCCACAGAATTCCCTCCCATCGTAACCCTCACCACACCAAACCACGTCAAATGATCTTCAAGGCTCTTCGTCACCATCATTTGGTTTTAATCAGAAAAGCGGCAAGAAAAATTCCTTCACTGATGGTTAATGGCAATAAGATTTTCATTCATCAAGATTTTGCCAAAGAAACTGTCGCAATTCGTAAGCAGTTTACTGCTCTTCGTCCTCATCTCCAACGTCTTGGTTTCAAATATGGACTTTTTGATCCATCGGTGATGCGCATTTGGAAAGATCATTTCTTCAAATCTTTTCAGCGTCCTGAAGATTAGAAACATTTTATTGATCAACAGTCTCCACATTCAATGGATACTAATGACTCTACTACTTGAGTTATACCAGTTATGCTTTTTCTGACAGGTTACTAAGATGTTCTTATATTGGGCTCCAGCGGTTCCGGCAATGCTTGTAGACCGTGTGTGCGTTTCACGTTTCACATTTATGTCTTCTGTTTGTCGTTTTTTCCATGTTTTTTCATTTTTTCCTTCTTTTGGCTGGTTATGGAGCTACCTTTCTCTCATCTTTTTTCTCATCCTATTTCTCCTTTGCTTTTCCTTCTCTTACATCTCTCTTTTTGACTTATTTTATTCTCTCCTTCCCTATAGCTAATGTTCATAATCTTAAAGTTGTTATTTCTGACCCTTTATTAGATAGACTTTCTCTTACTAAATTTCATCCTACTAAAGTATATTTTGAGTTCAAAGCTTTCATTCAAACCACTAAATTGGTAGATATTTGAAGATTAAATTTTCCCACAGAAAAAGTTTTACTTTTTTTTCCAACCCTCATAATTCCCATTCCCGATGTGATTGCTTATTAATTTCAAGACAGTTAATTAATTCTGTAAAAGATCCTCATATTGGTACCATTGATGTCTCTGACCATGCCCCGATTTCCTTGGTTTTGAATTTAGAATCAACTTATATCAAACAGTCTAGATGGCGAATGAAAGAACAAACCAAAATTTTTAACAGCCATTAAAGACTATTTTTTGCTTAATCCAGAAGGTTCTACCTCCATGATTACCAGATGGGATGCGTTCAAAGCTTATATTAGGGGGTTAACGATCTCCATCATGGCGCATGATAACAAAACCTTTAATGCGAATAATAAAGAATTACAAAAACAAATTGCGAAAAATGACCAACTTTTCATTACCTCCAATGATCCTCAATATGAGTTTATCCTCCAAAAATTGCGATATGAATTTAACTCCATCCTTAGTAAAAGAGCAGGTATTCAAATTTCTTATACTAAAGCCAGATTTAGTTTCAACGCCAATAGATCTTGTAGACTCTTAGCTAAATATTTACGCATAAAAAAGACAAAACTCAAATCAATTCAATTCATGGTCCTCATGATAAAATTGCATTTTCCCACCATGATATTGTTAATGAATTTTTAAATTTCTATTTCAACTTGTATAATCAACCTGAATTTCATGATGAATTTTTGATTGATTCATTTTTAGCGTCTTGTGATTTACCCAAGATTTCGCAATCTGATAAAAATGGACTTGATTCTCCTATCACTAAAGATGAAAGTTTATCAGCCATTAAATCCCTTAAAAAAAAATTCTCCCGATTACGGATGGGATACCAGCAGAATTTTATAAAGAATTTCAATCCCACCTTTTACCTTTTTATTTCAACTTTTCGAGTTTTTTGGATATACTGGTGCTATCTCTGGTTTATTTACTGAAGCACTAATAATTGTTCTTCCAAAGCCTGATAAAGACCCCACTCTTGTATCTAACTATCGCCCTATCTCTTTAATTAATGAAGATTGTAAATTATATGCAAAAATACTCACTACAAGATTAAGCCCTATTTTAGACTCCATTATTCACCCTGATCAATCTGGTTTTATGAAAAATAGATTTTCTGCAAATAATACGAGAACTTTGCTACATATTATTGAACAAAGTTCTTCTTTAACCCTTCCCTCAGGTATTTTAGCTTTGGATGCTGATTTTTTTTTTTATAAGATTCATTGGCAATTTTTATTTCAAAAGTTATCTTCTTTTAATTTTGTAGAGTCTTTTATATGTATGAATTCAGCTCTATATTTTGCCCCTACTGCATGTTTATTTATCAGTGGACAAATCTCACATCGATTTTCTCTTTTTAGAGGTAGGAGACAAGGATGTCCCCTTTCTCCTCTTCTATTTTTAATTGGCATCAAACCTTTCCTCTCTTCAATTAGAAAATGTGATGAAATTATGGGAATTACTATTAAAGATGTTATTGTTAAATCCCTTGCACATGCAGATGATGTGCTTTTATTTATTAGTGACCCTATGTCTTCTTTCCTATCTTTAATTAATATTGTTAAAAATACTCTACAGTTTCTGGTTATACTTTGAATACTAACAAAACTGAATTTTTCCCTTGAAATACATATTGCACTCCTGATATGCTTCCCATGAATGGGATAATTATGCAAAAGAGTAAACTAAAATATCTTGGGATTTTATTTTCTTCATCCATAAAATCAACAATTAATTTAAATTGTGATTTTTTATAAAATTATATTAAAATTAAAACATCTAAATGGTCGTCACTGCATCTTTCATGGTGGGGTAGATTGGATTCTATATAAATTACTATAGCACCTAAAATCTTTTATACTCTTGCAATGCTTCGGACTCAATTTCCATTAAAGTTCTAAAAGATGTTGATACATTTTTATCCAAGTTTTTATGGAACAACAAATCTCCTCGTATTGGTTACAAAATATTAAAAATTCCCAAACGTAATGCTGGATTTAGTATCCATGACTTTTTTCTTTATCATAAAGCCTTTATTTTAAAACAGAGTTCACTATGGTTTAATTTTTCTTTCTTGAATAACCCACCTGCTTGGTTATCTATTGAGAAATCACTAGTGAATCCTCACCCACATCCTTCTTTGCAAACAATGTCTAATACTGCATAATTTTTTTATAAATCAGTTATTATTAAGTCCACTAAAATGTTTTTTTAATGATTTAGACTTAATTTTTCTTTCCCCCATGAATACTACTGAAGATATTTCATTTTGGTATAGTAATGTCATCAAATTAAATAGGAATGTTAATTTTTGGTATTCCTGGATTAAAGCTGGTATTTTTTATCTTAAAGAAGTATATACCAATAATACTTTAATTTCGTTTGAAACTTTACAATCCAGATTTTGTTTATCTCGATCCAATCTTATTAAATACCAATATTTGTGCAATTCAATTTTAGATTCTTTCCCAGTTGATATTCCCTCTAATGTTACAGCTGATTTATCAACATATATTCAAACGGTTTCTTCTTCTTCTCATGGTCTTTCTTTTTTATATAAAAAGTTATCAAATACTCTTGGTAGCAATATAGATATGATTTCATCTTTTTGGAATAATGAGCTGTCGCTTTCTTTATCTAATGACACATGGCAAGATATTTAGCTTAGTAGCATATCTGGTTGGCTTCCTGTTTCACTTTACCAAAATAATTCTTATATTCTACTAATCGGTTATGGACCTCATTATGTTTATTTCATGCTAAACTTCTTCTTTCTGCAGAATGTTGGCATTGTAAATTACAACCAGGTACGCTACAACATATGTTATTGGAATATCCCATAGTATTTAAGTTTTGATCTGATGTTTGGGATATTATAACAAAGATTTTAAAATTCAAGGTGATCTTTCTTATAAAGTGTTAATGTGCAAATCTAACATATTATCAAATAATTTAAATGTTTAAGAAAGTAAACTTTAAATTTTTTTTATTTCAGCAGCATTGACATCCATTACTTATTGTTGAAACATAGTTCTACTTTATCTGTTAATGCATGGTGGTCATGGGTTCTTTCTACGAGAAGAGGTGCTCAATTATCTATGAAGGGGACTCTGCACAATTCAATCTCTTTGCAACCGTTTTGGTTACCTGTTGAAGTATATTTATCTATTAAGTAATGTATGGGTAATTTGTCATTTTGGCTTGAATGTTTCTTCAATTGGTGCTGTTTCTTATAGTAGCTCAGTCAATATTTCCTGATCTAATTTGGTAATTATCCCTGTCCTTTCCTCCCTTTTTATTTTTATTTGAAATTGTAATTCACTTTACCTACTGTAATTTATTTATATCTTCGATTTTTATTGTTGTATGTTTTAGGTATGTTCGCCTTATAGTACTATTTTTTGTATTGTCTTTATGTATTATCTATATACACATCTCGATAAATTATTTTGAACACAAAAAAAAGAACTCAGATGCGTTACTTTTGCTAGCTTTCAACAAATGCGTCTATAATGTCTATGCTGAGGTAGACTGGTTCACATTGTGAGTATAAATAGTTGATCTGTCTCTGCCTCCTTCATTCTGGAAGGTGGGACCTTCAGATGATCAACACCCTGCAAGTGTAATCTATCAACATTATATTACATCTGTCAGCAGATCTATTTAGGCATTGGCAAGTTAGGCATCACCCGAATAAATCGAACCGCCTCTGAACAGGGATTGAATTGGAGCCTTTTGTAGAACGAGCAAAACACGGTGGGATGTATTTAAGCCAGCAAGTAGCCATCAAAATGGATTTATATTCTTTGCTGTCCCTCAATTTACACATAATTAGAACATCTTAGAAATAATGATAGCATTTTAGACTTTAATGCACCATGCCCTACATACATACATTGATTGTCTTAAAAAGTAATTTGCATAATACAGTGCAAACATTTAAAATAATATTTTGAAAACGATTACCCAGCTTCTTTTTTGAAGCATACCAGTATTTTACCATATTGAAGCCAAGAGTTGTGCAAGGAGGCAACAATTTTTGTTTTTCCCTGGCCTATTTAAAAATATTTTTGCTCTTCTGAAACTGCAAACTGTCCGCCACCTTGAGGTGGAGGATATACTTTAACATACTAAGCAGTGTGAACTTCATACAACCTCATTTGTGAAGCCTCATACTTTGCATAAAAATAACCCCTTGCCTGCGGCTGGAATTCTGCTCCTGTGCGGCACATTCCGATCGCGGGCGTGGTCATGACGGGTGGGAGCCATCATCAGCACATGAGCACTGTGTGCCATGACGGCTCCCAGCCATTGTGAATGAACAGAAGCAGGGACCATGAAAGTTCGGTAATGTGTTCTCGTTTGGGTGGGCAGGCAGTGGGCCTAGTCTTTGGGTCCACACTGAGTCGGACAACAGTGGCACACAGAAACATTCACCGAGCAATTACTGTCCTGGCACCTACATGTCCAACATCCTGTGGCTCTTGATAGCTGAGAATGTAACACACTCCACTCACACATACAACTGCAGGCAGGGAAAACAGTGACCTTGGGACACACATACTCCCTCACCCTGGAGACAGCTTGTTTGTCAGTGTATGACCCAACACCACACCCTCAGGCATATAGTGCAGCAGCACAAATACATATCTGATACCCCCCTTCCCTACAGCTCCCTTAATGCTGACTTACCACTACATTGGGGCCACCATACAGCTTTGGGTATTGTGCCAGCACCTCGTCCACCAGGACCTCCAGCTCCTCGCTAGTGATTGGCTAGCACGGATCTTCTCTGTCCTTGCCATCCCTGTGGACATGGAACACCTGTGGTGGAAGGGAGTGGTGAGTGGTGAGTAGTCCCAGGCAGCAGGCACTTGAGGCAGCAGCAGGATAGGGTCCCAGGCAGCAGGCATCTGAGGTAGCAGCAGGAGAGGCTCCCAGGCAGCAGGCACCTGAGGCAGCAGCAGGAGAGGGCCCCAGGCAGCAGGCACCTGAGGCAGCAGCAGGAGAGGGTCCCAGACAGCAGGCACTTGAGGCAGCAGTAGGAGAGGGTCCCAGGCAGCAGGCACCTAAGGCAGCAGCAGGAGAGGGTCCCAGGCAGCAGGCACTTGAGGCAGCAGCAGGAGAGGGTCCCAGGCAGCAGGCACCTGAGGCAGCATCAGGAGAGGATCCCAGGCAGCAGGCGCCTGAGGCAGCAGGCACTTGAGGCAGCAGCAGGAGAGGGTCCCAGGCAGCAGGCTCTTTGAGCACTGGAAATGTG
Organism: Lissotriton vulgaris; assembly: GCF_964263255.1. Classification (NCBI taxonomy): domain Eukaryota; kingdom Metazoa; phylum Chordata; class Amphibia; order Caudata; family Salamandridae; genus Lissotriton; species Lissotriton vulgaris. The sequence continues at coordinate 509,746,056 of NC_141693.1, read as the reverse complement.
AGGCTCACTCCCACAGATTTATAGCCCCCTGGGGTCGTTTGTAAGGTGCAAAGCTGCAACAATTGGTTTTCCAGGTCTGCCTCATTCACAAGCATCCAATGACTGCCATAGCGGTGGCAGGGCATGCCTTCCGTGATTTTCAAAACTGCATCATGCCACCGCAATCATCGCTCCCATAGGCTGTAGGTAATGCACCATGGTGGTGATGCACCGCAGGGGCACGGGGTGTGCTACCGCAATAGTGCATCGTTCAAAAGCATCCAATGGCCGCCTCCGCGGTTGCGCAGCACGCCTTCCGCGATTTTCAAAACGTAGGCAATGCTCCATGGTGGTGATGTGCCGCAGTGGCCTGGGGGGCGCTACCGCAATGGTGAATTATTCAAAAGCATCCAATGACCGACTCCGCAGAGCACGCCTTCCGTGATTTTCAAAACTGCATCATACCACTGTATAATCATCATTCCCATTGCCTGTAGGCAATGCTCCATGACGGTGTTGCACCGCCGTGGCCAGGCGGTAGCTTCCGCGATTTGGGTGGCGGAGCATGCCCACCGCCATCTAGCCATGTCTCTATGCCAATGGCTACCGCACTTGTGAAAGGGGTGGTGCTGGTGTCACACCGCCATGGCCAGACTGCAGCTTCTGCGATTTAGGTGGCGGAGCATGCCCACCGCCATCTAGCCATGTCTCAATGCCAATGGCTACTGCACTTGTTAAGGGGGTGGTGCTGGTGTCACACCGCTGTGGCCAGGCGGTAGGTTCCGCGATTTGGGTGGTGGAGCATGCCCACCTCCATCTAGCCATTTATCCATGCCAATGGCTACCACACTTGTGGAAGGGGTGATGCTGGTGTCACACTGCCGTGGCCAGGCGGTAGCTTCCTTGATTTGGATGGCGGAGCATGCCCACCGCCATCTAGCTATGTCTCCATGCCAATGGCTACCGCACTTGTGAAGTGGTTGGTGCTGGTGTCACAACGCCGTGGCCAGGCAGTAGCTTCCAAGATTTGGGGCACATGCAATGGCAATGTCCATCGTGAATACTGCATCAGTACACAGCAGCAACATGGTTAAGGGCACATCATTGTGCACACAATGCCATTATTCCATATAATCCACAGGTGGACGCACGTTATGTGTGATGCACATTGGTCTGTAGTCCCTGCCATGTCACTTATGGATTGGATGGTGATAATGCTTCGTAGTGTTAAGCTGGTGTCAATAATGTGTAAGAAATCAATGTGTTGGGGGTCAGTGCAGACATTGGCAAGGCTTGTCTCACTGTATGGTGTTGTTACTTACTTGTGCTTTCATATCAGCTCATACATAGAAGTGACAGTTTTCCAGCTACTGTGATCATTGGGTTGTGGATGTGTGCCAAGTTTCCATGATGCATTGAGGTGTGACAGGGACAGCAGATGGGTATGTGACAGTCATGGTCATTGTACACACAGTGGTGGATGGTACGGTACAAGGCATGCACATGTGACTTGTGGGGTTCAGTATGTGTGCATTCACATTGACCTTTGAGTTGTTTGCGGCACTTGTGTATTATAAATGGAGAGGTGTGCCCTCTGTGTGTCTCAAATGTCCACCCTTGTAACCTGGTGTGTCACGCATCCATCATGGCAGTCTATGCTATTCCGTGACATCCTTAAAGGTATGTGCTGTGGCCATCTCATGATGTCTGTCTGTGCCATTTGTCTATTAACATCTCAACTATGAGGAGGCCTAATCTCATACGTCACGTGACAGTGCTGGAGGACATGGAGGATATAGCGATCATTCGCAAATTCTCCATCGACAGACCGACACTGAAGACCCTTTGTGATCTGTTGAAGCCCAACCTGCAGCCTCATCACCACTACCCAACAGCAATCACACCCACATACAAAGTGATGGCAGCCCTCCACTTCTTTGCAACTGGTTCCTTCCAGGAGACCATGGCAGGCTCCGCAAGGATGTCACAACCCGTGTTCATCCTGGTGCTGAGGGATGTTCTTGCAGCCATGATGTTATATAAGGATCGATATATACATTTCCCCAGGGGAGCAGAATTGGCCATTGTGAAGGGTGACTTCTATCCCCTTGGGCACATCCACCATGTTGTTGGTGCCATCGATTGCACCCATGTAGGTCTGGGGCCACCAGAGGCAAATGATCAAATTTTTAGAAATCGTAAACATTATCATTCTATCAATGTGCAGGTGGTGTGCCTTGCGGACATGACCATATCACATGTGAGTGCAAGATTCCCCGGCTCAGCCCATGATTTGTACATCTGAGGAACAGCATGGTGCCCCGGATGATGGCTAATCTGCTTCCCGAGCGTGCTTGGATTGTGGGTAAGTATGCCTAGTGCCATGGTGTGCTGTGTATGAGGCCTGCTGCCCTCTGCCTGTGCAACATTGCAATGCGTGTTTGTCATTCACAGGTGACTCTGCATATCCCAGCCGTCCATGGCTGCTGAGCCCACTATTGAATCCCAGGACCCACTGACGTCAGGTACAATGAGGCCCATGGCAGGACGTGACATGTCATTGAGCGGACTTTTGGCCTGCTCAAGTCAAGATTCCGCTGCCTTGACAGGATAGGAGGTGCACTGTCATATTCGCCTTGGAAGGTCTGCAAGATCATTGTGGCATGCTGTATGCTGCACAACATGGCCATTCACAAGGGTATTCCCCTGCTCCTGGATGATGGTGAGGACCCAAGGCCCCGCCTGTTCAGGGACCTGAGTCCATTGATCAGGACAGTGGAGAGGAGGAAGGAGTTGTCATGCGTCAATAGCTCATCACCCGCTACTTCACTTGAAGGTGGGTGACGAGGTATGACTTGTACATTGTGTGGTGTAATTGCAGTTGTTGTGAAGGGCTATGCGCGGATGTTACAGACAGGCACATGTTGAGTAACCTGTGTGTGGAAATGTGGCAATGACATTTCACATGTGGACGTACACAGAACTCTGTTTGGTGACACTTGCTGCACATTGTGTTGTCTGCCTGTAGACTAATGTGGATATTTTGTGTATTGTTATGTCTGTGATGCCACACTAATGCCAGTGACTGTTGTTCTGTTGTGTCTCCCTAGGTGCCTCTAAAACTCCAGGCCTACCTACAGTACATCTTTTGGATACATCATGGACCTTTTCAAAACTGTAGATATTGCTGTAAAAACCAAACTGCACAAATTGAAGTGTCTAAGGTATTTTATTTACTAAAGGTGACATGTGAGGGGTGCGGGCATATTTACATTAAGGTGGTGATGTAGCAGTGAGTTGACAGTCATGGTAGATGAGATGCAAGAGTAGACACCACATGGATGTGGTGGCTCAGTCCAACAGACAGGTGCCATTGACAAGGCAGTGTGGGGAAGGACAGTCCAAACAGTCAATGCAGTGGGGAAGAGGGTTGCCATCAGGGCTGGCTCCGTGACTGGCATGTGGCTGGTGCTTTGCCTCCAGAGACTCCCAGGCTATTCTTTGGACACCCCCTAGATTGCTTTGGCAGGGGGGCTGCTGCATGGCCAGCGGCGTCTGAGGACTCACCCCTCTCTGTGGCCGCAAGGGTGGATGGTGCACTGTCTTCCTGCAGCACAACAGAGGGGGCGGAGGTGTTGTTTGGGACGCTGGCCTGTCCCTCAGTAATGCCACTTGCTGGGATGTGAGGGCCACCATTTGTCCGATGCGTGTGTCGATGGACCTCATCAGCAAGATGAGCTCAAGCAGTAGTTAGTCAGACTGGCCGCTTTGTCCCTGTACCTGTTCGTATGCCCCGATGACTCTGGTGAAGTGGTCAAGGGATGGTGTGTTAACCTCCTGCGGTCTGGGGGTGACCCTGGCCCTCTCACCTGCCCTGCTGCCACTGACCTGTTGCCTCACCACTGCGGGTCCACACACACTCTCCCTGCACTCCACAGTTGTTGTGTCCTGGTCATCCCCTGGGATGGGAGGGTGCTGCAGGTGGTACTGGTGGTGATGGTGGCGCTGGTGGTGGCGGAGGTGGCAGCGGTGGAGGCACAGGCCGTGACTGCAGTGGTCTGCTGTGCTGTTGTTGTAGCAGCAGCCGAGGTGGTGGGGAGGATGGGGGACTGGGACCTGTTGGTACCTGGCACATCAGATGGGCCGGCCTGGAGCTCATTGGCCAAACTATCCTGGGAGTCAACATCCAAGAGTCCATGTACCAGGGGTGGAGACTGGCTCTGCTGGTCGTTGTTGTTCTCAGCAGTGAGTTCTTCATCACCTGTGGATTAGATGGCGAATGTTTAGTGTTGGGCACTGTGCAAGTGTTCTGTTTGGTGCATGCCATCGACTGTCTGTACACTACACAATTGAGAGATCTTCACTATTATCGTTAAGTGCAATACTGGGCATAATTACATGGTGCATAGGAACAACAATTACTGGTACATGTCATGTATCAAGGCATTGCATGCAATAGGTGCTGTGTGTAGTGAAGCAGGTCTCCCACCCCCAAACAGCCAGCCCAGTGAAGATGTCTACCTACCTGTTAGGTGAGGGTGAACAATGCAATGGCTGACACATGCTTCTGGGTGGTGTTGGGGGAGGGCTCCATATTGATCAGATGTGGGACAGGGGGCATGGTGGGAGTCGTGGTACAGGTCTCCCTCCCCCAAACAGAGCTCCCAAGCAAGATGGCTAACTACCTGTTAGGTGAGGGTGAACAGTGCAATGGCTGACACATGATCCTGGGTTGGGGAGGGCTCCATATTGTTAGGCTGTGGGACAGTGGGCATGTTGGGAGTTGTGGTACAGGCCTCCCACCTCCAAACAGCCCTCCCAGGGAAGATGGCTACCTACCTGTTATGCTGTCTGGTGTACTGCAATGGCTTCTGGGTAAGCATGGGCGAAATTTGCGAATTCGCGTTCCACGAATTCGCAGATTTTCCTTCAAAATCTAAAAAAAAATCTGCAAATTTTCCCACGAAATCGCAGATTATTTTGCGATTTGCCCTGGAGTACTTTCTACTGGCTAATCCAGTAAGTGCTCCCTCATTGTGTAAATGTATAGTGTTTTTACTACACTGCAGCTGCGTAAAGGGCCAGAAGATGTGCCTCCAGTGACCATGTGTGCCTGTAACACAGGCACACATGGTCACTGGAGACACATCTTCTGGCCCTTTACCCAGCTACAGTGCAGTAAAAGCACTATGGGGCAGATTTACAAGCCGCTTGCGCCTCTTTTGCGCCGCAGTTGCATCACTTTTGTGACAGGAACCCCTCCTAAAAGTGGCTGAGTGAAATCTACAAGATTTCACTCAGTCACTTTTAGGCCAATGCTGCGTCAAAACCCTGCGCCTGCTTGAAGCAGGCGCAAGGCTTGACGCAGCATTGGGGAGATAGGGCCTCCCAGAGCATTGCTGGAGCTGCGTCGCGCTTGCGACGCAGCTGCAGCAATGCGCTGCTTTTACGGCACAGATTCGTGACGCATCTGTGCCGTTTTTGCCACATGGTGCGCCGCATTGTAAATGCAACGGACCATGGGTGACGGAGCTGCGGCGCACAATAACTGGCGCATCCCTGGGGATGCGCCAGTTATTGTAAATCTGCGCCTATACATTTAGCCAACGAGGGAGCACTTACTGATTAGACAGTAGAAAGTACTCCAGTTGAGTAGAGGTATTTCACAAAACGGTGGCATCTTTGTGGACAAACACTCAGGCCGGGATTCATTCTGCCCCCTGTTAGACTCGTTTTTTGTGCCCTTTTGCCCTCTGTTAGACTCGTTTTTGCCTTGTTTTTCTGCCCTTCTGCCCTCTGTTAGACTCGTTTTTCCCTTGTTTTTCTGCCCTTCTGCCCCCTGTTAGACTCGTTTTTGTGCCCTTCTGCCCTCTGTTAGACTCATTTTTCCCTTGTTTTTCTGCCCTTCTGCCCTCTGTTAGACCCGTTTTTTGTGCCCTTCTGCCCTCGGTTATTCCCTTGTTTTTCTGCCCTTCTGCCCTCTGTTAGACTTGTTTTTTGTGCCTTTCTGCCCCCTGTTAGACTCATTTTTTGTGCCCTTCTGCCGTCAGTTAGTAGGGTGACCAACTGGCATAGGTGCAAATTTAGGACAGTGAGTGTAAATATTCAGGACAAAGGGTCAAAATTCAGGACAAAAATTCAGGACAAAAGGTCAAAATTCAGGACAAAACTTCTGGACAAAAGGTAAGTTTTACAGATACGTCAGAGGTGGTCGCGCAATAGTACATATGTAAGTAAATAGACAACCATCTAAGTACAAGTCAAAATAAGTTCATATTAGGTTGAGACAATCGTGCACTTCACGGCTTTTCAGTATGGCTGCAGCTTGCTGCCTTAGACAATTCAAAAAGCGTATCTCACTCCAGCAGGTACATTAATCACCAGACAAAGGTGAACCACACCTGAATATAAGTGAAGCTGCTTTTATTGTTGATTGAAAACTACTGGATATATAAGGAACTTTGGAGTGTCAGCCCCCTGTAACAAAACCGCCCCCCCACCTTTCCAGTCTCCCGATGCCCAGTCCGGCCAGTCCTGCCTTGCTATCACCCTTCAATGGTGCCCCTTATCTTCACTTAGACCGTCTCTCATGTGTATTTAATTTCTCTTATAGTGTTACTCATCCCAATTATGTAGAGCAGGGTGTCGGAGTGCGTTACATCACACAAATTATACAGAGACAATGACTCATATTAACGTGAAAGTCAATGTATAGGAAATGCTACTTAAGATAATGGGTGCTACAGGGTGTAATCATTCTTTTATCTATTATTCAGTCTTTCACCATTCGTTCTGTCCTTTCATCTATGTGCCCATTTATATCCAAACATATTCAACCATTTGCAAACCTATCCACCATATATCCTTCCATCCATCATTACACTCATCCATCCCTCCATCCATCCATTATTCATCTACCCACCCTTTCACTCCATCCATCCGTACAGTCATCCATCCACTCTTTCACCCATCCATCTATTCCCTCATCCATCAAAGCCATTTACCCTTTCACCCATCCAGCCATTCATTCATTTATTCACTTTCTCATCCATCCACCCAGGCACTTATCTTTCCACCCATTCACTCTTTCAGTCGTTCATCCTCCCTTTCTCTCTCCATCCCCCTTTCACTTATCCATCCATCCATCATCCACCCATCCATCTACTCATCCATTCATTTATTCCATCCATTGATCCTATTACTCATCCATCATTTCACTCATCCATCCATCCGTTCTCTCATCCATCCACCCTTTCACTTCTTCACTCATCTATTCATCCTTTTGTCCATCTACCCCTTTCACTCATCCATCCATACATTCACCCTTTCACTTATCAATTCAATCCATCCATCCTTTCACTCATTTATCCACCCATTCACTCTCCAATCATCTAAGCTTTCACTCATCCATCCATCCTTTCATACACCCATCCACCCTTTTACCCATCCATCTACCCTTCCACTCATACATCTATCTATTTACCTTTTCCCTCATCCATACTTTCTTTTATCTATCCATTCACCCTTTCATTCATCCATTCATCCTTTCAGTCATCCATCCAGCCATTCACACATTCCTTCACGTGTTTACTCACCCATCTTTTCACATTATGAGCTGAGCCTTTGTCTACAGAGTGGCAGACAGAAAATGCCCATCAAGAACTTCACCTTGCTGTAGTTCCTAAAGCAAGGGGTGGGGTGGGGTGGGGGAAAGTTCACTATGCCCCTGCACATAGGCAGTCTGAAAACATAGAAGTCATGAGTCATGCATGATGCACAGTGCCAGGATGTGAGGTGGCGGTGACATGGTGTTGTTTCCAGGGCTTTAAGTGGTGTAAAAAAACTGGGGGTGTTCGATGTAATTAAGGGCATAGTTTAAAACACCTAGGCTAAAAATCAGCGCTAGCGTAGTGTTCCTCCCGACTGGTATTATGTTGTTTATGTCCAGATATATATATATAATACAACAAGTATCATTACACCAACAAAAACCAGGACTATTTGCTTTGTCAATGGTTACTAGTTGCTTAAAATAAAAATAAGCAGCAACCGTGGCTTTGTTGGATATAATATTGAAAATACTTCAGTTAAAAAATGATGAGACAGTGAAAGAACGATAACCCGTTCCTTTTAACTTATTTTACAGGCTTCTTTATATACACTGTTTTCTCACATTGCTAAAGTTGCAGCATTAGCGTTTTACCTTTTATTTTACAGAACGCCCTGCTGTACACCGAGGCATGAGGAGGCCGCCACATAATTTACCAGCCCAGACTACCCCATTGACATTATGTGCGTGGCAATCAGCCCCATACAGAATGACAATGGGCGGGGAGGGGCTGCTTTTTTGCTCAAGGAGGAGCGCGAGGCGCCCCATCAGGAAGGTGAGACCTCTCACAGGGGAGCAGTGCTGCTCCCTGTGATGGCCAAAATTACGGACAAAGGGCATCCGTAAAACGTTTCCTCACAGACAACAGACGTGAGGCCCAAATTACAGACTGTCCATGAAATTTACGGACGGTTGGTCACCCTATCTGTTAGAATAATTTTTGTCTTGTTTTTCTGCCCTTCTGCCCTTTGTTAGACTGCTTTTTGTGCCTTTCTGCCCTCTGCATCACCACATCATCACTCAGTGCTACCCCAGCATCACTCAGCACCACCACAGCACCACTCAACACCACCCCAGCATCACTCAGCACCACCACAGCACAACTCCGCACCACCACAGCACCACTCAGCACCACCACAGCATCCCTCAGCACCACCACAGCATCACTCAGCACCATCCCAGTATCACTCAGCACCACCACAGCACCACTCAGCATCACCACAGCACCACTCAGCACCACCACAGCACCACTCAGCATCACCACAGCACCATTCAGCATCGCCACAGCACCACTCAGCATCGCCACAGCACCACTCAGCACCACCACAGCACCACTCAGCACCACCACAACACCACTCAGCACCACCCAGCATCACTCAGCACCATCCCAGTATCACTCAGCACAACCACAGCACCACTCAGCATCACCACAGCACCACTCAGCACCACCACAGCACCACTCAGTGCCACCCCAGCATCAATCTGCGCAACCATTCAACAACAACTGGTTCAAATATGTTTTCTCAATGTTTCAAGCTTTATTACAAATGTCACAAAAAGATGTTAATATTTCACTTCTGTACTTGGATTTTAGTCACAAAAAAAAATAAACAGAACATGATCTTCACAAAAGTTATTTACAAAAGTTTAAGCTATTGCCATTATGAATTAAAATCACTTTTATTGAAGTATTAATTATTTAAAAAAATTAAAAGCCATTGTAATTTGTAATATCAATACATCTAAGTCACGTAAATACAAAACATGTTGCATTACAAATGCTATAGGTGTCCCATGTGCGAAAACTATAACTATTGGCATTGTAAATGACAAAGCTATTAATTTAGCTATTTTCAAAACCAACAGATAAATAAAAAAAATTGTCATTTACAAGACCAATAGCTCAAACTTTCCTAATGCGAGACCTATTGCATTGCAAATTCTTGTTTTTATATCTGTCAGTGCTTCCTGTTGAGGTTTAATTTTCGTGACAGGTGCCTCATTGCCTACTTGTAACTATTCTCTGACCCTGCTTCAAGGGTCAGAGCAGGGTCAGAGAATAGTTGCAAGTAGGCAACGAGGCGCCAGGAATCACTTACAGGCTTACAGCAGCAAGTGCCCAAGTTGAAGTTAATTTCTTTGTAACTGTTTTGTAAAAGGTTACAAAAAAATAGCTTTAACTTTTGCACCTGCTGCTGTAACCCTGTAAGTGCTTGGCTGAAAATTCGTCCCGCTGATTCTTGGATCTTACCTCTATTTCTCGAGATTCGCGGATCGCGAAATCGCGGAAAATCCGCAAATTCCGCGAGCGGAACGAATTTTCAGCCCATGCTTACTACTGGGTGGGGCAGGGATCTATCTTGATGATGCTGTGGGAAAGGGGGCATGGTAGGAGTCGTTGTACAGGCCTCCCACCCCCAAACAGCCCTCCCAGGGAAGATGGCTACCTACCTGTTATGTCGTCTGTTGTACTGCAGGGGCTTTTGGGTGGGGGGGATCTATCTTGATGTAGCTGTGGGTCAGGGGGCATGGTGGGAGTCATGGTACAGGCCTCTTACCCCCAAACAGGCCTCCCAAGCAATATGGCTACCTACCTGTTAGGTGAGGGTGAACAGTGCAATGGCTGACACATGCTCCTGGGTGGGGGAGAGCTCCATGCTGCTGGGGTGTCGGACAGGGGGCATGGTGGTAGTAGTAGTACAGACTCCCACCCACAAACACCCTGCCAGTGAAGATGGCTACCTACCTGTATGATTGATGAGGGTGATGCAATGGATCCCAAGTGCTTTTGGGTGGGCTGGAGTGCTACATCCTGCTTAAGGGTGGGACAGGGGACATGGTGGGAGTAGTGGTACAGGCCTCCCTCCCCCAAACAGGCCTCCCAGGCAAGATGGCTACCTACCTGTTAGGTGAGGGTGAAAAGTGCATTGGTGTTTGGGTTGTGCAAGAAAGTACATATCAGTGTGTTGGTTAACATTTGTTTGTACTTACCAGCCTTCATTTCCACATACACTCCTGTGAGACTCTCAGGATGCAGTATGGCAAGCACCTTCTCCTCCCATGGTGTGAATATTTTCTGTGGGATAGGAGGGCTACTGCCCGTCCGGTTAGCCGGCTCCCAGTTCTTGCTCCTCCTCTCTTTGAAACCCTCTTGAGATCATGCCACCGCTTCATGATCTCCTTCTTGGATCGCGGGGTGGTCCCTACTGCATTGACCCTTTGTACTATTTTTTCCCACATTTGTGTCCTTGTGGCTAATGGGGTCTGTTGGACCAGGCTAGCAAACAGTTGTGGTTCTACTCTCACTATCTCGTTTACCATGACTGTCAACTCACTCTGAGTGAATTTGGGCATTTTTTGTGTGCTGCCATGGTGCGTGGTGTTTGGAGTGTTTGTGGGTACAGGGGTGTGTTTGGTGGGTGTGGTGTTGATGTGTGAGGTGTGTTGTGTGCTGGGGAATAGTTGGTGCTGGTGTGATGGTGGTAGTGATGGTGGTAGTGGTGGTGGTGGTGGTGTGTGTTCTGTGTTCTTTTGCCTCTCCTGTCAGATGTGGTGTATGGCCTTCTCTTCTGGAGTGTTGCAAAGGATTGTGGTCAGGAAAGGGGCTGGTTTTATACTCAGCTGTGTGGGTGTGTCCAAATGGGATTTTGATGTCAGGTGTGTTGTGGGTGTTGTCCATGGTATAGTATATTTTTTTGGCATTTGTTTTTTCATTGGTATGTGTTTTGGATAGTTGGAGGGCATGGCTACTTTGATTTGTGCAAACAAATATGTTGGATACATACTATCCAAATAGAAGTCCATACCTGGAAAACATATGTCTATATGAAATAGTGCAACATTATAGTTTTAATAAAAATGTCACAGAAAATGTAAATTAAGGAAAATACGTTGTAATTGGATATGAAGGATGTTTGGTAAAGCATGACAAAGGATATCTGATTAACCACAGGAAATTAAGTTGTCATACTCCAAATAAAAGAGAGTTTTTCTATTTAGCTCTTCTACAACTCTTCAAACCTTGATTGACTTAAATGGAATTACTTGTACATTTTGACTGCTATGAGCATTATTTCAATGCATGTAAAGATAGCATTGAATGTACAATTTTACCAAATTATCCGGTAATATTATTAATAGTAGGTTTTAGGAAAAATACAGTTTGAAAGTAGCATTTAAAAAACCTTTAAAATTCACTGAAAAAACCATAGGTTTCAGGCACGTTATAGATAGAAATTGGTATTTAAAAAACCTTTGATATTCACTGAAAAAACCATGGGTTTCAGGGACGTTATACTTAGAAATAAGCATTTAAAAAAAACCTTAGAAGTTCACTGAAAAAACCATAGGTATTAGGGACGTTATAGTTAGTTGGACATTTCACTCATACAAAACCATAGAAATTCCCCTGTTATAGTTAGCTGAGCTAACTATAACTCACGCCCCCGCAATGCACTGCAATTAACTTCACATATTACATCACTCATGACATTGTCAGTGACATCACTCATGACATCACTAATGACATCTCAAGTGACATCATGATGACATCATCCACGTGAAAATCGGATGCACCTCATCACACTCTAATATAACACTTGATACACCCATTCTAAAATACAGACTATCATTTTCGAAACCATGAACACACCAATACCAGTTAGTAGATATCCACTCACTAATTCCAAGCTCTACGCATACATCCACTCATTCACCCACTCATACATACAGTCAGCCATCAATACAGCATTATCATATGCACTCACATATCTATACACACATATAGTCATTTATATACTCCAACACTGACATACACTGCCTTTCACATATGCAGTTACTCACACATGTACACAGAGGCATCCATTCACTCACCAACACACCCATACGCACAGTCACCCAGCCATACAGCCCTTCACAGATACAGTCTTGAACCCATACACCCAGTGAATCATTCACTCACATATCTATGCACAGAGTCACACTCCCCACCCACCCACACAGACACTCAGGCACCCATACAGATACTCAGACAACCAATCAATAGCCCATATAGATCCTCATTTAACTACTCACCAGCTGATGCAACCGCTTACACACCAACTCACAACCTAAACTATGTGAATGTCTGTATCAGTCGCTAACACATGCATTAAGTAGGACACAATTAATCACTCACTTATACAATCAGTCACACACCTACTAAATCTTCCATCCTGACTCTTATACACCCATTCATTCTTCAATACACCTTGGCATATATATAAAACATATTTGCATTTTATAGAAACACATAGTCACTGGATGATGTCATCAATGATGTCATGAGTGATGTCATGAGTGATGTCACTGACCATGTCATGAGTGATGTAATATGTGATGTCATCCGCAGTGGATTGCGGCGGTGCGAGTTATAGTTAGCTCAACTAACCATAACAGGGGAATTGCTATGGTTTTGTATGAGTGAAATGTCCAACTAACTATAACGTCCCTAAAACCTATGGTTTTTTCAGTGAATATATATACATATATATTATATATATATATATATATGCTGGTAGTTGAAGTCTGACATTAAAACGGACTTTCACCGGATGGGCCAATTGCATGAGGGGGAGGAGCTTTATGTGCTGGGATGGACATTTAAGCAGGAAGGAACATTGGGTAACATGACATGCTGCAGTGTCAGGCGCTGAGGAAGGCCGTTGTCGCCGAAATGCATTCGCCGCCATTGCTGTGATGAGGAAATAAACGAGCTGCTTGTCCTGTACTCCCCTTGACCTCTGCGTTCTTCCTTTGGATGGATGGTTGTCTTCATATATATATGTATATATTTATATATATATATATATATATATATATATATATATATATATATATATATATATATATATATATATATATATATATATATATATATTTATATATATATATATATATATATATATATCCAGCCAAACAAAGTCGCTTTCGGATCCCTGCCGCTTCCAGTGGCGGGCCTCGGATGGGGTAGCGAATCCCTTATTTTTCAAGCCAAACACTCTCCTAGTGTAAACCTGCTTTTTCACCTGCGAAACGCGTCGAGAGAAAAGCCGTTTTCTTTGAATAAAATGCTTTGCAACATCCAAAGTGGCCCGGATTTCTTTCTTACACTAGGAGAGTGTTGGCTTGAATATATATATATATATATATATATATATATATATATATAAAAGTATGTGTATATATAAAAACACACCTTAAATAAACGTACATGTGCGGTGAAGGCATATGTGTGTTAAAGGCTTGCATGATAATGGAATGTATGGTAAAGGCATTGTGTTCGAGTACCTGCATTGTATCCCTTTCCAATAACTAGTAAAGCTTCCTGAGAATAATAAGCAAGGATGACTTAGAAAGAGTTAGTTTGGTCTGTGAGTTCAAGTGGGATAAAAAATAAACTGTGTAAGGTTTTGACACTTTCTCACAGTGGCCTTTTCAGAAGGTCACTGCAGCCCGTACCACAAATTCCACTTGCCAGCACTGCCAATGACAGAACCAACATAACAACTAACTGTCACCCCTACAGGTGTGACAGTTTAGACTCTTTCAGGCCTCACAAAGCTATAATAATGGCATGAGAAACTGATAATATTAATTTTCAATGAGATTTGACTTAATAAACACAGTAGTTGTGCTCATCTCAAAATTAAACAGACAGCACCACCATGTGACGGACTGTCACTAAAGCCCGTGCTGACAAGTGCTAGGGCGAGCATCAGAAAACACTGATTCAAGTTAAACACTTCTCTCTACTAACCCTAAATTGCAGTACCAGCGCTAGTGTGCATTTCACCGCCTCACCAGTGGTTATAAATATAATTATAGAACATATAAATGTAGTATTAACTTAACATAGAATGATGTTCCCACAATTAACTGACCCAGACATTAGACTGGTGCGCTTATGGGGTCACTCATTCAAAATATTTGAAATCAAGCTTTCCTATCTGTAAAAACTGTGGTTTTGACAGGTCTGTGCAGTAGGGTTCAAGCTGTCCACAAGTTGCATATAACATTTAATGCCATAGATGCACATCTGCACAACATACTGTGGCCCTATAGGAAAGTCAACTATACTAATCAGGTTGTAAGCCACTTTTGATATATTTTAGCAGTCATGGCATGTACACTGGCCACTGGATGAGAGTGAGTCAGGTTTTGACTTCAATATTACCAGCAGGTGAGTCCCCTAAAAATGTACCACACTGGGGATTAACACCCAAGAAGGGGTCACTTTACAACATTACCAAAGGCAAACGTTTCTCAAATTGGTATGATTCTGTTACTTCCGGCTGTGCGTGGTCCTCTGCAGTGCCTTGATGCCCTTGGGCTAAGTTCGCGCTATACGAATTTAATATTCATTCATCATTCATCTGCCACACTAGATTGCATTTCAGCTCTCTCTGGATCCCGTATTGTCACATTCCATTGCGGGGTCCACTAGACAGACGATCACAGTGGCTTGCACCATGTGACATTGGATTGCTCGATAACTGGACTCTGCAAGCCGTAAATGCACTCATCACCTCAACACTGATTGTATGCATTTCATTTGGCCTTTCCTAAATACCCTGGCACTGTGGCAGAGTATATTTGCAATGCTGACTGAGATAAAAGTATTGTTGAAAACACTCTAAGCCATGGTGGCTTATTGGGCTTTGTCAAAGACATTCTACTCAAAGTCCGGTGCTTCACTTCCATGGTATTCCTTCTGACAAATAGAGGGGTGGCAATGTAAAAGGGCAGGGATCCAAAAGCCAGAAGGAAGCAGTGGCTATCAGATATGATCTATTGCACTGATGCTTGTGATGGGTACTCTTCAACCATTCCATGCACATCATGCCCTTAGAACCTTTGGGATGCTCTCAGATGCCTCTTATTAATATTAGATAGCAATGAGCCAGCTGCATATGAGAACCTTGGAAGTGGTGCCAGCGCTTCCAAGAGAATTACCCAGTGAGGGAGTGATGACAATAGTCTACACCTGTCCCTAATAGTGGATATTATTCCATCAGATGTTTGCTGAAGGAATCCTTTAATGCAGAAGTTCACAATATCACATCACTTCATGCAGTCACTGGGTGAAGAGAAGAATGCACACGGTGAACACCTGGTGAACTGGAGCCCCTTTCACCTTTCCACAGAGTGGGTTTCAAGCTTGTGTGTGGAGGCTTTGAAATACTGAAATCCATCACAAATGTCACAGACTTCCTGGGACACGCAAGGAGGCAGCTTCAGTTCAGCTGTGTGTTTTTGCCCAGACAGGAGTGGTCACCCCCCCTTTCCAGGCCCAGCCCATCCGATGTTTTCGTATAAGCAGCTCAAGCTGCAATAGCTTTAAGCCATGCTCCTATTTCTAATGCAAAAAGAAAACGAAGGATTTAGGCCCAGATCTCTGTACTGGCATGAATATATGACAGTGTTCTTCATTCTGTCCATCAATTGTTCTTTTCCAATTTCTAAGCCACACCCACCAATGTCCCTCCAATGTACACCAGGCTAGGATGACCTGAATGAGCCTCCCTCATTCCCAGGTCCTGCCACCTCTACCCTCACACAGAGAAGACATTTCCTAAGTTGGCAAGTTTGTTTTGCCGTTGACAATATTTTGTTGTTGTTCTCAAAGAAAAAAAAACATTCATCTAGCCATCCCTAGAGCCAGTGCATAATTTTAGCCAGTGGTTGACGTTGGAGCCCACTAGTCCGCTTTTTTCTCATCAGACATTCACCACAAGCAAGATGAGGAAAAACATACAAAGGGGGAAAAGTAAGAAGAGAAAACTGTGGCAAACGGAGATGGTGGGAAACTTTACGAATGAGACAAAAGAGCAGAAAGTGTCTGAAAGTACATGGGAGAGCCAAACAGCAAAGGAGGCAGAAGAGTCTGCAGATAATGTATACATATCAAGAAGACCAATGCTGATAAAAAGGCGCGGGGGTATGTCACACGTGGGGCCACGAATAGGACAGGAAAAAACAGGCAACTGAAACAAGTAGGGAAGAGAAAAGGGAAGGAAACAGCGACGGGGGGGGTACAGTCAGGCTTAAACGCATCAGCACCGACTTTTATAACAATTAGACCCACACACGTAGAGGCAAAAACCCCAAAGACCCCAAGGACCCCGAGAGAACCAAGGAAAATGCAGAGATGTAAGGAGGCAATTGAGATCCCCCCTCCATCCGTACGACGAAACAGAAAGTAAGGCTAATGGATTAACGAGTTACTGAACAAAGGACAGTAAGACCTCAGGTACACGAAGAACCCAATATGAGAAAGATCGGACGGCAAACAGGGAGATCAATCGCCTGTCAACAGGCGCAGGCAACAAACATGAATCTATATGAGAGAGACAAGAACAATTGGTTATATCTGGACCTAGTACCAGCTGGGAGGAAAGAGAAGCCGACAAGAAATCCTAGACCCCTAAATAGGGCATTGATTTTGACCGCATTTGAAAAATGCGGCAGTCTGAGGGGGATCGGCACTAAAGACCTACAGCATGTTGGTTTTGTAGAAAATAGGTATGGAAAGGAAATAACAAAAATCACCCTTCATTCAGACCTGGTAAAAAGGGCAATCCAGAAAGCCTCAAATGAGATAACTCAACAGGGAATAAGGATTCCCCCAGAGAGAGAAATAAAAACCTCCAAAGATAACAATTTCTTAAAACAGCATGCCGGGCTACAGAAGAGACAAGTGATTCTCTATAGAGAAACGGAAAAGGATTTAAGCCGCCTGAACGTCGTAATAGACAATACAAGGAACGACTCCTCATGGGGTAACTGGTCGTTACATAGTGATCCAATGGGAGAAGGTAATGTAAGTAATTCGTTGAATACGGAAGAAGAAGGTGGTTTGAGTGATGTTGAATAGGATGGAGGGGGGTCGCAAGATTTAGGTCTCTTAACCTGGAACATAAACGGGTTAGGCAATGAGCAAAAACGGGAATATATAAAGGAAGTTATAAATAAAGTGGACATTGCCTGCCTGCAAGAGACCTGGCTATGCGACGACACCCCTACATTTGACGGTTATGCCCAGATACAGCAGCCAGCCATAAAGAAAAATCATGGACGGCCCTCGGGGGGGCTGCTGACATTGGTATCAACAAAAGTTATGAGGGAAATAGAACTGTTGAATACAAAATGTAAATGGGTACAATCATGCAGAATTGAACTTATGAAGGTGGAACAGAAGTATAAAATGATGATTTTAATGAATGTATACATTCAGTGGGATAATGGGGAGGAGTATGAAAGGGAAATGAGGTGTTTTAAAGAGGATGTAGACAGTACTCTAGAAAAATATCCCGCAGATACAATAATAATAATGGGGGATTTTAACCATAAACTAAACCCAAAAAAGGCAGACCTTTGGAATAGGGAACAGTTAGAGGTGTATGGAATAAACCCGGCTAAGTTCCCAATTGGGGAAATCTCAAAACAAGACCTTGGTCTAGTACAAACCTTAGGAGGTAGGGGCTTTCACTGCGTAAATGGGAGAATAGGGACAGACTTACCAGCAGGAAAGACATTCATCCAAGGGCAACAGAATTGCCCAATTGATTATATATTCTTGCAGGCCTGGAATTTCACCCAGATTAGGGATTTTAGGTTAGAACAAAAAGGAGTGAGTGATCACAAACTCCTACATATAATAATATTAGGGGGAAG
This sequence comes from Lissotriton vulgaris, assembly GCF_964263255.1. Lineage (NCBI taxonomy): Eukaryota > Metazoa > Chordata > Amphibia > Caudata > Salamandridae > Lissotriton > Lissotriton vulgaris. The sequence continues at coordinate 509,727,755 of NC_141693.1, read as the reverse complement.
GGAATTACAGAGAGAAAGGGTGATTACCCAGGAGGTCGAGTATCCCAAACGGGTGACGACACGTCTTACTGAGGAATATATGGAAAAATTGAAGGCCATGCAAATAAAAATTGTACCTGAAAACTGTGAGAATAAAAAATTGGAATGGTTTATAGGGAAATTAGAAGAGGTGGTCCAATGCCTAAAGATAAAATTAAAAGGGAACAAACTCACTAGGGTAAAACAAATAAACCGATGTAAAGGGTTTTCTGCGGTGTGCCAAAATAAGAAAAAGGAGATACGAGCAGTACAAAGAAGACAAAAAAAGAACTTTACTCTAGAGAGACAAGACCTGCTAGTTAAACAGAAAAAAGAATTCAAGATAATGGTAACCAATGCAAAAAGGGTACATAAAGAAAAATGCTGGTTAGAATTATTAGAAGCCATAGAGAATAAAAATCTAAGGCAATTCTGGAGATTAGTAAAGTCTGTAGCGGGAACATCAGAGGGAGAATTGAACTGTGTGGTGAGTGAGGCTGCATGGGAAGGGTACATAAGGGATCTGTACGGGGTAAGGTCTCCCAGAGAGGAGGTGGAGACCAAAATATGGCAAGAAATCTCAGATGACCTATTATTTCAATTTAATGAAGAACAAGTTGAGCTCACAATAAAAGAACTTAAGTTAACTCGGGCAGCAGGACCGGACAATCTTCCTGCTATAATCTTGAAATCCGATGTTAAATGGTGGGCAAGATTTCTTGCCAAGATGTTCCAGGTAGTCCTAAAAGACGGGGCAATGCCACCAACCTGGAAGGGGGCCATAATTAGGCCAATCCACAAGAAAGGGAGCAAAGAGGCGCCACAAAATTATCGGCTGATTAATCTCCTAGATATAGGTGAGAAAGTGTTTTCTAAAATTGTACTGAAACAATTGAATGCATGGGTAGACGAGTTTCAAATAATACCCACAGAACAGGGTGGATTTAGAGCAGGCCACTCTACAATAGACCACGGATTTGCTCTATGGGCGATGGCGATGAAGTCGACGGAACAGAACGGCAAGTTATGCTGCTGTTTTGTCGACTTCAGAGCAGCCTTTGACTCTGTGGATCGGGCCTGCCTATGGGAGTTATTAGAGAGGTTGAATATTCCTAAAGATCTCCTTACAATAATAAAAGAACTCCACAGGGAAAACTGGAGGCAAGTAATTAAGGATAAGGTGGGGTCTTTGACCCCAAAAATACCCATTGCCAATGGATTAATACAGGGCTGTGTGCTGGCCCCACAGCTTTTTTCGATCTTCCTGTCAGATCTCCTGGCACATTTAGAGGTGGAGGATAGTGCCAGTCCTAAAATGGATGGCAATAAAATACCCTGCTTACTGTACGCGGACGATCTGGTAATAGTAGACCAGACCGAGAGGGGCCTCCAAAGGAAGCTTAACGCCTTCAATACATACTGTGCCAGTAAATTCTTAACAATCAATTTGGATAAAACTAAAACCCTATGCTTCGGGAAAAAGATAAGCAAATTCACTTGGTATATAGGTGAGATCAAACTGGAGACAGTTAATGAATATCGATACCTGGGTTTATGGTTCGATAGGGCTTTAAATTGGAACTCCCACCTGGAAACTCAAAAAGCAAAGGCACTCTCTTCCATATGTGGTCTAAAAAGGTTTAATGGAGACTATGGAGAGATGTCACACCGACCTATGCTGAGAGCTTTCGAAGCAATGATACCTTCTCAAGTTTTATATGGCGTTGAGATCCTTTATTTGAGCGGTAAGGGATCCTGGGACGTGATAGAGGGGAATTGCTTAAAAAGGCTCCAATCCCTTCCTCAATCTTCGATGATACAAGCCATCAGGACAGAAATAGGCACAAAATCCTGGAAAATACAAACCCAGATGGCTGTGATTAGATTCTGGAAGAGACTGGAAGACCCCGAAAGCCAAAAAGTAGCACACTGGTGTCGCAATGAAATACTGAGAAGCGAGCTAAAATGGGCAAAGGTCAGTAGGGATAAACTGAAAGGAATCTGTAACTCATTAGAGATCGACTGGGTCCAGGAAACATTTCAAGTCCTTAGTACCAAAGGGGAGCTGAAGCAAAGGGGGAAAGAAGTTTCTAAGTCGATCGATATAGGCTATCTAACAAAGAAAAAATCAGTGGCGCATATGCTAAATGCTTGGTCCAATGAAAATTGGTTCCCCTACCTTGATAGATTACCTAACCGCGGGTTCAGGCAAGAGATCCTGAGGTACCGAATTGGGATTAACCCATGGATAATAAACAAAGATCTCAAAACTAAAATGCTAGATCAAGAAGGCCGTTGCAGGTGTAAGTTGGGAACTAAGGGAGACTTGCTGCATATCCTGTTGGACTGTCTGTCACTCCTAGAGCAGAGAAAACTGTGGCTGCGCCCGGTTTTCCGAAAAATCTGGAATAAAAACAAGGTTGCAGGCAGCCAGCCTTCTAACAGAAATACCCTTCATTGATATTGTAATTGCTCTCGGGAAATTTTTAAAGGTGGCCCTGAGTGCACTGAGAACCAAGGAATAATATGTAGTACTGTATGAATTTTAACTGACTGAAATTGTTACGGTGGTAAGAAAGTGAATAGGTTTTAACTTTTATACATAAGTTTTAAGGTATTTGTAATTTTTATTGGTAGTTTGTATTTTGTAGTTTGGACTTTGTACTTTTGAAAATGAAATGTAGGATTGCTTTTTAACGGACAAAATTTCTAAAAATAAGTATATGAATTTATTGTATACACTCCATATTGCGTTATGCTCACTGCTTTGTTTAAAGACTACGGTCATAATAAACATACATTTTGGCTTTGACATGGGAGAGCCTTTAGGCCGAGTTAGGACTGCCGGCCTTGGTATTCTTTGCAATGATATTTAAAAACATTGACCGCAGGTTTCTGGGCAGCGCTTTGAGCACCAGCACTCGTTCTATTACAAATGAAGCACTGCCTAGTCCACTAAATGTGAAATTGTAGTTCTGATCTGTGCTGCTACAATAATAAATGCACCCATCAGAGCAGAATTGAGTTAGGAGTTTGAGGACGTTTCGAAAAACGCACATTTGCAGGGAAATTACTAAATAGGATGAATTAGTTTCCATGAATTGTTCTCCCTGCACGTCATTTAAAGTTCTCAATCTTTTGACAACGTGGTAGAAAGGCAATATCTCTCCCTACTTAATGAACCACCGTCTGGTCTTCCAGACTAGCCTGGCAGCTAAAATTATCTCTTGCAGAGAAGTGGCACTATGACAACTATGAAAAATGGTTTCTGAAGTGAAACGCACTGATAAGCGAGCCTTGTAGAATTATCTTGTCTAAATGTCAACATTAGAAATCTTCAAATGGGTCAAAATGACATTTACGGACAAAAGAAACCATGCCCTATTTCCCCTGTGACTGGAATGTGTTGGAGCAGATGCCTCGATTTCTATTTTTTTAAAGGTTGGAATAATAAGGAATGGGTGAGAATAGGAAAGGGATTTGGAATATTACGTTATAATCATTTCTGAAAAAGTGTGAACAAAATGAACCTAAAATACTATTCTAAATATCCAGGAAAAGTAATTTAAATTAAACTACTAGTGTTTACTTTGAGGAATAAGCAAATCATCTCACTGGAATGTTGGACATTGTTGAACGAAGAACTGTCACGCTTCTTTTACTAATTTCATCTGAAAGCACCACACAGGGAATATACATCAATGTTCTTTTTTGTTTTCTTTGTCAATGCTTATATACGATAGACATAAAGAAACAATCTTCTGTGCTTCATATTCTTATTCACTCGGGGCCAGATTGATGGATTTATGGCCAAGTGGCGCAGGGCAGCACGTCACTTGCATCACAGAGGAAGGGCAGGAATGCACCGCATTTTCAAGAATAGCGGCCATTCCTACATTTGTCCCTGCGCTGACACCCTTTTGGCAGTCTAGCGCCAATGCAGGTTCTCTTGCACCATGGTGCAAGGGAGCCTCCATTGCATGCAGGATTGTTTTTTGTGCAGAAAGGGACACTTTCCTGCATCAAAACAATCACCTGAGGCATATTCCTCCTCCTCTGTGTGCAATAGAATGCAGCACACCCAGAAAGAGGAAGTAACGAGGAGAAATAAAGATGTTTCTCCTTGTTGCGCCTCACCTGGCAAGTCGTAGCAGTTTGGCGCATTCCGAGGTTTACCAGTTCTGGTAAATCTGACAAGGCTTAAAAATTCATTGGAGTTGTGTGGGAAGAGCCAAGCAATGCCCATGGAATGCCTTCCAAGGACAAAGTAATGCAACACAGCGATTTGTGCTGCGTTGCAATACTCCAGATTTATGAAACCTCTCAGGGACACACAAAGTTGCCTTGCGTGGCTTCATGAATCTAATTTTGGACTTGTGTTGCGTGGTCCAAGAACAACGCAACGGGGCTCATAAATATGCCCCCTTGCTTTTTTAGTTCACTATATTTTGTGTCTTGTCTTCTTGAGATCTTTGGAGGTTCATTAGTGGGGTAAGTTACGGTTTGCATGGCAAAGTCACAAAGCATGGGTTATGTAGCTAATCATCATCAGTCAATTTTTAAGACTTTTTAAGTTTGCTTTGAAAGCATAGCACCACTTTAACCGCATTTTAAAGAAATTTCTGGGGTATTTTAAAATACACATTATTATTTTATGAGGAAAAACATTACTTACCAATAACACGTTTTTCAGTGATTTCTTATACTTTTTATTGCTTGGCCGATTATTCATCATTTATAGAATCACCCCCCACAGTGTCCTGGCCCTGTACCCCCTCTCCTATAAAGTTAATCCCAATGTACAATGCCCTTATTTGTGTGCAGCATGGTTTGCACAAAGGGCCTGGCCTTTACCCCGGCCCTTCTTTCAACTTCCTCTGCCTCCAATCCCAACAGATTACATCTTTTTGCCACAAGCTGCAGAAGTCGCCTGCAGGGCCTGTCATATTGCTTCTATTTTTGTCCATCTTCCAGTGTATCCACATGCATACACATCTATTTCGTGTTGGCAATAGCCTTTTAACAGAATATTGCCCATGATTTGCGAGTCCACGAGTTGCACCGCTTTATGAATGCGGTAGTCCAAATTAATCCACCTCAACCATATTTTATCCAATTTCATTCTTGTTTTATTCCACAGTTTTTAAATATTTTTTCATGTCAAAGGGTACAAAATTCGTTATTCTTGTGCATGTAATTTGCTCGATGATTTCCCATCCAGGCCGATCAGTGAGCCGTTAAGAATTGCAATGCTCCCAAAGAGTCCACACATCACACCCAATGCATTTCAGCTCCTTAGCCTTCGTCAGGGACAATAGCCTTTTGCCATTTGTAAAATGGGGTTGGCTGCAAGGCCCTCTGCCTAAACCCTTCTTGCAAACAGGAGGAAACGGGATAATGGGAGGAATTCTTGCATTAAGTTTAGACATTGGAAATTGTTTGGATAGCCTTCAAACCGATTGTTCTTTTGTCCACCATGCCACCTCAGTTTGGACCTAGTCATATGCAAATTACTCTTGACCAGTGGGGCCGGTCAAGTTTTAAAGTGGTGGGGCATGAAAAGTCCTACTTCGAATTGTACAGATGGATCTTATCTTGTAAAAAAATAAATGTGACCCGTGAAACCAATGAAAATCGAACCTCTATCCCCTGATTGGAGGATTAAACAAACAGCAGTAGATCCTATGCTGCAGTAGATCCATCTCATCTCACAGGCCCGGTGCCATTACACCTGCTGCACAAGTGATATCTCTGGTCCTTGCTAGACAGTAGGCCAATTTTCCCAGAATAAAACTACTATTGAGTGGACTGGCATTTCAAGTGAAGGGGGTCCAGCTCAATTTTTGGGCATGGGGAGATGAAGTGATTTGCCCAGAATGACAGGATGTTAAGCCGATGCTGAGATTCAAACCTTATTCTCCAGCTCCAAAGTCAGCTGCTCTGGTCATTAGTCCACATCCTCTCTATTCAGTGTTAACTGTCCAGGCCTACTAGCTAAGCAAGTCAGCTGATTGAGACTCTCAACAGCTTCTCTCGTAGGCCAGGCAAGTCAACTGCTCTAAGAATAGCACCATCCAGAGGCGAAAGAGCTGTAATGTTCACTCTGCAGGCAAGCTCACCCCCTTCTTCCTGCTGCTACTGGACCTCATGGACCTGCACTATTATACAAATGCCTTCATTTAGGCCTGTCACTGCAGTACTGATGTTCATTTTAACACTGCATACTGTAGAAGGCCCAACTTGGTTCTACATGGGGCACATTCTAGTGCATATTAGAACCACATACAGAGTCACAATGTGGGGGCAAAGATCATGAGCAGCCAAGACCTCGCTTATTTATCCAATGTGTGGCAAAGGTTACAAGTCTAACTCTGTTAAAAAGTAAGTAACATTCACTTAATGATAAAGAACTCTTCCATGGCAACAAAGTGTCCTTCGGCACTCTTGAATATACAAAATCAAATGCCAGGCTCAAGAGATGACGGGCTCCTCCTCCAGCAATAGATGTTAGTGGAGGAGGTGGGGCCCACACTTAGGTCCTTAACGTCCACTCTTTTCTTGTCCCCATCAGCCTGCTTCACACTCTGCCCAATACCTGAATGGAATGTTGTGAACCCCACCCTGGCCCACAGCACAAATGCGAAATGAAAACATATTGAGCAGTGCAAACCCTTGCTTTGCCTATCATCGTGATGTCACTGCCCTGGGTTGTGCCTCCAAGGTGAGGACTTTTCATGCTTGACACATATGCAGGGCTCTCAAACTTAACAGGTTTATTTGTCATGTGCATCTCTCTGCCCACTGTGTTGAGCTGCTAGAACTTCCTTGTACTCCTCCCCATGGTTAGCAGTGCTCCTCACCCCCTTGAACAGCCCTGCTGCCCCGGATCTTGACCCTGCTCGACTTGGAATCGTCCAGCCCAAAACATCTGGTCAGGTCCTTCTGGGATGGGAACTGAAGCAAACCAATAATATTTTCACCATGATTGAAGTTGACATCCTGCAGCAACCCAAGCATGCCTCACATGCTCACTGTGCCATAGGACTGAAGCTATGCCATACTGAGGAGCCCCAAACGGTTGCTTATGGTCCCTTCCAGAGGGGGCCTTTTCTGGAAAATCAATACAGGACTGTTTTACTTAGGATCAGGGTCTGTACTAATTGGCAGGAGGTTGGTCATTAGAGTGGTAATGTAGGTAAAAAAGGATGGACATGAAAGCAGCCTGAACACTCTCCAGTGGCTCAGATTAATTCAAGCATTCCATCCACCACCTTGTTGTTTGTGGCATTTGACACTGAAAGTGTGAAATGTATACCCAGATGCAGGCTCTGTGTTCACTGTGCCATAGGACTTAAGCCACACCCTACTGATGAGCCCAAACTATGGCAAAACCGGTCTTGAGTTGCTCTTGATTGTGTCTGGATGGGACCTCATCTGGCGATTCGGGGTGGACATTTACCATAAGGAGCAGGGTTGGTAGTGTTTTTCATAAGACGGGCCGTTGTCTGTAGTGGCATGGTGGGTGAAAAATGATGAAATGATGATGAATGATGCTTTAGAAATATATGAGCATATGGTCAGGTGTGATCAATAGTTTTACTCCTGATGCTGTTTATATATGGGGAACACAGTAGGTGAAAGTCTATAGCTAGTTAATTCAAATGATTGACAAATACTCTAGGTACTCAACAAAGAAGCAACCACCTATTGTAATCAAACAAGTCATCAAAAATGCACAATTGTTCCTATAAAAATATATATAATTTTATTATAGTTATGATTTGTTTTGGAAATCACATATTTTCTCTTTTTTTAATATACAAGAATTCATATCAGAAAATACATATAGCGACATAGACAAATGCATGTACAAAAAATATATAATTCAGGTAAAATGATTCATCCTATTCAAAACATAATTCCATCATTGATAGTGAAAATACGATAGACATAGAGTTGATGGAGGCAATGCGGTGAACTACATGCGTTTCGGCATTGCTGCCTTCATCAGGAGGCCATCTATTGCACTGAAACTGTACAAAAACATATGACATACTGTTATAATGTGGTTACAAAAGAATAGTATATACATATGCACCTAGAGTGAAATACTTAGCTGTAACATATTATTTAGCATATATGGCTAAATGTCCTCAAATTGAAGACATGCACAAGACTATACTGCTTTTGTTACATAATCAGTACAAATATGCACTTTTATCCTGAGCAAGAAACAAACATATGTTTCCAATAAATATATACAAAACTCTATCATGTTACCTTACAACATTATTTACAATTAAAGAAAAGAAAAAGAAGAACAGAATATAGTAATACACAAACACATTGGTTAGAGGTATGCTGTTATATTTCTTACGCAAAAATAACAGTTGATGGACAGAATGCAGCACAATGTTATACATTCACCCTAGTTCAGACATGGTCATATGCAAATCAGTCTGACCCTGTGCCTCATGGGAACAGTCCAGCCCGAACTGCCAAGCCATGTCTTTCCTGGACCGGAATCAAGCATCCTAGGACTGGTTTCTGGCTATCAGCCGTCTTCAGCCAGGATAGCTTGACTCCAGTGGTGTGGAGAGCATGGGACTCACTTCTGAGCATACCCATCCCACTCGGTGTGACAAATCAATGTCATACATTCACCCCAGTACAGAGATCTGGGCCTAAAGCCATTGTTTTTTTGCACTCCACACCACCCCAGCTCAGACGGCTGATAGCCAGAAACCGGTCCTAGGATGCTTGATTCCGGTCTAGGGAAGACATGGCTTGGCAGTTCGGGCTGGACTGTTCCCATGAGGCACAGGGTCAAGGCTGATTTGCATATGGCCATGTCTAAACTGGGGTGGTGTGGACTGCAAAAATACAATGGATTTAGGCCCAGATCTCTGTACTGGGGTGAATGTATGACATTGTGCTGCATTCTGTCCATCAACTGTTAGTTTTGCATTTGTCACCCGAGTGGGATGGGTATGCTCAGACGTGAGTCCCATGCTCTCCACACCACTGGAGTCAAGCTATCCTGGCTAAAGATGGCTGATAGCCAGAAACCGGTCCTAGGATTCTTGATTCCGGTCCAGGGAAGAAATGGCTTGGCAATTCGGGCTGGACTGTTCCCATGAGGTACAGGGTCAAGGCTGATTTGCATATGGCCATGTCTGAACTGGGGTGGCGGAGTGGGCTAAAGAACGCGAATGGATGAAGCCCAGATCAGTTGACTGGGGGTGAGTGTTTGTATTTTCAACGCTCCGTCCATCATCCCCTTTGGTTTTTCTTTGTTCGCCCTAAGTTGGCAGGGTATGCTCAGATGTGAGTCCCTTGTTCACGTTGCCACTGGATTCAAGCAAGCCCGGCAGAAGGCGGCTGTGATGCCTTAAACCGGTCCTGGGAAGCTGGATTTCGGTCCAGGAAAGACATGGCTTGGCAGTTCGGGCTGGACTGTTCCCATGAGGCACAGGGTCAGACTGATTTGCATATGGCCATGTCTGAACTAGGGTGGCAGCGTGGGTGATGGATTAAACCCAGATCAGTTGACTGGGGGTGAGTGTTTGTATTGTCAACGCTCCGTCCATCATCCCCTTTGGTTTTTCTTTACTACACTGCAGCTGCGTAAAGGGCCAGAAGATGTGTCTCCAGGCAGTGACCATGTGTGCCTGTAACACAGGCACAGGCACACATTGCCACTGGAGACACATCTTCTGGCCCTTTACGCAGCTACATTGTAGTAAAAGCACTATGGGGCAGATTTACAAGCCACTTGCGCCTCTTTTGCGCCGCAGTTGCGTCACTTTTGTGATGCAGCGGCAGCACAAAAGATGCGCCATGGTGCTGAGTATTAACAACGTGACGCATCTGAGACATGCGTCACGTTGTAAAGCCCTGCACCATCAAGAGGCGTTCTGGTGCAGGGGAGGGCGTTCCTGCGCAGGAACGCCTCCTAAAAGTGGCTGAGTGACATCTACAAGATTTCACTCAGTCACTTTTAGGCCAATGCTGCGTCAAAACCCTGCGCCTGCTTGAAGCAGGCGCAAGACTTGACGCAGCATTGGGGAGATAGAGCCAGACAGAGCATTGCTGGAGCTGCGTCACGCTTGCGACGCAGCTCCAGCAATGCGCTGCTTTTACAGCACAGATGCGTGACGCATCTATGCCATTTTTGCCACATGGTGCGCCAAATTGTAAATGCACCATGGGTGGTGGAGCTGCGAAGCACAATAACTGCCGCATCCCTGGGGATGCGCCAGTTATTGTAAATCTGCCCCTATATATTTAGCCAACGAGGGAGCATTTACTGATTAGACAGTAGAAAGTACTCCAGTTGAGTAGAGGTATTGCACAAAAAGGTGGCATCTTCTTGGACAAACACGCAGGGCGGATTAATTCTGCCCCCAGTTAGACTCGTTTTTTGTGCCCTTCTGCCCTCTGTTAGACTCGTTTTTCCCTTGTTTTTCTGCCCTTCTACCCTGTTATGTTATGTTATGTTATGTTATGTTATGTTATGTTATGTTATGTTATCATGCAGTTGTAGAGTGCGTTATCACCTAGGGGTATCTAAGCGTTATCAGCGGACATACACCATCAGCAGAGCACGGAGCCACCAACCCACAGAGGCCCCCATGCCTCTAAGAAAAGCACAGTCTTTAGTTTCTTCCTAAAAGGAAGAATAGCTTCCTTCCGAAGCTCAGCTGGTAGGCAGGTCCACGCCTGGGGAATGATACTAGAAAAGGCTCTACCGCCCAAAGACACAAGGTTAAACCTAGGACAGACTAAATTACAAGCCCCAGCTGACCGAAGGGCCCTGCTTAGACTCGTTTTTCCCTTGTTTTTCTGCCCTTCTGCCCTTTGTTAGACTCATTTTTCCCTTGTTTTTCTGCCCTTCTGCCCTCTGTTAGACTCGTTTTTTGTGTCCTTCTGCCCTCTGTTATTCCCTTGTTTTTGGGCCCTTCTGCCCTTTGTTAGACTCGTTTTTTGTGCCCTTCTGCCCCCTGTTAGACTCATTTTTGTGCCTTTCTGACCACTGTTAGATTCGTTTTTTGTACCCTTCTGCCCTCTGTTAGACTCGTTTTCCCCTTGTTTTTCTGCCCTTCTGTCCTCTGTTAGACTAGTTTTTTGTGCCCTTCTGCCCTCTGTTAGACTATTTTTTCCCTTGTTTTTCTGCCTTTCTGCCCTTTGTTAACTTGCTTTTTTGTGCCTTTCTGCCCTCTGATCACCACAACATCACTCAGCGCTACCCCAGCATCACTCAGCACCACCACATTATCACTTAGCACCACCACATTATAACTCATCACCACCACAGCACCACTCAGCACCACCACAGCATCACTCAGCACCACCACAGCATCATTCAGCACCACAACAGCACCACTCAGTGCCTCAACAGCATCACTCACCACCACCACAGCATCACTCAGCACCACCACATTATCACTCAGCACCACAACAGCACCACTCAGCACCACCACAGCATCACTCAGCACCACCACAGCATCACTCAGCACCACCACAGCACCACTCAGCACCACCACAGCATCACTCAGCACCACCACAGCACCACTCAGCACCACCACAGCACCACTCAGCACCACCACAGCATCACTCAGCGGCACCACAGCATCACCCAGCGCCACCACAGCATCACTCAGCACCACCACAGCACCACTCAGCATCACCACAGCATCACTAAGAACCACCACAGCATAACTCAGCACCAGCACAGTACCAATCAGCACCAGCACAGCACCACTCAGCACCACCACAGCATCACTCAGCACCACCACAGCATCACTCAGCACCACAACATTACCACTCAGCACCACCACAGCATCACTCAGCACCACCACAGCTTCACTCAGCACCACCCCAGCCCCACTCAGTACCACCCCAGCATCACTCAGCACCATCCCAGTATCACTCAGCACCACCACAGCACCACTCAGCATCACCACAGCACCACTCAGCAACGCCACAGCACCACTCAGCGCCACCCCAGCATCAATCTGCTCAACCATTCAACAACAACTGGTTCAAATATGTTCTTTCAATGTTTCAAGCTTTATTACAAATGTCACAAAAGATGTTAATATTTCACTTCTGTTCTTGGATTTTCGTCACCATAAAATACACTGAACATAATCTTCACAAAAGTTATTTACAAAAGTTTAAGCTATTGCCATTATAAATTAAAATCACTTTTATTTAAGTATTAATTATTTAAAAAAATGAAAAGCCATTGTAATTTGTAATATCAATACATCTAAGTCACGTAAATACAAAACATGCTGCATTACAAATGCTATAGGTGTCACATTTGCGAAAGTTATAACTATTGGCATTGGAAATGACAAAGCTATCAATTTAGCTATTTTAAAAACCAACACATAAATAAAAAAAATTGTCACTTACAAGACCAATAGCTCAAACTTTCCTAATGCGAGACCTATTGCATTGCAAATGCTTGTTTTTATATCTGTCAGTGCTTCCTGTTGAGGTTTAGTTTTCGTGGCAGGCGCCTCATTGCCTACTTGTAACTATTCTCTGACCCTGCTTCAAGGGTCAAGTGCAGGGTCAGAGAATAGTTGCAAGTAGGCACAAGGCACCAGGAAGCACTTACTGGCTTACAGCAGCAGGTGCCCAAGTTGAAGTTAATTTCTTTGTAACCCTTTTGTAAAAGGTTACAAAAAATTAGCTTCAACTTTTGCACCTGCTGCTGTAACCCTGTATGTGGTTGGCTGAAAATTCGTCCCCGCTGATTCGCGGATTTTACCGCGATTTTGCGAGATTCGCGGATCGCAAAATCGCGGAAAATCCGCAAATCCCGCGAGCGGAATGAATTTTCAGCCCATGCTTAATTTAAGGAATCGGTAATTTACCGATTCCTTAAAATACTGAATCAGTAAATTACCGAATTTGCAATTTAGGCCACCTACATCCTAAATGCCTAATACCGGTCGGTAACGGCCGATATTCGGTATTTCGCCCGTTACCGACCGGTATTGGGCCACCTACATCTGGCCCCAGATGTTGAAACTTTGCTGTCCATCGCTCCTTGCAATTGGATCCATACATCTATATGGTATGGGGAACAACTAATGCCCTGAAGAAGTCAGCTTCAAGGACGAAACGCGTTAGCTGTGGCACTTTCAACAAGTGATGCTTATGACCTTGTTTTTATAAACCTTTTGATACTGGAATAAAGGAAACTTTGGAAGAACGCTGCTGTTTGGGAATAGATTGTATATCTGCTTTTCCTGTTTATTGAGAAGTGATGCACCTGAGCTTTTGTTTAAAATTGTTGAGGTCCGTTAGGAATAACATTGTGTCAGTGGGTGTGATACAGTGTGCACACATAGCCTCATAAGTATAGATGAGGTCAGAATAGCCAAGGGAGAGCAACTCAGGTGCTGCCGATTGTAGAGATCCACGGTCGTGCTCATTGTTTTTACATATAAATTTAAGAATTGCATCCATCCCCTTGTTTAATTCAACTCAATTCAAAAATCTTTTTTCGACTACATAGTCAACCATAAAAGTACACCAATGGAAAAATAAATGTATAATTAAAAACAGGCAAATTCTTTTGTGTTTAGCCATTATCTACCTAAATAGAACAATCTAAAAATCTCAGCGGTGGCGTGCTGGTAAAATTCTAAAGCAGACATTGATTGCTATGCCCACATGGTGATTTTCAAGAACAGTCCAACACAATAAGAAATATCATCATTTATATCCTCATTATTCAATTGGAGCAATACATTAAAAGCTTCTCTAAAATCAGTAATGTGTAGCCTCTTAATTACTGGTAATAAAGTACTTTTGATATACAGTAAATAAAAATCACAGAACAATAAAAAATGTAGTGGTGAATGGCCGGACTTCCCATTACATGGACGGAGAGTATATCTATATTTGCTTGAAAACCTCGTGGGAAGATTAGCTGGTGCTGTACCTTCCCTGAGTTGGAACAACAGATTGCGCTCCCAGTGACCCACAGGGCTGGTCAAGTAGCTTTGGGGTGGGACATGCCCTTCCGGGTTTCTGCCCAGATAGGCTATCACTCTGAATTTACCAGACTAACTTTTCAGCCTCTCACATGTTCAAATTTAAACCAGCAGGTCTGCATCTTTTTTTTATTAGTGGTGTGAGGGCCCCCTGTAGTCTCAAACTATTGGTTACAGGGTATCTTATGTATGTAAGATTCAATATGCACCAACCATGGGATTTTTCTGCCTTTGTCACAGGAGAGGCAATCTTTTATGATATGAGGGATTTTATGAGGGCTCCTTTTGTGTTGTTCCTAATTGCAAACCAGAGAAGCAATGGGCTGGCAATATTAAAGTCCTCAACATAGGGGATCCCCAACTCACTGTGACATACAGAGCTGGAGCTAGAAATTGGCACCTCCAGGATCTTCCTACAGAATCTGTGCTCCTCAATTTGGATTTGGTGGCAGTACTCGATTCCTCAGATTCCAGCCCAAAAGGTTGCATTGGGAAGGCATTCTGACTTGGGACAGGGTGAGCTATATAACAAGCCGACGGCTCCGGAGAGGTTGCTTCCAGTATTTGATATGCGTGCTTTCCAGGAGCAATTATTGCTAAAGGTCATGCCACGAAAACCAAAAGTGCTAGTGCAATGTAAGCTTGAGTCACCTACTTTTAGGGATGGCATGTTATGTTTTGGTACAAAGGGGGTGGTGATAGACGGAGCATCTGAATCAATCAAACACTCACACCCAGTCAAAAGATCTGGGTTTAATCCATCACTGTTCTTTAGCCCACTCTGCCACCCCAGTTCAGACATGGCTATATGCAAATCAGTCTGACCCTGTGCCTCATGGGAACAGTCCAGCCCGAACTGCCAAGCCATGTCGTCCCTGGACCGGAAACAAGCTTCCGAGGACCGGTTTCTGGCATTCCAGCCGTCTTCAGCCCGGCTTGCTTGAATCCAGTGGCAAAGTGAGCAAGGGCCACAAGACATAATATAGGATTTGTTGAGATTTGTTCACAGATCTAATCATGCCATAAACTTTTTAAAGCCACCCTCTAAAAGAGAGAGAACCTTCAGGGCGTGAGCCAACAACACGCCATCACCACCATATAAATAATGCTGGTAAAAAGGAACCTTGGATCTTAGGGACATCAGGGGTGGTGATGAGTAAAAAAAAGGGTGAATGTCATTAATATACAAAATAAATAATAGTGGAGCTAAAATGCAGCGTTGACCCACTCATGCCTCTCAGGATATTGACATTTTGTGACACTTCCTCTTTTGTAATAATTCTTATTCTTACTTTCATGCCTCTATTTAGGCATGCCAAAAAGTGCAATAGTGTTTTATCCAGGCCAAGGGAGATTAAAAAAGCAACAGCTTTAATCAGTTAACGCAGTCAAATGCTGCAGTTAAATACATAAATGCCAGATATACAGGACCATTTTTGACTATAATATATTTCCCTATAATTAACTTAAGGTTAAGGCACTGCTCTTTTATGCTCACCTTAGGTGTGAACCCGTACTGATTGCAGTAGAGTTTTGACTTCTCTTTGACCCACTCATTAATGTGATTATATAAGGCCCTGCCTAAAATTTTTAGAGTGGTATCAATTAATGAAATGGGCCCATAACTACTGGGCTGGGAGCAGTACCCCTTTTTGAAAATAGGCACTATTATGGAAGTCGACCATGTCGTGGAAACAGGGGCGATGGTGAGACTAATAGAAATATTCACCAATAATGATGCCCAGGAGTCTGGGTTATGCTTCAAAAGGTCAATAGGAAACCCATTAGGGCCAGGTGCCTTGCCCCCAACACTCTGATGCAGTGCCTCTTTTACCTCTTCCAGAGAGTGTTGTACTTGGCTAAAGTTAAGTTCAGACATGGTGCCGCTCTCTGGGCATTCTATGGCATATATTCTAGTGCAATAGGCCTCCCAATCCTGACCTGAGATGTTGCAGTTGTTTTTGGATAGGTAATAATTGTTTCATCTCTTTAACAGGGACCCAAAAAAGTTTACTGCTCTTAATAGTTGCTGCTGTTACAAGGGAGTCCCATTGTTGGTTTAATAGTTCTGCTTTGCAAGTATTTATGGACCTCCTATACTGCTTATGGGCTTCAGCCACAATCTGGTAATTCTTTGGAAAAGTCTTAATGGTAATGGTAATGGTAATGGTAAGGATCTTATAATGCACAACTAAGCCCGGAGGCATCAAGGCGCCTAAAAATAATATTATAAAAATGAACAGATAACAAGCACTACGGATATGCCTTGGTGAACAGCCACGTTTTTAGGGCTTTCTGAAAGTTGGCTGTCTTTTGGTTTCAAGAGGCAGACTGTTCCACAATTTAGGGGCTGCAGCTAAAAAAAGCCCTCCCACCCCATTTGGTTTTACGAACGCAGGGAACCACCAGTAGATTCTTGGTTGAGGATCGAAGAGCTCTCTCCGGAGTGTAAGATGCAGCAGTTTCCTCACGCCCTCCGCCCCCTTACCAGTGAGCACCCCGTAGGTCAGACAGAGGATCTAAAAGGCAATCCTAGACTCAATAGGGAGCCAGTGTAGGGTTTTCCTGGCCGCATTGGCGGAGGATAGTCTAGAGGATAGTCTAGGACAAGTTGGCCGCTGCATTCTGTACTGTCTGAAGGCGCTGCAGGAGACCTTTGTTCGCTCCAGCATAAAGGACATTACAATAATCAAGCCGTGAGGCGACTAATGCAACGACGACCTGCTTACGAGCCTGCGGAGAGAGGTAGTGCTTGATTTTGCGGAGTACTTTAATGATGCCCCAACAGGTAGCTATTGTTCTATTAAACTGCAGTGTCATTGAAAGGTCCCGGTCCATGATTACTCCCAGGTTCTTAGCGAACTCTGTAGGAATAGGACAGGTTCCCAACGAAGGAGGCCACCATTCAGCCGTCCAGATGTTGACATTGCCACCGAACACCAGAACGTCTGTCTTCTCCTCATTCAGTTTGAGTGAGTTGTTAATCATCCACTCAGCGACCGCCTCCATACAGCTTCTAAAGTGATGTATAGGGGCGTGCACCGAACGAGGGAGGGACACCAAGATCTGTGTGTCATCAGCATAGGAAACTATCTCCATCCCATATGATCTCACCAACCTGGCAAGTGGGGCCACATAGATGTTAAATAGGGTCAGACTTAAAGCCGACCCTTGGGGGACCCCACATTGCACAGGAGTGGGAGGAGATAGAAAGTCTCCCAGCTTAAACCTTTGCTCCCTCTGATTCAAGAAAGAGGCCAGAAGACTCAAGGCCACGCCATCTACCCCTATCTCCCTCAGATGAGATGTAAGAACAGAGGGAGACAGGGTATCGAAGGCGGCTGTCAGATGTAAGAGAATCAGCAGGGAGGTATGGCCCTGATCGACCACAGTGCGGATGTCATCAAGCACAATCGTCAGGGCCGTCTCCGTGCTGTGAGCCCTCCTGAAGCCGTGTTGGGATTGATCTGACTGTCCCGAGTTGTCCAAGAACGCCGCCAGATGCTTATTTAGATGGGACTCCAGCATCTTGGCAGGGGCTGGGAGCAAGGAAATGGGGCAGAAGTTCTTGAGCACCTCTGGGTCTAGAGTGGGCTTCTTAAGGAGGGGCTTAACTACAGCACTCTTCCATTGGTCGGGAAAGATACCCTCCCTCATAGCTCTCTTCATGATGTCTAAGAGCGGAGGCAATAGGTTGTCTCTGCACTCCTTCAGGACTTTAAGGGGACAGGGGTCTAGGGGAGACTCTGACCTCAGATTGGTTAGTAGAAAGTCAATGTCCTGGAGGGAGAGCGGAGGAACACAGATAGGCTCTCAGTGATGGCGAGGACATCAACTTCGAGAGGGGAAAGGACGACATCAGGAGAAACAGGCAGAGTTTTAGCCTTTTGTGAGTCAAGGGCCGAGTGAATGTCTACAATTTTCTTATGAAAGAATGCTGCGATTTGATCACAGAGGACTTGGGAACATACCGTGGGGTCGGGCATCTGCAGTGTACAGAGGGAGTCGACAATCTTAAAAAGATCTAGCGGGGAGGTGAGAGTGGTCGTGAGATGAGCGAAGTACTCTTTTTTCACCCTGATTACCTCCATCTTGTGTTCCTTAAGGAGGGACTTGTGTTTCTCCCTCTCCAGGGGATCCCATCTCAGCCACCAGAGCCTTTCCTGCCTCCTGCACTCCTGCCTCAGGAGTCTTAGAGGCTCCGAAAACCACGGGGCTGAGGGTCTCTGCCTGGCGGAGTCGCGCAAGGTTACAGGGGCCAACAGATCCACTGCGGCCGTGACAGCAGTCGTCAATTCAGCAGTGGCTACGTTAACATCCTTGGATGAGCTAATGGCAGAAGTATGAATCAGAGGGGCAAGAGAGGCATTAGTGACCTTCCTAAAGTCTCTTCTGGGTACCAATATACTGGAACGTATCCACCTAGAATTCACAAGAACCTCCTTACGTTCCAGAGGAACAGCCAAATGGTTTGACCAGCTCAGTGGAATGGGTAGGCCTATCAGGAGTCCAGGATCGTTGGAGAAAACCCCGTCCAAGATATGGCCCACCTGATGGGTGGGGAATTTCACCAGCTGCTGAAGACCATAGGTGGATAAAGAGTCCAGGAGAGTACACGAATCACTGGAAGAGACATTATCCAAATGGAAATTCAGGTCTCCCAGGATCGTAAGTTGGGCGCAGCCAAAATAGGGTTCCAAGATGTGGAGCAGGAACTGAGTGAAATCAGTCCTGGGACCAGGGGGCCTATAAATCAGTACCCCCACAAAAGGGGTGGCCATGGGGAGACCAATTGAGAAGTGAAGGGCTTGGAAGCGGTCAGAAGGACCGGACGGTTCAGAAATGCGACAGGAATATGAGGTCTTATAGAGAATTCCTAATCCCCCTCCTCTACGCCCCACCCTATCCAGCCTAGCCAGCGCATATCCCTCCGGTGTCGCAGTCACCAGATCCAGGCCGAAGTGGTCAGAGGCCCATGTTTCGGTTAAGAACACCCAAGTGGGATTTCTTGCCGAAACAAAATCGTTAAAAGCAATATTGTTTCTCACTAAGGATCTCGCATTGATGAGAAAGACACTTTCCTTTATGGGACTGGTGGTAAAAGGTAGACGAGAGGGGGAGGGAGATCTAGGGAGATCGCCGATCGACAAACGGCCTTGGCTGGGAAAGCAGCCGCTGCACGGATAGCTTCGGAGTACCTCAGGGGAGCATGAAAAATGGCAAGGGTGCCGAGAAGGTTTTAAAGCAAGCATATCATGAGTAGTATATTTGTGGCTAGCGGGCGGCGCTACCGCCGAGCTGTATATCTCCACGAGGATCCCGTCCATTATCCCGTCCTTAGCGCGGACAGGCGCAGACGGGCTGGACTCTGGCGTGACTCCAGCGTTACTGCGGCGCAAACGCTGCGCGCAAACGCTGCGCGTCAGAGAGCCACTTTAAATGCAGGTCTAGCCTGTCCTGTTGACAGCAAGCCTGCTAACTAAAATGGCGCCGCCAGGCGTCCACTTCTACCCCCAAAATGGGCGCTTCACTCGGGACGCGATGTCAGGGACCCGCCAAGGGCGGTGAATAACCAATTATAGTGCAAGTGTAAGGCAATTTAAAAACAGGGGATGCAGTTCAAAGTAAAATTAACCAAAATACCAGAAAGGTAATTTAAAAACACTATAGCGTAAATTCTATGAGAGACCTGAAAGCGCCTGCCATCACACAAGCGTCGGGCAAATTATCTGGTTAAAGGGAGCCCGCCTAGAATGCCCGCCTTAAATGCAGGTCTATCCTGTCCTGTTGACAGCTAGCCTGCATCAAAAATGGCGCCACCAGGCATCCACTTCTACCCCCAAAATGGCCGCTTCGCTCGAGACGCGATGTTAAGGATCCATCACAGCTGACGGTTAGCAATGGAGCACTCCCAGTTAAAGCAACTTGGTGTACGGAGTGGCTTGTGGGTTGGTATCATAAGTTCTTTTTTTATTTTATCAAGGAGATGGGCAAACGTAACAGCAGATGGGTCAGTCGTTTCAGCCTTGGCGAGGCAAGCCTGCGCAAGAGAGAGGTTTTCACTTATCAGTTTCCAAAAATAGGTGCTCAGGTGCTACAGCTCTCCATTTTAATCTTAGTCTGCCCGAAGTGGGATCAAGATGACAGGCCCCAATTTCCCTGTTATATAATGGTTTTGGGGCTAAGGCAAAGAGCTTTTCAATAGTATTGTGAAAGCTATGGATAGAAGAGATCACTTTGCCATGTAACAGAGAATCTATGAGATTAGAATATATAAAAATGTAATCTATTGTAGATGCCTGACCTCAACCCTTAAAAGTAGGAGGCACATTGATGCCACTATAAACAGTATCCATGAGATTTAGTAAATCATTGGCGGCCAATAGAGAGACCAACTCATACCCTCTTGTGTTCAAGCTATTTAATTTTCCAATGAGGAGGAGATGTTGGACAGAGTCTTTGCATTGAAATCACCTCCTATACAAAAGCCTGCGATTCAGCCACTATCGGCTGTCATTTTCTGAAGGGCAGAGGTATGCTTAAATAGAGATATAAATTTGGTGTTGGGCACACTAAAGAAATCATTGTTATGAAAATGAGTTAGGAATAATGTCTGACCTCTTTTTAACCTTACTGCCAACAAATTGGCATCACTTGTATCAAGGGCCTTCATGCTGCCTCTGACCTTAATACTCACCCAGGTTGCCAAACCCCTATCACGCACACCAGGACCTTGAAGGACATGCTGGGTTGTAAAAGCAAACAAAGCCATTTCTATGTATATCATTTTTTTGTCAGGTCACCTGAAAAATCAAAATTTACTGGGTAACAAAGGTAAGCCAGTCAAGGCATGACAGTTGGAATGTAACCAGGCTATGTTCCAGTTCAAAATTTTTAGTGTGTTATCTTTAGGGCTTCTAGTTACACTAAAACCTAATGTATCCTTTAGGACAGAATCTAAGGTTGACTAGCGATCAAGGTGGGTCTCAGTCAGTCCAATACGTCTAAGCTCTCTAGAAAGGCAAACCTGTTCCCCAATGTCAGGATTCGTGGAAAAAAGAATTCTACAATGTGTACCACAGTTCAATGACTGACGCAATTAAAGACTTAGAGAAGAAGAACTATAACGCAGTTCAGCCGAAGTGTACAAGTGTGACTTGTAAGCAATAGGTACAGTATCCCCTTCATTAAAAGTCAGGTACGTGAAACCCACCGTCCCAGGGATAATTCTTATCACCAGGTTGGTCTGGTTATCACAAGTCTGTAAGTAGTCAGAAGCTAGCATATCAGCCTGCAAGGACTGCAGAATGGCTGAATGCTCAGGCAGCCAGCATGATTTGGAAAAAGATGGTTGTACCAAGGCATATAAAGGCTTGATACGCTGGGCATATTCCGGAATGTATGTCCTCCCGAAATTTAAAAAACCCAGCAAAGACTGTAATTTTTTCTGCGTTGTCGGAGAGCGCAACTGCGCGCACTTCTCCAGGAACTGAGGAGTCAATCCCTTTCCTTCATGGTTAAGTCCATAACCTAGAAACAACACTGTGTACTCCGCAATGTGCGATTTTGCAAAGTTAAACTTGTAACCCATGTCTGCAAAGTTACAAATTATGCTGTTTACTCGACACAGATGCACCCAAAGCTCGTCGTCTGTGAGATAAATATCATCCACATATGAACATGCAACTGGATCGAAACTCTCTAAAAGAGAGACTATGCGGGCGGAAAACACTCCAGGACTATTTTTATATCCCATTGGGAGTCGATTAAACTTTTTTTGTACGCCGCCGCACGTAAAACTGGTCCATTGGGAACTTAGACCATCTAATCTATGTGCATAAAAACCATTGGAAATGTCAAGCGTGGTTTTGAACCGTTTACGCTCAAGACTATTCACTAGGGCAGAGCCGTGAGTATTCTGTACTGCACAGTTACGGCAATGCGAGTTCAAATGCCGGTAATCCAAAACCAGACGATATGATCCGTCCGGCTTGTTAACAGTAAAAAGGGGATTATTCATCGGTGACACACACGTTTCAATTACACCTTGATATTCCAATTGTTCAAGGATAGCCGCGACCGAAGCTTTAGCTTCACGCCGTATGGGATACTGGGGTTGTGGCTGCGGCTGTGACCGTAACGGAATCACATGGCTAGGGGACAATTTATCCCAGCCACACTGATTCCGGTACACAGCCGGCGCAAGCGCCAGAGCCCACTCTTCTGCAAAATGCAGCGCTTCCACTCTCGGCACAGTGTGCGCGAAACTGGGGAGGATTACCTCCTCCCCTCGCGGAGCTGCGAGAACAAAAGGTGGGGGCCAGTCAGCCTCCGAAAGCAAAATGTCATACGTATCCGAAAGATTCTCCCAAAATACCCCTTTTACAGTTCGCTGCATGTCACCTTCAATCAACAGGACAATTTCAAAAAGCCTTTCAGGGGGAGCAACATGTGTATCAGCTGTTTCAATCACAATTAAAGTCTCAGTCGCTGTCACCTTCAACAGTGGACGGAGGGCCTCTCTCACTATGGTAATCTCCGCCGCGCTGTCCAGCAAGGTCAGAGCCCACGTCAGATTCCGAAGCCGCGTTATCACTATCTGGGGCATATCGATGCGCCGTTAAGGCAGCGACTTTCTTCTTGGCAAACTGCGGTCTCTTTGGCGTAGAGTCGTCCCGCTGATCCCCTTCACTTCGTGTGCGGGGCTGGCCACGTCCTTGCTGGCCACCCCTGCCCCTGCCGCCCCCTCCACCACCGGTTGACGGAGCCGATGAGTCCTGAAAGGAACGAGGAGAGCGTTGGTCAGATGCCTGATATCTCTCAGGCGATTTAATCGTAGCGCGATCGCGCAATTCATAAACTCGCTCTGACTGCGCAGGTTGTGAAGGCGCCGGACTCGAAACCTGTGTCTGTTGTTGTTGTTGCTTACCCTGATTCTGCTTTTTAGGCCAATTTTGTTTTTTGGACCTGGGCTGTCCACCTGTTTCCGAAGACTGTCCCTGGGGCTGCTTCTTTTCTTTTTCAAGAAAAACCTTTGCACCCTTAGAATTGCGGCCAACCGTTTTATAAGCCGCCACAATAATTTTTGCCAGCTGACGGGGTTTCTCGGCATCGGGAATTAACGCCAGACCATTGGCCACATGAAAGTTCACAGCATCCCCTTTTACATTGGCAAGGATAATACCGCAAACTGTCTCAAATGAACCGTTCAGGCGCATACCCAATTCAACCGCCGACTCAGGTCCGTGATCATCTTGAACACGCTTGAGGATCGCAGACAGGTTCGACACTGTCGGTGTGCCAAAGCACCTCGAGTAAACCGCTGCAAAAGTCTTACCCCATGTTTCACAGTCAGCAAGTTCAGGGGCTAAATCCTTCGGTAAACTAAGCGTAAGAATCCGGTGTTTTTCATCCGGAGTCGTATTAGGAAACACAGCCTCCAGCTGGTCGAATTTCTCGGCAAGCCAGTAAGGAAAATCATCCTTATTATCTGGCTTTCTGCCCATTACGGAATTCACCAAGACAGGACTGATTTTCAAACCAGCCTGTTCCGCTCGAAGCTGCGCACCTGCGGGGGCTGCGCCATGTATATTACGACCAATGTAATGAACAAGCGCTCTAATCACGTCAACCGCGACATCATGCAGACGCCGCAAATCACCCACATTACAAGTGGCGCGATTAGGATGAGGAGTAAATCCGCCCAAGGTGGGCCAGGCTGTGCCCGGAATGGACAACGGACCTAACCTCGGAGCCGTTAAAGAGTGGGGTAGGACGCCACCAAACCAAACTCCGTGCTGCCAAGCATCGATAGGTACTTCCAGTGCCCTGTACGGAGCATAAGCCGCCGGTACAGCCGAGGCAGTGTATGAATGGTAGACGCCCGAATTAGCGTTTACCTCCGGAAACGTCACCCAGGAATAAAACAATTCGTACGGGTACGCGTGTTCCGCACTCACCACTAGAACCACAGCCAAACCTTCCGCCGGGACATTATATGCCCGCAAGTGGTCGCGAACCGCGACGCGGCTATGCTGCGCTATGTCCACGGCCATGGTAGCACCGGAAGTGAAAAAAAAAAAAAACAAAGAACACTTTGTAGCACAACTGGGTAGTAATTCAAAGAAACCGTTTAAAGTAGAATTCAAGCTTGAAAAGACCTATTTCAAAAATAGGTAGGTTTTTCCGACACCACCGTTTACCGGAAACGGGAATGAAGGTGTTAGGGTTTGAATGATATACTACTCGAGTGTCATGAAATACGGCCAACCAATCCGTTGGGCGCCATGTAGCAGGGTTTCCGTTCTCCCACAGAACTGTGCATAGAGATCTAGAACCTCAGTGAGTTAGGATGATCCAAAACTCATCTCAGTGTCAGAAATCTCCTTACCTAGCTAGCTACAGTGTCTCATGGATCATTATGGAATGAACCATGTCTTAGACAAACCAGAACATGATCTTTAGAATACCTCAGGAATCGTGGAACACATGAACACTCTTTCGTTATATAATCATTTCAAACCAAAACTGGGAGTCAAAGAACACAAGTGCAAGTTTGAAATATTTATTATTCAATGCAAAGTTCTCAAACGCAGTATCTTGTATAATACCAAAATGCAGATTATAATAATCAGAGTCAGCAGCATAGTCACTAATCCATAGTAAGCAAAAGGTGCTAGCATGTTATAATGCAAAAACTATAGAAATCGATAGCACCTATATTTCGCGCACCCTATCTAGCATATTATTTTATATATATGAAGGTCTCATTCGGGCTTTAGCAGGGCGGCCCCATACCTCTCAATGTCAGTAGGAGCAGTTCACATCAACAGCTACCAGCTCTCTTCATGCGCAGCACCAAGTGTGTACGTTCATTCCATGTAACTCTATCTTAAACCCGCGTAGAGCCCAAAATGTTGGCATCAACATTATTTGTGTTATGTCTAATGTGGTGCGAGGATCAGGCCTCTCAGCAACCTTGTGTTAGGTTAATCTTAGAGTGTGCAGCTCTCAGTGTGCAGACAGTTGTACCAAGTGTACCAGGCAAAGCTGATAGCATAGAAATAACATATTATTCTCAAATAAACCACCTCACCGCTTCTAGGGTGAAAGCTACAACAACAAGTATGTGTTGTGTGCAAAACTGAAGCCGAAGGCAAACCGGCTGTTTAAACATGTAATACACTCATGCTAACTTAACGCAATATATGTAATGAAGTATCCATATGACAGTGGGGAATTTCACCAGCTGCTGAAGACCATAGGTGGATAAAGAGTCCAGGAGAGTACACGAATCACTGGAAGAGACATTATCCAAATGGAAATTCAGGTCTCCCAGGATCGTAAGTTGGGCGCAGCCAAAATAGGGTTCCAAGATGTGGAGCAGGAACTGAGTGAAATCAGTCCTGGGACCAGGGGGCCTATAAATCAGTACCCCCACAAAAGGGGTGGCCATGGGGAGACCAATTGAGAAGTGAAGGGCTTGGAAGCGGTCAGAAGGACCGGACGGTTCAGAAATGCGACAGGAATATGAGGTCTTATAGAGAATTCCTAATCCCCCTCCTCTACGCCCCACCCTATCCAGCCTAGCCAGCGCATATCCCTCCGGTGTCGCAGTCACCAGATCCGGGCCGAAGTGGTCAGAGGCCCATGTTTCGGTTAAGAACACCCAAGTGGGATTTCTTGCCGAAACAAAATCGTTAAAAGCAATATTGTTTCTCACTAAGGATCTCGCATTGATGAGAAAGACACTTTCCTTTATGGGACTGGTGGTAAAAGGTAGACGAGAGGGGGAGGGAGATCTAGGGAGATCGCCGATCGACAAACGGCCTTGGCTGGGAAAGCAGCCGCTGCACGGATAGCTTCGGAGTACCTCAGGGGAGCATGAAAAATGGCAAGGGTGCCGAGAAGGTTTTAAAGCAAGCATATCATGAGTAGTATATTTGTGGCTAGCGGGCGGCGCTACCGCCGAGCTGTATATCTCCACGAGGATCCCGTCCATTATCCCGTCCTTAGCGCGGACAGGCGCAGACGGGCTGGACTCTGGCGTGACTCCGGCGTTACTGCGGCGCAAACGCTGCGCGCAAACGCTGCGCGTCAGAGAGCCACTTTAAATGCAGGTCTAGCCTGTCCTGTTGACAGCAAGCCTGCTAACTAAAATGGCGCCGCCAGGCGTCCACTTCTACCCCCAAAATGGGCGCTTCGCTCGGGACGCGATGTCAGGGACCCGCCAAGGGCGGTGAATAACCAATTATAGTGCAAGTGTAAGGCAATTTAAAAACAGGGGATGCAGTTCAAAGTAAAATTAACCAAAATACCAGAAAGGTAATTTAAAAACACTATAGCGTAAATTCTATGAGAGACCTGAAAGCGCCTGCCATCACACAAGCGTCGGGCAAATTATCTGGTTAAAGGGAGCCCGCCTAGAATGCCCGCCTTAAATGCAGGTCTATCCTGTCCTGTTGACAGCTAGCCTGCATCAAAAATGGCGCCACCAGGCATCCACTTCTACCCCCAAAATGGCCGCTTCGCTCGAGACGCGATGTTAAGGATCCATCACAGCTGACGGTTAGCAATGGAGCACTCCCAGTTAAAGCAACTTGGTGTACGGAGTGGCTTGTGGGTTGGTATCATAAGTTCTTTTTTTATTTTATCAAGGAGATGGGCAAACGTAACAGCAGATGGGTCAGTCGTTTCAGCCTTGGCGAGGCAAGCCTGCGCAAGAGAGAGGTTTTCACTTATCAGTTTCCAAAAATAGGTGCTCAGGTGCTACAGCTCTCCATTTTAATCTTAGTCTGCCCGAAGTGGGATCAAGATGACAGGCCCCAATTTCCCTGTTATATAATGGTTTTGGGGCTAAGGCAAAGAGCTTTTCAATAGTATTGTGAAAGCTATGGATAGAAGAGATCACTTTGCCATGTAACAGAGAATCTATGAGATTAGAATATATAAAAATGTAATCTATTGTAGATGCCTGACCTCAACCCTGAAAAGTAGGAGGCACATTGATGCCACTATAAACAGTATCCATGAGATTTAGTAAATCATTGGCGGCCAATAGAGAGACCAACTCATACCCTCTTGTGTTCAAGCTATTTAATTTTCCAATGAGGCGGAGATGTTGGACAGAGTCTTTGCATTGAAATCACCTCCTATACAAAAGCCTGCGATTCAGCCACTATCGGCTGTCATTTTCTGAAGGGCAGAGGTATGCTTAAATAGAGATATAAATTTGGTGTTGGGCACACTAAAGAAATCATTGTTATGAAAATGAGTTAGGAATAATGTCTGACCTCTTTTTAACCTTACTGCCAACAAATTGGCATCACTTGTATCAAGGGCCTTCATGCTGCCTCTGACCTTAATACTCACCCAGGTTGCCAAACCCCTATCACGCACACCAGGACCTTGAAGGACATGCTGGGTTGTAAAAGCAAACAAAGCCATTTCTATGTATATCATTTTTTTGTCAGGTCACCTGAAAAATCAAAATTTACTGGGTAACAAAGGTAAGCCAGTCAAGGCATGACAGTTGGAATGTAACCAGGCTATGTTCCAGTTCAAAATTTTTAGTGTGTTATCTTTAGGGCTTCTAGTTACACTAAAACCTAATGTATCCTTTAGGACAGAATCTAAGGTTGACTAGTGAAAACTGAGCCAGTTCTATCGATCAAGGTGGGTCTCAGTCAGTCCAATACGTCTAAGCTCTCTAGAAAGGCAAACCTGTTCCCCAATGTCAGGATTCGTGGAAAAAAGAATTCTACAATGTGTACCACAGTTCAATGACTGACGCAATTAAAGACTTAGAGAAGAAGAACTATAACTTGGAGGGAGGCATGGAGATTAAGAAATTCCAAGTTGGCTGACATTCCCAACAAGATAGCTTAGAGTTTTTTTTCTCTGCCCCAAGATTCGACTTAGAGCGCTCAGCTTGGAACGCCCGTGCACTTCAATTGAGATCCTATTTGAAGACGCATCTCATATCATCCTCTCTGATGCAGTTTAGTTTAGGGTAGTACTTTTGAGTGTTAGTCAGCTTTATTCCCGTTTGCATGTCTTCCATTGTGTCGTCTACTCCATAGTCTCGGACAGTCTTTGTTTTGAGTCTGCACATTTTTCCCCGTGAACTTTTCCTCCTCAGCGAAGAGTAAGCCTTCCTTTCTGTGCATGAGCAGTCAAAATTTTCATCGGACAAGAGTACCATTTATCAAGCCTCAATGGAATACTTCCCTAGACAAGAGAGCAGTATTCCGGCATCGCAAGGATAATAATTCTTTAGGGAGGCTAAGTATTTTTTCTATTCTAAGACTTTAATATGTAAATATAACATGAAGAGTGAATGTCAAAAGGAACTAAGTTACTTTCCTTCTGAACTGTACAATTTAGATAAAATAGTGAAAGGAGATAACAAGTGTTACCTGGAGAAATAGAGTCCTCCTGAGTTCTTTTCCTGTGAAGAAAGTAACAAAAGAAAAAAAGTTAAGAAGTATTAACTCTGTAAGGATACATAAGCATAGATTGTTAGAAGAGAAGCTAATGCCTAAAGTTAATTAGGTACGTTTAAAATATTAGAAGTCATATATATATATATATAATTGTATATATATATTAGAAAATTATTAATGTGTTCTTAGTTTTCTAGAACGCCATAATCCAAGGCAGAACAGTACGCTGAGGAGAAAACTGAGGGTGCAGAAAACTGATGACCAGAGGCAGTATTTTCTTGTAGTTTTTTATTTTATCCAACTCCCCTTCCCCTTTCGGAGATATTTCCACAGGCTATTTTAAACAGAGCGTTGGATGTGTTTCCCAGAAGGGGCATTGGGAATAGTCATCTTCTGTTTCTGTGCAAGGATAAGGTATCATCGCTCTGACAAAGTTGAAGTGCCCATGTGTTGAAACTTTCTCCTGAACAGAATGGCAGAGGGAATACATTTGTAAAATCTGGAGTTCAACTCCAAGAGTAGCTCGTCACGTAGTTCATTCTTTGTCCCCAGCAATTTATTTATTTATTTATTTATATGCTTTCTAGAGCCCCCAAATCACCCAGGTGGGAGAATGCTTTACTGCCCATGCAGGCTAGCTTTTTAGACAGATAGCTGAATCTCATGTTGTTTAATGATTTGTAAACCATGCAGCACATTTTGAATTTTAGTCTTTTTTTCAGTGGGAGCCTGTGAAGTTTTTGAAGTAGCGGGGTAGATGTGGTTCTGGCAGGGGCATTGGTCACCAGTCGGGCGTAGTATTTTGAACTACTTGCAATTTACTAAGAGAGGATTCCTTTGTAGAGATCAGTAGGGAATTGCAATAGTCCAGACAGCTGAGGATTAGGGCCTGAATTAGAGTTTTACGTACAGATGTTGGTAGGAGGGGGAAGACCCTATGGAGGAGGCCAAGTGTGCAATAGCATATCCCGGCAGTGCTGTTAACATGTTCCTGTATTGTAAGTTTCTAGTCTAGTTTCACTCCTACATTTTTCACCACCTGTTTGGGGGAGAGGCTGATCCTAGTTCTTCAGGCCACCAGCTAGGGGACCATCTCACAGTTGCTTCTCAGATACAGCCTCATTTCAGATGTTTCAGTATTGCGCAGAAGGAGGTTTTCTCTCATCAAATGTGCAATGTCTTTCATACCCTCCGAGAAGGTAGATTGGATGTTGGTATCGGTTTTATCGATGGAGAGAAGAAGTTGCGTGTCATCGGCGTAGGAGATAGGGATGAAACCAAGTTGCCTCAGTAGGCCAGCCAGGGGGGTAACATAGATGTTGAATAATGCAGGACTCAAGCACGAGCCCTGCGGTACCCCCTGGTGACTTTGGTGGTCTGTGAGCTAAAAGGGCCCAGATTTATGGTTTGTGTTCTGTGTGTGAGGAAATTGGACAACCATATCAAGGCCTTCTTTTGGATGCCTATACCCTCAAGCCCCTTGAGTAAGATCTGGTGGGAGATGGTATCAAATGCTGTGGACAGGTCTAGCAGCACCAAGAATACCGCCTGACCCTCATCTGCTAGCATTCGGATGTTGTCAGTTACTTCCACCAGGGCTTACTCAGTGCTGTACTTAGGTTGACATCCTGAGTGTGAGTGGTCTAGGCGATTTGAAGATTCAACCAACTCCGACAAATGCTTGTTTAGGTATTTCTTTAGGAGTGTGCTGTGTAGAGGAAGCAGAGAGATGGGACAATAGTTAGAGTCATCTTCGAGAGCGGCTTTAATTCTCTTAGCTCTACCAGAATGATTTAGCGGTGCCACAGTAAGACTCTGATATTCTTGACACAATGTTCTTTACATTTTATGTGTCGTCCTTCGATTTTTCCAGATGCACAGTCCAGAGTGGCCTTCATTTTGTCATACCTCAGTGGCGATGCGGCAAGCTGGTCAATGCCTTAGGTAACCCAAGTGACGCTCTGCTCTATAATTTGAAGACTTTAGAAGAGAATTCCATCGGATTTTTGATCAGCAAAAGATCTCCAAAGCCACAGATAACAAAACTTTTAGAACTAAAGCAGAGTAATAAGGATCTAGTGGCGTATCTGGCCCAGTTTAATAAGATGGTGGTGGAAACAGACTGGCCAGAAAGCAAAAGAGGTGTGATCTTTTGTCGTGGCTTGAGAGTAGGCATGGGCGGATTTTGTGGATTCGCAATCCGCGAATTTGCGGATTTGCGAATTTGCAGATTGCGAAAATCCGCAAAATCCGCGAATTCTCGCGGATTTTGCGGATTTTTTTTTGTGTGTTCGCACGGGTTTCTGCAAGTTCGCGAGGGTTTTGTACAATTTCGCAAATTGCGAACTTACTTGTCGGGTCGCCAGGTTTGCGAACTTGTTGTTTCTATGTGCCCAGCCTGTTTGCTAGCCTTTCTTAATCACTGCCACCCTCTGTCACCACTGGCACTCTCTTTGTTCACCCATGCCACCCTCTGGCTCACCCATGTCACCCTCTGTGTCATCACAGCACCCTCTGGTTCACCAGTGTACATTATTGGGGGAAAGCAAAGCACTGCCATCCTCTGTCAACACTGGCACTCTGGTTCACCCTTGCCACCTTCTGGCTGGCACACCCATGTCACCCTCGGTGTCATCACAGCACCCTCTGGTTGACCAGTGAGTGTACATTATTGTGGCAAAGCAAAGCACACCTGCTAAGTGCTTTAAGTTTTGCAAAATTAAATTACAACAACACCTGCCCTGCCCCAACTGACATTAATGAAGGCTGGCACCTGCTTGTCTGCTCCCTTTACTTTGTGTTGCAATGTCAATTTTTTTTAACAGGATCTTTGTTGGCAATGGCATACTTGTAACTATTCTGTGACTGTCAGAGCAGGGTCACACAATAGTTGCAAGTAGGCAACCGAATTCTGGAGGGCCCCCTCAGGAAGCACTACAGGGAATCGTTACAAATCATGAGGTTGACCTTTTGCACCTGCTCATTGCTTTTGCTTTTGCAAAAATCGTTTTTCGGTAATTTCGTGCTGATCCCGAGGCGCGGCGTCGTGCGAAACCGTCCGCGGAAGCCGCCAATTCGTGCGAATGAGCTTTATATTTTTTTGCGGCGTGTTATTTCGCGATGTTTTTTGCAGTATTCGCATGCCGCTTGCAGCGCAACACGCAAATTTACCCCAACGTCGAGTACGGGCGCAGCCATTTTGTTTGCGTGACGTATTTCCGTTTCCGACCGCTATGTATAATCTCGCGAAGTAAGCGCATTGCGAGTACAAGTTCGCACAAGATCGCAAGGAAAATCGCGTGCGAACTTACTTTCGCCCTCATGATTTTCATTCATTTCCTGTGTCTGGGCATGGTGTTTATCCTCTTGCTATCTTTGCCATCCTTTGCTTGTTTTCAGTTTTTTTTCGAACGATTTTGCTTCTTATCTATCCCTCTCTTTTCCTAGCTGTATATTTTTGTCGTTTCTGCTATTTTTGTTTACTTTTAAACTACTTTTTTAAACTCTTTTCTTTTCTTCTTCCCTATCCTATTCCTTCTTAATTTTCTACTTCCTACCTTCATTGCCCAGACCATGGTGAAGCCAGGCGCCGTGAAGCTGCCCAGGCACATGAGGGCCGCAGCGGCGACGGGGAGGAGGAGTACTGGACCCAGTGCCAGGACAGCATGCGGGCGATTGAGGGGGGAGCAGGTGACGCTACGGGAGATCTTCAGCCCAGAGGAAGTGGGCGCGCTGGTCTACTTCGTCCAGCGCCGCCTGCCCAGGACCATCGCGGGAGGTGGCAGGATCGCGGCCGGCTACAACATCCGGGAGCGCCGGAAGCGGTGGCAGAAGGTGTGCTGGGCCATGTCCCAACTCTCCGGGGTCCAGCGCACCTCCAGCCAGGCCACCAACCGCTGGACGGACCTCCTGGACCGGGAGCGCGACCTGCTGGACCAGCTCGGCTTGGAGATCCCCGGGCTTGGTGAGTAGTAGTAGCTATTTCATCACTCACTACTATGTTTTCTCCTGCTCTGTGTTGTTGTATTGCAAATATTTGTTTTTACATGGAGCAAGCCAATAATGCTGCTGACGATTACATTGTAGTTAAATTATATTTCAAAATCTTCTGTGCATTTCAGGTGCACTGCTCTCCTTCTCAGTGGCGTTGCTACTATGCTTGTTTGTTTTCTATTTTGTGGTCTCATTGGCCTGAGTAACTATTATGTATGAGTGTACTTTACAGAACTGCGTAATGCTAGGCACTAGGGGGCAGATTACATTTACAAGCCCCTTGTGCCACGTTTACATTGCCTTGCGTGACGCAACAGCGGCGTAAACGTGGCGCATCCCTGCGAGTCATTTACAGCGTGACACATCTAGGGAGATGTGTCACGTTATAAAGCCATGGGCCTGCGCCACAATGGGTGTGTTCCTAGTACGCAGGGCGGGCGGTCCGGCGGCTGTGCACCTCGCAAAAGTGCCTGCGTGAAATCTACAAGATTTAACGCAGGCACTTCTGCGACGTTGCTACGTCAATTCAATTCCTTATGCCTGCTTGAAGCAGGCGTAAGGACTGACACAGCATGTTAAGTATTGGGTGGCCCTGAGCATTACTGGAGTTGCATTGCGTTGGCGACGTGACTCCAGCGATGCGCCGCTCTTACGTGAAGAGATGCGTCACGCAAGTGCCTACCCTTGCGCCAGGGCACGCCGCATTGTAAATGAGGCGCATCTGCCGTGTCGCAAGGGTAGTTTTACGTGATGTATTTGATCTGGCGCATTTCTGGAGATGCGCCAGAACGCGTAAGTAAGTATGCCCCTAAGGGGCAGAATTGCAATTACCGTTGCATTCCTGCAAAGTAGCAGGGTTGCGCCAGTAATTGTGCGGCCCGCTACCACCACCAAACATGGTGCGCCGTATTTGCAATGCGGCGCACCATGGGCCCAAAACATCACCGAAGCTTTACTGCTGGAGTTGCGTCGCAACGATGGCGCAGCTCCAGCAATGCTCTGGGGTACCCTATCTCCCCAATGCTGGGTCAAGCCGTACATCTGCTTCAAGCAGGTGCAGGGTTTGTGTGACGCATCTTTGTCCTAAAGGTGACTGATTGAAATTTTGTAGATTTCCCTCAGCCACTTTTAGGATGTGTTCCAGCGCAGGAATGCCCTTCCTTGCGCCGGAACGCCCCCTGATGGCGCAGGGCTTTATAACAGGATGCATCTCCCAAATGCGTCACGTTGTTATAATATTATACGCCGCACCATGGCGCCTCTTTTGTTCAGCTGCTGCCTTACAAAAGTCACACAAGAACGGAGCAAAAGAGCCGCAAGGGGCTTAAATCTGCCCCTTCCTTTGTACCCCTGACAATAAGAAAAATAGTGGCGGTGGATTGATAGTTTGACTATTTAAATGACTGGTTATGTAGCAGGCAACTGTTAGTGTTGTCACTGATCTGACTGAAATCACAATGGAGTTTGTCTGTCACTTTGCGTCTTGCCTGCGGACTGCTGCCTGCCAGTCCTAGGTGAACCTTTCAGTACTTTGTTTAGTGAGTTACGTGACTTTCGAAGTCGCAGGTCCACAAATCAATGAAAACTAACCCTAATCAATATAATTTCGCGGAAATATTTTGTTATTGTTGTTTTGAAATGTTTGATTTGGTTGACATTGACAAGCAACAATCATCCATGTTTTCTGTTCTTTCTTTCATGTTGTACGTCAGCTCCCCTCAGGGGCGAGGGGACACAGGAGCAGCAGGCGGCGGCGGATGCTGTTGAACAGGGCCAGGATCGGGCAGGTGAGGGCTCCTTTGCTGGCCCCAGTAAGTTTTCATTTTAGACTAGTACCTATTTTTCCTAGCGTTCCTCATTTGATTTTTTCAAAATCGTCTTTGATCTTCTTGTAGACTGTATCTAAATTCTTATCCTGCCTCTACTATGACTCCCTGTGGTATTACTAGATTATTCTTATTAGTCTGTCTGTGTAGCTAACTAAGATTGCACGGTTGGCGAAACTCCCATTCTAGTCAGCAATAGCTCTATCAACTTAGTGCAGTCCTCTGGGATTGTCCATAATGTCTTTTGAAGTGTTCTATCTGCTTTGAAAATTCCCAACTATAAAATGTGAATGACCACCAAGAAAGAATAAGATACTTCCTTTTGGTTTGGATAGGAGGACAATCCATACCACTACTGTTGCGGGGACAATTCTTCTGCAGAAACAGAACTATGGACAATAAATAGTGCATTGCTTATCAATTATAATAGGCGCTGTTAGAGTTTCCACATACCTCTGTGATAACAGACTTTGAAACCCCAATGTCCTTACTGACTGACTACATAGTGTGGCACAGTCATTTACCTCCCGAATTCATCGATGATTGATCCCCAATGATGATTATCCAACGTAGCTCAAGAGTACGGAGTCAGAGTCAAGAAGTGTCAGAGGCACGGACTCATGCTTGCAAAAATTGCAAAATCTTTCGCTCAGTCACTCTAGTCTGGCCCAAAACACACAGAGTCTATTTAAGTTTAAAAGCTTTATTAAAAGTAAACACATTTATTAAAATGAAGTCATAATAAAACTAAACGTTTAACTGATAATGGAAAAGTGGTTAGTGCTGACGATTAATTGAAGACATTTCTTGTGGTCGAGCCGAGCTCTCACCTGGTTTTAACTTGATCTTGTTGTTAGAAGTCCATCTTCTGTCTATGTGGAGAAAAATGATGCGTGTTAAAAAGCCAGCCTTCATCAGTTGTGCCAAAAAGTGCAGCAAGACAACACCCTTCCCTGGAAAAAGGGAATTTTTTTTTTACTTTAGAGTAGACAGTCACAAATTACATTGTTTTCACATGTCTTCATTCCTAGACCAAATACTAGTGAGTGGTTTATTCTAACATTCTTAAATGTACTTTGTAGGTGGAACATCTGGTGGCGAGGCCAGCGCGGAGGTGGTGGTGCTCGACACGGAGGCGGAGGGCACTTCTTCAGGGGAGGAGGCGGCGGCTGTAGTGCCGGCTGTGAGAGTTGCAACGGTGGTGGTGGCGGGCAGAGGTAAGCTCTTATATACTCCTTACTTATTGAGATTGAAGACATGGCTGGGAAGGAAAGAATATGAGATGCATGGCTGGGTGAATGATGAAGCAATGATGGGTGGAAGGGCAACAGCCTGGGTGGGTGACACAGAAACTGTATGTGTCCATATACCTGGATCATGCTACTATCTGACTCTTAGATAGCATATGTGTATCTAGAGCAGGGGTACTCATAGTACGGCCCACGGGCCGGTGGCGGCCCGGCAAGCCTTCCTTGGCGGTGCGCAGACCTCGCAGACAATCACTGCTCCCCCGGCCCCCACAGAGCAGAGGCTTTGTTGTATTTCACCTGTTGGCGCCCCTGCATCTCCACTCTGACAATCACTGCTCCCCCGGCCCCCACAGAGCAGAGTGGAGATACAGGGCCACAAAGAGGTGAAATAGAACAAAGCCTCTGCTCTGTGGGGCTGGGCGAGCAGTGATTGTCAGGGTGGAGATGCAGGGGCGCTACATCAAACAAAGCCTCAATAATATGTTAATGGTCTTTTAAAGACCTGTTAAGTACTTTGGTGTGGCTGTCTGTGTGTGCGCGTTGAGAGAGCTGTCTCAGCCCGGGCTGAAGGCTGACACAGACAGACACACACACAGTGAGATGACAGAGGGGGAGGGAGAGGGAGGGCAGGAGGGAGAGAGAGATGGAGAGGGATGGCAGGAGGGAGAGCAGGAGGGAGAGAGATGTATGTAAATGCTGGGTCTGGTGGCTCAGTGGATGAAGGCATCTGCTGCAGGGACCTGTGTGCAACCTCATGGTCACAAGTTTTCGTTTTGCTTTAGCCCCACCCCCTCTGACTCCGCCCCCACCAGTGCGGCCCTCGGCCACAAACTACACTGTAAATTTAGCCCCGAGAGAAAGTTTGTGAGTACCCATGATCTAGAGAGAGTAGACGGTCAGTGGATGAACTAAGTGTAACTTTGAAGAGCATGTAACACTGCACCCGCACGTCCGTTCCACTGTAGGAAAGGCAAGGAAAAGAAGTTGTAATTTTGTCCAAATACTACCATCAATAGTAGCAGTAGTTTGTATTGCAAGCACAGCATAGATCCGGTTATTACGGTGGCCACTCCCTACCTCTCTTAATAAGTTTAGTAGTACTCAGTCATTCATGTGTGGATGTCTCACTGGTCACTCAATGAAAAGCAAAGCACCTAAAGTCATCCCATATGTAAGCAAAAACATCCCATGTGAAGTGATAGATTATCAGATTATTTATCTTCTTCATTTTCCATTTCTAGTACTCATTTGCACTGTAGGGTGAAAGTTAAATTAATTAAGCAGTAGCCCTTGTAACAGAGTATTCTCAGTGCCACCCGTAATAGAAAAGTAAGAGCTTCACCACCTGCATGTACTGGACTGGTACAGTAACGCAAGTCTAGGTCACTCATCATGGAGTGCGTCTCTTTTTCTCGGGTGCAAGTTCACTGCGCTGGCATTATGCCGGCTTGCAGAAGATAACGTACCAATTTTCCTAAACAAGAGACAAGAAGAAGAATAAGACTGGTGTACTTTCATAGTCGACTCCAATGGAAGTCCATAGTGCTCATAGAATTTGTTCCTTAAACTCCTACTAATGTTAGAGCAAGGATGAAGAAGTGGGAGGTTAGATAGATACTGGCCTCAATAGTTATGTAATGCGCTTGCAAGTTGCTAGTTGTACTGTAACACAAATATCTGCTGAATGATTGAGTTAATCTTAAAGAGCATTGGTTACAGACTATGTCTTTCTTTCTTCATATAGATGCTCCTTCCAAACCAACAAGGAGGAAGGAGCTGGCTAGAGCGGCCCGGCAACGGAGGATCGATGCCACTGTTGCTGAATATCGGCGGCTGGTGGCCCTGGAGGACGACGAAAGTGCGCAGTCGACCACGACAACAACGTCGGCTGCATCGGCCTCCGTGCCCCCACGGGCTGCCACCCAGCACAGTGCTCCAGCCAGACCGAGCCCTGCTGCCAAAGCCAAACGCCGTCGCCGAGCAGCAATGACAACAGCTGCCTCTCACAGCCACAGCCATTCAGCGCCAGGACACCTCCGGGTAACAGTGCGCTTTAAAAATGTGAAAAATAAATAAATAAATAAATAAATTGCAACTACAAGGCACGCCTGCGCCGCAGTACCCTGAGGGTGTCCCGCCTTCAGCAGGAGCTCCACCACTTTACCAGCATGTTGGAGGGTCTCCGCTTAGAGCACGCCTTGCTCCGCTTGGATTTTGATGCCCTGGCCCAAAAAGTCAACAGCATCCACCCATAGTGTCCCTTGCCCCTTTTTTAGAGACTTTTGGGGGGTGGGAATCGGGAGTTGGGTTTGGGACTTTTAAAGGACAACCGTTGGGGTTAGGGAGGGTCTTGCTGGAGATTATTTTGTTAGGGATATAAATATACTTTTTCAAACTTTATCTGAGCATACATGTTTTTTAATCCTTTTGAGTCTGGTGGGTGGGGGTTTAACAGTAAGTTTGTTTTCCTGAATAGTCCTAGGACTTTAGTAGTACTACCGTCAATCTCTCGTCTCTCCTAATACTCCAGTGGTTGGGACAAAATCCATAAATATAGAGGACCTATTGTTGTCCAAGCGTTCCTAATTTAATTTTTTCGAAATAGTGTTTATATAGGAGCACAATCCATAATACTACTGTTGCAGGGACAATTCTCCACAAACCGAACTATGGACACTAAACACCAGAGTAATAATATTTCAGAGTGGCGTGTTTGGCGCACTGTATAAACCTGGTAGTGTCAGAGGCACGGACACCTCCTTGCAAAAATTGCAAAACCTTTTGCTCAGTCACTCTAGTCTGGAGGACCAAAAACCACAGAGTCTATTCAAGTTTAAAAGCTTTATTAAAAGTAAACACATATATTAAAATTAAGTTAGCTGGAAATGAAAAAGTGCTTGGTGCTGAGTTGATGAGTAATGGAACACATTTCTTATGGTCGAGCCGAGCTTTCACCTGGTTTGAAGTTGATGTTGCTCTTGTCCTTAGAAGTCCAGCTTCTGTCTGTTCAGAGAAAAATGGTGTGTGTTAAAATTAAGTAAGCATTCATCAATTGTGACAAAAAAGTGCAGCAAGACAACAGCCTTCCCTGGAAGGAGGGACATTTTTACTTTAGATTAGACAGTCAATTACTTTTTCTGTTGTTTTCACATTTCTTCATTCCTAGACCAAATACTACCGAGTGTTGTAATCTAACATTCTTAAATCTACTTTGTAAAAACTTAAAACCTAGAAGCCCCACAGACAGCAACCCTATGGCAGGCAAGCGAGCAATAACGCCTAAACGTTCACGTGTAATTGGCCAAATGTTTTCCAAAGTAAATGCCTGTCACAGAGTAAGTTAATTCAAGAGTCCTAGGACTTTACTAGTACCACTGTCACTCTCTCGCCACTCCTAATACTCCATTATACTACCTCCCATCCAAACGCTTATCTTACCTGTAATTTGTGTTTGAGGGCTGGCTCCACCTGGAATTCAAAGTGTCCTAAAGCGTTCTGCAGCAGGGCCCCAACTGGAGTTTCCCGGCGTGGATTTTCTGCAAAACAAAAGCAATCAACATTAGAAATGTGGCAGCGGTGCTCACGGACCCCAAAACCCACACCCAAAAACCTAGAAGCCCCACAGACAGCAACCCTATGACAGGCAAGTGAGCAATTACGCCTAAACGTTCACGTGTAATTGGCCAAATGTTTTCCAAAGTAAATGGCTGTCTCAGAGTAAGGTAATTCAAGAGTCCTAGGACTTTACTAGTACCACTGTCACTCTCTCGCCACTCCTAATACTCCATTATACTACCTCCCATTCAAACGCTTATCTTACCTGTAATTTGTGTTTGAGGGCTGGCTCCACCTGGAATTCACAGTGTACTAAAGCGTTCTGCAGCAGGGCCCCAACTGGAGTTTCCCGGCGTGGATTTTCTGCAAAACAAAAGCAATCAACATTAGAAATGTTTTCACCTCCCATTTCCTCCTAACCAATTTCATCCCTTAATAGACCTTGCCAGCAATGGCCCAGCCAAGACCCGTAAACCCAGGCGCAAACAAGTTTGACACCCCCAAAAGCCAAAAAGCAAATCTGGGAAAAAAGCCACACTTAGCAAAATGTATTTAAATGAGGACTCGCTACTTCCAGTCCCTCTTTAGGTGACTTGTCAACGTAAGTTTCTTCATTGTGCGGAATCCAGGCATCAGCATTACGGGAAATGGATAGGGTGAGTTTGGAGGAGGAGGATAGACGACCAGGACTGAGTTCTTGTCAACTTGTGAACCTGAGGAATGCTGCGGCATCAAAATCAAGACAGTTCTGCTGATGGGCTTTTTGTTGTGATTGGGTGATTACAGTTTTGTTGTGAATGTGATCAATCACTTAATAAACAAAGAAAGACAGACACACAGGAATAAAAGTGAATAAGGACGAAAAATAAAGTTAGTGATTCATTGACTCATTTTCAGAACTCGCTGTCAGGGAAGCAGAACTCGTCCTCAAACTCTGCAAATTGAGTCGGTAGTACTTCTGGTAACTGAGGAAAACTTCCCTCAGGTAGGTCGGTGTCCTCTTCTTCCTGCATGCATTCTCGTACTTTGAAATCTGGTGGTATGAAGTGCTGGTTCATCTTTATCATGGTGAGCCACTCCACATTTGCGGGCAAGAGGCGGGACCTTTTGGAAGTCACAATGCCGCCAGCAGAACTAAAAACACGTTCTGAAGACACGCTTTCGAGTGGGCAAGACAAG
This sequence comes from Lissotriton vulgaris, assembly GCF_964263255.1. Taxonomy (NCBI): domain Eukaryota; kingdom Metazoa; phylum Chordata; class Amphibia; order Caudata; family Salamandridae; genus Lissotriton; species Lissotriton vulgaris. Next base: position 509,687,472 of record NC_141693.1, on the reverse strand, counting down.
TAATTGATAGCCAGGTTGGTGAGCTCTCGCCATATGTTTCTTTTCCCATGCCAATACGCCAATGGGTCCTCAGTAATATTGACCGCTGTTGAGTCATCCAGATAGGCCTGCACCATTGAAACAATGTTCTCCCGGATTCCTGTACTTTGCACTTCTGTGTCCTTTCTGGGACAAGGAAACCCTAACTGACTTAGCCAATCCTCTTCAGACATATCGCCTGGGCCAGGTGCAGATGATACGGTTGCTGGTGTGGTTAACGGCTCAGAGGAAAAGTCACTCACTTCTGCCACAGGCACAGATGCAGAAGTGCTTTTTTGGGACGCCTGATGGCCTGCTGATTCACTAGTAGTACTGTCTTCTCCTACAGTTTCCTTCCGCTCTCTTTCAAAACGAATGGCTGACTGAGCTAGCCAACCTTTGTACTCTGTAACATCTGATGTTTCAAAAGGAATTAATACTTTGCCAAACAATGGCTTTTTGTAACGTGGATCCAGAATAGTAGCACAAATATAGTGCGGTTTCTTGATATTTACAAGCTGTTCATTGCTAACTAGGCGTTGTAATAATCTCTGCGCCAACTCATATGCTTCATTCGTTCCAGCATCCTATAATTTTAAAGACACCGCCTTGACTTGGTGCTCGAGCTTCAGCAACAATGGAATAGCTTTTCCCAAATTACAGTCCTCCCTGCTGACTTCACACGTGAAGACCTCAAAAGGACGAAGCATGTCTGTCAGGCTTTTAACTAGCTGCCATTGCTCCACCGCTAGCATCATTTCTGTCGTAGCACCACCCAGGTTGTAGACATACTCATTGACTACTGGAAACAGCTCATGCAGACGCTCAAGCATGTAGAAGGTTGAGTTCCAACGTGTTGCCACCTCCTGGATAAGTGCTTTCACTGGCATTCTACGTTCATTTTGCTTGCGCCTCAGCTCCTTCCGGGCCTTAAAAGAATGGTTGAAATGTGTGCATATTATTCTGCAGATGGTCAGTATTTTGTCGACTGCAAGCTCTTTTTTCAAGAACTTTTGCACGACCAGGTTTATACAGTGCGCCAAACACGCCACTCTGAAATAGTCACCGTCCTCCATGGCCTTAACTACATTGCTGCCATTATCAGTGGCAACATAACCAACCTTGCATTTTCTTGGGGGCAGCCATTGCGAGACCTTTTTGTTAAAGTCATCCAAAATGTTGTCTGCAGTATGACTTTTCTTATCTTATCTTATCTTATCTTAAGAGGGACTTGTATAGCGCTCTGACACCATAGGTTTCCTGGCGCTGGGTGGTACTGAGAGATGTAGAGAGGGGGAGCTAGCCAGACTGTGTAAAAAGATTGGTTTTAAGAAGTTTTCTGAATTCCAGCAGAGACATGGAGGATTTGAAGGATAACGGCAACTGGTTCCAGAGTTTGGGAGCCAGATGAGCAAATCTGCAACCACCATATTTTTTGAGTTTGATTGGGACTGCGGTCAGAAGTTGACGGTGGGAGGACCGAAGGTTGCGTGCCGGACGGTAAGGAGTCACTAGGGACTTCAGAAAGACGGGGGACGTACCAGTCACAGCTTTGTAGGTCAGGCAGCCGATCTTAAATGCAGCTCTCTGTTCGACCGGCAACCAGTGGGGTTTACAGAGTAGTGGTTTTGCAGACTGCCACTTCGGGGTCTTAAAGGCTAGTCGGGCCGCCTGATTCTGCACGACTTGCAGCCTATGTAGCAGGTATTTCGGTAGGCCATGATACAAGGAGTTGGAAAAATCCAGGCGGGAGAGCACAAGGGCGATTAGAACTTGTATCAGGGCTTCAGGCGAGAGTAGGTGGGAAACTTTCCTGATTCTCCGAAGCTGAAACATACACGAGGATACGACTGCACCAACCTGAGGCTTGAGGGAGAGCTCTGAGTCTATGATAACCCCCAGGCTCTTTGCCGATTTAGCCGGGATGGGCGGGGAGCCCAGCTCTGTAGGCCAAAACTGTGGGCCCCAGTGAGTGGAGCTACTGCCAGGGAGAATTAGCTCAGTCTTCCCTGGGTTCGGCTTGAGCTGATTAAGGTTCATCCATTGCTGGATATGTAACATGACCGCCTGACAGTCGAGAGCTGCGTTAGGGGTGTTAAGAGGGAAGATGATTTGCAGGTCGTCTGCATAATTGAAGACAGTAATGTCCCAGCTCTTCAGGGAATGGATGAGCGGGCGAAGATAAAGATTAAAAAGCAGGGGAGACAGAGAGGAACCCCGAGGCACTCCACAGATGAATGGTTCCCTAGTAGCCGTGAAAGGACCCAGGTGAACAGCCTGGGTTCTGCCTGTCAAGAAGGATTTAATCCAGACCAGAGCCGAGCCCCGGATACCGGCTTGCTCGACACGGTGGAGAAGGATGTTATGGTCCACCGTGTCGAACGCTGCCGACAAGTCCAGAAGGATCAGGGCCTGAGGAGACCCTTTGTCGGCGTTGCTCCTGAGAGAATCCTCCAAGCCAAACATGGCTAATGTTGCATGTTTACGAGCACCCTTAAAAATCTCGACCAAGTCACCACCTGCATTTATCTGTTTTGCAACCACTGAAAAAGAGACCCAGTGTGCAGTGATGCACATGTAATCAAGGGCTTGGCAACTGGTCCACATGTCTGTTGTCAGGTGTATAGTGTGAACAGCACTCTTCTGCAAAGCTTCCCCAATCAACTCAAGCACCTCTTTATGTAGTGCAGGAACAGCAACCCTGGCAAAATAGAACCGGCTAGGAACCTTCCATTTAGGGGCCAGTGTTGCCACAAGTTCAAGAAAACCCACACCTTCGACAAACGAAAAAGGGAGAAGGTCCACCGCTAGCATTTTAGCCAGCTTAGTGTTATACAGGCGCACAATTGGGTGGTTGCGTTGAAATGGCGCATCTGAGGAGAACATGGCTGTAATGGTGCGCTGGACAAATTTACTGGATGATGCTGATGACTTCTTCGACCCAGTTGTGCTCAGTGTTGACATTTTCCGCATTGGTGTGTCTCCCAGACTCTCAGTGTGCCTCCTATGTGTTGCGGATGGTGTGGTGCTGCCAGGGGTACAGGGTGCAACCGGACAAATGTCTGACGCTTCTTCTACCTCCCTGTCATCTTCAGATGAAACACCTAGTACGGGTATATTTTGGCCACTTGCCCTTTGGGATTGCTTTCCCTTGATGTTTGCTAGAGGTGCAAACCATTCGACAGCGTGCCTTCTTCAAAGATGACCTATCTGGCCTCCGGTACCATAGTTGGTACCAGTCTTACCACGGCTAACTCTAGTCTTACAAATGGAACAAATGGCTATGTAATCATGCTTTGCATGGACACTAAAAAAGTTCCAAACTGGGGACTGGAAACTTCTGGTTTTGCCGCACGAGGTGATACTGCCAATGCCAGATGAAGCAGTGGTGGATGAGCCTTGCAGACATCTACTGGGTTGTGCAATTATTGCAGCAACCCTACTTGAGGGAGTCGAGCTGGATGGAGGTCCCCTCTGGGGAGAAAATATGGGAGCTGTAGGTTTTGTTGAACTTGTTGTACTACTTGACTGCGTTGGTGGTGCTACCAGTGCCACGTTGCCAGGGTCACGCTCAGCATGACGTCGGGATAGGGTATAAATGTCTGTCTGCTGCATGGCCGGTGTGGCTGGAATGACGTGTGTGATGACTAGGTCATTGCTGTCATCCTGTTCATCAACATCAGAATGCACCACTTCATCAAGTCCGACGTTCGGATCCATAAGTATGAGCTTTCCGGGGCCCTTCCTTTTAACATTTGATACCCTTCTCAGCTCATGGTGTGCCTCCCTCTCAGACGTCGGAGATGGTTGCCAATCTTGATCCAGATCATCTGATGGAGCGGGGCTTGAAGAGGAACTTCTACACACCCTCCGTGATCTTTTCCTTGCTGGGGAGCTGGGAGAAAATGAATCATCAGGATGAGTGGCTTTGTCTTCCTGACATGATACCCCGGCTCCAAAGTCAATTTCCTCCTGTGCCCCTACTTCTGGAAGAACAACCATTGTGGGCACTTGCACCGCTCCATGCGCCGCTACATGGGCCTCTTCACTGACCTCTACTTGCAACTCTCCATGGACCTCTCCTTCTCGGCCCTCTCCTTCTCGGCCTTCTCCTTCTCGGCCTTCTCCTTCTCGGCCTTCTCCTTCTAGGCCTTCTCCTTCTCGGCCTTCTCCTTCTCGGCCTTCTCCTTCTCGGCCAGCTCCTTCTCGGCCTTCTCCTTCTCGGCCTTCTCCTTCTCGGCCTTCTCCTTCTCGGCCAGCTCCTTCTCGGCCAGCTCCTTCTCGGACAGCTCCTTCTCAGACAGCTCCTTCTCGGACAGCTCCTTCTCGGACAGCTCCTTCTCAGCCAGCTCCTTCTCGGACAGCTCCTTCTCAGACAGCTCCTTCTCGGACAGCTCCTTCTCGGACAGCTCCTTCTCGGACAGCTCCTTCTCGGACAGCTCCTTGGACAGCTCCTTGCGTATGTACTTGTGCTTGTACTAGTAGCCCATGCAGTTGTTGTTGCGGCTTTGGTTGTTGAATAGTACTTGTGAGATGAGTTACAACCTGTGTTGATTGTGTGCTGCTACTTTCTTGAGATGAGCCAACATCACTGGTCGTTGGTGATTGAACCACTAAACAGGCTACCTGTGCAGCACTCATGGTGGACTTTTGTTTTTTCCACAAACATTTAGTGGTCTAGGCACCAGTCTCCTTGGTAAGTGGTGCCACTTGCTTCTTCTTCTCCTTAGTAGAGACATCTTTCTTGCAAGAGGAGCTACGGGCACCTCTTTTTGGAGCCATCTTCTTCAGATGTCGGAACAGCAGGCAGCAGCAGGACTTCTTCCTGGCACTGATGCTCAACGATGATGCGGAGTTCTTGACTTTGTGCACCTAAAAGCAAACGAAGACAGAGGAACATCAGTTAAATATATGTTGCATATGTAGCGCTTCAATTAATAGTTTGCAAGTAGGCATTTATGAATACACACATGCACACCACAATATGGAAATATCAAAAATAAGAATTGCTAAATTTTTGGGAAACAGGAATTTAACATTGATCCAAGAGAGCCCACAGAGAGGGTTGTAGTTTCATGTACCACTGACTCCCCCTGGGCACAATGGGTGAAAGCAAGGCAAAATGGGTGCAGGCCTATGGCACAAAGCTCACTGCCTGCCTTTAAAATGGCCGCTTGACCCCCATCTACATGGCCAGGACCATGCCTCAAAATGGCCCCCACCAACATAGCCAGCCCCCAACCCCTACTCCAAAAAGTCAAAAAACACAACACAAATCACCACAATCCAATGCCATCCATCAAGTTTCAGAAGGTTTATGCTGCCTGCTGGTGGTTTTCTGGTGCAGAATTGCAATTTTTGCAATTTCGCGAGTGCGAGATTGTTGCTTCACGACGCGAATGTGGCGAAAGACCCGCAAAATCCACGAACAGACCGATTCTGGGCCCCCTGGGCATAATGAATGAAAGCAGAGCACACTGGGTGCAGGCCTATGGCACAAAGCACACAACCTGGCTTCAAAATGCCCCTAGACCCCCACCCACACGGGACCAGGCAATAAAATGGCCCCCACCCACATAGCAAGCCCCCAACAGCACCCCAAAAAGTCGTAAAACACACAAAAATCACCACAATCCAATGCCATCCATGCCCTGGGCAGAATCATTCATATTAAAATTCAACAAAACAGTTGTATCATGCACCCATAACTAAGCATGGTCCAACTGGATACTGTGGCTAGCCAGTAGCCACTATATAATATTTTACTTAATGTTTTGAAAAAAGTTCCAAAATTGTAGCTAATGCCCCAAACAAACATCAACTTATCAACTTACTTGTGAAATCAAATTTCTAATCCAAAAGTAATCCAAAGAAAGTCAAAAAGGCCTCAAATCTAAATATCCAGCAGCATCCACAATAAGTAATCCTTCCCAGTCAAGATCAAATTCAAAATGGACAAAGCAATGGGAGGAGCTTGCTGGACAGGAACAGGAAGGACGGTGACTGGGGCACTTCCTTCACCCCCCCCCCACAAAATGGACTCCTTGCAATTAATTATGGTGCCTGCTGGTGGTTTTCAATTCATGTGCAGAATTGTAATTTTTGCAATTTCGCGAGTGCGAGATTGTTGCTGCGCGGGACGCGAGCAGTGCGAACACAAGCAAAAAAATCCACAGCTCGCGAACTTGCAGATTTTCGGTAAATCCGCGGGAGTTCTAAGCCCCCTGGGCATAATGAATGAAATCAGAGCAGACTGGTTGGGCTTATGGCACAAAGCACACTGCCTGACTTCAAAATGGCCGCTTGACCCCATCGACATGGCCAGGACCTGCAGGACCATGCCTCAAAATGGCACCCCACCAACATAGCCAGCCCCCAACACCACCCCAAAAAGTCGAAAAACACACACAAAAATCATCACAAACAAACCATATCTTACTTACTTGTGAAATCAAATTTCGAATCCAAAAGTAATCCAAAAGGCTTAAAATCCAAATATCCAGCAGCATCCACAAAAAGTAATCCTTCCCAGGCAAGATCGAATTCAAAGTGGCCAGGAAATGGACTAAGCAATGGGAGGAGCTTGCTGGACAGGAAGTTGGAGACTGGGGCACTTCCTTCACCCCACCCCAATGGGAGGAGCTTGCTGGACAGGAACAGGAAGATGGAGACTGGGCCTCTTCCTTCACCCCTCCCCAATTGTAATTTTTATAATTTTGCGATTGCGAGATTGTTGCTGCCTGCACCGCGGGCCGCGAACAGTGCGAACACAAGCAAAAACTCCGCAGCGCGCGGATTTTCGGTAAATCCGTGAGAGTTCGCGGATTGCGGATTTACCGAAAATCCGCAAAATCCGCGAGCGTAACGGATTTTCCGCCCATGCCTACTTGAGAGATGAACTAAAAGATACCCAAACACAGATTCCTAATAGACCCACTTACATATCGGCTTTGGCAGACCTAGTTCTGGAGATCGATTTTCACCAAAGTGTGAGGAGAAGTGAGAGAAGAAAAGAGTTCAAATACAGCATTCAAAGATTTGAAAGAGTTATGGCAGAATTTTTAAGAGCCAATGAAAATCAATCCGGAGTTGAACCCATGCAGATTGGAGTCATTCCAGGACCCATATCTAAGATAGAGAAGGAAAACATATGACAGAACAATTTCTGCCTGTATTGCGGAGGCAGTGGACATTTTGTGAGAGAATGTCCGAAGAAACCAAAAATGTCTTCCAGGGAGAAGGAAAACTTCAGGCACCCCCAGACACTTTTATTAGTTTATTATTGCCACTTTCCTACTAACTGGAGCTGTTGGGGAAAGCTGTTGGAAGGGGGGGACTACTCACGGTGAGCCTGCTTGCATGTCAGCTTGGGTGGGGCCTTGCCGGAAGGTACTCTTGCCCCGTTCTGCCATAGCTGGTGCCCTTTGTGCGGAGGGCATTGTGACGTACCCTCAGCTTGTTTACTCAATTTCCGGCCTCCCTACTTCCGGACGCAGTGTGTGTGGTGCTGGTGGAGCTGTCTAGTACTCCCAGCACACACACAACTTAACCCAAGATGAAGCGATCACGCAGCAGACACCAGTAACTCCTCGGCGCTGCCCGTATGTTGTGGAGTGTTTTAACTGTCTAAGTTTTAACTGTTTTAACTGCTTTAAGTAAAAATGTCACATTTATTAGTGTAATAAATGTGACATTTTTACTTAAAAATATCACGCCTTCCTACTAACGGGAGCTGTTGGGCAAAGTTGTTGGATGAGGGGGGCTACTCACAGTGAGCCTCATTGTGTGTCAGCTAGGGCTGGATCTTGCTAGAGGATACTCTCGCCCTGTTCCTCCGAGGCTGGTGCCGTTTGTGCGGAGGACGTTATGACTAACCTTAAGCTTGTTTGCTCCATTTCTGGCCTCCCTACTTCTGGCCCAAGAGAGTGTGGTGCTGGTGGAGCATTCTAGTGCTCCCAGCAAACACATTACTTAACCCATGATGAAGCGGGCGTGCAGCAAACGTGTGCAGCGGGCGTGCTGCTGGTGCGACGAAGGCCTAACTAACGAATGAAGCACGGTTTTTGCCGATAAACTTTTGACCTAAAGAAACTCACTTGACTTTCTTCAGAGTGCACAGACCCTCAGATTAAAGTATGGCTTTGTCGATAAATGTAACCAATTGAAGACACGTATTTAACTTTCTTTACACTGCACAAACACTCAGGTCGCAGTTCGCTCTCTGTTAGTTGGAGCCCACGGGCCCAATTCTCTCCGACCAACCCTGCCCCACAATCAAGGTTGTTTTTTGGTGCCCCACCTCACGTATCAGTCCTGAAGAAGACCCTAGAGTAAGGTGAACTCAAACTACACCCACTAAGGGTCGAAACGTCGACTTTCTTTTTCAAGACCTACCCATGATTCAACAGATCATTGTTACTGTTTTTTACCTTATGGGATAGGATTATATAATTGTTACAGGTGTGTGTGGCTATAACATGCCCATGTGATGTCAACTAGCAATTTATTTGTTTGATCACATTTAACTTCTGAAACTATTTCAGACAACCCTGATCCTCACAAATCACTGACTTTTCCCCCCTTCCCCTTTCCTCTCGCCCCACACTGGGCAAACCGTTAACTTATATGGACTATGTTTGTACATCAAATGTATATGAATGAGGATGTGAATAATTAACATCACTCATTACCATTTTTTTTACTAAATTTCATTGGATTAGGTTTTAGCATTTCCGTTTGCACTAAGAAGCACATATACTGGGACCCCTACCCTTGCAACATAGAATACCCAGGTCCCAGTACCTTTGGGTCAACCCTTCTTTTGTAACGAAGGCACAACTAAGGCAAGCCAATCTGCGTCTGTCAACGTCCCGGGGGCGGCCGGCACAGGTTATGCTGCCGGTTTTTCAGTTGGTAATGTTTACTATAGTAGGACCAAATTGCTTGACATTGGTAAACGGATGAGCTGCTGTTCTCCAAAAGCTATTAATCCAGCAACAAAATCCCTTGTATGTGCCCTATGTAACTGGGTAGTTGGCCCCTACATTAGTGAGCCCAATGGGGATAGTGCAACTAGGCAGTCAAGTGGCACACCTCTGGAGATGTGCTGTGAGGAGGGTGGCCATCTTAAGGCTCTGCTTCTTAACACTCGGTCAATTAAAAAAAACATGAGTTACAACTATATGACCTGCTATTTGATACCAACCCTGATCTAATGTTTGTAACAGAGAACTGGTTTAAGAAGAGCTCTAATCCCACGATAGCTAGTGCTATCCCATCAGGCTACCTGATTATAAAGAAGGACCAGCCAGTGGGTAGAGGAGGTGGAATTGCTATCATTTTTAGAAAATCTTACCCATTGAGGATATTGAAAGTGCAGAAGCTCTTGGTGTTTTCTTCACCCCATCCGTTCACCAGACAATAGCAGGTCTTCTAATTTATAGGCCTCCTGGCCCCACAGGAAATTCTACTGAGTCACTTAGCAAAGCTATCGCTCCGGTAGCTACCTAGTATAAGCACTGCCTGGTGTGAGGTGACTTCAATATCCATATGGATAGCCCTGCCGAGCAGGATTCAATGAGGTAATCTGGCCCCTATGTTCACTTTCCCACCTATGGAAAGGGAAATATTTTAGACCAGATTTTTTTTAATGTTATAATATAAACAGACACACCGCTTCCACTGGTGTGGTCTGATCATTCTATTATGTTTTAAAATTCCTAAAGCCCTATTTCACTCACAACCAAGGCAGTAAGCCCCGCCTGTGTAGCTTCAGATCCTACAGTCATATCACGCAAGATGCTATGAAGGCAGCTTTGAATGTGCATAGATTCCTTTTAACGATGATCCTGAATTAGATGCACTCAGCCCAGAGTTTTGGCTCACGGGTCGCGCTTCTGAGCTGGCTCCACTTACTACTAGAGTGACTTAATCGAAGCGCGACTCTGCTCTGTGATTTACAGAAGCCCTTAGGCTTACAAAAGGTTGGAGAGAGTGTGGCAGAGTAAGTTTCATCTCTAGGGCAAGGCCATATACAAACAAGCTCTCAAAGCCCACTATCATAAAGGACCGAAGGTTGCGTGCCGGACGGTAAGGAGTCACTAGGGACTTCAGAAAGACGGGGGACGTACCAGTCACAGCTTTGTAGGTCAGGCAGCCGATCTTAAATGCAGCTCTCTGTTCGACCGGCAACCAGTGGGGTTTACAGAGTAGTGGTTTTGCAGACTGCCACTTCGGGGTCTTAAAGGCTAGTCGGGCCGCCTGATTCTGCACGACTTGCAGCCTATGTAGCAGGTATTTCGGTAGGCCATGATACAAGGAGTTGGAAAAATCCAGGCGGGAGAGCACAAGGGCGATTAGAACTTGTATCAGGGCTTCAGGCGAGAGTAGGTGGGAAACTTTCCTGATTCTCCGAAGCTGAAACATACACGAGGATACGACTGCACCAACCTGAGGCTTGAGGGAGAGCTCTGAGTCTATGATAACCCCCAGGCTCTTTGCCGATTTAGCCGGGATGGGCGGGGAGCCCAGCTCTGTAGGCCAAAACTGTGGGCCCCAGTGAGTGGAGCTACTGCCAGGGAGAATTAGCTCAGTCTTCCCTGGGTTCGGCTTGAGCTGATTAAGGTTCATCCATTGCTGGATATGTAACATGACCGCCTGACAGTCGAGAGCTGCGTTAGGGATGTTAAGAGGGAAGATGATTTGCAGGTCGTCTGCATAATTGAAGACAGTAATGTCCCAGCTCTTCAGGGAATGGATGAGCGGGCGAAGATAAAGATTAAAAAGCAGGGGAGACAGAGAGGAACCCCGAGGCACTCCACAGATGAATGGTTCCCTAGTAGCCGTGAAAGGACCCAGGTGAACAGCCTGGGTTCTGCCTGTCAAGAAGGATTTAATCCAGACCAGAGCCGAGCCCCGGATACCGGCTTGCTCGACACGGTGGAGAAGGATGTTATGGTCCACCGTGTCGAACGCTGCCGACAAGTCCAGAAGGATCAGGGCCTGAGGAGACCCTTTGTCGGCGTTGCTCCTGAGAGAATCCTCCAAGCCAAACATGGCTAATGTTGCATGTTTACGAGCACCCTTAAAAATCTCGACCAAGTCACCACCTGCATTTATCTGTTTTGCAACCACTGAAAAAGAGACCCAGTGTGCAGTGATGCACATGTAATCAAGGGCTTGGCAACTGGTCCACATGTCTGTTGTCAGGTGTATAGTGTGAACAGCACTCTTCTGCAAAGCTTCCCCAATCAACTCAAGCACCTCTTTATGTAGTGCAGGAACAGCAACCCTGGCAAAATAGAACCGGCTAGGAACCTTCCATTTAGGGGCCGGTGTTGCCACGAGTTCAAGAAAACCCACACCTTCGACAAACGAAAAAGGGAGAAGGTCCACCACTAGCATTTTAGCCAGCTTAGTGTTATACAGGCGCACAATTGGGTGGTTGCGTTGAAATGGCGCATCTGAGGAGAACATGGCTGTAATGGTGCGCTGGACAAATTTACTGGATGATGCTGATGACTTCTTCGACCCAGTTGTGCTCAGTGTTGACATTTTCCGCATTGGTGTGTCTCCCAGACTCTCAGTGTGCCTCCTATGTGTTGCGGACGGTGTGGTGCTGCCAGGGGTACAGGGTGCAACCGGACAAATGTCTGACGCTTCTTCTACCTCCCCGTCATCTTCAGATGAAACACCTAGTACGGGTATATTTTGGCCACTTGCCCTTTGGGATTGCTTTCCCTTGATGTTTGCTAGAGGCGCAAACCATTCGACAGCGTGCCTTCTTCAAAGATGACCTATCTGGCCTCCGGTACCATAGTTGGTACCAGTCTTACCACGGCTAACTCTAGTCTTACAAATGGAACAAATGGCTATGTAATCATGCTTTGCATGGACACTAAAAAAGTTCCAAACTGGGGATGGAAACTTCTGGTTTTGCCGCACAAGGTGATACTGCCAATGCCAGATGAAGCAGTGGTGGATGAGCCTTGCAGACATCTACTGGGTTGTGCAATTATTGCAGCAACCCTACTTGAGGGAGTCGAGCTGGATGGAGGTCCCCTCTGGGGAGAAAATATGGGAGCTGTAGGTTTTGTTGAACTTGTTGTACTACTTGACTGCGTTGGTGGTGCTACCAGTGCCACGTTGCCAGGGTCACGCTCAGCATGACGTCGGGATAGGGTATAAATGTCCATCTGCTGCATGGCCGGTGTGGCTGGAATGACGTGTGTGATGACTAGGTCATTGCTGTCATCCTGTTCATCAACATCAGAATGCACCACTTCATCAAGTCCGACGTTCGGATCCATAAGTATGAGCTTTCCGGGGCCCTTCCTTTTAACATTTGATACCCTTCTCAGCTCATGGTGTGCCTCCCTCTCAGACGTCGGAGATGGTTGCCAATCTTGATCCAGATCATCTGATGGAGCGGGGCTTGAAGAGGAACTTCTACACACCCTCCGTGATCTTTTCCTTGCTGGGGAGCTGGGAGAAAATGAATCATCAGGATGAGTGGCTTTGTCTTCCTGACATGATACCCCGGCTCCAAAGTCAATTTCCTCCTGTGCCCCTACTTCTGGAAGAACAACCATTGTGGGCACTTGCACCGCTCCATGCGCCGCTACATGGGCCTCTTCACTGACCTCTACTTGCAACTCTCCATGGACCTCTCCTTCTCGGCCCTCTCCTTCTCGGCCTTCTCCTTCTCGGCCTTCTCCTTCTCGGCCTTCTCCTTCTAGGCCTTCTCCTTCTCGGCCTTCTCCTTCTCGGCCTTCTCCTTCTCGGCCAGCTCCTTCTCGGCCTTCTCCTTCTTGGCCTTCTCCTTCTCGGCCTTCTCCTTCTCAGCCAGCTCCTTCTCAGACAGCTCCTTCTCGGACAGCTCCTTCTCGGACAGCTCCTTCTCAGCCAGCTCCTTCTCGGACAGCTCCTTCTCAGACAGCTCCTTCTCGGACAGCTCCTTCTCGGACAGCTCCTTCTCGGACAGCTCCTTCTCGGACAGCTCCTTGGACAGCTCCTTGCGTATGTACTTGTGCTTGTACTAGTAGCCCATGCAGTTGTTGTTGCGGCTTTGGTTGTTGAATAGTACTTGTGAGATGAGTTACAACCTGTGTTGATTGTGTGCTGCTACTTTCTTGAGATGAGCCAACATCACTGGTCGTTGGTGATTGAACCACTAAACAGGCTACCTGTGCAGCACTCATGGTGGACTTTTGTTTTTTCCACAAAAATTTAGTGGTCTAGGCACCAGTCTCCTTGGTAAGTGGTGCCACTTGCTTCTTCTTCTCCTTAGTAGAGACATCTTTCTTGCAAGAGGAGCTACGGGCACCTCTTTTTGGAGCCATCTTCTTCAGATGTCGGAACAGCAGGCAGCAGCAGGACTTCTTCCTGGCACTGATGCTCAACGATGATGCGGAGTTCTTGACTTTGTGCACCTAAAAGCAAACGAAGACAGAGGAACATCAGTTAAATATATGTTGCATATGTAGCGCTTCAATTAATAGTTTGCAAGTAGGCATTTATGAATACACACATGCACACCACAATATGGAAATATCAAAAATAAGAATTGCTAAATTTTTGGGAAACAGGAATTTAACATTGATCCAAGAGAGCCCACAGAGAGGGTTGTAGTTTCATGTACCACTGACTCCCCCTGGGCACAATGGGTGAAAGCAAGGCAAAATGGGTGCAGGCCTATGGCACAAAGCTCACTGCCTGCCTTCAAAATGGCCGCTTGACCCCCATCTACATGGCCAGGACCATGCCTCAAAATGGCCCCCACCAACATAGCCAGCCCCCAACCCCTACTCCAAAAAGTCAAAAAACACAACACAAATCACCACAATCCAATGCCATCCATCAAGTTTCAGAAGGTTTATGCTGCCTGCTGGTGGTTTTCTGGTGCAGAATTGCAATTTTTGCAATTTCGCGAGTGCGAGATTGTTGCTTTACGACGCGAATGTGGCGAAAGACCCGCAAAATCCACGAACAGACCGATTCTGGGCCCCCTGGGCATAATGAATGAAATTAGAGCACACTGGGTGCAGGCCTATGGCACAAAGCACACAACCTGGCTTCAAAATGCCCCTAGACCCCCACCCACACGGGACCAGGCAATAAAATGCCCCCCACCCACATAGCAAGCCCCCAACAGCACCCCAAAAAGTCGTAAAACACACAAAAATCACCACAATCCAATGCCATCCATGCCCTGGGCAGAATCATTCATATTAAAATTCAACAAAACAGTTGTATCATGCACCCATAACTAAGCATGGTCCAACTGGATACTGTGGCTAGCCAGTAGCCACTATATAATATTTTACTTAATGTTTTGAAAAAAGTTCCAAAATTGTAGCTAATGCCCCAAACAAACATCAACTTATCAACTTACTTGTGAAATCAAATTTCTAATCCAAAAGTAATCCAAAGAAAGTCAAAAAGGCCTCAAATCTAAATATCCAGCAGCATCCACAATAAGTAATCCTTCCCAGTCAAGATCAAATTCAAAATGGACAAAGCAATGGGAGGAGCTTGCTGGACAGGAACAGGAAGGACGGTGACTGGGGCACTTCCTTCACCCCCCCCCCACAAAATGGACTCCTTGCAATTAATTATGGTGCCTGCTGGTGGTTTTCAATTCATGTGCAGAATTGTAATTTTTGCAATTTCGCGAGTGCGAGATTGTTGCTGCGCGGGACGCGAGCAGTGCGAACACAAGCAAAAAAATCCACAGCTCGCGAACTTGCAGATTTTCGGTAAATCCGCGGGAGTTCTAAGCCCCCTGGGCATAATGAATGAAATCAGAGCAGACTGGTTGGGCTTATGGCACAAAGCACACTGCCTGACTTCAAAATGGCCGCTTGACCCCATCGACATGGCCAGGACCTGCAGGACCATGCCTCAAAATGGCACCCCACCAACATAGCCAGCCCCCAACACCACCCCAAAAAGTCGAAAAACACACACAAAAATCATCACAAACAAACCATATCTTACTTACTTGTGAAATCAAATTTCGAATCCAAAAGTAATCCAAAAGGCCTCAAATCCAAATATCCAGCAGCATCCACAAAAAGTAATCCTTCCCAGGCAAGATCGAATTCAAAGTGGCCAGGAAATGGACTAAGCAATGGGAGGAGCTTGCTGGACAGGAAGTTGGAGACTGGGGCACTTCCTTCACCCCACCCCAATGGGAGGAGCTTGCTGGACAGGAACAGGAAGATGGAGACTGGGCCTCTTCCTTCACCCCTCCCCAATTGTAATTTTTATAATTTTGCGATTGCGAGATTGTTGCTGCCCGCACCGCGGGCCGCGAACAGTGCGAACACAAGCAAAAGCTCCGCAGCGCGCGGATTTTCGGTAAATCCGTGAGAGTTCGCGGATTGCGGATTTACCGAAAATCCGCAAAATCCGCGAGCGTAACGGATTTTCCGCCCATGCCTACTTGAGAGATGAACTAAAAGTTACCCAAACACAGATTCCTAATAGACCCACTTACATATCGGCTTTGGCAGACCTAGTTCTGGAGATCGATTTTCACCAAAGTGTGAGGAGAAGTGAGAGAAGAAAAGAGTTCAAATACAGCATTCAAAGATTTGAAAGAGTTATGGCAGAATTTTTAAGAGCCAATGAAAATCAATCCGGAGTTGAACCCATGCAGATTGGAGTCATTCCAGGACCCATATCTAAGATAGAGAAGGAAAACATATGACAGAACAATTTCTGCCTGTATTGCGGAGGCAGTGGACATTTTGTGAGAGAATGTCCGAAGAAACCAAAAATGTCTTCCAGGGAGAAGGAAAACTTCAGGCACCCCCAGACACTTTTATTAGTTTATTATTGCCGCTTTCCTACTAACTGGAGCTGTTGGGGAAAGCTGTTGGAAGGGGGGGACTACTCACGGTGAGCCTGCTTGCATGTCAGCTTGGGTGGGGCCTTGCCGGAAGGTACTCTTGCCCCGTTCTGCCATAGCTGGTGCCCTTTGTGCGGAGGGCATTGTGATGTACCCTCAGCTTGTTTACTCCATTTCCGGCCTCCCTACTTCCGGACGCAGAGTGTGTGGTGCTGGTGGAGCTGTCTAGTACTCCCAGCACACACACAACTTAACCCAAGATGAAGCGATCACGCAGCAGACACCAGTAACTCCTCGGCGCTGCCCGTATGTTGTGGAGTGTTTTAACTGTCTAAGTTTTAACTGTTTTAACTGCTTTAAGTAAAAATGTCACATTTATTAGTGTAATAAATGTGACATTTTTACTTAAAAATATCACGCCTTCCTACTAACGGGAGCTGTTGGGCAAAGTTGTTGGATGAGGGGGGCTACTCACAGTGAGCCTCATTGTGTGTCAGCTAGGGCTGGATCTTGCTAGAGGATACTCTCGCCCTGTTCCTCCGAGGCTGGTGCCGTTTGTGCGGAGGACGTTATGACTAACCTTAAGCTTGTTTGCTCCATTTCTGGCCTCCCTACTTCTGGCCCAAGAGAGTGTGGTGCTGGTGGAGCATTCTAGTGCTCCCAGCAAACACATTACTTAACCCATGATGAAGCGGGCGTGCAGCAAACGCGTGCAGCGGGCGTGCCACTGGTGCGACGAAGGCCTAACTAACGAATGAAGCACGGTTTTTGCCGATAAACTTTTGACCTAAAGAAACTCACTTGACTTTCTTCAGAGTGCACAGACCCTCAGATTAAAGTATGGCTTTGTCGATAAATGTAACCAATTGAAGACACTTATTTAACTTTCTTTACACTGCACAAACACTCAGGTCGCAGTTCGCTCTCTGTTAGTTGGAGCCCACGGGCCCAATTCTCTCCGACCAACCCTGCCCCACAATCAAGGTTGTTTTTTGGTGCCCCACCTCACGTATCAGTCCTGAAGAAGACCCTAGAGTAAGGTGAACTCAACCTACACCCACTAAGGGTCGAAACGTCGACTTTCTTTTTCAAGACCTACCCATGATTCAACAGATCACTGTTACTGTTTTTTACCTTATGGGATAGGATTATATAATTGTTACAGGTGTGTGTGGCTATAACATGCCCATGTGATGTCAACTAGCAATTTATTTGTTTGATCACATTTAACTTCTGAAACTATTTCAGACAACCCTGATCCTCACAAATCACTGACTTTTCCCCCCTTCCCCTTTCCTCTCGCCCCACACTGGGCAAACCGTTAACTTATATGGACTATGTTTGTACATCAAATGTATATGAATGAGGATGTGAATAATTAACATCACTCATTACCATTTTTTTTACTAAATTTCATTGGATTAGGTTTTAGCATTTCCGTTTGCTCTAAGAAGCACATATACTGGGACCCCTACCCTTGCAACATAGAATACCCAGGTCCCAGTACCTTTGGGTCAACCCTTCTTTTGTAACGAAGGCACAACTAAGGCAAGCCAATCTGCGTCTGTCAACGTCCCGGGGGCGGCCGGCACAGGTTATGCTGCCGGTTTTTCAGTTGGTAATGTTTACTATAGTAGGACCGAATTGCTTGACATTGGTAAACGGATGAGCTGCTGTTCTCCAAAAGCTATTAATCCAGCAACAAAATCCCTTGTATGTGCCCTATGTAACTGGGTAGTTGGCCCCTACATTAGTGAGCCCAATGGGGATAGTGCAACTAGGCAGTCAAGTGGCACACCTCTGGAGATGTGCTGTGAGGAGGGTGGCCATCTTAAGGCTCTGCTTCTTAACACTCGGTCAATTAAAAAAAACATGAGTTACAACTATATGACCTGCTATTTGATACCAACCCTGATCTAATGTTTGTAACAGAGAACTGGTTTAAGAAGAGCTCTAATCCCACGATAGCTAGTGCTATCCCATCAGGCTACCTGATTATAAAGAAGGACCAGCCAGTGGGTAGAGGAGGTGGAATTGCTATCATTTTTAGAAAATCTTACCCATTGAGGATATTGAAAGTGCAGAAGCTCTTGGTGTTTTCTTCACCCCATCCGTTCACCAGACAATAGCAGGTCTTCTAATTTATAGGCCTCCTGGCCCCACAGGAAATTCTACTGAGTCACTTAGCAAAGCTATCGCTCCGGTAGCTACCTAGTATAAGCACTGCCTGGTGTGAGGTGACTTCAATATCCATATGGATAGCCCTGCCGAGCAGGATTCAATGAGGTAATCTGGCCCCTATGTTCACTTTTCCACCTATGGAAAGGGAAATATTTTAGACCAGATTTTTTTTAATGTTATAATATAAACAGACACACCGCTTCCACTGGTGTGGTCTGATCATTCTATTATGTTTTAAAATTCCTAAAGCCCTATTTCACTCACAACCAAGGCAGTAAGCCCCGCCTGTGTAGCTTCAGATCCTACAGTCATATCACGCAAGATGCTATAAAGGCAGCTTTGAATGTGCATAGATTCCTTTTAACGATGATCCTGAATTAGATGCACTCAGCCCAGAGTTTTGGCTCACGGGTCGCGCTTCTGAGCTGGCTCCACTTACTACTAGAGTGACTTAATCGAAGCGCGACTCTGCTCTGTGATTTACAGAAGCCCTTAGGCTTACAAAAGGTTGGAGAGAGTGTGGCAGAGTAAGTTTAATCTCTAGGGCAAGGCCATATACAAACAAGCTCTCAAAGCCCACTATCATAAAGTTTGCGAAGAAAAGAAAGGTTTTTTTCCTCCATAATTGAGGTAGCAACACACAAGAGTAAAGAGATCTTTAAAATTATCAAAGATTTCTCATCGCCTAGTGCGGTGGGCACCCGGTTTACCCCCATGTCTGTCTGGGTTCATCATATTGTTCGTTACTTCCATGATAAAATCTCTACAATTAAAAAGTCTTTTGCTACCTTAACTATAGCTAAGGAAGATGAGGCAAGGTTTTAATGCTTGGCCAGCTCGGGGTAAGGACCCTCTCTTACTCAGGTTCCCCCTATGTCCTTAGAGAAATCCTTGGTGATAATGAACAACTTGAAGTAAGGCTCTCTTCAGGTGCCTGCCTGGCTAAAATACTGTCAGTCATCATTGCAACTATATTTCCGGCCGTCAATCGGGTCTTGAATTCCTCACTACAAAAGGGGTAGGTACTGAGCAGCTGGAAAAAGACCGAAATTATTCTCCTATTGTAGAAACCCTCTGCTGACCAAGTAGTAGCCTCTAACTACAGGCCTATATCTCTGCTGCCTTTTTTTTCTAAAAACCCTCAAAAAGTAGTTCAATTTAGTATTGACCAAGTACGTAGAAGCTATCCACACACTCCATGAGAGTCAGTCTGGTTTCGGAACCAATCTCTGTACCGAAACAGCCTTATTGGAAGTTTCATAAACCATCAAAACACAGATTGATAAAGGGGGAAGTGCAGTGCTGATACTAATGGACCTGTACGCAGCCTTTGACTGAATTGCGACATTGGGGGCACAGTATTCAATCAGGTTCGTTTCTTTTTTGAGTGATTGGCAGCAGGAAATCTGGTCCCCCCTACTCAGCTCCCATTCTGCCTATGAAGGTGGGGGTTCTGCAGGGATCGATTCTGAGCCCGTCACTCTTTAATATGTATATGGCCCCTCTTGTACGTTTAGCAGAGTCATAAGGTGCAAATATAGTATCTTACGCCAATGACACTAAACTGCTGCTTACGTGCGACAAAGGCACTGACTTTAGAGGCAATGAGATTAACATCTGTCTGACTGAGGTTTTCTCTTGGTTACCGCATAATCATCTAAAATGTAACTGTGAAAAGTGAGAGATTATCTTGTTGGTTGCCTACCATGCGAATCATGACATCAATGGTGGCCTTGCGATATGTTTCCTCCCACTGCCCCTGTTAGTACGGCGAGAAACTTGGGGGTCAAGTTGGACCCACGCCAACAATGAAAGCTCAAATCCAAACTGTTGCTGGCATATGTTTCGGCATATTAAAAACATGAAAAAACATCCTTCCCCTGTTACTGGTTGGGTATCGAAGGATTGCAGTACAAGCCTTAATTACATCCATATTGGATTACGTCAATGTTTTGTATCTGGGCCTACCTAAGTATTTATTGAACCATCTTCATGTGGTTCAGAATGCGGCGGCCAGAGCAATTCTCATGTTGGGAGCCAGAGCATGCATGATGATCCACCTAAATGCCTTGCACTGGCTCCCAGTACAAAAGAGGATTTAATTTCAGGTGTTGGTTCTGGCATTTCGGGCCTTTTACGGCACTGGGGCTGTATATCTCAGGAGAGGGGTTCAGCATTATGAGATGAAAAGTACCCTAAGGTCCTCGGGGTAATCTCTGATGCTTATTTCTAAATTTGCCTGTTCTCTGGCCAGCAGTCGCTATAGTCAAGTACTGGCTGCCCGCTCATGGAACTGCCCGACTTTTCATCTTTGGCAGGTTCAGGACCTGTTCATTTTCAGGAGACAGCTAAAAACCTGGCTGTTGCAGCAATAATTCTCCTTGGGGGGTGAGCTTTTGGGTTTTGGTTGTCTGTTATTTGGTGGTACTTTAGCGTCAGGACACTCTGAGGAGTTGCCGTGCCTAATTTCATTTCATTTCACCAGTAAGTGGAGATGGACTGGTGAGTGCAGAGGAAAAGACAACTCCAGAAGAACACCTTTTGGCCAACATTGTACAATCTTCTCCTCCTCAACTTATAGTCTCAAGGACCTTAATGGAAATTTCAGTTATGATTGACTCAGGGGCAACTGGAAACTTCTGCGATCTGAAGTATTGGACCAAGATAGGACTAAAAGCTATTTTAAAGTCAAAGAGTGTACCAATAGGAGCAGTAGATAAGACAAATCTTTCTTCTAGACCCATAATCAGTCACATAGAACAAGTGAAATTAACCTTTTAAGAAGGTCACCGAGAAATCATCCAGTTCAACTTGATTGATGCTCTGTAGTTTCAAATAATTCTGTGCCTGCCCTGGCTCACTGAGCACAATCCAAGTATTGACTGGGGTCCAAGAACAGTGAAGATGGATTCAGACTTTTGTAAAAAAAAATGGTTTTTGTACAAGGACAAGATCTGGAGAACCAGGACCACCAACCCTCTTGAGCGAAGAAGGAGCTTCAGTGTGTGATTCACACCAGTGGAATTCTGCTGGAATATAAAGATTTTGAGGCTGTATTTAATGAGGCAGAAATTTACCACCACATAGACCATTTGACTGCAGAATAGACCTGGAACCGGGTGCTAGTCTACCATGTAGTCGAGTCTATGCCTTGACAGAAAAAGAAAATGAGCATCTGAAGGAGTATATTAACAAAATACTAGGCCAACAGTTTTACATGCCCCTCCCAGTCACCTGTTTCTTCACTGTTATTTTTTGTCCCAATGAAAGAAGGTGAGCTAAGGGCTTGTATAGACTACTGAGCAATTAATAGGGTCACATCAAAAATAAGTATCAGCTGCCTCTCATCTCTGTACTCTTAGATCAAGTGAAAGTAGCACACATTTACACCAAGCTTGATTTTAGGGGTGCATATCATTTGATAAGAATCCAAGAGGGTAATGAGTGAAAGACGGCCTTCAGACAAGTCTAGGTCTATACGAATATCAACTGATCCCCTACGGGCTGTGTAATGCGCCAGGGGCCTTCCAGCACTTCATAAACAGTGTGCTAAATGAGTTCACTGATGAATGTGTTACAGTATACATAAATGATATTTTAATTTACTCGAACTTAGAAGAAGAGCATCCAAACCAAGTGACACGAATCCTACAAAGATTGAGAGAAAACAAATTGTATGTAAAATTGGAAAAATGTGCGTACAACGTAAAAGAGGTAGAATTTCTAGGATTTGTACTTTCTTCATCTGGAATAACTATGGATTCGCAGTAGGTAGTGGCTGTCCAGGATTGGGAATCCCCGAGTTGTGTGAAAGAGTTACACAGCTTCATTGTCTTTGCCAATTTCTATCAAAGATTTATGAACCATTTTTTGGCAAATTAATTCCTCTTACCCTGTTCCTAAAGAGGGGAGTTCCTTTCAAGTGGACAGAAGATGCAGATAAAGCTTTTCAATCTCTAAAGAAAGAGTTTACAACCACCCCAGTTTTATTACATGCAGATCCTACAAAATCATTTAATCTAGAGGCGGACACCTCAAATTCGGCTATTGGAGGAGTTCTCTCTCAGAGGTATAAAAGAAGAGGACAACTCCACCCAGTAGTTTATAGATCAAGAAAATTGACATCTCCAGAAGTAAACTACACAATCACAGAAAAAGAGTTACTGGTCATCAAGGATGCGCTCAAGGAATGAAGACATTACTTGATGGGAGCAAGGCATACAGTTACGGTATTCACAGATCATCAAAATCTAAATTTTGTAAAGTCTGCTAAGACCCTTACCCCACGACAACTCAGGTGGTCATTATACTTTGCGAACTATGATTTTGTGATTAACTATAGACACGGAACAAAGAATGGAAAAACTGACGCTCTGTCACAAATTAGTACAGAAAGAGCAGAAGATAATCAAGATCAACAAACGATTATTTCAGAACACAAAATTGTGGGATCAGTAAGTCAGGGAACCTTAGAAGATCGAGTAGCTAAAACAATGACACAAGAAGAAATGTCAGAATGGGCAAGACAAGACCCACAGATAGAGATCCAACACAACTTACCATTTAACGCAGGAAAACGTCATCTACCCAGTCAGGAGCTACAACAATTAATTCTTGAAGAAAGTCATGATTGCCGATTAGGTAGTCATAAAGGAATCTTGAAGACAGAAGATTTGGTTAAAACAAAGTATTTGTGGCCACAAATGGATAAAGACATTCACTCCTATGTCAGAACATGTGAGGTCTGTGCTCGAGGAAAATCGGAGGGACAGTCTCCAAAGGGATTACTCCAACCCATGCCCACCCCTGCACATCCTTGGTATACTGTAGACCTAATTGTAGATCTGCCTTCCAGTCAGGGGTACGATACAATTTTAGTGTTTGTTGATGCATTCACCAAGATGGTTCATTACATTGCCTTAAAAGGAGTTCCGACAACTAAAAGTCTGGCCACTCATTTTAGTACCCACATAGTACAGGCCCATGGTTTTCCCGAGGTAATCATCTGAGGTGGGGGTTCTCAATTACTCTCCCATTTCTGGATGGCATTTATGAAAGAGTTGGGTATAGAGACAAGATACGGCACCAGCTATCACCCAGATACTGATGGGCAAAAAGAGAGGGCAAACTAAGAATTAGGGCAGTATTTAGGACTTTTCCTATTTGATCAGGAAGGGGACTAGCCAGAGTTCTTAGGGGCAGCAGTATTTGCACATAATAATGCAAAAAATCTCTTTAAGAGATTTTCTCCTTTCTATCCAAACTATGGCAGACACATACATTCTTCCATAATTGGCAGGGAAATTTCAGTGCATGCAGTTCAAGAGGTAGTACAGAACCTAACACAAGTTCAACAGACAGCTACTAAAAACCTGGTAAAGCCAAAAGAGAACTATAGGAAATATACAGATAAAGAGAAAAGAGGGTCCAGTATTAAAAATTGGTGATGAGGTTTGTCTAAATGAAAGAAAATAGTAGGTTAAAAGTGAACCGTAAGTTCCAACTAAGGTTTGTAGGCCCATTCCAAATCAAAAAAGTAGTTACCCTGTAACCCACCCCTTAAAATTACCAAAAAGAATGAAAGTACAACCAGTCTACCATGTTTCTCTGTTGAAGAAAGCTTCACCAGATTTGAGAGTTAGTCTTCCTCCAAGACCCGTACAATTAGAGTCAGTAGATGAATTTGAAGTAAAGAGAATTTTATACTCCAGAATATCAAGAGAAAAATCTATTATTTGATAGACTGGAAGGGCTATGGTCCTGAGGAGAGATCCTGGAAACTATGCTCTGATGTACATGCTCCCCGTCTAGTGAGGGCTTTTCACTTGACATTGCCAAAGAAGCCTCGGCCAAAAGAATCTCCCTTGCGATGGGGTACTTTCAGGATTGCTGGAAACAACAACACTACAATGTTTACCACAGTTCAAGGACTGCCGCACTTAACAAATTCCAAGATGGCCAACATTCCCAACACAGTAGTATCTAATCTACTTTCTCTGCCCCAAGATTCTACTTAGCACGCTCAGCTTAGAACGTCCATGCAGTTCACTGTGATCCTGTTTGAAAATGCATCTCGTAACGTCCTCTCCATCGTAGTATAATTTAAGGTAGTGCTTTTGAGTGTTCGTTATGTTATTCCCGTTTGTGTGTCTTCCACTGTATCGTCTACTCCTTAGTCTCTGACAGTCTTTGTTTGGATTCTGCGCATTTCGCCCCCGTGAACTTTTCCTCCTCAGTGAAGAGTAAGCTTTCCTTTCTGTGTATGCGCAGTCGAAAATTTCATCGGACAAAAGCAACATTTGCCAAGCCTCAATAAAATAATTCCCTAGACAAGATAGCAGTATTGCAACATCGCAAGGAAATTAAATCTTTAAGGGAGCTAAGTATTTTTTATATTTTAAGGCTTTAATGTGTAAATATAACATGAAGAGTGAATGATGAAATAGTGAAAGAAGATAACAAGTCTTACCTGGAGAAAGAGAGTCCTCCTGAATTCTTTTCCTGCGACGAAAGAAACAAAAAAAAATTGTTAAGAAGTATTAACTCTGTAAGGATATATAAGCATACATTGTTAGAAGAGGAGCTTATGCCTAAAGTTAATTAGGTATGTTTAGAATATTATAAGTGTATGTTATAAGTATATATATATTAGAATAGTTAGATAATTATTAATGTGTTCTTAGTTTTCTACAACTCAATAATCCAAGGCAGAACAGTATGCTGAGGAGAAAACTGAGGGTGCAGAAAATCGATGACCAGAGGCAGTCTCTGTTTGTAGTTTGTTATTTTATCCAACTCCCCCTTCCCCCATCGTAGATATTTCCTCACACAATTTTAAACAGAGCGTTGGAGGTGTTTCCGAGAAGGGGCATTGAGGACAGTCATCGTCTGTTCCCGCGCAAGTATAAGGTATCATCGCTCTGACACCCAATGAAAGATGTGGAGAGGATGGTCTGAGGCCTTGTTATCGTAAATTTATAAAAATAACCTAAGAGGAGTCAGCAAATGTTAGTGGTGGAGGTTTCAGCTATCTTCCTGGTGTCTTAACAAATTACATGCAAGTAATGGTCTTTGAATGTTAACCGCAATTAAGTCACCTATGAGGGTTTTCTCGGATCGACGGACCCACCCCACCCACCGGAAATTGAAGCCATTGTGGTTAGTGAGCCAAACAACACTTTTGTTTCTTAGTTCCTCCCAGGATTCTCTTGAAATGGCTCTCAAAGGTGGTACTCCTTTTAGGACTAACATATAGGGGCAAACTAATGTGGGTAGATTCAGAGTATCCAAAACCTTTTGAGATTTGATTGTGCACTGTGCATTGTTGCTACCTGAATAAACTCTGTGTCTTGTTCTGCGGTTAATGCATGTTAAGTTTGAGGCCGGTTCATCTGCAAGGGGTTGGAGGTTACTAGTTTGCTGTCTCTTGTGAGGTTACATCCGTCCGATGAGCCCGGTCTCTGCTGTTTGTTCAGGATGTTATCAACTTGGGCAGTGTTGGGGGATCTTTGCAGAGTAGTATCAAAAGGTAATAGTAAGGGTGTGGGGAGTAGTAGGATCAATTTTTTGTGAACATTGTGCAATTCAAGAGGGCAGCATGAGGAATTTAATTTCCTTTCTAGAGCAGTCAATCTCTCCAAAAGTGGTTTTAACTTTTCACCCAGAATTTTGCTAAATCTGTTGAACAAAACTTCACAAAAAAGGGAATCCACCTATGAAGGACCTGGGGTTGCACAGCTGGGCATGTTGATACTATGCAAGGTCTGTAGATATGGTTGAGGTTGAAGATGTGGGGCTTTATCCACCTCGATTGGTTGTGACCATGCGTGCAATTGGTTATTACTGGGCACAACTGTAGACGCTTGTTTCCTTTTGTTACTTAGCTGTTTGTTGGTCGCCCTTTTCCTCTTGGTTGCTGTATTTTTAGGGAAAGGGGGTCTGCGCTTGCTTTTACATGGCTGATTGATGCTGGCTTGTTGCTAGTACTAATGATGAGGGTTCTGCTTGTTTTTGCGGGGTGAAACATTTGACAGGAGGAATTCTACCACAGTAGAGGCAACAGTGGCTACAGCTTTCCCTGGTTAGAAAGTGGCTATTGAGTATGTTCGCATATGTAAATAATTTCTAGCTTTTACTTTATTAGGTCAGATATTGTTGATGTATGTAGTAACATCATTGATATTGAAACCTAATTTTTTTGTATTCATTGTTTGGTTTTGTGCTTGGTTATTAATACAAATTCAAAAACAGACACCTGCTGGTATGCTTTTTTTCTTTCTATCATTATTATGTCATATGCTCATTTGAATTAAAATGAATTATTTTAGATGTAAATGATAGACATGGGATTACCTTCCTCTTCTTTGTGCTTCTGTCGGTGTCTGCATGGGACTGCGAGCTGCTGAGGCTCTCTGTGCTCTTGTTGGAGTAAGAATTTTTACCTGCACAGCTATCCAAGGACACACCTGTCACCTGCACAACATAACCCCTGTGTAGGCCCTGCTGTTTAGAGGTTACAGGCCTCAGTTACATTGCCCTGGGCACTGCCATTTTCTCTTAGCTTAAACAGAAGCAGAAAGCAAGTCTGACCCAAGATTCACCCAGCTGCTCTTGCCTGCAAGGACCCGCACCCCTACCAGGCCCCACCTCATTGTATATTTCTCACAAACAGCAGAAGTCAAGTTCCTCTATAAATCTTGCAACATACCCCACGTCCCCCACCTAAGCCATGAATGGAATAAGGGAAGTTCCCACCACAGCTACGTCAAGCCAGATATCCGATAAACTGAGGCTAAGGGTGGCGAAATAGTATCGCAGATTGACTGATTGACACATGAATAGGACCCCTCGAAGCAATACTAACACATTTCTGTCGTCCATTGATAGTTTATTATTGGACTTCCAGTCAAGTGGCAGTTCTCAGTCTAGACTGAAGTATGTACCACAATTACAGGAAAAAGGCCATACCTAACCCTACGGGTGGGAAAGGTAGAGAGCAGTCCAGTAAATGACAATGGACAATGGACGGGTATGTGATACGTGGTGGCGTGGGATGACGTAATTATCGTCTCACGTGTTTTAGACAGTATAAGAAGGAGCCCCGCAAGAACATCAGCGGGCAACTCCTCGTCTGTTTGTAGGTATTCAGACCGAGAGTTGTCTCCAAGGGCCCTTGATCAAATGTTCATACTTTTGTGCATGTAAATATTTTACTTATGTTATGTTTTAAACTGCTTTTTAGATAAAGTCATTTTATATCTGCATATGTACTTTTTAACTTGTTCTCTACATTTAAGCATTTATACTGTGGTCTTAGGACATCTCACTGAGATAGCATTTTGAGTGTACCTAATGATAAATAACATGTACTCTGCATTCTAATGTATCTTGCAGGATTACACTTATGAGCAAATGTGAGTATTCATCTATGTGAACAAGCACAACCGTTTTTAATCTGCCTCAGTACTCATAGGTGTACCAAACAAAATCTCTCTCTCTTAGCAAATGTTAAACTGCACTTTGTAAACTATTGTAAACTAAAGCTGGTCCATGTGACTTTCAAGAGAATGCTGGGTACAGGACCAAGTACTATATAATTTTTATGTTATCACTGATTATTTCTAGAAGCTGTGTCTTCAAATAAATTGTACAACTCCAAGCTTCAGTCTCCAAAAGCTCATATGTATGTTTTTTCCTGTTTTAGAGCAAGAGGTCCAGGACAGCCCCGGTGCAATTTAAGCCGCCCTATTCCCCTTGGTTTTCACTCACGGTCTCGCCAGCGCGGCTTCTGAAAGCTGTGCGCTGAGTCCCCCTGGCCCCTCCTGCCCCTAGTAAATCATCCCCTTCAACAAGTGGTGACCTCGACGTGATAATAAGGAGTTAAACTGACAGGATGCAGCTGGTTCCTAAGGAGGAAGTACTAAACTGCTAAACGACTCTGCAGCCATCCTGCTGGACCATTGTGAGGGAAACACTGCGCTGAGGGTAAGCATACATATTATTGTGTCTGCCCGCCGCTGCGCTGTCTCTCTCTCTTGGGTTTGGCCGAATGGTGGGCTTTGTTGTGATACAGTGGTACATCTGCCAATGGTCCAGGGGTTTCCTGTCTATTAACCTTGTTATTTGATTCCGCGCAAAGGAAGGGATTGTGTGCTATTTGGAGATTGAACCTGACAGTTGGGTAATTACTGAGATACATGTGCTTTTTGTTGATAAATGCAACTTCATGTTTTTGCTGATTGCTAAAAAGGATTGTAGCAGTCGAATTGTCAAGGCTTATTCTATATTTACTCTTAAGCGCGGTGCCTCTCTAGAGGGAGGGGACCTTTAATACATATTTTAGGCTTTTTTTTAAGTGACCCTCTGAAGTTTCAGGGAAGGAGGACCGCACGTGGCAGGTCTCTCAGCTTGTGAAGCCTCTCCAGAGAGGGGGAGGACCTTTGATACATCTGCAACAGGGTGTCAAGGAAGGAAAGGGTTGCGTCTAGCATCTTTTTCAGTATATCCGTGCAAGTGATCCTCTGTTTGATAGGAGTGACAGAGACGAGGTAATCTCTCATGTCAGTAGTCCATGAGAAAGAAGGAGTTTCAGCAGGTCCGATTAGCTACCGTGACCTTTGATCTTTCCTTAATTTAGCTGTGATATCCCCTACTGTATGTCAAGGGAAGAGTTCTGTGCGGGACTAAGAAGTTTATATGCTCATATTGTAGGCATTATATTTTTTGCCAAGCTAAACGTGGTTTATTAATTATTTTTGGTTTGCCTCACATGTATAAGGAGCACTCTAGCACACTCTAGTGGCCATAGAGCGTGATTTTTGTAAAAGAATTGTTGAAGTGTTTACATTTTATTTTTCTCTTTTTAGATACCTGTTCAGGCACAGGCCTGTATGATAGTGCCTAGTGTTTAAATGTTGAATATATTTCTAGGTTCATAGAACTAACTTATATGATCCTTACTGTTTTCATGGTCTCTTTTGTTAGGAGTCACTGGCTGGCACAGAGGCTGACTATAGCGAGACTATACTATACTATTGATATATAAGCGCATTGTGATTGTTCATCTTTCCTTGGCTAATTATAAACTGTGAACATCGAATTTCTGTAACAATTGCTGCTAGTATATTTTGTGACCATCACTTGAGAACTGTTTTTGTAGCGAGATTCAATAACTAGGGAGATTGTAAATGCATTTCTGTGTTTCCCATGTATGTTGATCTGCCACTGACTGACTGAAGAGAGTCTATAAGCTACGGCATTTCGAGCCCCACGGTTGTCACATATATACATATTTATTGTTTTCCTTTTTTCTTGCTGCTATTAAACTGCGTGCACTTCTGGCATTCAGGATTTCCCCTTCCCTCTACAAGCAACTGCAGGCTTCACAAGGGAAGTCTCAGGGAATTGCTCTGCGTTATTTTTAGACTACAGATCGTTTAGAATAAATAAGAAATGTTTCTTTTTTAGCTGCATTCCACGTTAGGAATGGGATACATGAGTATAAGAGGTATCCAGTCATCATAGAAGCATTGTGCTTGTGGTAAACTGCCCCGACCCCGAAAAAACTGACAGGAGGTCAGCCTGTTTCTAATACATATATATACATATAAACAAAAGGAAGTACAGATGAGCCAGGGTGGGCAGAATCAGATTGAGGTGGTCCTGCACATATTGGACGATAAGATAGTGGCAATACAGAACACTGACGCACGAACTATAACTAAACTTGACAGACGCCAGATCCCCTTGGTAGCTAAGGCGTGGACACTGCTGGGACTCCCACTCACGCAAGGCACAGAGATAAAAATATCTACACTACATTTGACGCGACTGTGCCTCCCAGTGCAGACTCACACACCCCTCATTGACAATAGTCAACTCGTACGTGAAGTGTCACAGAATTCCACTTCATTAGTAGAGACACCACACATACCCTTGCAAGTGTCACAAGTGTCCCCACCAGTACCACATACTGTTGAGGAAAACTCCATAGAATTAAGTCATTCAGTGGAGAGTTTAGTGAGTTGCAGAACTATTGACCTCACCGTCCCGCCCTTGGTGACCTCATCGTCCCTGAGCACAAGCTGCCAGGGAGGACAGGAAGACCCACACGTTTCCCGTACCTCATCAGACTGCGAATTCTACACATTGCTCCTACAGGGACTGTCCATTCCCGACTTGCCCCTGGCCTGTGAGCAACACGCCCAAGAGCTGCACGTGCAGCTGGGGCAGCAGCCTTCACCCAGCATTGTTGAGCAACTGCAGAGACACCCCTTCACAACACATTGCCCCTTATTGTGGGCATATTTACGAAACCACATTGTAAGCAGTGAGCACAGTTGTCAGACTTCTCCGCCACCACTTGCCCGCCCCCCAAGATAACTCTAGGATATGAACAAACAGCCCGCACAAAACAATAGATTTGACATCACAATACATTTAGAGAACGGGCGTGTTACTACCATTACTGAGGATCCTTCAGTATCCTCAGCCCAGGTCCCACCCCTAGTGGGTACAGTTATATTGGCACTAATATCTACTCTGGGAATAGACACAACAGATTTACAGACGGTGACTCTGACTTTAGCCCCCAGTGGAGGTACACCTTTTATCACTTTCCCACCCCACGCTGAGTAACAATGACAACGCCCCTGGAACACGTGATAAAAAACTTTACAGACCAGGAAAAGCGCATTAAAAAACATTGTAATGAATTGCATGAACTTACACGAAATGCGCCACATTCCTGGCCCAGAGAAGGGACTTTTGACAAGATAGTGCTAGACCATGCGAGAACTTTCTTGGAAGGTAAATACTCTGGTAATAGACTCAAAAAGCGTAAGGACACCCTCGCTATGTGGGCTGTCTTTAGGGAAAATGACACAAGTACCCAAACACCTGAAGTACCCACAGCCCAAGAACCCACAGCCCAAGCACCCACAGCCCAAGCACCCACAGCCCAAACACCTGAAACACCCACAGCACCCCCACCTGCCTACTCTGAATCTCGAATTTATCCCGAACTGGTTCTTAAAACAGACCTAGAACAAACTACAAATGATAGGGCAGCCGTAGGCTATGAAGATATCTCTGTCCCAGACCGTGATGCCTTCTCCCCAGACTTTTTAAATGGTCTGCAAGGAAGTAGACAAGATAGTGCGCAAATGCACCAAACACTGAGACCCCAAGCCCAAGTGATGCAGGGTGCCACATCTGGAACATCAGGTCAGATTGCAGGACAGATTGATGCACAGTTTACTATAAAGATGACTCCTGCATCCAGTACCCCAGGCCCCCAGCTAGATGAAGATGGAGAGAGTGATAGGGTCTCAGGTGGTTCACAGCACAGCTCTCACATGCATCTCCCCAGACCCCACGGCCCAGCCCCGATGTCCATTGGAAGGGAACACAGCACATCTGAGGCCAGAATTAGACATTATGGCCCGTTTCTGACGCCCATTCAGCAGAATAGCGAAGCACAAACACTCCAAGAGGAGTGGCGACCCCTTAATACTAGTCCCAATAGACAGGAAGAGCGCCAGATACAGTTTCTTGAAGAGAACAGGGATGGCGAACAACGTATCCCTGGCATAATGAATGAAAGAGATATCGTTAGGTGGAGGACAGAACAGGATTTATACCATGGAGCAGGCAGGACAGTTGGGGACATGCCACTCGAGCATTGCTTAGGAAACGCCACTGACAATGCACTAACTTATCAGCAAAGGCCCTTACAAAATGATAGAAAAAATGAAAGAATGACAGAACTGATGGGTGGGCTGGGCCAGCTGAGTGAAAGGCAACAACCACCGACACTCAATGAATTGGCAAGAGGTGCAAGGCAACACAGTGGTGGGATCCTAACAACAAGGCCACAGCAAAGGCCATGGATACAATTAGACAATGAGGCCCAGGGTGAGGCCCCACCACAGAGTAACACAGCAGCTAACATAACACAAGCCCCTCGCGCATTCCCTAACTACAACCCCCAGAGGTCACTGCCACAGACACCTGTGCGTCAGGCATCACCTCCTGTAGCCGCACCACGCAGGGCCCAACTCAGAGAGGTAGACATTGATAACTTAGGACTGTTCAATGTGCTTGAACGGGCAGAAAGGAGATACAGGCAAAGGAGGACAGAGGTAGAGAATCTCGCAGTGTTAGGTAACCATGGGAGACCTGACGACATCCCAGAAGAATATGATGTAACAGGTAAAGCACGCCTGCGCACCACCAGATCTGGAGCACTGTACAAGATGGCCGTTAGTAGGCCAGGACGGGTGTCACCCAAAGATCTGACACCATATGAGATAGTGGTGCTAGGAGAAGGGAGTAACTATTATGCCAACAAATTCACAGATGACTTGGCAGAATGGACAGAAAGTAAAGCCCCCCAAATGATGGTGTGGCCTCGAGAAGGGTCTTTTCACCCTGAGGACATGGCAACAGCTGAAGACTGTATCTTGAGGGGGGAGGGAGATGAAGACTGGGATTACAATTACATGCGCAGAGGCTTGAGAATATGGCAGAAATACGCACGCAGGTATGACAGCACAAGGCCCACAGGGGTGCTGCGCCAGCTGCCACTGCTATATAAAAATATCGAGGACCGTCCCATCTACACCCCTTGGTCCCTTATGGACAAGGACAATTTAAAGAAGCAACTTCCGCCCCTCACAGAGGGTGCTGGGAAGTGGATACAAGCCTTTGAGAAAAACACTGCAGGGGTGCCATTGGCTGCTGGAGATGTGAAAAGTCTGCTTGTTTCCCTGATTGGAGAGGATGCAGAGGAAATGTTCACACGCATCGACCACAGACTTTCCATCACAAATTTGGAATTGGATGGCAATCCTTTTAATACAATAAGGTCTGCCCTGTGGAGTGAGCTGCGTAGAAAGTTCCCTGATATCCCAGACATCGGGTCCCTAATGTCCCAGACAATGCAAAGCAATGAAGATCCTGCACAGTACATTACTAGAATGAAGGAAAAGTGGCAACAGGAGTTAGGAGAGAAATGGGATATAACAGGAGGCAATTGTAGGTTCTTCTACCATACAATTAAGAAGGGACTGCCAACTGCTGTGCAAGAAAAATTAGATGGAATAGTAGCAATGGAATGCAAACCATGGGCAGAAATACAACACCATATCATTCACTACTGTAAAAAGGAGCAAGAGCAGGAGAAGAAGAGGCAGGTGGCAATTGAAAATGCGGCAGCTAAATTGGTGCAACAGAAATTAAAGAAAAAGGAGGCTGTGGACACAATAATGGTAGCCACACCAGTGAGTCAAATGACTACTGTCACCCAATTTCCACAAAATGCCCAGAGCGCATTACAAGGAGACACACAGGCAGCAGTCCAGCAGACACAGGCACAGCACCCCAGAAACAATCAGAGGCAACAACAGTATTATGATAACAGACAAAAAAGGTCATCAGGAATGCGAGGAAGAGGTAGGGGGATGGGCTATCAAAGACCCACACAGCAGCCAGGACCCCCACTGTGCTACCACTGTCAGCGACCAGGACACATGATAAGGGAATGCCGCACTAAAATGTATGAAGAATTAGCAGGCAGAGGCCAACCACAGCAAGTCCAGGTACCAGTGCAATACGTTCAGCAGCAGACACAGCCACTGCAGCCTAACGTAGTGTACACCTACCCGTCTGCAGGACAGCAACAGCCAATGTTGCAGCAAGTACAATTACAGACACCAGTCCAACAGATACAGCCACAACTGGTTCAACAACAGGGGCCTGTGTACCAAATGGTGCCACAGACACAGGTTCTTGTACCTCAGGGAGCCACAGTACTGCAGCCCGCCAATACGGTTCTGCAGGGTACAATCCAGCAACATCAGGCTGGAAGGTACACCAGCTAGGATAGCCCACAGAAGACCCTAGTGTGTCCCTTGTTGTCGTGCCTCACAAATATTAGAGAGGACCCAGTTGTGTATGTCACGATCAACAACAAAACGTATAAATTTCTGATTGACACAGGTGCAACATTTTCCTGTATAACAGAGGGAGCACTGCCTATTTCCAATCAAAGTGTAGACACACAGGGTTTCTCTGGGGCAATCACAAGGGTCCCTTTCACCAAGCCAGTACCAATGAAAATAGGAGGCAAAAGCATTCAGCAACGACTGCTTTACTCGACAGAATCACCCGTAAATTTATTGGGCCGTGATCTTATGGCCAAATTAAACATGACAATTCATTTTGATGAAAAAGGCACAATGACTTGCTCCATCCCTGGCACATCACTGGCAAGAATGATGGCTGTCACTGTGGACTCTTCCATGAGAGACCAAATTAGAGCTCGCCCAGTGGATGAACTAGCATTCTCCACAGCTGTGCAAATGGTCATTGCCAACTCACCAGAGATGGCGGGGCGCACTGTACAGCTACCCAAAGAATTTCTTTTCCGTCCTCAATTACAGGACATGCCAGGCCCAGACAAAAATATGATCCTAGGAATACAATGTTTTAACATGACACCAACATATGGTGTCTTTATAGCATGTGATGACTATGGCCAGTCATGGGCCTGTGTCATTTTTATTGAGCCTGGACATCGGGTAAGAGACATTACAGATCAGGAATTATTTGGTGATAGAGAAGACATTGTATACCAGATTCCAGTCCCCGTGTCAGTGACAGTTGAAATCAGAACACCAACACAACCCACAGTAATTGATGAAGCACGTGACTCAGACCTAGCTCAGGTGCCCAACATCCTTTGGACTACAGGTAAGCGTGGGCGGAAAATCCGTTCCGCTCGCGGATTTTGCGGATTTTCGGGAAATCCGCAATCCGCGAGATTTGCGGATTTCCCGCAAAATCCGCAAATTCGCACAGAGCGGATTTTTTTGGCGGCGCGCGGCGTTGGTGATACAATTTTTGCGGCGCGCGGCGTTTATCATCGTTTGCCGAGTTGTTTTTCTCGATATTTTGCGAGTGCTGCGCCATTTTGGATCTTGCTGTGTGATCCCGCGGGAATTTGGCGAGCGCGATTACGTCATCGCGGCTTGCCAACTTGCACAGCGAGAGTTTGTCAACGCGAGTACGGCGAGATCACGTCTCGCGGTACTTCGCAATTGCGAGATTTGAGATGCGGCGAGCGAAAATATAAATTTGCAATTCTGCACAAGAAATCCACCAGCAAGCAGCATAAACCTTCTAGAAATGATGATTTTTATGTGAATAACTCCTTAGTTTGACATTTGCCTGCACTTTTTTAGCGAGGAGTCCATTTTGGGGAGGGGGCAGGGGGGTGGGAGGAAGGAAGTGCCCCATAGTCTTCAACTTCCTGTTCCTGTTCAGCAGGCTCCTCCCAGTGCTTTGTCCATCTCCTGGTCACTTTTCATTTGGATGTGGACCTGGAAGGATTACTTTTTGTGGATGCTGCTGGATCTTTGGATTTGAGGCCTTTTTGACTTTGTTTGGATCACTGTTGGATTAGAAATTTTACAAGTAAGTTTGTTTGGGGCATTACAGTTGCTGCAACTAAAATTTTGGGATTTTCGATTTTTGGGCTGTTTTGGGGCCTTTTGCCCAGGGGTACTCAGTGGTGGGTGGACTGATTCTTTCTGTGGGTTGTCTTGAACTTAAACATCATGGAGGCCATAGATGAATTGGGATTGTGCTGATTTTTCTGTGTTTTTCGATTTTTTTTTTTTGTAAAATTTTGTGTTTTTCGATTTTTGACCTGTTGTTGGGGCCTTGACCAGGGGTAGTGAGTGGTGCATGGGCCTAGTCTTTCTGTGGGCTGTCTTGAATTTAAACATCATGGAGGCCATGGATGGAATGGGATTGTGCTGATTTTGCAGTGTTTTTCGATTTTTGGGCCTGTACTTGTGGCCTTTTCACCAGGGGTATTTGAGTCTAGCATGGGCCTAGTCTTTCTGTGGGCTGTCTTGAATTTAAACATCATGGAGGCCATGGATGGAATGGGATTGTGCTGATTTTGCAGTGTTTTTCGATTTTTGGGGGTGTTCATGGGGAGGGACATGCCATGTGGCTGGTGGCCATTTTGAGTGCAGCTACAGGCACTGGCCATGTGCTGGCAGGCAAGTGGCCATTTTGAATGCAGGCTTTGTTGTTAGGCCTCCAACCATTTTGCCTACTTTTCAACCTTTATTTATGCCCAGGGGTAGTGAGTCTTGCATGGGCCTAGTATTTCTGTGGGTTGTCTTGAATTTAAACATCATGGAGGCCATGGATTGAATGGGATTGTGCTGATTTTGCAGTGTTTTTCGATTTTTGGGCCTGTACTTGTGGCCTTTTCACCAGGGGTATTTGAGTCTAGCATGGGCCTAGTCTTTCTGTGGGCTGTCTTGAATTTAAACATCATGGAGGCCATGGATGGAATAGGATTGTGCTGATTTTGCAGTGTTTTTCGATTTTTGGGCCTGTACTTGTGGCCTTTTCACCAGGGGTATTTGAGTCTAGCATGGGCCTAGTCTTTCTGTGGGTTGTCTTGAATTTAAACATCATGGAGGCCATGGATTGAATGGGATTGTGCTGATTTTGCAGTGTTTTTCGATTTTTGGGGGTGTTCATGGGGAGGGACATGCCATGTGGCTGGTGGCCATTTTGAGTGCAGCTACAGGCACTGGCCATGTGCTGGCAGGCAAGTGGCCATTTTGAATGCAGGCTTTGTTGTTAGGCCTCCAACCATTTTGCCTACTTTTCAACCTTTATTTATGCCCAGGGGTAGTGAGTCTTGCATGGGCCTAGTATTTCTGTGGGTTGTCTTGAATTTAAACATCATGGAGGCCATGGATTGAATGGGATTGTGCTGATTTTGCAGTGTTTTTCGATTTTTGGGCCTGTACTTGTGGCCTTTTCACCAGGGGTATTTGAGTCTAGCATGGGCCTAGTCTTTCTGTGGGCTGTCTTGAATTTAAACATCATGGAGGCCATGGATGGAATAGGATTGTGCTGATTTTGCAGTGTTTTTCGATTTTTGGGCCTGTACTTGTGGCCTTTTCACCAGGGGTATTTGAGTCTAGCATGGGCCTAGTCTTTCTGTGGGTTGTCTTGAATTTAAACATCATGGAGGCCATGGATTGAATGGGATTGTGCTGATTTTGCAGTGTTTTTCGATTTTTGGGGGTGTTCATGGGGAGGGACATGCCATGTGGCTGGTGGCCATTTTGAGTGCAGCTACAGGCACTGGCCATGTGCTGGCAGGCAAGTGGCCATTTTGAATGCAGGCTTTGTTGTTAGGCCTCCAACCATTTTGCCTACTTTTCAACCTTTATTTATGCCCAGGGGTAGTGAGTCTTGCATGGGCCTAGTATTTCTGTGGGTTGTCTTGAATTTAAACATCATGGAGGCCATGGATTGAATGGGATTGTGCTGATTTTGCAGTGTTTTTCGATTTTTGGGCCTGTACTTGTGGCCTTTTCACCAGGGGTATTTGAGTCTAGCATGGGCCTAGTCTTTCTGTGGGCTGTCTTGAATTTAAACATCATGGAGGCCATGGATGGAATAGGATTGTGCTGATTTTGCAGTGTTTTTCGATTTTTGGGCCTGTACTTGTGGCCTTTTCACCAGGGGTATTTGAGTCTAGCATGGGCCTAGTCTTTCTGTGGGTTGTCTTGAATTTAAACATCATGGAGGCCATGGATTGAATGGGATTGTGCTGATTTTGCAGTGTTTTTCGATTTTTGGGGGTGTTCATGGGGAGGGACATGCCATGTGGCTGGTGGCCATTTTGAGTGCAGCTACAGGCACTGGCCATGTGCTGGCAGGCAAGTGGCCATTTTGAATGCAGGCTTTGTTGTTAGGCCTCCAACCATTTTGCCTACTTTTCAACCTTTATTTATGCCCAGGGGTAGTGAGTCTTGCATGGGCCTAGTCTTTCTGTGGGTTGTCTTGAATTTAAACATTATGGAGGGCATGGATGGATTGGGATTGTGCTGATTTTGCAGTGTTTTTCGATTTTTTTGTGCTCTATAACTGAACTGATGTTCCTCTGTCTTCCATTTTTTTTAGGTGCACAAGACTCAAGAGAACCACCAGTGCCAGGAAGAAGTCCTGCAGCGGTGTGTGTGTGCAGCATAACGTCACGCGACGTCACGTCTGGCCTCAGACAACTCTACAATTCGTGCAACTGCGGCCTGCTGTCTGACCTGCTCTGAAGAAGATGGCCCCGCCCCCAAAGAAAGTTCTCCGTAGCTCCTTTAGCAAGAAAGTTGCTAGTAAGGAGCAGAAGAAGCAAGTTACCAAGGAGGCTGGTGTGCCACCCGCCACTTTTTTTGGGAGCAAAAAAAAAAGTACGCCTGCAGCAGCAGGATCGGCTGGGGACCAACCTGAGAGCAGCACCCCTGCTCCATTGGGTTCAGTGCCTCCACCACCAAGGCAACTTAAGTCAAAGCCCTTGAGTGCTTCAGAGGCAGTCAGTGTACTTCTCCAATCACCATCGACCAGTGATGTTGGCTCATCGCAAGAAAGTAGCAGCAATGTCCCTGAATCAACACAGGTTGTTGTAACTCATCTGACAAGTGTTGAACAACCACAGCCGCAACAACACCATGTGCAAGTACACGCCCAAGTACATGTGGAAGGAGAGGCAGCAAAAGGAGATGCGCAAGCAAAGGTGCATGGAGGTTCACAAGTGCCCACAATAGTTGTTCCTCCCGAAGTAGGGGCACATTTGGAAATCGACATTGAAGCTGAGGTATCATTGGAAGCCACTCCTCCTGATGATCATTCATTGTCTTCCACATCCCTAGCAAGGAAAAGATCAAGGGGGGTGTCTACATCTTCTTCAAGCCCACCTCGTTCTGGTGCAAGTGATCTGTCTTGGGAACCACAACTGCGGTCTGACAGTGAGGCAGAGGCACACCATGATCTGACACCGGCACCTAAGCGTAAAAGGAAGGTCGTCCAAAAACTCAAACCTATGGAGTGTGATGAGGCTCAACAAGAAGTGACAGATACTGCTGGTGATGAAGCCTCTCACGATGACGACGAGCCAGTCATCACAAAGGTCACTGCAGCCCCACCGGGCATGCAGCAAAGAGACATTTTGACCCTATCCCGAGAAGCTGCTGAGCGTGATGATGATGTCGGCGAGGAGGCAATGGAAATGGAATCATTAGATTTGGAGTTAAGTAGTACACCAAAACCTACCGCTTCCATATTTCTTCGCAAGAAGGTACCCACCTCGTCCTCGACCTCAATTCGTGGTGGTGAAAGTGCAAAACGTACTGAAGTTCGGCAATCCACATCCTCCACTTCATCTGTCATTAGCAGCAGGACCACCACCACCAGTATCGCCGCCTCCTCCGGCCCCCGAAGACATTTCAAGTCTCCAGTTTGGGACTTCTTTAGTGTTTGCCCAAAAAAGGAAAACATAGCCATTTGTAGCCTTTGTAAGCTTCGATTTAGTCGTGGTAAGCTTGGTTCTAACTATGGTACCGGAGGCCAGAGAGGTCATCTTGAGAGAAGGCACGCTGTCGAATGGTTTCCGCACCTAGAGGCGGTCAAGAAAGCCGGAATTGCACGTAATGAAAACGTTGATTTGTCATCTGCTGATGACGAGGAGGTAGAAGAAGACGATTCAAACACTTCACTTACACCCAGTTCCCATGTCAGCAGCACACCCCATGGGAGCCACACTAAGAGTGTGGGAGAGAGTGAGACATCAATGCGGAAAAGTTCATCAGCGAGCGTAA
The DNA here is from genome assembly GCF_964263255.1 of Lissotriton vulgaris. Lineage (NCBI taxonomy): Eukaryota > Metazoa > Chordata > Amphibia > Caudata > Salamandridae > Lissotriton > Lissotriton vulgaris. Next base: position 509,647,731 of record NC_141693.1, on the reverse strand, counting down.
CTGGGTTGAAGAGATCATCATCATCCCGTAAATCATTGGTCCAGGGCAACATTAAAAAGATGTTGTTTACAGAAGCGCAATATGAACGCAACCACCCAATGACCCGTCTGTATAACACTAAGCTGGCTAAAATGCTAGCTCTGGACCTTCTCCCTTTTTCTTTTGTAGAAGGGGTTGGTTTTCTAGAATTAGTGACAGCGCTCTGCCCTAAATGGAAGGTTCCTAGCCGGTTCTATTTTGCCCGAGTTGCGGTTCCAGCACTACATGAAGATGTTCTGAAGGTGATTGGGGCAGCTTTGCAGAAGAGTGCTGTTCACACTATACATTTGACAACAGACATGTGGACCAGTGGCGCAGGCGCTGATTACATGTGCATCACTGCACACTGGGTCTCTTTTTCAGGGGCTAAAGCAAAGCTAAACTCAGGTGTTGACACTAACATTGTTTTTAAAGGTGCTCGGAAACATGCAACACTAGCCATGTTTGGTTTGGAGAAACGTCACACAGCAGAAAACATTTTGGATGTCTTTAACACAAAGGTCCTTAACTGTCTGTCCCCACTAAAACGCAAGGTTGGTTATGTTTCCACGGACAATGGCTCCAATATAGTTAAGGCCATGAGGGACGGTTACTATTTCAGAGTGCCGTGTTTGGCGCACTGTATAAACCTGGTTGTCCAAAAATTCTTGGGTAATAAACGCAGTGCAGCGTAAAGTGTATTGGAGAACTGCCGAAAAATTTGCAAGCATTTCAGGCATTCTTTTAAGGCCCGCAAGCAGCTGAGGAGCATGCTATATCAATGTCAAATGCCAGTGAAAGCACTCATCCAGGAGGTAGTAACACGTTGGAACTCAACCTTCTACATGCTTGAGCGTCTGTATGAGCAGTATACGCAACTCGATCAATATTTCTTGAAAGAGGGTATAGAGGAGCTGAGGATGGGTGGGCCGCAATGGAACATAGTTGAAAGCCTAACACGCATGCTTCGTCCTTTTGAGGTCTTCACGCGTGCAGTCAGCAAGGAGGACTCTAATTTGGGAAAAGCTATCCCATTGTTGTACATGCTGGAGGACCAACTGAAGGAGGTGTGTTCTGTGTTTCGAAAAGATGACAAAAAGAAAGACTCTTTGCTTCTGGCTGAGCAATTATTAGAGCTCCTACAAGGTGATGAACGTCTTAAAAAGATTCACTCAGAACAGCATTACATTTGTGCTACTATTCTGGATCCACGCTACAAAAAGGCGCTGGCAGGCAGAGCATTCTTTCCTTTTGCTGATGAAGATGTTACAAAGTACAAACGTTGGCTAGCCTTGTCAGCCAAGAAGTTTGAAACAGAACGGCTGGAAATTGAAGGAAATGGCAGTACATCAGCAGGCCATCCCCAGTCAAAACAATCCACTTCTGCACCTGTGGCTGTGGCACAAGTGACCTCTCAGCCGTTAAAGACACCGGCAACCGGATCATCTGCACGAAAGACAACAGAAACATTGGAGGCTGAAGAGGATTGGCTAGCTCTGCGTGGGTTTGGTTCTCAAAAGGTCAGAGGCACAGCAAGAGCTACGCAAAGTGGAGGAACCTTGGAGGAGGACCTTGAGTCGATGGTGAAGGACTATCTGAATGACTCCACAGAGGTCTATGTTAATTCTGACCCATTGGCGTATTGGCATGGGAAAAAAGAATTGTGGCCACAGCTCACCAACCTGGCTTTAAACTACTTGTCTTGCCCACTCGCAAGTGTGTCTTCTGAACGGGTTTTCAGTGCGGCTGGTGGGATTGTAACTCCCAAACGGAGCCGCCTCTCGCCCAAAAATGTGGAGAGGTTAACAATGATCAAGATGAATCAGCACCTCATACCACCAGATATAAGAGTACGAGAGAGCGTGCCGGATGAAGAGGAGGTGGCCAGCACCATAGATGAGGGAATTTCTACTCTGTCAGGTGGCACTGACCTCACCCTGGCTGAATTCGCAGAGTATGATGACGAAGCCTTATTCTTATTCCTGGACCGTGATACTGACTTCGAGCCCTGAAAATGAGACAACGAATCAATAACTTTCTTTTTCATCCTTATTCACTTTTATTCCTGTGTGTCTGTCTTTCTTTGTTGTGCACAGTTAATATAATTCAAACTTTAATCAGATAATCACAAAAACAAGCCCATCAGCAGAACTGTCTTCACTTGTTTGCTAATTTATTTGAAGGTGCCGCAGTCTGCATTCCTCAGGTTCACAAGTTCAGAAGAACATGCTCCTCTATCCTCCTCCTCCAGACTCCTATTTCCATCAAAGCAGAGGGCTGGTTTACGCCCAATGAAGAAAGACTCAGCACTTGTGGGGGTGTTGTTCTACCTCTTTGCAGGTGAGTTGACGGGTCTGGGGCCATTGCTGGGAAGCACTAAAAGTGGTTTGTGCCAAATCCGAGGCGGAAAATTTTTTGTGTTTTTGATGACTTGCTTGCCTTTGAGGTGCTCTTAGGGGGGGTTCCGTCTGTTTGTGGGTGAGTTTCGTGGTCTGAGAGCATTGCTGGGACACTCTAATCTTGATTGCATTTGCTTTTCAGGAAATCCGTCGTGCCAACCCCGACTTATGGCCTAGCTACGCAGCGCGTTTGGACCGAAGGCTCAGAAAAATTGCAAGTATGAGATTTTGCTTTTGGCCTGTTTGGGGGTGTTATGCTTCTTGGCGGGTGGGTTGCCGGGTCTTGGGGCATTCCTGGGAAGGTCTAATACCGGGTAGAAGTGGTTGGGACAAAATCCAGGCCGATTTTTTTTTGGGCTATTTCTGACATTTTGCTCTATGTAGCGTTTTCGGGGGCCTGTTTGGGGGGCTTCCTGGTGTTTGTGGGTGAGTTTCGTGGTCTGGGAGCACTGCTGGGACACTCTAATCTTGATTGCATTTGCTTTTCAGGAAATCCGTCGTGCCAACCCCGACTTATGGCCTAGCTACGCAGCGCGTTTGGACTGAAGGCCCAGAAATATTGCAAGTATGAGATTTTGCTTTTGGCCTGTTTGGGGGTGTTATGCTTCTTGGCGGGTGGGTTGCCGGGTCTTGGGGCATTCCTGGGAAGGTCTAATACCGGGTAGAAGTGGTTGGGACAAAATCCAGGCCGATTTTTTTTTGGGCTATTTCTGACATTTTGCTCTATGTAGCGTTTTCGGGGGCCTGTTTGGGGGGCTTCCTGGTGTTTGTGGGTGAGTTTCGTGGTCTGGGAGCACTGCTGGGACACTCTAATCTTGATTGCATTTGCTTTTCAGGAAATCCGTCGTGCCAACCCCGACTTATGGCCTAGCTACGCAGCGCGTTTGGACCGAAGGCCCAGAAATATTGCAAGTATGAGATTTTGCTTTTGGCCTGTTTGGGGGTGTTATGCTTCTTGGCGGGTGGGTTGCCGGGTCTTGGGGCATTCCTGGGAAGGTCTAATACCGGGTAGAAGTGGTTGGGACAAAATCCAGGCCGATTTTTTTTTGGGCTATTTCTGACATTTTGCTCTATGTAGCGTTTTCAGGGGCCTGTTTGGGGGGCTTCCTGGTGTTTGTGGGTGAGTTTCGTGGTCTGGGAGCACTGCTGGGACACTCTAATCTTGATTGCATTTGCTTTTCAGGAAATCCGTCGTGCCAACCCCGACTTATGGCCTAGCTACGCAGCGCGTTTGGACCGAAGGCCCAGAAATATTGCAAGTATGAGATTTTGCTTTTGGCCTGTTTGGGGGTGTTATGCTTCTTGGCGGGTGGGTTGCCGGGTCTTGGGGCATTCCTGGGAAGGTCTAATACCGGGTAGAAGTGGTTGGGACAAAATCCAGGCCGATTTTTTTTTGGGGCTATTTCTGACATTTTGCTCTATGTAGCGTTTTCGGGGGCCTGTTTGGGGGGCTTCCTGGTGTTTGCGGGTGAGTTTCGTGGTCTGGGAGCACTGCTGGGACACTCTAATCTTGATTGCATTTGCTTTTCAGGAAATCCGTCGTGCCAACCCCGACTTATGGCCTAGCTACGCAGCGCGTTTGGACCGAAGGCCCAGAAATATTGCAAGTATGAGATTTTGCTTTTAGCCTGTTTGGGGGTGTTATGCTTCTTGGCGGGTGGGTTGCCGGGTCTTGGGGCATTCCTGGGAAGGTCTAATACCGGGTAGAAGTGGTTGGGACAAAATCCAGGCCGATTTTTTTTTGGGCTATTTCTGACATTTTGCTCTATGTAGCGTTTTCGGGGGCCTGTTTGGGGGGCTTCCTGGTGTTTGCGGGTGAGTTTCGTGGTCTGGGAGCACTGCTGGGACACTTTAATCTTGATTGCATTTGCTTTTCAGGAAATCCGTCGTGCCAACCCCGACTTATGGCCTAGCTACGCAGCGCGTTTGGACCGAAGGCCCAGAAATATTGCAAGTATGAGATTTTGCTTTTGGCATGTTTGGGGGTGTTATGCTTCTTGGCGGGTGGGTTGCCGGGTCTTGGGGCATTCCTGGGAAGGTCTAATACCGGGTAGAAGTGGTTGGGACAAAATCCAGGCCGATTTTTTTTTGGGGCTATTTCTGACATTTTGCTCTATGTAGCGTTTTCGGGGGCCTGTTTGGGGGGCTTCCTGGTGTTTGCGGGTGAGTTTCGTGGTCTGGGAGCACTGCTGGGACACTCTAATCTTGATTGCATTTGCTTTTCAGGAAATCCGTCGTGCCAACCCCGACTTATGGCCTAGCTACGCAGCGCGTTTGGACCGAAGGCCCAGAAATATTGCAAGTATGAGATTTTGCTTTTAGCCTGTTTGGGGGTGTTATGCTTCTTGGCGGGTGGGTTGCCGGGTCTTGGGGCATTCCTGGGAAGGTCTAATACCGGGTAGAAGTGGTTGGGACAAAATCCAGGCCGATTTTTTTTTGGGCTATTTCTGACATTTTGCTCTATGTAGCGTTTTCGGGGGCCTGTTTGGGGGGCTTCCTGGTGTTTGCGGGTGAGTTTCGTGGTCTGGGAGCACTGCTGGGACACTTTAATCTTGATTGCATTTGCTTTTCAGGAAATCCGTCGTGCCAACCCCGACTTATGGCCTAGCTACGCAGCGCGTTTGGACCGAAGGCCCAGAAATATTGCAAGTATGAGATTTTGCTTTTGGCATGTTTGGGGGTGTTATGCTTCTTGGCGGGTGGGTTGCCGGGTCTTGGGGCATTCCTGGGAAGGTCTAATACCGGGTAGAAGTGGTTGGGACAAAATCCCAACATCATGGAGGCCATGGATTGAATGGGATTGTGCTGATTTTGCAGTGTTTTTCGATTTTTGGGGGTGTTCATGGGGAGGGACATGCCATGTGGCTGGTGGCCATTTTGAGTGCAGCTACAGGCACTGGCCATGTGCTGGCAGGCAAGTGGCCATTTTGAATGCAGGCTTTGTTGTTAGGCCTCCAACCATTTTGCCTACTTTTCAACCTTTATTTATGCCCAGGGGTAGTGAGTCTTGCATGGGCCTAGTCTTTCTGTGGGTTGTCTTGAATTTAAACATTATGGAGGGCATGGATGGATTGGGATTGTGCTGATTTTGCAGTGTTTTTCGATTTTTTTGTGCTCTATAACTGAACTGATGTTCCTCTGTCTTCCATTTTTTTTAGGTGCACAAGACTCAAGAGAACCACCAGTGCCAGGAAGAAGTCCTGCAGCGGTGTGTGTGTGCAGCATAACGTCACGCGACGTCACGTCTGGCCTCAGACAACTCTACAATTCGTGCAACTGCGGCCTGCTGTCTGACCTGCTCTGAAGAAGATGGCCCCGCCCCCAAAGAAAGTTCTCCGTAGCTCCTTTAGCAAGAAAGTTGCTAGTAAGGAGCAGAAGAAGCAAGTTACCAAGGAGGCTGGTGTGCCACCCGCCACTTTTTTTGGGAGCAAAAAAAAAAGTACGCCTGCAGCAGCAGGATCGGCTGGGGACCAACCTGAGAGCAGCACCCCTGCTCCATTGGGTTCAGTGCCTCCACCACCAAGGCAACTTAAGTCAAAGCCCTTGAGTGCTTCAGAGGCAGTCAGTGTACTTCTCCAATCACCATCGACCAGTGATGTTGGCTCATCGCAAGAAAGTAGCAGCAATGTCCCTGAATCAACACAGGTTGTTGTAACTCATCTGACAAGTGTTGAACAACCACAGCCGCAACAACACCATGTGCAAGTACACGCCCAAGTACATGTGGAAGGAGAGGCAGCAAAAGGAGATGCGCAAGCAAAGGTGCATGGAGGTTCACAAGTGCCCACAATAGTTGTTCCTCCCGAAGTAGGGGCACATTTGGAAATCGACATTGAAGCTGAGGTATCATTGGAAGCCACTCCTCCTGATGATCATTCATTGTCTTCCACATCCCTAGCAAGGAAAAGATCAAGGGGGGTGTCTACATCTTCTTCAAGCCCACCTCGTTCTGGTGCAAGTGATCTGTCTTGGGAACCACAACTGCGGTCTGACAGTGAGGCAGAGGCACACCATGATCTGACACCGGCACCTAAGCGTAAAAGGAAGGTCGTCCAAAAACTCAAACCTATGGAGTGTGATGAGGCTCAACAAGAAGTGACAGATACTGCTGGTGATGAAGCCTCTCACGATGACGACGAGCCAGTCATCACAAAGGTCACTGCAGCCCCACCGGGCATGCAGCAAAGAGACATTTTGACCCTATCCCGAGAAGCTGCTGAGCGTGATGATGATGTCGGCGAGGAGGCAATGGAAATGGAATCATTAGATTTGGAGTTAAGTAGTACACCAAAACCTACCGCTTCCATATTTCTTCGCAAGAAGGTACCCACCTCGTCCTCGACCTCAATTCGTGGTGGTGAAAGTGCAAAACGTACTGAAGTTCGGCAATCCACATCCTCCACTTCATCTGTCATTAGCAGCAGGACCACCACCACCAGTATCGCCGCCTCCTCCGGCCCCCGAAGACATTTCAAGTCTCCAGTTTGGGACTTCTTTAGTGTTTGCCCAAAAAAGGAAAACATAGCCATTTGTAGCCTTTGTAAGCTTCGATTTAGTCGTGGTAAGCTTGGTTCTAACTATGGTACCGGAGGCCAGAGAGGTCATCTTGAGAGAAGGCACGCTGTCGAATGGTTTCCGCACCTAGAGGCGGTCAAGAAAGCCGGAATTGCACGTAATGAAAACGTTGATTTGTCATCTGCTGATGACGAGGAGGTAGAAGAAGACGATTCAAACACTTCACTTACACCCAGTTCCCATGTCAGCAGCACACCCCATGGGAGCCACACTAAGAGTGTGGGAGAGAGTGAGACATCAATGCGGAAAAGTTCATCAGCGAGCGTAACTGGGTTGAAGAGATCATCATCATCCCGTAAATCATTGGTCCAGGGCAACATTAAAAAGATGTTGTTTACAGAAGCGCAATATGAACGCAACCACCCAATGACCCGTCTGTATAACACTAAGCTGGCTAAAATGCTAGCTCTGGACCTTCTCCCTTTTTCTTTTGTAGAAGGGGTTGGTTTTCTAGAATTAGTGACAGCGCTCTGCCCTAAATGGAAGGTTCCTAGCCGGTTCTATTTTGCCCGAGTTGCGGTTCCAGCACTACATGAAGATGTTCTGAAGGTGATTGGGGCAGCTTTGCAGAAGAGTGCTGTTCACACTATACATTTGACAACAGACATGTGGACCAGTGGCGCAGGCGCTGATTACATGTGCATCACTGCACACTGGGTCTCTTTTTCAGGGGCTAAAGCAAAGCTAAACTCAGGTGTTGACACTAACATTGTTTTTAAAGGTGCTCGGAAACATGCAACACTAGCCATGTTTGGTTTGGAGAAACGTCACACAGCAGAAAACATTTTGGATGTCTTTAACACAAAGGTCCTTAACTGTCTGTCCCCACTAAAACGCAAGGTTGGTTATGTTTCCACGGACAATGGCTCCAATATAGTTAAGGCCATGAGGGACGGTTACTATTTCAGAGTGCCGTGTTTGGCGCACTGTATAAACCTGGTTGTCCAAAAATTCTTGGGTAATAAACGCAGTGCAGCGTAAAGTGTATTGGAGAACTGCCGAAAAATTTGCAAGCATTTCAGGCATTCTTTTAAGGCCCGCAAGCAGCTGAGGAGCATGCTATATCAATGTCAAATGCCAGTGAAAGCACTCATCCAGGAGGTAGTAACACGTTGGAACTCAACCTTCTACATGCTTGAGCGTCTGTATGAGCAGTATACGCAACTCGATCAATATTTCTTGAAAGAGGGTATAGAGGAGCTGAGGATGGGTGGGCCGCAATGGAACATAGTTGAAAGCCTAACACGCATGCTTCGTCCTTTTGAGGTCTTCACGCGTGCAGTCAGCAAGGAGGACTCTAATTTGGGAAAAGCTATCCCATTGTTGTACATGCTGGAGGACCAACTGAAGGAGGTGTGTTCTGTGTTTCGAAAAGATGACAAAAAGAAAGACTCTTTGCTTCTGGCTGAGCAATTATTAGAGCTCCTACAAGGTGATGAACGTCTTAAAAAGATTCACTCAGAACAGCATTACATTTGTGCTACTATTCTGGATCCACGCTACAAAAAGGCGCTGGCAGGCAGAGCATTCTTTCCTTTTGCTGATGAAGATGTTACAAAGTACAAACGTTGGCTAGCCTTGTCAGCCAAGAAGTTTGAAACAGAACGGCTGGAAATTGAAGGAAATGGCAGTACATCAGCAGGCCATCCCCAGTCAAAACAATCCACTTCTGCACCTGTGGCTGTGGCACAAGTGACCTCTCAGCCGTTAAAGACACCGGCAACCGGATCATCTGCACGAAAGACAACAGAAACATTGGAGGCTGAAGAGGATTGGCTAGCTCTGCGTGGGTTTGGTTCTCAAAAGGTCAGAGGCACAGCAAGAGCTACGCAAAGTGGAGGAACCTTGGAGGAGGACCTTGAGTCGATGGTGAAGGACTATCTGAATGACTCCACAGAGGTCTATGTTAATTCTGACCCATTGGCGTATTGGCATGGGAAAAAAGAATTGTGGCCACAGCTCACCAACCTGGCTTTAAACTACTTGTCTTGCCCACTCGCAAGTGTGTCTTCTGAACGGGTTTTCAGTGCGGCTGGTGGGATTGTAACTCCCAAACGGAGCCGCCTCTCGCCCAAAAATGTGGAGAGGTTAACAATGATCAAGATGAATCAGCACCTCATACCACCAGATATAAGAGTACGAGAGAGCGTGCCGGATGAAGAGGAGGTGGCCAGCACCATAGATGAGGGAATTTCTACTCTGTCAGGTGGCACTGACCTCACCCTGGCTGAATTCGCAGAGTATGATGACGAAGCCTTATTCTTATTCCTGGACCGTGATACTGACTTCGAGCCCTGAAAATGAGACAACGAATCAATAACTTTCTTTTTCATCCTTATTCACTTTTATTCCTGTGTGTCTGTCTTTCTTTGTTGTGCACAGTTAATATAATTCAAACTTTAATCAGATAATCACAAAAACAAGCCCATCAGCAGAACTGTCTTCACTTGTTTGCTAATTTATTTGAAGGTGCCGCAGTCTGCATTCCTCAGGTTCACAAGTTCAGAAGAACATGCTCCTCTATCCTCCTCCTCCAGACTCCTATTTCCATCAAAGCAGAGGGCTGGTTTACGCCCAATGAAGAAAGACTCAGCACTTGTGGGGGTGTTGTTCTACCTCTTTGCAGGTGAGTTGACGGGTCTGGGGCCATTGCTGGGAAGCACTAAAAGTGGTTTGTGCCAAATCCGAGGCGGAAAATTTTTTGTGTTTTTGATGACTTGCTTGCCTTTGAGGTGCTCTTAGGGGGGGTTCCGTCTGTTTGTGGGTGAGTTTCGTGGTCTGAGAGCATTGCTGGGACACTCTAATCTTGATTGCATTTGCTTTTCAGGAAATCCGTCGTGCCAACCCCGACTTATGGCCTAGCTACGCAGCGCGTTTGGACCGAAGGCTCAGAAAAATTGCAAGTATGAGATTTTGCTTTTGGCCTGTTTGGGGGTGTTATGCTTCTTGGCGGGTGGGTTGCCGGGTCTTGGGGCATTCCTGGGAAGGTCTAATACCGGGTAGAAGTGGTTGGGACAAAATCCAGGCCGATTTTTTTTTGGGCTATTTCTGACATTTTGCTCTATGTAGCGTTTTCGGGGGCCTGTTTGGGGGGCTTCCTGGTGTTTGTGGGTGAGTTTCGTGGTCTGGGAGCACTGCTGGGACACTCTAATCTTGATTGCATTTGCTTTTCAGGAAATCCGTCGTGCCAACCCCGACTTATGGCCTAGCTACGCAGCGCGTTTGGACTGAAGGCCCAGAAATATTGCAAGTATGAGATTTTGCTTTTGGCCTGTTTGGGGGTGTTATGCTTCTTGGCGGGTGGGTTGCCGGGTCTTGGGGCATTCCTGGGAAGGTCTAATACCGGGTAGAAGTGGTTGGGACAAAATCCAGGCCGATTTTTTTTTGGGCTATTTCTGACATTTTGCTCTATGTAGCGTTTTCGGGGGCCTGTTTGGGGGGCTTCCTGGTGTTTGTGGGTGAGTTTCGTGGTCTGGGAGCACTGCTGGGACACTCTAATCTTGATTGCATTTGCTTTTCAGGAAATCCGTCGTGCCAACCCCGACTTATGGCCTAGCTACGCAGCGCGTTTGGACCGAAGGCCCAGAAATATTGCAAGTATGAGATTTTGCTTTTGGCCTGTTTGGGGGTGTTATGCTTCTTGGCGGGTGGGTTGCCGGGTCTTGGGGCATTCCTGGGAAGGTCTAATACCGGGTAGAAGTGGTTGGGACAAAATCCAGGCCGATTTTTTTTTGGGCTATTTCTGACATTTTGCTCTATGTAGCGTTTTCAGGGGCCTGTTTGGGGGGCTTCCTGGTGTTTGTGGGTGAGTTTCGTGGTCTGGGAGCACTGCTGGGACACTCTAATCTTGATTGCATTTGCTTTTCAGGAAATCCGTCGTGCCAACCCCGACTTATGGCCTAGCTACGCAGCGCGTTTGGACCGAAGGCCCAGAAATATTGCAAGTATGAGATTTTGCTTTTGGCCTGTTTGGGGGTGTTATGCTTCTTGGCGGGTGGGTTGCCGGGTCTTGGGGCATTCCTGGGAAGGTCTAATACCGGGTAGAAGTGGTTGGGACAAAATCCAGGCCGATTTTTTTTTGGGGCTATTTCTGACATTTTGCTCTATGTAGCGTTTTCGGGGGCCTGTTTGGGGGGCTTCCTGGTGTTTGCGGGTGAGTTTCGTGGTCTGGGAGCACTGCTGGGACACTCTAATCTTGATTGCATTTGCTTTTCAGGAAATCCGTCGTGCCAACCCCGACTTATGGCCTAGCTACGCAGCGCGTTTGGACCGAAGGCCCAGAAATATTGCAAGTATGAGATTTTGCTTTTAGCCTGTTTGGGGGTGTTATGCTTCTTGGCGGGTGGGTTGCCGGGTCTTGGGGCATTCCTGGGAAGGTCTAATACCGGGTAGAAGTGGTTGGGACAAAATCCAGGCCGATTTTTTTTTGGGCTATTTCTGACATTTTGCTCTATGTAGCGTTTTCGGGGGCCTGTTTGGGGGGCTTCCTGGTGTTTGCGGGTGAGTTTCGTGGTCTGGGAGCACTGCTGGGACACTTTAATCTTGATTGCATTTGCTTTTCAGGAAATCCGTCGTGCCAACCCCGACTTATGGCCTAGCTACGCAGCGCGTTTGGACCGAAGGCCCAGAAATATTGCAAGTATGAGATTTTGCTTTTGGCATGTTTGGGGGTGTTATGCTTCTTGGCGGGTGGGTTGCCGGGTCTTGGGGCATTCCTGGGAAGGTCTAATACCGGGTAGAAGTGGTTGGGACAAAATCCAGGCCGATTTTTTTTTGGGCTATTTCTGACATTTTGCTCTATGTAGCGTTTTCGGGGGCCTGTTTGGGGGGCTTCCTGGTGTTTGTGGGTGAGTTTCGTGGTGTGGGAGCACTGCTGGCTATATATACTTTACTTTGCAAGAGGTTTGAAGCAAATCCATGGTGGCTGAGGGGACTTAGGGCCTAGCTGCAGAGCGCGCGCGGAGTGATTTGGGAAATTTGTGAAAAAGTGACTAAGTCCCCATTTTTGTACTTTTGCTCTTTGGCTGTTTGGGGGTCTTCTACTCGTTTTCTCCTGGGTTGACGGCTCTGGGGCCATTGCTGGGAAGCTCTAATACCGGATAAAAGTGTTTTGGACCAAATCCCAGGCGGAATTTTTTTTGTGTTTTTGATGACTTGCTTGCCTTTGAGGTGCTCTTAGGGGGGGTTCCGTCTGTTTGCGGGTGAGTTTCGTGGTCTGGGAGCACTGCTGGGACACTCTAATCTTGATTGCATTTGCTTTTCAGGAAATCCGTCGTGCCAACCCCGACTTATGGCCTAGCTACGCAGCGCGTTTGGACCGAAGGCCCAGAAATATTGCAAGTATGAGATTTTGCTTTTGGCCTGTTTGGGGGTGTTACGCTTCTTGGCGGGTGGGTTGACGGGTCTTGGGGCATTCCTGGGAAGGTCTAATACCGGGTAGAAGTGGTTGGGACAAAATCCGCGCGGGAAAGCCTTTAGTTTTGGCACTTTTTGTAACTTAGGGTTCGTTAGGGTTAGCCCTAGCAGCAGGATTGCATGTGTTTCGGGGTGTTCTATATTTTTCAAACTGAGTTCTGGGGTCTTAGAGCACTCGTGAGAATGTGTAATTTTGGTTGCAAGTCATTTGAAGAAAATCCATGGTGGGAAAGGGGGGATTTGGCATAGTTAAAGAAAGCCTTTGCCACTATTCTTAACTTAGGGTTCGTTAGGGTTAGCAGTATTTCTATTGCATGTGTTTGAGTGGGGGGGATTTCGAGTCTTGGAGCGATGCTGGCTATGGCTACTTTTGCTTGGTTGCTTGCAAGTGGTTTGAATGCAATCCACGGTGGGTAATGGGTAATTAGGGTACTTCGGCCTACTTTTACTTTCAAAGTAAGTTTTGTCACCAGTTTTCTGCTAGGCCTCGTTTTTTGAGATTTGATTGGGGGTCTTCTACATTTTTGCGACTGGCTTTAGTAAGGGTCTGGGTGGGAGCACTGCTAGGAAGATCTAATTTTGTTCTAAAACACAGTTTACAGTACACCTAGCTTGAGGGGCAAGATCCGATACATTAATTTGCCCATACTTATTTATCCTTCAAAAGGTGACTCAGAGTACGCACTTTCAAAAACATTGTACTGTCTACTAGGAAAAACAAATTGTGACTTTTTGCACTCCACAGCCTACATACCTTATATTTATTTATCAGTGGTGTTGTAATATTATATCACTTCCTGTTTTTCGTTGAATAATTACAGGCCGGGTTTCAGTCTCTGCAATGGGGAAAAAAGGATGGAGTCAGGCTTCACAGTAGCGAGCCACAATTCAGCATCAGGCAGGCAGTGGACAGGGTGTCTTCTGGTGACCAACATCGATGGACGAAGCGTCGGCTGCAATGGAGGAGTGCCGCTAATAGGAGGATTTTTTTTCTGCGGGCAACTTACTTACCACTTCCAACAGGACCACTACAACCACATAGATACAGTATCCCTTGCCTTTTTCTCTGACTGTGACTGCATTTCTTGGCTCTCTCTCTGCTTCTACATTGATCCCTTAACACATCACTTAGTCCACTCCACTATCACATCTGCACCACACATAGTCATTTGTAAGTGCTCCTACGTAATTCGCAAGTCGCAGCACGCCCCAGGCCGTAGAGGACTGGGATGGCCCCAATGATGAAGCATGTCACCAAGGGGCAACACTGGTGAGTGAGGGGACACCTAGAAAAAAAGCAATTTCTCCTTTTCTATCTACTATACCTTCTGTCAGGTTACGCAGCCCCTAAGCGCCTACCGTACTATGAAACTACATTTCCCATGAGTAGGCGGGAGACTTGCAGACTATTTAGTGAGACTATATGAGAGTACCCTTGTATGTTAGGACAGCACTTCACTGATGCCTGTCTTGTCTTCTGTTACAGGTATCCTTTCCCTGCTGACCCTACCTTTACCCATCCCACATTTTTTATTTTAGTTTGTTATTTTTCTCCCCCGCCTAATGCCTCGAACACCCTGTGTTTACACTTCTGGGTGTTGGTGACATTTGGAGGTGGAACCATATTTGCATCGACTGGATCACGGGGAGTAAACCTGACACCTTCCAGACCAACCCCATTGAGTGTTGTTGTGAATGGATTTATAGTGACCAGCAAGGCTCTCAGGTATCTGGCTACAGAGACCTTATGTTGAATATAGTTATCAATATTTCCACCCACGCCCTGTACTGTCGCATTCTTTCTTCCACAGTTGTCGAAAGTACTAATTACTTTTAACTGACATGCATGCAGTTACAGTAGTGTATGCACTTTCAAAGATTGATGGATAGGTTTGTACCCAAAGATTTGTTTATGTTCACAATTGTTCGTCCATGCTGTGCTACTTTTTCTTGTCTCCCAAAACCTTTCCCAAAAACCCCCGTACCCATCCATTTTTCAAACCCTAACCCTCTTCCCCCGGGCTGTGTGGTTTTGATTGATGTGTGACTAAATTACAGCAATAAATCCACACACTTGCTGGGGAGGATAAGGTGATAGCAACAGGCCGGTGAAGAAATCCGAGGATATATTCTTACTCTGCTTGACAAAGACCCATGGCTAATGTCAAAGAACTTCAACCGAATTAGTTATACTTTAACATTTGTTAGGCTACAACGTGGCACTGTTCTAGTGTACTTCTGTCACCTGCTATATTCTGTATTGTACCTTTGTATTGCTCAGGAGGACAAACCAGATTTCATTTTCTTTTTTTCATAGGCAAGCAACTGCCACTGTGTCACACCACTAGTACCACCGCTATGAGGAAATTTTATCCGCCCAGGATTGCCAACCTTATTTGCTGTTTCCCGTGGAGCCAGCCCTGGGCCTAGCCCTACTTGCAAACAGAAATTACAGGTAAGATAGGCGTTTGGTTGGAGGTAGTATAATGGAGTATTAGGAGAGACGAGAGATTTGATTGACGGTAGTACTACTAAAGTCCTAGGACTATTCAGGAAAACAAACTTACTGTTATGTTAAACCCCCACCCACCAGACTCAAAAGCAGTAAAAAACAGGTATGGTCAGATAAAGTTTCAAAAAGTATATTTTTATAGCCCTAACAAAAGAATCTCCCGCAAGACCCTCCCTAACCCCAACGATTGTCCTTCAAAAGTCCCCAAAAATCACAACTCCCAATTCCCACCCCCCAAAAGTCTCTAAAAAAGGGGCAAGGGACACTATGGCAGGGTGCTGTTGGAATTAGCAGCCAGGGCATCATGCTCCTTGCGGAGGGTGGCAAGTTCGAAGCGGAGGCCCTCCACCACGTTCTTATAATTATGGACCTCCTGCTCCAGGTAGGACAGTCTGAGGGATAAGCGGCGCCGGTGTGCCTTGCAAATCCTGTGAGGGGCAGCTGCTTTCTTTGCTGCTGGGCGGTGGCGTTTGGCTTTGGTAGCCCGGCTCCGTACCGCTGGAGCACTGCGCTGGCTGGCAGCCCGCACGGAGGAGGAGGCAGCTGTCCCAGTGGACGTTGTTGTTGTTCCAGACTGCGTCTCCTCCTCCTCCAGGGACACCAGCCGCCGATATTCAGCAACAGTGGCATCCAGCCTCCGTTGCCGGGCCATTCGAGCCAGCTCCTTCCTCCTTGATGGTGTCTTGGATTTGGAAGGAGCAACTACATGAAAAAAGAAAGACATAGTCTGTAACCAATGCTCCTTAAGATTAACACAAAATGATTGAGCAGAAAGTTGTCACAGTACAAGTAGCAAATTGAAAGCACAGTGCATAACTATTGAGGACAGTATCTATGTAACCTCCGACTTCTTCATCCTTGCTCTAACATTAGTGTGAGTTTAAGGAACAAATTCTACGAGCACTATGGACTTCTATTACAGTCGACTATGACAGTACACCACTCTTATTCTTCTTCTTCTCTCTTGTTTAGGAAAATTGGTACGTTATCTTATGCAAGCCGGCATAATGCCAGCGCAGTGAACTTGCACCCGAGAAAAACAGACGCACACCATGGTGAGTGAGACAGACTTGCGTTACTGTACCGGTCCAGTACATGCAGGTGGTGAAGCTCTTACTTTTCTATTACGGGTGGCACTGAGAATACTCTGTTAAAAGGGCTACTGCTTAATTAATTTAGCTTTCACCCTACAGTGCAAATGAGTATTAGAAAAGGAAAATGAAGAAGCTAAATTATCTGATTATCTATCACTTCACATGGGATGTATTTGATGACATATGGGATGACTTTAGGTGCTTTGCTTATTATTGAGTGAACAGTGATACCCCCACACATGAATGACGTACTACTACTAAACTAAAGTTATTAAGGGAGGTAGGGAGTGCCCACCGTAATAACTGGATATATGCTGTGCTTGCAGTTGCAATACAAACTACTGCTACTATTCATGGTAGTCTTTGGACAACGTTACAACTTCTTTTCCTTGCCTTTCCTACACTGGAACGGACGTGCGGGACGGGTGCGGTGTTACATGCTCTTCAAAGTAACACTTAGTTCATCCAGTGACCGTCTACTCTCTCTAGATTCACATATGCTATCTAAGAGTCAGATAGTACCATGAATGATCCAGGCATCCATCCATTCAAAGTATATTGCACACATACAGTTTCTGTCTCACCCACCCAGGCTGTTCTCCTTCCACCCATCCTTGCTTCATCATTCACCCAGCCATGCACCATACCATTTTCTTACCTTCCCAGCCACCTCGGGGACCAAGCAAACACATATCATTCTTCTTTGCCAGTCATCATTACATTTCTCGTGCTTCCACACTTACTTACACCCTTCTTTCGCTTTTCGTTCATCCCATCCATCAAGTTCACCTCAGATCTGATTGGGATTCTTCTCGCCAAAAACTTCACAGCTAAGTCGAAGTACATTTAGAGGAGGCTACTACCTGCTTTTTTTATAATACACCCGTGCAGAAAGCACACTCTGCAGTCTTCAATCTCAATGACTAAGGAATGTATAGCTTACCTCTGCCCGCCACCACCGTGTGAACCCTCACAGGCATGTCCTTTTCCGGCACTTGCACCGCCTCCTCCCCAGAGTTGTCCTCCTCGTCCAATGCCACCACCTCCGCGCTGGCCCCGTCTCCAGATGTTCCACCTACAAAGTACATTTAATAATGTTAGAATACACCACTCACTACTATATAATATTTGGTCTAGGAGGAAGAAAGAAATGTGAAAAAAAGTGTACAATTTAATAATTTTTGACTGTGTACTCTAGAGTAAAAATGTCCCTTTTTCCAGGGAAGGCTGTTGTCTTGCTGCACTTTTTGGCACAACTGATGAATGTTTGCTTTTTACTTTTTAACACGCACCACTTTTTCTCCTAACAGACAGAACCTTGACTTCTAAGAACACGAGCAGGATCAAGTTCAAACCAGGTGAGAGCTCGGCTCGACCACAAGAAATGTGTCCAATTAATCGTCAGCACTAAGCACTTTTCCATTTTCAGTTACACGTTCACTTTTATGACAAACTTGAATTTAATAAATGTGTTTACTTTTAATAAAGCTTTTAAACTTAAATAGACTCTGTGGTTTTTGGTCCTCCAGACTAGAGTGGATGAGCTAAAGGTTTTCGAATTTTTGCAAGCATGAGTCCGTGCCTCTGCCATCGGTGACTTTGGGAGCTAAATGACTCTGCCACACTATCTAGTCAGTAAGGAGATTGGGGGTTCAACTACAAAGTCTGTTATCACTGAGGTATGTGGAAAGTCTAACAGTTACAGCACCTATTATAATTGATAAGCTAAGCGATGCATTATTTAGTGTCCATAGTTCTGTTTGTGCAGATTTGTCCCTGCAACAGTAGTAGAATGGATTGTCCTATCCAAACCAAAAGTAAAGTAGTATCTTATTATTTCTTGGTGGTGGTCATTCACCTTTTTATTGTTGGCAATGGTCAAAGCATAAACATTTAGAATACTTGAAAAGACATTATGGACAATCCCAGAGGACTACACTCAGTGCATAGAGCTATTGCTGACTAGAATGGGAGTCCAATGGAAATGCCAAATGTGCAATCTTAGTTAGCTACACAGACAGACTAATAAGAATAATCTAGTAATACCACACGGAGTCATAGGGATAAGAATTTAGATCCTGTCTACAAGAAGATCAAAGACGATTTAGAAAAAATCGAATGAGGAACGCTAGGAAAAAATAAGTACTCTATATTAAAATTAAAACTTACTGGGGCCAGCAAAGGAGCCCTCGACTGCCCGGTCCTGGCCTGCATCGACAACAGCACCCTCCTCCTCCTCCTCCTGTGTCCTCCTCTTGCCCCTGGGGGAAGCTGATGTACAACATGAAAGAAAGAAAAACAGAAAACATGGATGATATTTATTTCTCAACCAAATCAAACATTTAAAAAAGAACTAACAAAGTAACAAAATATTTTTGCGAAATAGCAAATAGGGAACGACTCCACGGGATATATTATTGACCAATCTCATGTGGTCGACTACGTCATTACTTTAGTATTGCTTGATTTGCGGACCGTCGAATTGGAAACTACCCTATGTAACTCACTAAACAAAGTACTAAAAAGGTTTGCCTAGGATTGGCAGGCAGCAGTCCGCAGCACGCAAAGTGACAGCCAAAGTCCATCGTGATTGAAGATCAGCGACAACACTAAAGTTTCCTACTACATTCACCAGTCATTAAAATACTCAAACTATTAATCCACCACCACTATTTCTTCTTATCGCCATGTGTACAAAGGAAGGACTGGACTTGAGTCTGTAGGGGCTGATTTATAAGGCCCTTGCGGCTCTTTTGCTCCATTGTTGCGTGACTTTTGTGACGCAGCGACAGCACAAAAGAGGCGCAATGGTGCGGCGTATATTAACAACGTGACGCATCTGGGAGATGCATCACGTTGTAAAGCCCTGCGCCAATAGGGGTGTTCCGGCGCAAGGGAGGGCGTTCCTGCGCAGGAACGCATCCTAAAAGTGGCTGAGGAAAATCTACAAGATTTCAATCAGTCACTTTGAGGACAATGATGCGTGACTCAAACCCTGCGCCTGCTTGAAGCAGACGTACGGCTTGACGCAGCATTGGGGAGATAGGGCACCCCAGAGAATTGATGGAGCTGCACCATCGTTGCGACGCAACTCCAGCAATGCGCCACCTTTACGGCACAGATGCGTAACGCTTTGGTGACGTTTTGGGCCCATGGCGCGCCGCATTGTAATACGGCGCACCATGGGTGATGGTGGCGTGACGCACAATTACTGGCGCATCCCTGCAACTTTGCAGGGATGCGCCGGTAATTAAAAATCTGAACCTTAGTGTGTAGCATTGCGCAGTTCTTTCAACTACACTCATACATAATTTCACAGGCCAATGAAATGAACACAAAATCTAAAACAAATAAGCATAGTAGCAACACTACTGAGAAGGAGAGCAGTGTACCTGAAATGCACAGAAGATTTTGAAATAAAATGTACCTACAATGTAATGAGCAGCATTATTGCTCTTGGTAAAAAACAAAAATTTGCAATATAATAACACAGCAGGAGAAAACATAGTAGTAAAGACATAGCTACTACTACTCACCAAGCCCGGGGATCTCAAGGCCAAGGAGGTCGAGCAGATCTCGCTCACGGGTCAGGACATCCGTCCAGCGGTGGGTGGCCTGGTTGTAGGTGCGCCAGACCCGAGAGTGGTGGTAAATGGCCTGGCACACCTTCTCCCACCGCTTCCGGCGCTCCCGGGCCCCGTACCCGGCACTGATCTTGCCGCCTCCCATGATGGTCCTGGGGAGGCGGCGCTGAACATAAAAAATGAGTTGGGCCACCTCCTCCGGGGTAAAGATCTCCCGTGGCATCACTAGCTCCCCCCTCAAACGCCCGCACGGGAGCCGGACACGGGGTGCGGGACCCTTCCCCTTCTCGGGATGCTTCCCGGCTCCCTTCACCATGGTCTGGGCGGAAAGGAATAAAGAAAATAGAATAGGGAAGAGAAGAAAAGAAAAGAGTTTACAAAAGTAGTTTAAAATTAACCAAAAGTAGCAGTAAACACAAAAATATAGGGCTAGAAAAATAGAGGGATAGATAATAAGTAAAATAGATAAAAAAAAACTTCAAACAAGCAAAGGATGGCAGAGATTGACAGAGGATACAAAGACCATGCCCAGAACCATAGCAATGAATGAGAAACAAGATGGCCGCGCCCGTTCACGACCGCGCGGGTAAGTTCGCGCAAGATTTTCCTTGCGAACACGCGCGAGACTGTACTGGCAAACCGCGGACTTTGCGAGATTACACTTCGCGCCCGGAAACGGAAATACGTCAGGCAAACAAGATGGCTGCGCCCTTGAACGACCGCGAGGGTAACTTCGCGTCTTGCGCTACGAGCGGCTCGCAAAAACGCACAAAACCTTGCCAACTAACACGCCGCAAAAAAAACAAATTGCATATTCGCACGAATTTGCGGCTTCCGAATCCGATCTTGCGCGTGTTCGCACCCCGCGAACCCCGCGAAATTGCAGAAAAACGAGTTTTTCAAAAGTGAAAGCACTCGGCAGGGGCAAGAGTTCAAACTCATCATTAGTAACAATTCCCGGTAGTGCTTCCTGACTGGGGCCCCTCCAGAATTCAGTTGCTAGTTGCAACAATTGTATGACCCTGCTCTGACCCTCACAGCAGGCTCATACAATAGCTACAAGTAGGCCACAAAGAAGGTCCTGGGGAAAAAAATGCACTGCAACAGAAAGCAAAATTACAGATAAGGAAGCAGGTGCCAGACTGGAATTTTAAAACAGTGACACATTAATAAACTAACCCCAAATTAATTAATCTGAGTTGAAGCAGGGATGGTGTGCTTGCTTTTCCCCCCCATAATCTACAGTAATGATGAACCAGAGGGTGGCATTGATGTAACAGAGGGTTGCAGTGGTGAAACAGAGGGTGCTGGGAACCTGTGATGATGAACCAGACGTAGAAACAACATAATTCGCGACCGTTGCGCGACGAAATGTAAGTTCGCAATTGCGAACTGGTACGAAACCCTCGCGAACTGGCAGAAATCCTTGCGAACACAAAAAAAAAAAAAAATCCGCAAATTCGCAAGAATTCGCGGATTTTGCGGATTGCGAGTTCGCAAATCCGCAAAATTCGCGAACGCGAGATCCGCAAAATTCGCCCATGCTTAACTACAGGTCCCAATGATGTGGGGCTCATTCGATCAGCAGAACCATTCAAAGTGACACTGAAACCTGACGCCATTCTTCCCAGAGTGCGCCAGTACCCTTTGTCCAAAGAAGCCGAAGAAGGAATAGCCCCCACCATTCAAGCATTACTGGATCAAGGTGTGATATATCCATGTATCTCACCTTGCAACACCTGTCTTTTTCCTGTGAGGAAACAACAAACAAATCAATGGAGGCTAGTACATGATCTTCGCTCGATTAACAGCATAGTGATACCTGAGTTTCCCATCGTCCCTGACCCTTCAGTGATCCTTACTAACATCCCACAAAATGCAAAGTACTTTTCCGTCATTGACCTGAAAAATGCTTTTTTCAGTGTCCCACTGCATCCTGAAAGCCAGTACCTATTCGCATTTTCATTCAGACATAGGCAATTTTCGTACAAAAGGCTCCCTCAAGGCTATTGTGAGTCCCCCAGTGTGTTTAACAGAGTTGTCAAGGATGACTTATCAAATTTCCAATGTGACAGCACCTTGCTGCAATATGTCGATGACATACTCCTCTGCAGTGCGACAGAGCAAGAGTGCAGAAAAGATACAATTGCTCTCCTTACAACATTAGCACATAGAGGATACAAAGTAGACAAGCAAAAACTACAATACTGTCAGGAAGAAGTACAGTATTTAGGCCAACTGATTTCAGCATCAGGAAGAAGAGTTACACCAGGAAGAGTAGAAGCAATAAGGAATACTCCAGAACCACAGACAGTTAAGGACATGCAAAAGTTCCTGGGACTAGTGAACTATGTCAGACAGTGGATCTTTGATTATGCTACTATAACTGGACCACTCTTGAAAGCTGTCAAAATGGCTAAGGACAGGCATAACAAGATTGACTGGACACCTGAAATGACATCAGCCTTTGTAAAATTAAAAGATGAGATTACAAATGCACCAGTGTTGGGATCTCCTGATTATACAAAGGAATTCTATCTGTTCACACACTGTAATGGACAGGTCATGACAGCAGTCCTCACCCAGAAATACCCCTTGGGTCCCAAACCAATTGCATACTTCAGTGGCATGTTGGACTCAGTGATGAAAGGCCACTATCCTTGTGAACAGGCTCTTTCAACAGCAGCATTCGCCGTTGAGAAAAGCACCCCCATAGTCATGGGCTCCCCTCTGACGCTGTACACTGAGCATGCTGTCTTTGCAATAATACAGAAAGCTAAAACAACTCTTACCACACAGAGAGTATCAGGATATGAAGTCATACTGTCATTGCCTTCATTGAAGGTTGTAAAATGCCACACTGTGAATCCAGCCACGTTCTTTGCACATCCGATTGCGACAGCTGACGATGACACCCATGATTGTGCCACATACTGCCCAGATGAGTCAGGCACAGCAAAGGAAGACCCATTACCAGACAGTGTAATTTACTTTGTTGATGGTTCTTCTACGATTGATCAAGAGACAGGGATCAGGCATACAGGGGCAGCTGTAGTCAGAGCACAACAGAATAACTCCTCAGACACTCTGGACATTGTACAGCAGATAACATTACCACCCCATTACTCAGCCCAGGCAGCTGAGTTGGTGGCATTAATGGCCGCCTTGAAGCATGGAGCTAATGAAAGAATTACTGTGTACTCTGATTCAGCATATGTCACCACAACAACGCATTCCAGCATATTGAGATGGAAAAGGCGCGGGTTTCTTAAAACAGATGGCACGCCTGTAATGCACAAACAGTTACTTGCAGAACTAATTGACTCCTTGACACTGCCAGCAGAAGTAGCAGTAGTGAAATGTGCAGCACACACGAACGGCCAAGATTTTGTTTCCAGAGGAAATGCAATGGCAGATTGGGCTGCTAAAGCAGCAGCTAAAGGCCAAAGTTGTACACAACAACCATCCCCGACACAGACTGACTGCACCCCCATCTTGCTTGCCAAAAATACGCCCCCAATAGCGCAGGAAGATATGCAGAACGCAGATGAGGACACCAGTAAGTCACCACTCCCAGATACACCCGACCCAACACTTCCATATACAATTGATGACACACAGCAGTTTGACATCATTGCACAGTTGCACCTCAGAGAGATACAAGAAAGTGCCCAAGCTGAAGAAAAAGAGTTATGGAAGAAGAGGGGAGTACAACAGGATGCCTCAGATTTTATTTACAGACAGACAATGACAGGGAAGCCTGTCATGCCACGGGCTCTTTTGCAAATAGCACTTACCCAGCTGCACCTTCCTACACATGTCCCTCGTGATATCATGTCCTCTAACCTGCAGGCAGAATGGTTTATCCCCAATGCACATGAGCAGATACAACTCTATGTCCATCAGTGCCTTATCTGTCAGCAGTATTCACCCAACCCAGCTATGAAAACAGTTGCTTCAACAATCCCAAGGCCTAAGGGTCCCTTTAGGGAACTCCACATTGACTATGTGGACATGCTTGACAGATGTAACAATTACCGATACCTCATCGTGGTAGTATGTCCCTTCTCACGATGGATTGAGGCTGGACCATGTGTCCATTGTGACGCAAAGGCCGCAGCTACCTTCCTACTTCGTGAGGTCATAGGTCGCTGGGGATTACCAGAATCTATCCGCAGTGACAATGGCGGCCATTTTTCAAACTCCATCTTTGAGACGATAGCCACCATGTTAGGACTAAAACATAAACTTACTTCAGCCTATCACCCACAGAGCAATGGTATTTGTGAGCGCCTCAACGGATTGCTCAAAGCCAAGATCAGCAAAATAAGTGCCACTATTGGAAAGAAATGGCTCTATTGCCTCCCAATTGCTTTGTTTGCACTCAGGAACAGCCCCAGCTCTGATCATCACCTCACACCTCACCAGCTTGTCACTGGCAGATCAATGAATATGGTTGTTCCTTCCACCAGACCTAAAGTAGACAATGAAACGTCTTCTGAGATTGTGAAAGCTGAATTATTTGATTATTTGTGTGCCCTAACCCGTGCTGCTAGGTTTCTTTCCATTCAGACATCCAAGACAAAGAAAAAGGACGGCACAATTTCCGATGAACTTTTGCCTATCCGCCCTGGAACACAGATCTTCATAAAGAAGCAAGTGCGGAAGTGGAGAGACCCTAAGTACGAGGGACCATACCTGGTCATTGACTCTTCACCCACTGCGGTCCGAATTGCCGAACGCAAAGCATGGGTTCATTTGAACCACGTGAGGATCCACCCGGCACCAACAGAGACTTGAACTTCAACAGGAAGGAGGGCATCTTATTTCCTATGACGATCCAAGACCGTGAATATGGAGATCGAATGAGGGTCTATGGAATAAGAGACAGTAACAGACCAACGCCTCTTACCAAGATTTCAGTTAAAAAGATATGTACAGTCACTCTTATATTATTTGTTATGTTCGTTGCTTCAATGGCTATATTACATTGGCTTGCATTACAAGCAGAGAGAGAGAAGGCTATATCAAGTCAAGTTAGGCCTACCATCTCAGTAGGATATCACATGCCTAAAACAAGTCCTGGTAACATACTAGATGAAGAATACACCAGCAATGGCTGCACCACCCCTGTACCCACGACACCTTCCACACCCTCTGTAGACCACACCGAGTGGGACAGGGTACTTGATATCACTGTGAATGCCCCTGGGAAAGGTGTCCCTAGACGTTTCCGTCAGCATAAAAGGAGTGTCAGGTATAAAATGGGTCGCAATAAAACACCAAGGAGATATACCCCTCGCACACAACGTAAGGAGAAAGACACAGAACAAATATCAAACTGGGTTAGTGATCTCCAGGACACAGTTGTGTACACATTCGAACAACACTCTATGCCTGATTTTTTCTCCCAGCGCCCTGGTATGTCAGTACAGAATGATGGTACCCATAATGCATTGTTAGATAATATGTGGTACAGAGACATGAGGGAGGTGGGGAGAAAAGCCACGAATGATTCCTGCTTTGTGTGCTCATACATTCCACATGCTGTAGGTGCAGACAAATTGCTCATTCCCAAAGAGATTCCACCGGCCACTGCCAAATGTCTCCTACACCTGTTCCTTTGCCGCATACATGGTCAGATACAGCTCCAGTCAGCAAAAATTAATACAGCATTTGTAAACGTCTCAGACTGGGACAACAAGTATGTTACATTCACTGTTGTTTCTGACCAAGTAGAATTTGAGAGAAGAATGGAAGTCTACCATGAAATGGGAGTACCTACCAATATGATACAGGTCTGGGAATATCAGTTTAGAAAATTAGGATACTTCACCTTCCCAACACCCCCATCAAAATGCCACTCACCAGAATCCCAACAGACTAACCATACCCATAACGCATGCCCTTGTCAGTGGAGACCCATTCTGCGCCTGAGGGCCAATATATATTTTAATAACAGATGGAATGGGCCACATGATTTAATATGCAAGGCAGCATCCTTAGGTAGCCCGGTTGAAGGTCAGGAGCATAAGCATTATACAAATGAGACTATTGGGAGGGAATGTGCTGAGGTATGGGCACAAGAAACTAGAAGATACACTCTCAATGAGGGTACAAAGTACAAACCTAAAAGAGCATACAAACTTAAGTCTCCTCTCCTTTGCTTCCTAGGTACCGGAACAGTGCCTGTGGGCCGAAACACAAATTGCAGTCACACAGTGTTTAATTTTGACCTCCAGCACGGTACCTCTAGTCTCATGGACATCTACTGGGCATGCGGCGAGCACATCTACCTGCAGCTGCCCCCCCACTGGCAAGGACTATGTTCCATTGTGACAATGCATGAACTACATCTTGTTGTCCCTGCAGCGAACATTTCCCACATCCACACACACCCAATGGCAGATGACGTTACCCTGCTTCATCATGGGAAGAGAGAAATAATGAAATACTTCTCAGATGGCCCTTTTCAGAAAATACCTCAGGATTACAGACTCTTCAATGATGCCGAACTTTTCTTTGGGGGAGTTATCCCCATGTTCCAGACTAAAGCCAATGCTCGCTGGCTGCAAGTGATCAGATATGAACTAATGCAGCTTATCAACAACACCCGGGATGGGTTCAACGCCGTGAAAGAAGAACTTCGACCTCTACGACTTATGGTTCTAGAGCACAGATATGTTCTAGACCAGCTAACAGCAATGAATGGTGGTGTGTGCGCCAAGGTGGGAAAATCCTGCTGCACGTTCATTTTAGCGAACGACGCTGACAACGGAACACTCACGAAGGCCATCGAGGATTTGGACAACTTGGGGAAAGAGATGCATGAGGAAGGAGGTGCTGAAGCAGATCTCTTAAATGGCTGGTTCAATTTGAACTGGATGCCTTCATGGCTGTCTGCAGTGCTTAAATTTTTAATGCCAATTTTCTGTGTACTGTTATTGTTGTGTTTTGGATCACAGATACTGATATACTGTGTAAAGAAATTTAGTTCTAAAATGATAGGGATGAATTATGCAGGCTCAGGTTCATATACTGGAATTCGTAGGGCTAAGGGAGATGATGGAGAGACGACAATGATGAGCATAGTGGAGTTGACCATTCCTGACTCCCGCCCATTGCCAGACATTCCTGTAATTAGTCAATATCAGGTCCAGGTGCATAGAGTCCCATCACGTTCACCACAGGGGGACTTGATGCGTCCCTATGAGACAATGTGTGATAACTTAGGGAAGACAGATGCAGATTCAGGGAAAGTGCAGGACAGAGATTCAGAGGAACAGCCTCTTTGCGACTCGCCCTGGCCTCTTCCCCCATCTCCAGCTAAGTATGCAGTTCGAATGGTGTTTAAAGATGTTTGATTGAGTTCGAATTTCGAACTTGAGGGGGGAATGTTGGAGTAAGAATTTTTACCTGCACAGCTATCCAAGGACACACCTGTCACCTGCACAACATAACCCCTGTGTAGGCCCTGCTGTTTAGAGGTTACAGGCCTCAGTTACATTGCCCTGGGCACTGCCATTTTCTCTTAGCTTAAACAGAAGCAGAAAGCAAGTCTGACCCAAGATTCACCCAGCTGCTCTTGCCTGCAAGGACCTGCACCCCTACCAGGCCCCACCTCATTGTATATTTCTCACAAACAGCAGAAGTCAAGTTCCTCTATAAATCTTGCAACATACCCCACGTCCCCCACCTAAGCCATGAATGGAATAAGGGAAGTTCCCACCACAGCTACGTCAAGCCAGATATCCGATAAACTGAGGCTAAGGGTGGCGAAATAGTATCGCAGATTGACTGATTGACACATGAATAGGACCCCTCGAAGCAATGCTAACACATTTCTGTCGTCCATTGATAGTTTATTATTGGACTTCCAGTCAAGTGGCAGTTCTCAGTCTAGACTGAAGTATGTACCACAATTACAGGAAAAAGGCCATACCTAACCCTACGGGTGGGAAAGGTAGAGAGCAGTCCAGTAAATGACAATGGACAATGGACGGGTATGTGATACGTGGTGGCGTGGGATGACGTAATTATCGTCTCACGTGTTTTAGACAGTATAAGAAGGAGCCCCGCAAGAACATCAGCGGGCAACTCCTCGTCTGTTTGTAGGTATTCAGACCGAGAGTTGTCTCCAAGGGCCCTTGATCAAATGTTCATACTTTTGTGCATGTAAATATTTTACTTATGTTATGTTTTAAACTGCTTTTTAGATAAAGTCATTTTATATCTGCATATGTACTTTTTAACTTGTTCTCTACATTTAAGCATTTATACTGTGGTCTTAGGACATCTCACTGAGATAGCATTTTGAGTGTACCTAATGATAAATAACATGTACTCTGCATTCTAATGTATCTTGCAGGATTACACTTATGAGCAAATGTGAGTATTCATCTATGTGAACAAGCACAACCATTTTTAATCTGCCTCAGTACTCATAGGTGTACCAAACAAAATCTCTCTCTCTTAGCAAATGTTAAACTGCACTTTGTAAACTATTGTAAACTAAAGCTGGTCCATGTGACTTTCAAGAGAATGCTGGGTACAGGACCAAGTACTATATAATTTTTATGTTATCACTGATTATTTCTAGAAGCTGTGTCTTCAAATAAATTGTACAACTCCAAGCTTCAGTCTCCAAAAGCTCATATGTATGTTTTTTCCTGTTTTAGAGCAAGAGGTCCAGGACAGCCCCGGTGCAATTTAAGCCGCCCTATTCCCCTTGGTTTTCACTCACGGTCTCGCCAGCGCGGCTTCTGAAAGCTGTGCGCTGAGTCCCCCTGGCCCCTCCTGCCCCTAGTAAATCATCCCCTTCAACACTCTTCCCGCTGTGCTCTTCCCGCTTCGTGTGGGGATTGCCTTGCTGCTACTTCAGTGACGCTTGGGTGAGGAGGCAAGCACTCTACGTTTGTGGCGGTGCTTGTGGACAACAGCTCGAGCAGGGCTGCGAGCGAGGGTGGGCGCAGGACTAAAAGTCCCAGGAGCGCCCGCAAGCCCCCACTGCTAACACCTGGGCCGCTCTCCCTGCAGGCTCCTCCCCTCTCACACTGACTCTATATAAACTATAGACTAGTCCCGACCGAGCGACCGGGAGACGCCCGGGACAAGGGCGGGACCGTCTGTGGCCGTCAGGGGCCGAAGGAGGCCGGGCTGGGTCAGGTCACTGACACTTATTGTTTATTTATTTTACCCTGTTGTTGTGCCCCTTTGGGGTAGTTAGTTTGTGGTTTCAGGTATAGATTGTTACATTCTGTCCAGCCGTTGATATGTCTAGCTCACTTCCATCTGGTGTGGGTGTTTCATTCCTTGGGCCTCTCGATAAATATTTCGAGAAGGCACACAAGGAGATAGATAAGGAACTCCTTTTGGCCTGAGAGACGCGCTGAGTGTCGTCGCTCTATTGAACATCCTAAGCAATTACCACTGTCCACTCAACCAGATTTAAATAACGCGCTGGAAATGGCTGCCCAAGGGAAGATGGCCAGTGAAGCAGATTTGTTTAGTATGGACCAAATTCCCAGTATATTCCGGGCTCCTAATACTTCCCCTGCACGTTCCATTATCAATAGTGAGGGTCACTCAAATAGCCCTTCTCCTGATTCTATTAGTCTTATTGATTTTAATACTCCAGTCGTTCAGACTATGGCGCCCAACCTGCACTCAACACTTGCAAATCACTCTTTTGACAGCGCTGGTCCATGTGAGAACATTCTGTCACATACCAATAGTGTCACCGGATCTAAGCCCACTAAAACTAAAAGGGCTGTGTGCTCCCCTCCTAGGAAAAAAAGAAAAAGGGTGGTGTTGAAAGAAAAGGTTCTAGTCAACAAATCCTTCCCCCCTTTTTAGTTAACCCCACTACCGATTTTACGGTACCTCCTGTGGTTGAGGCTCTCATAGGTACTCTCTATAATCCAACTCTACATGAGGATGTTGCTACCGGGTTTAACAAGGAGTGTTTCGATATTTTTGAGAAACTCCTAAAATCATATATGTTACCT
Source organism: Lissotriton vulgaris (assembly GCF_964263255.1). NCBI lineage: Eukaryota > Metazoa > Chordata > Amphibia > Caudata > Salamandridae > Lissotriton > Lissotriton vulgaris. The sequence goes on along the minus strand of NC_141693.1, from coordinate 509,618,127 downwards.
TTGTTGGAGTGTGTAAGGATACTGGGTGAAAAAATGGATCGCCTTCTGGCTCCTGTTGCTATACCTCTCCCTACGAGCACTGATAGGCAGCCTGATCCACCATCTAAGCCTAGTGCCACCATTATTGCTCCTAGAAATCATTCTAAAAATAACAATAATATTGAAGGCAATACAAAACCTAAGGCTCCGGATCTGGCATCTAAACACCCTCGTGTAACTAATCCTGTTAAAGAGAAACCTATGGTGGTCTCTAACAAGCCATCCCCTGAGGGAACAATCCTACCCGTTAAACAAGGGGCTGTCAAATCTGACAATCTCACTCACAGACAATCTTTAAATCGTAGGAACATTGTAGATCTCCCCCCTGATTCAGCCAATTTTGTCATCATCCTGATGGGTGTGGCCCCAATTTCTAATGGGAACAGGGAAAATAACGCAAATCTAAAAAATAAAGTCATCTTCTGGCTGAAAACTAACAGACCTCTTCCTGCCCATCTAAACGGGGACATTATTTCAGTTAGAAGATGCAAGTGGGTGGGTCTTCGCCCAAAGGATATAGAGGGTGATACTGTGATCATTAACTTTAGGGATCATAGAGTCGTTTCCCACCTTACCGATTGGTATGGGGGAAACAATGAGGGAGGGATCTCCACGCGGAATCTTAGCTATTTTTACCCCGAGACTCTGCTCAAACCACCTGGCCAATTTCGTTCCAAAAGAGGTCACCAGTCCCTTAAATGGTCACATTTTACTCCCAGTTTACATGGTCCACCAATAAACCCGGAGGCCCTGTTTCGATCTTATGTACAATCTAGCTACAACAGCTCTACACCTACTCCAAACTGGGTTAACCCCAAGCTCCAGTTTTCTGGTTTTCCCTCTACATCAGTTTTTTCGCATTTTAGTCAGCCCCAAAGTCTTTATCCCATCCTAAATAAACAAAGTAATTATCTCCAGCCTAACGAGTATTGGAACATCCCATTGAGGAACCTTTATGAGCCCTTATTGGGGCTAGAGTTTAATGATTGACCAGTCATTCCATCCTGGGTTAAAGATGGTAATTCAAATTGTAAGGGTATTGCAGATGCCCTAGTCAATTCATTCTGTCATGTAAAAATTTCAAAGGGCCAATTAGCCCTAAGTGTTAACGGGGGCTCTGCTTATTTGTGCGGGACTGGCGATATGGAGTTGGTACCCGAAACTGTGTTATTTGCTGATCCAACTGTTGAGAGCGTTATAACGGTGCCAGGTATCCAGGGTGGGCTCCCCTGTACCTATACCGATGATATAAGGAGGGACAGTGTTTCTACATATGGAGTTGCCCCTTTCTATGAAGAAGTTGCTCCTTTGTTTGACGAAGCTCACTCCCCTGCCAAAGATATAACTAGTGTTCCAGCAGTCAGAAATGGTACCATCCTGGGTAGTTGGAACATAGCTGGTCTTAAGTCGCGCATGTGCATTCCTGATTGGACCAACTTTATACGTAGAGGTGACGTCTGGCCCTTTCAGGAAACCTGGGCACTTTTACCATTGTTCCTCACTGGTTACCTGAACTTTAGTAAACCAGCTATTAGAGGTCAAAGAGGTCGAGCTATGGGTGGCTTGTCAGTTTGGGTTCGTTCGTCAGTATGAGGGTTTGACAGCTGAGGAAGTTTTTGTTGATAGCCCAGACATATTAATGGTTAGCATTAAATCCACCAGTGGGTTGAATATTTTGTTGATAAATATATATGCTAGGGGCATCCAGGGTGGTAGGGTCTCGCCAACCCTCCTCCGTCTGGATGACTTCTTAAGTGATGCTTCGGCAGTTGGACATTTGGTTGTAATGGGTGATCTAAACACCTGTTTTGAACCACTGAGTTCGGATGATGGCCTCTTAACTGAGACTGAGGATCTGGCTTGGGGGATTACTCAACTTGACCTAGCCCCGATTAAAAAATGGTCTCAGGCAGCTATTTTTATTAAAGGTTTGTGTCTGGACCAGGGACTACGTGCCCTAAATGGCATAGTGCGATCCGATAGGTTGGGCAAACACACCTTTAATAATGGTAGACATAGTAGCCGCATCAACTATGTATTATTGGATGTTAAACTGTGGCCTGTGGTAGTGGATATGGAAGTAAAGTCACGCCCGGAAAGTGATCATGATCCATTGGTGGTGGAGTTAAGGGATTTCAGTTTTTCTGGGTCAGTCAAATGCTTGCCCAACTTAGTTCAGGATGAAGTTGTACTCACTAATGACATGAGGAGGGTACGTTGGCCAAAGACGTTGGCCAAAGATCCTGAAGCACGTAAAACGATTAGATCTTTGGTCTCTAATTGCCTGTCAGAAATCTCCAAATGTGATTCAGAGGAGGTGATTAACACTATTACCAATACACATAACAGTTTGTTTACGTCTTTAAAAAAACTGTTTATAAAGTCTATCTCGAAAAAGGGTACCAGGGGGAATAAGAAAACCTCCAACTGGTTCAATGATGAGTGTCGACGGACCCATGTAGAACTGTTTAAAGCTCTAAAACTTAAGAACCCTACTCTAATCAGGTCATGTAGGAAGGCATTTAATGTTGCTAAATGTTCTGCCAAGGCCAACTGGGATGAAGAACGGTGGTCAACACTAACGGATGCATGTAGTTCTAGGAACATGCAACGGTTTTGGCACCTACTTAAATGGGGTTTGTCCCAGGATGACCGTCCAAGCCCAGCCTCGGTGGATCAACAACAATGGGTTCGTTACTTTGAGGAACAATTTAGTTGCCTCAGTAGCGCGCAGGATAATATTTGCTGGCCACTGTCGGTTGATCCTCTAGAGTTCACGGCTAGAGATGTAGAATCAGTCTTGTAATCTATTCCAAGGGGAAAGGCACCTGGTCCTGACTGCATTCCAGCAGATTTATTCCAACAAGATCATGACCTTTGGGTACCTTATTTAGTCCAGCTGGTATATGCCTTGGCCAAAGGTGCAAGGGTCCCCGAGTCCTGGGCAGGTGCAGAAATCCTGCCTATTTATAAGCAAGGTGATCGGTCGGTTCCATCCAACTACCGGCCGATCAGCCTTATAGACGCGGTGCAAAAAATCACAGCCCGTCTTGTTCTTGCCAGGATCCAGGAATGGATTGATGAGTATAATATTCTAACCCCACTTCAAGCTTGTTTTAGGTCTCATGTGAGCACCCTAGACCAGGCCTTCCGCTTCATGCTTCTTTATTGGAAGACGGTCCTCTTAGGTAAAGGTAACCTCTACGCAGCCTTCGTGGACCTGAGGCCTGCTTTTGACCTCGTTCCGAGGGCTGGGTTGTGGGAGTGTTTATTAGAACTGGGTATGCCAGCCCCCCTTGTACTCCTTCTGGTGAATTTACATGTGCATACCTATGCTCAAGTCCGCTGGGGAAAACCAGGGGAGGTGACGGATAGGTTTCCTGTGGCCAAAGGTGTTAGGCAAGGGTGCGTCCTAGCCCCCACCCTTTTCTCCTTATATATTAACAGGGTTACTAATTATTTTGATAACCATCCTACAGACGCCCCGACTTTAGCTGGAATGAAAATCCCCCTGCTCATGTTCGCTGACGATACTCTCCTGATCTCAAAAACCAGACAGGGTCTCCAACAGGCCCTGTCGAGGTTTGAGTTTTTCTGCAGCGAACATGAGCTTGAGGTGAATGTGTCCAAGACAAAATTTATGGTACTAAGAGGACACAATCAGATCACTGCAAGGGTTACTATGGGGGGTACCCCCCTGGAACAAACCAAGTTTTTTACCTACTTGGGAGTTACATTCAGCGAGTCCCTAAGTTGGTCCCACCAGGTTGAGCTTATGGCTTTAAAGCACCTGCAGATAGGTGGGGCTTTAATTAAAGAGCACAAAGGCTCTTTTAACCTGCCAATTTCTCCACTAGTCAAGATTTATGGTTCAAAGGTTCTACCCTCAGTTTTATAAGGGGCGGAACTATGGGGCTTTAGCAAACTGGACCCCTTGAGAACAGCCCAAAATAAATTCCTCAGGGTGGCAACGGGTCTGCCTCAGTCAACTCCACGGATCCCACTTTTGTATGACCTCGGGTGCCAACCTGTGGAGGACCAAACGAGATTTCGTCCACTGGCATTCTGGCGACGTCTATGGACGACGCGGGAACTCCATTCATATGCTAGGGCTTGTCTGGAGGTTAAAGATCTTCCTGGTTCCTTAAACATAGGTTGGTTTAAGGATTTAAGATCAACCCTATTTGCCCTGGGGTATGGTGATCTGTAGTCAGATCCAGAATCTGTAAACTTTCCCTCAAAAAAAGATGTAAAATTGCACTATTGGGACTGGGTGGTTCATAATAGACATCTGAGATTGTGTTCCAGCAATCTTACCAGTCTATTTATCGTCTTTAAAGACGTCCCCAAGCTCGAAAAATATTGGGACATGATAACAAAGCCCCTGGATCGTAAACTATTCCACCAGTTCAGATGTGGTTCGTTGCCTTTAAGGGATTTCACCAAAAAGTGGGGTTCTGGTGGGACCGGACACTGTCCAAACTGCCTTGGCCAGGGCGAAAGTTGAAACCATTTTTTGTTTGTCTGTCCTTTGTACAGTGCCCCTAGAGTCAAATGGTTAAGCCTGGTCTGTAGAAGCCTAGGTACCCCCTCGGCTGTTGAAGCAAGCAGAATTTTAAAAACGAATCTGTCCCTATTAATTGTTGTGGGTGTAGCAAAATATTTAGGGTGGGCTTGGATTCTTAGAATCAGGTTCATCAAAAATAAACAACTAGGGACCTAATAATGTTTTTATGTTTACCTGTTTATGAGTAGTTCATTATATTTTATGACCTCTGGTACTCTTTGTGTCATTTCTAATCTTGTATTCATCCACAAGAATTCTGTATAAGTGATTTAATATGGTTTTAGATGTTTTTATCTAGTTTATACAAAAAGGAGGCAGACCTGGAAGCAGAGGTCAGCCTGGGACCAGGGTTCAATTCCCGGCTCGGCGGGGTCTTGAGTCCTAAAATGTCCATGGACTCGACAATTCTCACTCTGGTGCCTACTCGATTCACGGGTTCACACTCTGCGACGGCCCCTCGCGGTGGGATGCCTGGCTTTCACCTTGCGGATACCCTGCCGGGGTTATCTCACAAGGGAATACCAGGTCGGGTTCCCTAAGCAAGCGCTTAGAGACCGGTTGGTGATTTGCGCTATATAAATTCATTTACATTTACATTTACATTTCTACAGATGAATACAGATAGAAAACATTGTGTTTCCTGTCTGTATTCATTTTTGGCTTCTTTTGAGTGACTCCCCATGCTGAGATTAATGACTTTCAGGCCAGTAGCTGTGCATATTGGCAGCATGGCAAGTTACAAAGCGGAATGAGATTTGCTCAAATTACTGCATATCTCAACATGTATTTGCGCTATTATGCTAATGTTTTCATGTGGGTTTACTATTTTGTTATTTTTTACTGTGTAATGTGTTAAAACGTGAAAGGCCTCCAAGTATGAGTGCACGTTTATCTGTTAAATAAAAGCAGAAATATACGAGTTATCACCTCATCTGTTGACAAAAGACAAAATAAATATATATAAAAACCAATAAGATAGCCACAAAATAAATATGGATAAATACATACAGAAATGTTCCAAAAATAAAATACCACATGTAAGTCAACCCTAAGGTGGGCCTGTTGTCCCCCATAGGGTTGGGTGAATTGTAATTAAAAGGCTGAACATGCACTCTTAAGTTTTAAATGTCCTGTTAGTGAAAACATTTCTAAATTCATATTTCACTACTGTGAGGCCTACCTGTCCCATAAGGTAAAATTGGATTACTTTATGACATTTAATACATTTAATAAGTGCCACATTTTGATTGGGACCAGGCAGCCAGTTCAGGTTTGTTATAAATGTAACTGTAATGGAAAATCCTCTTTATTAGTAAAGTTGGAGTTTTAATTACAGTTGTGAAATGCACTTTTAGAAAGTTGGTATTTTCCTGCTGTGAGAAGTTGGCCTGGCATATGACATCCACTAGTTTTAGTGGGCATCTTCACCAGTCTAATCGACCCTTATTGATGGTGGTTGTAAAGTAAATCTTATAGAAAGCTATCCTAGTGGTAGCATGAACCAGCAGTCTTCAGGCTAAGACTTCAGTAGACGATTAACCAAGTTGTTTTACCATATATAATCCCTTGAATACCAAATGAAAGGACACCACACAAGGTATATATCAAATATATATGTATTTAATCTAAACACAACCCCTCTGCACTCTTTATGAGGTCAAAGGTTAAAATACAATACAAGTCACACAGTTAATATATGATAAATTGCACAATATACGTTATGCCCGAGGGGCCTCCTAAACCATATACTAATAAAGTGGTATAAGTACCATGTGAGAGTTAGAAAGCAGGTCTGGGGCCTGTGGAATCGCTGAGGCTACACTAAACAACCAAAATTTAGGAAGTAGGAGGCCCACGGGAGACGCGTGCAGTGTCTAAACACAGTTGCGAGTTACCATTAACTTTCTATGGGAAATGAAGAAGTTACAAATATGCAATTTAAGGACACTTCCGGATGGACTAGGATGGAACCCTTTTGAACTAGGACACTTCGAGAGTCAAGACCCACAGGAGCACCAGAGTACTCGTGTTACCTCACCCAGGGAAGCCAGGTGCATAGGTGTCTTTTCGTGTCGGGTTCCGTTGTCGTTTTCTATGGAGAGCTGCAAAGAAGTGCTGCAGGCGACCAGAGGAAAAGTGTCCAGGTGCATCCAAGGGTGGATCGGTGATGTGAAGAACCTGAAAGCAGAGGGGACAGAGTCTGGGTCACTAGCCAGTGACCAGGAAGGTACCCGGAAGTAACCAGGCTACGTTGCGTTGATCTCAGGTAAAGAGGTGAAGCTTGTCTCTGCAGCCACGAGGTCCAGGAGGTGTCAATGACAACTAGGAGCTGGATTAGAGCTATCCCACAAAGGATCTAGTTTATCTGCGGTGTCGGTATCCAGACTGGACCCAACAAGCCTTGGCAAACGCAATCCACACAGGAGATGAAGATTAGCTTCGTGTAGACAGCGGGTCTGTGGCGCTTCTCCTTTGTAGGAAAGCTGGAGCAAGACAGGAGCAACCAGGAAAGCAAGGTAAATTCAAGATGGCGTCTTCATGGGGCTCACTAGCCAACGGGCAAGGAACTGGGAAGACACGTGAAGCTCAACTGCAAAGGCTGGGCACTCATGGAGTGTGGGGGCCTGGGCTTCAGTGCAAATGTTGCTCGGGGCTGGGGCTTCTCGTAACCCAATGCACAACTTAGTGAGGCTTCAAGAAAGGAGTGCAGGTAGCAAAATGCAGGATGACCAAGACGTTCGGTCCCACGTTTCTCGTGTCCGCCACTGGTCTCAGCTTTGCTGTGGATGTGGATCAGGGTCAGAAAAGCCTGGAAGTTTAGTTTTTGAGTCACAGAGTTTCCGGGTTCCGACAGCAGCCTTGAAACTGCAGACCGGGTAAGTTGCTGTTGGTGCCTGTTTGCACAGGGTGGTCACTCCTTGACCACAAGGGAGATGTCTTCCATCTTCCAGTCAGAATGAAATGTCGAAGCTCCAAGATATGTCTTTCAAAGATTCGTCCAGGATAATCTAAAGTCCCAGGGACACAGCTCCTATACTTATACTTAGAAAGGGGGCTGGATTACCTGACTAGGTGCCTCCTATGGGTGAACCTGAGAAGGGAGTGATTACACCACTTTCCCTTTGTCCAGTTTCACAACAGAGCAGGGCTGGAGTTCCCCAGCAACTAGTTTGTATTCAGGCTATGCATGGAGCACCTTGTGTGCCCCAGGCAGTGTCTAGATGCATTCACTGAATGCAGCCCTCCCTGCCCCAATACATAAAACCCCCTGCTGGAGTTTTGTACAGCAACAGGAGGTCAGACTTGTGTCTGTGGCAGCAGCACCCATTTTGTGATGCTGAGGCTCTGTTTAACTTTAACCGGGTAAAGAAGTAAGCTACATGTCTTTTCCCTCTAGAAGTGTGGAATGCTACCCCCACCGCCAGAATTGGCGGGGGGGTAGTATTCTAAAGTGTTTGACACCTTACACGACATGTTTTGATAAAACCAAACCAAAGTTAGCATTAACTGCGAGGATTATAATGCACTTAAGAGTATATGGTAAGGCTATATCATGGAACAGCTATAAGGAGATGGTTCTTAAAGCTGCAGAGGGGCTCAGCTCATGCTAGGGCACCCTCTCACACAAAACCAAGCACTCTGCCTCCAGGATTGTCGAGGCCTACCATAGGAGTGTCTTATAGGTGTATATGTGTCTATATATAAAGGTAGATATAGGTATACTATATCTAAGTGAGGGGTGATTACACCACTTTACCCATGCTGTGTGAACAGACCTGTGGTGTCAGTTTGGAAGGTAAACCAGGAGTGGCAAAATACATGCTGCAGCCTATGCCCTGGGTACCTATGGTACACTATACAGGGGCTCACAAGAGTGACCCAGTAACCAATCTGGTATGTACTTAAAGTACATGGTATCAATTTAGAGAGAGAACAGCTGGGCTGTGGGTCTGATTCGCATACCCACAGCCACACTAAAGTCGAAAAACCAGAGAATCACAGCAAAAAGTGGGGGTGACCATAGGAAGCAGTCCCTACTCTCTCACACCTGCCCTTACTCCTTTTGTGCCTGCAGCCTGCATTGGGTCACATGACTGTGTATAGCTGACCATTAGGTGTGCCTGAATGAGCCATCCACTGGCAGGATGGGGGTGGAAAAGAACACAGCCACACTTGCAACTGATTATCCTGTGGTCTTTCTTCACACAAAGATCTTATCAATTCCACATTGTCACTTCAGCCAACTTATAGACAGTGCACGGTATACAGGAATTTCCATGCACTTCAAAGAAATGCTTTAGAAGATTCTCCCACTGTCCAAAGGAAGGGCACAAGGGTAAAAAATAACACTTTCAGACCCACTCTTCAGTTTACTCCTGGACCTGTGGAAGGATTCTCAGCAGACTACATGCTACTGTGTATTCTGCTGTGCACTCTTTAAGACTGCTTTGCTGTACGTGGAAGGCCTGGTTTATTGCCTGGAGCCTGCCTTGAACGCTTACAGGCCAACACTTCCGTTCAGCCTTGCTTCTTCACTTGAACCCAGGACTATCAGCGTAACTACAAGGGCTAGTTTTCTGGCTTCCTGTTCAGAGCCACAGGGACACAAAAGGCATTCACCATCTTGAACCAGCACAGGTACCAAGCCTGAGTGAGTCCTGAACCCCTAAGTGGTGTCCCCCAGTCCTTGAGCCTTGGTTGCTGTTCTAAATGAGTCCATATGACAAAAACCCAAAACTGAGGAAGTAGAATATTTTATCAAAAACTGCTCTGAGAACCAAAAGAAAACGGGGTCCAACCTGCTTGCCAATCTGTTAAAGGTGCATTGCCGGTCAGATAGACTTCGCACTGTGTCCCACTATGTTCTTCTCTGCAGCAGCAATTTCTGATCAATGGTCCTTCACCGAAGGGCTCTCCCCGCACCTGGAACTGTCTTTGGCTATAGCCTTCTGCCACGTCCCACTGGAGATTTTTGTATTCCAAAAACAGAAACTGAGGGCCAGATTTACAAACCCCTTGCGCCACTTTTACGGTGCTGTTGCGTCACTTTTGTGATGCAACGGTGGTGTACAAAATGTGGCCAATTTACTACATGACGCATCTAGAGAGATGTGTCACATTGTAAAGGCCTGCGTGACATTCTACCTGCGTCAGGTGTATTGTATGCAGGGTAGGCGTTCCCACGCAGGAAAGCCTCGTAAAAGTGAAGCAGTGAAATCTACAAGATTTCAATGCGTGACTTTTAGGACACCACTGCATCAAAATCTTACGCCTGTTTGAAGCAGGCATAAGGAGTGACACAGTGTATTCGAAGTTGGCCACAACACGCATTGCTGAAGTTGCATGGTACTTGCAACACAACTCCAGCAATGCGCGACTTTTCCACCAACAGATGCATCAGAATTTCTGACGCATCTGTCAATCCTTGTGCCATAGTGCGCCGTATTGTAAATACGGCATATCTATGATGGTATAATGGTTTTTCCCTCATGTGCAGGGAAACTGACGCATCTATACAAATGCGTCTGTTTCTTGTAAATTTGCCCCTAAGTCTGAACGCAAATATTTTCACCCTGTCTTCAAATCAAATTTCCTTGCCAACAATGCTTGATACTTGTACACTGCCCCAGCCTTGCCCCACTGAACCTTACCATCTCAGAATATTTTTCTCAAAATTGTTTCTAAGTCTCAAGGTAAGCAGTGACTAAACTCAGTAAACGTCTTGTATCCGAACCATGCTCCATCGCAGTTGGCCTTATGTTTCGACTTTAGCCTAGACTTGCGTGACTAGATGTCTCCAGTTGGTGCTTTGATCTTTTAGGCATTTGTTTTTACTTAAAATTTTAAAATATCATAACTCCTTTCTTCTGATTGAATTCATGTCCTTTTGCTGTCAAAATAATTTATTTAAATTTACTTTATTTTTCTAAATTGATATGGGAATTTTTTGTGTTATGTTCATACTTTATTACTGCTTGTGTGCTGCATAAATAATGTATACATTGCTTCTAAGTTAAGCCTGAATGCTTTTTGTGCCAAGCTACCCAGGGTTACGCACAGGTAAATTAGTGAGTTTGTGTGGACCACCCAGTGAGGGAATGTAGTTGTTACTTAACCTGGGGTCACACCCCAGTCAACCAACAACCCAATTTCTCACAAACACGAATAGCGAGTGTGAGCAGCTGCTCACTAACTGTGCTCTAGCTGTAGGAATGTATCCCCCAAATTACTCATAATTACGTGAACAGGAGTAATCACATAATTATCGTTAATTCTGCATCAAAGAGTAACACGGAATTACCAAAATTACACCAATAACTCAGCCATAATTCAAATTCCACCAAGGCGTAGTTCTTACACTCGTCATTATTTTACCTTGATTGCAAGGGTGCGACATCCAAATAGGTGTTATCAGGACTCCCTTCCCCAATGGTCTGTGAAGTAGTGCCACAAACTGGGTATCATTTAGAAAGGCAGAAAAGCATAATAATTTCCAACAGACCAATACTGAAGAAAATCACCCACCACCAAAGCTCCCAGATCCTAACTCCAGCTACAATACCTCTGTAACTGAGCTGTCAACTGGAAAGCAAGCAAACAGGTCTATATCATTTGGCATCCAAGACATACTGAAAGTCCTGAAAACCTGCCAGTCTAGACATCAAGCACTGCTGTTACACAGGCTCCTCTAGTAGGTATACAACTGTTACAACAAAGTTTTTACAACGCACTACCATTACAACGCAGGCATTACCACGCATACCATTACAACGCATTGCGCTGGGGGGCTCTCTAGGTTAGGGAATAAGTATAATTTTATATCCAACACCTTCCCTATGGTCCACAGGGACTGGAGTTGGAATATAAAATTATACTTACCACTATCCAGCACCTCTAAGCGCTATGCGTTGTAACGGTATTCGTTGTAAATACCGCGTTGTAATGGTATGCGTGGTAAAAGTATGCGTTGTAACATCATACATCCCTCTAGTACCAGTCCGCCACCATGTTGCATGATCACTGAATATACTTTCCTGCTCTCTAAGCCTTCAGATGTAAACAGAATTTGCTGAGTCCTGGCCAAATCTGCTAGGGGGTTTGATCTTGTACCCCCTCGTCTGTTTGTAATGATAACAGCTGTCAGATTATCCATATAGAGAAGGACTGTGAATCTGGCCCCTAGCTAAGGTGCCTGCAAAAAACTCTAAACAATTTATGTGCATTAAATACTATTTCTTGGACCATCTTCCCCTAGTCGTGAATATGCCACAACTGACTTTCTGTGCCACAATACTTGCGTCTGATTCTAATACAAGATTTAGGGAGTAGGAAAAAAGGCCTACCCTTTCCAGGGGTCTTTGTTGCTTTACCACCAATGTATTCCTCCTTTGACTTCAGATCTATGGGAACCATTTCTGAGAATCTCAATACTTGTTTGCAAGTGGCTGATCATCTGTTGCTGGAGAGCTCCTTAATAAAGGGGTCCTGGAAAGCCTACTTGCATGGAAGATGAAAGAAGGCCTACCAGTCTAAACAGATGCCAAAGAGAAATCTGCTGCTGGGCCAATTTCATCCTCAACCTTCTTTTGATAACCCTTAACTTTGCATCTCAAAGTAAAAGCATTTTATGTTCTGAGTTCACTACAACCCCCCCAAAAATAACTCCTTCTTAAAGGTCCTAGATCAGCCTTCTCCACATTTATGATAAACCCCAGTGTTTTAATTAACTTTATGTCAAAAAAAGACATCTCTTGGCCTACAAATATTATACTGTCCAAGTACACCATCATCCTCAGTACCTGGGCCCTGAGAGATGGTGATAATGGATTTAAATACTTTCTGAAACACCAGGGAGCACAGCATAGGCCAAATGGTAGGGACCTGAACCTGTATAGCTGCCATTACCAGAGGAATTGTAAATATTTCTTGTGCACTTGAAAAAGTGGCACTGTTAGAAAAGTATCCTTTATCTCCAGATACATCCTCCAGTCTCCTGAAAGGAGGCTATTCCTGAGACTGAGTAATGTCTACATTAAATGGTGATAGAGATAAACTAGTTCAGACCATTCAGAATTATCCCTGGCTGATATTTTGTGTTCTTCTTCTCAACCAATAATGTATTGCTTACACAACCTCTGGTATGTAGCAGATAAGGCTCTATTGCCACCTTCAGGAGAAAATCCTGCACCTCCTGTGACATCAAATCCACCCCTTCCTGAGCTACCTGGATTAGAGAGGAAAGTGGTCTGAATTGGTGAAGCATAAAATATATTTGAAACCCCAGACGGTATGAAGAATCTCAGGGTTGTTTGACATTTCTTTCCATTTTAGAGGAAAACGGGCAACCCCGCTACTTTTTCAATGGGGAGGAGTTAATTCCCACCTTGAACTCCCCACCCCCTTGCTTGTCTTCTCTTGATGCCAAATCGCACTTCCCTCTTCCTTTGTTGGGAGAAAATCGGCCAGGAATACCTTTACTCTTGGCTGTTGAAGGGAGGTCTGAAGTAGGCTGGAGAGCCGGCAAGGCGAGACATGGTTCTGCTGGCCATGAGAGCGATATGACCCAACAATCTCATCAGTGAGGAGTGGGCTTCATCTAGTGAAGCATAAGCTTACATACAAAGCACAATCTTGCTAATGAAGTCATCACCAAACAGAGATCCATGACTGTTCAGTTCAACCTTGGATCCAGCCTAATACCCACGTGCTTGGTCTATCCTCAGTAAAATACTTTTTCACGTTTCGGGCCATTTTTGTGCATTTGCATTCCGCAAAAGAGCATATGGCATCTGTGCCCACCTAGAGACTATCTCTAGAGCAAAGGTTTCACTTGTAGCCTTTGCCTCTTCAGCCAGACACAATATCTCTAAAGCGGTTTTAGGGTGTCCAACATCGTATTCTGACATGATGTGTAGACACTATCAACACACTTTCTGGGGTGCTTACCCCTTCTACTTAAAAATGTGAGAATGTTTGTGCCCACTGCTGGGGTCTAATTGATTTATATGTAATAGTTGGTCTAGGGCATTGTGCCCTAATTTTAGACCTAGTGGCTCTGTAGATAGGATTACTGATCATAGATTTTATATAATCATTGACAAAAGGTTAGGAAAACTACTTGGCAAAGTTCATGTGGTGTAACAAAACCAGATCAAACATGGGATTGTGTTTGGCATCCAAGATTACACTTCGTGGGTCGTCAGCCGATTTAAATTTCGTGGATTAGTGGTATCATCATCAGCATAAAATGCATCATTTTCTTATGAATCATCCAAATACTCATCAAACAATCGTCAATAGACCATTTATTTGAACAAACTGTACTTATACGTGGGTCCTGCTACCAGGACTTTTAGTCCTTTTCACATTGTGGAATTGAATGGCCACAATCCACATTATGTTAATTCCAGTGCGAATTCTCAATGAATACCAAATATTTATTCTTAATTCATTTATTGGCCCACAGTAGGTGCAGATAAAGTAGTAGGTATTGCTATTGCATCCGTATCACCAATATCAAAGAGACAAAGCACCCACTTTTCGAATTGATTTGGACTCACAATCCATAAAAAGTCGTAGAGGTTTCTTTTAAAGACATCCACTTCCCCTGTTTTCCTAATGTAAATTCTAATTAAAATTATCCATACTGTCAATATGCTATCAACAGGAGATTGAACAATCACAGTTAGTCAAAGTAAGTTTTTTTTTTTTAAATAGACAAACACACAAACAGTTCAAATGTGCACCCACACTTTTGAATGTTCACAAATTCTTAATGACCTATTCCTTTTTCTTGCTCTCCATGTTAGGCCTGTGTCAATATATCAAACAAGCTTTGGCATAGCTGAAAGGTCTCGCCAATAGGACCTTATAAATGTCTAACTATGCAGTGGAATAGGGTTTGGGCGGGGGGAGGATTGGGTGAATGTAGCTTTTTTTAGTCAGGCAGTTATAGCTATGCAGATCACGGATGAGCATGGGAGGGGGCGGGAAGAAAGTCAATACAAAGTACCATTAGAGTTGAGATCTCAGCCAGTACTCACGATGTTGTTGCGCTGTCACTGTAAATCAAGGTGATGAAGTATCTTTCACCTTCTCACCTGAGGCACGGTGTGGGGCCATGATTCATTAGACGTGCTGCCCACTGATTCCTATGTCCCGCGCATCACTGGTCTCCTCTGAAGATGGTTCTGCACGCTACCAGTGTTTCGTGGAACGCCTTCAAGTCTCTGCGAGACAGAAGGACGCACTTCTCTATTTAAGTGACATAAACAACGTGTATGACTTCAGCGAGGAGTACTTGCTCGGTTTAGTGAGATCCGAGTGGTGGTTGTGGTGGCACCTGGGCGAGGAAGCACTCTCGCTTCTGATGAGGACTATTTGCTCGACTGGGGCCTTCTGAAAGCCTGCGCTCAGCCTTCCCTCTGTGTGTGCTGCACCGGTCGTAATAGTGGTTGTGGAGCAATTTTGGCAGTAAGGGAACAACACAGGCAAAGGGAATACGTACAATGGGAGGGGGTGGGAAGAAAGACAACATTGACAATGTGGGGGGCGGAAACATAGGGAATATATCAACGGAGGGGAAGGGAGCAAAGTGAACACCGACAATGGGAGGGGGCAACATATGGAATACAGACAGCGGAAGGGGGGCAGGAGCAAATTGAAACACAACAGGGGATTATAAAACAAGCCAACACAAAAGAAATAGTAGTGCACTTACCAAAAGATATGGCCCATACTGAACGGATCCAGGTAGCACGGGCAGTCACCAGGGTGTGACAAAACAGCCCCAAGGCGGGACAACAGCACTCTATTCCCCAACTTAAACAATAGAATTCATGAAAGCAGACCAAGCAGCCAATGAAATAAGGGTGGACATCTTCAAACTTACCATAGAAAGTACAACAGCCTCGCAAAACAGTGCATGCGCGCTGCCTCTAGGCTCGACCTAAAAAACATGGTTTTCACATACTTTCTATGCACTCTTTGGCATCTAAACAAATTTAGAACAACCACATGATCAAAAAGGAAATCACATTTCTTGCATTTAAACCCTTACCCCCACATGCATCATTGTTTCATTTTGCACTTCCTAATTTGCGATTTTTAGGGAATCGCAAATTAGGAAATGCAAAATGGGATGCATGTACATTTGTGCAAAATGTTTGAGAATCAGTAAAAATCGCAATTTTTACCGATTCTCAAATATTATGCGAATTCCAAAGTGCGAATTCGCACTTCCCATTGTTTCCTATGGGCCAAAAGGCCCATAGGGATCAATGGGAAGGCTTTAACAAATTGCGATTTTCATTTTGAAAATCGCAATTTGTTAATGCATTTCATGTGTGCAGGGGGGGTCCAAAGGACCCCCCCCTGCACCCCTGAAATGTATTTTTCGCATCATGTTACACACACACATGTCCTAAGGACATGTGTGTCCGTAACATGACTGCTTAAAAAAAGCATTTTTAAGCATTTTTACACCTTTTTCCAAATTTACCGAGTGGTTCAACCACTCGGTAAATTTAACCCCCTAATTGCGAATTCGCAATTTGAAAAATATTCATGCATTGCTTTTAAGAAATCGCATATTTGCGATTTCTTAAAAGCAAATGCAATTTTAGAAATTGCAAAAATGATGCAAATTCTAAAATTGAATGATGCATTCCAAAAAGCTATTTTGGAGTCGCAAACGGCCGATTTTAAGGAATCGCCCCGTTTGCGATTCCAAAATACTTTGATGCATGTGGGGGTTAATCTTTAAGGGGAGAGTCCAAGACCTTAACTCTTAGGCCACAAATGACTTGAAAAGAAATAATAGAAAGAAGGATTAGCCTGGACAGCCTGAGTATGTAAAGCAAAGCACTTCCTATGTACACGGGCTGTCAGTAAATCATATTTGAGGAGAAATCATGTTACAATGCACAAGCTCTTTGGCTACCATGCCTAAAGCTAAACAAAGTAACTCTGTATAAACATTGAAACTCTTTAGAAATTGTCAAGAACTTAGTGCAGCACATGGCAATTATAACTTCATTCAAATGCAGTGTTCAGCTGACGCTGCCATTGGAAAGGGTAATGACCTTTCGAAAAAGCCAAAAATAATGCATACACCTCACTTTTTGCCAGAATAAGCTTTAATCCGCATTAATATTAATGATTAGCTTAATAACAATAAACAAACGTCCAAAGCACTCTAATTGTATTGTATTGTAGTATTGTATGTGGATTTGTAGAGCGCGATTGCTGCCCTGGGGCGTCCAAGCGCTAGGAACCAACAGAGGTTGACTACGCGATTGTCTATAATAACGGTATAACGGTACCACGCTTGATTAGAACATTAGTAGCAAGAAAAGAAGAAGATGGTAATGGACGCCCTATTTATAGTGTGGGTGTGTTTCTTTTTTGTAGTTACTTCCTGTACACGGCGGCTGGATTGTGGGAAATGTATACAGTGTGCTTTACATGCGCTACTTAAAATAAGAAACAGGGGAAAACTGCATAACAGAGCCTCTTGTCGTGCAATACATGTACTCTTATAAAGGTCCAACTATTGGCTTTGCTAATGCTTGTTGCTCATGCTATTGATGTGAGAATGTAGGCTCAGCGTAGTCAAGATAGAATTGCTTTCACAACCAGCTCATTGTAGGCTTCCTCACCCACCACAGACCTCTCTACCCCATTTTTGAGGCGTCCAATGTGAAAAGGAGATACACTTCATAATCACTTTTGCCAGAAATGCGAGATCATGCTTTACAATGAAAATAAGAAATGTTCTTCCACTGCTGCCTCGTTATGGAATTGGTAAACAAAACATAATTTACTCTCATACATTGCTTCCTCACTTTTAAATGAGCCTTCCTTAAAATTACCATCACAGTTCTAAACTCAGGCACAGATGTTTAAAATTATTGCCTATAATTCCACACTTTATCACGTTCTAACCTTTTATGCTTTACTGGTTTATGTGACATTTACCTTTAAAAGGGAAAGCACTATCAGTAGATTGCACACAGAAGAAACACAATGCATTTTGGATGAGGAGAGGCATGATGAATGATCAAGGATGGTTTATGGTGTTACCAGTTTGTACAACCAATCAAGAGCTTGCCCAGCACTATTGTTTGGACTTTTTTGCCTGCGACTTTTCAATTAAGATGGGGTTAATGTGAATAACATTCCCTCACTGGGGATGAATAAAAATGAAATAAATGCCAAAGCAGAGATAACAGGCAAATATTTGTGCGACTTTTCTAAAGAAAATACCAAAGGAGTGCTCATTTAATTTGAAATATGTGTTTTTGCTTAATTTAATCGTAAAAAAATGAAGTGACATTTTGAATCCTTAAACTCTCCTGCCGAGTTCTGCCTATAAAAGTTTCCCATTCATCCAAATAATCAGTATTGGCAACATGACTTTAAATGCAGTGATTTATCTCTTGGAGTAATAGCCGGATGCTTTTCAACTATCTGATTCACTAATGGGGGCAGCTTCTATTTTGCTGCCTGGGGCCATTTACTGTTCCAATCCGACCAAACCGATTTCACCTATTTTGCTTTGTTACTTCGGAACAAAAGTAAAATGCAAGTGGTGCTTATATGTCCATGTTTTAGCTCCCAAATGGAGAATTGCATCGATAGTTGCCTCGGTAGGTTATACAAAATATAGGTTTTGCAGTGGAAAATCTTTGCAAAACCATTTTAAGGAAATTAAAAGAAAGATCCATATAGTTTTATGGCAAGTAAGCCCTATACTGGCACCTTGATGGAGGTGTGAGTTATGTAAAGTTGCAAAGTTGTATAAATTACGACAAACTTTGTCGGTGGAATTCTAATTAGAATGCAAAGGAACATGATAAAAAAAGAACCAGGGTAAAAAATAAAATATCCAACCTATATTCATTTAAACCGGTGTGCCTCCTGTACTTAGCAAAAAATGCATCCACATGCTACCGATTATTCATGCACATTTCATTGCTCAGCAGGTGCAGTCAGAAAAGAAGAACCCGTTCACCACAAACATTAGGGGGCATATTATCAAGGGGGTTTATCTCCGCTTTTTTGGCTTTAAAAGCCAAGAAAGCGGAGATAAAATGATCTCCCTATTACCTAGCTGCCGCTAACACCAGTTAGCGACAGCTAGTAGGAGATAGCGACCATCTTGGGCCACACTTTGCATGTCAGTGATATTTATCACTAATGAGATGCAAAGTGGGCGTGCCAAGATGTTAGAGACTGAAAACAGTCGCTAACATCGCTATCTCCTATTATCAACTTTTGGAGATATTCGCGCTAAGCGGGAATATCTCCAAAAGCTAACACCTGCCCTGAGCAGTTTATTAGCCATGTTATCCAATGGGAGGTGGATAACATGGCTAAGAGCATTAGCTCGCTAATGCATGAATATCGCTGACTTTTCAGCGATATTCATGCTTTGCGGCGATTTTTACCGCATTTGCGTTAAACTTTGGTAATACCAAGGTTTATTTGCGGTAAAAATCGCCGCAGCGCTGCGGTAAATTTTTATCTCTAACCAAGCAATAGCGATAATTATCGCTAAAAGCGTTGTTATTTTAGGCCTTTTCTTCATTGACCCTAGGACCCTTTTCTAATCACAGAGCATGCTATTTCAGTGGTAATGTAATGTAATGTAAAATGCATTTATATAGCGCATAAATCACCCGAAGGTCTCAGAGCGCTAGCACATCCTCCATCACAGATCCACAAGACAGGAACAGTGGGCCGGTGGCTAAAAGAGCCAAGTTTTAAGGTTCTTCCGGAATCTCAGATGGCTGGGTTCTGTCCTGATCTGGAGGGGCAGGGTGTTCCAGGCTTCAGAAGCTGTTTTACTAAATGCCCTATCACCATTTCTAACCGTGCGGACCATGTGAACAGTTAGAAGTAGTTTGCTGGTAGACCTGAGTCTTCTAGCCGAGTTATAGAATTTGAGCATTTTTTCCAGGTAAATCGGTCCATGTCCATAGATGGATTTATGGACTAAGCAGCATAGTTTGAATTTTATGCGCTTCTTTATTGGGAGCCAGTGCACAGTGTTGAGACAGGGTAGTGATGGGGTGCTGGGGGAAGGTTGAGCACAAGCCTTGCAGCAGTGTTTTGTAGTACCTGTAGTCGGGCCTGAAGATTTTTGTTGATGGAGGATAGCAAGGCATTCCCGTAATCTATTCCCGTAATCTATCCGGCTGATAATGAGACCTTGTACTAAAGGTAGTTTATTTTATTGCTAGTGATCCTGCAAGAAATTAGGGTATTGATTGAGGGTGAAAGAAGCACCATTTAGGCAACAAACACAGTCATTGTAAGGGTGAACCATAAAAGTATCTAAATTAATCTTGCTTACCTCTCTGGTAACTTGGCACACACCAGTCAGACTTCACTTAGAGGCCATCTGTATATCATTTATGCAGCACACAAACAGTAATAAACTGAAAACACAATACAAGAAAAATCCCAAAACAATTTAGAAAAATAGAGTACATTTTCATTAAGTGATACCAGAACAACATAAATCCAATCAGTAGAACAAAAGATATTCGAATTCAAAGATGTGGGTAGATATAGCGCCTTGAAGCACAAAGTTTCAACCACAGTCATCTGGTCATGCTAAATTGGGGTAAAGTCACAATTTCAAGCCGAATATGATGGAATGTGGCCAGATACAGGGACCAGGTTAGTCCCACAGAAAAAGCTACCTTCCCAAAGTGTGTAACAAAGAGTTTCATTTGTAATGGAGCAGGCCTTGAGGAGCAGGAAGAGCATATAGGATGTTCGCCACGGTAGCAAAAAGAGCAGGTCTGGCGTTGCAGATGGTCATTGCTGTAGCGCAAAGATCTGATCAGGCATTGCAGACAGTCATTGCTGGAGCTTCATGTTGCGTCAACCAGGGGCTGTTGTTCCTGTAGTGTTAAGTGCAGAACTTGTGTTGCCAGGCTTCGCTGGTGGCTGCTGAAGAGTTAGGTTCATCGGAGCTTCGCATTGACATTCATTGCAGGCAGCAGAGTCTCAGCATGCACAGGTTCATTTACGGTTGTGAAGAGTCTGAAGCTTTAAAATGTCACCCTTCTACACAGGAGGACCTCAACTGATGTAAGCCAAGGTTCAAGGACCTAGGGAGGGGATCAGGAACTCACTCCAGCAGGCCAACAGTGCTATGGCAGGCCAGTTGCAGTCAGGTCCGGTGCAGGAGTGCAGCTGGGCAACAAAAATGAAGGAGCATGCTGTCTCCCTATAAGCTAAAACAGGAGGTCAGACAACTGACTGCTAGAATCACTCAAGTAGCCTGGAATGCATGGACTTGGTTCAGTCTACATTTTCAGAGAGTGGGTGGACCTCAAGTTGCAGGACAGCTCCCGGGGGGGGGGGGGGTCAATGAAGTGCTCAGGCAGCAGGAGAGTCCCATGGTAGCAGCAGAGCAGTCCTCTGGGGATCAAGGCATGCCTCAGGCAGCAGGGCAGTCCTCTGTGGAACACGTCAGTCTGTCATCTGTAATGTCCACAGGTCCAGGAGTGTAATCAAGAGTGGCTCTGGTGGAAGTCTTTAAAATGGGATATTCTCTATAAAAATCCCACATCTAGTTCTGGAGAGTTCTTCCCCATAAGCTCCAAAAGGTCTGGGTGACAAAAAATTATGTCATGTTCCTCTGTGTGTGCAGGAGACAAAGCCTTTTGAAAATGTAAGAGGGGCTGGGTACAGCTCCACTCAGACCACTTTGGCAGGATGGCAAATTCTGTCCACATCTATTTCCCTGTTGTGTCACTGTCTGGAAGGAATACACAAACCCCAACTGCAAAGCCATTCACAATAATGTGACCCAGGATACTGACAGAAGGAACAAATGGTTAGGATAATAAAATGCCAACGTGCTAAAATTACCATTTTCAAAATTGTGACTTAAAATCCAATTTTACCATTAAAGATCAATTTAGGATACAATTCATTTGAGTCCAATCAGCATATATCTACCTGCTCCCAATCAAAAGTTATCACTTATTAAATGTAATAAGGTAATCCCATGTTTGTCCACAAGAGAGATAGATCTTATAGTATTGAGAACGAATTTAGGTGTTTTTCACTACCAGGACACGTCAAACTTAAATCTACATGTCCTACTTTTTAATTACAAGGGTGTGCCTTAGGAGTGACTTATTCATATTAAATAGGAAGTTTTAGGTCTGGCAAAAGGCGTATTTTGCCATCTCGAAATGGCAGTTTAGAAACTGCACTATAGGCTGGGAATACCACACCAAGGATGTCAAGTCTAACAGATACCATATGCATATGCTCTCTCGAACTACTCAAGAGGGACAGGGATCAAATCATATTCAGGGAATAGAAATCAACTGAGCAGTTGAGACTGAGGCTGCTACAAAACATACAAGGGTAAGATTTTGATCCAAATTGGGAGATCAAGGCACGCCTGAGGGTTGGGGGCTCCATGGAAGCAACTAGACATCATGTTATAGTGCTATCGCTTTGTAAGGCGGGGAGAAAGCTGCTTTGCATCTTGTGATAAATATATTTCAAACGCCCTTCAAAGAGGAATGAGAGTGAACAAATCAAGAAAATAATACTGCCACCATGAAGAATCTACTTCACCTCAAGGTGTCTTATTTTACCTGAACTCTGGACTTGTGCTAAATGATTTCATTATGTGGTCCCTGGGGCCTGTTATTCAAGCTCAAAGATATTTTCTCTGTGCATACATGTTCTAACCCTAATTTCAAAAAGGATTATATAAAATAATTAATGCTCCAGAATTACGTTACTATTGCAGCCCTCAGATAGAAAACTGTGCATGGTATGAAGGATTCTGATCCAGCCTTTTCCCTATTATTAGACCTGATGCTACTGATGTAGTATTCCCTCAAACCTTTTTGTCTTCACCCCTTCTGCTTGCTGACATTGTTTTGCTTGGCTTTAGGACTGTGCACTTTACCACTACTAATCAGTGCTAAAGTGCATGTGCTCTCTCTTTTAAATAGGGAAAAATTGGCATACACTCAATTGGCACATTTAATGTATCTGTATGCCTCTAGTAAATTATATTAAATGTACCCAGGGCATGATACTAAAATGTTTGTAGTGGGCACTTTTAGATCATGTTTCAGGTCTGCCACTGCAGCCTGCAGTGCAGCCTTCAACTACCATTTCAATCTGGCAAAATAAACCTTTTGCCAGGCCTAAACCTACATTTGTAAAACCTTTAAGTCACGCCTAAGGTAGCCTCTGAAGGCTCTAAAGGAATTGTACATTGCATTTCAAATGTAGGAGTTGGGTACTCATGTTTGACATGTCCTGGCAGTGGAAAACTCATAAATTTACTGTTCACTGTTGAAAGGGCTTATTATGTTTAATAAATGGTAGCTTTAAATTAGGAGCAAGTAGAGATATGCTGCTTATACACAAATGAATTGTAATTGAAAATCCTTTTTAACGGTAATGTTGGAATTTAAGTCACAATTCTGAAAATTCCACTTTTGGAAAGTTTTAATTTTCTTTCCACAACCATTTGGCCCTTCTGCCAGTGTCCTGGGTCATACGACTGTGAGTGGCTCTGCTGTTAAGGTTTGTGTATTGCTTCCAGACAGTAACACAAATCAGGCTTATGTGTGGACAGGATGGCTGGGGGGAGCACCACACTTATACTTTAAAGGTTTTGCCTCCTGACCACACAAAGTACTGGGGTTAATAAAATCTGAAACTGCTGCAGGGTTCTACAACAAACAGTGTCAAAGGAAATAGGTCTAACCTTTGAAATGGTTTAGAAAGGAAATAACTAACATTCTGGCTTTGACTATTCTTGTGCCAATGCTGAACCGAATCAATGAATGGAACAATTAAAAAAAAGCCTAAATGGTCACCTTGAAAGGGATGATGGATCAAGCGTGCATTTATAACTGCATATGCCCATGCATGCATGGTGATGCTATTGTACCCATTTATTTGGTGATTGTGAACAGGACTGGAAAAATTAGAACAAATGTTGATTAACAATACTAAAAGCATCCACAAAAATAATGTACCTTGTTTCTCCATCAGCCATTTTTGTCACCTTTTTACTTGCTGTTCCAAAAAGGTGGCAGAAAGGGGTGGCTCAGTAGTAATTTGCAGCTTCCCTGCCGTCCAAAAAAGCAAAGAAAAAGCAAACACATAAC
The DNA here is from genome assembly GCF_964263255.1 of Lissotriton vulgaris. NCBI lineage: Eukaryota > Metazoa > Chordata > Amphibia > Caudata > Salamandridae > Lissotriton > Lissotriton vulgaris. The sequence goes on along the minus strand of NC_141693.1, from coordinate 509,594,349 downwards.
AAAAAAACAAGAAGGACTGGTGCAGGGAGAGGAAACAATCAATAAGCAGGAAAAGCAGGTGAAAAAGCTGAAAAGGGAAGATCAACAGTAAGCAGGCAGCAACAGCTGTGTTTTCGAGCAGGGAAAAAGTAGAAAATAGCTGAACAAGTCAAGGAAAACAGCATGAATGGCTTTAGTGGATGTGAGATAAAACAGCTGGCAGGGGAGAAAGAACAAGACACATGTTTTCCAAAGGAGTGCTGAAAGAAAAACTAAAGATTAGCTCCCTCGTGTCAGGGTGACACAAACCCACCTATAAGTATTATTATTGCACACAAGAAGACTCTTAACTTCGTACAGGGAATGTTATTGTGGCGAGACCTAAACTATGGCCTCCCAATTGGTTTCAAGAGTCTAATTAAGTAAATAACAAAATATTAATTTTAAATTTAAATTAATCCTAAATTTCAGGGGCCAAATAATAGAACATTTGGCCCCTGAAATTTAAGTCATAAATACGTAGACTGACATAACTTGGAGTAATCCTTCTTTACATGTTCTATGAATTCTTATCAGTGCTAAACCCTGCAAGAATGGCATAGGGGCACAGTGGAAGCACTTTTGGGCAAGAGCTCATGGTTGCCGTTCCTGTGACCTCCGTTTGCACAAGAAGGGTAGTGATTCCCTGAAATTGGTCACATTTACTGTCAGTAAGATCTGCACTTGCTTACCCTCTGTCTAGTAAGAGAGCTAGAACTATCTTTTTACTGTTTACCGTACAGATCATTGTTAAATGGGATAGCAACTAGCCAAAAGACATATAGTACAGTTTTTGATACTAATGGAAAGGGCCAAGCTGAGATTAAATCAGCTGTTCAAACTGCGTAGCCGCAGAAAGTGTCCATAAAGTAAAATCTTGGAAATTTCCACAAACCACACATTGCATCTACAGGATCCATTCGGTCCAAACTAATGACTGAAATGTGCCGTTGTTACTCATTTATTGATAATCTGCAGTATAAGTGCAACTTGATCTCACTGCAAAGACTTTGCCATTGTTAGATTTATCATTCTGAAATGTAATATTGGGAAAGCAGTGTAACCCATTAGAGAGTGTATTAGGCTTATTAATCAAGTGCGTGTGAAGTGTGGTTGTGCCAGTATTCAAGTAAAGGGCACCAGCGCATTTTCTGCCCTCTAATTAACCTCCTACTCCTTATCTATCAGAGTTAGAAATGATAGCAGATACGTTTCAGACGTGCTAACTGCTTATTAACTGTGTGGAATTCATAAACGATGCCCCACTGTGTTTTATGCGTAAGTAGGTCAGGCCAGCATACACGGGAAATTAATAAAAAGGCAGAGTATACAGGGTGTGAAAAAACACACATCTACGGACATCGAAGATCTAAGAGCTGAACATTTGCGGAATTGATAAAATAGGGCACGAGATAGCTACAATGTCAACAGAGTACTACCAATACATTTTGTTAAAATTGCTAAAAAAAAAGGCACTCTTTAGGCTTAACTTCCAAACTAGGAAAGACATAGTAAAGTCTTCAAAGAAGTGGCACACAGTGTACTTAAATTACAATTTCCTCCCTGATCAACCTTCCTCGACGAGAACCGATGTCCAAATTAGCATCTCTAAAGGTTCACTCTTTTCATGTGAATAAGAAATGCCCAGTTAACATTATTCATGTTAAACGAATACCATTGATCTTCAACCTTTATTTAAATATACTACTGACAGTATATTTCAATTATGCAAGCTTTCCCACTTTATGTGTTCACATAGTGATATGTTCTACTTTATTAATACATCATTTGTGACGTGTAGCCCAACCACCATGATCTTAATGAGGCCCAAACATATTAACACCTTTCTCAGGAAGAGCAATAATAACAATGTCCTTTAATCTCAGTCTGGATATCAAAAACTCTGAGAAATTCAGAAAATCTGACCATTTTCCCAATCATGCTGGGTAAAGATATGGAAATTCTGTGGACAGAAATAACTACACAATTGATTTTCCTTGATTTCCACAAATTGTGTTCATGTTTATACAATGATACATTGTATGGATTTACATACACACGGTGCTTCTTTGTGCTAAATTCCAGTCACTGGGGGCCAGTGGAACAGCAACTGTGAAGGGAATGAATTCTCCATTTGAACAAAAACTATCCCTTTGTCTTGTCCTCTTTTATTTGTCATCAACTGTTCCTTTTGGTAGTGAGCAATAATAGATGCCAATGACCTTTCCAGACTGATTTCCATAAATGAAGGTCCCCACAAATGCCCCAAAGCACTGTCACAATAAAGACAGCCTCTAGGAGTCAGTGTTCCTGTCCATCCATTTCAGCATGGACCTATGCCCACTGGGTGACATGATCATCAATGCAATTAAACATTCTGGTTTTACATCAATGACGCCAAATATGTTAAGAAATATTGTGGGGCTCAATCTAACTATTAGAATATCCCAGGCTATTTGCAACATGCCCAGGGTCGGAAGAAAAACAAAGAAATATCTATTTCATCCCTTTTTGGATAACCACAGATTAATACTGTAACAAAAGAAACACACATCAAGCTCCTGTATGTAAGAACAATTATCCTGCTACTCACAGATCAGGCTCTTTATACCAGGCTCATGAAATAAAGCAATGATCTGCTTACAAATGTTCCAGAATAGAGCACCTCCTTTTGTAACTATGCTGAATCTTCTCGTAGGTGATGGTTGCATTCATAATTCTATGCTTCCCACAAAGGGACCTAGGTGTGCAATTTTCTCACGCAATGCAGAGCAGAAACGACATTTCCAGTGTGCAGAGTATACTATGCTATTGATTATCATTCTTGAGTGTGCTGTGGTGACGTCTCATGAGGAGCAAAACCTTGAGAGGGTCGTACACCCCCTCCCCCATAAACAATGGTAATAGCGCTAGCTATACCATGTGGTATCAGTGCACTTTACAGAAAACAATGATTGCAACATCCAAAGCATAGAAACTGAATTTAAGTTCTATTAGAACATTGGAATGTTGGGAGCTCCATTTAAAACAATGGAGTGCTGTGGGCTTATAATGGGCTTATAATGGCTGGTATAAACCTGGAGCTCCAACATTCCAATGTTTCTTTCTTTGTTCACTGCTCTGGCTGTGAACAAAGGCTTCAGGGAACCATGCCCCTCACGCTCCCTTAAGGCTTTCTTTTTTGCTGTAATAGCTGATTCTAGCATATCATTGTTTATGGCTTTTCAGAAAGACAGAAGAGGATTTGTTTAATGGCGTTCCTTATATAGCCTATCAAACCCCAGGGTGTCAGAACGCTTTATATAAATAAGACATGGGCTATTTATCACACAGACAAAGGGCATGTCAGAAAACATAATATCCAGGTCTTCAAAAATGTTTTTATATTACGGTATATAATTTGAGAAATGTTTATTACACTAGGAAGGTAAAAGAGAAAAAGGTCTGTTATGAAACACTGTTGATGTCCCTTTCAAAAGTGGATATTGATGTGGAATGTCTGTATAGCATTCCAACTCCTTGTAGCATTTCGAGACTATGGTTATTTCAAGGTGGAAGAATTTCTTTAATTTTGGGGTGTCCCGATAGATTAGAGCTCGGCTTTTTAAAGTTCTCTTTCTATCAGAGAACTGACATTTTTAAGAGACGTTTTCAGGTTGTTCGCAGGAAATGCCTTGTATGTGAGTAAACCCAGAAGGCGATGCCTTGATTTTTTCCACTCGTAAATATAGGCGTTTTGAGACTTCATTGTCATTTTCTCATTTACAACCTTTATTGACACTTTATTCTGTGTACCTGGTATTGACTAAGCTAAACCTTTTGGAACAGCTCCCATTGAGGAGGCACGTTTCCCTGAAAAGTTTCTCAGACACTACTTCATAACTAGAGACTATATATGATACATTTTATATTATCCATATGTCCTGGATGTTATTGACTGACCACTTGGAATCTGAGCCTCTGGCTGGAAAGGGGTTGTATTTAGGTTGAACACCCACATCTATCAACGGTGCCACTGCACCACTTTAGGTTAGTTTGTTTCATGTACATTTTGGATGCGAGTTCACTTCTTTATTTAATTATACTTTCGGATAATTGATTAGTGTGGTTTTGTAGATTGCCCTATCCCATTTTAACTGTCCTGATGAAGACCCGCGTGCAAAGGCTAAATTCATCTCATGCAGCAGTCGGGTCAAAACGCTGACAATGATTTTCGAAGCCTGTATTGAATATATTCATCCCCGTGGGGGGTGTGCCAAGATTCTACTACCACTCACTAGAAATCACGATTACTGATATGTGATTGCTTTTAGACAGACCACTGATTTGGGCTAAAATGAGTTTTCAATATACATTGGTGAAAACTAAAAGACATTTTTAATGTGTATTACCTTTATTTATTTATTTCTCTTTCGTTTCTGATCACTTTTCACACAAGCACTTCTAAGTAAACCTCTTTTTGGACTCTCTTTGGAGCAACCATGATTAAGAGAAACTTTATGAACAGTGTATTCGTTATAAATGACTTTGAAAAAATATATCAATTCATTTTATGATTTGAAACTGTTCTAAGTGTGCTTTGTTCTATGGATTTTTCGCACACCGTCATTGCAACGTGATATTACATTTCCTTGCTAAATAAAATCTAGTAGGACCACATTTTTACATCTATTGTATGTGATGCAGGTAGTCTTAAATGCTTAGCAACGCTCCAAGGGAAGTCATCACAGACAGAACAAGTGTGATGTGCTTAGATCTTTTGTATTGAAGACTGTATGGCTAGCAAGTAGAGGGCTGCATTGATGGGAGGTAGATTACATTTAGGCAACCCAGTCAGGTGCACATTTGTGGGGTCTACACATGAGTAGATTAAGGCTTGGATAGCCAAGTTATGTCTTGTTTTGGGAGGAAGAGCTTCAGGCTCCTGAAAACATTTAGTTGGAATCTAGTGTTCTTAGCCATCTTCATGATATGTAGATTAAGGTAGGCCTGGGCGGTAAATTCCGTACTGCTCATGAAATTGGGTAATTTTGCATTCCACGAAGACTGCGGAATTGCCAAAAATTCAGCGATCCGTGGCTTCGTTGAATTTTTTGCTTGTTCACACTTTCAAAATGCTTGTTCGCAAGATATTTACCCCTGAGAACGCGAACAGGAAAAAAGCATTGCGAACGGTCAAAACAAGCAGTTCTGTGTGTTCCCGGACTTTTTGCGTGCTCGCTGAGAGTTTTTACTATTTCGCTGAGCTTTGCGTAGCGCGACTACGCAAATTCCACCCAGCAAGATTAACTCGTTGAGCTTGAGGCTAATTGACTTAATAGAAGGGTAGACTCTGATGTGAGGCCCATTTCATTTAGCTGGTTTGACCATTTAGATGGAAGGGGCTCATTATCATAGCGGGATTATCACTCATTAAGGGTAGCAGCACCTCAGCAAACACACATACAGCTAACCCAACACCCACAGATGCTCAACTCAGGAACACCCAGGTGCAAACAACATGACCAGAGAACTGTACAGCACAAACAGTTGCACTGCACATGAGCAACCATGACTGCAAAACAGTACAAATAAATCACACATTACTAATTGGGAAACTGTCATGAGTGGCACATTGGTCCTGTGCACAGATCAGCACCACGAAGCATAGTAACAAATGAAGTGGTGGGGAGGCACACACACTGCCAACCCAAGGGGATAGGTGACATGAGAGTGAAGTGTTTTGTACGTCAGTAGTGGACAGGTCAGGAGTGTACTGTAGGCAAATACATGGCGGAGTCACTCACAATGGGTAGGCATCAGAAGCAAAGCTAGGGGATGGTATAACTCAACATCCCACATGCCATACAGGAGCCACACGTGGCTCAAGTGACAGCAATGCATGCGAAAACTCACCCACAATGTCAGTGTGGCTGAGCAGGTCTGCACAGTGAGCACAAACAGTAACAAGAACATGGCTGATCAACAAAACACAACACAGACTTGGCTGTCACACACTTTGCATTCTCACAGCTGGCAGCAACAAGAAGAAGGTGTTCCCCAGGAGTGCAAGGACTCACCAGCACACTGCACAGTGCGCAACCTACAACTACCACATGTGCACACAATCACAAACACAGGGCTGGCGAATCAAACTAACAGGCACTCAGCTCCAGGGTGACACATGTGTGCAGTAACCATTGCAGTGGCACACACACATTAACACTTCTGACAAAGACACCCCCTTTACACTGCACACTTCATGACCACTCAAGAGCACACATTCAAATGTACCAATGTGACTAGGAAGACAGGCCATCACAAGAAGACCATACACCAACACTGCTGTCCACACATCAAGAAAGATCACACAGATATGATGGACCTTGGTCAGCCTTCCTGGAATCCTGTGGATAGAATCCCTCTCTGTGCTGGCTGTGCATTCAACCATGACATGGGTACAATTTAGCAAGCTCCGCCATAGAATGATTAGGATGACAGTAGGTCATCACAAACAAACATCAATGCACCCCAAGCCTCTGAGTCAGGAAGAACAGAAGTACCTATCACCTCTGCTGAACTCTGAAAAAGTGAAACAAGCAATTGCCAATGTTAAAGTGGTCTGTAGAGCATGTGTCACTTGAAACCATACCCATACAGAAACGTTTTTATTAAGCAAGGACAAAGCAGATAACAGGAGTCACTGTCCTTATTACATATCACCAATATAGACATCAAAACTAGCCTAGAGCAAGGATAGTGGCCAGTCCATAGTTTAAAGGAGGGACATGTGTGCATGAGAACATGCACAGGGAATGGGCATCTATAGTAACTAATAGCAAGGCCAGTGGCCAGTACAAAGTGCAAAGTAGGCACATGTGTGCTTGAGAAATTGCACAGGGAATGGGCATCCTAAATGATAAACAGCAAGGCCAGTGGCCAGTACAAAATACAAAGTAGGCACATGTGTGCTTGAGAAGCTGCACAAAGAATGGGCATCCATAGTAACCAACAGCAAGGCCATTGGCCAGTACAAAGTATAACAAAGTACATGTGTACATGAGAACCTGCACAGGAAATGGGCATCCATAGTAAGCAACATCAAGGCCAGTGGCCAGTACAAAGTGCAAAGTAGGCACATGTGTGCTTGAGAAATTGCACAGGGAATGGGCATCCTAAATGATAAACAGCAAGGCCAGTGGCCAGTACAAAATACAAAGTAGGCACATGTGTGCTTGAGAAGCTGCACAAAGAATGGGCATCCATAGTAACCAACAGCAAGGCCATTGGCCAGTACAAAGTATAACAAAGTACATGTGTACATGAGAACCTGCACAGGAAATGGGCATCCATAGTAACCAACAGCAAGGCCAGGGGCCAGTACAAAGTAGTACAAAGTACATGTGTGTATGAGAAACTGCACAGGGAATGGGCATCCAAAGTGATAAACAGCAAGGCCATTGGCCAGTACAAAGTAGAATTAAGTACATGTGTGCTTGAGAAACTACACAGGGAATGGGCATCCAAAGTGGTTAACAGGAAGGCCATTGGCCAGTACAAAGTGCAAAGTAGGCACATGTGTACTTGAGAAACTGCACAGGGAATGGGGGTCCTAAGTGATAAACACCAAGGCCAGTGGCCAGTACACAGTGCAAAGTAGGCACTTGTATGCTTGAAAAACAGCACAGGGAATGGGCATTCATAATACCCAACAGCAAGGCCAGCATCCAGTACAAAGTAGAACAAAGTACATGTGTGAATGAGAAACTGCACAGGGAATGGGCATCCATAGTAACCAACAGCAAGGCCAGTGGCCAGTACAGAGTGCAAAGTAGGCACATGTGTGCTTGAGAAACTGTACAGGTAATGGGCATCCTATGTGATGAACAGCAAGGCCCGTGGCCAGTACAAAGTGCAAAGTACATGTGTGCTTGAGAAACTGCACAGGGAATGATCATCCTAAGTGATAAACAGCAAGGCCAGTGGACAGTACAAAGTGCAATGTATATGTGTGCTTGAGAAACTGCACAGGGAATGGGCATCCTCCGTGATAAACAGCAAGGCCAATGGTTAGTACAAAGTAGAACAAAGTACATGTGTTTATGAGAAACTGCACAGGGAATGGGCATCCATAGTAATCAACAGCAAGGCCAGTGGCCTGTACAGTGTGCAAAGTAGGCACATGTGTGCTTGAGAAACTGCACAGGGAATGGGCATCCTAAGTGATAAACAGCAAGGCCAGTGGCCTGTACAGTGTGCAAAGTAGGCACATGTGTGCTTGAGAAACTGCACAGGGAATGGGCATCCTAAGTGATGAACAGCAAGACCAGTGGCCAGTACAAAGTGCAAAGTGCATGCGTGCTTGAGAAACTGCACCGCGAATGGGACTCCTAAGTGATAAACAGCAAGACCAGTGGCCAGTACAAAGTGCAAAGTACATGTGTGCTTGAGAAACTGCACAGGGAATGGGCATCCTAAGTGATAAAAAAAGCAAGGCCAATGGTTCGTACAAAGTAGAACAATGTACATGTGTGCATGAGAAACTGCACAGGGAATGGGCATCAACAGTGATGAACAGCAAGGCCAGTGGCCATTCCACAGTTTAAGGAAGGTACTTGAGAACCTTCACATGGAATGGGCATCAACAGTGATAAACAGCAAGGCCAGTGGCCAGTCCACAGTTCAAAGTAGGTACATGACAACCTTCACAGGGAACAGGCATCAACAGTGATGAACAGCAAGGCCAGTGGCCATTCCACAGTTAAAAGTAGGCACATGTGCGCATGACAAGCTGCACAGGGAATGGCTGAGACTGTACACTTCCATGGTCAGCAACACAGCTAGGGGATAACAATGGGCAGTCCAGGCACCGCTGTGGAAGAGACCGGTGTGTGAAGGGGACTTTGACTCAGACTTGGCTGTCAGTTGGACTGGGAGGTGGCTGAGTGTCAGGCCAGTTGGTGGACTGGACCAGGGAGAGAGACCAGCTGAGGTAGAGGCATCAATGGCTTTGGGAGCTGGAGGGCTGCTCGGACAGGCTGGTGTGGTGGCACTTGGAGGTGGAGTCATTCTGCCGTGAGACACAGTGTGGGAGAGCGAATGTGGAGGGGTGCCTTTCCACTTCTTGGGGACTCGATAGTGAATGAGTGTCTTGGGTGGAGTGGTAAGTGGGGCGGGCTCAACAGACTCAATCTCCAACACAGGTGCATCAGATGCAGGTGGTGGCCCTCTGGAGATCTGCTGGTTTGGGTGGTATGCTTGGCCTGGCCTTGCCTTTTACTCTCCACCCCCTGTTGACCAGGTGAACCCTCTACAGTGCTCTCCTTTCCCAGCTTCACAGGGGTGTGGTTGGGAGTTGAGGTTGTGGGTGAATCTGCCTTAGAGGGCTTTTTCTGTGGACTCTTAGCAGACACCAGCTTTACAGCAGGCACGGATACTGTCTGATTGTCTTTGTGAGTCGTTTTTGGGAAGGGAGTACCCTTGGATGAGGATGCTTTTGAGGCATGTGAGCCTGAGGCCTACTTCTTGGCTTGATTCCCCTGAGTGCCACCTGAAGATCGTTTGCCTTTGTGCTCTGGGGTACTTTGGTTTGTTTAGGGGATGGTGTCTGTGCTCTGGCCTGCTTGGGGTGCTGTTGTTGTGTGCTGCATGTGGTGTATCTTGAGCCTGTGGGCTGTGGTGTGTGGTCACTGTCGTCAGATGTAGCCATTGGCAGGGGGGTGGCCAAAGGTACTGGAGCTGGACTCTAAGCATGTGACAGCTGAATGGCTGCAGTCACTGTGGGAGACAAAGACTGGAAAGTCATGTGTAGCCCACCCACGTCTGAATGAATGCCCTCCATGAAGGATACTACCTGTGCCAACGTCTTGTCATGGTCTAGGAAGGCATTCAGGAGAGTTGCCTGACCCACACACAGTTGGTGGAAAAGGTCCACAGCCTCAACACTGAGGGCAGAAGTGGAGACAGGGGCAGGGGCAGCGGTGCCTGGAAGTAAGGACACTCTTCCCTTCTTACTGGTGTGAGCAAGTGTAGCACTAGTGGAAGTAGCTGGGAGGGCAGGCACTGGACGATGTGTGGTGGAAGACAAGGCAGATTTCCCACTTCCTGTGCCGGCCAACATAGAGGAGTCACAGCTTGTGTCAGATGACATTGAGGTTGGTGTCTCTGGCTGTGATTCCTCAAGCAAACCCTTGTCCCCCTCCGAGGCGCTGGTCACATCTGTGTCAGTGTGCTCATGTGTAGCAGTCATGTCTGATGTCTCACCACTGGTGTCTGTCCCATGTCCTTCTGTGCCCTCAATAGATGCTGCAAGATACAGAGACGTAGGTTCAGTTTAGTGCCATTCATGCAAACATCATATGCAAGCAAAGCACAAAATAAGATGATGGTACCCCCATGTTGCACACCACCTGGTGCAGTTACATTGTGGAAGCTTAATTCCAAAGTCAAAAATTGCATGGTATTATGCAAACTTGGCATCATTGACTCATGTGATGTCCACACAGCCAAATAGCTTTCCCGTACCTCCGTGTTACCAGACATACAGATCCTTATGAGCATTGATAGGTCTCTGTGGCTGGAAAAGATGTACCTCCCAACATGTTGTCACAGTCATCATCAACTTTATTTCACACCACTCGGGTGCATAAAAGTACACAGATCAAACATTTCAATACAGATGATGAATATAAGTTAAAAAAAGTGCAAATTGCAAACAAATAACTGGACTGGCATAATCATAAAAATAAACCAATAAAGACATTACAATGCAAATATTCGCAAGGTAAAAACAATACAGTAACATTCCCTTTAACCAGTAGCAGCATTCATGAGTTAAATTAAGTCACAGTCACATATGGAGTCACCATATGGGGACAACACGGATACAGTCTCCAAAATATCAGTTTGCAATGGCCATGAGCTCATGCCATTCCCCATGTCGTACATTGGGTCACAACTACAGCTGCACATTGTTAGATGTGTAGTTCTCACAATTTCTAAGTCAGGCACTGCACACATTGATGATGAAAGCACACTCAGATGAGGCACACTGCTGTTCACTGCCATGGAATGTCCCTGGCTCCCCCAGTGCAGCCAATGCCATAAGGCCACAACTCAGAATGCACTGTCAAGGGCCATTACTTCAATGACATGAGAAAGTACATGTAGGGAAAATGCATGACAGCTGTACCCAACACAGAGGCCACTTACAAGCCATTGCATCACATTAGCAACACCAAAGAGCTCAGCACTGGCTCAGGCTTAGAATACATGCAGTCACTCAAAACCAAAGTTACCCTTCTCAGAATACTCACCCCCAGCTTGCTCTTGATGGTCCTTCAAACGTGCATCCAGCTCAGGCTGTGTCACAGCTAAGATGAGGGCCATTAGTGGTGTCATGCTCCTGCCCTCCAACCTGTCAGTCCGAGGGAGCAACCCCAGTGTCATTTCTGCCACGTTTTTGCTCAGCCGGCAGATGTCATCCCACCTCTTGTGACAGTGTGTGTGCCATCGTTTGGAGATACCCAGAGCCCGCACCTTCCGTGCAATGGCCCTCCATACGACCTTCCGCTGGTGGACTTTGAGCTACAGGCATGGGAGATAAGAGGGGGAAATTTAAGTGACACTGGGTTATGTGCCACTATCTCTCAGCATGCACTAACTCAGCATTACTTCACAGATATGTTTAGCAGAGACAATACAGCATTACAAGTAGTATATAAGCATAGGATAATCATACCAAAATGCATGCAGGTATGAGGATGGTCACAATACCTGCCCATCTCATACAGATGCAGAATGCTAGCACAGAAAGCAATGTGAAGGAGGCCTACATCTGCTATCCAGTTTGTGGGTGAGCAAGACATACATTACATTGGAAATGATGTGTCGGGGCAGACTCACTGTGACCAACACTGCACATCCCTCAATGTCCTTGCCCTGTGTCATGGAGGTCACATTTAGGGACATAATCTTTCAATCTCACACCCTTCTTACAATTTCTGTCTTGTGAAATCCACAGGCCTGAGATAGCTCTTTGATTGATAGTTTAGCAGACAATCCATATGTCTCACTCTGTACATTCAGTGATGTGTCCTTGTCAAATTGGGCAGTGACTGTGCAGGCCAGGGGGGCTCACACTGAGGTACAAGGTGGGGCATAAGAAATGTCACATGCAGGGAAAAAATGATAGGACAAACAGTGCCTACACATACGAGTCAGTACACATATTGATGAAAATGGAAGGGGGTTGGTTCAAAAGTACAACAATCTGCTGTGTCATAGGTGTATTTCCACCAACAGTGTTACCCTCGGGCATTTCACTCTTGTGCATAATGCTGACACATCCATGGTGGCAATATTAAGTCAGACACACTTACATCAGTACCCTCTGGGCGTAAACTCTAGGTAATGTCACAGATAAGCCGGTGAAGAACCTCATGGGCCCAAACAGCCAGTAGCACAGGCAATTTCTTTACTGACTCCAGCTTACCAAACTTGCGGTGTCACTGTATGGCTGCAAAAACAATGCATGTCCCACCCATCCTGATATCCACCAGAGAAAAGTTTAAAATAGGCTACACACCCCTTTCTCCTGAAGTCAGCATGCTAGGCAGAGTATCACACAAACCCCCACTCTCTGGCACATACTGCAGCAGATCAACTTCATGTGTGCACATCTTGTACTCTCACATCCACTAGGAAACACTTACCATGACATATGGAGAACCATATAGCCTCCCATTCTGTGTGAGCACCTCGTCCATCAAGACTTCCAGCTCCTCTGTGGTGAAGGGACGGGCCCTGATGTTCTCAGTCTGCACCATCACTGGGTTCATGAGACAGGAGAAGCAGCAGTTGGTGGTAAGGAGTGTCAGGCAGCAGTGTCTGGAGACAGGAGCAGCAGCAGTTGGTGTTGAGGAGTGTCAGGCAGGAGTGTCTGGAGACAGGAGCAGCAGCAGCACCAGTTGGTGGTGAAGAGTGTCAGGCAGCAGTGGAAATGTGAGGCTCTGTACTGCACATATATAGCCCCCTGGGGTAGTTTCAGTGGTTCTAAGCTGCTGCAGTTGGTGTTCCAGGTCCGCTTTTTTCAAATGCATCCAATGACTGGCCCTGCAGTGGCGGAGCTCGCCTACCGCGATTTTCAAAATTGCATTAGGCTACTGCGATTGCAGTTCCCATTGGCTTTAAGGGCATGGGCATTGGGGGTGACACACCGCAAGGGCCAGGCGGTCACTGTCGTGATTTGGCCGCCTGATATTGGTGCCCATGGTCATGATTGTGGTAGCGAAGCACATCAATCGCCATTTACCAATGTGTAAATCACTACCGCGATTCCGGTGGGCATTGGCATTGACACACCGCAGGGGCCAGGCAGTCGCTACCGTGATTTGGCCGCTTGATATTGGTGCCCATGGCCGTAATTGTGTTGGTGGAGTAAACCAACCGCCATTTCCCAATGTGTTAATCACTATCGCGATTACCGTGGGCATTGGCTGTGTTAGACCTGGTATCATTGGCGTGAGTCTCCCTTCCATTTTTTCTGATTGCCTCCTCTGTTTTTGATCTGACCTGCTGGTTAGATGCTTTGGGCACTGTGCCACTGCTAATTGGTGCCATAGTGAAAGTGCTCCCTTTGTTAAATTGATGTATGGATTACTGACTCCATGAGTGGGTTTTTGATTTACTTGTCACACCCCAGGGCTTGTAAATCAAATGCTGCTGGTGGTCTTGCAGTACTGGTTATGCCACCCACTAAAGCTGCTTGTAAAGTGTGTCTCATTCCTGCCATTGCAGGGCCTGTGTGCACTTTGACTGCCATGTCGACTTGGCAAGTGCACCCACTTGCCAGTCCCTAAACTTTCCCTTTTCTTCATATGAGACACCCCTATAGTAGGCCCAAAGGCAGGGTGCATTGAAAGGTAGGACATGCCCTTGTGTGTGTGGCATTTTCTAATAGTGAATTACAGCCATTTTTTTTTTCACTATTGCAAGGCTAACTGTTCCACAAAGGCCAGAATGGGTAGTTTGATTATTACATCTTATAATTCTAACTGACTCAGGGAACTAGGTAGAAATTCGAGTTTAGGATGTCTGAACTCAGAGTGATAAAATATCCTTTTAGTGAAGTTGGTTTTAACATTCTCTGTTTGAAAATACCACCTTTAGAAAGTAGGTATTTTCTTGCCAAACTATCCAAACCTGCCACTGCTAAATTGTGTATTCCTTGTCTGGAGTTTGAGTGGCAGGGGCTGGGGGATTCCAGGAGACAGGGTGAGTCAGCACAGGGCTGAATAGAGAGATCTGCATGTAGATGGGCGAGAGGAGTTGCACCTGCAACCTGAATAGGGCTGTGCCTTCCCTCCACAATGTTGGCTCCACCCCCTGTGGTGTGTCTGATGTCCCAGGCCTACACAGTGAAAGGAAAGAAGGAGACTTGTCAAGAAAATGCTCAAGGACCAACCAGAACTGGTTTGGACTAGACAAAGGCCTCTCTGCCTTCAGAGAACAAAGAGAATAGTAGTATAACTATGGGAACCCAGACCGCAAGACTTTAGATCACTTCTGGGAACAAGACAACCCTTTACTCAAGGTGAAGAAGAAAGGAAGCTGCAGGAGTTTGGACTGCCCCTCTGCCAGTGTGCTGTTTGCTGGGTAGGCCTGCAGTGGTTTCTTTATTTCCAAGGAAAGGAGAAGGAACTTTTAAAGAACTTTCATCATCTTGCAGAATATTACTCCAAATGCTTGATTTGAGCTTGCCTCCTGACCGAAGTTTCACGGATACCAGACTTCCCCCCTTCTGTTTACCCGCATCTGGAACTTGCTGTTCTAGTGATACAGAAGGAATCTGCAATGCCGACGCCGGCGAGCAACGCCATAATCTACATCGGAGTCATGAGCGCTGTTCCGACTTACAACGTAGACCCGACGCCGGAATCTGTGCCACATCGACGCCAGCGTATGACATAGTAAGCCTGCCATAGCCGTGAGCACTGCTCCAACTTGTGACACAGGGACGACGCCTGCTGCTGCGCCAAATCAACTCCAAAGCCGACATCATCACAAAGCTGATCGTCGACATTGGTGGTCAAGAATCCATTGACGGAGGAGCTTCGCGGGCAACCAAGATGGCCGCGTAAGCTCGGAGCTCCGCGGACCTTCCGATCCTCCGCAACTATCCTGCCCGTAATCCTGATCCACGAGGGTGGATACTCGTTGCTGGTGGCTACCTGAGGCGAGCACCGTTTTCAGAACTCAAATCGGTGTCTCCTACGCGGAGCTACGTCGAGTGGGACTCCGTGCCAACTCGGTGCCATTGTCTCTGCGGACTCCGCTACTACGTCTTGCTGAACTGTGGTGTGCCAGCCTGCTTTCGTCACCGGTGAAGTGTGCTGGATAGCGGTGCTAGTTGGACGACGAAGCGCACCTGGAACTGTCTCCCGTTGACGCCCCGGACACCATTCCGGGTTTCTGGGCTTGGACTTGCTTGGCATAGCCCTTTGTTCTTTGAGACCTAACATGGCGGGCAAGGGGGACCTCGACAAGCCGTCTAATAGAGGGGGGCGCAGTAAACCGCAACAACAACAGCAGAATCGGATTGAGCGCTACACTCAGCTGAAAACACCGCCTGCTACAGGTCCCTCTGCCAAGGGCATCCCACACTCGGGCTCGCCGGACGGCTCTGAGCCCACCTTGAACGACATTTTGGGAGCCATCACTAGTTTTCGGGCAGACATGCAGCAACAGCATGAAGTCCTCACACACAAGGTGGATGGCATGGCCGTTGATTTGTCCCTCATTAGAGCCGACCTGGGCAAGACTAATGACAGGGTCAAGAATCTGGACATTAAAACGGCCAGTCTCACAGAAGACGTTTCGGATATG
This sequence comes from Lissotriton vulgaris, assembly GCF_964263255.1. Lineage (NCBI taxonomy): Eukaryota > Metazoa > Chordata > Amphibia > Caudata > Salamandridae > Lissotriton > Lissotriton vulgaris. Next base: position 509,578,467 of record NC_141693.1, on the reverse strand, counting down.
CAAACGGAGGTCCGGAACCTGCAGAGGACGGCGGAACACTTCGCGAAGCGGCTGGAAGACTTCGAAAGCCGGGCCAGGCGGCAGAACGTCCGCATTGTCGGCGTACCGGAGGGTTCGGAGGAGGCGGCGACGGACCTCCTCGTTGAGGATTTGATCAGAACACATCTTGCCCCGCCTGGCCTCAGTAACTTTTTCTCGGTGGAGCGTGCCCACCGGGTGCCGGGTGGCCCGCCGAAGACTGGCGTGGCGCCTAGACCCATCGTGGCCCGGCTGCTCAACTTTCGCGACAGAGATGCCATCCTGCAGGCCTCCAGGCGCCATGGCCCTCTTAAATTTCAGAACGCTGATGTTCATTTCTACCCGGATTTCACCAGGACAGTGCAGCGACAGCGCCAAAGCTATTCTGGGGTGAAGCGCCGGCTACGGGACCTGGGCCTTAAGTATTCTATGTTGTTCCCTGCTAAGCTCCGGATCGAATACGAGGGCCGTGCCCTGTTCTTCGACTTCGCCGAGAACGTCAGTGACTGGCTGGACACTCTACCACCGCGCCGAGAAGCACAGGAGGACCACGAGGGTGGCGCGGCTGGCGGCCCGGACCCATGAGACTTGGTTCTGTAATGGGTGACTAAATGACTCTCTTGCTTGCCTCTGGGGCTATCCAATGTCGCTCTTAGTTGCCGTATTATCTTTCCTGTCAGTACATGGAGGGTGGCGGGAGGTGTTCGTGGAGAGTCCTAACTCCCCTGGGTGTCTTTTTGTAGAGTAGTTATGGGGTGACAGGCACACTGCTGGTTGGGGGGGCTTTTTAGTCACATGCAGGGGTGCAGGGTGGGGGGTGCAATTTCGCGGGGTTTGTTCCTTGTTTGTTCTATTTCTTTTTCTTCTTTAAGGCAATGGACTGTGTGTTTTGTTGAACAATGTATGATCGGGTCGAACGGAGTCGGGTGGGGCGGGTTGCTTGGGGATGGGGGGTAGGAAACTAAAAGTGCTTAGCTGGAATGTCAATGGATTAGGTGACAGGGTCAAGAGAGGGGTGGTGCTTCAGCTGATAAAAAGGAACATGCCTGATGTAGTTTTACTGCAGGAAACGCACTTGGTGGGCAACTCTTGCAGGGCCCTGAATCGCAAGGGTTATAAAATGGTCGCCCACTCTGGGTTCTCTTCGGGCTCCCGGGGGGCGGGCGTCCTTGTACGTGCGTCCCTTCCGCTTGAGATAGACGTCACCCTGCTAGATGATAGGGGGCGTTACGCAGCTGTGGCAGGGAGGTGGGAGGGGCGGTCCCTGGCCCTGTTGTCGGTTTATGTTCCCCCTGGTCTCCAGTCTAGCACCTTCCGGGACCTTGGTGGCGCCATTTTGTCTCTGCCCTCGGGCCTGCTGATCCTGGGGGGGGACTTCAATTCAGTCTGCTCTGGTACCCTGGATCGTCAGCCACCGAGAGACCTCCCGGGTTCCCAAACGTGGCTGCCGACCTTCCTTGACTCTATGGGTCTGGTGGACTGTTGGCGACTTTTACACCCGGCGCTTCGCCAGTTTTCGTTCCTCTCCGGTGCCCATGGAAGTCTGTCCCGCTTGGACTATGTCCTCACCCTTGCGGCGCAATCGCCTGCCATTTCTGAGGCGCGTTTTTTGGCAAGGGGCATTTCCGACCACTCGCCGTTGTGGATCTCCTTTGACTTCGGTGTCCTTTTGTCCAGCCGCCCGGCAGCCGTAAATCCCTGGTATTTCCGCAACCACAACATGCGAGCGCTGCTGGCCAAGGCCATCGCCTTATACTTTACAGAAAATACTGGCTCAGTGGGCTCTGCGGTCACCCTTTGGGAGGCCTTTAAAACGGTGTTGCGGGGTGAGGCCTTGGCTCTCATCGCGGCGGCCAAAAGAACTCGTGATGCTGATCTCCTGCAAGTTGAGGAGGAGGTCTTGGACCTCGAGTCCCGTCTGGGGCCCGGGCCCGAACCCGCCCTCCTGCATGAACTCTCTCTGAAGCAATCGGAGTATCACGATCTTGCCACGAATGCGGCCCTGCTCTTAGCGAAGGAGCAGCAGGGCCGCATTTATGACGTCGGTGATAAGGCTGGTAAGTTGCTGGCCTGGCTGGACAGGCGGGAGATGGCGAGCCGAGTGGTTCCGGAGATCCTGTGCGAGGACGGAGTGGTGGTTACTGATCCGAGCGCCATCGCCGAGTCCTTTGCTGACTATTTCCGGGGGGTCTACACCTCCGGGTCAGACCGCTCCGAGGCCGACTCGGCTGAATTCCTCTCGGCGATAGATCTTCCTTGCCTCTCCGAGGAGGACAGGGTGGACATTGACCGGGACATCACTGCGGACGAGATCGCCTTGGCGATCCGCGCTTTGCGTACGGGTAAAGCAACCGGACCCAATGGTATACCGGTTGAACTATATAAGATCCGGCCGGACGTGATCTCTCCTCACTTGAAAGACATGTTCCTCCGTGCCCGGGAGGATGGCGTCTTCCCCCTGGACCAGCGACTGGCCACTATTGTGGTTATTCACAAGGATGGCAAGCCGCGAGACGTTTGTAGGTCCTACCGCCCTATTTCTCTCCTCAACGCCGAACCCAAGATCCTGGCCAAACTGTTGGCTAACCGATTGGTCGGGGTTATTAGCGACCTGGTGCACCCGGATCAGTCCGGTTTTATACCCCGCCGCAATACTGCCCTTAACCTGAGACGCTTGCATGGCGTTATGGCCAGAGTTCACGCACTCACTGAACCGGCGGTGCTGGCCTCCCTTGATGCCACAATGGCTTTTGATTCCTTGGAATGGAATTATTTGTGGGCAGTCTTGACGAAACTTGGTTTTGGGCCGGGCTTCCTGGGCTGGGTGCAACTTCTTTATTCTAGCCCCCTGGCTGCTGTTACGGTGAATGGTCGTATGTCTGCTCCCTTCGCACTTCAGCGAGGCACCAGACAGGGCTGTCCCCTGTCTCCGCTCCTGTTTGCGCTGGCTCTGGAGCCCCTCGCGGCGATGTTGCGCTCGCACCCTGACTTGCATGGGATCTCCTGGTCCCCGGGCTTTGAGGACAGGGTCTCCCTGTACGCGGATGACATCCTGTTGTATCTCACCTCCCCTTGCAAGTCGCTTATCGTGGCGTGCGACGTGCTCAGGCTGTTTGGGCGTTACTCCGGCCTGATTATTAACTGGGCCAAATCCTCCCTTTACATCCTCAAGGGCGACACGCCGCGCCTTCCCAGGGGCTGTAATATCCAACTGGCGGGACAGGGCTTTAAGTACTTGGGGATTTACATTTCGCATAACCCTAAGGCAAGGTATGACCACAACTTGCTCCCCCCGCTCCACCGTCTGCGGCGGGACGTGGAGAGTTGGCGTAAGCTCCCTCTCTCGTTGCTGGGCCGGGCGGCGTTGTTTAAAATGATGTCCCTGCCCAGGTTCCTGTATGCCTTGCAGAATACTCAGGACCTTGTCCCGGCCCGCTACTTCAGGGAGGTCGAGAGTCTGCAGCGTGCCCTTCTTTGGGACGGACGACCCCGTGTCGCTGTTCGGAAGCTCACCATGCCATGGTATGATGGGGGCATTGCGCTACCGGACGTGCGGAGATATTACTGGGCCTCTCAACTTACCGCCATCAATCATGGTTTTTACGGTCCCGTGGACAACCCCGGTTATGCCATGGACCGCTGGCTTTTGCACGGAGGCAATTACTATCGCGCCCTATATTCTAGATCCTTTGAATGTAACCTCACTGGCCCGACCAAGGCGGCGGTCCATACGTGGCGGATGGTCACTAAGATACAGGGATGGCAGGGCAGACTGACGAGATTTACCCCTCTCTTTGATTCTGACATTTTGGGCAAGCTTTGGCACACCAAGGGCTTCGAGAAGTGGGATCTCATAGGCATCTCGAGGGTTGAGGACATGCTCTCCAGGGGGGTGGTCAAGACTTTCCCGCAGCTGCAGGCGGAGTATAAATTGAGTGCTACAGAGTTTTTCCGCTACGCCCAGCTGCAGCACGCAATAACTGCCGCCAGGCCGGAGGAGGGTGACATCCCCGAAAGTTCCCCCTTGGAGGACAGGGTGTTGGACGGGCATATGCCTGACAGCGCCATCTCTCTGTCCTACAGGAAACTAATCAACGTCCAGGTGGACCTCCTCCAGCGCTTGCGAGAACAGTGGGTGGCCGATGGGCTGGAACTGGACGATGAGGACTGGCAGAGTGCTGTGTCCTCCCCTAAGGAGGTAGCCATTTCCTCGCGTCTGAGATTGGTCCAGTTTAAAATCCTTCACCGAGTGTATGTCACCGGCCCCAGGCTGGTGCACATGGGCTTCTCGCCGGATGGCCTCTGCCGCCGTGGCTGCGGAGCCCTTGCCACCTTTCTTCATATACTGTGGGAGTGCCCCGTTATTGCCCCTTATTGGGAGAGGGTTCATAGAGTGATGCGGGAGGTGACTGGAGTGGAGTTGGCGGCGGAGGCGCGTAGGTGCCTCTTGAATGTTTGGGAGCCCAATGACTATGATACGGCGCAGACCCGGTGGGCCACACTGGGCAATATGGTCGCTAAACGGGACATAGCGCAGAGGTGGGGTTCTAATGTGGCCCCCCTGGTGGTACAATGGAAGGCCAACATGGACTGGTGTATGTTGCGCGAAAAGACTGTGTATACTGCCAGGGGGCGGCCTCAGACGTGGAACAAGGTATGGGGTGCCTGGAATGCCTATAGAGGGGACTTGTGTTTACCACCTGCACCGTTGCCACGAGATGAACGCTTGTCACCATAGACGTTGACGACAGCTATGTTACTCTTGTACTGATTCTCCTGCTCTTCCTTCCCCCCCCCCCGCTTTTGCCACATTCTGTATCAGTTCTTTCTACTACTTCTCCAGCTCCTTCCGCCTCCTACCGACTAGTGGTCTTCTTCATTTCCATTGCCTTTTTCGCGCCCTTGGGCGCTTGTTTAAGTTTTGTTTAAAAAACAATAAAACAACCTGCATTGTCCTGAAATGAATCGCTAGGCACTATGACCGTTCTATACTATGCTGCCTTGCCTCCGGGATGTTGGGCTGAATAGCTGTGTGCTTTTTACAATAAAGGTTTTAAAAAATTAAAAAAAAAAAAAAAGAATCCATTGACATTGGGACATCATACGAAACAGTGGTTTTGGTGCCTTCGTGACGTCACCTCCTCTCCGGTCAGAAACCATTGCCTCCCCTGCCTGCGCAAGCATCCAGGTCCAGACACATCATCTCCCCCAAAGCAAGGAACCAACGCTGCACTGTGCCAATGGCGCTGCATCTCCCCCACGCCGTGAGCTGTCTTTGTTTTTGCTTTTCCAAGGTACTGTTCTTTGTGGGTCTGTTTTGACTCAGGGCTCGATGCTGCGCACTTCGTGGTCTGCGCCATACTTTGGGATTTCTTTGACCTTGACGTTGTGATAACTGCAGTTGGGGTTATTTGTTGCTAAAGACTATTTTTAACCGAATAACCTATTTTTTAACTCATTCTACCATCTTGAAGAATTCCTATTGAGTACAGTATTGTGGATTTTTGTAGTTTATGGTCTTGTGATAAGTCTATATAAAGAATACCGATTTTTATAAAACCTGTGTTGTGTCCATCTGTAGTGTTTTCACTGTATTACTGTACGTGTTCACAAATGCTTAACACACTGCCTCTGATATAAGCCTGTCTGCTCGTGACAAGCTACCAAGGGGGTGAGCAGGGGTGATCCAGTAGTGAAATCCCCTTTCTCTGACTTAGAAGCAAGGGTCCCTATTTGGTCAAAGGTGTATACTATTGCCAACTAGAGACCCCCAGTTCTAACAGGCGGTGGCACACCGCAGGGGCCATGCAGCTGCTACAGTGAAATGGCTGCTGTCCATTTCTACCAATTACTGTGATTTGGATGGCGGAGCACGTTAACAGCACCCATGGACACATCATGCTGTGTCAATGGCTACGGCCAGATCTCACCAGTGTACAGTAGACACCTGATTCTTGGCACAAGATAGTGCACACAATGCCAATGTAACATTTGACCCACTGCTGACTACACCATGTTGGTGCACATGACTGTAAACATTGGCATGTACTCACTCACATGTCACTTGTGATATTTCTCGGCATATACACAGATCAGTGTTGTGATGGACTCTCCAATATGTACACATGTCAATGTGTGATATGGCTAGGCAACTCACAGTGATGAATGTCTGACTACACAATGTGCATATTTCACAGTGTATTTTGCTTTACTCATGTACATACTTGATCTGAATGCACATACTGTGCACATACTTGTTTATGTGTGCCCTGTTCGACTTACGCAAGAAGGTGTGGGAGGTACAGCAGCTAGGTAGGAGCTAGCAGTGTTGCGGTTTCACACATATACTGTTTGAACTACTCTCAGGACTGGTTATGAAAGATGTGGACATGTAACTTTGGGCATTCACATAGTCAGATTTTGTTTTGGAGGTACTCACTGTGTGAAAAGTGGACAAGTGTACAACTAGTGTAGCTGAAGGTGTCCCTCATGTAAGTTGTGCTGTAAGCTGAACTGTGATGCCAGTCAATGTTGGCATCGTGTTAGTCAAAATGTAAGATGTTGAACACATCTCATGTTTGATTTCAAGGACATGTGTCTCCTTTCATCCCACCTAGGAGGCAACCAAATGTGCATCGTCCCTTCACAATGCTGGTGGACGTGGAGGATGAGGACGTCATATAGAAATTCCTATGTGCTCTGTTGGAGCCCCACCTGCGGTCTCACAAAGCTTATCCAACTGCTTTGACACCCACTTGTAAGGTTATGGCGGCCCTGCATTTCTTTGCTACTGGTTCATTCCAGTATACGGTGTCCAAGGCAGGTGGGATGTTGAAACCTATGTTCAGCATGGTGCTACATGATGTCCTGTCTACTGTGATGACCTACAAGGACAGATACATCCACTTCCCCATGAGGCATGAATTGGCGCTGTGAAGGGTGATTTTTATGCCCTTGGGCAGATCCCTAATGTTGTTGGTGCCATTGACTGCTCACATGTTGGCGTGGTTCTACCACAGGCACGTGAGCACATCTACAGGAACAGTAAACATTTCCATTCCATCATTGTGCAAGTGGTGTGCCAGGCGGATATGATGATCCCACACGTTTGTAGCAACATTTCCCGGCTCTGCCCATGTGCCCATGAATCGTACATCCTGCGTAACAGCATAGTGCCACAACTGATGTCTAATCTGCTTCCGGAGCGTGTATGGATTGTGGGTGAGTACGCAGAGTCAAGTAGTGTGCTGAATGTTTGACATGCTGTCATCTGCCACAGTTATATCACCTAATCTGTATTTGTATCTCACACCTAGGTGACTCTGCATATCCCAACCTGCTTTGGTTGCTGAGGCCACTGCGGAATCCCAGGACAAAGGCTGAAGTCCGCTACAATGATGCCCATGGGAGGACACGTCATGTGGTGGAGCCTACTTTTGGTCTCCTAAAGTCACGTTTTTGCTGCCTAGAGAAGACCGGAGGTACACTGATGTACTCGCCCAAAAAGGTATGTCAGATTGTAGTTGCATGCTGCATGCTCCACAACCTGGCCTTACGCAAGGAGATGAGGAAGGTGTTGACCTGCGTCAACAGCTCATCAATCGCTACTCGTTGCGGGGTGTTTTGCAGCGGCCAGGGCAGTTGACTTCGGAGCATAGGGTTCCCGGTTCGATCCCCTGCTCCAACGGCAGCTCAACCCAGCACCTTGTGACTCTGGTCAATAGCTCACTTAATTTCCACAACGGCCCCCAGCGCCTTCAGACTAGGCCTGGGTGGAAAATTCAATTCCGTTTGCGGAATTTGGGTAATTTTGCGTTCTGCAGAGAACATGGAATTGCCAAAAATTCCCCGATCCGCGGTTTCGCAGAATTTTTGGCTTGTTCGCACTTTCAGAATGTGTGTTCGCAAGATATTTCTCCCCGAGCATGCAAAAAGCATTTGCAAACAGGAAAAAAACATTGCAAATGGGTGGAACAAGCAATTCCGCATGTTCGCTGAACTTTTGCGTGCTTGCAGAGATATTTTACCGTTTCGCTTAGCTTTGCGTAGAGCAACCACGCAAATTTCACCCAGCCTTACTGGAGACCCGTAAGGGTGAGTAGTTTGCGCTTTACAAATACAGATTTTTTTTTACTTCCCTTGAAGGTGAGTGAAAAAGTACAATGGGGCCATTGTCTGTTGATGTTGTTGTTGGTGAAGAGGCCTAGGATAGCTTTGTGACTGCTGCCTCTTGTTGACTCTGTGTTGGCTGCTAATGTTTTTGGGACAGGGAAGTTATGCACAGCTACAGGATGTCTATGTGGGTACTGTTGCTCCTTGTAATGTGTGCAGATAGGAGTACCTTGATGACAAGTGTTGTGTAATGGCTGTGATGCCAACGCCTGACAAGTAAATATTGTTCTGGTGTGGTTACCTATGTCTCTTCAGCCTCTCCTTGCCTACACGCAATCCGTGCTCCTGGTACATTGTAATCATGGTCAACATTGTACATCCTGTGATAAACATGGAGCAAACACGAATACATAGGTGTGTAAGGAGTGTTTATTTACAATGGGTATATGTGACAGGGAAGGGAATATTTACAAAAAGGTGGGTAGTGAATCAATGTGTTGTCAGTGATGGTAGATGAGAGAATCGAGTAGTAACCAAATTGATGTGGTGACCCAGTCCAACAGACGAATGCCAACTACGTGGATAAGGACAGTTAACAAAGTCAGTGGCTGGCTACTTGACTGGTGTTTGGCAGGTGCTTTGCCACAGGATCCTCCCTAGGATATCTTTGGATGGCCCCTTGGTCGCTTGGCAGGGGGACCTATGCTGCGGGCCCAGTGGGGTCTGGAGGGAGGTGGAGGTGTTGTTTGGGCCGCAGGCCTGTCTCTCAGAACCACCACTAGCAGGTCCAAGAGGTCCACGATTTGGCCCATGCGGGTGTCTATGGACCTCAGCAGCAGGCGGAGTTCACAGGAATCTTCCCGAGCCTGGCCCGTTTGTACCAGGGCTCATTCATAGGCCCTTTTACGAAACGCTAGTTTTTTAACCTGTATTTTAATGTAAACCTTTTTGTTATGCAGGCAACTAATCCTTACTCTTACTTTTAGAGGTGAGCTGCTGGGTGGGGGCTGTTTGTAACCGCGGGTTCCCAGCGGTAGCGGGCGCCATCTTTGATTGGGCTTGTTTCACTGGAGTGTAGCTCTGACACTCCACCCTCGTTCCGCCCCTATTTAAACGGCCTCCATGTGTCAGCGCAGCGGACGAGCGCAGCGGGCGCGATGTAGGCGCGCCGGAGTTGCGCCTAAGTTAAGCCCGTCTGCGCCCGCCCGCGGCCGGCCGGGGCACGGGGCATGTCACTCTGCCTTTCCCCTCACTTATATGCGTTCTTCCCTTATATCTGCTCACGACCCTGCCCTTGCCCCTCCCCAATCCTCTTCCAGGCTGGCACTACTCGGCCTGTTTACGGGCAGAACATCCTTTCCTGAGATCACCCCTGTACTGCCTCATACTAGTTCCCCTGCCTTGGGTCCTAAGGCCTGTACCCCGTCACTAGCACGCTCCCCTAACCTTCCTTTGTCCGTGATGTATCTCAACACCCGGTCTCTGGTCCGCCATCAGTCAGAAATATTTTACCTTTTGGGGTCGGAACAGCCTGACGTTTTGTTTCTGACCGAGACCTGGCTCACAGATGACTCATCCCCTGATATCCTGGCAGCCATTCCTCCAAGTCACTATATACTGCAAGTTAACCGCCCCTCTGGTAAAGCCGGCGGAGGGGTCGCAGCCATTATTAGACACCCCATCAGGTTCTCCCCAGTGCCCTCCCCCAGTATTCCTTCGACCGACTGTCTCGTACTTAGACTGGAGCAGCCTGGGTCCTCGCTTATCTGCGTGCTGATGTACCACCCCCCTCAACCCATGCCTAATTTTTCTACACAGTTTGGCAAGCTTATCTCCCAGCTCACCATTAATAATTCCAACGTGTTGGTTCTGGGCGATTTCAATTACTGGCCGTCAGATATCCATGAAACCTCTGATTCACGTGCCTTTTCAGATCTTATGTTGGGCCTCAACTGTACCCAACATATACACGCACCATCGCATGTCAAAGGGCACATTTTAGATCAAGTTTGGACCACTTCCCTTGACATTTCTGTTCCTCTTATTCTCCCCTGTCTCTGGTCAGATCATTCCCTCATTACTTTTACCTTAGCTATGTCTCCTCCTATCACCGTTGTCCGTCAATCTAATTTCTTGGCACGTAATTGGAACAAAGCTGATCTTAACAAATTCACTGCCCTTCTGAGTTCATCGTCCCCACTCACCATTGGATCTACCACCTCCACTGATCTTCAGTCCGAAACCCTCACACACTGGCTTACCTCTGCTGCCGATTCTGTGGCACCCTTAAAACCTGTCAAGACGAGGCGCAGTCATGATGCCCAAAGGTGGTTCACCGCTGAGCTCAGTGCACAAAAACTTGGTCTCCGCCAGGCAGAAAGGCGCTGGCGCCGGGGGTACTCCCCTGAATCGAAAGAGATTTTCTCTTCTCGGTTGAGGGAGTATAAGGAAGCAATCACTTTGGCCAAAACACGTTACTTTTCCAATAAAATCCTGAACTCGTCTAATAAGTCCAAAGATATTTTTTCGATTGTGGAAGAATTATCTAACCCGGCAAGAGTCACTCTAGCCCCCCTCCCTTCCTAGTCTTTGTGCGACTCCCTGATCCAATTTCTTGTGGACAAAATCATTAAGATCAAAACCAGCATCTCCACTTTAGCCCCACCTGTTCCCACATCTTTCAGTGTCCCCGGTCATTCCCACACTCATATTCTTACCCATATTCCCCTTATCTCAAAGGATAATTTTTTATCACTTCTTCACAAAGTTTCCTTCGGTTCTCCCAGCGATTGCTGCCCCCCCTCGGCCCTTCGGTAAGCTTTTACTTCCTGTCCAGAACCTCCCCTTGCTCTTTTGAACAACTCTTTGACTATTGGGGAGGTCCCTGGATCTTTCAAACAGGCCGAGGTGGTTGCCATTTGGAAAAAAACATCGGCAGACCCTTCCATCATGATCAACTATCGCCCAATTTCCCTTCTTCCTTTTCTCAGTAAAGTTTTAGAGTCGCACGTTACTCATACTCTTAGTTCTTTTGTGGAAGACTCAAGTGTATTGGACCCCCAGCAGGCCGGGTTCAGACCTGCGCATTCCACAGAAGCAGTCATTCTTTCTGTGATGGAGGAACTGCGCAGGGGGGCAGATGCTAACATCTGCCAGGCTTTGGTCCTCCTGGATCTGTCGGCCGCCTTTGACATGATATTTTGGTCGACCGTGTCGGGGAGGCTGGCATCCAGGGTACCGCCCTGGACTGGGTCTGCTCTTTCTTGACCCAACGCCATCAAGCAGTCAGGCTGTCCCAGTTTTCCGCTACTCAGGTCAAACTGACCTGCGGTGTCCCACAGGGTTCTTCCTTATCCCCTCTTCTTTTTAATTTGTATCTTTCCCCACTCATCTGTGCCCTCCGTCAGTTTAATGTCACCGCGTTCAATTACGCGGATGACATACAATTAGTTTTTTCCATTGACTCCTCTGCTGAATCCATTTCCACTTTCCAAAACACCCTTTGCTTTATTAGCAATTGGATGAGCTCAAATCACCTGAAGCTCAACCCTGACAAGACTGAGCTGGTTCTTGTCGGGGGCCCATCCAATCCTTGGGATTCTTCCTTTTGGCCTGCTAGCCTTGGCAGCCCTCCTTGCCCTGCCAACTGTGCCAAAAGCCTGGGAGTCGTCATTAGTAGTGACCTTTCTATGACACCCCAGATAAGCGCGGTAGTCTCCTCAAGCCATTTCCAACTCAGGAAAATACGGAAAATCTCCCGCCTACTCACATCCGAGGCCCTTATCTTGGCCCTGCTTGCGCTAGTCATGTCTAGGCTTGACTGTGCCAATGCACTATATGTAGGCATTCCTGCTTACCAACTCAGGAGGCTTCAGTTGATCCAGAACCAGGCTGCCCACCTGATCCATTTTCAACCTAGAGATCAACACGTCCGCCCTCTCTTAAAAAGTCTCCATTGGCTTCCGGTCGCTGCCCGCTGCAAATTTAAGCTTGGCTGCATCATTTCCAAATCCCTCGCTGGTCATGGTCCCCTCTTCATTTCTTCCCTCCTCCACCCGTATGTTCCTTCTCGAACTCTTCGGTCATCCCAATCAGCCTTGTTATCAGTCCCTAGATACAAGAGGAAGAAACACGGCGGCCTCAAGTTCTCTTTTTTGGCCCCCACCTTCTGGAACTCCCTCCCCCTCCCTCTTAGGTTGCCCTCTCCTTATCCCAAGTTCAGATCCTCCCTCAAAACTTTTCTTTTCACTGAATCCTATAAATAACTGTCTCTTCTGTTTCCTCATCTGCTCTCTCCATTACAGCGCGAAGAAACCTAACGGTGTTAGTTGCGCTCTACAAATTTATTTAACATAACATAACATAACATAACATAACATAGACAACAAAAATATCGAATTTGAGGTACTTAATATTACATTTTTTAAGTATTTTTTATGTTAGTATATGTGTGAAAAGTGTTTATTTATTTTATAATTTATTTTAATTAATTAATTTTATAGTATTTTTTTGCGCAATATAAATCTGTAGCGGGTTGTGGGTGTATAGGGGAATAGGGTGGGAAGTAATTTAATTATAATTAATTAAATATGTTAATTTATGTATTGGTATTTATTTAGAATTAATTGGTAATTAATTAGCATGTAATTGTTAATCATTTTAATTAATTGATAATTATGTTAATTTTATTAATGTATTTTCTGCAGCGGCTTGTGGGTTTATAGGGGAATAGGGTGGGAACTAATTTAATTATAAATAATTAAATATGTTAATTTATTTATTTGTATTTATTTAGTATTAATTTTTAATTGATAATTAATTGGTAATTAATTAACATGTAATTGTTAATTATTTTAATTAATTGATTAATTGATAATTATGTTAATTTTATTAATATATTTTCTGTAGAGGGTTGTGGGTTTATAGGGGAATAGGGTGGGAAGTAATTTAATTATAAATAATTAAATATGTTAATTTATTTGTATTTATTTAGAATTAATATTTAATTGATAATTAATTGGTAATTAATTAACATTTAATTGTTAATTATTATAATTAATTGATTAATTGATAATTATGTTAATTTTATTAATGTATTTTCTGGAGTGGGTTGTGGGTTTATAGGGGAATAGGGTGGGAAGTAATTTATTTATAAATAATTAAATATGTTAATTTATTTATTTGTATTTATTTAGAATTAATAGTTAATTGATAATTAATTGGTAAATAATTCTCATGTAATTGTTAATTATTGTAAATAATTGAATATTTGATAATTATGTTAATTTTATTAATGTATTTTCTGTAGTGGGTTGTGGGTTTATAGGAGAATAGGGTGGGAAGTAATTTAATTATAAAAAATTAAATATGTTAATTTATTTATTTGTATTTATTTAGAATGAATTATTAATTGGTAATTAATTAACATTTAATTGTTAATCATTTTAATTAATTGATTAATTGATAATTATGTTCATTTTATTAATGTATTTTCTGTAGCGGGTTGTGGGTTTATAGGGGAATAGGGTACAAAGTAATTTAATTGTGAATAAATACATATTGTTAATTATTTATTAGTTTTGTTTTATTGTAATTTTTAATACATATTTAATTGTTAATTAATTAATTGTTAATTGGTAAATAATTTGTATTAATAGGTAATGACTTGTAATAAATATTTTTTTGTATTTATTTTGATTAATTATTATATTATATAATTTTTTTATTACTTTTAATTAATTTGTATTTGCTATTAATATTTAATTTATTTTTCTTCATATATGAAGTATTTACTTTCTCTACTGTTGCACTTTCTGGAGTCGGAATTGTCATTTTTACCCCTACGCTATCCAATGCTTTCTCTACTGTTGCACGCTTTGGAGTGGGAATAGTAATTTTTACCCCTACAATATCCAACGCTTTCTCTACTGTTGCACTCTTTGGAGTGGGAATAGTAATTTTTACCCTTACACTATCCAACGCTTTCCCTCCTGTTGCACTTTCTGGATTGGGAATAGTAATTTTTACCCCTACGCCATCCAACGATTTCTCTATTGTTGCACTCTTTGGAGTGGGAATAGTAATTTTTACCCCTACGCTATCCAACACTTTCCCTACTGTTGCACTCACTGGAGTGGGAATAGTAATTTTTACCCCTACGCTATCCAACGCTTTCCCTACTGTTGCACTTTCTGGAGTGGGAATAGTAATTTTTACCCTCACGCTATCCAATGCTTTCTCTACTGTTGCACTCTTTGGAGTGGGAATAGTAATTTTTACCCCTACGCTATCCAACACTTTCCCTACTGTTGCACTCACTGGAGTGGGAATAGTCATTTTTACCCCTACGCTATCCAACGCTTTCCCTACTGTTGCACTTTCTGGAGTGGGAATAGTAATTTTAACTCTCCCGCTATCCAATGCTTTCCCTACTGTTGCACTCTTTGGAGTGGGAATAGTAATTTTTACCCCTACGCTATTCAACGCTTTCCCTACTGTTGCACTCACTGGAGTGGGAATAGTAATTTTTACCCTCACGCTATCCAATGCTTTCTCTACTGTTGCACTCTTTGGAATGGGAATAGTCATTTTTACCCCTACGCTATCCAACGCTTTCCCTACTGTTGCACTCACTGGAGTGGGAATAGTAATTTTTACCCCTACGCTATCCAACGTTTTCCCTACTGTTGCACTTTCTGGAGTGGGAATAGTAATTTTAACCCTCCTGCTATCCAATGTTTTCCCTACTGTTGCACTCTTTGGAGTGGGAATAGAAATTTTTACCCCTACGCTACCCACCGCTTTCCCTACTGTTGCACTCACTGGAGTGGGAATAGTAATTTTTACCCCTACGCTATCCAAAGATTTCCCTACTGTTGCACTTTCTGGAGTGGGAATAGTAATTTTTACCCCTACGCTATCCAATGCTTTCTCTACTGTTCCACTCTTTGGAGTGGGAATAGTAATTTTTACCCCTACGCTATCCAACGCTTTCTCTACTGTTGCACTCTCTGGAGTGGGAATAGTATTTTTTACCCCTACGCTATCCATCGCTTTCCCTACTGTTGCACTCACTGGAGTGGGAATATACATTTTTACCCCTACGCTATCCAACGATTTCCCTACTGTTGCACTTTCTGGAGTGGGAATAGTAATTTTTACCCCTACGCTATCCAATGCTTTCTCTACTGTTCCACTCTTTGGAGTGGGAACAGTAATTTTTACCCCTACGCTATCCAACGATTTCCCTACTGTTGCACTTTCTGGAGTGGGAACAGTAATTTATACCCCTACGCTATCCAACGCTTTCTCTACTGTTGCACTCTCTGGAGTGGGAATAGTATTTTTTAACCCTACGCTATCCAACGCTTTCTCTACTGTTGCACTTAATGGAGTATTTATAGTAAATTTTACACTTTCCGCTATCCTACGGTAAAAATATTGTACATATTTTATTAATATTACATTGTAAACATTTTTTTAACTTACAATAATTATTCAATACTTTTCATATTAATTAAGTAGTTTAGGTATGTTTAAGTTAATTATATTTATGATTTCATTAATTATTAATTAATTTAAAGCATTTTAAAAAATTCGATATTTTGACTATCTATATTTTTACATCGATATTTTTGATTCGATATTTTTGTACTTACTGGTTTAGAGATAGGAGGTCAATATTTTGGTATTCTATATTTTTACCTCGATATTTTAGTAACTCGATATTCTTTACATCGATATTGTTTCAGTGATCCCATGATATGATGTGGAGGTACATACATTATTTGTCCATGGTATGTCAAGATACCATGCTCCACGTGCAGATTTTGTGATTACAAGGACATGTAGTCATCTAATAATCGCGGCACAGCATCTTTATGTGAAGCATCTTCCTTGATTACTTTTCTTGGCAGACGTTACATCTTAGCATGAACTAGCCATTGTTATCTCATGCATACCTTTATCATGGTATGTGCATTGCTTGCTTTGTGTTACAGTCCATGGTTGCTTTTTGTTTTCATATGGTGCTTCAAGCTCGGCCCCCAAGGAACTTACAGATGGCATTCAGTGCTTTGCTTGATTGTGCCCTGAATTTATTCTACATGCAATTTGGTGAATCACACTTTGGCTTCTGTGACAGTTACATACGCTTGGCTGTCTGCACACTGTAAGTGGTAATTGGATCTGTGTCAATATTGGTGGAATGTGAGGGCTGGTGTTGTCATATGGCTCTATGCTTTTTGAGAGGAATGGTGGGGTGCATGCACTTTCTACTTACCTGTTCTGTTGACACATTTGGATTCAATTTCTGACACATCTCTTAGGATGTGTGGTGGAGTGCAACATCCTGTTCAGGGGTGAGACAGGAGTGCCTGGTGGGAGTTGTAGTGCAGGCCTTCAACCCCCAAAAAGCCCTCCCTGGAAAGATGGCTACCTACCTTTTAGGTGAAGGTGAACAAGGCAATGGCTGCCATATGCTTCTGGGTGGGGGAGTGCTCCATCTTGCTGAGCTGTGGCATAAGGTTGGCCTGGTGGGAGTTGTAGTGCAGACCTCCCACCCCCAAACACCCCTGGGAAGGTGACTACCTACCTGTGAGTTTGGTTGTTGTAACACAATGGCTGCCACATGCTTCTGGGTGTGGTGGAGTG
Organism: Lissotriton vulgaris; assembly: GCF_964263255.1. NCBI lineage: Eukaryota > Metazoa > Chordata > Amphibia > Caudata > Salamandridae > Lissotriton > Lissotriton vulgaris. Next base: position 509,561,685 of record NC_141693.1, on the reverse strand, counting down.
GTACATCCTGCTCAGGGGTGGGACAGGGGTGCCTAGTGGGAGTTGTAGTGCAGCCCTCCCACCCCCCAAACAGCCCTTCCTGGGAAGATCTGTTAGGTGAAGGTGAACAAAGCAATGGCTGCCACATGCTTCTGGGTGGGGGAATGTGCTCCATCGTGCTGAGCTGTGGCAGGTGTGCCTGGTGGGAGTTGTAAGCAGGCCTCACACCCACAAAGAGCCATCCCCGAGGAGATGGCTACCTACCTGTTAGGTGAAGGTGAACAATGCAATGGCTGCCACATGCTTCTGGGTATGGTGGAGTACTCCATCTTGCTGAGCTGTGGTACACGTGGGCCTGGTGGGAGTTGGAGTACAGGCCTCTCACCACAACCACCCCTCCGTGGGAAGGTGACTACCTACTTGTAAGTTTGGTTGTTGTAATACAATGGCTGCCACATGTTTCTAGGTGTGGTGGAGTGCTACAACCTGCTCAGGGGTGGGACAGTGGTGCCAGGTGGGAGTTGTAGTACAGGCCTCCCACCCCCAAACAGCCCTCTCTGGGAAGATGGCTACCTACCTGTTAGGTGAAGGTGAAGAATACAATGGCTCCCACATGGTCAGTAGTGTATCAAAATTAACTTTATTCTAAGGATCACTAAGGACTGGTTGATTAAAACTTATGTGTTGGAAATTCGTCCACAGTTAATTAAGTGGTAGTTTCCTAGTTATCAGTCGACATGTTTCAGCCACGAAACGGTATGAATTTACCTGGCATTCATCAGGACTCAGCGTGTACTAAACCCTGGTGGAATGGACTCTCTAAGGCCCACCCTTACCTAGGGACGTGAAAGTGAAAATTAACAAAAAGGTGTAAAGTGCAAAAAAATTAGGAGGAAATAATGTCTTCCTAATTACTCCTGGTTTAGGAGGATTCCGAACTTACGGTTTCTGGACCTGTAGATAAAAAAGACAAGGACATACATGTAGGACAGAACATACATTGAATAATGATGCTGATCACTTTATGTCAATCCTTTGTGCTCCAATTTGTGGTTTAAGAGACATTGGGCCAGATGTAGGTGGCCGTTTCAGGCCATTTACCGACCGGTAACGGCCGATTTTGGCCGTTACCGATCGGTAAATGGGTGACAGATATGTAGGGGGCATTTTTTTACTGATTCGGTAAAATTACCGATTCGGTAATTTTACCGAATCGCTAAAATAAAAATTCGGTAAATTTACCGAATCTGAGGCACCCAGATGTAGGTGGGACTCTTCTGAGTCCCAGAGGCCTTATTGAATCGGTATTTTACCATCAAATCCAATTTGATGGTAAAATACCGATTCCGGTGTGCATGCACATGTGTGCATGCACACCTATGACATGTGACAGGCAGACCTGCCCCTAGGGCATGTATGCCTGCCACATGGCACCCAAGCCTGTTTTGGGGGTGCCAGAGGGTGTCAAAGTGACACCCCCTGCACCCTTGTGAAAATCGGTATTTACCGATGAATGCGAATTACCGATTCGGTATTTACCGAATCTGTAAATACCGTATTTTTCCGATTCGTTATTCCAGCACATCTGGAATACCTACATATCCACCCCTCAGTTTTACCGATTCTCAATTACCGAATCGGTAAAATTCGGTAATTTTCGGTAATTGAGAATCTGTAAATCTATTTTACCTACATCTGGCCCTTTGTGTGGTAAAATAACAATATAGTTATCACCACCATGGCCCCCAGACTTTTGATTGCTAAAAGGAATAGTCCGGGTGGCGGCATCCGATTTTTGTGAGTATTTGGAAGTGTGTAGAAATAAGGGGTTATATTCTCATTAGTACTTAGAAAGTCCGCCTCATTCTTTGAGATTTGCCCGTCTTCTTCTGCTCTCCTCTCTAGTGTCGAGATCCGTGTTCTCAAATCCTCTGTGGGATCTATTGTCAAAAGTTTATAGTTTTTTTGTTCATCAAGAAGTAATCGGCATGCCTTATCATAGTCAACAGTATTCTGTATGACAAGGCCACCGCCCTTATCTGCTGGCTTAATTGTGATACTCTGATCTTTTTGCAAATCCTGTAGTGCACGGTTTTCTGCAGTGGTGAAATTGTTAAACGCTTTTGGGTCTTGGCAAGTTTCAAGGTCCAGAAAAACTGCCTGTTCAAATGCAGTGATAGCCGCCGGCACTATATGTGGTGGGGGGTTGAAAGTGGAGCTCAATCTGAGTCCAGTGCCACCGTTCCGAAGGGTTACACTTTCTCAGTACTTATGAGAATATAACCCCTTATTTCTACACACTTCCAAAAACTCACAAAAATCGGATACCGCCACCCGGACGTCCGATTGTGTCAGGGGTTGGCTCCCTGCCGGAGCCATTATCACGCTTCTGCGACCATTACCTAAAGTCGATAGTCTAGAGCACTCCTACCTATCTTAAGGACACCAAGAGCCTTCTGCAAGTTACTCCAGGACCTGAGTTTCACTGAAAACACAGTGACATTAGTCACGCTTGACATTGAGAGCCTATACACTAGCATCCTCCAGGACGATACCATCAAGGTCCTGGGGGTGGCTCTAGATTCCATCGCTTGGAACTACCAAGCTTCAAAGAACTTTATCTTGGAGTGTGATACTCTGGCGCTTAAAGAGAACTTTTTTCCTATGAAGGCAACCTCCACCTCCAGTGCACTGGAACTTCAATGGGCAGCACATTTGCCCCCAGTGTGGCAGGCCCCTATGTAGCAGATTTTGAGGCTAAATACATCTTGCAAATGGATAGCCCTTTTTTTTCGACGTCTATCCAAATCTGGCGGCGCTACATAGACGATGTCCTGGTCATATGGACCGGTGACGATGAACAGCTACAGGCTTTTCTTACATGGGTCAATACTCTTGACCATAATCTAAAATTTACGTATGCCACTAGCAAAACTGAGGCTACCTTACTGGACGTAACAATCCAAGTCTCTGGGACTAGGCTCACCACCAAGACGTATCACAAGCCAACTGCCAAAAACAACCTCCTAGAGTACACTACTTTTCATCCTGGTCCTTTAAAAGAAAACCTCCCCTACGGCCAATACTTACGGCTTAGGCAAAACTGTTCTGAATTACAGGATTTCAAAACTCAATCTGCGGATCTATCCACAAAACTCAAAGCAAGAGGCTACCCTACAGCAATCCTGAATAAAGGCTACAAGAGAGCACACAACCAGCCAAAGGAAGCTCTCCTTGAGCACAGGGAAAACAATACAAAGGACATCCCATTGACATGTGTAACAACACATAGCACTTTGTCAAATATTATGAAGAAGTCAATTAACAAGAACTGGAGAATACTGTCCAGTACCAACAAAACTTGGGAGAAACCTCTCTTCTCCTTTAAGAAAGGTCGTAGCCTAAAGGATGCACTGGTTCATACACGACCAAGAACAAAAACTACAGAGACAGTAAGATCGGTAACTGACACCAGGGGCCTTCCAAAAGTGGTCGGCCACTACCCATGTTCTAACTGCAGCGTCTGCCATTTAACGACGCACTCCAAAAAGTTAGAACTCGAGCCTGGCAAGACATGGACACAGAGAGACCATACTAACTGCAACTTGCAGAACGTAATATACCTCATTACGTGTCCATGCGAATTGCGTTATGTAGGCATGACCAGCAGAAGGGTAAAACAGAGAATTTGTGAACACCGGTCAAATATCAGATGTAAGAAATCCACAACAAAAATGAGCAGACACTTTCTGGAACTCAACCATACAACAAACGACATGCAATGGACAGTCATTGAACACATTGGTAGTGGTAATAACGTCAATCACCGCCTTTTTTAAAAAGAACATCGGTGGGTCTACAGGCTTGGGACCCATATTCTTGGATTAAACGACGATATCCCATGGAACTCTGTGATTAAATGAATACTAGGGGCCCTCCATCATTCAGGCGTCCTCCTATTTGTGGGATACTCTAACATTATTCTGTACGGTCCTCCGCTCACCAATTGCTCCATTTGCCATCTGTTACCTATGTCTATTTAAACACTGACATATGGCAGAAAAGGGAATGCTCTACCCAGCTCCCCCACAGAATAAATACGACTCTGTGTTCAACATTAATAACATTCTGTTACCTAAATGCTTAATACATATTTGTTCCCTCCCGCGCACCGTGCAGACTTCTGACATTTCCAATTAATCTCTAATGTCAACAAACTCCCGGGCCCCATAACAACGGGCTCCCGATTGGAGCACCCTATTCCTCTACAGAGATTGAACCCTACAGTCTTTTGATTCGGTTGTCTCCCTAACAATGGACAACATTGTTCTTGATTGGCTAACACAACCACGTGATGACGTGACGTTAGTCGTCAGATGACGACACTACTTCCTGATTGGCCTACCCCTGTGCCTCGATGTAGTCCAACCGCGCCCACCCGGAAGCTGACTAGTGTAATGCATTTTATTTAACGCTCTCCTGGCCTCGCGTCCACATCTTCGGGGTCCAGTTGAGGGTAGATGCAGGTACACAGCGGGTGCCGAGCATCGAGGGCGTGAGTAAAGGCTAACACCGCCCACTGATTACTTCACTAAGCTAAGTACCTAGCCAATGCGATATGAATGACTACTTTTTTCCCCTTTGTTTCGGCAATTTTACAGGGTGCGCCAATTGCGCTCCCACGCCCCTCCTGTGACACATGGTGTGAATTCTTAACACCACTAAAGTGAGAATTTTAAATCTGTTAGCGCGATCGCGAATTCACTTTACTTTGATAGCGATCTAGGAAATATCCTTCCTTTTTAAGTAACACTACCTTTCCATAGCACGTATAGCACACAGCACTACCCACTTTTAGCGATCAAAAGTCTGGGGGCCATGGTGGTGATAACTATATTGTTATTTTACCACACAATGTCTCTTAAACCACAAATTGGAGCACAAAGGATTGACATAAAGTGATCAGCATCATTATTCAATGTATGTTCTGTCCTACATGTATGTCCTTGTCTTTTTTATCTACAGGTGCAGAAACCGTAAGTTCGGAATCCTCCTAAACCAGGAGTAATTAGGAAGACATTATTTCCTTCAAATTTTTTTGCACTTTACACCTTTTTGTTAATTTTCACTTTCACGTCCCTAGGTAAGGGTGGGCCTTAGAGAGTCCATTCCACCAGGGTTTAGTACACGCTGAGTTCTGATGAATGCCAGGTAAATTCATACTGTTTCGTGGCTGAAACATATCGACTGATAACTAGGAAATTACCACTTAATTAACTGTGAACAAATTTCCAACACATAAGTTTTAATCAACAAGTCCTTAGTGATCATTAGAATAAAGTTAATTTTGATACACTACTGACTATTTTTTAACTATCCACCACTCACTAGTTTACTTTGCACAACACTGCCTGAACTCACCAACCCGATCTGGCATTGTAGCACACAAAAGAGACACTCGGTCTCTTTTGTGGGGCCGGATGATGAAGCATGTCATCACTAGGTGGTGAGTGAGGGCTTTCTTTAACGCTTTAAGTGAAGCCGTTTACCTGCTCCTGATGGTGGTTGACTACTACCATTGGACACTCTTTTCTACCTTTGGGGTGATTCAGATGGACTGAATGTTACATCTGTGATACCTGTGTTGGGTATTGCGGTGCAGATGAATGCAATTGGGTCTAGGAGGTGTAGCTTTGTAGTTGTGCAAGACAGTACATAGCGGTGCAATGGTATACATTTGTTTGTACTTACCAGCCTGCACTCCGCCCGGTATTCCTGTGATACTCTCTGGATGCAGTATGACAAGCACCTTCTCCTCCCATACAGTGAATCTTGTTGGTGGAATGGGAAGGCCAGCGCCCGTCACCTGAGCCAGCTGACGGTTCTTGTTGTTCTTCTCTTTCACCTTGCTCTTGAGGCCATGTTTTCTTCTTGTTCTGCTGGACACTCCTTAATGCATTGACCTTGTTGACTTTCCTTTCCCACATTTGTTCTCTGGTGGCTAATGGTGTCTGTTGGACCAGGGTACCAAACAATTGTGGTTCTACTCTGATTATCTCATCTGTCATGACTGACAACTCACTATCAGTGAAATTTAGCATTTTCTTTTGTGCCATGGTGTGGGATGTGCAAATGGTTTGAGGTGCATTTGTGAGGGTGGTGGGGGAGGTGTAGGTGGTGTGTGTATGTGTTGTTGAGATGGTGAGATGTGTGGTGTTTTGCCTATCCAAGGTGCTGCATGGTTTGGTTCCTTCAGGGCTGGAGTAGTGCAGAGGATTCTGGTAAGGGAAGGGGCTGGTTTTATACTCAGCTACGTGGGTGTGTCATAATGGGGTATTGCTGTGAGGTGTGTTGTGTGGGTTGTACTGGGATTTGTATTTTTTAGGTTGCCATGGGGGTGTGTCATTGGGGTGTGTTAGGTGTTTTGTGGGGCAGAGCTAGTTTGTTGTGTGCACTTGGTGGCCTTGTGTGATTTTTTTCTCGACCGCCATATTTGTCACGGAGCGTCCGTGGCGGTTGCTATGCAACAGCGGACAGATTTTAACCAGCTTCACCCACTACCAGTGGTCTTTCCTGGCATCTGTCCGCCGCAGTCGGGAATTTCATGTGGTTGATCCTATTTGGTCCTCCGATTTTGCCGCTGTACCAGCGGACAGTTGATTTCAGCTACCATGGCGGTCGGGGTGGTTTTCCGACCGCCATCCCAATACACCCCAAAGTTCTTGTTTTTTGGTTAGACAGAAAGTTTTTTTGCTTAACCTTCACTTATATATATCACAAAGGGTGGAGGTAAGGGTATAAGGCTGTTGCAACACTGCATTTTATTATAAAGTGAATATCATTGACATATTTCAGAAAATAACATGAATTTACTAGGGGTTATTATGTATCTGTCTGTTACTAGGGATCTGATGAGAGCGGGAGTCTGAATCAGACCAACAACGTTACTAGGGATCTGTTGAGAGCAGGAGTCTAAATCAGACCAACAACCATATTATGGTTGCTTTCCTTGCTTGTCTGAGATTGCTTTAACTTTGGTCTTTGCTTAATGTGGTTCTGAATGGTGCTCAAATGACTGAATGTAGACCGTAGGGGTTGATTAAGTGAAGGTGGAGTGTTAAGTCGGATGAGTGATGCTGAGTTTGTGGTATCACAGATAGTACTTAACATGGTTCTTGACATTGATTCTAGTGCTGCCTGAAACATTAAGCATCTTAAGAATGTTGAGCAATGTAGTGTAGATGTCCAGGCTTATGCCAGAGGACAGGTTTAATATCTTATTATTAATGGATAAACGTATGTGAAGGCTACGTCCCAGATTTTTAAAACCAGTAACAGTCACTTTTTACAATAAGGATTTTAATACTTCTTGCGACCTAGGAAAAAAAAGCATAGTGTATCCACTCTCAGGGGTCTGCCATTTATGAAAAAGGAAATATTTATTTTGATAATCCCCAGCTTGAGACTGTGATGTTTATCACTGTTTATCGTTTCTTGGTTTGCTGTCGGGGTTGAGGTTTGTGAAATTTGGTGGCATTTTTTGAAAGTCCTAGCAAGGAGAGGCTCTCCGTGCAATTGTGTCCAGTACTTCTATTTGATAATGCAGTTTCTCAGTTGTTGGTGATTTGCAATGGGTGAATAGGCTTACCTGTGCAGGAATTGTAAAGGAGAGTAGATACACATGGAGGACAAATCACATGGAGCAAAGCAATTGGAGTAAATCACATGAAGCAACTTGTAAACAGATAATCACAAGACGCTACATTATAGGGAGCAAATTCCAAGGATCAAAGAGTTGGGATAGTGCTCAAAATATTATCTAAGGCATACCATCACATAGGGCATGGTACTCGGGCGTTTTTAAGGTTTGACGTATTTATGTAGGTGTCTCAAATAGAAAAGAGTTCTTGATTTTCAGTGGGTGTCCTGAATAGCCAGCAACGTTGTCCTTAATCTTAACACACCACAAGGTTGTTGTAGAGATGTATTGTTGCCAATCCACGTGTTCTAGTCACAAGTTATCAAAGATTCTATGTTAATAAACGTTCCATCTTCACTTAAGAACACAAAGGTATTTCGTTTCGTTTCAAAAATCTTTATTTCGATCCAGATCATAAAAGATACATAACAAAATATACACAGTTATAAACGTATTAAACATGATGTGATCCAATAGTTAAGACATTAAAATACATTAAAAGGAGATCAGAGGTTACAGTGTACTGTGCTAAAGTCTATCAGGGGGTCTGTTATACAAGTCTTTCCAGCACGCGACTACGAGTAAACCACAGGGAGGTTAAAAATTTTGAAAGTGCAAAGACAACAATAGGAGAAAGATCTGTCTTTAAGACTCTATAGGCAGGTTGGAAGGATCTGAAGCCCAAGTTCCTGAGTAACGGGACTAACCAACGTTTCCTGCTCCTCTCGTAGCCCTTGCAGAAGAAAACAGCGTGAACTTCATCCTCCTTCGGATGAGCACAGACAGGGCAAGTTGCTATGGTGGAGCGAGGAGACCAAGATGCTGTAAAAAATGCTAGAGGGAGGCATCCGTATCTCCATTGAAAGAATAGTTTCCTCGTTAGCAGAGGGGAGATCGCATCAAGAGTACTTTCGAGACAGTAAGAGTCTTTCGCTTTCAGGAATAAGTGTGTCAGGGATCCTTCACGGCTGTCGTTGATAGCTCTTGTGAGCATCAGTTCGTAGTATGCTCTCGCGAGTACCTTCTTTGAAATCTTTGTACAGGAGTTGGAAGGATCCGTCCATAGTTCCAGGTAGCCCAGATCCTCGAGCCTTCCCTTGACATAGGTCAGCCACGGGATCCTCGTGGCATTCCGCAGCTGCAAGAATTCCTGGAGTTCCTCTCTGTAATTTAAGAGATCGGGGCTGCACCACAAACGCCTCCAAAAGGTTAGGGGTTTAAGACCTAGCTCCTCTGTTATTGGTCTTACTCCCAGATCTAATCTGAGGGGGAGTAATGGAGTGCTCTGGGGGAGGGCAGTGACCTGTCTCAGGAATTTATTTTCGGTGGACTGTAACTTTGGGAGATGAGTGTGACCCCAGAGCTCACCCCCATATGTGACACCCGCCCGTGCTTGAGTTTTATATCTGTGAATAATTGGGGTTAGTGGACGATAAAAGGATTTGTTCGCCAGGCGCATAGTGCCACCCGCCAACTGTGCCAGTTTGATGGTCACTTTGGCCTGATGAGACATCCACGATAGATGTTCGTTTAACGTGATCCCCAAATATTCAATATTGTGCACACGTTCCAGTTGTGTTGTGCCTAGCCTGGGTGGGGCTCGATTCTGGGGGTTGGGGTTCAGGATCATGAACTTAGTTTTTTGGGGGTTGATTTCCAATCCCCGATCATTACAAAAGTCTAGAAAACCGTCCAAAATGCGCTGAATCCCCATGGGGGATTTAGACAGCAGCAGGGTGTCGTCTGCAAACATGATTGCAGGCACCCTGCTGCCGGTCAATTTTGGGGCATCGGAGTTGGGGATCCTGTTTAGGTGGGCAACAACCCCATTCACAAAGATGCAGAACAGGGTCGGTGCGAGCACGCAACCCTGTCTCACACCTCTGCGAACGGGGAACCTTTCGGTTAGTTTGCCACCTTTGCCACACCTTACGCGAGCGTAGTTGTTGTGGTGGAGTCTCATCAGGATTGTCAAGATGTCAGTAGGGACATTCAACTCTTCCATGACTCTCCATAGCCTCGCTCTGGGAACCAAATCAAAGGCGGCACGTAGGTCTACAAAGATGGTATATAGACTGCCGCCCTCGATTACAGCTGTTCTCCAGTAGAGGAGATTTAACCTGAAGATTTGGTCTATGGTTGATACACCCTCCCTGAATCCTGCCTGGTAAGGGGACAAAATTTCCATTTCTTCGGTCCAGGCCTGCAGTCGATTCAGAATCAGTCTACCGAACAATTTTTGGGATATGTCGATTAGACTGATAGGACGATAGTTGGAAGGGAGCAGGGGGGATCCCTTTTTGTAAATTGGGACCACCTCTGCTCCCCTCCAAGTATCGGGCACCTCCAGTCCCCCCGCAATGGCATTGAATATTAGTGTAAGATAGGGTGCCCATATCCCGGGTTCCTGCTTAAACAGGTCCCCGGGCACCCCATCAAGTCCTGGGGCTTTTCCGGCAGCTAGCCCTTTAATGGCGTCCCTCACTTCTTTTTCGGTGAAAACAACCCTAGTGGGACAGGATGAAATTGTGGGACCATCTCTGTTCTGTTCACCCCCACCCTCTGCGTACAGGGCCTCAAAGTGGGTCTGCCATACCGTAGGGGCTATATTGGGCTCCATTGCGGAGGATAAATCCTCCGTGCCGTTCGCCACTACGCGCCAAAATTTACGGGAATCTCTAGCTGTTAATGCATTAGTGAGGTTTTCCCAGTATTCGTGGTCCCATTCTGCCCTTGCGTTCTCCAGGAGGATTTTATATGATCTTCTCCTGGCGCGGATTTCATCTTTGTTATGGTGTTCCTTTATAGCAAGTAGCAAGTGTGCCTTGGCTTCCCTGCAAGCGGCATTATACCAAGATGTCTTCGGTTTAGGGCCATTCCTTTGCCTTGCAGATGAGAATAGGTCCTGCTCTAGGGTGGTGAGGATGCCTGCATGTATTTGTGCAAGCTCTCCTCTAGTAGCATCGTCTAAGACCCTAGTTCCTAGCTGGAAGGCATCCTCCAGTAATGGGATTATCCTTTCATATAGCCGGGATATTCGTTCTGGGTTGCTAGCCAGTTTCTCCCACTTGACCTTCCTACGATTATTTTCAAGTAGGAGGCCCGTTTTATCTTTGTCCGACCCATTGATTATTGCCTCTCTCCCAGGCAGGGAATAAGTCAGTTCCAGGGAATTGTGGTCACTGTCTAATCTTGGGGTGACTTTAAAGTCGACTATTGATGGCCACATAAACAGTTTGACCATAATATAGTCCAATCTGGATTCGCTGCCGGGTTTGTTAAAAGTATGGGTACTTGGTGTGTCTGATTTGGTACGACCGTTGCATGCCCTTAAACCAAGGTTGAGGGTGAGGGCAGTTATCTGTAGGGCTAAAGGAGTCCAGGCCCGTGGGGGTGGTGCCACCGTCTCAGGTATAAGCCAATATGAATCTTCCTCCAGGGAAGGACCATCACGTAGCCCAGGCAGTGGTTCGTATTGAGCATTGAAATCGCCTCCTACCAGGCAAGCAAGTTCGCTTGGGATTCCTTCTAAGAGCTTGGCTAGCTCATCCACTGTGCCAGATTCTTTGTGCATTGGAACCGGCCTTGAGTAGATATTGATTACTAGCAACTTCGATGAGTCGGCCACTCGAGTGAGACAGCCAATAGATCATCAGAAGCGGTCTCTAAATAAGTAGCTTGGCAACCTAAGTCCGTGGCTACCCATGTAGTTAGTCCCCCAGATGGCCTACCCCTTCCCCCCCATTTAGCTGCTTTAAAGAAGGAGGCAAAACCCGGGAATGCTGTTTCTTCGGGCGCCCAAGTTTCTTGTAGAAGAATTATATTTTTTGATCTGATGTATGTACCCCATTCTGTGCAATCTATTTTGCTAGCAAGGCCTGCCACATTCCAAGAAATCACTGTTATTTCTAGTGGTTGGGTGGAGGCCGTGCCCATAAAAACCGAGTTGGTAGTAGTACACTCGTGGGGCGGCCGTGGATTTGTGGGGACGAGGAACGTACCCTTGGGTCTGTTATCAGGGGAAGGAGAGGAAGGCGTAACGCTTGGGACCTGTCTGGGATCAACTGTGCCAGGTGCTAAAAAATAAGTATCAGCAGCTGTGGCGAATTTGGGCTCGTTTGTGGGAGATATTTGAGTTGCGCTCCCCTCATCAACCGCATGTCAGTCTACCATTTCAAGACTGCTGTATCGGTTATGGGTAGATAAATAGGCGGGGTAGTGTATTCTATGTGGCCCTGGAATTCCCCTCCTGTGTCCACCACCTCCCCCCCTCCTTCTTGTGACAGTTTCCTAGCCGGCCTCATCCCCATATGTAGGGAACTGCTCTGTTGGTCTTTCCCTGTATTACGGATAGTTGTTGTTCTCCCGGTGACAGTTTTCCCAACCCTCCAGCAACTCCTGGTGGTACCTCCACCTGTGGTCCTCAAGGTTATACAGATTTGAGGGGTAAAAAAATGAGAGGGGTAATGGTTGGATGGTGCTAGCAAAATCCTCATCAGCAGCACAGGTACAGATATATGCGGCTGTATTCGGATCTCTGAAGGTGACCAGAATACAGTCACCTCTAATGGATTTCTTAGTGTAGCCCACCCACGTTGCCCTCCTAGCCATGGATATATCGCTAGTAGTTCCTCTCGGTAGCGGTCTGTTTACGGAGAGCCAGTTGATTACTTTGTTTTTGAGTGAAGTGGTGGATTCAAATGTGGTGGAATTTAGTTCAGGAACCCCCGCCAGAACTAGAGTGTAGGGTGCTGCTTCTGGGGGGAAGTTTATGGATTTAGGTTTGGGAGTAGTATTAGGTTTCTCTCCAGTAGTAGGAGGATCTCTCTTAGCTTTAGCCGGAGGCGGAATATTATCTTTCAGTGGAAGGGTTGATTTTGGGGTAGCAGTTGCCGTTTGTTGGGTAGGGATAGGGGCCTTGTTTGCAACTAATGATGCCGGAGCGTTGATTGGTGCAGGTTGTGAGGGTTTGGGATTAGTTTGTGGGGGTTTATTAATTATTGTTGTGGGAGGACCATTGCCTTTGGTGGATTTTGGTCCTGGTCCCTCTCTTGTTGTTTTGGTCCCACTGTTAACAATTTTCCTTGAGTCGGCAAGTTGCACGGTTGCCTTTTCGATGCTAACTAGTCTAGCTTCGATCTTGATAAGTCTTGCCTCAAGGGGGCTCAGCAGAGACCTAACTAGTGTGCCTATATCCTCTAAAGTGATGTCGTCTGAGGTAGTGTCTAATGGTGCGTTGCTGCTGAGTTGTGGTAGTGAGGTTGAATTGATCATTCTAGGGGGAGATGGCGGTCCTGATATATTCACAATAGGGTCAGAGGAAGCACCTTTCTCCCTTTTGCCTCTGACTTGCTTGGATTTCGGAGTTTTGGTCCTATGATCTTCTTTATTTTGAAGCCCCTGCTTCTTTTTAGGAATAGCCCCTTCCCTAGTACCCCTATTGCTATCTAAGTTGGTTCCTACAACTTTGGCTGTCTCAATGTTCTCTGTGGTTATAAGCTGGGAAATTTGGGTGTTAGGTAGGGCCATAAGGCTCATGTCCTCAAAGTCACTCGGGACCTCAATAGTGAGCTCGGGGTTGGTGGGATTAGTGACTGGGAGTGGACATGTTGCCTGGTCTGTGCTATGGCTGTTTGGAAGACCAGATCTGTTTTCTGGGGTTCTAGCTTGGGCCATAGGGCCCATTGAAGATCTCCTTACCCAGTCTATTTCTTGTGAGATTCTGCGCTCCAGAACCTCGATTTCCTCAATCAAAAGGGAGCCAGCTTTAGCAAAGTAAGTGTCAATAGGGCCTTTAACAGCCCCGGATGCAGCTAGTGAAGAAGTTTTGCTCCTGGTTTCCCGTGTACACATTTTACTAATGGTTCAAAGACCTTTGGATACAGGCAAAGAGGGGGGGCCCGGACCGGACTCTCACGTACTCGAACGGCCTCAAACGGCCCGCTCTTTGCCCGGTCTTCGCCCCGTGCTCCGTCCCGCGCCCGTCCCGCGTCGCGGTGGTGCTGAGGCCAATGAAGTACAGGAAGGTTGGGGGCGTGGCCGCCGGGGGAAGAGGCAACAGCTGTGAAGAGCTGGGGCTGCTGGTCCTCGCAGTCCCCCGGTAGGCTCCACGCACTGTGCACTTTTAAGTTAACTCGACCTGGGAGCGCGTTATCTCTCCACCGGCTGTGGAGCCGCTCACACCAGGGAGCAGAGGGTCACAGGGCAGATGAGCGGCACCCGCGAAGCGGGTGTCGCGAAAGGTAGCAGAGTTAGCAGGGCTGGAGGCAACGAAAGTCTGTCTCTCTCCTCACACGCGAAGGGAAAATCCAAAGGCACCCACTCAGCAGACACACCCAGGCGTTGATAAGGCTGAAGGCTGGGGGCGTGGCCGCCGGGGGAAGAGGCCGCAGCTGTGAAGAGCTGGGGCTGCTGGTCCTCGCAGTCCCCCGGTAGGCTCCACGCACTGTGCACTTTTAAGTTAACTCGACCTGGGAGCGCGTTATCTCTCCACCGGCTGTGGAGCCGCTCACACCAGGGAGCAGAGGGTCACAGGGCAGATGAGCGGCACCCGCGAAGCGGGTGTCGCGAAAGGTAGCAGAGTTAGCAGGGCTGGAGGCAACGAAAGTCTGTCTCTCTCCTCACACGCGAAGGGAAAATCCAAAGGCACCCACTCAGCAGACACACCCAGGCGTTGATAAGGCTGAAGGCTGGGGGCATGGCCGCCGGGGGAAGAGGCAGCAGCTGTGAAGAGCTGGGGCTGCTGGTCCTCGCAGTCCCCCGGTAGGCTCCACGCACTGTGCACTTTTAAGTTAACTCGACCTGGGAGCGCGTTATCTCTCCACCGGCTGTGGAGCCGCTCACACCAGGGAGCAGAGGGTCACAGGGCAGATGAGCGGCACCCGCGAAGCGGGTGTCGCGAAAGGTAGCAGAGTTAGCAGGGCTGGAGGCAACGAAAGTCTGTCTCTCTCCTCACACGCGAAGGGAAAATCCAAAGGCACCCACTCAGCAGACACACCCAGGCGTTGATAAGGCTGAAGGCTGGGGGCGTGGCCGCCGGGGGAAGAGGCAGCAGCTGTGAAGAGCTGGGGCTGCTGGTCCTCGCAGTCCCCCGGTAGGCTCCACGCACTGTGCACTTTTAAGTTAACTCGACCTGGGAGCGCGTTATCTCTCCACCGGCTGTGGAGCCGCTCACACCAGGGAGCAGAGGGTCACAGGGCAGATGAGCGGCACCCGCGAAGCGGGTGTCGCGAAAGGAAGCAGAGTTAGCAGGGCTGGAGGCAACGAAAGTCTGTCTCTCTCCTCACACGCGAAGGGAAAATCCAAAGGCACCCTGTATGTATGTATTTCAAAATTCACCTCTCTGTAAACTAATGTTCTCAAAGGGTGGTCATTTTATATCAAGAGTTTGCTGCAGGCTGGTGGGAAGAAAGGACGCTATTTTTGCAGTTTACTACATAAGTTGATTAGGAAACGCAAGATAAAATGGGTGGGCATATCCATCAAAACATTTCTGTCAATCCTATAATGAGCCTCATTTTTGATAAAAAATGAAGAACAAGGTGAGTTTAACATATTTTGGGTTTGATTGAAATTTGAAGTTTAGGAGTCTTTCAAGCAATTTCATTTTAGATCTGAAGATGTTCAGGGAAATAGAGGAGCTGTGGGGTCCGCAGATTTGTTTGTAGGTAGCATGACATCACACTTAACACAGTTGTACAGTTAGAAAGCAGGCCTGGAGGTTGCAGAGGCAAATGTATGTATGCAGTTGTGGCTGAAGATAGTCAGTTATGCACGTCCTCAATTAATCATGATTCTCCAAACGATTCTTCAAGTTAGGAGATTGAAAGATTAGTTAGCGTTGTTCATACAATTTAGAATTTTCCACCTTGCTATCTGAGCCCTTTGGAGTTGTCAAAAAAGGAGCATTGACTCTTACCGGTGTCTCAGGACTTGTGAAGAGACCCAGAAGGATTTCAACACATTTTTTTGATGATGGTAACTATGGGGCATATTCTCAAGAATGTGTGATAACCATCGCAAAAGTTACTTAACGCAACTTCCAACATCGCGGTGTGTCGCGGGAAAATCACGCCGTTAACCAATCATTCTCAACACGGCGGTACCATGCAATAGTCTCCAGATAACATGTCAAATGACCTCGTTAACATCAACGCGATGCCGCAAAAAAAATGTGAAACGCGAATGTGAAGAAAGCTGCGATGAGGCCAATTTGATACTGAATTCAGCAAACACCAGCTACAGGCCTGCAAATCCCACGCATCTGGCAGGAAATTGCACAATAAAAGCTACAAATACAACACACCAGAAACAATCCGCTCCCCCACTGCTTCAGCGTTCCCTGCTGGTGCTCTGCTGCTGCCCACGCCGCTGCTGCCGTCGATGGAAGTTCGAGGCCCTCCTCCACCCGCAGGCTCCCGCCTGGGCCTCATCCCTGGTGGCCCAGTGGTGGGCCGTAAGTATCACGTCTGACCTCTTGCTCTGTTTGTCTCTCTCTCTCCTTTATTTCCTCTCTTTTGCTGCACTTCAAAATCGTTTCTCTCTGCCTTTAACCTTGTTGCCTGATTCTAATCTCTGCCTGCTTGTCTCCTAGTGCCCATCTCGCCCCCCCGCCCCCACATTCCTCCAGCATTCCTTCCCGCCGCTGTGTCCCCTACGGCCCTGCCCCCTTCCTCTCCCATTCGCCACCCGCCTCCCAGCTGCTCCTCCCACCCTCCCTCCACCCTTCTTAATGCCAGAGGCGCGCCAGAGGCAAGCCCGTCTGACCCGTCAGCTCATGGACCGCGCCCAGCGCCCGATACCCTGGACCCCGCGCACACCACCTCGCCAGTCCTAGACTCAGCTACGATGCTGAATCCCTCCACGCTCTTAACACCGACCGAGACCAACGCTGCGTCCAGGCAGCCCTGAAACGCACCCACGGACCCTTCTCCTGTCGGAACTGCAGCTTCACCTGCAACAGAACGACCAGCCCATCGAGGACTAGACCCAACCACCTACTCATACTGCATACTCCTCAACACCCACTCCGCACGGAAACACGCCATCGAACTGTGGAACCTACTCAACACAACCATCCCGGGCGTAGACTTCCTGACGGAGACGTGGTGGAACGACTCCTCGGCCCCAGACATCGCCGTCGCCATCCCAGACGGCTACAAGATCACCCGCAGGGTCCGCGCCAAAGGCACCAGAGGAGGACTAGCCATCGTCCACAAGTCCACCATCGAGGTCACCACCCACGCAGATGACACCCTCCACACCGCCGAACACATGCACTTCCAGATCCACACCAACCCCAACACCACCCTCAGAGGAACACTCGAATACAGACTCCCCGGACCCCGAGCCCAGTTCAGCGACTCCATAGCTGACCTCGCCAGCACCTACGCCCTCGCCTCCACAGAGTACATCCTCCTCGGGGATCAGAACTACCACCTCGAGAACAACAACAACGTCAACTCCGCCACGCTGATCGACAACCTCGCCAACCTTGGCCTCAGGCAACTCGTGACCACACCCACCCACGCCGCCGGCCACACACTGGACGCCGTCTTCTCGACTAGCACCCACGTCGCCTTTGATCCAGCGCCACTATAGAAATTCTGTCTCTATTGTGAGAAGGTGGCCTGATATGCAATGCTCACTTATTCTAGTGAACACTATGTATCAGTCCAACAACCCTTATTGATGATTGGTTGTAAGTCAACCTTATAGACCAGCTATCCTAGTAGCGTGGATACGAGCAGTCTAAGGCTAAAGACTCGAGAGGGCGTGTTAGGCCAGCTGTTATACCACACATATACCCCTTGAACACCAAGTGAAAGGACACCACACAAGTGTTATGAAAATAAACAGTGTATTTATTAGAATCACAACAGCCCTGTACTCTTTATGAGGACAGGGTACTAAGCACAAAACAAAACTCTTACGAAAATACTTAAGTTAGCACAGTATATACAAATGCCCGAGGGGCACGGAAAACCATATACTCTGAAAGTGGAATGCGAAATTACTAGCAGGTAAGTACAGTACTAATAGGCTTTGGAATCGCTAGGACTTGACTATAAAATCGTTAGATTACTTCTAGGAGACCCAGGGGACTCGGGTGCAGAGTGTGCACTCTCACGCGTGATGCGAGACAATGTCTATGGTAGCTAGTAAAGACAAAGTTTGTGTTCTCGGGCGAACCCGACCTGGTAGGAGGAAAACGAAAGTGGATTCTGACCCTTGGATAGTGAGGCTATGCTGGGGCACCGAAATGGCGAAGTTACCTAGCCCAGGGGCTGCAGCTGCATAGGTCTCAAAAGACGTCGGGAATCCTCGTAGACGGACCAGGAGCCTGGAAGAAAGATGCTGGCAGGCGACCAGTGAAGAGAGCAGAGGGGACCAAGTTCGTGACTACTAGCCAGTAGTCAGGTGGCACCAGGAGGGCACCGGATGGTAGTCACCTCGACTAGGTGGGTGGGCGACGCTGTACTCTGCAGATCTCATGGACCAGGAGGCGTTGTCGGCGACCAGGATGGAGGAGCGAGCTGTCCCACGATGGATGAAGCTGTCGGCGTCGCTGGACCCAGGATTGGGCAACAAAGCCTTGGCTAATTCAAGCCCACGCGGTGGACCTAAAATGGTGTCTTGAGTGGACCAGGAGGGTCCGGGGTGCTCCTCTCTTGGAAGGGAGCAAGGGCCAGTCTGGAGCAACCAGACCAGCAGCAGTGATGTCGTCGGGCGTCGTTCAGAAGGCCACAAGCCAGCGGGCTAGTAGCCAAACAACGCGGTGAGCAGCAAAAAGCAGAAGGGCCCCACGCAGATCGTGGAGATGCTGGGAGGCTGAACTTCGGTGCTGGAGCTGCTCAGGGTCGGGGCTTCTCAGACCCCAAAGCACTCACCAGAGGGTCACTCGGCGGGCGTGCTGTAAAGAAGTCGTGCAGTCTTGGCGATAGTCGGTCCCTCGAGGTCTCGTCGCACTCACGGTTCTCAGCTTGGCTGTAGAGGTGAGTAGAGGTCAGAGGTGCCAGGGAAGCTGTGTCTTGTCGAGCTGTGTCGTCGGATTCCTGAGGAAGGACTTGCAGCAGACCGCAGTGTTCTTTAGATGGTGCCTGCGGATGTAGGGTGACTACTCCTTAGTCACAAGGGAGAATCTTGAAGAAGAAATCTTGAAGTCCTTTCGAAGAAAGTCGTGTCTTGATTCCAAAGATGATCTAATTTGAACAGGGCGCCCGCTCCTATCGTTATATTAAGAAAAGGGGCTGACCCGGTGACTAGGTCCTGCCTATGGGTGGGACTAGGAGGGGGGTGGTTACACCCCTCTCCCATGCCGGACTTTCCCCAGGCCAGGGGCTGGTGTGCCCCTGGAACTGGTTCTGGCCAGCCTATGCGTAGTGAGCACCGGGGTGCCACTCAGCAGTCACCTTTCTGTAAAGCCCTGCCTACCCAGGATACACAAAACCCTGTCTGGGATGGTGCTAGCACCGCCCCTGACAGGAAACCCTTTGTCCAAGCTCTCCTCCCTGGAAGGACTCCCAGCAGCAGGAGGTCAGACTCGTGTCTGTGGTGGCAGCATCCATTTTGTGGAGCTGAGGCAGTTACATACATGTCGTGTCCCTCTAGAAGGGTGGAATGCTAACCCCGTCGCCAGAATTGGTGAGGGGTTAGTATTCCAATTCGTATGACACCTTACTCGACATGTTTTGATAAAGCAATACCAGAGTTAGCATATAACCGCGAGGATTATAATGCACTTAAGAGTATATGGTATGCGATATCATGGAACAGCTATTAGGACTTGGTTCCGCAAGCTGCAGACAGGCTCAGCTCATGCCAGAGCACCATCTCACCCGATTCCAAGCACTCTGCCTTCAGGATTGTCAAGGCCTGCCATAGGAGTGACTGATAGGAATCTGTGTGTCCATTTTTAGGGTTAGATATAGGTATACTATATCTACAGCAAAGGGTGATTACACAACTTTGCCCCAGCTGTCATGCAGCCAGTTGTGTCAAATTTAGGAGGCCAGCCAGGGGTGGCATAATACATGCTCCAGCCCCTGGTAGGCCCTGGGTACACCTATGCCCTGAGTTACAGGGTCTGATAAGGTGGCCCAGTACCAATTGGAAATGTACCTAAGGTACATGGAATCCATTTTACAGAGAGAGCAGTAGGCCTGGGGTCCTGATTGGCAGGGTCCCAGGTCGACTATGTCAGAAACCAGCTAAAACACAGGGCAAAAAGTTGGGGGCAACCATAGTCAGGAGGTACCTTCCTACATCTATAAACACAAATATCTACCTAATACTCACCATACTAATCAATACTAAGGCCCATATAACTGAGACAGAAAATCGAGCAACTGAATCATGTGGCCTAATTAATCACTCTATCCAAACAAATTATGTACATAATACACAACTGCAGTATAACATTTTATTCATAGGTATTGAAGCAAATCATTTAATTAGACCACAATGGCCAATGGATTAACTGATGGTAACAACTAAATTAATCAAGACCAGCTTGACGTTTTAAGTCTTTTATTTTTTTAAGTTTCAAAGTTTCAGTTTTAATTTCAAGCCCTGATCTTTGGACTGGGTAAGAGTGGTCTGCTTAATTCAGACACTCTGTTCATCACCACCCCCTTTTCTGAATCGTTTTTGTCCACCATAAGCGTGGAAGGGTATACTCAGATGTGAGTCCCTTGCTCATTGCACCATCAGGATACAAGCAAGCCGGGCCGAAGACGGCTGAAATGCCAGAAACCGGTCCCCGGAAGCTTGTTTCCTTCCCAGTATAAGAATTGGCTTGGTAGTTTGGTCTGCCCTGTTCCCATGATGCACTGGGCCAGGGTCAGACTAATTTGCATGTAGCCAGGTTCTGAGCTGGGATGGTGCAGTGAGCTAAAAAACGGTGATGGATCAAGCCCTGATTTTTGGACTGGGTAAGAGTGGTCTGCTTAATTCAGACACTCTGTTCATCACCACCCCCTTTTCTGAATCGTTTTTGTCCACCATAAGCGTGGAAGGGTATACTCAGATGTGAGTCCCTTGCTCATTGCACCATCAGGATACAAGTAAGCCGGGCCGAAGACGGCTGAAATGCCAGAAACCGGTCCCCGGAAGCTTGTTTCCTTCCCAGTATAAGAATTGGCTTGGTAGTTTGGTCTGCCCTGTTCCCATGATGCACTGGGCCAGGGTCAGACTAATTTGCATGTAGCCAGGTTCTGAGCTGGGATGGTGCAGTGAGCTAAAAGACGGTGATGGATCAAGCCCTGATCTTTGGACTGGGTAAGAGTGGTCTGCTTAATTCAGACACTCTGTTCATCACCACCCCCTTTTCTGAATCGTTTTTGTCCACCATAAGCGTGGAAGGGTATACTCAGATGTGAGTCCCTTGCTCATTGCACCATCAGGATACAAGCAAGCCGGGCCGAAGACGGCTGAAATGCCAGAAACCGGTCCCCTGAAGCTTGTTTTCTTCCCAGTAGAAGAATTGGCTTGGTAGTTTGGTCTGCCCTGTTCCCATGATGCACTGGGCCAGGGTCAGACTAATTTGCATGTAGCCAGGTTCTGAGCTGGGATGGTGCAGTGAGCTAAAAAACAGTGATGGATCAAGCCCTGATCTTTGGACTGGGCAAGAGTAGTCTGCTTAATTCAGACACTCTGTTCATCACCACCCCCTTTTCTGAATCGTTTTTGTCCACCATAAGCGTGGAAGGGTATACTCAGATGTGAGTCCCTTGCTCATTGCACCATCAGGATACAAGCAAGCCGGGCCGAAGACGGCTGAAATGCCAGAAACCGGTCCCCGGAAGCTTGTTTCCTTCCCAGTATAAGAATTGGCTTGGTAGTTTGGTCTGCCCTGTTCCCATGATGCACTGGGCCAGGGTCAGACTAATTTGCATGTAGCCAGATTCTGAGCTGGGATGGTGCAGTGAGCTAAAAAACGGTGATGGATCAAGCCCTGATCTTTGGACTGGGTAAGAGTGGTCTGCTTAATTCAGACACTCTGTTCATCACCACCCCCTTTTCTGAATCATTTTTGTCCACCACAAGCGTGGAAGGGTATACTCAGATGTGAGTCCCTTGCTCATTGCACCATCAGGATACAAGCAAGCGGGCCGAAGACGACTGAAATGCCAGAAACCAGTCCCCGGAAGCTTGTTTCCTTCCCAGTATAAGAATTGGCTTGGTAGTTTGGTCTGCCCTGTTCCCATGATGCACTGGGCCAGGGTCAGACTAATTTGCATGTAGCCAGGTTCTGAGCTGGGATGGTGCAGTGAGCTAAAAAACGGTGATGGATCAAGCCCTGATCTTTGGACTGGGTAAGAGTGGTCTGCCTAATTCAGACACTCTGTTCATCACCACCCCCTTTTCTGAATCGTTTTTGTCAACCATAAGCGTGGAAGGGTATACTCAGATGTGAGTCCCTTGCTCATTGCACCATCAGGATACAAGCAAGCCGGGCCGAAGATGGCTGAAATGCCAGAAACCGGTCCCCGGAAGCTTGTTTCCTTCCCAGTATAAGACTTGGCTTGGTAGTTTGGTCTGCCCTGTTCCCATGATGCACTGGGCCAGGGTCAGACTAATTTGCATGTAGCCAGGTTCTGAGCTGGGATGGTGCAGTGAGCTAAAAAACGGTGATGGATCAAGCCCTGATCTTTGGACTGGGTAAGAGTGGTCTGCTTAATTCAGACACTCTGTTCATCACCACCCCCTTTTCTGAATCGTTTTTGTCCACCATAAGCGTGGAAGGGTATACTCAGATGTGAGTCCCTTGCTCATTGCACCATCAGGATACAAGCAAGCCGGGCCGAAGACAGCTGAAATGCCAGAAACCGGTCCCCGGAAGCTTGTTTCCTTCCCAGTATAAGAATTGGCTTGGTAGTTTGGTCTGCCCTGTTCCCATGATGCACTGGGCCAGGGTCAGACTAATTTGCATGTAGCCAGGTTCTGAGCTGGGATGGTGCAGTGAGCTAAAAAACGGTGATGGATCAAGCCCTGATCTTTGGACTGGGTAAGAGTGGTCTGCTTAATTCAGACACTCTGTTCATCACCACCCCCTTTTCTGAATCGTTTTTGTCCACCATAAGCGTGGAAGGGTATACTCAGATGTGAGTCCCTTGCTCATTGCACCATCAGGATACAAGCAAGCCGGGCCGAAGACGGCTGAAATGCCAGAAACCGGTCCCCGGAAGCTTGTTTCCTTCCCAGTATAAGAATTGGCTTAGTAGTTTGGTCTGCCCTGTTCCCATGATGCACTGGGCCAGGGTCAGACTAATTTGCATGTAGCCAGGTTCTGAGCTGGGATGGTGCAGTGAGCTAAAAAACGGTGATGGATCAAGCCCTGATCTTTGGACTGGGTAAGAGTGATCTGCTTAATTCAGACACTCTGTTCATCACCACCCCCTTTTCTGAATCGTTTTTGTCCACCATAATCGTGGAAGGGTATATTCAGATGTGAGTCCCTTGCTCATTGCACCATCAGGATACAAGCAAGCCGGGCCGAAGACGGCTGAAATGCCAGAAACCGGTCCCCGGAAGCTTGTTTCCTTCCCAGTATAAGAATTGGCTTGGTAGTTTGGTCTGCCCTGTTCCCATGATGCACTGGGCCAGGGACAGACTAATTTGCATATAGCCAGGTTCTAAGCTGGGATGGTGCAGTGAGCTAAAAAACGGTGATGGATCAAGCCCTGATCTTTGGACTGGGTAAGAGTGGTCTGCTTAATTCAGACACTCTGTTCATCACCACCCCCTTTTCTGAATCGGTTATATGCTTTGGGCACTGTGCCACTGCTATTCAGTGCCACAGTGCAAGTGCTCCCTATGTTAAATTGATATACTAGCCGCCATTGCATCACAGGAGAAGTGTGTTGCAGGGCCTGTCGCGGCTTCTAAGTACAGAGTTGTCACAAGGCTGACAGGGAGTCCATGCATCATCATCGCAGCATCATCGCATCGTCGCATCAAGGGTGCCATCTTCTCGCATCGCAACCGGATCATCGCATCAAGGTGCCATATTGCACATCGCAATGGGCCTGCAGGTCAAGAATCTACGCATCACCTCTGCACCGGTAAGGATCACGACGCATCCCCTATTGTGTGTAAGCATTGTGGCATGAAGCATCATTTCCCCAGGATCACGGAACCCCTTTTGCGAGCCTTTTTTTCACTTTGCGTTATGCGTCCAGGTACATTGTTGAGAACTTTGTCGCATTTATCATCAACTTAAACTAAGTAACTTTTATCATCTTTAACACATTCCTAAGTGTAGTATTATGGATTTTTGTTGTTTGTAGTCTTGTGTTTAGTCTATATAAAGAATACTTATTTTTATAAAACCTGTGTTGTGTCCATCTGTAGTGTTTCCACTGTATTACTTTGTATATTCACAAATGCTCAACACACTGCCTCTGAAATAAGCCTGTCTGCTCGTGCCAATCTACCAAGGGGGTGAGCATGGGTTATTAAGGAGCGTAATCCCCTTTTCCTGACTTAGAAGTAAGGGGCCCATTTGGACAAAGGTGAATACCATTGCCAACTAGAGACCCCCAGATCTAACATACGCGTACAACCTCACATCGTTCATGTAGTCCAAATGTACATGGTCCCACATCCAAACCCTACACCTCCCAAACAGTCACAATGTACATTGTCATACCGTCCGCATGTAAACAAGAACATTGCGCCAACATACATGTCAACACAATGTCAACATGCATCTCCCCTTCACATTACAGAGGGACACACAACACCACCAGCAGAGCACAGAAGATGACACACCAGTGATGCCGGAGATGACCACCACACCTTCGACACCGATGCCCTGCTACAGCCCATGTACATACCGCATAACCGACCACCAGGACAAGGGCAGTCAAGTTATGCAGAGGAGAACACAGACCCTGCAACAGACCACACAGCAGGAAGCACCAGCAGGCACAGCTTGCTCACAACACTTTACAGAGCCAAACATGGCACCCCAATGACAGGTGTCAGAATGCCAAAAGGATGTGGCCGAACAGGTGTGGCGGAGTCAGAACCCCTGGAAGGCGACCTAGATCACAGACCTGGGTGTCCATTATCCTTCAGGGACCACCTACACCCCACAGAGGAGACCCATTGTGCCATTGACACATGCAGATGCACATACCCAGTACATAACCACTCCCATGGGCATGCAAAGATCAGTCACACACCCACGTTGGCTCTGCGTACGACAGCCTAGTCCACTTCCCTTACGAATTGAGTGGTTATCGACAAATCTGCATCTCCATGCTCCAAACCGTTGCCTGCGGTGACATGGTTGCATCCACTGTACACAGAACATAGTAATGTGTTAGGGCCCGGGGCCCTCATGCATACAACAAGACCACAGGGACACACGCAGGTATCATGTCAAACTGGCTGAGGGCACCTGCTCCCGGCCCCTTTATTGGCAGGGCCACATGTACAGTGATGCCTGTGCTGGATGTGTGTGGGGTAAGTGTAAGCAGGCCCACACGGAATGTGGACAAAAGTGCAAAGAAACATAGAAACCTGCATAACAGAGTCAACTGCTGAGCAACATGGAGGGAGCCAAAGCAAGTACAGAGGTCACCCAACATACAAATAGAAGTGTCTATGAGTTGCAGTGCACTGAGGTAGGGGCACTAGAGCTGAGCATGCCCATGTGAAGAAAATGTCTGGCATTGTGTTCCCTCTGGACATTCCTGATGCAGACGCAGTGGGGTGTGTTAGACCTCCATCATCTTCCGCATCAACGTACCAGATCTCCCACATTGCCTGAGGTGACATTGCTACGCAACCTCTCCACAGCACAAAACTCAATCAGTGACAGTCCATGGATTGCGATGCACTGAGTTAGTGGCACCTGGAGTGCTGAGCAGGGTTACATCAGATGATGGCGTCCACGACAGGTGTGAGCAACTCCTTTAGTCTGTCAGGACCACTTTTCCAACTCTGGCAGATGGCGACTGGAGGTGGTCCTGATGATGGTGGCGTGTGCCTCCTGCGGTGATGTCACTTCCGGACTGGTCAGGACTCGATTTGATGTGTGAGCCCGGGTGGACTGCAGTTGAGGCTGGAGGCAGCGGACAGCGCTGGGCCACAAACGCATGGCGTCTTTGCCCCCAAGGCCATCGTCTCAGAAGCCATCAAATATTGCCTCAAACAGGCTCCCTGACTTGAGCTGCACAGAGTTAGTGGCCCCAAATGCACAGCGGCTGGCACAGGCACCCTGCCACAGGACGGTGACTTGCGGTGCACTGAGGTAAGGCCACGCTGACTGGGCGGGCCTCATTGATGTTGAAGGTGAATGTGGCAGAGGATTGCGGGTGACATTGGGGGGTGTCCTTCAGGGCATGATGCAGAAGGTTTGATTTTATCCGGAAGCAGGAAATAGTGGGGTGGAAAGCAACAGCTTTGTTGCCAGTACAAATTCAGTATCAGCTACATGAGGATGAAACTACCTCCTAGTCCACAGATGCCACCAATGTACGACCAGTGAGTGTCCAGGAATGTCAGAGAACAGACTTAGTGGCACCGGGGCTGAGAGGGGATGCAGTCTGCGATGATGCTGGTACATTGATATGAACTCAGCGATTGCTAAATCAAGACTCAGTCCCAAATGTGTGACCTACTGGACCGCAGTGTAGGCCAGAGGCAGCGGCCAGCAGTGGCCCACAATCACGTGTCATTGGCTCGCGATGCACAGAGTTATTGACACCAGGGCAGTTGTCAGTAGTGTTCGATCACCTCCGTAATGATGATTCTTTTTGGCTCCTGACTGCAATGCATCATCCACTTACACCTCTCCTTGCATGCAATCGATGCTCAGTTCCAATTGTGCAACCAACTCAACAGCAGTCTAGGTGGTAGGCATTTCCAGCAATGGGCCACAGAAACGTGTGGATGTCATGCTATACATAGACTCAGTGTCACCACATCGAAGGGGGTACAGTAATGTAAAGTCTGCATTGCCATGTGTACCTGTCCATTGCATGATCAAGACTCAGTTTCAAATGTGTGACCTACTAGAGCTTAGTGTGGCCTGGGAGTAGTAGTCCACGTGGGCCCACAGACACGTGTGGTTGTGATTCTATGCACAGGCTTAGTGGCACCACGTCAAAGGGAGTATAGTAACTTAACCTCAGCCTTAAATGATGTTCCCTGCCATGGTGTAATCAAGACTCAGTTCCAATGGTGTTTCCTACCTCTCCGCTGTGTATGGCGGTAGATTACTTCAACGAGAATGGAGTTCTGCGGGCCTGTGTCGCGGAGTTCGTGATGGTGCAAAGAGGCTGCCAAGGCCGTGGGCCTTAGGCCTGGAGCTTACACCGGCACGTGGTGGGCCCTCTTTGACATGCGCCGGTATCGGCAGGTGGGCATTGAGGCCTAGTTGTGCAGGGGCCGGCAAGAAGGTTTCGGGGACCAGCGGCCCGGGGTGCAGCAGGCGCACGGAACTCAGGCACCAGCGCTCACGGCGTCAGCCTCGTGGGGGGGGGGGGCTGGGAGGCAGCGCTCTGGTAGAGACATTGGCCATTCCAGAAGAGGACCACTCCCAGAGTTACGTGCCTTTTATTCACTCCTCTACGCTGGCCTGGCATACACCGGTCCGGCCCACTCCGCTTACACTCACGGGGGAACGTAACAAGCTAATTTTTCGTGATCTCCTGCACTGGCTGGGGTAACATGGTTGCTTCCACTGCACTCCATACACCAGCGGAGTCTGTCGACATGGATATGTGTGTGGTCTGCATAATGCAGTCTGTCCAGCACAACTATGCCACACTTGGCATTGTGTACATTCATATTCAAAAGTCACTTGCCTCCTTCACACATGTCTGGTGCCCACCTTTTCCCACATCCTGCTATTGGCTAGTGGCTGAGGTGACATGCCATTGGTGGCTAAAGTACATGGCTGGCCCAGGTTACAACAGTAAGTCGTGCTGTTGTGTCTGGTGGGTGTGCATGTTGTATGTGAGCTTGTGAGGTGTGCATTCCCAGAGTTGTGAGTTGCATGATTGTGGAGTTGAGGTTTGTGATGTGTTCATTTGGTATTGGCCAACGAGCAGTGCATTTCCGTGAGTGCCATCCTGGTAGCGCAGGTTAATGATGGTCTTTCGGAAGGTGTAGGAATCATGCACACTGCCTGGGGTGTTGGCGGCTATGTTAGCCGGGATTCCTCGGTGGTCCAATATTGCCTGGACTTTAATGGGACATGTGGGCTTTCTGTGTGCAGTGTTGCCAGGGGGCACAAGTAGGACATGTGTGCATTCGATTGCCCCCTGAGACGTGCTGGAAGCCAGCTGTGGCTTAGACGCCTTGCTTGGTCTCCGGCTGTTCCTGTGCAGTGTGTGGAAAGTATAGATAGTGGTGTACCAAGCTGATGGTGTCATCCATGACCGTTGTGAGGGTCTTCTTGGAATGGGCTGGTTTTGTGACTCCTCCGACTCTGGCGGTTGTTGGTTGGGAGGTACTAGTGGCCAACGGGTGCATCACTGTCAGCAGCTCGGTATGAGGTGGGATGTTGGTTATCTGCTGTGTTGGTACCATCAGCCTGTGTACAATGGTGTCAAGATGTGGAGGAGGGTTAAGCCTGTAGTGGGCACTCACATTCTCGGGTGTTGGGTCTGTGAGGTTGGTGCGTTTCCGTAGGGTCGCTGTCTTTGTCTGTGCTGCCTCTGTGTCGGTCCGGGGGGGCGGTGGGGGTCCTGGGGGTGGTGGAGGTGGGTGTTGTGGCCCTCTTGGGTGTCCGGGCCCCATGTTCAGTAGTTCCATGGCATCTTTTGTTCTTCAGGTGTGGCTCTGGCCTTGGCTCCCATTTGTGTTGCAGGCTGTGGTCCGACTTCATACCGGGTCAGAGCAGGTGTTAGTTTCCTGCTGCTAACGCGCCTTATAGGCTGTTTTGTGATCTTATCGCTGATGTGGCTGGTCGCTGAGAATGCTTTGGAGTGGTGTTGTCGCGGCTTTTTGCTCAGGAACGCCTACTCTGCATCTCATTAGAGATAGTTGACGGGGTCATCAGTGGCGATGTTTTTGGTTGCTGCTATCGCAAGTAAACTGGTGCTATGGGCTGATAGCACCAGCTTGTGAATGGGGTGATATATTTATCGTGACTTTGGCTGTGATAAAGTGCTGTTAAATCGGCAATAGCTCCTTGAGAATATGGTCCTATGTCTTCAGGTTTCAATATTTCAAGGTAACCTGCTTTTCACCTGCATTTCAAGACAAGACTGGGCAAGATAAGTTGGTTGATGCTGGAGTAAATGTAAGGATGCAATTCAGATGTCCTTCGTAGAAAATTCATTTTCTGACCAAATTGTTTAGTAATGCTTTTTAATACAGGTCTGCAAATCTATATCACTGATGCCTCACATGTAGACCTGGGAGAGGAGTGACAGACATTACTGTCCCTTTGCTTATGGGCTCTTGGGTAAAGGGTTTTCACCAGCACAGCAGCTTTAGCCTCTCTCTATTTAAACTCTGCACATCCACAACCTCTTAAGGGTGCTGGAAGCCCCAAGATGGTTGGACGGTTCATGCTAATTTTGTAGAGGATGCCCTTTTTTCCCAATGTCTAAATGACCCTCTTGGACTCCTTAAGGTTTTATCTTTTTTCCGGAGATTGAATATCAACCATATTTACATTGTCATATTTCTCAAGGCACATGATTAAAAGTCACAGAATTATAGGGTGTCTCAGATGATCAGGTTTTGGTTTCATATGTAAAGCCTTTTCATATCTATTTCTTCCTCTACCTTTGCAAAATGGGTCAGAATGGTCCTGCAAAAGTCTGGAGGACCTAATTTGTGACACATTTGCTGCCCGGGCGATCTTTGGTCTAGGGAGACGAGCTCGAGCGTCTGGGTTGCTCCAGTCGCTCCATTGGCTCCCCATTAGGAAGAGGATCCAGTTTAAATCCTTGACCCTGATGCACAAAGCTCTGCATGGTTCAGGAGCGGGATATCTGCAGCGGAGACTGACTTTTTATCGTCCGGCTCGTTCCCTCCGTTCGGAAGCTCTTTGCAGAGCGGTGGTTCCACGGGTGAGGAAGGCCCGTGCGGGAGGGCGGTCTTTTGGCTACAGAGCCCCCCAGCTTTGGAATCTGCTTCCATTTTCTCTGCGGAGTACTGCTAATTTGCTCCAGTTTAGGAGGGGCCTGAAGACCTGGCTTTTTAACTCCTAGTCTGTTTTTATTGCCCATTGTTTTTTTGTTCCGTTCTATTGTCTGTTTTTAGCTGTGTTGTGTTATTTCATTATGAGTTGAGGGTGGAAAGCGTCGGGACACTCCCTGTGAGTAGCTGCACGCTATACAAAAGCTCAATAACATAACATAACATAACATTATGCAAAGGATGTAACAGCTTCAAAAGCTTTTATGTAAGAGTAAATACATGATATTTTTCAGTATGTTGTTTGGTGGAAATCTTTGACTTTCAATAGATTTTACATTAAACCTATAGAGCATGCAGCTACTTTCAGGAAGGATAAACATAGAAAATGCTGATAATACAAACCTTCAGTCCTGATATTACATGGTTATTTTCTGAGAGATGCTAAATTTAATGACACGTACATTTTTAAATATTTTCAAGTCTGAATGTATTTATCTTTTGTGCAACATTTAAACATTCTTATGTTGGTTTGCTATGTTTTTACATTCTTCTTACCGCATTATCAGAATTTGTTTTTAGGATTAACTGATAGTTTGTGATGTGGAGCATTGCAATTGAGTCACATTTCATTTGGTAAGTTTTTACAAGGGCTAATTGCGATCTGGATTGAAACTCAAGATTCTGCTATGCCTCAGAGGAAGGTTCAGAAGATTTTTTGAGGACACTTTCTTGGGTTATGTTTTTCATGATGGTTTGGTTCTGTACTGTTTTTGATTGTTGCTGTTAAGGGGCATGTATGAAAGTGATGCAGGTAATACTTGTCATCTCATCTTTATTTAAATCTTGTTTTATGTGACAAAATGAAAGAAAAATCACCATTTCTTCCCTGAGAGGTTCTGCTTACGTAGACAATGCACCCGGTCTCTCCACACAGTCGAGGGGATGAGTTGATCTTCCCGCACTGCAGCAGCGGCAATGCGATGGTTCTAATGTGGAAGTTCTTTAGGCAAAGTGCTGGTTCCAAGTGTGTTGCACTGATTATGCTCATGCATTAGGATCAATACTCTGGTTCTTCTTCACGCAGACTGGAGATGTGTCGATTTTACTGGACCAGGCACAGGAGCAGGTGGTGAGACTTTGATATCTCTGAATCTCAGGAAACAGGAGGCAAGCCAACAAGACCTTCAAGATCACTCTGGGTTCACGGCAGAAACCAGCTCTATCTGATCACAGTCAGGGATCAGAAGGCAGCTGGGCAACAAAACAGAAAAGCATTTCTTCAAGAGCAGCAGTCCTGCTGAGCGGCAGCCCTTGTAGGTGCACAGCAGTTCCAGCGATAGAGGTTCCTTTCAGGTTCAGGAGTGTCTGATTTGCTGGGGTCAGAGACCCTGACAGTATACCTAGTTGTGCCTTTGAAGTGGAGGAGACTTCAGAGAAGGTCTTTGATGTGCACAGAGGTCCTTTCTTCCTAGCTATGGCTCCAGACACACTACAGGGGGTAATCAGCCCTTTATGTGAGGACAGGACATTGCCTATTCAGGTGTCAGTGTCAACTCCACCCTCCTATCATGGGCTACCTAGGGCCTATAGTTGGAGTGATTTAGTATAATAAAAGGAGAGTTTAATGCTTAACAATGGGTTTTAAAAGCAAATTCGACATAGCAGTACAACTGCACATACAGGCTCTGCAGTGTCAGGCCTGATACATGTTTAAAGGGCTATTTGTGTGGGTGGTATAATCAGGGCTGCAGGCCCACTAGTACCATTTAATTTACAGGCCCTGGGCACAGGTGGTGCAATCTATGAGGGATTTATGATAGAGTAAATATCCAAATTGTGAACAAACCAGTGTTACCACCTTTTAGGGAGAGAGCACAAGCACTGTAGAACTAGTTTGCAGTGGTAAGGTGTCCAGAGTCCTAAAGCCATGGAAAAAGAGGTCAGAAAAATAGGAGAAGGAATGCAAAACGTTTGAGGTGACCCTTCAGAGAGGGCCGTTTTCCAACACAATCCTCTTCCAGCCTAAAGCCAGGGTAGAATAATCAAAACCTTATGGACTTCCCTGCTTAGGGAGACAGAACATGGACAATGGCCCACTACTGAAGGGATACTTGCCAGTTCCATGCCTCTCTGAACTCAGTTGGATCTGTCAATCTCTACCCTTAGGGGTCAATGAGCTAACCCATGGGGAAGGTTTCTCCTTACCTGTGAACCTCATCTGTGCAGCACTTAGCATTTGCTTGCTCACAGATGCATCCCATTAGCTAGACAGTACTACCATGGGCAACAAAGTGATGTGGCCCATTCCACCCCTGGGGTCTGTCTTCTCCCCCAACCCAAGGTACATTCTGTCCACAAGGACAGCAACCAACAGATGCCACTGACACCTGCCAGTGCCAAGATCCAGGCACCAGGCCACCAGGGTTCTCTGACCTCTGAAGTTTTTCAGAGTGGGAAAGCAGTAGCCCCCAGGTGTCCTGCCCTCTTTTTCCACTCCAACTCCCACCAGTTATGGGGTGGTATCCTGAAACTGGTCCTTCACTCCAGGGTCTGTACTCTTGGACTGAAAAGGAGTCAGGGGTGAGGCTTCTTCCCCCTGTCCCTATATCTGGGCATTTGTACCCTCCCTCTGTTTGGGAGTGGTAACCTCAGAAAACTGAACTGTTAGCTCCCCTGTGGTGGACATCCCTCCCAGTTCCCTTGACACCGGGGCAACTTATCCCCCAAAATATGTCAATAGGCATCTAGGGATTAATTATGACACTCTCCACCCTATTCGAAGTACACCAGGGTCATAGGGCAGATAAAGGCCTACCCCTGGGCCTGAGTCACCTTACACACCTGGTGGTGTAATGCTCTGGGGAGACTAGCCTTTCACCAACTGAGGAAATATAAATTTTTGGTCAAGTTATGTTCCCTATCGTGTACCCCACCGTCTCCATGTACGAGTTAAAGTGCATGTAACTTCCCTCCTGTGCCAGCTATGAAGACGCAAATACATTTGCGTCCAGCGTTAACATGTCCTCTTTCAGACCCACCCTGAATGGGTTGAATAGTCCGTTCCTAAGTATGCCATGCCAACGTCTTTTTTGTAGTGTACTTTACATGTTTTTCAGCTCTGGCAAAGTAGGCCCTGAATTTCTGCCATCGAGCTTTTTCTGCCTTCTGACTCTGAAAGCCTCAGCCCAGGCTGCCCAGGCTGCCCCCGTACCTGTGAACTCTGCCTTACTTCCAGCGCGGCCCACCGCGCTCAGCTCAGCCTGCTGCCTGCCAAGACTGACTACAACCTTCGAGTTATCTGTTTCGCTCCTCGAAAATACATTCCTGCCTACTAGTTTCAGTAAACATCCCCCAGCTGCAGAGCCGAAGGGCCGGCCTGTCTCCGTGCAAGTAATTCATAGCCTCTGTTACCATGCTCCCATGGAAGACCCATGCCCCCACGCTTCTCATGCAGACACTCAGGCGCTTATACACGCTCTCACAGTCAGTATAGAATAGCTTCTGCCCCAGAGACCTTTCCGCCCCGATAGCTCAGTTCCTAAACATCTGATATCAGATATGATAGAAGCACAAGTTGATCTGACATGCCAGACTTCTGTCTCTTTCCGCCAGTGTAAATGTCAAGCCCCCTGCACCCTCCAGTTTCACGCCAATCACACGTCATGCAGCTGCGCGCGCATCCAAGCCTCTGATTTCTGCTGACATTGCAACATTTCTGTTTAGTGCCACCCACATGTGACACCTACCTGTGACGTTTCTAGAGCACACCTCCAGTTACGCCTAGTCCACGCCTTCTGATTACGTACTAGTAACACGTGGATGCTGTTATCTTGTCTTCTCTCAGCTGTTACGCCTACTATATTGCTTTCTATGGTGTAAATTAAGTATATAAGCTATGTATTGTCAATAAAATATTGCTCTATCCCTTCCTGAACCCTTTGTGGTTGCAGGAACCTGATATCCAGTTCCGGAACGATTCCTTTTTAAGGAATAAAACCCCTAAGAACTCTAACACCACGGACTCTGTTTTCTTTCTTTCCGATTGAGTTATTATTGATTGAGTACTTACCTGCATAGAAATTAAGATGGTAAATTAAATATTTACGACATTTTGGCGCCCGAATAGGGACCCCTCCCCCACCCCACGCGCCGGTTGGTACGTTGCAAGCTCTGTCCCCTGCCATCAGTTAGAAGGAAACTACGCGTACCAGCAGGATTTCCTGTATCTCCCTCTGGCCCACGGAGGTGACGAAGATTGCGATCAGTGCCCAGACGAGGCGGTGAGGAGTGCGGAGGATCCCGACCAGAGCCTAGCCGAAAGAAGCAAAGTCCGAGGTGTCAAGAGGCCCACCAGTTTTCCGAAGTATCCACGTGTCGAGTCGAGTCGAGTCCGGTCCAGTCCAGTCCAGTCGAGTTTTCCGAGGCCTTCTGTTTTCCGTGCTTCCCGGTGAGTACCATTGCTGGGACGTATCTAGACGGGTTTGGGTACACAAGTCCGGTCTGCACTGTTTTAGACAGTGTATCTGTACTGTTTAGCAGTACATCAGTTATTCTAGTTTTCGCATTGTCTCTGACAGTGTATCTGTGCTGTTTAGCAGTACATCCGATATAGGGGGTAGTAATAAGTGTTCTTAAATGTTTTTCTTCATGTGATCAATGTCGTTGTATGAGTGACTGTTTTTAATGTGCATTATTGTGTTCTTGTCTAACTAGCTGTATCCAGTACTAAGTAGCAAGGATTGAGCGTTCAGTACTAAGTAAACAAGATGCCGTTTTTCAACAAGTTAAAGCAGATAGGAACTAGGAAAGGGATACTAGAGGAAGAAATTCCTATCCCCCCTAGGGACACCCCTGGAAATTTTATGTACCATAAGCATGGCATAGATGCCATATTGTATCTAGAATTATGGGCCGATTATCCTAAGCATCTAGACGAGAGACACAGATGGCCAGTTACTGGAACATGGGATGCCGAGTGCATCATGAAGGTAGAAGAAGCATTATGGAAAAAGAAAGCCAGACAATCTCAGAAAGACGCCATAGAGTTTTGGCGTAAGGAATCACATAAGCGTGCTGAAAAAGAACTACGTAGAGAGGACAGACTAAAAGAATCAGATAAAGCCCAAGAAAACGAATTAATTACTGAAGGGATCCGAGTAAAATCAGAGCAAGTAGACCGTGCACGAACTAACCTCGTAAACGGTATGTATCTCGCGGCTGAGGGTTCGCCTGAGGCCATTTCAGAAATACCGAAAAATCTGCCGCCACCATTGGTTCCGACTAAAGTAACTCACAGGACCACTAAAGATATATTCCTGAATTCCTATCTAGAGGATGTAGCACCCGCTTACACCAATCTGCCTGTCCGCGCCCTGCCTAACGACAGGGACGGGGGTGGTAACCCGCCCCAAGATCATATTCCGCCAGTACCACAACAGATTCCCCCCGTTCCACCACCTCCACCACTTCCCACACCTAAAGTTAATGTACCGAAACCACGTCTACCTGACCCTACTAAAAGACAAATTCAAGTACAGATACAGACCCCACAGAGAGATAATGTCCAAGCTTCCGCCTCAGGAGGTGCGGTAGGGGGTCTCCGGACCCCGCCACTAACGCACAGGTTACAGCTCGGGACTTGCAGAGTCCTTTCACGTTCAAATCACCCCGTCTCGACATACTCAAGGGACAACTTACAGTTTGCAGATATGATCCAGTACCCGGCAAAGACGATAGAATGATGATGGCATCACTACGGTTACGATCTGCTACTGATTTCCTGCTGATGTTTGCAGGAATGAAAGAGTACCTAGATAGAATATATCAGTTTGTACAGACTGGGAAAGACCCTGACAGTATTAAGGATGCCATGGAGCATCAGAAAGTTGACGTTCAAGGACAGATACTACGTTTTTTCATAAATTGCCTAATAAGAGAACGAGACAGGCCCGAGACAGATCAGGGTGAATTAGATGCACTCAACAGGTGGGGTCAAAATATATCTGAAGGAAAACACGACAAGGGGACTTGCATAGCCAGTATGTACAGGAAAATAAGAAAAGCAGTGATAGACATGCACAAAGAAGAGAAAGAAAAGGCTTCCTCCGAGGGGGAAGAAGAACCTGAAGAACCAGAAAAGACTACAGACACTATAGCGTATGTAGGTAAGGGAACTTACCTTAGGAAAGGCATCCGTCCAGAAAGCAAGAGACTTTTTCTCTCTGCCTTAACAAACCCGAATTCTGCTGAACATCAGTTCCAGGAGACTGATAAAAGGCTTCGAGACCGAATGGGGTACCATGTACTCAATTCTATGGATGAACAAGAACTAGCCCGGTCAGCCATATTATGGACTGACAATCCGGATATATACAATGATGACACCGTAGCACAGACATTCCTGAACCTTTCCCCAGATGAGCAGAAATTAGCAGGTGTATACATGATTCAGCACCTCCTCACGAAATACAGAAATCAACATTCTGATCCAGGTCCCTTACACGATACATTAGAAGAACTACTCATGGATAGATGGAGAGGTTTAAGCACCAAATTAATTCAAATAATTCTAGAACAACGCCACAGATATAACACTTTCATAAGCTCCGAATATGTTCCCGCCCCGCCCCCAGAAAGAAAAATGTATCATATAGAACGTCTGCATGGCATCGAAAGTCAGAACCCCTTACGAGAAGTGCATCCAGTCATGGGTGATGATCATAACTTGAAACGTGTGTATGTACACACGCCTCTGACTAAGCTAGAACTGTTAGAAATGAAGAAACTAGTCCCGTGCCATGATAAAGACCCTGCAGGTTTTCATAGAGAACTTAAAGACATGTTACTGATGGGGGATTATACGTACGAAGATATCACGAAAATGTTAAAGGTACTGCTGCCCACGGGCATCTACGAGAAACTAAAGGAAAAGGAATGGGAGGTGGGAGAGAAAAAGATTGTATGGGCAGAGATAGAAGACGAAGAGAACAAACGTGTCCCAGGGGTAGGCCTTGGGGAGAAAACTAAAGCATTACCAGGTTTGATAGTACAGGTTCTGCCAAGATTATTGACAACTAGAAAGGAAGACTGGGATGCAATCTCAGCATGTAAACAGAAACCCGACGAAGATACTAGTGACTTCTATTCAAGATTCGAGAAATGTTTCATTATTAATAGTGGTCTTAAACCAAGTAGCGAGTCGTACCCGCATCTTTTTGTATCAAAGTTAGTCGAGAATTCCCTGTTAGCAGTTAAAAACCGTGTATACAAGGTCGAGAGTACATGGCAAGCCAATACGCCATCACAGATGTTACAAATGTTACAATACCATCAGAACAGAATTAGAGAAGAGCAGGATCAGGAACAGAAACGTTCGAAAGACACGAAAATGAAAATGCTAGTAGCCCAGTCGGTCCCAACCGACGGCCACAGAAAGGGTACGACCCAGACAGGTCACGCCGCAGCTCCCGTTAAAGGGACATGCAACTATTGCAAGCAGCCAGGTCACTACGTACACGAATGCCCAGTTCTGAAACATAACATAGCGACAGGTAAAACTAAAGAAAGACCGCATCCGCCTAGACAAGACCATAACCAGCATCAGTCTTCACCGAATATACAGCCCATGCAGAATACACAGCCTATGCACGCTCCATCACACACAGCACAGATAGTAGCGGTACCTCAGCCGCAGCCCATTGCCGCAACTCAGCAAGTTTCACAACAGATGTACCAGTATGCCCAGTCCGCTTACCCCGATTATCCACGATATACATGAAACAGCCTAGAGAGGGAGGGTGGCTTGCCTCTTATTGAGATTCCTGTAGATCAAGAGGGTCCTTATGTACATAGTCAAGTATTGGGAAAAGACAGAAAGTTTTTAATAGACACAGGGGCAAGTCGCACCACAATCAGTCATGATGAAGTTCCAGGGGCACCCCTCTCAGGCTCACAGAATGTTTCCCTTGGTTTTTCAGGACAGCCCATTGTAAATGAGGTATCAGAACCAGTTCCCCTGGCTGTGGGTCCATTATCACGTGTTACAGACCTGTTACTCACGAAATCATGTCCAGAAAATCTGTTAGGAATAAAGACACTGAAGGCTCTAGGAGCTATAATATGCTGTTCCCCGGAGGGAGTCAGACTCTTTCTGCGGGATTTCAAGGGTCATTATATGTTACGTGAGTTTGACGTCAGATTGAAAAATGTACCAGATCACTTGTGGGCAAAAGGCCCAACTGATGTAGGTTGTATGCACATTACACCATACCGTGTTACGCTCAAACCAGGTGTAGTTTTACCCAGAATCAGACAATACAAGTTACCACCCGATGCTGTAGTGGCTTTACTGGAAATCATTGAAGAGCTCATTGCCCAGGGAGTGGTCGTAGAGACCGACTCCAATATCTGTAATTCACCCATCATTCCGATTCTTAAACGTACTGACCCCAATGCACCGCCAGTATATCGACTGGTGATTGATTTAAGAGAACTGAATAAATGCATTATTCCACAGTACCCTGTGGTTCCCGACATCTCATCCTTATTGACTGCTATTGATTCAGAAGCAACGTTCTTTACTGTAATTGACCTCAAGAACGCCTTCTTCAGTGTACCTATTGATCCAGAGAGCCAATATCTCTTCGGATTCAGTTTAAATGGACGAAGTTTCAAATTTTCACGCGCACCTCAAGGATTTACAGAAAGCCCCAGCATCTATAGCCAAGCACTGAAAAGACAACTTGATTGTATCACAATGCCTGTTAACACCGCTTTACTGCAATACGTCGATGATCTGCTGATCACCGCACGAAGTGAACCCGAATGTGAACAAGCATCACTGACAGTTTTACATTTTCTGGCCGACAAGGGACACAAGGTGTCTCCTTCGAAGCTACAATTCTGTGTTCAGCAAGTTGTGTACTTGGGTCACTTGCTGTCCAAAGTGGGGAGACAGCTCACTCCCGATCGCATTCAGTTAATTGTAAATATGCCACAACCCCTGACACAAAAGGAAGTGCGGGCCTTCATAGGCCTCACCTCGTACTGCAGACAATGGATTCCTCAGTATGCATTTCTAGCCAAACCACTCATTCAGTTAACAACACAGGAGGCAGCGACTTCGACTGTCCTTCCCTGGACTCAGGAACATACACAGGCCTTTGAGGAATTAAAGAAAGCTTTATGCCAAGCACCAGTTCTAGCGACACCATGTTACAGCAAACCTTTTACACTTTTTGTTACAGAACCTGAGGGTACAGCATTGTCTGTCCTCACTCAAGACCAAGCAGGTTCACACAAGCCTTGCGCTTATTTTTCAAGTACATTGGATTCAGTAGCTCAGGCACTCCCTGCGTGCTTAAAGTCAGTAGCAGCAACAGCACTAGCAATCAGACAGAGCGACTCAATTGTTTTAGGACATCCATTAACAGTTCAAGTTCCACATGCTGTAGAGGTTCTTTTAAACAGAACCCAGACTCAACACTTGACTATAGCACGACTGACAGGTTATGAATTGACACTATTCCAGCCACACATAGAAATCAGACGCTGTAGCATTCTGAACCCCGCAACACTGTTACCTACAATTCTGACAGATCCAACACCGCATGATTGCATAGAGATCATTAATACAGTAACAAAACCTCGACGAGACCTAACAGATGTTCCACTGACAAATCCAGACCTGACACTTTATGTGGACGGTTCATGCATGAGAACAAGTACAGGAGAATTAGTGGCCGCGTATGCAGTGACCACTGAAACTGAAGTTAAAGAAACACACTGTATTGACACACTGTCTGCTCAAGCGGCGGAGCTCATCGCTCTGACCCGAGCTTGTATTCTAGCCAAGAACAGAAATGTTAACATATACACTGATTCCCGCTATGCGTTCGGAGTCGTACACGACTTCGGCATGTTATGGCAAGAAAGAGGTTTCTTGACCTCTCATGGTGCCAAGATCCAACACGGTCCCCTCATTCAAGCACTATTAGAAGCAATACATTTGCCCTCGGGCATATCAGTCATGAAGTGTAAAGCACATACTAAGGTTACAGATTCTGTTTCCCAGGGTAACGACCTGGCAGACCAGACAGCAAAACATACAGCATTGACTCACACCCAGACTACTGATGTGACAAAGACAATAGTACCAACTCAGTGTATGTCAGTCAGGGATCCCACCCTAGACGTAATCGATATTCAGACACATGCCACTCCAGATGAAATAAAGAAATGGACTGAACTAGGAGGGATCCAGACAGATCAAGGATGGGTCACAAAGGGAAAATCTACATGGTTCCTCCCCGACTCAATGGTTCAAATCATGATAAATACAGCACATAGTCCTGCACATTTAGGAGAGAAAGCTATGTTAGACAGTTTACAGAATCTCTGGTACAACAAACACTTACGAGCAGCAGCAAAACAGAAAGTGCGTACTTGCATGATCTGTTGTCAGTTCAATCCAGGTAAAAGCGTTCCTGTAGAGCAAGGTGGATTTCATCCTCCCGATCACCCTTTTGAAGTCCTCCAGATGGATTATATCCAGATGGACCGTTGTCGAGGATTCAAATATGTCCTCGTAGTTGTTTGTGCACTTTCTCGTTGGACCGAAGCATACCCAGTCTCAGATTACACTGCCCCGACCACTGCCAAGCAGCTGGTTCGAGAATTCTTCCCACGATACGGCCTGCCTCGTGTCGTGTACTCAGATAACGGACAGCCGTTCTCATCCGAACTTATGAAGCATGTCTCCCTTTTGCTAGGATATCAGTGGAAATTCCATTGTGTCCGACATCCCGAAGCCGCAGGCCTTGTAGAGAGGCATAACCAGACACTTAAGACCCGCCTTGCCAAAATATGCCAGGAGAAAGGGGTCGACTGGATAGTCGCCCTGCCAGTTGCACTGTTCTATATGAGAATGGTTGCCCATTCGAGATCAGGACTATCCCCGTACGAAGTGGTCTTTGGCAGACCACCGAATATGTGGGGGACGCCCATTCCTAAGAAAATTACCGATGTTGATTGTAACATGTTGACAGATTACCTTGCCTCCTTGATGTCTGCACTCCAATCATGTCGTTCACAGGTTGCCGCAGCCTTTCCTGACAACACTGATGTAAAGCCACATGATGTCCGTCCTGGCGACCTGGTCCTAGTTAGGAACTTCGACAGGAAAAGCCCGCTGGAGCCCCGCTGGAAAGCGCCGAAGACCGCCCTTCTTACTACGAGGACCGCAGTGAAGTTGGAGGGCAGAAAGGGGTGGGTCCATACGAGTCATATTAAACTATGCAACGAACTGAAACCAGACCCTGACTCGTCCACCCCCACCAAAGACTGTATTAAACCTAGTGACTTTAAAATACCCGAACGAGAGAAAACTCCCCAAGAGGAGTATCGATTGAAGCTTCGATCTAGCAAGTCAGACAGTTTAATTGTTTAAGTCCTCCCCTAGGTGAATCGGTTAAATAGTTTCTGACATGTATCCCCTAGATCGAGATAGAGAGAGAGAGAGACAATTCAAGAAACGTACATACTGCAAATCACTGCGTAGTCACTGTATAGTGACATTATTAATTATGTTTTTTCTAAGTCTTCTGATTATTGTTGCAAGTATACTACTTCCTATCTATTGCCCTATTTTCAAGCGTGAACAATCTGCTTACAATGTTTCTGCTGAACATTCTTTTAGTGAGTTACCTCCACATGAACTTTCTTACAGACTTGCGCTGCGCAACAACACATTCATTAGTATGCTACATCATTCCCATCAGACTAATAACGCTACAAACTGCTGGATATGTGGCCGACTCCCTCCCTACCAGAATTACAAGGGAGCTCTGCCCCTCTTTCCGTACCCGTTCACTCACAACGGCTCCTGTGGTGCATGGTTTAAAATAATTAATTCCTTAGATCCTGATATTGCTGTTTTCGACTGGAGCTGGGTTTGGGGAAACCTGAACTTAGTCCTGCTCGACGCCTGTTACCCTGATAAGGAGGGACTCCCCATTAGAATAGGAACTGATCTAGAAAATGAAGTATATGGATTAAGTAATTACACAATTAACCTTATGATTCTTACTGTTGAATCCGAAGCTGCACCAGTTCTGCCCGCTATGTCAGTATTACCAGTCACTGGTGAATTATGTGTCAGGAAGAAAGGTTCAGTACACTTAGGTCATAGTAAATGTACTACTGTGGTCGAATTCAGTGATCATGGTAAATCGTCCTTTAAAGCTACCCGTCATTCTTATTTTGTTTGTGGTCATACCGCATACATACGTTTACCTCCAGATTGGGATGGTACCTGTTATATTGCATTCCTTCTGCCACCTGTTTTTCTAGCCCCTCCTGATTATCACAGAAACACAAATCTAGTAAAGAATAGACTCCGAAGAGATCTCCCGCTTGTCGACTATACAGAAACGGCATGGGAACAATACACCGATTTTAATAAAGGATTCTTTTTCTTTTTAGGCCCCGTCCAAAACAGTAAATTAATACGTAGATTAACTAGAACCCTTGAAGCCGTAGTACATGAAACTGCCTCCGCCTTAGGTAACTTGACCGAAGAGCAGTCCGCCATGCGGGTTGTTGTCCTTCAGAATCGTCTTGTTATTGACGTCATCTTGGCAGATAGAGGTGGAGCCTGTAAGGTCATCGGGTCAAGTTGCTGTGTTTTCATTCCAGAAAACGCGCCATCTGTATACAAAGCTATTACACGTCTTCACAAAATTGCAAGTTTAATACATCAGAATCCAGGCACCTGGACTTGGTCCGGTTGGTTCTGGACAACGTTGTCCGCTTGGGGATGGAAGATCCTATCCTTCCTAGGCATTGGCCTTGTCATAGTATTCAGTTGCTGCCTGTGCCTACAGTGTGGGCCGGCGATATGTGGACTGTGCGCCACATCATGCATTGAACATTCCAGTTTTCTCTCAAACCGACAACGGAAGAGAGACGAGCAAATTATGTTACAAGAACAGACTGATCAATTCATGATGATCGATATATCATGAAGGGTCCGTAGGGAACAAGGAGGGAATGAGGAAATATAAATTTTTGGTCAAGTTATGTTCCCTATCGTGTACCCCACCGTCTCCATGTACGAGTTAAAGTGCATGTAACTTCCCTCCTGTGCCAGCTATGAAGACGCAAATACATTTGCGTCCAACGTTAACATGTCCTCTTTCAGACCCACCCTGAATGGGTTGAATAGTCCGTTCCTAAGTATGCCATGCCAACGTCTTTTTTGTAGTGTACTTTACATGTTTTTCAGCTCTGGCAAAGTAGGCCCTGAATTTCTGCCATCAAGCTTTTTCTGCCTTCTGACTCTGAAAGCCTCAGCCCAGGCTGCCCAGGCTGCCCCCGTACCTGTGAACTCTGCCTTACTTCCAGCGCGGCCCACCGCGCTCAGCTCAGCCTGCTGCCTGCCAAGACTGACTACAACCTTCGAGTTATCTGTTCCGCTCCTCGAAAATACATTCCTGCCTACTAGTTTCAGTAAACATCCCCCAGCTGCAGAGCCGAAGGGCCGGCCTGTCTCCGTGCAAGTAATTCATAGCCTCTGTTACCATGCTCCCATGGAAGACCCATGCCCCCACGCTTCTCATGCAGGCACTCAGGCGCTTATACACGCTCTCACAGTCAGTATAGAATAGCTTCTGCCCCAGAGACCTTTCCGCCCCGATAGCTCAGTTCCTAAACATCTGATATCAGATATGATAGAAGCACAAGTTGATCTGACATGCCAGACTTCTGTCTCTTTCCGCCAGTGTAAATGTCAAGCCCCCTGCACCCTCCAGTTTCACGCCAATCACACGTCATGCAGCTGCGCGCGCATCCAAGCCTCTGATTTCTGCTGACATTGCAACATTTCTGTTTAGTGCCACCCACATGTGACACCTACCTGTGACGTTTCTAGAGCACACCTCCAGTTACGCCTAGTCCACGCCTTCTGATTACGTACTAGTAACACGTGGATGCTGTTATCTTGTCTTCTCTCAGCTGTTACGCCTACTATATTGCTTTCTATGGTGTAAATTAAGTATATAAGCTATGTATTGTCAATAAAATATTGCTCTATCCCTTCCTGAACCCTTTGTGGTTGCAGGAACCTGATATCCAGTTCCGGAACGATTCCTTTTTAAGGAATAAAACCCCTAAGAACTCTAACACCACGGACTCTGTTTTCTTTCTTTCCGATTGAGTTATTATTGATTGAGTACTTACCTGCATAGAAATTAAGATGGTAAATTAAATATTTACGACACAACCATGGTCTGGCTAGCCGCAGTATCACTCAAAGCAGTGACTGGGACATTACTCACTTTCACCTGGAGGTAGTGGCAGCTCCCACCCTCAGGAATATTCAGCTCAGCCACTGAATCTATCTCCCAGCTGAGCGTGATCAGGGCATGGTCTATGACCTTCTCCTGGGGACTACTTTCTTGGACGCCTTAATTGCCACTCCTGTGGAGTTGCCACCATTGGGTGGCTTCTTTAAAGGGACACAGTCTTCCTGTGTGTGTCCTAACTGGGAA
The DNA here is from genome assembly GCF_964263255.1 of Lissotriton vulgaris. Taxonomy (NCBI): domain Eukaryota; kingdom Metazoa; phylum Chordata; class Amphibia; order Caudata; family Salamandridae; genus Lissotriton; species Lissotriton vulgaris. The sequence continues at coordinate 509,517,351 of NC_141693.1, read as the reverse complement.
CACTCAAAGTAGCTGGGGTTGGAAATGGGGCACCCTGGGTCACTGACCACCAGAACCTCCATCCTTCCTCTCAGAAGGGACATAGAATTCCCCCCTTAATCTGAGACCTGTCTGAGTCCCTATTGACCTCCCCTTCACTCTGTTGGCGTACCTGAACCACCCTTCTTGAGGTGCCTTTTTGAACACTACGGTGCTGACCCAGAAGTCTGCCTCTTCATCAAGCTTCCTAAGGTCAGTGTCAGCTTGCTATCAACCAGGTGTTGACACAGATCTGGAAAACAAACATCAAGTATGTTCTCCTTCAAAATCAGTTTGTAAAGCCCTGAATTGTCATCAACCTTTCTGCCCCTCACCCAGCCCTTCAGTGCCTTGCTGGCATAATCTAAGAAATTCACGCATGTCTGTTATGAGATCTTGTGTCTGCCCTTGAATCATTGCCGACACTTCTCATGGGTCACTCCAATTTTGCTGACTAGAATAGCCTTCATGTTCCCCCACCTCCAGGGTTAAGAGTGTATCCCTTCCAATATAGTCATGTACCTTCATAAACTAGCCCCCCCCCCAAAAAAAAAAATAACTCTTCTGGGACCTTGTGTACTCTTAGAGCCACTTTATAGACTGCAAATCATCTATCTATGTCATCCCCATCACATAACTTGGCACCAACTCTTTTGGTATGAAGGACCCTTATTTCACCAGTGGACACTTTTATTGCTACCACCATTACTGCCGGACTTCACATCTAGTGCTCTTATGTCCAGCTCTCTGAGGCTCAGCTCATGAGTGATCTTCCTCTCCTCCAGAGGTATCTCCTCTCAACCAGAGTCAGCTCATTTCCAACTTAGCAAGCTCAAATGTAAGCTTTCTATCCTTACTCCTGTCCTCCAGCTCCCCTGCAGTCAGGTTCTTAGATGAGATCCTGCTCCATGCTCCAGGGAAAACTACTACTCTTGACCAGATTTTGGCTTCGCTCTCCTCTGGCAGCCCCAGATTCACCTAAGTATCCAGGACAAGCTACTCTTCCTCCTTACTTTGTTGCGCCTCCTCTTCTGGGGTCCCTGTCCCTGTAGTGTGAGCTACTACCTAGGTTCTCAGGAGCTATTGAAGCTCCACCTTCCTGGTTAAGCCTTTAGTGGACAGGTAAATCCCCTTACAAAAGTCTTTGGCCTGTGCCACAGTGTAGGTCTCCAGTTCACCAGCAAAAAAATAATTTGTGTCAGTGCAGATGCTTCTCCAACAAGAGACATGTTTTTTGCAAAAAATCCAAAATGCCAATTAGGGACAAATAAACAGAGTTCAAATTGGTCCTAGAGGTGGAGTACTACAGTACACTAAGTCACTGTATAGTACTGCATATACATAGGTCCTATCCTTACCACTAATCACAATTGTTAGAAATTGGGTTCCTGGTTGGCAGATGTACGCACCCTATCCAAGCAGGAACCACAATCCTAGTCAGGGTAAGTCAGATACACAATTTAAATGAACCTGTGCACATCCTCAGGTAGTTTGGCACAGAGCAGGCAGGCTTAACTGATGAGGCAATGTGTGAAGTATTTGTGGAACACAACACACCGTTACACAATGCAAACACCACAAAAAGACTCCTGACCAGGTTCGAAAATAGACCAAAATGACATAAATCTAATAACTAAAATTTAGATAACATTTTTAAATATTAAATGTAAAAATAGCACCTAGAATCAGTTAGTCCATTTGGGGGTTACCTGGTTGCATGGACCAGGTCAAAATCAGGAGTAGAGGCTGACCATAATGAAGCACAGGCCGGATTCAGTAACCTTGCAAGGCCTGCTGAACAAAGTACCTTGATCCTGGTCGCAACAGCAAGATGCGGGGTGCAGCCAATTGATGAATTGGTGTTGATCCCACAGTCAAGGTGAAGCTTCAATTTTCTCCACAAGTGGGGGCGATGTGGCAGTTCCAAAAAAGATACACTGATCTGAGAGATGTTGGTCTGTCGTTGATGCACCAGGTTTCTCCATGCAGTCAAGGGAATGCGTTGATCTTCCACACTGCAGGGGTTTTGATGAGGAGCTCCAGATGTGTTGGTTCTTTAGTTGAAGCGCTGGTTCTGAGTGCGATACACCCATTCTGCTCCTGCAATAGGGTTGATGCGCCTGTTCGGCTATACGCCGCCTGGAGACGCATTGATTTACTGGAGCAAACATTTGGGTCCACAACAAATGGGCCAGGCACTGAAGCAGGTGGTGAGACTTTGTTATCCCTGTGTCTCAGGAAACAGGAGGCAAGCAAAAAAGCCCTCGGAGATCACTCTGGGATCAAGTTAGAGTCCAACTCTCCCTTAGCAGGGTCAGAGAGCATCAGTCAGCAGGGCAAAACAGCAGAAAAGCAGTTTTTCCCAAGCAGCCAGTCCAGCAGAGTGGTATTCCTTGTAGTAGCACTGCAGTTCTTCTGACACAGGTTCTATGCAGATCCGGAAGTGTCTGAATTGGCTGGGTGAGAACCCAGGGGCATATTATCAAGGGGGTTTATCTCCGCTTTTTTGGCTTTAAAAGCCAAGAAAGCGGAGATAAAATGATCTCCCTATTACCAAGCTGTCGCTAACACCAGTTAGTGACAGCTAAAAGGAGATAACAACCATCTTGGGCCCCGCTTTGCATGTCAGTGATATTTATCACTAATGACATGCAAAGTGGGTGTGCCAAGATGTTAGCGACTGGAAACAGTCCCTAACATCGCTATCTCCTATTACCAACTTTTGGAGATATTCGCGCTAAGCGCGAATATCTCCAAAAGCTAACACCTGCCCTGAGCAGTTCTTAGCCATGTTATCCAATGGGAGGTGGATAACATGGCTAAGAGCATTTGCTCGATAATGCATGAATATCGCTGACTTTTCAGCGATATTCATGCATTGCGGCCGTTTTTTATCGCATTTGCGATAAACCTTGCTAATAGCAAGGTTTATCTGCGATAAAAATCGCCGATGTGCAGCGATAATTTTTGTCTCTAAACAAGTTAGAGACAAAAATTATCGCTAGTTGTTGGTAATATGCCCCCCAGTACTTATACCCAGTTGTGGCTTTGAAGTGGAGTGACTTCAAAGAAGGGTCCTTAAAGTGCACAGGGATTTCTTTTTCTAGCCCTGGCTACAGACTCACTACAGCTCGGAAATCAGCCCTTTATGTGGGGAAATGACACCTCCTATTCACGTGTAAGTTCCAGATGCTCCTGTTCATCCTACCCAGAATGAGCCATCCATATGTAGATGGGCATTCAGACGTATCTAACCTTCCTTCGAGTGTGACTCTCTATAGAGAATCAACAACTTCAAGCTGTCACCCACCCCAGCCATATACTGGAGACAGGCTGCAGGAACACAGAGCTCTAAGAGCAGAGAAATACCAACTTTGTAAAAGTGGTATTTCTAAAATTTTAATGTTCAATACAAATTACCAGTACAGAGAAATTATCATTAATATTCCAATGATATTAAATATGACAGAGCTACTTCTTCTCAGTCGAAAATTACAGCCTAAAAGTGTAATAAGGAATTTGCATTGTTAGGCTATGAGAGGAGTAGGCCATAGGTGAAAAATCAATTCAGGTGTTTTTCACTACTAGGACATGCACAACTTAAAAGTATATATCAACCTTTTATTACAAAGCACCCTGCCCTAAGGGCTCCGAGGGCCCACCTTAGTGGTGACTCAGGTGTAATGAAAAGGGAGTTTAAGCTTAGCAAGGGGTTTTAAAAGCCATTTCAACATGACAGTAAAATTGCATGTACAGGCCCAGCAGTGGCAGTCTGAGGCATATTTAAAGGGCTACTTGTGTGGGTGGCACAATCAGTGCTACAGACCCACTAGTAGTATTTAATTTGCAAGCCTTGGACACAGGTAGTGAACTCTACTAGGGATTTACAGACACATAAAGTATTTCAATTGTGGATAAACCAATGTAACTACGTTTTATAGAGATTGCATCAATGGTTAGCAGTGGTAAAGTGGCCAGAGACCTAAAACCAACAAAAACAAGGTAAGAAAAAAGAGGAGGAGGAAGGCAAAACGTTTGAGGGGGCATGCAAAGAGGGGCATTTTCCAACTGTAAGTATGGAGGAATTTACAACTATTGTAAATATCCAGTACTACACATTAAGATGTTTGTAAATCCCTGAGAAAGTAATAAATCTACTCCACATGCATGAAAAATGCAATACAATACCTACATTTCACAAAATCATGGCCTTGATTATGGAATAATATGTTGCTAAATGGTACTATATTCTGGAGATCAAAGTGCACACATATTACGGTCATGTAAGGTATCTATTACAAATAATGGAAATTATAAGAATAAACATATCGAAAACTCTATACCGCATTTTCTTGTTTAACTTGCACAATTTGTGCAAAATCGTAGTGCTTTCCCTTTCCCTTTGCTTTGGTAAAAGTGTGGAGAGGGGGTGCAAATGTGTAAAGTCTAAAGCACACATTTACATTGTTTTAAAAACCTTAAAAGAGATGTGAGCTAAAAAATTGGGAAGTATTATCTTTTTTTATAAGGACTTTACCTGGGGCTTTTGTTGTGTTACCAAAAGAACTTACAAACCTGCAGATTACTGCTTAAAGGTACTCCTCCTTCCTGATTCCCAATGCAGTTATGGGAACCACACCACCCTACACTTAGGGCCTGATTTAGATGTCGATGGAAGAGTTACTTTGTCACAGTGGTGACGCTTAGCCTGTCAGCTGACAGTATATAATGGGATTTATATTTCAGAGGATGAGATATCCGTCACTGTTGCTGGGGAGTGACCTGTTTGCCGAGATCTAAATCAGGTCCTTAGTCTTGATACCAAACCTGACCATTTCTGATCCCAAGTCCTGTAATTTATACTACATGCCACCTGGCCACTAATTCCCCCACCAAACACACACCCACCTTCTTCCACTTCCCTGCTCCTCTTTGGGGCTTAATTTGTAAATTAACACATGCTGGGGCCCAGTGTTGTACTCAGAATCCCATGGCCATTGTTATTGAAAGTCGTAGTGCCAAAAACAAGACTGCATAGGCATGATTCCACCTTTAATCTACCATCCCAAACGTCCTGAATCTTTATCTTACTCATGCAGGTTCTTTGCTATCCTTGCTCTCTCCCTTTCATCACTGTATTTCCTTCTTTTTTGTCTTCCTTCTTTTCCTCGAGAGCATTTGTCTCTCTCTTGCTTTGGATCAAAGTCTGTTGAGGCAAAATAAATGTGGTACCAATAATGACTGCTGGAGGGCCCCACCTGCAACCACAGGCTCAAATTAAAAAGGATTCTTCTTATCATCTAAGGGAAATATTGCAGCAACTTTCATGGGGATTTCTTGTCCTAATATGTTTGCCCACAGGACATCCTGCACTATCAAAGGGAATGTTTTGCTGTGCCTCAGATGAATTTGGCCTAACTTAGCCAATTTGGTTTCAGGGAACGAATGTTAACTAACCCTGGGTAAAGTACTACGCTACGCTCGCGTAGCTTCCGAAGTTTGTGCTACTTCGCACTACACGAATTGCACGTAGCACAGTGCAAACATGCGCAGCGTAGCGGTAATTTTTTGCTTGCTCGTGGTCCTCAACGTCAAGTTGGTGACCGCAAGTGAGCAAAATGACATTCTGGCGAGACTTTTTCCTCGTTCGCGATCAGCAACATCAAGTTGCGGATGACTAGCCTGAAAAAAAAACCTCCCGGTATGATTCTCAACGCGGGGAGGTCAGGTTTCTCATTGCGAGTGGTCGTCTATGTTTGCAACCGCTCGCGATGAGAAACTACCAGTCCGCGCTGAGAAAGCTGCCGCTTGAGTAGAAATCTACTCAAGCGGTAAAAAACGACCCCTTGCTCTGTGCAAGATGCGGTTTGCACTGATTGCACAGTGCAGACAAGCATCAGCACTGTGCAATCAGTGCGGACAGCATTTTGCACAGTGCACTACGTAGTTTGCGTAACTCACGTAGTGCAAAGTGCACTTCGCGTAGCTAAGCGTAGCACTACTACGCAAACTACACCCAGGGTTAATGTTAACCAAGAATGATTAACTTCAACAATTTGCCTACCTCTAATTAGGAGTCGTTCTACACGTAAAAAATGATTTAAAAATGCACCCATAGAGTTAGACCATTTTTACTGTAGGACAACAATTATTAGGTTAAAAAGACAGTAAAACAATTATTTCCTTACCGATATTAAAATAGAGCATGGCTTTGGCAAAATAGATTTACACTGTTTATGCCCATTACAATATTTGCATATGAGGAAAAATTATAACCAGTATAATCTGCAAGCTCTGGTTTTCTGTGACTGTAAATTTTACTTAAATACAAAAAATTGTGCGCTTATTTATTGATTTCTGTTGCCATTGGGTTGGTAGGCAGTGCTATCATTTTAACTGTAAGATCACTGGAGGTTAACTTGCATGATTAAAGAACGTGCTTCTTCTGAGCTGAATGTCAGGTGACAAATTCCGATAGTAGAAGAAATTCCACATATTCTGTTCTAACAGTGCATTTAATGCTTTCTAAAACTGAGAATGAAACTAAACGCTACGACGCTGCTATAATAACAGAAGGTAATCATTGAAGGTAAAATGTTATTTCCAAATGGTCTAGGTAACTTGATGGGGTCAGGAAATGACAACGCCCCCAATCAGGGAATTTTTTTGAAAAACAAAATAAAATCCAAGTTGCGGCTGGGCTGGATTCTTTTGCAGTGCATGAAGAATATAAAACTGTGTGTCCTTCCTAGGAACCTCTTGCTGTGCATGGTGGATTCAAATGTTAAAAGTCAATGTCAGAAGTCGTCACATAACCAGAATGGCTCTTCTGATAACAAAGGGCATCTGCTTCTATAGTGTGTCAGGAAGGTGTCCAAACAGCAGGGCAGGCTGACACTCTACTGTCAGCAACATAGCAATTCCATACCTCTAAGTGACTTGGGCAACCAAGAGTCAGCACACAAGATATACATCACGTTTTCACAATTGCCCTATTGCCAACCAAATCTAAATGAAGGTCATGGTGTTTTTTCTGAATTTACACAATACATACAGCATTGTTGTGTATAAGCAGCAATTTTAGCTAAAGATTTCTAGGTAGCCCTGAACTGAGTGGTCATTTGGAAAAAAGCAAACCAAGAGATGTTGTTCCTAGAACTTGTTGCATTAGGCACTCACCAAGAATAGGCACAATACCACATTGAAGTAAAGGTTGGAGAGGCGAGTGTGGGGATCTTGAATAGAATAGACGAGGAATGACCATGAATGAAAGTTTGCCCCATTGGAAGAAGGGTAATGACATCGCTGTCTGCTGTGATTTATGAGTCCTTGCTTTCCACACGTCATTCTGAGAGCTAATTTTTACTTCTTATTAATTATTAATCTCCAGTATTCCATGCCATGAAATAAAGTTCCCTGACTTCATTCATAGCCTATTTGGAACAATCCTGCTTGAAACACCTGGCCTGGTATATGATGTCAACTATTCTAGTCGGCACCTTGCACCAGACCAATCGACCCTCATTGATGGTAGGTTATAAATTCAACCTAAGGGTAGCTGTGAAGCGCAGCCTTCAGGCTAAGACTTGGAGATGAGTTAAGCAAGTTGTTTTACCAATTATAATCTCTTGAATGATCAAATGAAAGCACAACACACAAGGTATATATCAAATATATATCAAATATATATGTATTTATTCTAAACACAATCCCTCTGCACTCTTTATAAGGTCAGAGGTAAAAGTACAATACAAGGAACTTAATTAGCATACAATAAAATGCACAGTATACGTTATGCCCTAGGGGCCTCACAAACCATATACTAAAATAGTGGTATAAGAACGGCGTGAGAGTTAGAAAGCAGGCCTAGGGCCTGTGGAATCGCTGGGGATGCCTAGAACCACCAAAGGTTAGGATGTAAGAGGCCCACGGGAGATGTGTGCAGTGTCTAAACACAGCTGTGGGTTACCCTTGACTTTCAATGGAGAACGAACAAGTTAAAAAGTTACAGTTCTAGGTGAACTACGATGGAACATTTTTAGATTAGGACACTTCGAGAGTCAACACCCATGGGAGCACCAGAGTACTTGTGTTACCTCACTCAGGGAAGCCGGGTGCATAGGTGCCGTTTGGTGTGGGGTTCGTCATCAATTCCAATGGAGAGCTGCGAAGAAGTGCTGCATACGACCAGAGGAAAAGTGTCCAGATAGATCCAAGGGTGGATCGGAGATGTGAAGAACCTGAAAGCAGAGAAGACAGAGTCTGGGCCACTAGCCAGTGGCCAGGATGGTGACAGGAAGATGCCAGCCAATGTCGGGTGATTTCAGGTGAGAAGGTGAAGCTTGTCTCTTCAGCCACGAGGACCAGGAGGTGTCGACAACAACAAGAAGCTGGATTCAAGATGTCCCACAAAGGATCTAGTTGACTGCAGTGTTGGTATCCAGATTGGACCCAACAAGCCTTGGCAAACGCAATCCACGCAGGATGTCGAGATGGGCTATGGTACAGACCAGCAAGGTCTGTGAAACTCCCCCTTTGAAGAGAAGTTGGAGCAAGCCTGGAGCAACCAGGAAAGCAAAATAAATCAAGAATTGGTCTTCTTGGGGGCTCACTAGCCAACAGACTAGGAACAATGAAGACAGGTCAAGCTGAAATGCACAAAGCGGCCCCACAGGACTCTCGTGGAGTGTGGGCATCTGAGTTTCAGTGCAAAAGGTGCTCGGGATGGGGCTTCAAGCACCCCAATGCACAACTTCGGGATACCGCTGGAAATAGATACAGGTTGCAAAATGCAGGTTGTCCAAGAACTCCGGTCCCACGTCTCTCGTGTCCCCCACAGGTCTCTGCTTTGCTGGGAGCGCAGGTCAGCATCAGAGAGGTATGGAAGTCCATATCCTGTGTCGCAGATTCTTTGGGATCCGGCGGGAGCCTCGAAAATGCAGACTGGCAAAGATGCAGTTGGTTCCCGTTTCAACAGGGTGGTCACTCCTTGACCACAAGGGAGATTTCTTCTGTCTTCCAGTCGATATGGAATGTCGAAGGTCCAAGATATATGTTGCAGAGCTTCGTCCAGGGTAATCTAAAATCCTAGGGACTGGGGTTCTATACTTAAAGTAAGTTTAGGGGTTGGGCTAACTCTAAGGTTGCTTCTATGGGTGGACCTGGGGAGGGGGTGGTTACACCCCTTCCCCTTTGTCCAGTTTTGAACCAGAGCTGGGGCTGAGTGCCCCAGCAATCAGTTTGAACTGGCAAATGCATGGAGCACCTTGTGTGCCCCAGGCAGTGTCTGAAAAGCATTCACTGAATGCAGCCCTCCCTGCTCCAATACACTAAAGCCTGTCTGGGGAGGTGCCAGCACCTCCCTGGACAGGAACCCTATTGTCCAGGCCTCCCCTGCCGGAGTTTCGTCCAGCAGAAGGAGGGCAGACTCGTGCCCGTGGCAGCAGCATCCATTTTGTGATGCTGGGGCTCTGTTTAACTGTAACTGGGTTTAACAGTAACTACATGTCTTCTCCCTCTAGAAGGGTGGAATGCTACCCCCACAGCCAGAACTGGCGGGGGTAGTATTTCAAAGTGTTTGACACCTTACACAACATGTTTTGATAAAGCCAAACCACAGTTAGCATTAACCGCGAGGATGATAATGCACTTAAGAGTATATGGTATGGCTATATCAGCTATGAGGAGATGGTTCCGAAAGCTGCAGAGGGGCTCAGCTCATGCTAGGGCACCCCCTAACACAAAACCAAGCATTCTGCGTCCAGGATTGTTAACGGCCTGCCATAGGAGTGACTTATAGGCTACTATGTGTCTATATATAAGGTAGATATAGATATACTATATCTAAGTAAGGGGTGGTTATACCACCTTACCCAGGCTGTAAGTACAGACCTGTGGTGTCAGTTTGGAAGGCTAACTAGGGATGGCACAATACATGCTGCAGCCCCTGGAAGGCCTAGGGTGCACCTATGCCCTGGGTAACTAGGGTACCATATACAGGGACTCACAAGAGTGATCCAGTAACCAATCTGGTATGTACCTAAAGTACATGTTATCAATTTAGAGAGAGTACAGCTAGGCTGTGGGCCTGATTAGCAAGACCACAGCCATACTAAAGTTGAAAAACCAGCGAATCACTGCAAAAAGTGTGGGTAACCATAGGAAGCAGGCCCTACTCTCCTACACAACCCCCCCAAACGCAGGGACATTAAACTAACCTTGACCATTTGAGTCTTCATGTTCTAAGAGGAAATATCTGGAGAGTCCATCTGCATTGGCATCGTTACTCCCAGGTCCATGTTCCACTGTATAGTCCATCCCCTGAAGGGAAATGGACCACCTGAGCAGTTTGGGATTTTCACCCTTCATCTGTTTTAGCCACAAGAGGGGCTTATGGTCTGTCCGAACTGTGAAGTGAGTATCAAATAAGTATGGCCTCAGCTTCTTTAGGGCCAAAACCACAGCAAAGGTCTCCCTCTCTATAGCTGACCAACGTTTCCCTGTAGGGGTCAGCCTTCTGCTAATAAAAGCTACTGGCTGATCCTGACCTTCTTCATTCAATTGTGATAGCACAGCCCCTATCCCCAACTCAGAAGCATCTGTTTGAACAATTAATTATTTGGAGTAGTTAGGACTTTGCAGAATTGGTGCAGTGCACATGGCCTGCTTCAGGTCATCAAATGCCTTTTGACTGCTGACTGTCCACTAAACTTATTCAGGAAGTCATTAAGGGGTGTCACAATGGAACTATACCCCTTGACAAATCTCCTATAGTACCCAGTCAGGCCCAAAACTGCTCTGACCTGAATCTGGGTGGTTGGAGCAACCCAGTCCATTATGGTCTGGATTTTGCTCTGCAATGGTTGAACCTGCCCTCCACCTACAAGGTGGCCCAGGTATACAACCTGACTCTGTCCTATACAGCACTTAGTAGCCTTGATAGTTAGGCCTGCTTTTTGCAGGGCTTCCAAAACATTTTTCAGGTGGATCAGGTGATCTTCCCAGGTGGAACTTAAGACAGCAATATATCAAGGTAAGCTGCACAATAGTCATCCAGGCCTGAGAGGACTTTGTTCACCAACCTTTGAAATGAGGCAGGTGCATTTTTCAGACCAAAGGCTATCACCACAGACTGATAATTCCCACTAGGGGTTGAAAATGCTGTATTTGGCTTGGCATCATCAGCTAGCCTGATTTGCCAGTAGCCAGTTGTCAGATCAAATGTGCTCAGATATTTGGCAGAAGCCAACTTATCTATGAGCTCATCTGCTCTAGGGATTGGATGGGCATCTGTCTTAGTGACAGCATTGAGACCTCTGAAGTACACATGAAACCTCATCTCCCTCTTACCACCCTGGGTGTGAGGTTTTGGCACAAGGACTACTGGACTGGCCTGCGGGCTCTCTCAGGGCTCAATCACTTCCAGTTCCCACATTTTCTGGACTTCTGTCCTGATACAGTCCCTGACATGATCAGGTTGCCTGTAAATCTCATTTTTTAACAGGCAGACATTCCCCAGTGTCCACTTCATGAGTGCACCAGGTAGTATGACTTGGAGTCTGTGAAAACATATGTATGTATACCTGCATAACTTGTCTGCAGTCACTCTGCTGCTGGTCAGTGAGGCTACCTGCCAAGGTTACACCATCAACTGACCCATCATCAGGGTTCTGAGATCGCAGGTCTGGGAGAGGGTCACTCTCTTCCTCCTGTCCTTCATCAGTAGCCATGAACAAGCCCATGGCTGCCCTGTCAACATATGGTTTCAGTCTGTTGACATGAAGCACCATATGGGGGCTGCTGGTAGTTCCAAGATCAACCAAATAGGTAACCTCTCCCTTCTGTTCAACAATAGTGTGGGGTCCACTCCACTTGTCTTGGAGAGCTGCTGGGGCCACTGGCTCCAACACCCACACTTTCTGTCCTGGCTGGTAAACAGTCAGCACAGCCTTTTGGTCATGCCAGGTTTTCTGTAATTGCTGACTGATCTCCAGGTTTTTGGTTGCCTTTTTCATGTACTCAGCCATCCGGGAGCGGAGACCAAGTACATACTTGCTGACTTACTGCGCGCTTGCGCTGTTTTATTATTTCGTTTCCTGATTTGCACCTTGTTCAGATTTTAAACTTTTAAAATTATCAGCACTCGCTTCAACCGCCTGCGCTGCGCTAGTATTGGATGCAGGCGCTCTCTGGCATACAGACATACTGAGAATACTGGGAATCCTTGGCAGAGCTTACCCACACTTTAATCGTTGGTCACCCGCACTTGCGGGACAGAGGGACATCCAGGGTGGGCTGGGTCCGCTTTGCGCCGTCTTTCGCCACCATATTGGGTGTGGGATTCCTGGAGGTGACACATCTTAGGCGGCATCTTGGTTGAGGGGCCAGCGGCTTGCCCTCACAGGACTTCTGCGATCTAGGGTATATAGGATGGACACCTCCCAAGCTCGCAGTGTAGGCGCGCAGCGGGCACAACGTAGGCACGCCGGAGGTGCGCCAGAGGTAAGCCCGTTTGCGCCCGTTCGCGCACAGATCGCGCCGGGCGCGGTAATGCTGCCTCTTGGTCTCCTACACATCTTATCTACTCAAGAGACGAGCTCATGAGTATGAACCCCCTCCCCTTACTGAACCGCCAGCCCCACACTTCCGCTAGCTGTCGGGAGCCCCTGCCCTGTGGCTTGCTCAACGTTAGATCCCTCAGTAAGCATCATGCAGAAATTGCACTACTCATTGAGTATCATGAGTTAGATGTGCTCTTCATGACAGAGACATGGACTAGAACAGACAGTATAGTGGAATTGGGTTTTGCCTGTCCTCCGGGCTACAAAATTAGACACAATCCCCGTGTGGGGTCTAGAGGAGGTGGCGTGGGCTTTATTTTTTTAGAGAAGCATTGGATATCTCGCAGCTGGAGGTTAAGGAAATCTTGGGTTGTGAACTCATGGGCTTCTTAAAAGGACAAGGAGGTGTTGTGTATTCTGGGCTGCTTTGTTACAGACCCCCGACCAATGCTTTGTCTACCGTGCTCGAGCTGATAGATTTAATCTATGACCTCTCTAACTCCCACACCAGGACCCTGGTTTTGGGAGATTTCAATCTGTGACCGGACGGACCCACAGATCCAGCTTATAAGGATCTGGTCCAGGCCTGCTGCAACATCCATCTGCAGCAGATGGTACTTTCCCAGACTCATTCCAAGGGACATGTACTGGACCTGATCTTTGCAGATGCTGGTCAAGTGACTATACGGAACATCACTCCCCAATGTTGGATGGACCATTCACTCGTCCACTTCTCTCTCCTACTTCCCACTGATACACTGAGGAGTGGCAGTACAGGAGCCACAACTAAGGTTGGCATGCAATGGTCGAGGCTGCTGAGACAGTCGAGCCTGCCAACTTTGCTCCCGGAGGGTTTTACCCTGAGGGGCAGTGTGGAGGAGAGCTATGAGTCCCTTAGCCAGCAAATCTCTAAATCACTGGATGCTTTGGCCCCTGTGTGGAAAACCAGGAATAGGAACAGGGCTAAACATGCTATGCCTTTGTTCTCCAAGGAGCTTTTCCAGATGAAACTCCAGTGTAAACGGGCCGAACGTACCTGGAGGAAACAGTATTCTGAGCCAGATAAGGCCATTTTCAAACAGGCATTGTCGGTGTATAAAACGCAGATTAAGCGTGCCAAGGCCAGATTCCTCGAGGAGACGTTACTGCTAGCAGTAAACAAGTCTCAGGCCCTGTTTAGGATCGTTAAGGATCTCTCTTGCCCTGCCTGTGTTATCAACGATATCCCGGCCTCTCAGTCGCTGTGTGACTCTTTGGCAAAGGCTTTTGAGGACAAGATTGCTTCTATTTTGAGAAATCTAGGCACCCCATCCACCCCTGACTCTCTGGTTAACTCTGTATTGATGTCCACTAGTGGATCCTTGGAGGTGGACGATAGGCAGTCCCGGCTGAACAGCTTCCCCCTTCCGTCCTTTGAGGACTTTTGCTTAGTAGCTGATGGGGTCTCGTCGGGCTCTCCCTTTGACCCACTGCCACACAAAAACTGGAAACTGTTCCAGGAGGAGCTTTTTCCCCCCTTCATGCCATCTGCTGTCAGTCCCTCAGTTCTGCTTGTGTCCCGGATTGCTGGAAGCTGACCGTGGTATCGCCGCTCCTGAAGAAGGACACATTGGATCCTACTTGCCCAGCAAATTACAGGCCTATTTCATTGCTTCCTTTCCCAATTAAGATCTTGGAGAAGCTGGTTACCAAACATCTGACCTGCTTTATAGAGAAAAAACATCTGCCTGGATGTGGCTCAGTTTGGCTTCAGACCAGCCCATGGTACTGAGTCTGCGTTGGTGACCGCTTTGGATGACCTTCGCTCGCGTGTCGACCTTGGTCGAGCAGCCTTTCTAGTGCTGCTCAACATGTCGGCCGCGTTCGATACGGTCAACCATGCCACCCTAGTCAGGAGACTAGAGGAAATTGGGGTATCTGGTTTGGCCCTGGACTGGTTGATATCTTACCTTGGTAACAGACACCAGGTGGTGGCCTTGCCGCCCTATCGATCCAACTTCAAAAAGGTAGGGCAGGGCGTATCCCAAGGGTCTGCCATCAGTCCCATACTATTTAATCTATACCTCCATCCCCTGGTCAGGTTGATTAAGTCCTTTGGCATCTCGGTCATCAACTATGCCGATGACACACAACTTATCTTCTCTTTTGAAGGTAGGGATGCTGTACCGCAGGAGACTTTTCACCACTGCATGACAGCGACCGCAGAATGGCTGAGTCTTAATTCCCTGCAATTTAACAGCTCTAAAACTGAGGTACTGCACTGCTCGTTAGATCGCATCCCCCGACCTCTGCCACCGAACTTTTGGCTTCCTTCCTTCCAGGCTCTGGGTTGGTGGCAGATTCAGTTCGTAAACTGGGTGTGATAATCTTATCCAACTTAAAGCTAGACACGTTTGTCAACAAAACTGTGGCTATGTGTATGATGCGGCTCCGCACATTGCGGAAGATTCTTTCTCTGCTCCCAGTTTACGCCCGACCAGAAGTAGCGCGCAGTATTATTTTAAGTAGGCTGCTTACTGCAACGCGCTACTTCTGGTTGCACCAGCCACCTTAGTGGGTAAATTACAGCGAATACAGAACATGGTCGCTAAGCTGGCCCTTTCTAGTCGGTGTTCTGATTCCTCCTCCTTGGCGCTTATGGACCTTCATTGGTTGCCAATTGCTCAGCGTATTGATTTTAAGGCACTTTGTCTGGTATTCAGGGCCCTACGCGGGCAAGGGCCATCCACGCTGCAGGCAATGTTTTCCTGGTACACACCTTCTAGATCTCTCTGTTCTTCGTCAGCCTGTCTGGCGGTAATCCCTAAAATCGTGAGGACTCGGATGTGCGGACGCTTTTTTAGATTTTCTGCAGCTAAACTGTGGAATTCTTTACCCCTGCCTCTGAGAAATAAGGGGGATCTTACCTCCTGTAAACAAGGATTAAAGACGTACCTTTTCCCTAGGACAGTGTAAAATTGGGGCAGCGTAACAACGTGTATGGTTGGTCAAAGTCAAAGCACCAGGATACCCTTTGGGTGACAGTGTCTGTGCTATACAAGTATGCCATACAATACATACAATACAATACATAGTCCACAATGTCATGCTTAGGGGGTTTGAGAGGTAACTCCCATCCCTCCTTCAATAGACACAATGTACCTTTGACAGGGTGCCCAAACAGAAGTTCAAATGGGCTGTAGGCAACCCCCTTCTGAGGAACCTCCCTGTATGCAAACAAAAGGCAGGGTAGCAGGATATTCCATCTCCACCTGAGCTTTTCTGGGAGACCCTTATTCATACCTTTTAAGGTCTTGTTGAACCTTTCAACTAGACCATTGCATTGTGGGTGACAGGGTGTGGTGAATGTACAGTTAACTCCACACTCCTTCCAAATTGCAGTCAAGTAAATAGACATAAACTTTGCACCGCTGTCTGATACATCCTCCTTAGGGAAACCCACTCTTAGGAAAACCCCCAAGAGGGCTCTTGCCTAACAGGTGCTGTAGTGTTCCTAAGTGGTATAGCTTCTGGGTATCTGGTGGCATGATCCACTACTACCAGAATAAACATGTGCCCAGAGGCTGTTTGGGGATCCACTGGTCCAGCAATGTCAATCCCTACTCTTTCAAAGGGAACCCCCAGCACAGGTAGTGGTATAAGAGGGGCCTTTGCAGTGCCACCTGCTTTGCCACTGGCTTGGCAGGTTACACAGGAGTGACAAAACTCCTTGGTGTCTTTTGACATGTGGGGCCCGTGAAAATGAGGGACAAGCCTTTCCCAAGTTTTGTTCTGGCCAAGATGTCCTGCAAGGGGAATGTCATGCGCTAGTGTCAAAAGGAAGCCTGTGAATGCTAAAGGTATGACAAACCTCCTGGAAGCACCAGGCTTGGGGCCTCTACCCTCTGAAAAAAGGAGCCCTTGATCCGAGTAAACTTTATGGGTTCCACTAGCATTCCCAGCAGCCTCAGCAGCACCTTGCTGTCTGAGGGGTTCAAGAGAAGGGCAGTCCAACTGTGCCTGCCTCAGATCTGCCCTGGAAGGTCCCCCTGTCCCAAGAAACTCAACCTGATCAGGTCCAAGTTCTTCTAGGACAGTACCTTCTTCAGGCTCACAATTAACCCTGGGCGGAGAACTACGCTCCGTTCGCGGAGTTTGCGGAGTTTCGGCAACTCCGCGCTCCGCGGAGAACGCGAAGTTGTCAAATACTCCGCAAACTGCTGCGTAGCGTAGTTCTCGCGCTCTCAATAGCATTTTCGCGTGCGCGAGGATGCTTGTCGGTAAGACCGAGTTGCCGAACACGCAGAAACTGCAATCTGGCACAGAATAACTCGCGAACATGTTACTAGTGACCGGAAATAAGGGGACGCGAGCGGGCGGGACAAACCTCATGGGTAACTTCGCGCGCTACACATCCTGAGCAAGCAGGCAATCAATCAATCAATCAATCAGGATATTTGTATAGCGCGCTACTCACCCAGAGGGTCTCAAGGCGCTTGGGGGAGGGGGGTCCTCTACTGCTCGAACAGCCATGTCTTGAGTTGCTTCCTGAAGCAGAGGTGGTCTTGGGTCAGGCGGAGGTGGATGGGGAGGGAGTTCCAAGTCTTGGCTGCCAGGTAGGAGAAGGATCTTCCTCTCATGGTGGTTCTTCGGATGCGTGGCACGGCGGCGAGGGAGTGGCTGGTCGATCGTAGCTGGCGGGTGGGAGTGTAGAAGGTCAGGCGGTTGTTGAGGTACCTGGGGCCCAGGTCGTGGAGGGCCTTGTGTGCGTGGGTGAGGAGTTGGAACGTGACTCTCTTGCTGACGGGGAGCCAGTGAAGGTCTCTCAGGTGTCCGGAGATGTGGCTGTGTCAGGGGATGTCCAAGATGAGTCGTGCGGAGGCATTCTGGATGTGTTAGAGTCTTTACTGGAGTTTGGCTGTGGTTCCGGTATAGAGGGTGTTTCCGTAGTCCAGTCGGCTGGTGACGAGTGCCTGTGTGACCGCCTTCCTGGTTTCGGTGGCGAGCCATCGGAAGATCTTTCGGAGCATGCGTAGGATGTTGAAGCATGATGATGAGACGGCGTTGACTTGTCTGGTCATCGAGAGGGAGGAGTCCAGGATGAAGCCCAGGTTGCGTGCGTGGTCCGTTGGTTTGGGTGCGCTGCCCAGGGCAGGGGGCCACCAGGAGTCGTCCCAGGCGGAGGGTGATGATCCAAGGATGAGGACTTCCGTCTTGTCTGAGTTCAGTTTCAGGCGGCTGTTCCTCATCCACTCGACTACGTCTTTCATCCCTTCGTGTAGGTTGGTTCTGGCGGTTCCTGGGTCGTTGGTGAGGGAGAGGATCAGCTGGGTGTCGTCGGCGTAGGAGATGATGTTGAGGTTGTGTTGGCGTACGATGGCAGTGAGGGGGCTCATGTAGACATTGAAGAGGGTGGGGCTGAGTGATGATCCTTGTGGTACACCGCATATGACTTCGGTGGCCTTTGATCTGTACGGGGGGAGGCGGACTCTCTGGGTTCTTCCGGTGAGGAACGAGATGATCCACTCCAGTGCCTTCTCATGGATTCCAATGTTGCTGAGGCGCTGCACTAGGGTGCGGTGGCAGACCGTATCAAATGCTGCGGAGAGGTCCAGGAGGATGAGGGCCGCTGTTTCCCAGTTGTCGAGCAGGGCTCGGATGTCGTCAGTGGCTGCGATGAGGGCGGTATCGGTGCTGTGGTTGGCGCGGAAGCCGGACTGCGAGTGGTCGAGGCTGGTTGGGCGAGCGCAATTGGTGATCCACTGTGTGAGGTTGTTGGCTGCTTGGTTGGGGTCCGTTGAGCTGGCGGGAGGGTTCTGGCTCAGTGAAGTGTTGAGCTGGTCGGTGGTGATCTTGTTCCAGTTCCTGCGGGGAACCTGTTGCGGGTGGTGGTGAGTCGTGGTCTTTCTGAAGCTGAAGTGGACGCAGCTGTGGTCTGTCCAGTGGAGTCCGGTGGAGTGGCTGAAGGAGATGTACTTGCTGGAGGAGAAGACTGGGTCAAGCGTGTGTCCGGCGTAGTGGGTGGGGGTGTTCACCAGTTGCATGAGTCCGAGGTTGGCGAGGTTGTCCAGCAGGGTGGTGGTGGTGTTGTCGTTGTTGTTCTCCAGGTGGAAGTTGAGGTCCCCTAGGAGGATGTAGTCAGCGGAGGCGAGAGCGTGCGGGCTGATGAAGTCTGCGATGTCTTCGCTGAATTGTGTGCGAGGTCCTGGGGGTCTGTAGATGAGGGTGCCTCTGAGTGTGGTCTTGGGGTCGGTGTGTATCTGGAAGTGAAGATGTTAAGCGGCTGTGAGGGTGTCGTCTGAGTTGGTCGTGATGCGGATGGTGTTCTTGTGGATGATGGCGATGCCTCTTCCTGTCTCGTTGACGCGGTCTCTCCGGGTGATCTTGTATCCGTCCGGGATGGCAACGGCGATGTCGGGCGCTGAGGAGGCGTTCATCCATGTTTCCGTGAGGAAGGCGACGTCTGGAGATGTGGTGTTGAGCAGGTTCCAGAGTTCCACGGCGCTCTCGAAGACGAAAAATGGATCACGAACGGGTCAAGCAAGCTACTACGCATGCTCGCGGAGTTATGCGTAGTTCGCGGAGTGCAAGTGCATCTTCGCGTAGCTCGCGGAGTGCGGCTACGCGAACTACGCCCAGGCTTACTCACAATCAGCTTCCTCAGAAGGCTGATCCTTACTCTGAGGCAGGGGGGAAGGCACAGCCTTAACCCTACTGCTCCTTTTCCTGGTAGGCAACTGGACCATTATTCCAGAATCTAGTGCCTGTTTAGTGATGCAATTGTTGACCTGTGACCTAGTCACTGCAAGAACATGTGCTGAGATACCTAACATTTCTGCATGTGTCCTAAACTCCACTTCAGACCAGATTGAAGTCTCTAGGTTATTGCCAAGCAAACATTCTACAGGGAGGTCTGAACGAACAACAACCTTCTTAAGGGCAGTTACCCCTCCCCAGGAGAAATTAACAACTGCCATACTATGTGTGGTAGTGACATTGCTAGCATTGGTCACTTGGTAAGTTTTACCAAGTATGATCTGTCCAGGGTCCACAAAGTCAGTTTCACCATTTTGACACTGGCACCTGTGTCCCTTTAGGCCTGAGCCTTTTTCTCATTGACTAAAGTAGTTTGTCTGTCCTTGCCCAGATTACTGGGACTCACAGAGGAGGACATATCCATGCCTCCATCACAGATCAAAACAGCTGGAGTTGGTATTCTGACTAGGCCAGAACCCATCTCACTTCCCAGGATTAACCCTACTACACCCTTCAGTTGAAAACCACCACTTGGATCTGAACTAGGGGGAACAGTTGCCTTAGGGGCAATGGTGGCTGGAGCTGTCTCCATTTTGATGCAATCACTAGTCCAGTGACTGTTGACCATATAAACTTTGCACCAAGGTTTCTTTGGACTTTCTTTGTTTTGGATTGTTGGGGACCCCCACCATTAGAAGTTTCTGGTGACCTTTTGAAGACTTCTGGTCTTTTGCTTTCTCCCCACCCTTTTAGTCTTGCTTCTTCTGGTCACCACCTTGGTTCTGTACCTTCTGCTTCACAATGGTTCTGACCCATTTGTCTGCCTTCTTTCCCAATTCTTGGGGAGAGGTCAGATCAGAGTCACCAAGTGTTGATGCAACAACTGGTTCCGACAATTATTAAGAATCTGTTCTCTCATGATTAGATTATACAATCCTGTATAGTCACACACTTTACTGCCCAGTAACCAGCATTCCAGAGCCTTAGTAGCACAATCTACAAAGTCAGTCCAGCCCTGAGTCTGTGCCTTCTGGGTATCTCTGATCTGCAACCTATACTGTTCAGTGGTTAGGCCAAACCCACCTATTAGAGCACTCTTCAGTACTTTGTATTCATCAGCATCCTCTTCTCTTACAATGAGGAACTTATCTCTACCTTTGTCTGCAAAGGAGAGCCACAAGATTGCTGCCCACTGCTCCTGGGGTAACATCTGTACTTTGCATGCCCTTTCCAGTGCAGCGATCGATTTATGGATGCCATCCCCAGTCTGATAGGGAGGGACAATATTGCTTAGGTATTTATGGTAATAAGACCTATCCCTACCACTAGGGATATTGCTCCCACCAGGGAACTCTAGTCCCCTCCTTTGTCTCTCTCTTTCTAGAGCCAGAGTCTCTTTCTCAAGGGCAACTTCTTGCCTCTTGATCCTGAGCCAGACTTCCTTCATCCTAGCTTCATGTTCCCTCCTTTCAGGTGAACTTCTTCTCCTTTGAGATGAGGCAGCGGGCCCAATTGATGAACTAGAATAGTCAGATTCCCCCGAAGGTGATCTTTCCCTTCTAGGTACATCAGTAGGCCTACATGGGAGGATAGAGGGAGGCCTAGGTAGGCCCTCTCCATCTCCAGGTAGCCCTGTGTCTCCCAGGTTGGATTCATTAACCACTTCCTGGTCTGCATCCTCATCATCTTCAGAGTCCTGGTGGGGGACCCAACTAGAACTTTCTTCAGATGATGGATGGCCCCCTCCCTACTACCTTGGTTATCTGGCTCTGATGCTTTTGCTAATTCATCTGCCACTAAGATATCTATCAGGTGTCGGGTGGTGGAACTCTGTCCTTGCTTTACTTTCCTGATGGCACACAAACCTCTTAACTTTAGGAAAGGGAATGTGTCATACTTAGAAGGCAACACTGGGTTGTCTTCTTACAGAGGCACAATAGGCCATGCTTTTTAAAGCCATGACTAGTGAGGTGTGGTGTGTGCACCTACCTACACTACTTGGTTTCCTATCAGAACCTCTCTAGGAGTTGTAGTCAGGGTGTGCTAGGCCCTTACCACCTACAACTTCTAAGTTCAGTAGAACTTATGTATTATAAGCTTGATTTATATGCACCTACTGGTTCCTTGATGTGATTTTTCAAATGATCTTCTCAAGATTATTTGGTAAAACAATGCAAGCCTCTATCCCATCTGCTGCACACCAATGTGAGAAGTTGGCCTGGTATATGATGTCCACTATTCTAGTGGGAACCTTGCACCAGTCCAATCGACCCTTATTGATGGTAGGTTATAAAGTCAACCTTATAGAAAGCTATCCTAATGGTAGTTGTGGAGAGCAGCCTTCAGGCTAAGACTTGGAGACAAGTTAAGCAAGTTGTTTTACCAATTATAATCTCTTAAATGAACAAATGAAAGCACACCACACAAGGTATATATCAAATATATATGTATTTATTCTAAACATAACCTCTCTGAACTCTTTATGAGGTCAGAGGTAAAAGTACAATACAAGGAACTTAATTAGCATACGATAAGTAGCACAGTATGCGTTATGCCCTAGGGGCCTCACAAACCATATAATAAAATAGTGGTGTAAGAGCCATGTGAGAGTTAGAAAGCAGGCCTAGGGCCTGTGGAATCGCTGGTGCTGCCTAGAACCACCAAAGGTTAGGATGTAGGAGTCTCACGTGAGACGCTTGCAGGGTCTAAACACAGCTGCGGGTTACCATTGACTTTCTATGGAGAACGAACATGTTACAAAGTTACAGTTTAAGGGTACATCTAGGTGAACTACGATGAAACCCTTTTATACAAGGACACTTCAAAAGTCAAGACCCACGGGAGCCCCAGAGTACTTGTGTTACCTCACCCAGGGAAGCCAGGTGCATAGGTGCCTTTTGGTTTCGGGTTTTGTCGTCGATTCCAATGGAGAGCTGCAAAGAACTGCTGCAGGCGACCAGAGGAAAAGTGTCAGGGTGGATCCAAGGGTGAATAGGAGATGTGAAGAACCTGAAAGCAGAGACAGTGTCTGGGCCACTAGCCAGTGACCAGGATGGCAACAGGAAGATGCCAGCCAATGTCGGGTGATTTCAAGTGAGAAGATGAAGCTTGTCTCTTCAGCCATGAGGACCAGGAGGTGTCGACAACAACCAGGAGCTGGATTTTAGCTGTGCCACAAAGGTTCTAGTTGACTGCGTTATCGTTATCTGGATATTGAGTGTACCAATTGTATTGTACAAACTGTATGTCTTAAACGTTTCTGTCCAATCTTATGATTATGCGGGTCATAATCTATGGTGTATGAGCTCGATTTTATTGTACTGTCCTTGTACTATTTCAGTGAATTGTTTTATTATAATATATTGTGTATATTTTGTGTTTTTATCTGGTATTGAATTGACTTTTGTGTATGAAATAAAACAGATATTTCTTTTTAATATGTTGCTGTTATCTTATGACTTGTATACAAATGTACTATAAGGTTTAGCTAGATCAAGGGGATCTATTTTTCTTAGGTATCTGGATTAGACCCAACAAGCCTTGGCAAACACAATCCATGCAAGATGTTAAGATGGGCTTCGGTGCAGACCATCCAGGTCTGTGGATCTCCCCCTTTGGAGAGGAGTTGGAGCAACCAGGAAAGCAAAGTAAATCAAGGATTGGTCTTCTTGGGGATAACTAGCCAACAGACTAGGAACTGTGAAGACGTGTCAAACTGAAATGCACAAAGTGGGTCCACGGGACACTCGTGGAGTGTGGGCCTCTGGGCTTCAGTACAAAAGCTGCTTGGGGCAGGGGCTTCAAGCATACCAATGCAAAACTTCAGGATACCTCGGGAAGTAGGTGCAGGTTGCAATATGCAGGATGTCCATAGAGTTCCGGTCCCACGTCTTCCGGGTCCGCCATAGGTCTCAGCTTTGCTGGTACGCAGGTCAGCATCAGAGAAGTTTGAAAGTATGTGTGCTGTGTCACAGATTCTTCAGGATCCGGCGGGAGCCTCAAAAATGCTAACTGGCAAAGATGCAGTTGGTGCCTGTTTGAACAGGGTGGTCACTCCTTGACCACAAGGGAGATTTCTTCCGTCTTCCATTCGATATGGAATGTTGAAGGTCCAAGATATATGTTGCAGAGTTTCGTCCAGGGTAATCTAAAGTCCTAGGGACTGGGGTTCTATACTTATAGTAAGTTTAGGGGTTTGACTTACTCTAAGGTCCCTCCTATGGGTGGACCTGGGGAGGGGGTGGGTACACCCCTTCCCCTTTGTCCAGTTTCATGCCAGAGCTGGGGCTGAGTGCCCCAGCAACAGGTTTGAACTGGGAAATGCATGGAGCACCTTGTGTGCCCCAGGCAGTGTCTTAAAAGCATTCACTGAATGCAGCCCTCCCTGTCCCAATACACTAAAGCCTGTCTGGGGAGGTGCCAGCACCTTCCTGGACAGGAAACCTATTGCCCAGGCCTCCCCAGGCGGAGTTTCATCCAACAGCAGGAGGGCAGACTCGTTTCTGTGGCAGCAGCATCCATTTTGTTTATGCTAGGGCTCTGTTTAACTTTAATCGGGTTTAACAGTAACTACATATCTTTTCCCTCTAGAAGTGTGGAATGCTACCCCTGACGCCAGAACTGGCAGGGGGGTAGTATTCCAAAGTGTTTGACACCTTACACGACATGTTTTGATAAAGCCAAACCAAAGTTAGCATTAACCGCGAGGATTATAATGTACTTAAGAGTATATGGTATGGCTATATCATAGAATAGCTATAAGGAGATGGTTCTGAATGCTGCTGAGGGGCTCAGCTCATGCTAGGGCACCCTCTCACACAAAACCAAGCACTCTGCCTCCAGGGTTATTAAGGCATGCCATAGGAGTGACTTATAGGTAGGTTACTATGTGTCTGTATATAAGGTAGATATAGATATACTATATCTAAGTAAGGGGTGATTACACCACCTTACCCAGGCTGTAAGTATAGACCTGTGGTGTCAGTTTGGAAGGCTAACCAGGGATGGCACAATACATGCTGCAGCCCCTGGTAGGCCTAGACTGCACCTATGCCCTGGGTACCTAGGGTACCATATACAGGGGCACACAAGAGTGACCCAGTAACCAATCTATATGTGCCTAAAGTACATGGTATCAATTTAGAGAGAGTACAGCTAGTCTGTGGGCCTGATTAGCAGAACCACAGCCATACTAAAGTTGAAAAACCAGTGAATCACAGCAAAAATGGGGGTAACCAGAGGAAGCAGACCCTATTCCCCTACACTTACCTCATGAAAGCCTGAAGTCAAAGCGACTGAAGAGGGTTCTAGAACAAAGCTAGATGGCTGACCTGTTTACATCATTCCACTGTGTGCTGTGCTCAGAAATAACTTTTAGTTTTAAAAGCAACTACTGTTTCTTGGGTGACCAGAGGATTTCAGGCAAAAATAAAAATGTCGAGTTAGCTTAGGTGATTCATTTTCCAGCTGGAGAGAGATGCAAGTTTTGTCTACTGGCAGTTTTTAGTCATAAAGTAGAGCAACGTGTTCATATGTCCGCTGCAAAAAAAGGTGTTATGCAGATCACAGAACGGTAGCCCTCATTCATTAGTGTAATATTGCCTACAGACTGAATTACACACCTAGGATTCTTTGCCTGTTGGAAGAGGTTCAGTGAGGGAATCTGTGGAGAGGGAGGTCATGGGGGGGGGGCTAAAAGTCACATCAGGCACCTCTAACTCCAAAGCCGGCCCTGGTCAGAGTATAAATAAGTATAAAAGAGAAAACTTTTGAGAAGGCAAGAGAAAGAAAGGTAAGGATTGGATGCGCACCGTGAGACATAAGTACAACTAAAACATGACTCTGTGTATTAATGCTTGAAACAGACCCCTTTCAACCCCATGGTCATTTTGAACATAGCCTCGCACCCTATGACCTTTACCCCGTCTGCAGCGAGATTCAAATCAGCAATATTGACATGGTAGAGGAAGGAAATGCTGTTTCTCTGTAACCAAGACATTTTGCCGTGGTGCGTGACATACATATGGTATATTAAGAAAGGCCCCACGTTTTCCCTTTTGACGAATAACAGGTCTGCCCCACTAATCCAAGCGAATATTTAGGCTTCTTCAGAAAATAAATTGAGCTGCTTCAGTGCGATCTTTTAAAGCTCATAAAATAAATGCCAAATGTGTTATATCGAATAATAATAAAATGACAGTGGTAAATGAGAGAAAAAGTATATTTGTGGTAGAAAAGCATACTTCTTAAGATGTATAAAAAGAGATCTTCTCAGAAATATAAAGGAATTTAACACTTACTAAAGGAGCTGACACTAATGACCAGGTGGCTAGACTTGCCTTTATACTGCCTTCACTTCAACCCCACTGCTCTTGGCTATGTGGAAGGAGTGCTAAGGATTTGATTGCCATGCCTCTAGAAATCTGATTCAAACACACACAGAATAGGTGATTGCCTTTGCTGAGGAGTTCGGTGTAATGTGTAGATTGCCTCGAATTCGACTTTGTTTTATGTTCTGGCCATTCCTTGGCTGAGGAGGGGGACGGATCTTCTGGTCACTGTCTGTCACTCGCCTCTGCATGATTCTTTTACTTAAATTGCATTCATCTAAAGCCCTTTGATAAACCTGACACGCTTGCCTGCCTTGCATTTCGAGTAATATAACTAGCATTGAACAACATATTCAATGCATCGCATGCTGGTTTCAATAAAACATTCTCTCTCATCAGTTCGTGCTCTTTTAAATACAACCCACGGTCAGACAGACTCAATCAAAGTTCCAATATTAATGGCTAGGCTTTCATTTCTACATGATGCGGCTTGCACCATTGAGGCTCCTGCTTGTTATTCTCGGCAGAAGGAAAACAGCCATTTCCCAATTCTGAAGTTCCTGTTCAAATCGTATCCGCGGTGCTAAGCCCTTATTTTGAGGAGCTCAAGAAGGGAGGATCAATAGAGGCACCTTTCAATGAATCTTAACGATGTTTTCTTTCCTTCTTGTCTTGCGTTCGATGTGAAGCAGAGTCGATTGCCTGCCTGAAAAATCAGGTCAGCTCTTATGGCTGCATTTTTCAATTCTCATCCTTTTAGAGTATTCATAAAGGGCTTCATTTAGAGATAGAGGAAATATATATTACAGAGTGGCTGTTGTCACTGTGTAGTTATAGTTAGGTCAGTTTACATAAATTGATGAACCGTCACAAAACATTAAAAAAAAAGTGTTTCTACCTTCCTGGAAAGTTTCAGCTTGCGCCATCAAGGGCATCGGGGACAGAAAAAGAGGGATCACAAAACACATTTTCCCCATGCAACATTCCATATGAATTTTACTAAGTGTTTTGGAAAAAGTAGCTGAACAGAGTTACACCATTTTTTTCAGAAAGCAAGATCTCTATTCAGAATTTGTGAGTTGATTTGGTGTAAATCCATTTATTGCTTTTTGAGAATTTAAAGGTTCAAAGTTAGTGATACCTGGACAGTGAGTCTCCCAAGAATGAATGAATGAATGAAATATTATTTATAATGCGCAACTATGCCCAATGGGCGTCAAGGCGCCTAAACCAAATAAAAAGCTGTTAGCAGACAGAAACAGAGCCTACTGGTATGCCTTAATAAAGAGCCAAGTTTTCAATGACTTCCAAAGAGGTCGAGGGAAGGAAGTATTTTGATTTCAAGGGGGAGTGAATTCCACATCAGAGGTGCCAGTATGGAGAAAGCTTTGCTCCCCCATCTAGCCTTCTTGGCTCTGGGAATTACCAGTTGATTAAGCTCGCTGGATCGTAAACATCTGCTCGGAACATATCTGGTGAGTAATGAACCAAGGGCATCAGCCGAGCCTGCAGTTAGAGCCTTATATGTAAGGCAAAGGAGTTTAAAAGTGATCCTTGAAGGAATGGGGAGCCAATGGAGGTTCTTCCTCGCTAGGGTCATAGATGACAACCAGGGCAGAGCGAGAGCAAACCGCGCTGCAGCGTTCTGTATGACCTGCAAACGCTGAAGCAAGCCCTTGTTGGCCCCGGTGTATACTGAGTTACAGTAATCAAGCCTTGAGCCAACAAGGGCAATCACCACCTGTTTCCGTGCCTGTGGGGACAGATAGTGCACGATCCTTTTCAGGGTCTTGATGACACCCCAACAGGTAGCCACCGTTCTGTTAACCTGTAGCTCCATGGAGAGCTGGGTGTCAAAGATGACGCCTAGGTTCCTGGCAGATTTAGTAGGTATAGGGCAGCTACCTAAAGAAGGAGGCCACCAATCACCTGACCACATGTCCTGGTCCTTGCCAAAGACCAGGACCTCTGTCTTGTCCCCGTTCAACTTTAGGGAGTTAGAGACCATCCACTCTGCAACAAGTTGCATGCAGGCCCTAAAGTTAGAAGCAGTTTCACTAACAGAGTGGGTCAGGGATACCATAATCTGCGTGTCGTCAGCATACGACACTACCTCCATCCCCTGAGATCTTACAAGTCTTGCAAGGGGGGCCACGTAGATGTTAAACAGGGTCGGACTCAATGCCGACCCCTGTGGCACCCCACATTGCAAGGACTTGGCAGGGGAGAGGTATTCACCTAGCATGACACGCTGCTCTCGATGATGTAAAAAGGAGCTCAGGAGGCTGAGCGCCGGTCCAACTACCCCTGCCTCCCTTAACCTAGATGTTAAAGTCAGGGGAGACAGGGTGTCGAATGCTGCTGAAAGATCTAGCAGCACCAGTACGGTGGTGAGACCCAAATCTACTTTTCTGCGGATGTTATCCATGACTTTCGTCAAGGCAGACTCCGTGCTATGTAGCTTTCTGAAGCCATGTTGGGACCCGTCCAGGAAGCCTGAGGTGTCAAGGAAGTTTGAAAGATGGAAATTCAAATGGGTCTCCAACATCTTAGCAGGGGCTGGCAGCAGAGAGATGGGTCTGAAGTTCTTCAGCACTCCAGGGTCTAAGGTGGTCTTTTTCAGAAGCGGCTTTACGATGGCTCTCTTCCAGAGTGACGGAAAGATACCCTGTTCCAAGGCTCCATTCATTACCTCAAGCATCGGGGGAAGAATGATCTCTCTGCAGTTCTTAAGTACTTTAAGAGGCACTGGATCAAGAGGGGATGAAGATTTTGTTTTATCCAACAGGCTATTAAGATCTTCTAGAGTGAGAGCCGGGAAGTGTTCAAGGGACTGAGGGGAGTCTTTATTCCAGGCTTCCAGTCGTGTAATTTGCGAGGAGTCCTCCGAACTGAGCAAGTTCCTCTGCAACTTTAGGGCTATGTAAATATCGTCTATCTTTTTGTAGAAAAAGTTCGATATGTCATCACATAGCTCCTGGGAAGCAACTACTGGGTCAGGAACCTGAAGAGAGCAAAGGGAGTCTACAATTTTGAAAAGCTCTTTGGAGGATGTTAGAGAACAGGTTAGTCCTGTTTTTCCTTAATGACTCTCTTTTTATACTCTCGTAGTAGACTCTTATAGCTTTCTCTATCTTTGTGATCCCAAGATTTACGCCAGCCACGTTCCTTCTGTCTACATTTTTGTCTGAGAAACCTCAGATCGGCAGAGAACCAGGGGGCAGATGGCTTCTGTCTAGCTGCAGATTTCAAGGAGGGGGGGGCTAGTTCGTCAACGGCTCTGGTAATGGCATCAGTGAGTTCTTGGGCCGATTCATCCACCTTCTGCTGAGTTGAAATACTGATGTTACTGATGTTACGAATAAAAGGGGCAAGAGCCTCCTTAGTGAAATTTTTGAAGCTCCTTTTAGATTGTTTTTTGCCAGTGCCCACCGTAACATCAGGGCAGGGAATGTCTAAAGACAGCGGGACTGCTAGATGGTCAGACCAGGTAATTGGTACCGGTAAACCGACCTCTAGTCTGGAATCGTTGGAAAAGATCCCGTCAAGAATATGCCCCGCCTGGTGGGTCGGGTGGAGAACTAGTTGGACAAAATCACATGCCTCCAGGGAATTAAGCAGAGAGGAAGTATCTTTTGAAACAGAATCCTCTAAATGGATATTAATATCGCCCAGAATGGTGAAGTGAGGTCTACCAAAATAAGGTTCCAAAATTCTGAAGAGTTCTGGGCAGAAGTTGGCTCTGGACCCAGGGGGCCTATAGAGTAGGATGCCGGAAAAGGAACTCACCGGGGTGTGCACAATACAAAAGTATAGCGCCTCAAAGGGATCCGTAGAGACCGATAAGGGTTTTATTGTGCAAGAAAGAGTAGATTTAAAAAGAATGGCTATTCCACCACCTCTACAACGTTCTCTATCTAACCTTAGGAAGGTGTATCCTTCAGGTATGGCCAAGAGCAAATCATGGCCAGCGGACTCAGAAGCCCAGGTTTCTGTGACAAAGACCCAGTCAGGATTCCTCAAACTGACAAAGTCATGAAATTCAATCCCATGTTTGATCAGAGAGCGAGCATTGACCAAAAAACCCTGTTTGGGTTGGGAGATATGGCTGGTGGACTGAAAAGGGGTAGTATGGATACGGGCCTGAGTAGGACAAGTAAAAGAACTGTTGCAAGAGGGACACAAACGGGCCCGGCTCAGAACCTCGGGTCTAAGCCGATGATGGCAACAGAGCGCAGGGGGTCTCAGGGAAAGAAGAGTACCGTACAGGTTCTCCAGTGATGGGGGAGGATGCACGCCAGAAAGCCCAGGGTCCAGCCCGTCCTGCAGCGCGTCCTCAGCGCGGACGGGCTACCTCCAAGACACTGTAAATGAAAAAAATAGATTAATCTGATTGATCGAGAGCGCTATCTTCTTCTCAACCACTTTGGGCCAACTGGACCGGTAAGGTCCAGTGAGACAGAGCAATTGGAATGGCTGGCCTCAATATTAACGGGAATGTTGCAGCTACTATTTTAAGGGCTTGAGAATTTGGTCCCAGTGCTTTAAGTCCAAAAACAAAGGGCCAGAATAGGGCTAGCCTCCCTCTCTAGCTCTTGGCCCAGAAGGAACCCCTGCCTCATAAAAACAAATTGTGCAGCGGTTCCCACGGTACTCCTTCTGTGCAGTCCTGTGGTATCCAATACGGCCCCCATGTGGTGCAATGGAAGTATCAAGCGTATCAGAAAATTCAGAAAACACAGAAACGAAAATGTGGGATGAGGTCCTTGGAGGTTGGACCATTGAGGATGGACATAGATGTACTGACAGGCGGGTTCATTGGCTTCACTAAATTGTACTTGCCATACATTCCTGTGTGGCCCCCTGAATTGTTTGGCCTTTACCGATCACTGATTTATTAAGTAATTCAGACCTTCAAGCACCACCTTATCATCCTCCATTTCCTTGTAGAGTACCACGTAGTCGATTGAAGTACTTTAACTTTTTCTGACAGAGCACAAGAACTCCAGACAAGCCATGTCTCCTTTCCAAAATCTACCTCCCATCGTCCACTGATGCTCTATAGCATGGGTACTCATAGTATGGCCCGCGGGCCGGCAGCGGCCCGGCAAGCC
The DNA here is from genome assembly GCF_964263255.1 of Lissotriton vulgaris. Taxonomy (NCBI): domain Eukaryota; kingdom Metazoa; phylum Chordata; class Amphibia; order Caudata; family Salamandridae; genus Lissotriton; species Lissotriton vulgaris. The sequence continues at coordinate 509,486,595 of NC_141693.1, read as the reverse complement.
TTCTGTGGCGTCCCGCGGACCATGAGACATCGTACCCGTGTTATCAAAGAGTGTCTGCAAACACTCTGCTGCTCTGTGGGGGCCGGGGGATTCATTCCAGCGAGGCCAGAGTGGAGCTGCAGGGGAGCTAAGAGGAGGTGAAATACAGCAAAGCCCCATTCACATGCAAATGGTCTTTTTAAAGACCTGTGAAGTGCTCAGGTGGGGCTGTGTGTCTGTGCGCGCTGGGGAAGCTGTCTCAGCCCGGTGACACACAGGCAGGGTGAGATGACAGAGGGTGACAGAGGGAGGTAGAGGGACAGAGACAGAGGGAGGGAGGGAAAGGGAGGGAAGACAGAGACAGAGGGAGAGGGAGGGAAAGGGAGACCGAGAAATGGAGACCGAGAAATGGAGACAGACAGAGGGAGGAGGGCGACAGAGGGAGGAGGGCGACAGAGGGAGGGAGACGGAGTGAAGGAGATGGAGTGAGGGAAGGGTGTGAGGGAAGGGATTAAGGGAAGGGAGTGAGGGAAGGAGGGGGTGAGGGAGGGAGTGAGGGAAGGAGTGAGGGAAGGAGTGAAGGAAGGGGAGTGAGGGAAGGAGTGAGGGAAGGGAGTGAAGGAAGGTGAGGGAGTGAGGGAGGGGGAGGGTGTGAGGGAGGGTGTAAGGGCGGGGGTGAGGGAAGGGGAGTGAGGGAAGGGACGGGAGGGAGTGAGGGAAGGGGAGTGAGGGAAGGGAGTGAGGGAAGGGAGTGAGGGAAGGGAAGGGAGTGAGGGAAGGGGAGTGAGGGAGTGAGGGAAGGGAAGTAAGGTAGGGAGTGAGGGAAGGGGAGTAATGGAGGGAGTGAGTGAAGGGTAGTAGGGGAGGGAGGGAAGGGGAGGGAGGGAAGGGGAGTAAGGAAGGGAGAGAGGGAAGGGGAGGGAGTGAGGGTGAGGGAAGGGGAGTGAGGGAGGGAGAGGGGGAATAGGGGGAGGGGAAAGGGGGAAGGGGAGTGAGGGGAAGGGGAGAGGGAGGGAGAAGGAAGGAAGGAGAGGGAGGGAGAGGGAAGGAGAGAGGGAGAGGGAGTGAGACAGTCAGAATAAGGGAGAGATAGGGAGAGATAGGGAGTGAGAGGGAGTGAGACAGTCAGAGTGAGTAAGACAGAGGGAGACTGGGGAGGGAGAGAGGGAGATAGACGGATGTAGGGAGGGAGGCAGAGAGAGAGAGATAGAGGAAGGGAGACAGAGAGATGGAGAGAGAGAGAGGTGTGTATGCCGGGTCTGGTAGCTCAGTGGACGAAGGCGTCTGCTGCAGGGACCTGTGTTCAACCTCATGGTCCCAGTTTTTTTGTTGCTCTAGCCCCGCCCCCTCCCCACTGACCCCGCCCCCACCGGTGCGGCCCTCGGACACAAACCACACTGTAAATTTGGCCCCTGAGAGAAAGTTTATGAGTACTCATGCTCTATAGCTTCGCAGCATCCAAGCTGAAATTTTGGGATCTATTTTGTGCTCTGAAATACGTTTTGACCTGTAGATGTCCCTGGACTCCATTCAGGAATTGAAACAGCATCAACAATGTTGGCCATTCTCATGTCTATTGCTACATTCTATTGATCACATTACCAGGCATTCTTTATATTGTTGTTCCCTTCACTTTCGCCTTGTTATTTTTCACCTCCCAGAGCAATTGTTTCTTGTAAACGTCTTGTATATATGCACTGATTACATACTTTGTGGTGTTTAGTTCTATTTGTGGACATGAAGATACTCCTACAAACATGGTATCTGAAGTAGGTTCAATCAAGAAGCTGAAGACATGTTGGTAACTTCTTCTAAGTTTAATTCATGAGAAATCTCATCCATCAACCAGCAGGTCAGGTCCGGAATAACTGAATTTGTTTGCTTCTAAAGCTTCACATAGAATGTGATGACTTCACTCACTAAACATTCTAACATGACATACTACTGTTCTATACTAAGCATAACAAATGAAGGAGAAGTCATTAATGGATTGCCACAGTATCCTTGAAGTAACATATATGTGCAATTCTGTTGCTGGGATTCTGAACAAACACAGAACTATTTGCAGGAAATGGGACCTTGGTGTACAGGGACTGAGCCTTCCTACCACCTTAGAACCCACGAACCCAGGACTGACTAGCTATAGTGTCACACTTGATCTCCTACTCACTCACAGAGAAACAAATGATTAGACACCCCAGAACACAACACTCTCAGATCTCTCAGGAATCCTGGTAACAAGACACATCCTTACACTCACTGTCTTGTACATGTCCACAATAAGATCTAACAGAGACATGAAACAGTTTAAAATATTTATTTTAACTAATGTGTCCTAACATGCCACATACGTGCAACAACACGCAGAAAAATGCATAGTAAAAATATGGTAAGGATAGCAGTCTTTCCATAAATCGTGAAGTGAGAAGTCATCATAGAAATACAATGGAGAAAGGACTCTAGTGCCTAACCCCCTTCCCCTTGCTAAGCAGGAAAATTATTATGACATAATAAAAGATCTCTGGGCTTTTTTCGCAGACCTCATACCTCAGCCTAGGAATATATATCGCTACTTAGCATGCCATTACTCCCCATGCTTTTAGTGCAATATTTTTACATCGGAGCTTCCATTACTCTGCATATTTTTAATGCGCAAACCATTACTATGCAAAAGCATTTATAATATAAGAATCTTCTTTTACTTCGCTGTTAATTTCTTCGCATACCACTACTACACAAAGAAGGACCAATTTTTTTTAAGTTACCTAAACCCTGGAACGGGATTGCAGGGAAATAGGGGTTTTGGGTGTGGGAGTAATTTAAAATATATTTTTTTAAATGAATACTCGGGTATGTAATTTAATACACCGCATAGTTTAACTTCTCTTTTTTTCTATTAATTTACACCCAATTACTTAGAAGAGTATTGTAATATTTTTAATGCATGTAAAAAATAAACATCCCAACACTACGCAAAATACTCAACACTACTCTAATCCCTTCAACACTAAGCACATCGTAGTAATTCCTGCATAGTAATGGTTTATTACCTCAGTCAATAGATGGGATATCTACATCATAGGTGCTTTTATCCGTGGAAAAGTCTCTCTCCAAGTGTGTCTCACCTATTCATGCACCCCACTAAAAACCCAGGGACGCTGTCCAAACAAGAGCTGCATCAGTATGTTTTGTCAAAGGGCTAAGGACTGGCCAGAGCAAACTAACAAGAGGGATTGATGTTCGACCTTGCACATAATGTTCAGTCAAAATCCCAGGAGCATTCAGAGAGTAAACACAGCGATGTGTCCTCATGTGAAAGCAATCTTTGAAATTATTGCAAAAAATAAACACGTTCAGTAACTGGTGCAAAGCAGCAGGCAAGCTGCAAAGTGCTCATGCTAAGTTAGTGAAAAATGACAATGTCCCAATGGGCCAGGTGATAATTCTTATAAATAGTTAGGATTCATAACTATCAACTAGTTGGCTGAAATAGTCTTAGTCTTTATTAACACCTGGTAGAATCTTTGTTGTCTTTAATAGATTATAAACCCTATCTTAATTAATAGGGAGTTGGGCAGAACACACAGATTTTCAATCCATGGAATTCCGTGAAGTTATATAAAAACTGTGCAAGATTCTGTGGAGTTCCACCAACTGGCAGAACATATGCATGTTGCGCTGCTAGCACTGCATTTTAGCACCAGAAGCATGAGTAGGGCTGAAAAATCAGCACAAATGGTACCATGTGATGCCCAAGAGCGTTCGGCCATTCAAGTTGATTTTGCTGTTTCTCGAGTAGTAAATCTATGCTAGGGACATCAAATCTACTTATCAAGCAGCCTTGTGGCTGCAACCGCTTGTGACTGACCATGTAAGGGAATTATAAATGTGGAGACTTGTGAGGAAAAAATTCCTCAGCGCAGTGATTGCCAGAATTTGGCCAGAATTCCATATAACAAGAGTAATGCAGTATTAACAAATTCTGAGGGTGGAATGAACCATTCCTTCCACCCTTACGTATTTGGTTTACAGATAGAGCCTATGGCTATTACCCAGAGCATAATCATGAAAAGCATAAATGACCCTTCAATCACCCTAACGCCCTCTAGGTGATCCAAGCTCCTCCTATGTACAGCCTTTGTCCTGTACTGAACACCTTGTGAAAAGCAAGCCCCCTGTTGGAATTAACTAGGCATGGATGGGCAAGTCTCTGCTGCTCACGGTCTTCACCTTCTGAACAAATCTTAATGGAGAACCCACTCCCACTGGATACCCTATTCCCATTAGATGGCCAAGTCCCTACTATGCACAGCCTTTGCCTTGTAGAGAACCTGTTACTAGACGTCCTCTTGTGAGCAATGAACCGGACATGTGTAAGAAATGACCTGCTGCAAACAGTTTTCACCCTGCACACAATAGCTCCATGTAGAACTCAATCCCTCTAGACATTTAAGGCTCCGTATGTAGTGAAGGGAATACTGCACACAGCCTTCACTCTATACTGAACACTTTGAAGATAGTCAACCTATTGTGCTCAAACAAGCACATATGGTTGGGAAAGTACCTGAGTGTTAGAACTGGGGGTTTCTAGTTGGCAGAGGTATGTGCCTTTGACCAAATAGGGCCCCTTGCTTCTAGTCAGGGAAAGGAGATTACACTTCTAGATAACCCCTGCTCACCCCCTTGGTAGCTTGCCACAAGCAGACAGGCTTATCTCAGAGGCAGTGTGTTAAGCATTTGTGAACACATACAGTAATACAGTGAAAACACTACAGATGGACCCCACACAGGTTTTATAAAAATAAGTATTCTTTATATAGACTTACATAAGACTACAAATTACAGAAATTCACAATACTGCACTCAAAATAGACTTAAAAATGGTAGAAGTAACTTAGTTAAATTTGATGATAAATGCGACACGTTCTCACAACAGTACCTTGGATGCGTAACGCAAAACAAACAAAAGGTCCACAGGGAGGGTTATGCGTCTGTTCCTTGCCTCGGGGAAGGCGATGTGTCACGCCTCAATGCTTGCGTCTGTTCCTTACTGGTGAGGAGGTGATGCGTTGATTCTCGTACTGCGTTCCGGTTGCAATGCAGCAAGATGGCGCCTTGATTCGGTGCGACAATCCGTTGCGATGCGATAAGATGGTGCCCTTGATGCAATGCAACAAAGTGCAGATGATGTGTGCACGGTGATGGTTGTGCAGCGAACTCTGTAACTTACGAGCCACGAACAGGCCCTGCAACACGCTTCTCCTGTGGTGCAACGGCAACCCTTGCGGTGGCGACACGCTTCTCCGGTGATGCGACAGCAAACAGCTGCGACGAAGACACGCTTCTCTGGTGATGCAGGGGCAGCCTCTGCAGCCGTGACACGCTTCTCCGGCAATGCAACAGCAACAGCTGCAATGGTGACACGCTTCTTCTCGTTGAGATACGCTTCCAGCCGCAATCGACATGCAGGTTTCCGCAGACAGAAATCCCAACAAGGAAATTCAGAGGGGAGCAGGTGGAGAAGTCTTGTAGCCTTGAGACTTCAGCAGGAGGGAAGCACAAGTTCATGGAAATTACTTAAAAGTTCCTTCTCCTTTTCTTGGCAATGAATACACCACTGCGGGCCAACCCAGCAACAGCACACTGCAGAGGGGCAGTCCAAACTCTGGAAGCTTCCTTGGTTCTTCTTCTTGGCAAAGGTTTGTCTTGTTGTTCCAGAAGTGATCTAAAGTCCTGGGGTCTGGGCCCTAATATTTATACTGCAAAATCCTTTGTCCTCTGAAGGCAGATGGTCCTGTACCTAGTTCAAACCAGTTCTGGGTGCATTCTGCAGTGCACACCTTCTTCCTTTGTCAGGGAAGGCCAGGGTCCTCAGACACACCACTGGAGGTGGAGCCAGCATTGTTTTACGCAGGCAAAGTCCTTTTCAGGCCCAGGTGCTACTCCTCCCACTACTCTACCTGCAGATAGGTCTATTCAGCCCTGTGATGACTCACTCTGTCTCCTAAAGCCTCCCCAGCCCCTGTCACTCACAAACCAGACACGCAATACACAAGCGAGGAGAGGAAGGCTGGATGGTTAGGTAAGAAAATACCCACTTTCTAAAAGTGGTATTTACATACAAAGAATGTTAAAACCAACTTTACTAAAATACATATTTTATCATCCTGAGTTCAGGCATACTAAATAGGAATTTCTACCATGTTTCCTGGATCAGTTAGGGTTATAAGATTTTATAATCAAACTGCCCATTCTGGCCTACGGGGACAAGTAGCCTTCCAATAGTGAAAATGGCTGTAATTAACTATGAGGACATGGCACACACATCAGGGCATGTCCTACCTCTTACATACAATGCACCCTGCCCTTGGGGCTTGTTAGATTTGGGGGTCTCTAGTTGGTACAGGTAGGTACTTGTGACAAATAGGGACCCTGGCATCTAGTCAGGGTAAGGGGTTAAACTCCAAAAATAACGCCTGCTCACCCCCTTGGTAGCTTTGCATGAGCAGACAGGCTTATATCAGAGGAAGTGTGTAAAGCATTTGTTAACACATATATTAATGAAGTGACAACACTACAGATGTACACCACACAGGTTTTATATAAAAAACAAGTATTCTTTATATAGACTTATAACAAGAACACAAACAACAAAAATTCACAATACAGTGTTTAAAATGGTAGCATTAGCTTAGTTCTCTTTAGATCTTAAAATGCGACACCTTGAGTCAATGTACCTTAAGATGCGACATGCAGAGCAACGAAAGTGTTGCAGGAAAGGTGAAGCGGTAGTACTTTACACGCAAAGACAGTGATGCGTTGCAGATCTGGTGCAAAGAAATAAAGATGGCACTTTCTCCTTGATGCAACACGCTTGCCAGTGATGTGGCGGCGTCTGCTGCGACGTCGATCCTATTCTCCGGTGATGCGAGATTCCTGACACGATGCGAGCCTCGTCAGGCCCTGCAACACACTTCCCAGTGATGCGGCAGCGTCTGCTGCGATGTTGATCCTCTCTCCTGGCTATGCGAGTTGCTTCCACAGCGATGCGAGCTCTGACAGGCCCTGCAACACTCTTCTCAGCGATGTGGCGGCGTCTACTGCGACGTCAATCCTCTTCTCTGGTGATGAGCCGTGACAGGCCCTGCGACACGCTTCTCGGAGATGCGTCAGCATCTGATGTGTCATCGATCCTCTTTTCCTGCGACATGCTTCCCGGCAATGCGGCAGCGTCTGCTGTGACATCGATCCTCTTCTCCGGCGAAGCGAGGTGTTTTGTGCTGCGAAGTGGCAGCGGCAGTTCGGCGACACGCTTACTTGATCTTGAGTCGCGCTTCCAGCTCCTTGCGACACACAAGCCCTCAAAAAGTCCAGCAAAACTGCAGGCACTTCAGGAGAACTCTTGTGGAGCTGGTGGGTGACGTCTGTTGTCCCTGAGATTTCAGCAGGATGCAAGATCTGTTCAAAGCCCTCTGTGTTCCTTCACAAGTTGAAATAAAGTACACAAAGTTCCTTTCTCCTTTCTTCGGCTGTCAGGCAACCACTGCAGGCCAATCCCCAAGCAACACTTCAGCTTAGGGATTGTCTCTTCTTAGTCTCTCTGGTTCCGGTCCTCAGTAAAGGTGTCTTCTTGTTTGTTCAAAAGTGATCTAAAGTCTTGGGGTCTGAGTACCCCTTTTTAAACCAATATTCTCTTTGTTCCCTTAAGGCAGAGAGGCCTTTGCCTAGTCCAAACCAGTTGTGGCCAGTCCTAGAGCACTCTGTTTACATGACTCCTTCTTTCCTTTGAAATAGAGGGGCAGGGTCGTGGACTGCCCAGCAGGAGGTGGAGCCAGCATTGTGGAAGGCATGCACAGCCCTATTCAGGCCCAGGTGCTATCCCCTCCCACCACTCAAGATGCAGATGAAGCTATTCAGCCTAGTGCTGACTCACCCAGCCTCCTGGAACCACCCCAGCCCCTGTCACTCACAAACCAGACAGTCAATTCACAAACAGGCAAAGGCGCACAGAAAGGTCAGAAAAGAAAACAGCCACTTTCTAAAAGTGCTGTTTTCAAACACAGGATTTAAAAACAATCCTTCCTAAAAGATTGGTTATTAAATTCTGAGTTCAGGGATATCAGACTTCAATTTTCTATCTTGCTTCTGTGGGAAGATATATATAATCAGAGGCGGGAGAAGGAAGTTTTGATCCATTCAGCTTCCTTGTACATGTGCCCAAAAAATCAGGGGGGAATGGATCACTTGTCTTGGGTCACCAGAATTTTTGATTTGTCGTTTGATGGTACGGATAAAAAACCCTCAATCATGTGCCCGGGCTAAAGGACGGTATATCTTGATTCTCCGTCTATGGGTACGTGGCAGCATCATCATTGGGTTAGTGGTTATGCTTCCTCCTCTCGGAGGTTAACCACTGGTGCAACCAGTAGTGATCAGTGACCAAAAAGAGGAAATTGTTTTAAAAGCTTGAATGGCCAGGAAACAAGGATTTAGTAATTCTGGGTGCAGGCTAGGTAAAATTTTGGGCGTGGGGTTAGGGGTCTTCTGCACTAATATGTGTCCATTAAAAAGGTCGACATGTTTCTGCCGGTTATCGCCCAGGAGGGGTCAGTTAGGCCTTCACACTTGAGACTAATCACAGGAGAAGGGCCATAGGACGCAGTTTCTATAACAGACACTTTATGAATCACATACACATTGGATAGTCTCTTATCCCATGTACACTAGTGCTCCATACCAACGAACACTACCATCTGAATAATGAGAGATTTGTTGCCATTAAGAATGAGTGGAAAATTGTCATGTTACCTACAGAGAGAATTTAATTTTTTTAGTTTCTTTCATATGGAAGTGCCGAAATAGGCACGAGTGCAGCATGGCTGAAATCACAGCATCATGATACAAATGTTTGTATGTCTTGTTTTTTTCTTCCTCCCCCACCCTTTAAAGGTACTCATAGACCTCACTAAGTCAGGACAGTGTACCCAGACTTACACACCTATGACAGATAGGTCACGTTTTCAATCTTTCTTTTTCCTTTGGGTCCTGATAAAAGCCTAACTGACCCCTCCTGGGCGACAACAGGCAGAAACATGTCAACCTTTTTAATGGACACATATTAGTGCAGAAGACCCCTAACCCCTCTTCCACTGCACGCCCAGAATTTTACCTAGCCTGAACCCAGATTTAATCCTTGTTTCCTGGCCATTCAAGCTTTTTAAGCAATTTCCTCTTTTTGGTCACTGATCACTACTGGTTTCACCAGTGGTTAACCTCCGGGTGGAGGAAGCATAACCACTAACCCAATGATGATGCTGCCACGTACCCATACAGACGGAGAATCAAGATATACCACCATTTAACCCGGGCAAGTGCTTGAGGGTTTTTTATCGGTACCGTCAAACGACAAATCAAAAACCCTGGTGACCCAGGACAAGTGATCCATTCCCCCCTGATTTTTTTGGCCTATGGGAAGATATGCAGGTAAACCTTATACACAGCATTCCCCATTCTACCCTATGGGCAAGACAGCTTTTCAATACTGAAAAACGAAATTGGCAGTATTTCACTATCAGAGCATTTAATCCACACTAGTACATGCTCAACCCTTCACATACACTGCACCCTGCCCAGGGAGGTACCTTGGACCTTCCATAGGGGTGTCCAATGTGTACAGAAAGGGAACGGTTAGGCCTGGCCAGTGGGGACACTGGTCAGGTCAGCATGGCAGTTAGCAACTGCACACAGGCACTGCGGTGGCAGGCCTGAGACACCATTTTAGGGCTACTCATGTGGGTGGTATAATCAGTGCTGCAGGCCCACTTGTAGCATTTGAATCACCAGCCATGGCACACACAGTGCACTTTACTAGGGACCTACTGGTAAAACGAATATGCCAATCATGGATAACCAGTCATAATAGTAATTTATACAGAGAGCATATGCACGTTATCACTGATCAGCAGTGGTAAAGTGCCCAGAGTCCTATTGCCAACAACCAGAGGTCAGGAAAACAGGAGAGGAAGAAGCAAAAAGTGTGGGGATAACCCTGCAAAAAGGGCCATTTCAACAGGCCTACCTTAGGGGTGTCTGATATGTAGAAAAGGGAAGGTTTAGGTACTGGCAAGTGTGTGCACTTTGCCAAGTTGACATGGCAGCCCCAGGCTGCACACAGGCTCTGCCATGGTAGGTCTGAGTTACACTTTATAGGCTGCTTCTGTGGGTGGCACAATCAGTGCTTCGTGCCCACCAGCAGCATTTGATTTACAGGCCCTGGCACACATGGTGCACTGTACTAAGTTCAGACAAGTAAATCAAATAAGCCAATCATGGAGTCACTAATCAATACATCAATTTACCATAAGGTGCACTTGAACTGTGGCACAGAATAGCAGTGGCACATTGCCCAAAGCATCTAAACCAGCAAAACAGAGGAGGCAATCAGTGAAAAATGGAAGGGAGACTCACGCCAATGGTAAAAGGTCTAACACTGATGCATACAGTCTTTACTCCTGTGTATGTCTCATGAAGAGCCCACTCACCCAGATACTCCGGGCCTTTAGAAGAGTAATCAACTAATATGTGCAGACTTTTTTCTGTAGAAAAGCTTTTCGGCAATAATACAACATGAGTCACAAATCTCTGGTGTGCAGAGTGTTTTAACTGTGCACTACGATTAAAGGAGAGATCACTCTCTTCACAAACACAAGACACATTCGGAGGCCAAGCACGTTGCAAGTGCTTGCACCCATGAGCAATAAAGAGGCTATTGAAAATTAGGTTTAGATGTACCTTGCTGAATACCTTCCAGCATGATAAGCACATACCAAGCTGTTTCATTAATTGGATGATCGGTTGCTATTGTATAATTTCTGTTGGGTAAGGCTTCCATAGATAGAGAGTTGTTGTTTTTCAATAACGTTCAAGCTGCTTAACTAATTGTCACAAAATATTCCCAAAAAATAGTTTATCCCCTCAGCTCCTTACTGGACAGTTTTGCGGTGATGCATCAAATGGGTCCCCAGAAAAAGTTGAAGCCCAAAAACGTATTTTTTGTAACGCAACTTTCCACAGGAAATTTGGGAAACAATACAGAAAAAACAGGTTAAACAGAATTACCCAAAATTTGACAGTAAGCTAGAATTTTGCTAAAAAAGAATGCTATTTGTGATTTGAATATATCTGTTCAGCTGTTTTAAAGAAATGAAGATACAAAATCCAGTTATATCTGGACTAGGTGTCCCATGGGAGTACCACAGTTCTGCAATAATAATTGGCAGAGATGGCTTTTTTTTCTCATCAGTTCCATGTGACTAAGTGAACTGATTGGCTTGCCGCAACATGAAGAAAATGTTGTAGATGCTGCTACAGGGCATGAAGATGCGCTCCCTGAATTGAAAATGAAAATCAAACATAAGAGAGAAGGGTAGGGATACCCTGACCCCCTGGCTCTTCTGTGTGGTGGACCCAGTGAGACCATAAAAAAACATGAGAGACTGATAAAGCAAGACCAAAGTAATTGTAGGAGGATAGGGTCCGCTTCCTAAGGTTACCCCCACTTTTTGCTGTGAGTCTCTGGTTTTTCGACTTTAGTGTGGCTGTGAACCTGCTAATCAGGCCCATAGCAAATCAGTTCTCTATCTAAATTGATACCATGTACTTTAGGTATATACCAGATTGGTTACTGGGTCACCCTTGTGAGCCACTGTATAGTGTACCATAGGTACCCAGGGCATAGGTGCACCCTAGGCCTACCAGGGGCTGAAGCATGTATTGTGCCACACCTGGTTTTCCTTCCAAACTGACACCACAGGTCTGTTCACACAGCCTGGGTAAGGTGGTGTAAGCACCCCTTACTTAGATATAGTATACCTATATCTATGTATACATACAGACACATATACTCCTACAAGTCACTCCTATGGCAGGCCTTGACAATCCGCGAGGCAGAGTGCTTGGTTTTATCTGAGAGGGTGCCCTAGCATGAGCTGAGCCCCTCTGCAGATTTCAGAACGATCTCCTTATAGATGTTCTATGAAATAGCCCTACCATATACTCTTAAGTTCATTATAATCCTCACGGTTAATGCTAACTTTGGTTTGGATTTATCAAAACATCACGTGTAAGGTGTCAAACACTTTGGAATACTACTCCCCACCAGTCCTGGCGGTGGCGGTAGCATTCCACCCTTCTAGGGGGAGAAGACATGTAGTTCCTGGTTTACCCGGTTAAAGTTAAACAGAGCCCCAGCATCACAAAATGAATGCCTCTGCCACAGACATGAGTCTGCCCTCCTGCTGCTTGACAAAACTCCAGCAGGGGAGGCTTGGACAATAGGTTTCCTGTCCAGGGAGGTGCTAGCACCTCCCCAGAGGGGCTTCAGTGTATTGGGGCCGGGAGGGTTGCATTCAGTGAATGCTTTTCAGACACTGCCTGCGACACACTAGGTGCTCCATACATTTCCCATTTCAAACCGGTTGCTGGGGCACTCAGCCCCAGCTCTGGCACAAAACTGGACAAAGGGGAAGAGGTGTAACCACCCCCACCCCAGGTCCACCCATAGTAGGGACCTTAGAGTTAGTCAAAACCCTAAACTTACTATAAGTATAAAACCCCAGTCCCTAGGACTTTAGATTACCCTGGATTAAACTCTGAATCATATATCCTGGACCTTCGACATTCCATTTCGACTGAAAGATCATCTCCCTTGAGGTCAAGGAGTGACCACCCTGTGCAAACAGGCAACAACAGTGTAGTAAGCTTTCACTTTAATTCTTGTCATGTTGATTGTGGAATGTATCTACTTGTGCTTAGTTACCTTAGAATGTCCTGTGGGAATTATTGAATTAGTGACTGTTAGAGCCAGTTGATTTCTACACTGGCTCTCTTTCCATGTAACTTAATAAATCTACTCAAGACATCAAATATTTGTATCCTGCAAATTACTACATTTTTGTGGCGACGATCGTTACATGGAGAACCCACATGTGCAGCTATTTCATCAAGAAGCGGATTCATCTTTCTTCTATCAAGTTTGAATCGCCTTGAATTCTTCTACAGAGTCTATTTCTACTTTTATTGACTTGACTTTCAACCAAAACTACAGCTGTCACGGTAGGGCGTATTTATTTCATTTTTCTTTCTCCACGCTCCTACTGCTGTGTTTTTGAGCTCAGGATATATTTCATTTATTCTGTTCGTGCTCACTAATGACTCTGTTTTCACTGGAAGATTTTAATCATCCACCAGTGTCACTGTTGCTTTTGGAATTTATATATGTTTTTGATCTTTTTCGTTTTGCTCGCAACGTGAAATTTAATCTGCCAGTCTGCATTTTTGAAGCTGGCACCAGATCCCGAGGAATCTGCGACACAGGAGATAGACTTCCAGTCATCTCTGACCCCGACCTTCGCTCACGGAAAAGCTGAAACCCGTGGAGGACACGAGAGACGTGGGACCGGAACTCCTGGACATCCTGCATTTTGCTACCTGCATCAAATTTCCGAGGTCGCCCAAAGTTGTGCATTAGAGTGCTTGAAGGCCCATACCAGAGCACCTTTTGTATCGAAGCTCAGAGCTCCACACTCCACGAGTGGCCCGTGGGCTTGCTTTGTGCATTTCTGCACAACACGTCTTTGCGATTCCTAGTCCATTGGCTAGTGAGCCCCCAAGAAGACAATCCTTTATTTCACCTTGCTTTCCTGATTGCTCCATGCTTGCTCCAACTTTCCTGCAAAGGAGAAGTTCCACAGACCTAGCTGGTCTGCACAACAGCTCATCTCCACATCCTGCATGGGTTGCGTTTGCCAAGGCTTGTTGGGTCCAATCTGGATACCGAGACTGCAGTCAACTAGATGCTTTGTCGGACAGTTTGAATCCAGCTCCTGGTTGTTGTTGACACTTCCTGGTCCTCGTGGCTGAAGAGACAAACTTCAGCTTTTCACCTGAAATCAGCCGACATCTGGTGGCATCTTTCTATCACCACCCTGGTCACTAGCAAGTGGCCGAGACTCTGTCTCCTCTGCTTTCAGGTTCTTCAGATCTTCGATTCACCCTTGGATCCACCCGGACACGTTTCCACTGGTCACCTGCAGCACTTCTTTGTAGATCTCCATTGAAATCGACGACGAAACCCAACACCAAAAGAGACCTATGTACCCGGATTCCGTGGGTGAGGTAACACGAGTACTCTGGTAATCTCAAGGGTATTGGCCCTCCTAGTGTCTAAGTCTAAAAGGGTTCCATCGTAGTTGATTTAGAAGTGTGCTTAAATTGTAAAATTGTAACTAGTTTGTTTCCAATAGAAAGTCAATAGTAACTGGCGGCTGTGTTTAGACACTGCACGCGACTCCCGTGGGCCTCCTACATCCTAACCTTTGGTTGTCTAGAGTAGCCCCAGTGATTCAACAGGTCCCAGGCCTGCTTTCTATTTCTTGCATGGTTCTTATAACACTATTTTAGTATATGGTTCGTGAGGCCCCTAGGGCAAAACTTATACTGTGCAACTTATCGTATGCTAATTAAGTAACATGTATTGTACTTTTACCTCTGACCTCATAAAAAGTGCAGAGGGGTTGTGTTTAGAATAAATACAGATATATTTGATATATACCTTGTGTGGTATGCTTTCATTTGGTATTCAAGGGATTATAATTGGTAAAACAACTAGCTTAATTCGCACTCTGAAGTCTTAGTCTGAAGCTGCTCTCCATTGCTACCCCTAGGATAGATTTCTATAAGGTTGACTTTACAACCACCATCAATAAGGGTCGATTAGACTGGTGCAAGGTGCCCAATAGAACTAGTGGATATCATATGTCAGGCTAAATTCTCACAACAATCATCACAAACGGAACCTTGCATAGTCTTAAGGTATTGAGTGCTGATTCCTGTAGGAGGTACCGTGGAAGTACAGTAGTACCAATAATTATTTTTAAAAAAGTGAAATATGTGAGGTAGGGGTGAGTGGTGGATGGCTGCCTATAGGTGGGCTGGGCACATGGCTTGGGCACAGGCCAGGCACTGCCACTAACCTGACATGGCCAAAGCCCTTGTGAGGTTGGGGTTTAACTACCCACGGGAGGCTGTGCTGGACCCTCCTGTCTATATATAAAAATAAGGATATAACCTAATTAAATGCAGTTTCAATGTCTATCACAGGTACTGTTGTACCAGTTTATTGGCAATGTGGCGCTACTACACCTAAAAATGCCAAAATTCCAGCAAAGCCTGCAACACAACTTTGTTATATGAGCCTTTGAGTAAACCTCTGGAGTCAAAGTTTAAAGAAACTATTCCTTAATAATGAACATTACTTTTTTCAATAGTATGGAGCCCTTGGTACGGTGAACCCTAGACCTGAAAGTAAACTGTCACACAACCCTGTCATTGGTACTTTGGATACCCTGGAGTACCAAGGTACCTCTGGGAGGTTAAAAAAAGAATTAAAGCAGTCATTTGATTGGCCACTCAGGAGACAATACCAATACCCTTTAGAAACAACCTCACATAATTTTGCTCACAACCATTACTGGGTGTTTAACAGTACATACAATCCAACCCCATCACGGCCTCTGACAGAACTGGAAACCAGCAAATATGAAGAGCAGTATCCACCACGCCTATATAAAGATTTCCTATCAGAAGAGGTTGATGTCATTGTGCTTCCAAGAAATTCTGCAGCACCACAACAAGCAAGACTAGCAAATGAATTACTGGAATGAAAGTTGTTTGATCTACCAGCTGTCTAAAAGTTAAAATGTGTCCTGGAAGTGGCATGCATTTTATCTCAGAAGGTGCTCCATATAGGAAAGACTGGTCGTATTCTATGGGATCCACTGGAATTTGGAAGCACCTGAGGACTGTACACCCAAACACCAAAGCACATGCAGAGGTACAAAATAAATGAGGGGTCGAAAGACAATCAACTACTAAGGAGGATGTGCTAAAATAAGAAGAGGCAGAAAATAATGACAGCATACAGCATTTCCAGATATCCTGCAGGTACTCTCATAAAGTGGTAGCCTGTAATAAACAGAAGAATATTTAAACCGTACCTGCAAAAAGAGCACGCAGACTTCTGTAGAAAATAAAAGAAGTTAAAAAAGTTAAAAAGTAGTAAAAGAAATATATATAATAGTTAAAAACTGTTAATAAATGAAAACAAACATTAAATGATATTAAGAAAGGATTAGTTGAAAACAGCAACAAATTTAAAATTGTGAACAAAACGCACAAAAATAGAAGTTCTACTCTATTCTAGCGATGAAGTTGGGTGCTTTCTGATGGTTCAGCGAGGGCCTGACAGCAAGCCACACCTTGCACCCAGCCTCCCACTGTGCATGAATGAATTCTGTGCATTGAAAGACATTGATAGTAAAGCTGTGCTTAGTAGGAGAAATGGAAATATAAGATAATAAAACAGAAATCAGCGGAAGCAAAACAAAGGTTATAATAATGTACAGTTAGTTATCGTAATGAGATTTTATTTCACATAAAACCTGTAAAAACATGGGTTAAAGTGATGTTATAGTTGAGTAAATTAATAAGATTTAGCATAAGTTTGGAATTTCCTATAAATTCTATGAAAAAAATGGTAAAGTGATGTTAGGTGTCTTAATAAAATAAAAATGGTAGAAAATTACCATATTTTGCATGGTGCACCCCTAGATTTTTGACTTAGTTATTTTTGCTTCTGTGGAATCCGACATACTTTACTCCTGCTTACCAGTGGTAAAAGTGTCTCTTCTTCCTGCTGGGCTGGGTACTTTCCGCAGGGTCAGTCCCACACTTTTTGCCTTCACTCTCCTGTTTTCTAAACCTACTTTTGTTGACTTTTTAGACTTGCACACTTTACCACTGCTAACCAGTGCTTAAGTGCTTCTGCTCTCTTATTTAACCCCTTCAGCGCTGATGACAAGGCCAGCTCGTCATGGGTGTTACCTGCCCTGCGCTTATGACGAGCTGGCCTTGTCATGAACAATGGGAAATGAGAGCAATCAGCACCCAGCGGGAAAACCCTTAGCACCCAAGGTGTTAAACATGGTGAATTGGCTCACACTCAATTGGCATAATTAGGTTACTTTTAAATCCCTAGTAAAGTGGTGCTACGTGTACCCAAGGCCTGTTAAATAAATGCTTCTAGTGGACCTTCAGCACTTATTGTGCTACCCACTTAAGTAGCCATTTTAAACATGACTCAGGACTGCCATTGAAGCCTGTGTATGCAGTTTAAACTGCCAGTTTTACTTGGCAAAATAAACCATTTTCCTGGCAACCTTCCCTGCTAATACATAGAAGTCACCCCTATGGTAGATCCTCAATAGCCCATAGGGTGGGGTGCACTTAATATAAAAGTTTCACATGTACTTTTAGCTTTTACATGTTCTGGTAGTGAAAAACGATTACATTTGTTTTTCATCTGCAAGGCCTAGCTCTCCTATAGGATAATATTGAATGAAATTATCACATTTAATAAGTGATAACTTTTCCTTGCGAGCAGGAGGATTATCGAGTTTGGTGTCAAAATAACTATAATGTAATACCATCTTTAATTGTAAATTCTAAAAATGCCACTTTTAGAAACTTGGCTTATTCTTGCCCTAACCATTAAGTGCCTGCAGCCTGTATCTTAGGGCCACATGACAAGGTGTACCTAACAGTTGATCTATGTGTATTGTTCTGAGACAGTGAGACAAAGAGAGAATAGGTGTTGGCAGATGGGTAATCTCTGACATAATGTGGGGACTGTCACCTACCACAGTTGCAGATGAAAAAGTCTCCGCTTGAGCACACTCACAAAGTGTTTGACACTAGTCTTTTTGTGACCCAAGACAGCTGGGGCCGGGAAGCAAGACACCTCTGGTTTGGAAGCCTCCAGAACCTCCATCTTTTTCAACGTGGAAGCCATGTATTTATAATGAACCCTCAAACATAACACTTCAGTGCACATCTGCAAGAAAGACTGCTACTCTGTTGCGCTGTTTCCCTGCTGCATGAATGAGAACGACTGGACCTGCATCTTGAACCCAGCTCCACCAGAGTAACTCCAAGGGCTAGTTGACTTGCCTCCTTAAACCCAGCACCTGGACTCTGTATGCAGTGAGTCCAAGCCCCAAGTGGTGTTAACCTTGTCCTGCATTCTAGGAAGTGGGCCTGAAGGTGTTCTACCAACCCAGCTGTGGTCGGAACCAACACAGTGTGATGTAACTCTTTGCAGCTCCGCTTCAGATGTACTGCAGTGTCATGCATTCTCGAAGAAGGACTTCTCATCACAGCCTCCTCCAAACCGCCCCCTGAGACTCATCTTGAGCACAGGCCTTCACATCACAAGCTGCTCATTGACATCATCCACAACGACAATCAGGACCCCTCCTTGCAGCTGCTCAGAAGCACTGCTGTGAGGCAAACCCTTAAAGCACCCTCTACGTGGGATCTCGCAATGCTACTCTAGCCAGGATTTAAGGTACTATGTTCAGCGGACTGAACTTAGTCCCTCTATCCGGCCTGAGCTCCATCACAGTAGTTGTGTAACCACACTATCCCAGGGAGAATCCTGGGGAAGGGGAACTAGAGACGCAGGCGCTAGGTGCAGGCAGCCTCAAACATCAAATGTTCAACATAAAATGGGCAGCTCCCAGTATAGTGAGCGAGGTACTCAAGGATTAAATTGTGAGTGAAGACATCTCAGTATCATTTTCCATAGAAAGCCAGAGTCCTTAAATATATTTTTAAGGCAGAATTTATTGAGAACTTGTATCTCTGATTTATTAGCATTTAATGTATAACCAGATACTGAGGAGAAAGAAGAGAGAAGCACTAGAAAAGTGGCAAAAGATGTTTGGAAATATTTAATAAACTGTCATCAACATATGCTGTGAATTTCACTTCCAAGCACTTTATTGATTGCCATAAATGGACACAAATCTGCTAAGTGTTTCCAAAGAAGGTTCTAAGGGCAAATCAAAAGTAGTTGGGATAAGAGACATCCTTTTCACCTACCTCTCTAAGAGCCTGATTTAGATCTTGGCCTATATGATATAATAGGATTTATATTTTGGCTGATGGGATATCTGTCACCGTTATGACGGAGTAACCCGTCTGCCAATAACTAAATCTGGCCCTTAAGAGGAAAAAAGAGAGATTGTAAGCCATTAGCAAAAAACCAGTGTATCGGAAATCACATAATAATCTAACACATTTTTGGTCTATTTTAAGGACCGAAACATAAAAATCACAGTTTACTCCAGCTAAGGATCTTTCAGCATCCAAAGAAACTGAAGACTTTAGGGTACTATTTTTCAAAGCTCCATGAAGGATATTTTGAAAATGTGCAGATTTCTCATCTTTATCTATTATGACCCTTAACAAAGCCTTTTTGTCCAGGTCCAACAAGATAGGGGATAAAATTGTTAATACGAAGGGCTAAAATCTGATCATATATTTTGCAGTCAGTATTATTCAGCGAAATCTGTTTTTAGTTCGTACATTGAGTGTGGTCTTTATCTTTTTATGGATCAGGCAGTTCATGGCTTCTGAAAAGGATCCAAACTTACAATTAAATGTGAAAATGTTTTGGACTAGATTTAAAAGCAAAGGTATTAACAATTTACAAAATGTGGAAGAAAATTCAACCATGAAGCCATCAACTCCAAGTGCCTAGTCTTTAGGAGATTTGGAAATTGCATCTCGTCCCTAGAGATGTACTCTTCCAAATGAGAGATGTCTCACGTGTGCTCTATGCTTTTAGGTATGGTGTTAAAAAAATGCATCTAGTGCGCCTTATTAGTGGATGAGTCAGCTGTATAGAGTTGTGAGTAGAAGTCTGTAAAATGAGTCAAAATATCCCAATCTTTATATACCGTGTTTCTGTTGGCATTGTGAATGAGTTCTATTGAGGATTTTAGTATGTATGACCACCATATTAATGAGCATTAATTTGCAATACTGTACCACTTGCATGCTGAATGGATGTTTTATTGTACAATAACTTTGCCTGATGAAGGCAATATAATTTGTCTTTGTGATTTGTGGAGTAATACTCATGTTCCAATATTTTATTTTGGAGTAGTAAGGTAGAGGATTCCTAAGCTGCAGCATTCTTATGTTGTACCACAAATTGTAATATATTTCCCTTGCACTAGCATTAAAGAATCTCCAACAAAGTGAAACAGAGAAATAGTGATAAAGTTTATATCAAAATATTCAGCTATGAATTGTTGAACACCCTTGAAAAACTTTAACTTCTGCAGCAGATAATTATTATTACGAGATTGAACATTAAGGGGCCCATTGGGATGGCAGGCGGATCGCCCCCGCCAGGCCGGCGGTAGTCACCGCCAGCTTGGCGCGGTCGATCCACCCGCCATCTGTGCCGAAATGACCCACCACCATATTAGTATAGCTGAGGGTCCGAATGGTAGGAATGCTGGATGCGCCCGCTACTGTGACGGGCACATCCTAATGCCACCAACAGAACCCCCGCCCTTTTGGAGGGCAGTCTCTTTTTGCGATGGGATGGCAGGTGGACAAAGTCTGCCCGTCATCCAAATGGGGACCTAAGTGTTACCAAATCTACTATGACAGGGGCATGATCAGAGTTCATAATAACACCCAATTGATCATTAAGGAAATTATGTGGTAGGCTTTATCCAGAAAGATATAGTATAATCATGATTTAGAATGGTGAGATGGGGACTAAAAGAGTATTCCAATAAATGATGGTTATAAATGCACTAAGCATCAACAAGCCTGCTATTAAAAACCATGAGTTGGAAAGTTTTTACATTTTATTGGGAATACACGTAAGTTGTGAACGTCTGTCTGGTAAGAGATATAACAACTGATTACAATCTTCACCTGTAACCAGATTGGTAGTTGTCCAAGGCATCAGGTTAGTTGACATAGATTTTCAGAATTGGGTATCCAACCCACTGGGGCTATAAATATTTAAGAAGGCATATGAGGTACCATTGATCTTAGTACCTAAATACATCACAATTTTGTTTTATACCATTAACTGAAAATCATTTAGGGAAAGGATAATAACCCCATTCTTATTTTGGGAAACTAGAGAACGATAAACAGATCCGATCCCATACGTTCCTTAATAAGGTAGCATCCTTTATAGACAGGTGAGTCCCCTGTAGGAAAGCTATATGACATTTCTGTTTTGAAGGACGAGTAAGGACTTTTTGTTATTTAACTGGACTCTTTGGGCCTTTGACATTCCACAAAACAATTCTAAGAGTATTGATAAAAGACAGAAATGATAGCTTAAAGAACAATACCTGCAAGTATAAAATTGATCAAACAAGAAAAGGCAATGAAAGATTAAATGCATCAAAACAGAGCAGGCAAAAATGACAAACAAGAAAATGTTGGAGAAGAAGGCAAACTTAAAATCATAATACCATAAAAAAATACCATAAAAAAGGGCAAAGCAAAGAACCCTAACTGAGAAAAAAGAAGTGCATGGTGAAAAGGCTAAAAGACTTGAACCATAGGAAAAAAAAGTGAAAGTACAAAGTTAATTGAAAAGGGGAGTGGAAAATTCCATGTGAAAGGACCAGTCCAAAAAGGAAAAAAAGGAAAGAGGTACTATGAACCCAAGATAAGAAGAGAGAAAAGATAAGAAAAAAGTTAAGAGACCAGAAAATTACATGCTAGAAACCAATGAACAAATTAAGACCATACATAGTGGAAACAGAAAGAATGTAATAGAGACGTATCTCAATCACAAATTACAATGAGGAGAAGATGAAGTCGCAGATGGTGGTAAACAACAAATTATAGACCACAGCAGATGTTAAGTAATGACAGTCAGTGGCTTCACTTTGACATGACAAACAAACATCTTTTTAAAAAGATCAAGGAATACAAATTGGAAGGAAGGAAGGAAAAGGAAGGAAAAGGAAGGTAGGAAGGAAGGAAGGAAGGAAGGAAGGAAGGAAGGAAGGAAGGAAGATAGGAAGGAGGGAGGGAGGGAAGGAAGGAAGGAAGGAAGGAAGGAAGGAAGGAAGGAAGGAAGGAAGGTAGGAAGGAAGGAAGGAAGGAAGGAAGGAAGGAAGGAAGGAAGGAAGGAAGGAAAGAAGGAAGGAAGGACGGAAGTTAGGAAGACTGAAGAACAGAGATAGCATAAACAATACTAGAGGCTCGACCTCGGACCTGGGAAACTGGGTTCGAGTCTCGGTAAAGACCCCCCCCAAAAAAAACTCCTGTGATTCTGGGTAAATCACTAAATCTCCCCATGCCTAAAATTAATGTGTGTCCTCATGTAACATAACTGGTGCTATGTAAAGCGCTATGATACCTGATTCGGATTGGGTCTAGTTCGCGCTATATGAAACTCTGCAAAAAAAAAAAAAAAGACATGCATAACATCATGTGTGAGTTACCAAAACTAATCAATTTGTGCCGATTTTCATTGCATCTCATTTGTGAAGCAGAATAACATCTCTAAGTTGAGCCGCAGATTCAAAGGTGGAAGTTTGTCCTTCTAAGTGACCTTAAAAATACAAGGATTTAATAGTCCCAGAATGGGTGTTGGTCTAGAAATTCCATCCCCCAGTGGACTTAATGATCTTAAGTGTGCCCCTGCTGTGGTGCCTAGTGTCATTTTAAAGCCAGGCCTGCTTTGCAGACTGGTTTTCAAATAAAACTTTGTCCAAATTCAACCTTGGAAATAAAAGTACTTCCAAAGTCCAAAACTACCTCTTTGTGACTTATAAGTCATCCCTAAGGTCTGCTGTAGGTACCCCTAGGGTAGGTTACATTATTATAAAAATAAGGGATAACTTAAAATATGTTTTATATGCCCTGCTAAGGAAACACAACCAAAATCATTTTTCCTAACATGGGAAAGGCTTAATTAAATTTAATAAAGTCTATCTTTGCATTGGATCTAGATAACAATACCAATAACAATATCAATTTAATGCAACTAAAGTTGGCCTTAGTGTAACTATTAGGAAAAGCTCAACATCCAAATCCCTAGACTCAAGAATGGAGCAGCAATCCATCACTCTTTGAAAAGTGGTGTTCTTATCAATGATGAAGGATTTGTGTAGCTTTGTTTTGTCAATTAAATCCTCCAGAGTAGGTTGAGGAGGAGTTTTGATGGAGGAGATTGGCTCCTTTTTCAGCTGTTGTTACTGTCCCCTGATCCATCTTTACAGGCATGCTGAGGGTTGGAGGGCTGTGTTGTTAATTTTGGCATAGAAGACATCATCCCACCACCTTTTGCCATAGTATGAATTAGATTGCTGTTACACAACAGATAGGATGCACCAGAAAACGTTTTAGAGGAAGAAATGTGTCTGTCACACTGCCTGATCCTTCCTATGAAAGACAAAAATGATGCATGTACTGAGGAAGTAAGTTGAGCATGCCTGTAAAGCGTTCACCTCAGACGCAATATAGTCAAGGAAAACCAAGTCAAGCAAACTATTCATTGAAAGTTATTCTTCCACACATAGCTGAAATATTTTTTGTAGACTGGATGCTGCCTCATTAGGGCCCATTAGATGCATGAATTGAAGAAAGGTAAGTGAGAACTTGAGGCAAGAAAAACACAAGAAGAGTCAAAATATGATCAAGAAATGTCTGAAACACTCATCTACGTGCACTTCGATAGCCAAGCCACCCCCACCCTGGCTGTGTATACTTCAGGACAGCATAACTCTGGTTAAAAAACCTGATATGGGCATCTAGGAGTCTGGAGCTCAGCCACAGGGAGACCATCTTGTGGGCACCCAAACCACACTCTCCCACTTTACAATTTCTGATTCACAGCATTTGCTCTGGTTACAACATCCCATGATGCACATACAATCTCCCCTTTCCCTGCCTGGCATACATTTTTGTATTCCCAAATCTGCAATAAATATATTTTCTGCCCAAATAAAGCATATCTACGCCAGCATATCTAGGCCAGCTGATTAGCCTGTTGGAGAACTGACTCATTCTCCCTCTGTTTTTTAATGCATTCAATGAAGGGCCTTGGGTGTTTGTCCTCCTGAGTTATGTATCATAAGTATGTTTACACTGTATCTCTGTATATTGGTCTGTATTTCATATATACAAAAATAGGTATACAAGCCCTCCAAAAGTAAAGAGGTACAGTTTTAATTGTGTTCCAATGATCTGCATACTGTTATGTTATTGTATGTTATGTTATGTAATGTTATGTCATGTTGATTTCTATGCCACAACTTATGACCCTTATTGTATCCAGGCACTGGAGCAGAAACAAAGATTAGACAAAGCTCCTAATTAAACAGCCAGGTATTCAGTTTATTAAGAAAGTTGAATAGTAAAGGGGCAATCCTGATGTATTACAAGAGTTCATTCCAGGTCTTGGCAGTGATGTAATATAAGGATTGTCCTCGTGACTTACTTCTGTGAATAGAGGCAACTCATGCGACTGAGGCTAAGTACATATGTCTCGTGGGATGCTATAGTGGAAGTCAGTGTTCTGAAGGGCTTTGTAGGCATGCCCAAGCAATTCGAATGGACATTGTTTCTGGATGGGTAATCAGTGTAGTTCTGTGTGGTGGGGAGTGATTTGAGCACTCCTGGGGACATCTAGGATGTGTCTGGCAGTGTTTTAGATGCTCCGGAGTTTTTGAGTGAGCTGGTTAGAGATGCCAGCGTATTGTTGTAGTCCAGTTTTCTGGTAATGCGGGTCTGGATGACAGTGCATCTAGAGTAAGAGGGGAGCTATTTAAAAATCTTATGGAGCATTATACATATGATGAAGCAGGATGAGGTCACTGTGTTCACATGTTTAGCCATACAGACTTTTTTTGTAGGGTGCTACTGAGGTTTCTGACATGGTCTGTGGGGGTGAGCGTGGCTCTCAGTTCCATTAGCTACCTGGTGGAGTGCCAAGGGGAACTCTTTTTTCTGAATATCAGTATCTAAGTCTTGGCCCTGTTGAGTTTTAGGCCGTTCTCCCTCAACCAGTCAGACACATTGGTCAGACACATTGGTCATGCAGATTGTGAAATTGGTCCTGATGGTGTTGTTCTCATGGGTGAGGGAAAAGATGAGCTTTGTGTCATCAGTGTAGGAGACAATGTTGAGATAATTGTCTCTTATGATGTGGCAAGTAGGGTCATGCACATGTTGAATAGGGTAGGGCTGATGGAAGATCCTTGGGGGACTCCGTAAATGGGTTTCTTGGGTTCAGAGTTGTATGGGGGAGTATGACTCATTTTGTTATGTCAGAGAGGAAGGAGGCAATCCATCTCAGGGCAGGTATTTGAATTCCTGAGTCATAAAGTCTTGAGATGAGGGTGCCATGGAATACAATGTTGAAAGCAGCTGAGATGTTGAGGAGGATGAGAGCAACAGTTTCCCTTCTGTCCATGGTAGTCAGGATAACATCTATTGCTGCCAAGAGGGCAGTTACTGTGCTGTGTTTGCTGCATGACTCTGACTGAGTGATTTCCAGGAGGTGGTGCTGTTCTAGGTGTGAGTAGAGCTGCTTGTTGATCTCTTTCTCCATGACTTTGGTCAGGAATGATATGAGTGAGATGGGTCTGAAGTTGCTAAGTTCTTCCAGGCCTGCCAAAGGTTTTTTCAGGAGAGCTATGACCTCTGCAAGTTTCTAATTATCTCTGAAAGTTCAGCTAAGGATGGAGGTGTTGATGGTGGTGAGGTTAGTGCTGATCACTGTTCTTCTCAAGCTGTAGATGTGGTGAGGGCATTAGTCAATGGGGGCTCCTGATTGGATGGTCTTCCTAATTCTAGTGGTGTCTTCAGTGGTGAGGGGGCTCCAGTTCATTAGTTGATGGATGTTCATGGTGGCAGGCAGTTGTCTCATGAGGTCTTCTGAGCCAGGATGGGGTTTGAAATTGCTGTAGATCTTTAGTATTTTATTGTTAAAAAGAGTCGGAGAGATTGTCGCAGAGGTCCCATTAAGGGGTGATGGTCCTGTTGGATGCAGGGGGTTGGAACATTCTCTGACAATGTTGTAGAGTTCTTTGCCAGAGTAAGAGCAGGATTCCAGACTAAGCACCAGGGCTGCTTTCATTGCTTCTTTGATCTGGGCATCTCTTCTAAGCACTGATTTTCAGGTGTCTGTTGAGGTGCTGTCTGATCTTCTCTCTAGTTGCTTAAAGTAACGTTTTGTCATCCAGGATGATACTCAGGTTTCTGGTGTGGTCCGTGGGTGAAGGTCATACCCACAGGAACTTGGAAATGAGGGAGAAAAGAGGGGGAAAACAGACATGGACAGACAAATGAGGCAAAGCACAAATGGGCACAAAAATGAGTCAAAGCACAAAAGGACACAAAAACGAATCAAAGAACAAACAAGCACACAGCATGAGATGGAGCAAAAATGTGTGCAAAAACTTGGTGAAGAGTGAGAGCAGAAGGAGTGGGAATGGCAGAATGTGAAATGAGGGTCAAAAGTGAGTGGGGCAAAAAAACAGCAGTGGGAGACGGATAGAGGAGATATGCAACAAGACAGGACCGCAAGGCTTACGGCTGGGTCTGACAAGGGCCTTTCCAGGGAAGTGGAAGCAGGGGCCTCGCACCTGCTTAAGGAGGTTGTGCAGCCGCCACCATTCAGTGAGTCCTGAGAGTGCTGGGGGTGGTACTAGGGTGAGGCAGGAATCAGAGGGCAGAAGAGGGCATGAGGAAGACATAGAAGAAGGCACAAGGAAGACACAGAGAAACAGGTAAGGAGAGGGAGTAGGTGAGTCCTTGGAGAGAGGGGAGAAATCACAGGTATGAGAAGGAGGCAAAGCACACACAGGAACAAAAATTAGTCTGGGCACAAACAGGCGCAAAAATGAGTCAAAGCACAAAGCAGGCACAAAAAGGGAGGCAAATCACAAATGGGCACAAGAAAATGAGGTGGAGCACAAATGAGCACAAAAACTAGGTGAAGCGACAGTGAAAGAGAAGAGCACAAATGAGAGTGGAAATAGCAAGAATGGCATAGACCTAGCTCATTTATTCCTGACTTGGATGCATGCACTGACCATGGCAAATGTATATCTTTATATTTCTATTCTGCTTCTGTAATCCTATTCTCCTGATTAAACTCCCTCTGAGGCGGAAAGCCGGAGGTTAGCACGCTGCACCTAAAAATTGTATTTTAACTCTGTCACTACTATTTTTCACTTACTGTTGATTTTAATAACTGTAACTGATCACGAAGCTCACCTGAGCAAAAGCGCTGCAGTCACGCGCTCAGCCTGCCCTCCCAGACCCTCCAAACACAGCGAGCCCACGCTGCCAGAGAGGAAAACGCCCACACCGCCAGCGCGGTCAAAGGCGAAGCCACGCCCACTGCGAGGCCACGCCCACCGGACTGCTTAAACGCTCCTTAGAGCGCAACACTCACTCCTGATTAAACTCCCTCTGAGGCGGAAAGCCGGAGGTTAGCACGCTGCACCTAAAAATTGTATTTTAACTCTGTCACTACTATTTTTCACTTACTGTTGATTTTAATAACTGTAACTGATCACGAAGCTCACCTGAGCAAAAGCGCTGCAGTCACGCGCTCAGCCTGCCCTCCCAGACCCTCCAAACACAGCGAGCCCACGCTGCCAGAGAGGAAAACGCCCACACCGCCAGCGCGGTCAAAGGCGAAGCCACGCCCACTGCGAGGCCACGCCCACCGGACTACTTAAACGCTCCTTAGAGCGCAACACTCACTCCTGATTAAACTCCCTCTGAGGCGGAAAGCCGGAGGTTAGCACGCTGCACCTAAAAATTGTATTTTAACTCTGTCACTACTATTTTTCACTTACTGTTGATTTTAATAACTGTAACTGATCACGAAGCTCACCTGAGCAAAAGCGCTGCAGTCACGCGCTCAGCCTGCCCTCCCAGACCCTCCAAACACAGCGAGCCCACGCTGCCAGAGAGGAAAACGCCCACACTGCCAGCGCGGTCAAAGGCGAAGCCACGCCCACTGCGAGGCCACGCCCACCGGACTACTTAAACGCTCCTTAGAGCGCAACACTCACTCCTGATTAAACTCCCTCTGAGGCGGAAAGCCGGAGGTTAGCACGCTGCACCTAAAAATTGTATTTTAACTCTGTCACTACTATTTTTCACTTACTGTTGATTTTAATAACTGTAACTGATCACGAAGCTCACCTGAGCAAAAGCGCTGCAGTCACGCGCTCAGCCTGCCCTCCCAGACCCTCCAAACACAGCGAGCCCACGCTGCCAGAGAGGAAAACGCCCACACCGCCAGCGCGGTCAAAGGCGAAGCCACGCCCACTGCGAGGCCACGCCCATAACACCTACTACAAATGTGCCGGCCATTCCAGCGCAGCGGACGAGTGCAGCGGGAGCGCCTAAGGCAAGCCCGTCTGCGCACGACCGGGCCTAGGGCCAGACCCTCTGGCACCCAGAGCCTCCACCAAAACCACCTATTCCCGTCGGGACCTTTTAAGCCTCAGACCTTCCATTGCCTCCTCATGTAGATATACCCACGACTTGAATAGACCCTTTGTAAGCTGCACGAACTGCCAGCCAGCCCAGCCTAAACTCCCCACACGAGTGCTGAAGCCCGCAACCCTCAAACTTGCCTCGCTGAACTGTCGCTCCCTCCCTAAACATGCGACTTCAATCCACCACTTAATAGAAGACCATGAGATTGACATTCTCTTCCTAACGGAAACGTGGCTCACCCCACACTCTGACTCGGACATAGTGTCAGCCACACCATCGGGATTTCTTATTCAGTCCCTCCCTCGACCACTAGGCAGAGGTGGAGGCATTGCCATCATCTACCGAGACTCTTTCATCTGTAACTCCAGCGACGCACAAATTCCAGACTCTGAAAGCCTCCAATTCTCAATCAAACTAAACCCTACGAATTCTCTTTCAGGGATTCTAGTCTACCGTCCCCCCGGCCACTCTGGCTCCTTTCCCAATGCCCTCTTAGACACTGTAGCAACTCAGGCCCATTCCGTCACGAATTTTATTCTAGTGGGAGATTTGAACATCCACTTCGAAGACACTTCAGATTCTGGAGCAGTTGACTTGATCACCGAACTAGCGGCCTCGGACCTCCGCCTCCTTAACTCAGGAGCCACTCACATCAAAGGCCACCTGCTGGACCCAGTGTTCACCAGCACCCCCGCGATGCAAGCAATAGACTCCATCCCCCTTCCTTGGACGGACCATTTCTTGGTCCTATTCCAACTTCCAGGATCCTTTAGGAAACCTCAGAAACCGCCCACCTTCACCAGAGGCAGGACTTGGTCCAAACTCCCCATTGAAGAATGGGCCGATACCCTGATATCTACTACCCCGATACATGAAGATATCCCGGACAACGCCGATAATAACTTCAGAAAATGGATCACGACCTCCCTTGACTCTGTGCTCCCACTCAGAATGCGCGAAGACAAAACCAACAATACGGGCTCCGCACCGTGGTACACCCCAGAACTTCGGCAGCTCCGCAAAAACTGTAAAAAAGCCGAACGGCTTTGGAGAAAAGACTGGCATAATGCCAGCAAAGAGGCCTACCACTCCTCAGTCAAAATCTATAAAACCGCTATCAAGCTCTCCAAAGCCTCCCACTATGACACCCGGATAAAGGAAGCCTCAAACTCCTCGAGGGAATCCTACCTCATCGTGAAGGAGCTATTGAAAGTTCCCATCTCTCCCTCGTCCACGACTCCCCAGGTAGACAGAAGCAATGACCTAGCCACATATTTTAACAATAAAATCGCTCGTATTCTCACATCCCTCCCCCCTCCCAGCTCCCCCACCCGCAGGAAAATTACTCAGCCCCCCGGCCAGACGGGAATATATCCCCAACTTGAGACATTTAGGCCAGTCACGCCTAACGAGGTGGAAGCCACCCTGAATAAAATAAAAAGCGGATCTCCCTTAGACCCTGCACCCTTGAGATTTCTCAAAAACGTGGCCCCCGCTATCACCCCTACACTCACGGAGCTTATCAACTGCTCACTTGCACAAGGATCAGTCCCCGATAGCTGGAAAAGTGCAGTGGTGAAGGCACTCCTTAAAAAGCCTCAGCTTGATCCAACTGATATGGCAAACTATCGACCCATATCTCTCCTCCCGGGGATTAGCAAGATTACAGAGAAACTGGTGAATAGTCAACTTTCCTGATTCCTCGAGACAAATAACATCTTACGGCAATCCCAAACCGGGTTCCGTCCGGGACACGGTACAGACACCGCCCTTCTTGCCGTCATCGAGAAGGCAAGGCGCATTCTAGACTCGGGAGGATCAGTGGCAGTGATCCTCCTGGATCTGAGTGCTGCCTTCGACACGGTCAACCACCGTGTCCTTCTCCACCGGCTGGCGGCAGCAGGGCTTACCGGGATGGCACTCAGCTGGATAGAGTCCTTTCTCACCGGACGCACGTTCCAGGTCTGGAACGGTGAATACCACTCGTCCACACTTCCACTCACCAGCGGGGTCCCTCAGGGCTCCTCCCTGAGCCCCACGCTTTTTAACGTGTACATGGCCCCTTTGGAAGACGTGGTATCACCATTCGGGATAAAAATCGTGAGTTACGCTGACGGCACGCAATTGGTCGTCTCCCTATCCCAACTGGACGACCACCCAGACAAATTACCAAACTGTCTCACCGAAATTCACGGATGGATGTGCGAATCATCATTGAAACTCAACGGTTCCAAAACCGAAGTGATGCTCATGGGTAAACAATGGGCGACCATCCCCCCGGCGATCTGGCCAGACGTGTTCGGGGAAATCCCTACCCCGAAACACAAAATCAAAACCCTCGGAGTCTGGTTAGAACCCGACCTCTCTATGAAGACTCAAGCGTCCAAAACGGCCGGGACCTGCCTTGGGCTTCTGCGGACTATCCGCAGAATCTTGCCCCTTCTACCGCCCGTGTCCCGGAAACTACTAGTCCAGGGCCTCATAATGTCACGATTAGACTATAGTAATATGGTCTACCTGGGCTCGCCGGAAGCCACCTTAGCGAGACTGCAAAGAGTCCAGAATGCAGCAGCCCGCCTAATCATGAGCGTACCCCCAAGAGTATCCGCCAAACCCGCTATTAAAGCTTTGCACTGGCTCCCAATCCGCCAAAGGGTGGAATTTAAAGCCATGTGCACGGCCTATAAACTTATTAATGACTCAGGACCTGCGATCCTCAGTGGCTTGGTCACCCCTTACAAAGCACCGAGAGCTCTACGATCCGAAAATGAGCACCTGGCCAATATCCCCAAATTTAAGAGGACGCGTACCGGAGGTCGACGTTTCTCTGTAAAAGCGTCCACTGGTTGGAACTCCCTCCCACGCTCCCTTAGACTGGAGCCCAACTTCCTGACGTTTAGAAAAAAACTTAAAACCCTCTTGTTTCCTAAATAAACCCCCACCCTTCCCCCTCAGCAGGATCTAATCTTTATAGCGCGGGGATGCCCTCGGGTCACCAGGCGCTCTATAAATTGCTAAATAAATAAATAAATAAATATTTGTGTTATGACTCATTCTTTTCTGCAAGTGTGTCCTTTATTCTAAAGTTTTTTTTGTTTTTTAACTGACATCAACTTTATACTTCTTTAACAATGTGATAATCAACATCTCAATATGAGAGTAAGTCTGATTTTTGGTGTTGGCTATGCAGCCCATACATTGGGCTACTGCATATCATTACATCTTTTCATTGTACATGTGTTTCTTATTGACCTTGTAAAATGCATGGTTGTTTTCTAAGCATTTTTGTATTATTCCTGGATGTGCAATACACTTACTTTTAACACACGGATAAGGCCTCTTATTAGTGTTGCTTTTACAATATCTGCCATCTCTATTGAAACCTTAGATACTTACATTCACAACTGTACTACTCTGCACCACTGTACTCTATGCTACTCCACACTACACAACTCCACTTCACTCTATGCCACTCTACGCCACACCATCCCACACATTCTACCGCATGTCACTCTACTCTATGCCACTCCACTTTACTCTATGTTAGTCTACTCTTTGCCACTAAATAATATACCACTCCACTCTACTTTACCTCACTGCACCCAACACCACTCCACACCACTCTATCCTGTGTCACTCCACACTAAGTCATTCTGCTCTATATCACTCCTGACAATTTCCACTCTACACCACGCCACTCTATGCCAGTGTACACAACTCCAATCTAGGCCACTGTACTCAATATCTCTCTACTCTAAGCCACTCTACTCTATGCACTCTATACCACTCCATGCCACTTCATTCTACTCTATGACACTCTGCTGTACACCACTCTGCATTCTCCAATCTACATGCTGCTGTACAACGTGGCAAAAAACGTTGACAAAGCCAATACATCTCACATAGGAGAGACCTATTGGCTTTGTCATTGCCTTTTATGTCGTTGTTGGTGAAAGAAAAACTAAGCATTGATTTGAAATTACTTTAAATAATATTCAAAGCTTTACCTTTCCTTCAAGTGTTTTGTAAATTTGCTCTTTAGCCGTACTCGTCAATTTCTGTGCTTCTAGAAGGAAGTTCACTTCCTCAGTCAAGCTTACCTCTAAGGCTATACATAAAAATACAGAACCCTGTAGCACCACCAATAAGAGCACATTATTACCATCCTAAAATGTTTCCACAATCTGTTTACCTTGCACATTCTTGCCTTGAGTCTATGAACATATTTTTATTACACCCGAGGCAATGCTCTTAAGGTTCTGAATTACTGTCTGCAATGCCAACTCTTGTGTCATTCTTTCAGTGTGTGCCCTTTTATTTGACATTGTAGTATACTCCCTCATTAGTGTCAGTTAATAGCACCTACTAATGTTTAATAGGTTTAGTTTGTTCTGTCCCTAATCGCAGCTGCTCTGCATTCCTATGTTTTGTTAGTCTACAAACAAAGCAATTATATTTCTCTTGCTAATGTTTTTATATGTTCTTTACACTCAACCGTTTGACCCCAGAGGCATGCATAAACCTGCCCCTCTATGATTTTGTGTTTTATTTAAACCTCTGTCCTTCTAATAACTTTGTGCCTGACTCTAACATGGCTTATGGGGGCACATGTATTAGGACTTTTTTTCCGGGTCGCAAACCGGCTGATTTGCAGAATTGACCTGTTTACGAATGGATAAAGACCTTTTCCTATGAATGTAGGTTTTGGCATTCACAATTTAGGTAATCACAATTTTTTGCGATTACCTAAATTGCAAAGGCTTTTACAGAATCGCAATTTGCGATTCCCTAATACCGATGCATGTATCCTTTCCTAAATGCAAACTGGGTATTTAGTAAACGCTAATTACCAGTAACTTCAAGTTCAGGGTCACCACTAGGCACAGCAGAACTCTTTGGGGTGAATACCTGACAGATACCTGGCAAGTGCACGTCCCGGTCAGCGCACACAGCGAGTCCTCCCGCCGCCGCTTTTACCACCATAGCGGCTGCCGAGCGGAGGACTCGCCTACCCAGCAGCCCATGCGGCGGCGCATCTTGACGCCGTCATTGCAGCAACAGGAGGCGCTGTGAAAAGAGAGCCAGCCCCGGTGGAAGCGGGGTCACCACTATGCACAGCAGAACTCTTTGGGGCGAATACCTGACAGATACCTGGCAAGCGCACGTCCCGGTCAGCGCACACAGCGAGTCCTCCCGCCGCCGCTTTTACCCCCATAGCGGCCGCCGAGCGGAGGACTCGCCTACCCAGCAGCCCATGCGGCGGCGCATCTTGACGCCGTCATTGCAGCGCCAGGAGGCGCTGTGAAAAGAGAGCCAGCCCCGGTGGAAGCGGGGTCACCACTACGCACAGCAGAACTCTTTGGGGCGAATACCTGACAGATACCTGGCAAGCGCACGTCCCAGTCAGCGCACACAGCGAGTCCTCCTGCCGCCGCTTTTACCACCATAGCGGCCGCCGAACGGAGGACTCGCCTACCCAGCAGCCCATGCGGCGGCGCATCTTGACGCCGTCATTGCAGCACCAGGAGGCGCTGTGAAAAGAGAGCCAGCCCCGGTGGAAGCGGGGTCACCACTACGCACAGCAGAACTCTTTGGGGCGAATACCTGACAGATACCTGGCAAGCGCACGTCCCGGTCAGCGCACACAGCGAGTCCTCCCGCCGCCGCTTTTAGCACCATAGCGGCCGCCGAGCGGAGGACTCGCCTACCCAGCAGCCCATGCGGCGGCGCATCTTGACGCCGTCATTGCAGCGCCAGGAGGCGCTGTGAAAAGAGAGCCAGCCCGGGTGGAAGCGGGGTCACCACTACGCACAGCAGAACTCTTTGGGGCGAATACCTGACAGATACCTGGCAAGCGCACGTCCCGGTCAGCGCACACAGTGAGTCCTCCCGCCGCCGCTTTTACCACCATAGTGGCCGCCGAGCGGAGGACTCGCCTACCCAGCAGCCCATGCGGCGGCGCATCTTGACGCCGTCATTGCAGCGCCAGGAGGCGCTGTGAAAAGAGAGCCAGCCCCGGTGGAAGCGGGGTCACCACTACGCACAGCAGAACTCTTTGGGGCGAATACCTGACAGATACCTGGCAAGCGCACGTCCCGGTCAGCGCACACAGTGAGTCCTCCCGCCGCCGCTTTTACCACCATAGCGGCCGCCGAGCGGAGGACTCGCCTACCCAGCAGCCCATGCGGCGGCGCATCTTGACGCCGTCATTGCAGCGCCAGGAGGCGCTGTGAAAAGAGAGCCAGCCCCCGCGTCGCGGGAGCGCGCAGGAGCGCCCGGGGCTAAGCCCGGGCAAAGGGCGGGCCCTCTGTGGCCCTCCGGGGACCGAGGAGCCGGGCCGGGGCCACATCCTTTTCGTCCATCAATGTTCACTGCTCGCCTGAGTAGCTTCTAATTACGTGAGTGAGATCCTATTTTCTACACATTTACTTGTATTAATTGAGCTTGGAACTATCAGCCACTATGACCACTAAAGTGGTTACTATGGACAATTTTCTTATAAAGAAGGTAGCGCAAATCAACAGCAACAGGAGGGCTTCCTTGGGATTGGAACATTCACCTGCTATTACTAGTGCACCTGAGCCCCCAGTTACTGTTCCCGATATCTCTGTGGTAAAGGAACACCCGGTCCCTGCAGGCAAAGTAACTATTGTAACAGCTATGGTCCATGCGGGCCAGCATGATGAAACCCCTCATGTTCAAGCCCCCACAGGGTTTGGCATTTCCTCTACAGGAATAAATGATCCTGCAACTAAAGAATCCCCTAGAAGATTCAAGAAAGCCCGAGTGAGACGGAGGGGGAAGCAAAGTAAGGCAAGCCGTAAAACTACACAAGGAGGGGGGAGTGTGCCCGGAACTGTTCCTCTATTCTCTGAGTTGAGGTCTCTCAACTTGGGAGGAAGGGGGGATGCAACTTCACTGAGTCGTCTTACAGACTCCGTGATGCTTATTGATTTCTCACAATCAGGGATTATAGACAATACTGATAATCTTCCTCTTGATCCCATTACAATGAGCAAACATCTTTTGTCTAGCACGCCAACTAGCTCATCATTACTGGACTCACCTACAGGGAA
Organism: Lissotriton vulgaris; assembly: GCF_964263255.1. NCBI lineage: Eukaryota > Metazoa > Chordata > Amphibia > Caudata > Salamandridae > Lissotriton > Lissotriton vulgaris. The sequence goes on along the minus strand of NC_141693.1, from coordinate 509,451,121 downwards.
TGATAATGGTAGGTTATCAGGTTCCCCAAAAATTCCTATTGAGTCATCTTCTAGGTCTTCTATTTCCCCCCTTGCTATAAGAACCAGCAAAAAAAGGGGGGGTGAGCCACTGTGTAATCGAGCTCAGAAGATAAGGAAAGGGGCAGCTCATTCCCCACAGTTACAAACTGGTCGAACCTTATTAGGTGAAGAGGCCATGATGGCCAAAATTGTAGAACTTATCAGGGGTGTGATGCAACCGATTCTAGATAAGACCAACATGATGTGTACACACTTAGACATTATAGAGAAAAAGGTTGAACAGAATTCCCTCCTTTTACATGACCTAATAAAGGGCCCGGGAAAAGCTAAGACGAATCCCATAGCAAAGACTAACCTACCTGCAAAATCTAAAGTAATAGCTTCCCCTATAACATCAGCTCCTATAACACCAGCAACTAAAGCACCAGCATCTGTGCTAAAAAAGAAACCAGTGCAAGAGAAGGGAAGATCGGGTAGCCCCACGATCACGCTATTAACTCCTGCACCGCAATTGCCTATAACTCAGCCGGCGGCCCCAGTAATTAAAGATCAAACCCTTAAACCTGGGGAACCTCAAAACCAGGGAGGTAGTAAGGATACATTAACAACTAAACCGAGAAATGGGAATCAATCAACTATTGCCTTAGAAAAGACGAGCCGCACTATAGATTTACCCCCAGATTCTGCCCCTTTCGTTATTGTAATGGCAGGGGTCCCAGAACTACCTGCAGGTAAATGGGAAGATCACGTTGCCTTACGGAACAAGGTTACCTTTTGGCTCCGAGACAACAGACCGTTGCCTGCATCCATCAATGGTGAAATTCTAAGTGTAAGGCGTGCCAATTGGGTGGGAGTTAGACCTAAGGATAGAAGGGGTGATGTCATAATCATTAATTTTAAGGATTATAGGGTCGTGAGGCACATTGGAGATTGGTTCGATGCTAGTAGCAGAGATGCCATCTCCACACATCTTTTATCCTATTTCTATCCCTATGCACCATCAAAAGACCATAATAAACAGGGCTGGAATAGGCAGCTATTTAAGAAGTCATCCCATCAACAACGGGGGTCTAGAAACGTGAGACCGTGGGATAGGCCCGGTTCAATGGGGCCACCACCTTTGCTGGGCAATCCTGTTTATGGAAATGCTCAGGACCCCCATATTTACATGTAAAGGCCGGAGGTGTTTTATCCCAGATATCAGTTGCAAGATTATCAATACCCCCCTTTAAATAATCAATATCCACCATATCTGGAGTCTAACCCCCCTCAAGGTAGACCAAGGAATAACAGAGAATTCTTCCCACACATGTATAATCTACCTATCCAAAATCGCTTCCAGATTTTCTGGATGGGGTTGATTGACAGCAAGCTCAGATATCCCAAGAAAATCTGGTTGGGAAAAAAAATTTTCCTCCAGTTTTTCACCCTCTTATTAAGGGTAAAGTTGCCCCTAAAAGTACCGAGACTTTGAGCAAGTTACCCCAAGATTTGCCCACTTTACAAAAGGTCCTTACTTCTGACAGATTGTCACCATGCGACAGTGATACTCAGGAGCAGATGCAATCTGTCATAGTTGTTAATAATAGGAGTGGGGAACAGATAGGAGATGGCCCGATCCAGATGAAGAATGATCCATGCGCACTGCTGTTTTGGAATATAGCAGGGTTCACGCAAAAAATTACTAATCCAACTTGGGAGTCTGTAATAAATGGCCAGGACATAGTGGCCTTGCAAGAAACATGGACTCAGGAATCAATCCATGTAAATGGTTACAGAACCTTCTTTACACCAGCTGTTGGAGGTCATTTTGGTAGAGCCAAGGGTGGATTGACCACGCTTGTTTCAAATCAACTTAAAATTAAACAAGCTCATTGCCATTTACATTCCAGTTATTTTCAGCTTATAACCCTAAGGAATTTTAAAGGAGCCGGGGTGTTAATTATTAATTTCTATAATAATGTCCAGAGAGATGAAATTCTGGTTGTAATGAAGCAGCTTAAGGAGGAAATTCAGTTAGAGGTAGATAAAAATGATAGGGAGTTGATCATTTTATGGGGGGGATTTTAATTGTTCATTATGTACTAAAGGGAATCAGGGCCTATGTGGCCTAATGACAGAGAGAGATATGCATTTGACACATTTTGATCGTACTCTGATGGGGGACCTGCTTAATGAATTATTATTCATGTTTGATTTAGGGTTCGCAAATGAATCTGCCCTAGAACCCACACCCTTTGCACCGACCTTTGTTGGTAGAGGCTTAGCGACAACCATTGATTTTATTATTGCCTCCAGTAATCTTAATCAGAGACTGTTGGGGGTTACGAACATCCAATTACCCATAAGTGACCACCTTCCACAATGTCTTAAGGTAGTAGATTTGTTCCCAGACCCATCGACGGCCGCGCCTCTAGTTGAGACAGCGGTTGATGTTGTCCTTGGGAGACAAAATGGGTACACACTTAAATGGAGCAAAGTAATCCCCACAACCTTTTTTAAGGAACTCTGGGAGGTGTGCTCAAATAGTTACAGGATTTGCCTGAGTGACAACTCCACTTATGATCAAATTATTGAGCACTTTGGAATAATAGCTTTCAACATAAAAAGTAGCCTAAGGGTGGAGGCAAAACGTAGAGGTAAGGGACCCAAGAGTTGGTTTAATAATGCATGCACTAGGGCATTGAAAAATCTAAAACAGGCAGGACACAGATGCCCCAGGGATATAGGCGAAATAAGAGAGTGCAGGTCCACATACAATCAGGCCCTGAAAGTAAGGAAATCCGCGCTAAATAAGGAGGCAATAGATTCCCTTTGTGAGGCCTCGCAATCTAAAGATTCCGCTGCATTCTGGAAAGTAATTAACACCCCTTTCCCATATGAAACCCATACGGCGCGAATCGAGATTGCAATAGACGAGGATAAATGGGTAGATCATTTTTCAAATCTTTATAAGGCACAGGAAGATATCCATAGTGGGGTTCCTAACTTTAGTTTGGATGCATAACAGAGTTACAACTTGGTTGTAACACTTGATGAAGTACTTCTAGCCTTGAGATCTACCAAAGGCGGAAAGGCTGCCGGACCTGATGGGATTCCGGCAGACCTATTTAAAGCTAATACTGAAATCTGGGGGCCTATGTTGGTACAACTTTTTATTGCAGCTCTCTCAATGGGTCTGAAATAATCCTGGTTCACCTCTGTCATTGTCCCGATTTACAAGAAGGGGGATAGGAATAGTTGTGCCTGTTATAGACCAATCTCCCTTCTTGACTCATCAGTAAAAATTCTGGGACGTATTGTGTTGGCAAGACTCCAAAGCTGGGCAGAGGAAAATGATATCATCAGTGATTTGCAATTTGGTTTTCAAAAAGGGATTGGCACAATTGAGCAAGGTTTAAACCTAATGCTTTTGCAGCACAAATATATAAGGATAAAATCTGAACGTTTGCATTTTACTTTTGTAGATCTCTCATCAGCGTTCGATTGTGTATCACACTTTAAATTGTGGGGAATAATGAAAGGTTTGGGAGTGGACAATAACATCATTTGCTTCTTGAGGGAACTCTACAGTGGAGCCACAGCTTCTGTTCACTACGGCAGGGGGGGAGAATGCTCCAGACAATTTAGTGTAGGTCGCGGAGTGCGGCAAGGTTGCGTATTGGCACCTTTTTTATTTCTTCTTTATATTAATGGGCTAGAGCGTCACCTGCTGCATGAGTGTAGGGATATGCCCAGGGTGGGGAGGAGGGAAATCCCTGCGCTCATGTATGCGGATGACACAGTACTCATGGCACGCACTCCTCGTGCTCTGCAAAAACTAGTAGTTAGTTTTGAGAAATTTATGTTGAACCTGGACCTACTAGTAAACTGTAGTAAGACTTTTACAATGAACTGTGGCCCAAAACCAAGTAAACTGATGAAGCGTATGTTTTTAAACAATGTGCCATTGGATAACACACCAACCTTTTCTTATTTGGGCATTTTATTCCATGAGTCAGGTTCCTGGACAAGTGCAATTAAGGCTAGAACTCTTTTATTCATGAAAACGATCATTGCCCTACAGAATTTTGTCCGAAAATTGGGCAGGAAGCCAATAACAGAAATGTTAACCATATATAAAGCTACATGCTTGTCTGTGGCTATGTATGGCTCAGGTTTGTGGGGATACGCAAATGTAGATCAAATCCAGCTGGTTGAGAATAAATTTTTGAGGGGAGTCCTAGCAGTTCCACAGTGTGCAGCCACATTCAACTGTCACGCTGAACTTGGCCAACCTTACATAACGGACATTATCAAAATTCAACCTATCCTATTGTGGCATAGGGTATGTACTACTAATGAATGCGTTATGAACCGGGCCCTGTTACGTGACACCCTAAGTTTGGACCATGTGGACAGAATGGAATGGCTGGGATATGTAAAGCATTTTCTAACCGAGATTGGATTCTATTCATATTATTCGGACCCAACCTCAATGGGTACCATTTCCAGGAGTACACTAAAAACCATCTGCCTGGACCATCTTGCGGATAAAAGGAAGAGAGTGGAAATTTTGAAACCCTCAGTACACTCTCACCTTCCTAGTCTCTGTGAAACTAACACTGTACAGCCATATTTATCCCTGCCCATGACTAACTATGATCGTTTTCTTTTAACTCGTTTTAGATTTTGTATATTTTTTAGATTAGTGTCTTTTCCATGCATGAACTCATGGAACCACATTTTGCCCACCTGTTTGTGTGATGGTACGTCACAACAATCTGCAAATTTTATAGTGCCTTCCGTAGAAAAATTATTGTCCCTTTTTTAAAAGACATGAATTTAACCAGATGCCGCCCAGCTTTTTTAGAAGTACAGAAAATGGATACGGTTTTAACTGTTACTGTGGTTTTAAATTATTTAAAAAGTGTTTTTAAATTTAGGAAACAAATGCTAATTGAAATGGCCTAGACCTCCTACTGATCTACCTCACTGCACTAATAATCATGAGATGTAATTATTGTAATTATTGTAATCATTGTAATTTGTTTTATGCCTGTTACTTTTATGGTTATTTGTTTTTAACCGAATAAAGTTTATTGAATCTGAATCTGAATCTGGTAATATGTGCATGCTTTGAAAAATGCACAAAAAGAAATTTTTCAAAGTGCCATGTAGTGTGCTTTATATGTGTACAAAACCATCATTCTTGTTCTTCGTGAGCTCTATGATTCTTCAACAATTGTTATGCCAGTTTCATCCTTTACGCAAAGATTTTATTTATTGATTTACCTGGCAATTGAGATTTTACCTCAAATTTTATTTACTTTCGTACTCCTTTTAGATGTTGCGTTCTCGGCTTTCTTTCCACTATTCAGCTAGAATATTCCTTCTGGTTTCTTCTTCAGGAGTACTCTTCTTCTATATTCTGGTTGTTTTCTTCTTTCTCTGGTGTTTGTTGGTGTTCATCTCCATACCTGTCTGGCCAACAGTTGTGTTTTGATGTAACCCTCAACGTTTTGCTTTTTGTTGCTATTCTTGTCCTCTTTTGGATCTTTTGTTATTGTATTGTTACTTCTTCTCTTTCATTAGTTTTCAGAGAGAAGATGGCCTTTCTCTTTTATTCTCTATTTTCCTCCCATTTTATGAAATTCTTTCTTTCATCGTTACTCTGTTTTTTTATAAATCCTTTTCTTTCATCTTTACTCTGTTCTTTTATGTCTTTCTTCCTTTTCTGTTCTTTTCATGATGTTTCCTTTTTATTCTCTTTGTTCTTTTGTTTATACTATGTGACTTCGTACATGTTGTTTCGACTATATAAGAGGGAAATCTGTAGTGTCTGCATCTCTCTTTCCTTGCTCATCCACTGTTGCCACCCTGTGGAATGTTAGCATTCATTGATGATGTATTAGAATGTTTGTTTCCCTGGCTCTGGGGAGTTCAGTTGGGAGCTTGGGGGTGAGCTGAAAGGAGCTTGCTCCTAGTGGGGTTACTTATTTATTATCTTTACCATCTATGGACCTACCATCTTGTATCATCTACTTAAAATAAATACATACTTGAAACTACTTGAATCTTGATCATTCTACACTACAATGGCGATGATATGGGCGAATTTCAACCTCAAGGTAATGAACTTCGTTTTCAACTGACTACTATTTCACAAGCATACTGGCACACAAAGAACCCCACCAGTGACCATTTCACTGGTCGCCCTCACCCCAACAGTGCCAGTCCCTGCTGCAATTATGACTGCATTTTTTTCCCTTTCTGCTGCCAAGAAGCAAGTATCCCTTTCTTTCTGCCCGTTTTCAACATTAGGATTCTCTGCTTCCTCTGTGCGGCATTGCTCAGGAGAGCTCCTGCCCTAGGTGCTTCACGTTTCTTTTTTGAACTTTACTAAACCAGTTTGTTTCGATTATTTAAACACCTCCTTGTTTGGCAACGTTACACTCAGAGCACCCTGCTGTGAGCACTTGGCAGTTGTTCCTCTCTCATCTTGATAACCGTCAACCCTAGGAAATTTCTACTTGTAAAAATGAACTTTCCCGTCTTTCTGCATTTTGAAATGAACATTCACAGAGAGTGCACCTCACCGTTTGTCTCAACTTTTGGTGAGTTTTTATTCTCTCCAATATCAGAATTTAATATAATGTCCTCATACAAGCCCATCGGACTCCTACTTTGTGACTTTGTCCTTCTATATCTGCTATGGCATTTATATATCAACCCTGGACACTGGCTTTACAAACAAGTTTGTGATTACACCATTAATTGTGCATCTCTCCGGAAGAACGACAAGTTTTTCCCGGGTAGCATCTGACTGTGTTTTGTGAATATTTCCTGAGCTCGGTGAAGTCAAGTGCAATATTTTTTTACTTATTCTCATGTGTGGCCAGCGCTGATACCTGATGCCTACACCTTGCCAACTGACACTTTCAAATTTCTAAAATAATGATGTGGCTCGATCTCCAGTGCGCACTCACCTCCATCTTCTGGACGCGCTGATAGCTTGTGAATCCCTCTTTGATGCTGTTGGTGCTGATCAAAGCACATCTTGCGGTATAAAAGGGGTTGGTGATGGACGGAGCATCTGAACCAATCAAACACTCACACACAGTCAACAGATCTGGGTTTAATCCATCACCGTTCTTTAGCCCACTCTGCCACCCCAGTTCAGAAATGGCCATATGCAAATCAGTCTGACCCTGTGCCTCATGGGAACAGTCCAGCCTGAACTACCAAGCCATGCCTTCCATGGACCGGAAACAAGCTTCCGAGGACCATTTTCTGCCATTTCAGCCGTCTTCAGCCCGGCTTGCTTGAATCCAGTGGCAAAGTGAGAAAGCGGCCCACGTCTGAGCATACCCTGCCAACTTACGGCGAACAAAGCGGTACAAAAGGGGGTGGTGATGGACGGAGCATCTGAAGCAATCAAACACTCACACCCAGTCAACAGATCTTGGTTTAATCTAAGCATGGGCGTAAAATCCTTTCCGCTCGAGGAACTTGCAAATTTTTGACAAATTTGCGTTCCACGATTCGCACGAATTTGTCAAAAAATTCGCAATTCACAAGCTTGCAGATATTTTTGCTTGGTCGCAAGACTTTTTGACAGTGAGCATGCGAAAATGGACGTGAACACGCAATTGCACAACACGAGCATGCAAGTAGCCCATGTACGACCTCATGGGTAACCTCGCGGTAGCCGCGCTGAAAAGATCCCGCGAACACCCAAAAAGCCCCGCGAACGCGCAAAAAAAATTGCAAATTCGCGGATTTCGCGGATCGTGATTCCCTTTCGCGCAAATTTGTGTATAGCGAATTCGCAAATTTCGCCCATACTTAGTTTAATCCATCACCGTTCTTTAGCCCACTCTGCCACCCCAGTTCAGACATGGCCATATGCAAATCAGTCTTACCCTGTGCCTCATGGGAACAGTCCAGCCCGAACTGCCAAGCCATGCCTTCCCTGGACCGGAAATAAGCTTCCGAGGACCGGTTTCTGGCATTTTAGCCGTCTTCAGCCCGTCTTGCTTGAATCCAGTGGCAAAGTGAGCAAGGGTCTCACGTCTGAGCATACCCTGCCAACTTATGGCGAACAAAGCGGTACAAAAGGGGGTGGTGATGGACAGAGCATATGAACCAATCAAACACTCACACACAGTCAACAGATCTGGGTTTAATCCATCACCGTTCTTTAGCCCACTCTGCCACCCCAGTTCAGAAATGGCCATATGCAAATCAGTCTGACCCTGTGCCTCATGGGAACAGTCCAGCCTGAACTACCAAGCCATGCCTTCCATGGACCGGAAACAAGCTTCCGAGGACCATTTTCTGCCATTTCAGCCGTCTTCAGCCCGGCTTGCTTGAATCCAGTGGCAAAGTGAGAAAGCGGCCCACGTCTGAGCATACCATGCCAACTTACGGCGAACAAAGCGGTACAAAAGGGGGTGGTGATGGACGGAGCATCTGAAGCAATCAAACACTCACACCCAGTCAACAGATCTTGGTTTAATCTAAGCATGGGCGTAAAATCCTTTCCGCTTGAGGAATTTGCAAATTTTTGACAAATTTGCGTTCCACAATTCGCACGAATTTGTCAAAAAATTCTCAATTCACAAGTTTGCAGATTTTTTTGCTTGGTCGCAAGACTTTTTGACAGTGAGCATGAGAAAACGGACGTGAACACGCAATTGCACAACACGAGCATGCAAGTAGCCCATGTACGACCTCATGGGTAACCTCGCGGTAGCCGCGCTGAAAAGATCCCGCAAACACCCAAAAAGCCCTGCGAACGCGTAAAAAAAAAATTGCAAATTCGCGGATTTCGCGGATCGTGATTCCCTTTCGCGCAAATTTGCGTATAGCGAATTCGCAAATTTCGCCCATACTTAGTTTAATCCATCACCGTTCTTTAGCCCACTCTGCCACCCCAGTTCAGACATGGCCATATGCAAATCAGTCTTACCCTGTGCCTCATGGGAACAGTCCAGCCCGAACTGCCAAGCCATGCCTTCCCTGGACCAGAAATAAGCTTCCGAGGACCGGTTTCTGGCATTTTAGCCGTCTTCAGCCCGTCTTGCTTGAATCCAGTGGCAAAGTGAGCAAGGGTCTCACGTCTGAGCATACCCTGCCAACTTATGGCGAACAAAGCGGTACAAAAGGGGGTGGTGATGGACAGAGCATATGAACCAATCAAACACTCATACCCGATCAACAGATCTGGGTTTACTCCATCACCGTTCTTTGGCCCACTCTGCCACCCTAGTTCAGACATGGCCATATGCAAATCAGTCTGAACCTGTGCCTCATGGGAGCAGTCCAGCCCAAACTGTCAAGCCATGCCTTCCTTGGACCGGAAACAAGCTTCCGAGGACCGGTTTCTGCATTTCAGCCATCTTCAGCCTGGCTTGCTTTAATCCAGTGGCAAAGTGAGCAAGGGGCTCACATCGGGTTTACTTAGAAAAGTAACATTAGCATGTATTTTTGTGGCAAGATATATTTTGGTATAACTTTATTGCATGATTAATTAAAATCTTCGCAAACACGTAAAACATTAAATCACAAGATACGGCTTCTCCGTTAAAAGGTGTTAAAAAATTACAAATATTTTGTAGTTCATTAAAATTGCAAAGGAGTAAAAATGTGTAGGTAAAATAGTTTTTCTTAGTAAACAAGATAGGTCAGCATAGGGCTTGTTTTCCTTGGCGGATCCACACCCAGAAATGATATTTATTGGAGAACGAGTCAATGAGCTCACAGCCAGGCCATACTGACTTCTGGGAGCTTTGCAACCAGGGAGTTATTCATAGGACTTAATCAAAGCGCAAGTAGAAACGGTTGTTGACCTTGACTCATAGGTGCAATAGCATAGGATAAAGGCCGATGACTTGGGGGTCTTCCCGACTTAGCTTAGTGTTCGCTTCCCTCATAAACCGAACAAGGCTGCAGGAAAGACGGATGTTGCTGCCCTCAAAAAAGGCCTTTACCGCTTCCCTACAAGATCGAACTTGACTTGCAATCAGGAGTTGTTTAAGAAACTGTCTCCTTTCCTCTCTCAAGCCATTGCTGATGCATAGTAGGTGAATTATGTCTTCGTTTAAATTTCCACACAGTCTGCAGCAGTTGGTAGAGGTTTCCATGGAGGAAGGTGAGGCTTTGCTGGTAGGTTTCCCAACCTCAGATGAAGGAACGGTTCTTTTATTGTTCTTGCGAAACCTGTTCCTAGGTATGGTTGGGGCTTTGTTGACACATAGCTCTGAATTGTGAACCAGCCATGGGATCTCCTGCTAAGGGCAACTTTGTCTTCTGCTAGAGATTCCGAGGACCGGTTTCTGCATTTCAGCCGTCTTCAGCCCGGCTTGCTTGAATCCAGTGGCAAAGTGAGCAAGGGGCTCACATCGGGTTTACTTAGAAAAGTAACATTAGCATGTATTTTTGTGGAAAGATATATTTTAGTTTGCTTGATGGGACTTTCTTTGTCCCATCTGCTTATATGCTTCATGAATGAATGCAAAAAAATATGAATTTGAAGTTGATCCTTTTTTCTGCCAGAGATTTGCATGACCATAGAAATAATAAGCAATATGGAAACAACCTTTCATGTAGATCTGGTCTAACACAAGAATGTTTCACCCTCATTTTGGTTTAATATTACTTGAAGCACATTATTTAAGTTATTTGTTCTGTTGAATGATTTAAGATCTGTGTAAAATAAAGTGGGGGGCTTGAAGTGTTTCCGTAAAAAGGACAAATAAAAAAGGACAAATGACAGCGTTAGATACAAAAAATCTTAGCCTTGATTTGAAGTGGACGTTTTCTGCTTCCTCTCGTGAAGTTATAAATACCACTGGCACAGAAAACCTTCACATATAAACAAGGTCAAAAGGTGTGAGCACAGTAATTGTTTTGGCAAACAAAGATGATTGCTAGTGACGTTTAAACGCACCCATTCTGACATCTCTCATGAATACTAAATTCACAAAGAAATGCAGACAAACTGCAGCCATGTGAAAGAGTTCACTTCTGTTACCAGAGTGATTCAGAGTACTCCTGGGTAAGGGCATGTCAAACCTCATCACGATTTTTGCGTGCTGACAAATACAGATGTACAAGATTGCAGCCTTAAGTGCTTCACAAATATTTGTCACATATTCTTTTATAAAAAGTGATACATATCCACAGTCAAGAGATGGTGTTTTCCAGTGTACCAGTAAAGGCAAGTTAACAGACCAACTGCTCCACTGTACAATAACAAACAACTCATAACATAAGAATTTACGACCAAAAGCAAAACAGACCGTCTTGGACTCAATGCACACAGTTCTTTGCAGTTGCAAATCAATGATGCTGTTTACATTGGACCTAAACCCGAGAAATGGCACCAAAGCACTTGTGAAGCAATTCAAAAAAATGTTTTAAGGAGATTCCGGCAGATGTTTATAAGGATCAAGTTTAACAATTATTGCCAAAGCTCTTGTTAAGGATGCAATCAAAACACAACTAGTCCGAGTAATATGAACGTGTTGTTTTACCTATGTTAGCATGAACTCGCTAGACTTTCATATAGAACCGATCGTTGTTTGCACATTCTGTTTTTCCCTTGGATTTAGTCTGCACACCATAGACAAGGTCGAACAACAATGCCCCTCGTTATTTTGTTCAGGTCAGTCCTCTGCACCAACACAAAACACACAAATGCAGCTGTAGTTTGGGAACACATACTTCTGCCAAATAAGTATGCACAAAAAGGTAACAACACACTTAGGGGTCTTTTAGGATGGCGGTCGGAAAACCATTCAGATTAGGATCAAGCGCCAGAAAAATCGGACCGCAGTAGAATGATGCCACAAAAGACCGCCGGTAGCGGGCAGAGTAGATGAAAAACTGTCTGCGGCAGTCGGATTTGCGGTGGAAAAACAAAAACGCGCACCGCAAGGCCTGCGGAGTGAGCAAACGCACAGTTAGGATACCATTGAGGTGACAGCAGAACGATACGCTGCTTCCGACTGCTGCGATCGCTAACAGTGATGCATGGGAGAGAAGGCGGAAGGGCTGTTGCATACCCACCTCCGAGGCCGTTCCGAAACTATTATGGCGGTCGTCAAAAAAAACACACAACAAGGCCACCAAGTGTACACATCAAACTGGCTCAGCCCCCAAAAACACCTAACACACCCCAAGGAGACACCTGACAGCAATACTCCATTCAGACACACCCACATAGCTGAGTATAAAGCCAGTCCCTTCCCTGACCAGAATCCCTTGCAATCCTCCAGCCCTAAAATAACTAAACCCTACAGTACAAATGAGAGGCAAACCACCACACATCTCACCAGCACAACAATACACACACACACACACACACACCACTTACATCATCCCCAACCCCCTCATACCTGCACCTCAAACCATTTGTACATCACATACCATTGCACAGAAAAAAACGCCCAAATTCACTGACAATGAGTTGTCAGTCATGGTAGATGGGGTAATCAGAGTAGAACCACAATTGTTTGGTAACCTGGTCCAACAGACAAATTAGCTACCAGAACCCAAATGTGGGAAAGGATAATCAACAAAGTCAATTCAGTAGGGACCACCATGTGCTCTAAGAAGGAGATCATGAAGCGGTGGCATGACCTCAAGAGACAGGTGAAAGAGAGGAACAACAAGAACTGTCAGCTGGCTCAGATGACTGGCGGTGGCCCTCCCATTCCACCAAGAACATTCATTTCGTGGGAGGAGAAGGTGCTTGACATACTGCATCCAGAGAGTCTCACAGGAATAGCCAGGGGAGTGGAGGCTGATAAATACAAACAAATGTCTACCATCACACTACTATGTACTGTCTTGCACAACTACAAAGCTATGCCTCCTAGGCCCAAATGCATTCATGTGTACCACACACTCCCCAACACATGTCTTACATTCACTTACTCTGATTCATCCCAAAGGTAGCCAGGTTGCATGTGCACAAGCAGCCAGTACTACAACTCCCACCAGGCCCCCTGTCCCACAACTCCCCCACCCAAGAGCCATTTGTAACCATTCCTTTCCTCTGTTCCACAGGAAGACAGCCATATTAACAGGGAGGGGTGTTTGTGGGTGGGAGGCCAACACTACAACTCTCACCAGACCCACTTGTACCACCCTTGAGCAGGATGGAGCACTACCCGCACCCAGAAGCATGTGGCATCCATTACGTTGCCCACGTCAAACTTACATGTAGGTAGCCATCTTTACAGGGAGGGGTGTGTGTGGGTGGGGGGCCAGCACTACAACACCCACCAGGCCCCCTTTGTCCCAAATCTGAGCAAGATGGACTACTCCCCCCACCCAAAACCATGTGGCAGAAATTGAATCTCACTCATTAAAGTTAGAGGTAGGTAGCCATCTTCAGAGGGAGGGGAGTGGGTGGGTGAGAGACCAGAACTACAACTCCCACCAGGCCCCTTGTCCCAAATTTGAGCAAGATGGTGTACTCTCCCCAAACACAACCATGTGGGAGACATTGAATCCCACTCATCAAACTAACATGTAGGTAGCCATCTTCACAGGGAGGGGGTTTGTGGTTTTGAAGCTTGCACCACAACTCCCATCAGGCACCCTTGTCACAAAGCACACCAGGATGGAGCACCCATCCCACCCAACCCAGAACCATGTGTCAGCCATTGCATTGCTCACTTCAAAGTAACAGGTAGGTAGCCATCTTAACAGGGAGGGGTGTTTGTGGTGAGGAAGCCTGCACTACAACTCCCACCAGACCCCCTTTGTCCCAAATCTGAGCAAGATGGAGTACTCCCCCTACCCACGGCCATGTGGCAGCCATTGAATCTCAATCAGCAAAGTTACAGGTAGGTAGCCAACCAGGCCCCATGTCCCACTGCTCAGCAAGATGGAGAACTCCACCACACACCCAGAAAGATGTGTCAGATATTCCCACCAAATGTGCCACAGAACTGGTAAGTAGACAGTGAATGCAACCACCTTTTCTCTCAAAAAAGCAATGGGCCATAGGACCACACCAGCCCTCACATACCAGCCAAAAGTGGCAAAAAATCAATTGCCACTTACAGTGTGCAGACAGCTAAGTGTATGTAACTGTCACAGACACCAAAGTGTGACTCACCAAATCACATGTTGAAGAAATTCAGGGCCCAATCATGCACAGCACTGAAACCTATCTTTAAGTGCCATGGGGCAGAGCATCAAGGCCCATAAGAAAACAAAACAAGCATGATCTGTAGTAAAAAGGAAGTAAAGTACATGACATGACAAAGGTATGTATGAGATTACAATGTCTAGTTCATGCTCAGATGTAAATGTCTTCCATGCAGAGCAATCAACAAAGATGCTTCACATAAAATTGTTGTGCTGCTAGTCGTTAGATGACAACATGTCCTTGTAATCACAAAATCTGCACCCAGCGCATGGTATCTATTGACATATCACACCATGGACAAGTAATGTATGTACCTCAACATCAGGTCATGATGCACAGTACTGTGGCAACATACAATGTGATATCAATGTAAACTGTGTGGTGTATACCTTGTAAATAAAAAACACATAACACCAAGTGGTGCACTTCAATGACCATTCTCCTCTGTTCCACAGAACAGGTGACCAAGAACTAACAGCTAAAGATGACCACACCAACCTGCAGGGCCAGTCTCCCCCGGGAACATGACCCTCTGATGCAGATTCCCTAGATTTCTTGGATGCAAAGCCAGAAACCGGCCCATCAGACATGCCAGGGTGCAACAGGCACCAGGATCCCACTCTCCTCACTGCCCCCACCTCAGAAAAAACAACTATGCTGACCCCTGCTGTAACTACCTGTGCAGCCTCCACCACCACCAGTGCTGCCTGCAACACACTCCCTGACTCAGAGGATGACCACCCCACCCCACATTCTGAGGAGGGCAGGGAGAGTACACAAGTGCATAGAGTAGTGACACCTCAGATCCGGGACAGCAGGGCAGGTGGGAGGGCAACTGGGCATCAAACCCAACCGGACACTGGGACCGAAGCCCTGGCCAATATCGCCAGAATCCTTGGGGCCTATGAAGGAGCAGAGGGACACATGGGCCAAGCTCTTGAAGATTGTCATGAGCTCCGCCTGCTGCTGAGGTCCATAGACAATTGATTGGGCCAAATCGTGGACCTCTCGGGCCAGCTTGTTGGGGTTCTGAGAGATAGGCCTGCGGCCCAAACAACAGCTCCACCTCCCTCCAGTGGCCCACAGGATGACAATTCCCCCACCTCCCCTGCGGCCACAGAGAGGGGTGAATCCTCAGACTCAGCTGAGCCTGCAGCAGAGGCCCCACTGCCAACCGCTCAAGGGGCCGTCCAAAGAAATCCCAAGGAGGATCCTGTGGCAAAGCACCAGCCAAACGCCAGTCAAGGAGTCAGCCATGATGGCACACCTCTTCACCTTGCCATTGATTTTGTTGACTGTCCTTACCCACACTGCCAGGTTAATGGTATGCGTCTGTTGGACTGGGTCACCACATCAATGTTGTGACTACTCTATTGTCTAATCTACCATCACTGACAATTCATTGATTTCCTTTTCACCATTTTGTAAATATTAACATCCCTGTCACATATACCCATTGTAAATGAACACTCCTTATACACCTATGTTTTCGTGTCCGCTCCATGTTTATCACAGGATGTACAATGTTGACTCTGTTTACAATGTACCAGGAGCACTGATTGTCTGGACTCATTGGGAGGCTGAAGGGACCTGGGAAAACACAAGAGAACCCTATTTACTTATCAGGTGATGGCTTCAGAGCCATTACACAACACTCAAAATCAAGGTACTTAAATCTGCACACATTACGATGAGCAACAGTACCAACGTAGACATCCTGTAACTGTGCATGACTTCCCTGTCCCAGAAACATTAGTAGCCAGCACAGAGCCAACAACAGGCAGCAGTCACAAAGCTCGCCTAGGCCTTTTCACCAACAACAAAATCAGCAGACAATGGCACTGTTGTACGTTTTTACTCATCTTCAAGGGAAGTAGCAGTTGATAAGCTGTTGACGCAGGTCGATACCTTCACCCTCTCCACTATCCTTGTCACTGGACATGTTTGGGTTTGCTCATCATCATCCAGCAGCAGGGAGATCTCTTTGCGCAGGCCAGGTTGTGGAGCATGCAGCATGCAACTACGATGTCACACACCTTTTGGGGAAAGTACATAATGCACCTCCGGTCTTGTCCAGACACCTAAATCGTGACTTAAGTAGACAAAATGTATGCTCCACCACATGATGTGTCCTGCCATGGGTATCATTGTAGCGGATATCACCCGGGGTCCTGGAATTCTTCAGTATGCGCAGCAACCAAGGCTGGTTGGGATATGCAGAGTCACCTAGGTGTGATGTATTAGACACTATGTATCCTGTAACCTCTCACTGCCTAATAACCTAGAACTAACTCTCCCATAATGCAACAGTAGGAAGGTTGGGTGTGTGTCTTCCCATAGGCTCTGGTGGAGGTCAGCTGATTGTATCTCTATATAAGCAATCAACACCCTGTCACAGGTGCTTGGCTTTGCTTCCTGTGAGGACCACGTTTTCCGGTGAGAGACCTACTCCGTTGGATATTTCCTTTTCTATTTTGAATTTGAACTCTGCCTTTGTTTCCTGGAGCGCGTTGTGCACTCAATGCTGAGAGATTTTGTTCTGGAAGCGCAAAATTGTGCTGTTTCAAATCTCCTTGTTTGTGCATTCCTGCTTATATATGATTTTTGAAAGAGAGGTGGAGCTATCTTTTTGTCTGGCTGACATCGTGCAATTAATTACTCTCTTGATACAGCGGGATTCGAACTGCTGAGTTCTTTATGCTGTATGCGAGTCTTGTTGTTGAAACGCGCCCTATTCCTTTGTTTTGATTAAGCTCTTCTAATTGACACGCCTCAGCGGGAAGTAGAAGCGGCTCTACGATCATTTTTTATTGAGCCCTTAATGCTTCTGCCTCATTCCCAGGAGTGTGTTTGAAGCGCTGTATAATAATTTTTTGTTTTGCTCATTTCTTTTATGATATTTTCTTTTTGGACATTTCATCTGAGGCCCGATTTTTGCTCTATGAAGCAATAGAGATTGTAAGCGGCGCTGCCTTACTTTTCAAGTGACATTCTGTGTAGAGACTTCTTCAGACTCTGTCAACAATCTCCGTTTGGAATATTTATTTTAGGCAGGCGTTTGCCTACTTTTCAGATTGATCTTTTAGCCACTTATTTCCTGTTTGGAGAATCACACTCTTATCCAAGACAGAAGTCTGTTTGATTCCTTCACTGTTAGCTTCTGTAGTTCGAGGTAATTTTTGTGAGACCCACCAGTGGTTACCTAGTGACTATGTGGGGACGCACAAACCATATCCTGATACTGTGTAGAGATATATATATATATATATGTTATAATTGTAGAGCAGGTCTGCCTAATTTTATCCTCTCTGTTTCTCTCTTATGCTACAGGCTAACTACGCTCAGAATCATACCCTCCATTCCTTTGAGTATTTATTTATTTTGCATCTTGTACCGCGCAAACTAAAACCCGAAGGTGTCAAGGCGCCTAACAAAAAGATCAAAAAAGAGGGCAGTCTTGCACTTACATGTACGCTTGAACAAAGAGGCGTGTTTTAAGGGCTGCTCTGAAGGTTTGGAGGGAGGGGAGGGACCTAAGTTCTAATGGAAGATCGTTCCACCATTTAGGGGCCAAGAGGGAAAAAGCCTTACCACCCCATCTGGCTTTCCGAGTACGGGGGATGTGGAGGAAAGAGTGGTTGGAGGAGCGGAGGCTCCTGCCAGGGTTGTAATATGTCAGGATGGCTCTGATCCCTGTGGGGGTGCTTTTGGCCAAGGCTTTATAGACCATACAAATGGATTTGAAAACAATCCGCTCCTTAATCGGAAGCCAATGCAGCTGCTTCCTGGCCAGCGTGGCCGAAGAGCGACGAGGAAGATCGAGGACGAATCTAGCTGCCGCATTCTGGACTACCTGCAAGCGCTGCATCTGACTCTTATTCAGTCCAGCATACAGCGCATTGCAGTAGTCCAGACGCGATCCCAAAAGGGCGACACCAACTTGTCTTCTTGCCGGCTGGGAAAGGTAGTTCCTTATTTTCCTGAGAACATGAATTATGCCCCAACAGGTCGATACCGTCCTGTTGACTTGCTGGCGCATGTCCAGGGTAGGGTCGATCATTACTCCAAGATTTTTTGCCGAAGAAGTAGGTTTGGGGCACAGACCGAGCGAGTCAGGCCACCACTCCACGGACCAGATATCTTCCCTTCCGCCGAACACCATCACCTCGGTCTTCTCCCCATTCAATTTGAGTGAATTGTATATCATCCACTGGCCGACGGCCTCCATACAGGATCTAAATCTGGAGGTGTCGCAGGGTTTCCGTTCTCTCACAGAACTGTGCACAGAGACCTAGAACCTGGGTGAGTCAGGGTGACCCACAACTCACCTAAGTTTCAGAAATCCCCTTACCAGGCTAGCTACAGTATCTCATCGGCAGTGAATACTACCCGATGTCTTAGACAATCCAGAACATGAACTTAGAATACCTCAGGTATCGTGGAACACATGAACACTCTTTCGTTATATTATCATTCCAAACCGAAACTGGGAGGCAATGAGAACACGTGCAAGTTTGAAATGTTTATTTTTTCAATGCAACATTCTCAAACGCAGTATCTTGTATAATATCAACATACATATTATAAAAATCAGAGTCAGCAGCATAGTCACTAATCCATAGTAAGCAAACTGTGATAACATATTATGATGCAAAATCTATAGAATTCTGTATCACCTATATTTCGCGCACCCTAATTAGCATATTATATTATATCTAAGAAGGTCTCATTTGGGCTTTAGCTGGGCGAACCCATACCTCAAATTCTCAGTAGTAGGAGATCACATCAACAGCTACCAGCTCTCAGCATGTCCAGCATCAAGTGTGTTTTCCAATTCCCTGTAACTGTATCTTGAACTCACGTAAAGCCCAAAGTTGGCACAAACATTATTTGTGTTATGACTAACGTAGTGCGAGGATCAGGCCTACAATAACCTTGTGTTAGAGTGTGCAGCTCTCAGTGTGCAGACAGTTGTACCAAGTGTTCCAGGCACGACTGATACCAGTACAATAATATATTATTCTGAAGTAAATCACATCTTTCGTCTAGGTTAAAAGCTGAAATAACAATTAGGTGTCGTGTGCAAACCGAAGCAGAAAGAAAAGATGGCGTTTAAACTTTTAACAAGCACATGCTAACTTAACACAACCTATGGAAACGTAATAACCATATGACAGAGGCGGTCAGCTCAATTGACTGGGAGAGGGACACGAGGATCTGCATGTCGTCCGCGTAGGAGACTACCTCCATCCCAAAAGATCTAATAAGTCTGGCAAGGGGGGTCACATAGATGTTAAAAAGGGTGGGACTAAGCGCTGACCCTTGAGGGACCCCACATTGCACAGACAGGGATGGAGATAGAAATTTTCCCAACATTACCCTCTGCTCCCTATGATCGAGAAAGGAGGAGAGCAGACCCAAGGCTTCCCCCCGGACCCCAATCTCACCCAGTCGAGATGTTAAGACCTGGGGAGATAGGGTATCGAAGGCAGCTGTGAGATCCAGAAGGATCAGGAGGGATGTCCGGCCCTCATCCACACTCATGCGGAGTGTCCTGGCTGTTCCCTGATGGCCCTGCCTCTTCTCTTCACTCCTTGGGGGATATTGTCTTCTCCTTCTGCGTAATACTCATAGCACGGAGAGTTCATATCACAAGGGGGAGAAGAGATTCATGCTTCGCTCCCGTGGACATTGGATCTTCTGTTCTGAGACTTGACCCTCCGACACTAAAGCCAAGCCCACTTTATCATTGTCCCCTAAACGAAGAAGGATAAGGGCGCTTCTTTTGACGCGCTCATGAATGATGCTCAGTAACTAGAGGCCTCACAAACTACCATGAATGAATTAGCGGCTGTGGTAGTAAACTTACAGGCCGAACCTAAAATGCTGAGAGGGGAAAATCAACGCCTCGTCTCAGAGTTAGGTGCTCTTAAGACACAAAGACAGTTAGAGGCCAAAACAACAGATGTTTTTCCAAAACACTCAAGAAGTTACATTCTACCTGCTCATTTCCAAGTTCCTTCCCATACTCCTGGCTCTACATCTGCAGAATCTCCCCCTGCATCTATAAATGTTACAGTAGTAACACCCCCCAGACACCTTTAGCTATGCCCGAGAGGATCAACGGGGACAGCAGCAAGTATGGAGTATTTATGAACCAGTGTCACCTTCAGTTCCTCAGTAGAGTGGCATCCTTCCCAGATGATGCAGCCAAAGAAGCCTTTATTATTTCCTATTTGAGTGGTAACGCAGCACCCTAGGCGGTACCACAGGTGGAAAATGATGACCCTATTCTTAATAACTTATCTTTATTTAAAGAAAGAATGAGGAGTTTATTTGCACGTCACTCATACATGCAGGCCAGTGACAATGAGTTGTTAGATCTCAAACAAGGTTCAAAGGATCTGCTGACGTACAGCACCACCTTCAATAGGTTGGTAACAGAAACTCACTGGCCAAAGAAAAAAAGAACCTCCTTATTTTATCAAGGGTTAAAAGATGAGTTAAAAGATATCCTGTCCCAGATAGTGGACCCGCCTGAAGACTGCTCATCATTTATTGATCTAGTCATCAAACTTAATCATAGACCAGCAGAAAGAAAAGGAGAAAAGTCAAAAGTGGAATGCACCCGCCTTTTTCTAGTATAAAATGAGAAGAAAGCGACCCATGATACTAGAGAACACATGCAGATGGGGGGGGGGGGGGACGCGGTGGGAGGTCCTTTATCCACAGAAGAATGTGAAAAACGTAGAAATTTGGATCTTTGCTTGTACTGTGGAAAAGGGGGTCATTTTGCTAGGGATTGCCCCGTTAAACCAAGAGCCGCTTTACAATCTGTTGCAATCAAAACTGGAGCTGCAATGCTACAGGAAAACTAAAAGACTTGGAGAGAAATGAGATCGCCACTCCAAGTCAATCCCCTTTACAGATCTCACAATTCCCGACTAATACATTAGCATCAGTGCATAATCATTTTTCAATCACCGTTGTGTTTGTGTTGCCATCTCAATATTGAAAGTCCATGTCTATTCTGCTAGATTCTGGGGCCACTGGGATTTTTCTGGATATCTCAGTTGCCAAGGCTCTTGGTATAGACTGTATTTCTAGAGAACAAACTGAAAGAGTCAGGGTGGTTGATGGAACAGAGTTTTCTTCTGGTATGATTACATATCAAACCCCTGATATTATCATGGTGTGTGATAATGAGCATTCAGAAGTAATATCCTTTGACCTTATTGACACCCCTAATTTTGGTGCCATTCTGGGGGTTCCATGGTTGCAGTTACATAATCCACTCATTGATTGGGTGTCTAGAAAAGTAACATTACGTTCTTCTTATTGTTTAACACATTGCTATCAAGAAAGGACACTATGGCAAACTCCTTTATGTTGCGCTTTAGTCAATCCTGAGTTTCTGTCCTGCCCTCAGAATATCTTGAATTTGCAGGAGTTTTCGATGAGGTAAAGGCTGTACCATTACCTCAGCACAGGCCCTACAATTGTGGGATTGATTTGGTACTAGGTGCTGATTTACCTGTTAGTAGAGTATATGCAGTCACTCCAACAGAAACTAAATATCTTTATGACTATCTTCAAGACATGCTAAAAAAGGGGTCCATAAGACACTCAACTTCTCCTGTTTCATCTCCCATCCTAAAAGAGAGGGAGGTTTAAGAGCTTTTTTGGACTATTGCACCATGAACAAAGCGACCATAAAATACCCTCTTCCACTCATCTCCACCTCCATCCATCCCATAGATCAGGCGAGTAAGGCCAAGATCTTCACCAAACTAGATCTTAGGGGGGGGCTATCATTTGATACAAGTTAGAGAAGGAGATGACTAGAAGACGGCCTTCCGTACAAAGTTTGGATTATATGAGTACTGTGTCATGCCCTTCGGTTTGTGCAATGCCCCTGTGGCATTCCAGTTCTTTGTAAATTATATTTTAAGGGAATACTTAGACATATTCATCATCATTTATATTGACAACATCTTAATCTATTCTCAAACAGAACAAGAACACATAGAACATGTACGATTGATTTCACAAAGATTCCAGGATAACCATCTATTTACCAAACTTGATAAGTGCCTATTTCATGCCCAAAATGTAGAATTCCTGGGGTTTGCAATCTCCCCCGCTAGAATTCATATGGATCCTGCTAAGGTGTCCGCTATAACCAACTAGAAAAGACTTAAAACAGTTAACAAGGTGCAATCATTTTTAGGATTTGCACATTTCTATAGGAGATTGATTAATCATTTTTCAGATCTGGTTACTCCTATCACTAGACTTCTAAAAAAGGGAGTGGTGTTTAAGGGGAATGAGGCAGCAGAGAAGGCGTTTCAAGTATTAAAGAACAGTTGCATCTCTGCTCCCATCATACGCCATGCTGATGAAACCCAACCTTATGTTGAAGCCGATGCCTCTCAGTATGCCGTAGGTGGTGTTCTATCACAACGTGATTCGAAATCTGGGGTTCTCCATTCGGTAGCTTACTTTTCTAAAACATTGACGAAAGTGGAACAGAAATATACCATAGGAGAGAGAGAACTCCTAGCCATCAAGATGGCTTTTCAAGAATGGCACTATTACCTTATGGGTTCGCCTCATACTATCACCATTTACTCTGATCATAGAAACCTACAGTTCTTTAAATCAGCCCGAGCACTCACACCAAGACAGATGAGGTGGGTTTCCTTTTTAGTGAGTATGATTTCATTATCACCTTTCGTCCAGGCTCAAAACAAGGGATAGCTGATGCCCTGTCTCGTTTAGGGAAAGACCAGAAATGCTCTGTAGAGATAACTGTGCACATTATACCTGAAAACAAGATTGTTGCGGTGGGAGATAAGACGGACTCCTTTGCCACTCAATTAGATCGGTCCTTTGCCACTCTTGATCAATCATGAGAGATGGTAGAATTCCTGGGGTTTGTGATCTCCCCGGCTGGAATTCACATGGATTCTGCTAAGGTGTCCGCTATAACCAACTAGAAACGACCTAAAACTGTTAAAGAGGTGCAATCGTTTTTAGGATTTGCAAATTTCTATAGGAGATTTATTAATCATTTTTCTGTATCTGGTTACTCCTATCACTAGACTTTTAAATAAGGGAGTGGTGTTTGAGTGGAATGAGGCAGCAGAGAAGGCGTTTCAAGTATTAAAGAACAGTTTATTCTCTGCTCCCATCATACGCCATGCTGATGAAACCCAACCTTATTATGTTGAAGCTGATGCCTCTCAGTATGCCGTAGGTGGTATTCTATCACAATGTGATTCGAAATCTGGGGTTCTCCATTCGGTAGCTTACTTTTCTAAAACATTGATGAAAGTGGAACAGAATTATACCATAAGAGAGAGAGAACTCCTAGCCATCAAGGTGGCTTTTCAAGACTGGCACCATTACCTTATGGGTTCACCTCATACTATCACCATTTACTCCGATCATAGAAACCTACTTTTCTTTAAATCAGCCAGAGCACTCCCACCAAGACAGATGAGGTGGGTTTCCTTTTTAGTGAGTATGATTTCATTATCACCTTTCGTCCGGGCTCAAAACAAGGGATAGCTGACGCCCTGTCTCGTTTAGGGAAAGACCAGAAATGCTCAGTAGAGATAACTGTGCATATTATACCTGAAAACAAGATTGTTGCGGTGGGAGATAAGACGGGCTCCTTTGCCACTCAATTAGATCGGTCCTTTGCCCTATAGATCATGAGAGATGGTAGAATTCCTGGGTTTGTGATCTCCCCGGCTGGAATTCACATGGATCCTGCTAAGGTGTCCGCTATAACCAACTAGAAAAGACCTAAAACCGTTAAAGAGGTGTATCGTTTTTAGGATTTGCAAATTTCTATAGGAAATGTATTAATCATGTTCTGTATCTGGTTACTCCTATCACTAGACTTTTAAAAAAGGGAGTGGTGTTTGAGTGGAATGAGGCAGCAGAGAAGGCGTTTCAAGTATTAAAGAACAGTTTCATCTCTGCTCCCATCATACGCCATGCTGATGAAACCCAACCTTATTATGTTGAAGCTGATGCCTCTCAGTATGCCGTAGGTGGTATTCTATCACAACGTGATTCGAAATCTGGGGTTCTCCATTCGGTAGCTTACTTTTCTAAAACATTGACGAAAGTGGAACAGAAATATACCATAGGAGAGAGAGAACTCCTAGCCATCAAGATGGCTTTTCAAGAATGGCACTATTACCTTATGGGTTCGCCTCATACTATCACCATTTACTCTGATCATAGAAACCTACAGTTCTTTAAATCAGCCCGAGCACTCACACCAAGACAGATGAGGTGGGTTTCCTTTTTAGTGAGTATGATTTCATTATCACCTTTCGTCCGGGCTCAAAACAAGGGATAGCTGATGCCCTGTCTCGTTTAGGGAAAGACCAGAAATGCTCTGTAGAGATAACTGTGCATATTATACCTGAAAACAAGATTGTTGCGGTGGGAGATAAGACGGACTCCTTTGCCACTCAATTAGATCGGTCCTTTGCCACTCTTGATCATGAGAGATGGTAGAATTCCTGGGGTTTGTGATCTCCCCGGCTGGAATTCACATGGATTCTGCTAAGGTGTCCGCTATAACCAACTAGAAACGACCTAAAACTGTTAAAGAGGTGCAATCGTTTTTAGGATTTGCAAATTTCTATAGGAGATTTATTAATCATTTTTCTGTATCTGGTTACTCCTATCACTAGACTTTTAAATAAGGGAGTGGTGTTTGAGTGGAATGAGGCAGCAGAGAAGGCGTTTCAAGTATTAAAGAACAGTTTCATCTCTGCTCCCATCATACGCCATGCTGATGAAACCCAACCTTATTATGTTGAAGCTGATGCCTCTCAGTATGCCGTAGGTGGTATTCTATCACAATGTGATTCGAAATCTGGGGTTCTCCATTCGGTAGCTTACTTTTCTAAAACATTGATGAAAGTGGAACAGAATTATACCATAGAAGAGAGAGAACTCCTAGCCATCAAGGTGGCTTTTCAAGACTGGCACCATTACCTTATGGGTTCACCTCATACTATCACCATTTACTCCGATCATAGAAACCTACTTTTCTTTAAATCAGCCAGAGCACTCCGACCAAGACAGATGAGGTGGGTTTCCTTTTTAGTGAGTATGATTTCATTATCACCTTTCGTCCGGGCTCAAAACAAGGGATAGCTGACGCCCTGTCTCGTTTAGGGAAAGACCAGAAATGCTCAGTAGAGATAACTGTGCATATTATACCTGAAAACAAGATTGTTGCGGTGGGAGATAAGACGGACTCCTTTGCCACTCAATTAGATCGGTCCTTTGCCCTATAGATCATGAAAGATGGTAGAATTCCTGGGTTTGTTATCTCCCTGGCTGGAATTCACATGGATCCTGCTAAGGTGTCCGCTATAACCAACTAGAAAAGACCTAAAACCGTTAAAGAGGTGTATCGTTTTTAGGATTTGCAAATTTCTATAGGAAATGTATTAATCATTTTCTGTATCTGGTTACTCCTATCACTAGACTTTTAAAAAAGGGAGTGGTGTTTCAGTGGAATGAGGCAGCAGAGAAGGCGTTTCAAGTATTAAAGAACAGTTTCATCTCTGCTCCCATCATACGCCATGCTGATGAAACCCAACCTTGTTATGTTGAAGCCGATGCCTCTCAGTATGCCGTAGGTGGTATTCTATCACAATGTGATTCGAAATCTGGGGTTCTCCATTCGGTAGCTTACTTTTCTAAAACATTGATGAAAGTGGAACAGAATTATACCATAGGAGAGAGAGAACTCCTAGCCATCAAGATGGCTTTTCAAAACTGGCACCATTACCTTATGGGTTCACCTCATACTATCACCATTTACTCCGATTATAGAAACCTACAGTTCTTTAAATCAGCCAGAGCACTCACATCAAGACAGATGAGGTAGGTTTCCTTTTTAGTGAGTACGATTTTATTATCACCTTTTGTCCGGGCTGAAAACAAGGGATAGCTGACACCCTGTCTCGTTTAGGGAAAGACCAGAAATGCTCAGTAGTGATAACTGTGCATATTATACCTGAAAACAAGATTGTTGCGGTGGGAGATAAGACGGACTCCTTTGCCACTCAATTAGATCGGTCCTTTGCCACTCTTGATCGTGAGAGATGGTAGAATTCCTGGGGGTTGTGATCTCCCCGGTTAGAATTCATATGGATCCTGCTAAGGTGTCCGCTATAACCAACTAGAAAAGACCTAAAACAGTTAAAGAGCAGTGCAATCGTTTTTAGGATTTGCAAATTTCTATAGGGGATTTATTAATCATTTTTCTGATCTGGTTACTCCTATCACTAGACTTTTATAAAAGGGAGTGGTGCTTGAGTGAAATGAGGCAGCAGAGAAGGCGTTTCAAGTATTAACACCTTGGCTGCTAGGCGTTTTCCCCCTCCTGTGCTGGGAATTACCATTTTGCTGTTTCCATGACGAGCTCAGCTCGTCATCAGCACACGACACCCGTGGGTGATGACGAGCTGAGCTCGTCATCAGCATCGAAAGGGTTAAAGAACAGTTTCATCTCTGCTCCCATCATACGCCATGCTGATGAAACCCAACCTTATTATGTTGAAGCTGATGCCTCTCAGTATGCCGTAGGTGGTATTCTATCACAACGTGATTCGAAATCTGGGATTCTCCATTCGGTAGCTTACTTTTCAAAAACATTGATGAATGTGGAACAGAATTATACCATAGAAGAGAGAGAACACCTAGCCATTAAGGTGGCTTTTCAAGACTGGCACCATTACCTTATGGGTTCACCTAATACTATCACCATTTACTCCGATCATAGAAACCTACATTTCTTTAAATCAGCCAGAGCACTCACACCAAGACAGATGCGGTGGGTTTTCATTTTAGTGAGTATGATTTCATTATCACCTTTCGTCCGGGCTCAAAACAAGGGATAGCTGACGCCCTGTCTCGTTTAGGGAAAGACCAGAAATGCTCAGTAGAGATACCTGTGCATATTATACCTGAAAACAAGATTGTTGTGGTGGGAGATAAGACAAACTCCTTTGCCACTCAATTAGATCGAGCCTTTGCCACTCTTGATCAATTTTATTGGTGTAAGTACATGTGAGGAAAGATTGACCACAATGTCATTGTTCTGGACAGGTTGCAAGTCTATCTCTCCCCTGAATTCTGGAAGGATTTGCCTCTGCTCTGTGTGATTCGTGGCGAGTGCGTTTGCCATGTTGGGTGTGCTTGCCCTCTGCCCTCTGCTCATTACCATTCGTTCTATCCTAGGGCCCTCCGTGACAACCTTCCGGTTGGGTAGTTTTTGAGATACCGGCGCAATTGTTCCACTAGAGAAGCTTTTTTGGATCAATCTGTTGAACTAGCCACCAAACTCCAACAAAGGGACTACCCAAAAAAAGTGATTAAACACGCACAGAAGAGGGCACTCAATACACCGCGAGAAGCACTACTGGAGCGCAATGAGAAAGATAAGCAAATTTGCCTCCCTGTGGTCACGACTTTTGATCCACTCTCAACGAGGATTAGGCAAATCA
This sequence comes from Lissotriton vulgaris, assembly GCF_964263255.1. Taxonomy (NCBI): domain Eukaryota; kingdom Metazoa; phylum Chordata; class Amphibia; order Caudata; family Salamandridae; genus Lissotriton; species Lissotriton vulgaris. The sequence goes on along the minus strand of NC_141693.1, from coordinate 509,423,401 downwards.
TCAGAAAACATTGGTCCATACTGGACACCAATACTGAGAAAATGCCGACCCCCCGTTTTGCTTTTCAGAGAGCATCAAACCTGCGTGATAGGTTGGTACACACGTGAGCCCCCAGCACCCCCCAGTCCAGCACCATTCCTACGGGGCATTACCCATGTGGTAGTTGCTCAGTATGCGGTTTTACATCAGCCACAAAAAGTGTTACATTACGTGATGGTCGAAACTGGTTTTTAAACCGGTTCAGTAATTGCAATACATCCCATGTAATTTACAGACTAACGTGCAGCTGTGGTCTGCATTACATTGGACTTACCACCCGCAAAGTTAAGAGCCGCATACAGGAACACCTGAGCACAATAAGAGCGAAGAAACTGACCACACGCTTGGTGCAGCATTTCAATGAAGCAGGACATGATTCTAAAGCTCTAAAATGGACTGTCCTTGAAAAAGTGGTAGGGGACACACACAATCTGGACAGCATCCTAGCGAGAAAGGAGGAGAAATTGATTTTTTCCGAAAAAGCAGATCAGGAGGGTCTGAACGAAAATATTGAGTGGAACAAAGTTAGCAGGCGGTGAATACTATGATTTGATGACAAGCATATCCTTCATACCCTTTATGTCATAGATAGCCAGCCTCAAACACTCAATACTGTTATACCTTGTAACACTCTTTCCTTGACACTAAAAACCAAGATTTACCCATCTTACATCTCTCTCAACCCCTTGGGACCCCACTGTGACATATTTTGCGAACATTTAACATCATAGTTTGCCTTTAAATACCTGGTAGCATCTTCACATTGACAACGAGCAACTAAAAACGACCCCCATATAATATGCCTTTTCACCGTCTTTTATTTAACTACTTTGTGATTTCTCATGAACTTCCAAATTTGCCCTTAAACTCTGCCATTTCGTGTCTTGTTACTCTAGATGAACCCATTCTAAGATGGCCGCTCCACGTTACGCCGTGTCACGTCGGCATGTGGGCGGAGCCACCGCTCCAGGATACTTCCTGGTCCTCTGCATACCATTCAGGGAGGATCATCGGAAGCGCCGGAGGGACTCGGCATCAGTAAGGCATTGTTCCGGGGAGTGATTGCTATAACGGGCTGGACATTGTGGTTTCGTCAGTTTGAAGGCCACAATGGGTTGGGCGTTTGGTGTGCGCTAGTGCCGTAGAACACGGCAGTGCAGTGACAGTGTTGGGAATTGCATTACTTTAACTTCTGGAATAGCATGAGTAATGTACCCAAACGATAAATAGCATTTTGGCTTATTTGATTACAGAGCTGCCGGGATGTGGAAATGGCATTTTAAATTGTGGGAAGCTCTAGCGGTTCCTCTACCCTTCCATGATGGGTTGGTCATACATTCTCGTATTGGAGAGTCGGGATTATAACATTGGGTTTTGTCCATTATGACGAATGCCCATTTTTACATAAACTGGCCAGCCCATCTACTCTCTATCTATTTTAATGTAGGTGACTCTAATCAGGACGTGTCACTGTGAGACACGTGACTACGTGACACAGTGTCGATCGGATGGTTGCCGGCTCACAATGGCTGGGCAACCATAAGGTAAATAAATAAGGATTTTTTTACCTAAGTTCATGCGTGTCACTTGGGACGTCCTTAACTGCACCGTCTCGCCTCAATGGTGCAGCATGATCAGTACAATCAATGCAATGCTCTGGTTTTATTCACACAGGTCCTTGCTCAATCAAATTTTGATGTGAAGTTTGAGAATAGTGAACCCCCTTTTATGCCCGGATGAAGTTGCTGAATCTATAGCAACGAAACATGTTGGCTTGAAAAAGAAAGGAATATGGTATATAATTAACCATTTTCCATGGAAGGTCTTGTAGCATGAGAATAAAGAAAAAGACGGCCAGCAAGACCTTGTCAGGTTTTATCTATCTGTTTGTTTGGTTGTCTTAGGGTCTTAGTATGTATACATGTTGTCACAGTATTGTTTAGATTCATTCACTGTCTTTCGACTCTATTCTCTTTCTGTGCACTAGTATATTTTTGTGCACTTCTCTTTCTTCATGTAGAGAGAGTGACCGAGGATGAGAAGTGGGTATACCGGATATTGCTAAACCGGCAACCCCCTCGGGTGTTACGACCGTGAGGTACTTTCTCTACTTTCTACACTTTTCTACTTTTAGTAAGTGTTGGCCTGTGGTTTTCCATTTTGTTTCTATGTTGATTTATTGAGACATCCTGGCCTAAGGAGGAGTGTTAGTATACACACCTAGAGAGTATAAGCAGTATAAACGTCATTGTTTAGTTAATTAAAACCATAACAAAGCCAATAGAAAAAATTGAGCATTTCAATAAAATAAAATCAATAAAATTCTTCATAGTACAGTTTAAAGCGCAAAATTTAAAATGATTCTGGTAGGAGCTTTATCAAATTGCTCGCCGTTAAAATAGTTAATAATACTGGAAACTTTATTATAAAATTTCAACAGCTTTCAGACGCTTTTCAAAGGCTATCAAGAACTTAATGAATTTGCAATTAATTATAGGGTCTGTTGAGTCTAGGCCGATCTACAGATGCGTAGACCTTTGGCCCTAAAAATGTTCTTTAAAAAGAGTGTGCGCTCCCGGTACAATGTTTTACAGTGGCATATAATATGGATTATATCTTCTTTTGTAGTGCCACATAGTCGACAGGCGTCTGCATCTGAGCGTTTCCAGACAGGTTCATCAGCCAAAGTTGGTAGTTTGCCGAATCTCACTGCCATCAGCCTTTTTTTTCTAAACACAGAATACGTTGATGCTAGGTAGGTAGCAGAGGTGAGATTGTTGTAACTGTTAATCACGGTCCATGAATGGGAGAGGGCGGAAAAGATAGCTTTGTCCGTAATTAGTCAGTGAAATTTGGCCGCTTGTTTAAAACCTGTTTAAAAGACGTGAATGGCAGGTTTTTTTCCCACAAGTTTATAGTGCATGTTTGCTCCAGAGCGCCAGTCAGATATTTGTTCGCTGCAGAATTCTGTTGGTTTTCTAATTCCTGCCATAACAAGCTGTCCAATGTGTTATTTATGGAATTCGTTTTAATTCTATACCATACTCTAATACTTGTGTAGAGTCTACCCAGTGACTCGTTCATCAGGCCAAATTCTAAGCGCGTCTGGGCAGGACCAAATTCAAAGCGCGTCTGGGCAGGTGAAGCTGAGCGTGGGAGTTGTAAGACCTTCTTGTAGATTTTTGTGATAAGGCTGTTTAAGGTGATATCATCCTTCCCCTGCATGGCTATACTAGCATATGATAGTGTTGGAAGTACTTTGGTTGCCATCACTGTTAGTAGAGGTTTCAGCGAGGGGCCTTCCAAATTTTTTGCCAGTGAGCTAAGTGCGAATGTTAATGCTCCGGCTATCTGCTTCATATATTTTTTGGGGGCGTTTAGAGTGAGCTTGTCATCGAGGTAGTATCCTAGGTATTTATAGTTTGTTACTTTTTCCTGTGATTTTCCCTCAAGTGAGATGTTAAGTTGCACTGCATGACGGTTGGTTATTGACATAAATTTTGTCTTAGATAAATTCAGAGCAAGGTTATTTATGGTCAAAAATTCTGGGGTTACTGCCAGTAGTCTGGACAGGCCCACTTTAGTTAGGCTCAGAAGCACAATGTCATCGCCGTAAGCCAAATGGGTAAGATGAATATTACCAAGTTTCGGTGCGTGCGCATTGCAGGTGTTTAAATTTCCAGAGATGTCTGAAATGAATAGGTTAAAAAGCTGGGGTGCTAATATTCAACCCTGTTTTAATCCGATCGATGTTTCTAGCCACTGTGCCTCGTGTGAGGAAGGCCCGTATGGGTGGTCGTTCATTTACTTTCCGGGCCCCACAGCTTTGGAACTCCCTGCCCCTGACATTGCGCATCTGTTGGCCTTCAGGAAGGGCTTAAAAACTTGGCTTTTTGCTTCCTAGATTTCCTTATTCTGCTGACCATGTTCCCCTTTTAATCTGTGTGTTGTGTTTGTCTTTTTCAGGTTGTCAATAAAGCGCCGGGACACTCTTTTGAGTGGCCGAGCGCTATAAAAGACACAAAATAACATAACATAACATAACATGTTTATACTTTTCCTGATAGGTGTGATCCGTCCCCTAACTTTATTTGTGTACAAGTGTCGGTGTAGAATAGAAGTAGCCCCCTCAGTATTTTCTCAGGTATGGCCCAAGCTTTCAGCTTCGCCCATAATAGCTTGCGATCAACGCTGTCGAAGGCCACCTTCAGGTCAATAAAACAGGGGTTCAGGTCCTGTTTCAAACGCTGGCATTTTTCTGCTATCATAGTTATTGTTAGTATATTAGACGTAGTTCCGATGCCGGCTCTAAAACCAGTTTGGTTTATTGGGATTATTGCTTTATCATCTGCCCAATTTGCCAGGTCTTTTAAAAGGAGAGAGGCAAAATATTTAGCTTCGATGTCCTAGAGTGTTATTAGGCGATAATTTAAAGGGTTAGCTCTGTCTCCTCCTTTGTATATTGGGGTGATGATAGAACCTTTCCAGCTTTCTGGAATGCGGTTATAACTTTGAACATCGACAAAATGTTCTTCGAGATGTGGGACCCAAAAGTCTGGTGCTTCCTTAAAGGCAATTTGTGGGATGCCATTCGGGCCCGGTGTTCCATTACTTTTTCCCTTTCTGATGATGGTGATAATCTCATCAGCCATGTACCGGCCGTCTATGGCTTCAGTATATGGAGTTGTCCTTTGTGCCATTGTTGTGCGATTGGTGTGGTAATGTTCTTTGCAGCTGTTTAAATGTGGTTCCGCTGGTCCGGCTATCTGCCCAGGTGCGTTCCTTTGGTTTTATTCAAATTCTGTCGACAGAAAGGTTGTCCATACCGTTTCTTGAATGTTCGAGGACAGTACGTTTTGAGGTCTTGTCAGCTGGTTTATTATGGTCCAAAATTTATTTGAATCCTGTGACTTAGAACTGGCCAGTAAATTAATCCAGAAGTCGTCATTCAGGTAGCTCGGGTCGTTCACTTTTGATTGAAGTTTTTTTTGGCTTCTCCGTAGGGCCCTTCTTTGTTCATGTAGTGCCAAGGGCAGTTTCTTTGTCGGGTGCTTATTTTTTGCCACTGTTCTAGTTGGTTTCATTTTTAACTTTAGTTTCGCAAGAAAAAGAGACCAGGCTGGTATCTTATCCGTTGTAGCTCTGTTCGTCTCTTGCAGTGCGTCCTTTATTATTGAAGTCCATTTCAGTTTGTTCGAACTATTCCAGTGTATTCGTTTCTGATTGATTGTTCCTAGTTGGCCCTCCAGGGAATACACCGGTTGCAGTGTATCTGCAAAAAAGATGAATTTCAGGTGTTGCATACAAAGATCGCTCATTGTTGTATATTCAATGTAAAAGGTGTGTACTGAGGGGATCAATGGAAGACTTATTATAGTATAATCCAGTGTAGATTGACTATAAGGACCGTAAAACGTTTTCTTTGGTGGGTTGTCTTTCTCTGTCCTGCCATTCAGTACTCGCATACCTAGGTACTCTAAGTCTGTTACTAAGTGAGTAGCTAGGCTGTCCTTTCGGCTCTTTGTTGCGCCTGTAGCCTGCTGGGGGACGTTCCAATGTATGTTATCTGAGGTTAGTATCTCGTCTTCCTCTGGTGTGTAAATGAGATTGGAGTTAAAATCTCCCATTAGCATAATGTTCTAAGTTGGTTCAGAACTTCAAAGATTTAATATTTCCTTGCATAATAAATAGTTTTTTGTCTTTTTTACTTGAAGATTTGGTTGGGTGTAATAATTGATCAGTATTGTCGTTTTATTGTCGTACTTTTTCTGGCCTGAGAATTTAATTAACTGTAAACTTGGATCCGGGATTGAAGTTGTTCTTTCTTGATTTTAAGAGCAGTAGACACGTATACCGAGAGGCCACCGATTGCGCTCCCGTAGGTTTTACATTTTTTTGGCTGGTACCGTGTAGTGGATATTTGGGCATTTGTAGAGCGCCTGGTTACGCCACTGGCGTGTCCCCGCGCTATGATAAGTGGAGTGGCTGCCCCTCCCACAGAAAGCTACCTGCTAAACAGGTGGGTTTTAAGTTTCTTCCTGAACAGGATTTCAGATGGTTCCAGTCGCAGTTCTAAAGGCAGGGCATTCCAGCATCTGGGAGCGAGGTATCTAAAAGACCTTCCTCCCATGCGTGCCTTCCTTACTCTGGGAACCTTTAGCAGTCCAGTCTACGAGGACCGTAGATTGCGTGTGGGCTCATAGCAGGTCACCAGACTCTGGAGCGGAGCAGGAGCTTTGCCGCTCAGAATGCGGTGGCATGTGGAAAGGGCTTTGAACTCCACCCTCTTCTCCACAGGGAGCCAGTGGAGGGTTTGGAGAGCTGGTTTAGAGGGTGACCTCCTGGGGAGCCTGAGTACAAGCCGCGCCGCGGCATTTTGGAGCACTTGCAGGCGGCCCATGACAGAAATACAGTGTTTTAGCCTTTCTTATCAGTTTGTGGTAGCTGCGCCTACAGTCTATGTACTCTGCTTTAGCGTGGGTCGTGTAGGCAATCCTCCATTGCCTTTCAGCACGTTTACACGCTGCTTTGGCCACCCGCATGTCCTTATTGTACCATGGAGCCGATCTCTGAGCTCGGCCCCCCACTTTTGCCACACCGAGTGGGGCCACCAAGTCCAGTGCTTCCGTGATATGCTGGGCTAGGTTGGAATTGATTTCTTCTACCCCCTCACCCCCAGGGTGGCCCTTCGCAGTTAGCGCCTGATTGAATTTAGCTTGAGAGAACGCCGCCCATCTCCGCCTAGGGTGTTTATCAGCAGGAGGTTCAGTCGGTCGTGCTCCCAGCAACTCAATTGTGAATGGGATGAGATGGTGGTCCGACCATGGGATGGGGACCGGATTCTGAGCTTCCACTTGGTACCAATTTGCGAAAATCGGGTCAAGAAGGTGGCCCAGTTGGTGGGTGGGGTGCTTTACTTTCTGCTCAAACTGCAATCCTGCCATTACTTGACATAAATCCCTCGCCACCTTGTCCGTAGGGGTATCAAGGTGTAAGTTTAGGTCACCCAGAACGAGATATTTGTCAGCTCTTAATGCGGCCTCTGTGACGCCTTCTACTAGCTTCTCGATAAATGTGGCTGTCGAGCCAGGCGGGCGATAGATCAGAGGGCCCTTCAAGGTAAAGTTACCGCTTATCGAGATAGAGGAGGCACCGGCTTCACTATCCTCAATTGTGATAGGTTCTAGCTGACATTGGTAGTCCTGTTTAGCGACTATGGCTATGCCAACCCCTCTGCCTAGTGCTCTGTCTAGTCTCTTCAGGCAGTAGCCCTCTGGGATAGCTTCAATGATCTCCGGCATGGAGTCCTGATCTAACCAAGTTTCCGTGAGGAAGAGCAGATCCCATTGCTTCCCACTAAGGAGGTCATGCATGTCAAGGCAGTGCTTGGGTAAGGAACGTACATTCAGCAGACCACATACCAGGTTGTGTTGCTTTCCGCTTTTAGCATCCCCTTTACGGAAGGTGAAGCTGCAGTAACTGCAGCCCACGTTGTTTTCTGCCTCCATTCTATGTGAGCAAGGTCCAAAATGCTCACTGCGGAGTAGAAGTAGATCCTCTCGACTCCAGCTGACATTGTCTAATGGAGGGGCAGGGGGTCTGGCCCTGGTCCGCAGTCGGCCACGGACGGGCGCAGACGGGCTTAACTTAGGCGCAACTTTGGCGCGCCTTCGTCGCGCCCGCTGCACTGCCTACAACACATCTGCCTTATATCCCCCCCAGCGTCCCAACAACTAGAGCGCTGCAGGTATCTGCCGGAAGTGTCTGGCTCGGACCCTCCACGCCATCTGCTCGAACGGTGCTAGTCACCGGCATCAGAACGAGGCGGGAGGGAGGGGCGAGTCCAGCACTCCGTTGCTAGGTAGCGGCAACTGCTTGTCTGCCTTGAAGAGCTCAGCCGAGCAAAATGCAGGTTGATACGGTTAGCAATGTCCGCAGTAGTGCCAAAACAAACAAACAGTGCCCGACAATGCAATTTCTTCCTGCAGCCATGTCTCTTGCAGGGCAATTATATCAGCGTTGTCCCATTCATCCAAGGCAAGACCATCGTCCAACAGTCTTTTTGCGCCTGCTATGTTCCATGAAATAATATATATGTTATTATGTACTGCTTTATTTCTTTCGGGCCGATCGGTCAGTTGGACCGTTTATTGTTTAGTATAGAAACAGACAGTGTGGTCGTTTACCCATGTTGTGGTCAAGAAAGTGGATGTTGTATTGACTGAGGTAGGGTTACATTTTTATTAACATCCTTTACCCGTCCCTGAAGTTCCTTGGTCTTCCCTTAGTATGGATTTTATCACAGACCTGCCTGCCATACGAGGATTTACCACTATATTGGTGGTGGTAGATATGTTGTCTAAAATGGCTCATTTCATTCCTCTGAAAAAGTTGCCAACTGCCAAAGAACTCACAGACATCTTCATTGAGGGGGTAGTTCATTTGCATGGACTGCCCTCGGTCAATATTTCCGATAGAGGACCACAGTTCCTATCTAAGTTCTGGCAGGGACTTTGTAAGAGTCTCCGTATTGACCATCGCCTCTCTTTTGCATACCATCCTCAAACAGATGGGCAAACGGAAAGGACTAACCAGACCTTAGAACAATATCTCAGATGTTTGATAAGTACGGTTTCTAGTGATCGGGTTCAGGTTCTCCCTTTAGCTGAATTTGCGTACAACAATTCCACACACTCTGCTTCCAAGATATCAAATTTCTATTTCAATAAAGGATATCATCCCAAGTTTCTCCCTCTCTCTATCGCCTTTTCTGCTTCTAATGTACCAGTTGTTGCAGAACTCCACACTCAACTCTTGTCCATATGGGAATTAGCTAAAAAAGAATTATAAGAAGCCAAACTATCTATGAAAACTCAAGCCGATAAACACCGACGTCTCGCTCCCGATTACAAAGAAGGAGACAAGGTGTTGTTATCCACAGGTCCTCGTAAATTACAACCCAGATTCCTAGGGCCTTTCACCCTATTACAGGCAGTTAACTTTGTGGCAGTTAAGTTAAAACTTTGCCCAGACATGCAGATACATCCTGTTTTTCATACTTCTCTGCTTAAGAGTTATACGCCCCGTTCCTGTCCTGAGCCACCCCTTCCTCCGGTTAAATGGAATATGAAGTTAGACGCATCGTAGATTCTAGAAGACATAGGGGAAAACTACAATATCTAGTAGACTGGATGGGTTATGCCCCTGAAGACTGCACTTGGGAACCAGATGAGAATATTCAAGCTCCCATGTTACTAAGGCGGTTTAATGCTCAAAACTCCTCCAAGCCTAGACCTGTGAGTAGGCCATTAGGGGGGAGAACTGTTAGACAATATGCATCCTGTAACCTCTCACTGCCTAATACCTTTGAACTACCTTTCCCATAATGCAACAGTGGGAAGGTTGGGTTGTGTGTCTTCCAATAGGCTCTGGTGGAGGTCAGCTGATTGTATCTCTATATAAGCAATCAACACCCTGTCACTTATGCTTGGCTGTGCTTCCATTGAGGACCATGCTTTCCATTGAGAGACCTACTCCATTGGATATTTCATTTTCCATTTTGAATTTGAACTCTGCCTTTGTTTCCTGGAGCGCGTTGTGCGCTCAATGCTGGGAGATTTTGTTCTAGAAGCACGAAATTGCTCTGTTTCAAATTTCCTTGTTTGTGCCTTCCTGCTTATATGATTTTTGAAAGAGAGGTTGCGCTATCTTATACAGCAGGATTAAAAATGCAGAGTTCATTATGCTGTATGCACGTCTTGTTGAAACATGCCCCTGCATTCTTTTGTTTTGATTAAGCTCTTCTAATTGACAAGCCTCAGCGGAAAGTAGGAGCGGCTTTAGACTCAGTTGTCATGGAGACCTTACTGCTTCTGCCTCATTCCCAGGTGTGTGTTTGAAGCGCTATATAATCATTTTTTGTTTTGCTAATTTCTTTTATGATATTTTCTTTTTGGACATTTCACCTGAGGCCCGTGTTTTGCTCTATGAAGCAATAGAGCTTGTAAGCAGCTCTGCCTACTTTTCAAGTGACATTCTGTGTAGAGACTTCTTCGGACTCTGTCAACAATCTCCGTTGGGAATATTTATTTAAGGCAGATGTTTGCCTACTCTTCAGATTGACCTTTTGGAAACTTATTTACTGTTTGGAGAATCACACTCCTATCCAAGAGAGAAATCAGTTTGATTCCTTTGTTGTTACCTTCTGGAGTTGAAGGTTATTTTTATGAGACCCACCAGTGTTTACCTAGTGAGTATGTGGGGAAGCACAACCCATATCCTGATGCTGTGTAGATATATATATATATATATCCCAATTCCACTCTCGACGCCGATATCACCACTGCGTCCACACACAATGAGAGAGACGGACTCTTAGTAATTTCAGTAGCCGCTGAGATTTTTTTTTTCCATTTTTGTAAAGTGCGTTACCGTGCTTCCCCAAACGCGTTTCGGCGTACCTGACACCTTGCTCGCTGGTAGTGAATGTGAGGTTCCCTCCATTATTTGACTGACAAAAGTGCATCGTGATTGGTCAAAACGTTTGGAATGAACATAAACAACATACTATACAATGTGAGCTAAAAACCCCATTATAACAGTATCAAACAGACATGACTTGTATCCTTTAAACATTGATTTTTAACAATGTGAATTTCCTTCGCTTTTGATTAGGAATACAAATTTAAAAATAATCTCATTCACAGTAGTATACAAAATTCCTATTAATCAAATTTCAAAATAGAAAACCGATATTATGTTATATTTCATGTGACTGTGTCAGCATAACTCAACTTATGCCTCGGGTTCTTTTGATCTATTTTGCTGGTAGTTAGCGCTTGTTGTTCATAGTTTACAGACCAATACCTTCACCAGTTAATGTGCACATGTGTTTTGTGAAGTGAAATATAAATAAATATAAATAAAAATAAAATGAAATTAAAGAACACATGAATTTTATGCCCAATGATGACAATTGTCTATTTTTCAACAGGAAGTGTGTTGTTGTCATTGGCATTTAGATTCATTTTTATGTATAAAAAGAGGGATTTATGAGGGACAATGAGGCGGTTATCTGTATGAATAATATATATATATATATATATACATATATATATATATATTACCTACTGGCGGTCGCCAGTAGGTATATATAGTTAGTATTTTTTTCCTATGGGTTTTTTGAAAATTCTATGTCGAATAACTTTGGCGTTTGTGGACGGAATTGGCTGAAATTTTCAGGAAAATGGCACATTTTGTTTCTGAGCAGCCCCTGGGGGGGTTTCGTCAAGGGGGGGCCAAGAAAAAAGGGGGGTCCCAAAACGCGTTTTTAACATTGAGTTTTCCATAGGGCGGTTGGACTCACTTTTAGCTCGAACGGCTGAATGGATTTACACGAAACTTGGCAAAATTGTAGATATGGTTTGCCCGACGTGCCTTTGCTATGTCTCAATATATGTGCTCCAGTAGATTTTGAGAAATTAACGTTTTAAAAAACAAATATATCTGTGACAGCGCTCCGGTTAGCGCTCCGGTTCGCGTACCTGACGCGTAACGGAACTTCGCGAAGCGAAGCTGATTGGCTGTCGGGTGCCTGTCAACATTCGAAACAGTCCGGACCGGCCGCCATCTTGTCTCTCAGTAGGATCGAGAGACAAGAGGAGGAGAAAAACGAAGGGGGAATTTAATGAAAGGGGGCAAGGTAGACCCCTCTTGACCCCCTAGGAATGATGTTGGGGTTATTAAAGGGTCCCGTGGGGCAAATAAAAAAAATTAGATTTTTCGCGGTAGAAGCGCTTCCTGGTACGCGAACCGGGTCGCTCACCGGTAGGGTAACGGGAGTTCTCCGTTTTGTGTTTCGGTTGAATTTAATCACAAGATGGAGGAAAAACAATGTGGGAAATGGGCATAAGGGGGCACGGGAGACGTATCCTGACCCCCTAGGTTTTCTGAGGGTGGCTGAGGAGGCTCATATATGTTGGAATAAAAAAAAAATTGAATTTTTCGCGCGGTTAGCTGCCGGTACGCGAACCGGGTAGCGAACCGGGAAGCGAACATAAGTGAAAATTAGTGAAAAAAGGTACATTTGAAATTTGGAAAGACTAATTATAGTTAAGGTAGCTCTGAAAAGAGCTTTTGTGTTCTGTGTAAGTTCTAGGTACTTATAAGTAGGTACCAATACACAGTCTTAAATTTTGTATGAAAACTCTGTTTCCCTCATCTGAGAAGTGCACACCATCTCCTCTGTAGATATCTTGCATGTAGTAACGCAAGTTATTGTTGTAGATGGCGCCCATTCCATGGTCTCTCATATAAGCGGAAACAGACTTATTTACATGCTTCATCGCTTTCTCAATTTGTGGACAAAATTTATTGGACCACCTCCATTTCTGTCTTTGGCATATATTGGAATATACCAAGGCAGTTTGAGGGAAAAGTGCCATTAATTGCTCAAAGGTGTCCTTTAAGAGCATTTCCAGACCTACCCCAGTCAAAGTGCCCAAATCATTTCCTCCACAGTGCACTATTATGAGGTCAGGGTTTGGCAAATGCAAAAAGGTTTTCACCAATGGTATCAATTGGTGACATCTCAATCCTCTTTGCCCCATCCATTTGATATCCACATTTTGAAAATTGAGGTTGTGTAAATTTCTGTTATCAGCATACCTGTGAGCCCAGTGGATATAGCTATGTCCAAGAATCCAGACAGAAAACATGGCGAGAGGAGGTTCTGCTGCAGTCAGATGAAGTGTGGGAATAAAATGGCAGTTGAAACAGTAGGAGTTTGTAAAGAAAAAAAACTGTGGAGTTTCAGTGCTAATGGTTCATTAGCAGTGATTGGTGGATTTCCATTGCTGAAAACAGAAAGTTAGGGTGCATGGATGTGTTCTTTGAAAGATGTAATTTGAATGGTTAAGAACAAATGATTTTATGAAATATTGCAGTGGATTAGCAGGTGTACTGAGAGTTCAGAGTTCATTTGAAACATTGTTGTGTGAACTTGTAAACATGAGAGGTCTGGCAGGAGGTAGTTGTTATGGAAAAAGGGCAGAAAGGGCAGAGGGGGGAAGGGTGTTGATTTGAAAAAAGTGAGGGAAGAGTTTTGATTGGCTGACATGAGAGATATGTGTGATGAATATCAGCATTTCTGTGCCTTTCTTGGTTGCAGCCTCTGCAGTGCATACCTTTTGTTCTGCTAAAGAAAAATTGGTGTGTTTCTGAGACTGTTTTGAAATTCAAAGAGCATTTGCTAAGGTGAGATATGGTTCCTTTATTTTAGATAGAGACTAGTATGCTTTTTGGAGAAAATAAGAAAGCCAGCTGTGCATTTAAAATGATGTTTTGAGTCAAGTGTTTGCATTATGTTTTCCAAGAAGATTTTGCATTCTTTTACAAATTGTAATTGCAGATAATGTTAAGTATTAGTACTGACAAGGTGTGGTTGTACATAGGAGCTATGCTGTGTTTTCAAATTATGATCAGAAAATAATCGTTTTTAAGGAAAAGGAATGCTTTTTAAATTTATAAGAATTTATTTACTTGCAATGTGACTCTTGCAATGCGTCTTTTTTATGGAATAGATGCATGATGCATCTGTGCTGTTTATGCCCCATGGTGCTCCACAGTGTCAATGTCAAAAGCGATGCATAAGTGGTGCAAGGGCCTTCTAAATACGCCTCCATGTGTGCTTGGCAATTTTAAGTCACTTCCTCCTGGTGCAAGGGCCTTGTAAATACGCCCCCATGTGTGCTTGGCCATTTTAAGTGACTTTCCCCTGGTGCAGGGGCCTTGTAAATACGCCCCCATGTGAGCTTGGCCATTTCAAATCACTTCCTCCTGGTGCAAGGGCCTTGTAAATACGCACCCATGTGTGCTTGGCCATTTTAAGTCACTTCCCCCTGGTGCAAGGGCCTCTGAGAATGCTTTTAAATTCAAAAAGCATTTGGTAATGTGAGATATGGTTCCTTTATTTTAGAAAGAGACTAGTATGCTTTTTGGAGAAAATAAGGAAGCCAGCTGTGCAAAATGTTTTCCAAAAAGCTTTTGCATTTTTTTACAAATTGTAATTGTAGATAATGTGAAGTATTAGTACTGACAAGGTGTGCTTCTACATAGGAGCTGTGCTGTGTTTTCAAATTATGATCAGAAAATTGTTTTTAAGGAAAAGGAATGCTTTTTAAATTAATAAGAATTTATTTACTTGTGATGTGAGTCCTGCATTGTGTTGCTTTTGTTGAATAGATGCATGATGCATCTGTACTGTTTTTGCCCCATGGTGCTCCACATTGTAAATGTTAAAAACGATGCATAAGTGGTGTAAGGGCCTTGTAAATACTCTCCTATGTGTGTGCATGGCCATTTTAAGTCACTTACCCCGATGCAAGGGCCTTCTAAATATGCCCTCATGTGTGCTTGGCATTTTTAAATCACTTATCCCTGGTGCAAGTTCCTTGTAAATACGCCGTCATGTGTGCTTGCACATTTCAAATCACTTCCCCCTGGTGCAAGGGCCTTGTAAATACGCCCCCATGTGTGCTTGGCCATTTCAAGTCACTTCCCCCTGGTGCAAGGGCCTTGAAAATACGTCCCCATGTGTGCTTGGCCATTTTAAGTGACTTCCCCCTGGTGCAAGGGCCTTGTAAATACGCCCCCATGTGTGCTTGGCCATTTCAAGTCACTTCCCCCTGGTGCAAGGGCCTTGTAAATACGCCTTCATGTGTGCTTGGCCATTTTAAGTCACTTCCCCCTGGTGCAAGGGCCTTGTAAATACGGCCCCATGTGTGCTTGGCAATTTCATGTGACTTCCCCCTGGTGCTGTGTTTTCAAATTATGATCAGAAAATCGTTTTTAAGGAAAAGGAATGCTTTTTAAATTTATAAGAATTTATTTACTTGCGATGTGACTCCTGCATTGCGTCGCTTTTGTTGAATAGATGCATGATGCATCTGCGCTGTTTATGCCCCATGGTGCTCCACAGTGTCAATGTCAAAAGCGATGCATAAGTGGTGCAAGGGCCTTCTAAATACGCCTCCATGTGTGCTTGGCCATTTCAAGTCACTTTCCCCTGGTGCAAGGGCCTGGTAAATATGTCCTCATGTGTGCTTGGCAATTTTAAGTCACTTCCCCCTGGTGCAAGGGCCTTGTAAATACACCCCCATGTGTGCTTGGCCATTTCAAGTCACTTCCCCCTAGTGCAAGGGCCTTGTAACTACGTCCTCATGTGTGCTTGGCAATTTTAAGTCACTTCCCCCTGGTGCAAGGGCCTTGTAAATATGTCCCCATGTGTGCTTGGCCATTTTAAGTCACTTCCCCCTGGTGTAAGGGCCTTGTAAATACGCCCCATGTGTGCTTGGCAATTTTATATGACTTCCCCCTGGTGCAAGGGTGTTGTAAAGATGCCCCCATGTGTGCTTGGCTATTTGAAGTCACTTCCCCCTGGTGCAAGGGCCTTGTAAATACGCCCTCATGTGTGCTTGGTAATTTTAAGTCACTTCCCCCTGATGCAAGGGTCTAGTAAATATGCCTTCATGTGTGCTTGGCAATTTTAAGTCAATAACAATAACATGAACAATGTCTGTTCTGGAACAATCTCTAAATAGAAATAGAGTCTCGAAATTAGTTGAGATTAACATATAACAGAGCACAGGTCATATGTTGAAGCATTCCATTCCATTGCAATTTCTACCATCAAGTATGTTGCAAAATCCTTCCATTCAATTGTTTGCTTACTGTTATTGATTTACTGTTTGGTAATAGTATTTAATAACATTTTTAAAATACATTTTCCACAGATTCAACTCAAGATATTCTTAAAAATTCAAACATGCCCTCAAGGCAAAGAAAAAAAAAAGAAGCAAAGCTACTTACACCGCACCTTGATAAAAATGGAGATAATGGACCTTTGCAGCAGTCCTCTAGAATTAAAAGTTGTGAAGTCACCCAAAAAATTCTGGGTAAGACAACAAAATCTTTTTTAAGAAACATTTGCCGACGAAAAAGTATCACTAGAGAACATGTTTTAGTTCAGAAGAAGAGAGCCAATTTAAACGGGAAGGAAAGGTCCCTCAAAAATGTAACTGCTAGAGCAGGAGATAACTCTGTGCATGGTAGTAGAAGGAAAAATCTGTTTAGAGACATTCGTAGACGAATGGTCCGCAACAGGATAATTGGCAATTTGTTAAAATTTTTTAAGAAAGGTCAACAGAAAGTGGCTTTTTATAAGAGAAAGAAAAATGTAGAGAAAATTATTGATCAGGCTTTCGAAATTAAGCGAAAGTTATTTATTTTGGTAATCAATAGAATTAGGAAACTAAACAAGGTAATTTATGATTTCAAATCAAATAGTAGATGGAAGAGAGTAGTTAATCATACTAATTTTTGTGAAGTTTTCTCAGGAGAAT
Source organism: Lissotriton vulgaris (assembly GCF_964263255.1). Classification (NCBI taxonomy): domain Eukaryota; kingdom Metazoa; phylum Chordata; class Amphibia; order Caudata; family Salamandridae; genus Lissotriton; species Lissotriton vulgaris. The sequence goes on along the minus strand of NC_141693.1, from coordinate 509,406,962 downwards.
GGATGCATAGTTCAAGTTGTGAGGCATTTTTCAATGAGGAGAGTTACTTCCAGGACAATGATTTGGTGCATGCAGTTGACACCAGTGGTCGAGCATATGAGGTAAAAGATGGTTGTCCGGTTGAAAAAGAAAAACTTGTGTCTGCAGATGCAGAAGAGTTGGTAGGTGATGAGGTTTTAGGGAGACGTCCTAAGGGACCAGTGTACACCTGGAAGTGTAGTTCTATTTGCAGTGTGCAACAGGATTCCATCAATTTGCTTTGTGATTTTGTACGGACATTTAATAGGAAAAGTTTAAAACAAAGAATAAAGTTGTTGCAAGAATTAGATCCTTGCAGAGTGAGACAAGTGACAGGTTTGTGTGGTCATTCACTGGCTTGTCTTTCCAGGAGAGTATGCCAGAGTGTTTTTCATCATTTCAGGATGCTAGCAGTGCATCATAATAAAGTGAGGAAATTAGTTAGAATGTTGTATTATGCTAAGAGTCCGGCAATTATGCTTAAACAATTAAGCACTGCTCTTTTGCATGGTTTTGAAGTAGATGTGAAGAATATTTATGAAGAAATTGAGTTCTGTTACTTTGCTGGTGAAGAGAACAATGTTGAAATTGACCCAGTAGAAGAAGGTAATGTGGAACAGAGTGTACTGATTTCTAATATAGATATGTTTCACAAGGAAATTTTCAACTTTCAGGTGAAATCAAGTGAGAGGCCTAATTTCACTTGTGTGTGTTGTCGACAGACTTATTATAAGAATCAGACTAAGTTAGTGGATTTATATGCAAAAAGTGAAATGGAAAACAATAGTAAATGGAAGGATTTTGCCACATACTTGATGGTAGAAAATCGTTTTGATTTGGGATCGGACCAACATATGTGTACTTATTGTTTAAAGAAATTAAACCAAAACCGGATGCCTGCTAGAGCGGTTCATAATAATCTGGAATTGGTTGACATTCCTTCTGAATTTAAGGATTTAAATACTTATGAATCTATTTTGATTCAAAGTGTCCATCCCTTTCAGGCTATTGTACGAATGGAGCCAAAGACAGGGAAATTGCCTCCATCAGATTTACAGAGAGGATTAAAGGGAAGAGTTGTTTATTTGCCTTTAGATTTGAAAAAAAACATTAATACAATTGGAGTGGAGAAAGTGGAAGGGGAACCTTTAGTTATCCTAGTTAATGGGGTTCCGACAAAGAGTAAGAAAATCTGGCAAGATTTAGTGGATGTAAGGAAAGTCAAAAAGGCAACATTGCATTTGATAAAAAATAATGAGTACTACAAGAATGTATGTGCTGCAGAAGAGGAAGTAAGTGAAGAAGAGGACAGCAAATTGTGTGCATGGCAAATTGAAAAGGTAGAAGCGTCTAAAAATGGAGAAATATATGAACATTATAGTGTTCATCCTTTGCATTCCAAGGAAGTCATGGGGAATGCTATTGAGTTGTTTCAAATGAAACAAGCCAAAGGGAGTCCCATTAGTGTTTGGGAGGAAAGTTTGGAAGCTCGATGTTTTCCACAGTTATTTCCCACAGGTCGAGGAGGACGATATGATGAGCGACCTGATCAAATTCCTGCTTCAGAATACCGGACTTTATGATTGTATGCAGAAGATCCTAGGTTCCGTCAATGCATTCCCTATTTATTTCATCTACTGTTTGAAAGTGATCTGTCTGGACCGTCTTATGCAGTGAACCACATCTTGAAAAGTGGTGTACAACAGCGAAATATCTCGGCACGGGACTTTATGGATAAAGTCAATGTGCAAGACAATATTTTGGATTCTCACCTGATTAATCTAATGGTATGTCAGCGTGGTACTAATGAGTATTGGTATCGTCGTCATGGTGACTTAAAATGTATGCTGAGGAACTTAGGAACTCCTACTTGGTTCCTCACTCTGAGCTGTGCTGAGTATGGCTGGGAAGACTTACTTGAATTTCTACGAGAGGCAAATGGAAACATTGAAAATATTGAATTCAAGACACCTGGAGAACTGTGCTCTTTGGATCCAGTGAATGTATGCAGGTACTTCAATCATAGATTTGAAGCTATGATGTCTTTCATCACGAACAAGAAAAATCCACCTCTTGGAGAGGTGTTGGATTTCTTCTGGAGAAAGGAGTATCAAGCAAGAGGTGCTCCTCATGTACATATGCTGCTATGGATCAAAGATGCATCCAAATTTGGAACAGATCCGGATGACTTAGTGATCAGTTTCATAGAACAGTATTCTACATGTGCTGTTCCAAAGACAAAGGAAGATAAAAGTCTAAGAGAACAAGTTTTACGGTTTCAAAGCCATCGTTGTGGAAAGTATTGTCGTCGTGAATTCAGAAACAAGGACAAGTACTACACCAAATATCGTTTTGCATTTCCGCGATTGGTGATATCTAAAGGAAGAGTGAACAATTTGATGTCTTCGCTGCGACATAATGTGACGAGGAAATCACCCAAAAACACATACAATTTGAAAAGAAACGAAGAGTCTAAGTACATTAACGACTACAACCCAATGATTTTGTCCATGTGGAATGCTAACATGGATATACAGTTTGTGGCTGACAACTGTATGGCTGTGGCTCGGTATGTGACGTCTTACATCACAAAAAAAGAAAAGACAGAACTAAAGGATATGTGGGAGGATATTTCCCATGAAAAGAAGCTCAGCAAGAAGTTGTAAAGTTTCAGTCTGAAGATGTTGTCGCATCGAGAAATCGGAGCTTACGAATGTTCTGACCGGTTATCTTGAGCAAGTCTCTATGCCAAATCTAGGAGTATCATTTGGGCGAGCCTTGGTCTTGCTGCAACGCGTAATCGAGTTCTGAAACCTGTGCGGGAAATTGAGTATTTGGCGGAGAAGGAGCCAAGCAGTACAGATATTTTGAAGACCAACATGTTGGATACATATTATCCAAATAGAAGCAGTCACCTGGAGAATGTTTGTCTGTATGAGGTTCTACAAAATTACATTTTCAAGAGGAACATCAAAGAAGATATTGATAAATGAGTGTATGCTGTAATTGGAAGTGAGGGATGTCTGGTCAAGCAAAGAAAATGTCAATTGGTAAATCATCGAAAATTGAATTGCGAATCTCCAGAAAGAAAAGAGTTTTTTTTCTATTTAGCTCTTTTGCAACTTTTTAAGCCTTGGCATGCAGAAGAGGAACTGCTTGGAGATTTCCTCGGTTACGAAGACTCTTTCAATGCAGCCAAGGAGTCCATAGAATGTCCTGTTTTTCCAAAATATCTAGAAATGTTGAATGCAGAAATCGAGCAGGAAGCAACAATTGCAGCTGAGATTGCTAGAGACAGTTCTCAGGACAGTCAGAGTTCTGTTTCATTGAGTCAGGATCCACTAGGAGAACCAGTTATCGAAAATGAAGCTGCCACTGCCATGATTGAAGTGGAAAGAGCCATGGCACATGCTCAGGAGGATGCGGTTAACTTAGAAGATGTGGAAAGACAACTCAACGTTGAACAGAGGAAAACATATGACAAAGTTACCAAACAAATTGAGCATGGATTAAGTCATGAGAAGAAAGAGTGCTCATGTACGTCGTTGAAGCCTGTCCGACTGTACGTGAGTGGAGAAGCAGGAACTGGAAAAAGATTCCTCATTAAAGCAATTTCATGTTATTTGCAGGAAAGGACTGAGTCATCGCTGTCTTGTGTTGTCACCGCTCCAACTGGTCTGGCAGCAAATAATATTAAAGGTATTACTTTGCATCGGCTACTGATGCTGCCAGTGGAGTGAGATAACAAATTACAATACCACAAGTTATCGGGAGATGCTTGTTGTGAAGTATGTAGAGTCCTGAAGAAGATGAAACTTCTTATCATTGATGAAGTAAGCATGGGTTTCAATGTCATGCTTGCCTTTGTGCATTTGAGAATGCAGGAAGTTCTTAAAACAGAGTATGGTGTGTTATTTGGTGGCATACACATCATTGTTTTCGGTGATCTTCTGCAGCTGACACCAGTGAAAGGACAACCAGTGTTTAAACTGCTTACGCATGAAGATACCAGGAAGTGCCTAGGGAGCATTGGCAACGTTAAGATATGGTTAAACTTCAATTATGCTGAGCTGCGTGAAAATATGCGTCAGGCGAAGGATGAAGATTACAAGAATATTCTACAAGATGTTAGAATTGGGAAAGTGACCGAGCGTGGGAAAGAAGCTTTACATGCACGATTACTATCAAATTTGTATCCAGAAGAAGACGTTCTGCCAGAGGATATTTTTCAGAAAATTACTGAGAAGAAATCTGGAATATGTTTGATGCCAACTCTTGCAGAATGTTCCATCTTCAACAACAAAATGTTGAATTTAGAAAACCAAGAGATTGTGAAACTGGAAGCTATTGACAGAATAGAGCATATGGGAGCAACAATTATTTTGTCTGAGAATTTGAAATCTAAATTGGATTCATTAGAGAAGACTATATCTAAAACTGCTGGTTTTGAATGACTCTGAATGTGTGCTTAAATTGCCGTATCATTTTGAGAAGGAATTTACATGTTGAAAGAGGTCTGATAAATAGATCAATGAGTAATGTTGTTGATTTTGAGAAATACAGAAATAAAGATGGAATAGAATTTTTTAAAATTAAATTTGATGGCATTGAGGAAGTACAGCTAATTGGTCGTTGCACAGCTAGGTTTTTGCTTGTAAAAGACTTATATGTTCGTCGTAAGCAGTTTCCTGTTTGCTTGGCATATGCGGTGACAATCCATAAATCGCAAGGTTTAAGTGTAGACACTGCTTTGGTGAATATTGGCAGTTCTGTGTTCAAGGAGGGTATGGCTTATGTAGCATTGTCACGAGTCAGAACTTTATCGGGATTGTACTTGATTGACTGTGATGTCACAAACATTTGTGCGGATCTAGATTGTGTTAAGGAATACAATAGGTTAAGAAGAGAGTATGCGCCACATTTGCCTCAATATCCTTTGCTTGAGAAACGTGTGGTAGGCCGGAAATGAAGAAATATCAGTAATAGTAGGGAGGTTGTAGCAAAAAGACCAAAAGTCGATGAACCGAAAATTGTAAGCAGAAAGAAAATGAATTCTGTTGAAGATATGGTTGGTTTTCAATTTGAAAATAGTTCTGGTGTCAACTACTGCTATGCTAATGTAGTGGTTAATGTTGTCTTTTCACGAGACACTTTAAAAGAACAGATTGTGATCAATTCGGAACAAAGTTTATGCCGTTTGTTGAATTCTGTGTTAGAGAAATGTAGCGCTGATAGAACAAGAGTAGAAAGTGTCTGAAATTCGTAATCTGTTAGACAAATGTTTAGGTCAAACGCAATTCTCTCAAAATAATCAGCAGGATTGTCAGGAGTTTTTAATGTATATGCTTGATGTATTGCAAGATGAAGGTGTAGATGTAGATTATCTGTTTGGCCTTTCTTATCAATGGCAGAATGATTGCGACAATTGTAGGCTATCAAGTACTACTAGTGTAGACTCAGAAAGATTTATATATTTAACTTTGCCTGACAGTAAATCAGTATCCTTCAATAAGCTAGTAAAAGCAGCCGATCAAAACATGGAGTGTAGCCAATGTAAGTCTGCAATGCTGTCCACGTTAATTATAAGAAGGTATGGCCAGTATGTCATTTTAATGTTCCAACGATGTAGGTCTGATGGAACTAAATTGACAACTTTAATTAAAAACGTTGTGGCTTCGCAGTTGTCAATATCAGGAAGGACTTTTGTAACTACAGCAATTTTATATCATGACGGTCCTTCAACAACTTCAGGACATTACACAGCTTATTTAAAATCTGGAAACGGCTGGTCATTCTGCAATGATTCTGTTTTAACTTTCAAAAAAAGATTGCCTTTTCACCTTCAAAATTCTTACCTGGTGTTCTTACAATCAAAATTTTAGGGAAGGAATCTCGGGATTTGTTCAGAGGAATTTCAAGAGGTTCTAATAGCTCCTACTCTATATGGCCTTGTGGATAAGTGTAGTACAGAGCGAAAACTCTTTGTGTTTATAAGCTAATTCAAGCAGCAGATCAAAAGAAGGAGTAGAGGTGATGTAAGTCTGTAATGCTGTCTACATTATTTATAGAAACTTATCGGTGAAATATCATTTTACAATTCCAACTATATAAACCGGATGTAAATAAGTTGTCGAGTCTAATTAAAAATGTTTTGGCTGCACAGTCGTCGATTTCAGGAAGAACATTTGTAACTGCAGCTATTATATGACATGATGGTCCTTTAACAACTTCACGATTTTACACAGCTTATTCGAAATTTAAAAAAGGCTGGTCTTTCGGCAATGATTAGAATTTGACTATGAAGCAATGTTGCCTTTTGACTTGTTTTCAGAAGTGAGAATTTAGGGTAGGTAACTGGATTATAATGATTCTAGGTGTTGTTGTAATTTAGTGTGCTGTTTTAAATTGCTTTGTATGTCTAATTTTTCTTAAAACGATAGAGCTTATCTTTCAGAAAGTGGCGGGCAGAAAATAATAACAGCACAACAGAGTATAAGCTGTTCATAGGACATCCTTTGACGTCATGGAAAGTAAGTTACTTTTGAGGAGTTCTGATTTCTGATAATATTATATGGTTTTTTTAAACAATCATTTTGATTGTGTTTTTTTTCCCCGCTGTTATATGATGAATACCTTCAACTCACTGTTTTCAGTGAAAGTTGATATATTCTGAGAACAGCAAAAATAAACCATTTAATATGTATAATTAATTATGTACTTTCAATTGTGATTTTTAATATGTACTCATCTTGTCTCATGCTCACTCATCTTTTACTACTTTCTATCAATTTTTACATTTTTGTTCTCTCATTCACAGATTAAAAGTATAAAAATAACACGTGACTAAGTTAACGATAATTATAAGGTAAGTGTTTAGTACTCATTCTGTTATATCTCTTTTACATTTAACTTTTATTAGTTCCAATGCTTCATTTTTTTAACCCTCAGTTTCCTGCCTTTGCTACTTCCCTCATTCCTTTTTTTATTACATTTTTTTACTCTACTCTTTCCACTCCTTTTCTCAGTCCCTCTTTAAACAGTATCTCTGTCTTACTCCCTCTAACTGTCTTTCTTTTAACATTATTCTCAGTTTACTTACTCTTCTTTTTAAAAAAAAAATAATAATTTTTGAGTTTGCTTCCGGTTCGCGTACCGGCGCGCGAACAGGGAAGCGAACCAAAAGAAATAGAGGTTGTCAGAGTGCTAAACATTCTAGCAAATTCTTATAAAGGGGAGGTAGTTCTGAAAAGAACTTTTTTTTATAATTTTTGTTGTTTTATATTTTTTTTATTATTTTTCTGAACATTTATTTTTTTTGTATTTTTTGAACGGTTTTATTTTTTTTTTTGTTTTTTTCAGGGGGAACAACAAAAAACAGGCATTAGAAACGGCTCAACAGGAGCAAAAAAAAAATTCACTTTTTGGGGCGTTTGGAGCACTTGTGATTTTCAAATGCTCTGGTCATTAGGTTTATGCTCATTTCGCCGTAAGAAAGCAAACCCCCACAATAAATACACACCAGCTTGATGTGTTGAAAATTTGTTTGGATAGTGGGGACCGTATCCCTCGCCTCTGGTCCGGAAAGACTTTCATGCGTTGAGGTGGTGGCCACAGGAGTTGGTGGATTTTCACGTAGGTTACGCACCTCCCCCACACTGTAATTTATTGGATGCCACCTTTGCATGTGGCGATGCATTGTATAGTTGCCAAAGCTATACTTTTTATCTGTACCTCGGGACAGAACTTCTTTGCATTTCAGGCATGTAACATACCGGGCATTCACTTTTTTTTGGCTTTGTGGAAATTTAAAAAACTGCCAAATGAAATTGTCCTTGCGGGTGATTTCCGAGGCTCTTCAGGCAAAAATACTATGTCATGTACATCCTGTTCTACTTCTTCCTCCTCTTCTTCAGGGTTGGGAATAAACTGGGATGGTGGTCCATCCTTCTTAGGAGGTGGTGGAGGTGGTGGGGGTCCACTAGCTGCAGCTACAATTGAACCCATCTTCCAATAAGCAAAATAGGTCTTCCTCTCACAAAGTTGAAAGTCAGAGTGAGAAAAATAGGAGGGGGCTTTCATCATTTGAGAAAAAAAAATGTTGTAAACCAATGAAAAGTGTTATTTCTAGGTCACATGACCTAGCCTTACATCATTAGGAAACCAAAAGTGAAATCAACCAATAAAAAGTGTTATTTTCAAATCACATGACTTGTTACGCTTACGTTGCGCGTCGCGCTACGCACCCGGAGCGCTTCCGGGTAGCTGCGCTTCGCGCCTCGGTTCGCGTTCCAGAACGCTTCCGGGTGCGCTAACGCGGCGCGCCATAAGACGCATTACGCGGCAACGCGATACGTCGCGCTTACGCGACGCGTCATGATGTTGTTTTCTAACGCGGTAGTTGCGCTAAAGGAACGTTTACTGGTTCGGGGACCGGGTCGCGGAACCAAATTGAGCTAACGAGAAGCTACCCGGTGCGCAGACCGGTAGCGAAACAAAAAAAAAGAATAAAAAAAAAATATACACATAAAAAAATTATATTAAAACATATAAAATATATTTTTCCATTAAAATAAGAATACATTTTACAGCTTTTGATATTTGCTATTAAAAAACCATTGAAATTCACTGAAAAAACCATAGGTTATAGACCATGTATAGTTAGGAATTAGCATTTACAAAACCTTGAAAATTCACTGGAAAAACCATAGGTTATAGACCATATATAATTAGGGATTAGCATTTACAAAACCTTATTTTACTCGCACAAAACCATTGAAATTCGCATATATAGTTAGTTCCACTAACTATATATCGCGCACCCGCAATCCACTGCTAATGATGTCACATATTACATCATTCATGACATGGTCAGTGACATCACTGATGACATCACTGATGACATCTCAAATGACATCTCTGATGACATCACTGATGACATCTCATTTGACATTACTGATCACATCACTGATGATATCATTTATGTGATAATACGATGAACCTCTTCAGACTCTAATATAACCTTAGATACAATCAGTGTAAAAAGACACTCACAGACTGTCATTCATCCATGGAGTTACTCACACACCTAGTCAGTCATGCAAAGAATCAATCACACCTCCATTTCCTCAACTATACAGTTATACACACCTTACTTATTCAAACATATACTAACACATATTTACTCTCTTATACAATCCCTGATACAAGTTCACAATGATCCATACAGCCACTCACAAATTCACTGGCTCTTATGCACAGTTATTTATATATGTCAACTCTCACATGTACTGTGTTTTACATATGTACTTACTTTGACATGTAGCACTGAGATATCCATTCACTCACCAATACACTCTTCCACACAGTCAACCGCCCATACAGCTGTTTCCACATGCACTTTTGAACCCATACATCTAGTGAATCAACTGCTCACACATCTATGCACAGAGTCATACACCTCCCAGCCACCCACACACACACTCAGTCTCCCATACAAATACTTGGGCAACCAATCAATAACCCATATAGTTACTCATATAGCTACTGATCAACACATGCAGCAGTTAACAGAACAACAGACATAATGATGCACAAATTAAGACAGTTTAGTTACTAACCCATGCACTCAGTGAGACACATTTAATCACTCACTCATACAGTCAGTCATGCACCTACTAAATCCTTCATCCAGACACTTATACATCCACTCATTCTTCAATATGTAAGACATATTTTAACTTTACAGAAACATACAGTCACTGGATGATGTCATCAGTGATGTCATCAGTGATGTCACTGACCATGTCATGAATGATGTAATATGTGACATCATTAGCAGTGGATTGCGGGTGCGCGATATATAGTTAGTGGAACTAACTATATATGCGAATTTCAATGGTTTTGTGCGAGTAAAATAAGGTTTTGTAAATGCTAATCCCTAACTATATATGGTCTATAACCTATGGTTTTTTCAGTGAATATATATATATATATATCCGTTCAAAACTCCCACGCCGGTCCCACACCGTAGGAACAGACCACAGCAACGTTCCAAAATCCTTTCAAGGTAAGTTTATTGCTCCATAGTCACCAGCATGCCGCGTTTCGGCTACAACACGGTAGCCTTGATCACATGACGTCAGGAACCAATGCTTGTGTCTAAAATCAGTGAATTTCAAAGGTTTTTTAATAGCAAATTTCTATAGCTATGAAAAGTTATAGTGAGTCCATCTAACTATAACGTGGGAATTTAATGGTTTTATGTCAGTAAAATTTCCAGCTAACTATAACTGGTGTGAAACTTATGGTTTTTTCAGTGAATTTAATAGGTTTTTTAAATGCTAATTCCTAACTATAACTGGTGTGAAACCTATGGTTTTTCAGTGAATTTCAAAGGTTTTTTAAATGCTAATTCCTAACTATAACTGGTGTGAAACCTATGGTTTTTTTAGTGAATTTCATAGGTTTTTTAAATGCTAATTCCTAACTATAACTGGTGTGAAACCTATGGTTTTTTCAGTGAATTTCAAAGGTTTTTTAACAGCAAATTTCTATAGCTATGAAATGTAATATTTTTTAAAATGAATCCTATATTGTATATTTATGTAATACTATTTTTTATGTATATTCATATTTTTTATTTTGTTTATTTTTTTGCCCTGGAGCGCTCCCGGTGTGCGTACCGGTGCGCTCACTGGTAAACGCAGTATTTCGGTGGCGTCCCGGTGCGCGTACTGGGGCACGTCCCGTTAGCGCACCAAAAAAAAATTTAAAAAAAATAATGAAGGAGTGAGCATGAAGAAAAGTGACAGAGAGAGTGGTGTTAAGAGAAAGAGAGCTAGAGGGAGGAACACAGAGGGACTGTGTAATAGATAGTAAGACAGAGAAAAGGTGTTAGAGGAAGTAACTGAGAAAAGGAAAGACATGGGGAGTGACAGAGAGAAAGGACAGAGACAGTAAAGGAAGGAGTGACAGAAAGGGACTAAGTGAACCAGAAAAAAGGTAAGTGTAGGTGAGCAGGGTGACTGAAAGAAGTTGAATGTGGTAGGAAAGTAAGGAAAAGAGAAGTAAACATGGAGGATAAGAATAAGTGAGGGAAGCAGAGTAAGGAAACAGGGGTGAGGTAGGGTGAGAGAAAAGTAGTGAGGTTAAAGCAAAGGGTGATGACAAACTACATTTCTTTAGTCACACTTACCATATAATTAATGTAAACTTAATTACATATTTTTTCTACACTTTGTATCTGTGAGAGAGAGAAGAAAAAATAAGTTATAAGTAGTAAAATATATATTTTAAAATAGAAGAGACAGGTCAAGAGGTTAAACATCATAAAAGTATACTAAGAAATAAAGCAAGAGTGAAGGATACAGAAAGGGAAATAAAGTAATGTGGAAGGACAAAAAGAGGGAAAAAGAAATAGAAGGAGAGCAAATTACTAAGAGTAAGGTGTTAGGATTTGGTCCCCCGTCCTCTTTCGATGACCATGTTATGCTGTCACATGACCCGCCAGTTTCACATAAAGGTTAGTCCTACCATAGTGTTGGTGCTTGTTATTGCTAACCTGTGGGTTCCTGGTATCCTGGTTCCTGTGTATCCTGTTCCACATTTGCTGGTTCCCACGGGCTCGTGAGAACTATTGGTGTGTCCCTTTTTGTCCCCCCTTGTAGTTTGCTCCTTCCCTTTTTCCTTCGTTTTTCTCCCACTAACGTAGTGAGTTAGTTAGTGCTAGTATTCCTGTCCGTTTTGTTTCGTTTTTCGTAATTGAGTCAGTTCACTGTATTTATCGTGTTGCGGGCATTCAGGGGCTCCTGTTTACCCCCCAACCGGCTGATCTTTCTTTTCTTTTTCTCCCCGGGGGCGCGGTGAAGTGGTATTGATTTATGCGCTTTCTCGCGCTATACATACGCCATTCAGGAACCACTCCACATCGTTGTTAGGCGGAAATGACGTTTGCGGTCGTTCCACGTGTGTAATCCAAGCCCGGTGAATACACTCAGTTACCCTTGGGACGGTGTTGATTACTGTTACAATTCCCAAATTCCCATAAGTGTGTCTGCACTCTCAGGGTTTTTTTGTCCATGTCTATCACCCAGACATGTTTTTTACCCTGTAAATAACTGAAAGCCCGAGTCTTACTCCATAGGATCAGTCCCGTTTTTACCTACCCAAGAGACGTTATTTTGGACTTGTTTGTTCCCTGGACTGAAGCCCCCTCGAAGCAAAACCTGCATTTGTCATTGGTAAGTGCATGTGTCGTTATTGGCTGGATATGGTCATCAAGGATAAAGAAGGATTGGGGACTGGGTTATTATTGTGAGGTGTTTTGTTTCCCTGTTTATGCAGGTGCAGACGCGAGGAGGAGGGAGTTGTTTATACTACGCTCTACAGGGGTGGAAGGCTTGGTGTCTTTACATATTCCACCCCCTTTTCTGGGTCATTGGCTTACTCATTGGTTACATCAAGTGAGTGGCTAGTGAGTCGGGGGAAGTGGATTGGACATACCTCGTCCCTGCAGTGTGTGGGCCGTGTGGGAGCCCAATATAAGGCAGATAAATTCAGTGACAGAGAGGAAGAGAAGAAGAGAGAAATGAACTGAAGGTAAGTAAGATACTAAAAGAATGTGAGTTAGCAAAACTAAATCAGGAAAGAGGGGTAAGTAAAAGGGGAATGAGTGAGAGGGAAAGGAGTCTGATTGAGGATCCATTTACAAGAAAGAGGAATGGAAGATGACTGAGAGTGAGTGAAGGGGAGTCACAGAATGAAGGGATGAAGGGAGTGAGGATAATATAGATGGATTGAGGGAAAAGGAGTGAGGAAGTAAGTACACAGAGGGACTAAGAGAAGGACTGAGTGAAGTGGAGTACAATGAGTGAAGAAAGGAAAATGAGTAAAGGAGCAAAAGAAGGAAAGATAGGGGAAGAGGACTAAAGCAGTGGTACTGAGAGAATGTCATTCGGTGATGAAAGTAAAGAGAAGGACACTGAAAGATAGGAAATGCGGGGTAGTAATGGAACCGGAGTAAAAGAACTGGGGTGAAGAAGGATGAGAGAGGAGCAGTGAAGTTGTTCTTAGAGAAATGATAGAAGGTAGATAAACACAAGTGAGCATAACACAAGGAGAGTGAGGGACTGAGAACATAGAGGTAGAGATTGAAAAAAGAGGACAAAAGAAAGAAGCAAAGAAAGATAAGTGAGGGAGAATGGGTGAGTTATAGTGGCAGAGTGCGACAAAAGAGGTGAGTGAGTAAAGAGCAATTAGTAAAAGAGCAAAGCAGGAAAAGACGGAAAAAGGAAGTAAAATAGACAGACTGAAAGCTGAAAAGTGCTGCAAGGAAGAAAAGGGATGCAGACAGTTGAAATGGGATTGAGGGGTTGTGAAAGAAGTGGAGTAAAGGAACAGCGATCAAACAGAGTGAGAGAAAGGCAGTGTGAGTGAGTAAAGAGAGCTGAAAAAAGGATGGAAAAAGGAAAGTGAATGTGAGACAATGGGAATACAATATAAATTACACAATACAAACTATAGAATAACTTGTACAACATGTTGGATAGTATATTTTTGCTGTTCTCAGAATATATTGAATTTCACTAAAAACAGTGAGTTCAAACTATTCATCATATGACAGCGGGAAAAAAAAACACAATCTAAAAGATTGTGTTTTAAAAAACCCATATAAACTTACAAATCATATATGTACACTAATCTTTCATTCACTTACTTGAGGCCAAATAGTAGATCGTGAAGGTCCCTTTCGTTGGAAAATACTCTGCTGTTTTTTTAAATTTCCATTTCATCGACTTTCTATAAAAAAAACGTCTGAAATAATTCTCAACGTTTTCATTTCCTCCTTGTGTTAAGTCATGACTCTTTGCTCATTCCTTCACCTTTCCTTATGGCCAAATAGTGTCAGATATATCAGTATGTTTTTAAATTTATCAATTCAAACTCTGAAATTACCGTTTACCCGATGTTTTGAAAGAAAAGCTCATACGACATTTTCACAATGTTTAAATATTCATATAACCATCTTCGGATCACTCATGTTCAACATTTCCTATAATACTGATATCACTTACTGTGAGATCCACTTACAGTACCTCTATGAGAACTGGATTTTTATATTATGTTGATCACTTTTACTCACAATATAATTTTAAACAGTAGACTAACTTTTATTAACTGCTCCCGTCTTCATAGGCCAATTACCTTTACTTAAACTTTGGTTTTAAAAACACTAGGTAAGAATTTTTTAAGTCAAAAGGCAAACGTTGTTTATAAGTCAAATGAGTATCATTGCAGTAAGTCCAACCTTTAATGCCCTGATGTTGTCGATGGACCGTCATGATAAATAATAGCTACAGTTGCAAAGGTTCTTCCGGAAACTGATAACTGAGAAGCCACGAAATTTTTGATACAAGTTGTCAATTTAGTTCCATCAGGTCTACATCGTTGGAACACTAAAATGACATACTGACCATAAGTTTGTATAAATAATGTAGACAGCATTGTTCACTTACATTGGGTACACACCATATTATGATCAGCTGCTTTAACTAGATTATTAAATGACACTGATTTGCAGTCTGGTAAAGTCAAATATATAAATCTTTCAGTGTCTATTCTAGTAGTACTTGATAAACTACATTTGTCGCAGTCATGCTGCCATTGATAAGAAAGGCTAAAAAGATTTTCTACATCTACACCTTCATCTTCCAAAACTCCAAACATATATATTAAAAATTCCTGACAATCTTGCTGAATGTTGTGTGAACATTTTTCTTGACCAGAACAATATTTCGAATTTCTGTAACACTTTCTATTTTTGCTCCATCACTGCTACATTTCTCAAACACAGAATTCGATAAACCACACAATCTTTGATCCTGATTTTCAACAATCTGTTCTTGTAAAGTTTGAAGAAAAAAAACAACATTAACCACTACATCAGCATAGCAGTTGACACCAAAACTGTTTTCAAACTGAAATCCAACAACATCTTCATCAGAATCCTTTTTCTTTCTGTTTTCAAATACATTTTCATCTACTTTTTGTCTTTTTGCTACTACCGCACTGAAATTAGTCTCATTTCTTCTTTTTCGGCCTACCACACGTTTTTCAAACAGAGGATATTGAGGCAAATGTGGAGCATACTCTCTTCTTAACCTATTGTATTCTTTAACACAATCTAGATCTGCACAAATCTTTGTCTCATCACACTTAATCAAGTACAATCCTGATAATGTTCTGACTCATGATAATGCCACAGATGCCATACCCTCTTTAAACACAGAACTTCCAATATTCACCAAAGCACTATCTACACTTAAACCTTGAGATTTATGAATTGTCACCGCATATGCCAAACAAATAGGAAACTGTTTTCGGCGAACATATAAGTCTTTTACAAGCAAAAACCTAGCAGAACAACGACTGATTTGTTGTACTTGCTCAATGCCATCAAATTTAATTTTAAAAAATTCAATTCCATCTCTATTTCTATAATTCAAAAAATCAACAACATGACCCATTGCTCCATTTACCAGACCTCTTTCAACATTTAAATTCCTTCTCAAATTAATACAGCAATTTAAACACACATTCAGAGTCTTTTCAAAACCAGCTGTTTTAGATATACTCTTCTCTAATGAATCCAATTTTGATTTCACATTTTCTGACAAATTAATTGTTGCTCCCATATGCTCAATTTTATCTATTGCTTCCAGTTTCACAATCTCTTCATTTTCTAACTTTAACATTTTGTTGTTGAAGATGGGACATTCTTGCAGAGTTGGCATCAAACATATCCCAGATTTGTTCTCAGTAATTTTCTTAAAAATATTCTCTGGAAGAATGTTTTCATTTGGATACAAATTTGAAATTAATCGTGCATGTAAAGCTTCTTTCCCATGCTCACTTACTTTTCCGAATCTTACATCTTGTAGAATATTTTTATAATCATCATCCTTTGCCTGTCGCATATTTTGAAGCAGTTCTGCATATTTGAAATTTAACCATATATTAACGTTTCCAATGCTTCCAAGAGACTTCCTGGTATCTTCATGCCTGAGCATTTTAAACACTGGTTGTCCTTTTACTGGAATCAACTGCAGTAGATCTCCAAAAACCATTCTGAAAGTTATACTATATATACTGTCCCTCTGTAATGGTTTTCCCTCTAAACTCTGCGGACTCGGCTGAAGAATTTCAGGCCTCTATGCTGCATATCCAGGGTTGGATGGATGAGAACCATCTAAAGCTCAATCCTGGAAAGACCGAGTTGGTACTCCCTGGTAACAGTGTAACAAGTTGGGGCCCTCATTTCTGGCCATCTTCAATGGGGTCCCCTCCAAAACCTTCCCAGTCGGTCAAGAGCCTCGGAGTCACTCTTAATTCCGACCTCTCATTGAAAAGTCAGGTCGGAACAGTGATCTCCTCCAGTTTCTTCTAACTTCGAAAGATCAAGAAAATCGCCCATCTATTGACTAAGCATGGGCGAATTTTGCGAATCTCGCGTTCGCGAATTTTGCGGATTTGCGAACTCGCAATCCGCAAAATCCGCAAATTCTCGCGAATTTGCAGATTTTTTTTTTTTGTGTTTGCCACTCTCTGTCACCACTGCCACTCTCTGACTACTCATGCCACCCTCTGGCCCACCCATGCCACCCTCTGTTTCATCACAGCACCCTCTGGTTGTCCAGTCAGTGTACATTATTGTGGCAAAGCAAAGCACACCTTCCCTGCCTCAAGTGACCTGAATTAATTTGGGGCTGATTAATGTGTCACAGAATATTTTTTTAGCTGGCACCTGCTTCCTTAGTGCTTCCTGATTAGTGATCTTTTGCACTTGCTAAGTGCTTTCATTGTTGCAAAATTAGTTACAACACCTGCCCTGCCCCAACTGACAATAATGAATTAGGGGCTGATTAATGGATTTGAACTTCCAGCCTGGCTCCTGCTTGTCTCCCTTAGCTGTAATTCAGGACCTTTGTGGCATATGTGTAAGTATTCTGAGGTTCAGAGCAGGGTCACATAATAGTTGCAACTGGCAACTGAACTCTGGAGGGGCCCCTCAGGAAGCACTACAGGAAATGGCTACTAATGATGAGCCTGAGCTTTTGAACCTGGTAAGTAGTTTCAGTTTTGCTAAGATCGTATTTCTGCAATTTAGCGCTTATTCGCGGGGCGCGAAGTTGTACTGGGAAGCCGCGAACTCACGCGAACAGTGCGAGCAAGCCATAAAATCCGCTGCTCGCGGATTTGCGGATTTTGCGGGAGATTTGCGAATCTCGCGGATTGCGAATTTACCGAAAATCCGCAAAATCCGCGAGCGAAACGGATTTTCCGCCCAACACTCTGCCCTTATTCAAGTGGTTATTGCCTTGGTTCTTTCCCGCCTAGATTTTTCCAATTCTATATATCTGGGCCTCCCCCTTACTCTATCTAAACGCCTGCAGATTGTCCAAAATCAAGCTGTGAGATTAATATTCAAAAGCAATCGCAGGAATTCGGCAAAACCTCTGCTAGCCTCTCTTCATTGCCTACCTATCACTCACCGTATCATCTTCAAAGCAGGATGCTTAGTTCATAAGGCCCTTTATGGCAAAAGCCCAAGATTCATTAACCATCTAATAGATAAGTACGAACCGACTCGCAACCTCCGCTCTGCCCACCAGTCCCTCCTTAAGCTGCCATTGTACAAAAGAAAACGACTGGGCGGATGTCGATTCGCTTACCTTGCCCCTAAGATGTGGAACGCCTTCCCCCTGTCTCTCAGGACCTGTACCAATCTGGCTAAATTCAGGGCGGCATTGAAGACTTGGTTATTCAAGCAAGCGCACGGTTAGGCTATTGTTTTACCATCTGTCTCATCCTAGCGCCATAAAACCTCTGGGTGACCGTGCGCTTGACAAATTCCGAATAACATAACATAGTTATAGATTGAGATAGGCTTCTCTGTTATAGTTATAGATTGAGTTAGGCTTCTCTGGTATAATTATGAATTTACTTAGTCTTCATCACATGCACTTTTTAATAATTTTACTTCCTGCCTGAAACCATACACTGCCCAAAGATAACTTCACTGTTAAAAACTCAAAAGTACCTGTCTGAACTTAAACCCAACTGTGCCCTAACTCTACTGATATAGTTATTTTCTATGCAATTTACAGCAAGAAAATGGAAGGAAAACAAGACAAAATTAATATTTCTTTTGAAGTTGTTGTTGAAAACCATCCTGAGGAAGATATGGATGACTTGGACTTTATGGATCAGTCTCTGGACCAACAATTACTTGACAGTGTTGAAACAATAGAATCATGGAATCAAAATGAGGACATTCCAGATGATCTAATGTTAGAAGTTCTTTTAAATTTTGAAAACTCACAACAATAAATTTATATTTAATTATTAAAAATTGCTTGAGACATTATTCATTATTATATGTAATTCATGAAATAGTACCGAAATGATTATAATATAAAGTGAGACATATAGTATACTGTGCAATTTTTTTGTGTTACATAATAAGTTTGCTCATAGTTACTTCCTTTCTCACACTATATTACCTCCAATGTGTATTTGACATCTCTTTTTCATCTCCTACCTCCTTTCTCTCACTGTCTGTCTCTAATGCACCATATCACCGCCTATTTTGTGTAGATTCAGAAGAGAGTAAAATGTAATACTTGAAAACATCATAAGGGAGCAAGGTAGACTACCCATCTTTCCCTAGGCCTTTTCATATAAATGTGTGTATGTATGTATATATATATATATATATTACCTACTGGCGGTCGCCAGTAGGTATATATAGTTAGGATTTTTTCTCTATGGGATTTTTGAAAATTCTATGTCTAATAACTTTGGCGTTTGTGGACGGAATTGGCTGAAATTTTCAGGAAAATGGAACATTTTGTTTCTGAGCAGCCCCTGACAATTTGGGGGGGTTTCATCAAGGGGGGGCCGAGAAAAAAGGGGGGTCCCAAAACGCATTTTTCCCATGTTAATTTCCATAGGGCGGTTGGCCTCACTTTTAGCTCGAACGGCTGAATGGATTTGCACGAAACTTGGCAAAATTGTAGGGACTGTTAGCCTGATGTGCCTTTGCTAGGTCTCAATATATGTGCTCCAGTGGATTTTGAGTAATTTAGGTTCAAAAAAATATATATATCTGGGCGGAGCCTAACCACACATCTGATCTGATTGGCTGTCAGCACTTCATCCAAGAAGTGTTGGCAGCCATCTTGGGACCAATATACATGATAGCACCTCATTAAAAAGCATTGTAGTTAATAGAGGGTTTTAGGACTTTAGTTACATTATCAATCATTTGTTGATGGTACCATACTCGTTTTAGGAATTGTGGTGGGTTCTAAGGTGATTTTACCATGTGAAAAAACCTTCTGCTGTGATATCATGAATATTGTTTGAAAGAAAACTAATATCTCATGATTTTCCCACAGTGGTTTGGAAGGGGATCTATAAGCTAAACTGAAAGCATATTTTCTGTAAATTCACATTATCTTTCTCAGTCATGTGAAAATGAAGTCTGACATTCTCAGTAAAACATGTACATCCAACAAGGACAGAGACTGACAGTTGATTCCTTTGTGTTCTACTGCAGCCTCCTAGAGTGTTCTAAAGAACAACTAGAGCGCTAACAGTCCTACTTATTACAAAGGTATGGCACACCTGAAGCCATCTTGATTGGAATAAAGTGGTAACTCTTAAAACATTTAATTTAAAAAGAAACAACATGAAGGGGTATATTTTGCCATAGAAAGTATGATTAGTGCTGCAGAATGAAAAATTAGGGCACATTTTGAGTGACTTCTCAAATCCTTTTCTATTTCATTAAAACATTCTGACATGCAGTCTCCCAAAATGGCCACCAGAGACAAAAGAGCCCAAATGTAGCCCAAATATCACCCAGATGTAGCCCAAGTATAGCCCAATGACAGAATGTCCCAGAGTGTTCTAAAGAACAACTAGAGCGCTAACAGTCCTACTTATTACAAAGGTATGGCACACCTGAAGCCATCTTGATTGGAATAAAGTGGTAACTCTTAAAACATTTAATTTAAAAAGAAACAACATGAGGGGGTATATTTTGCCATAGAAAGTATGATTAGTGCTGCAGAATGAAAAATTAGGGCACATTTTGAGTGACTTCTCAAATCCTTTTCTATTTCATTAAAACATTCTGACATGCAGTCTCCCAAAATGGCCACCAGAGACAAAAGAGCCCAAATATAGCCCAAATATCACCCAGATGTAGCCCAAGTATAGCCCAATGACAGAATGTCCCAGAGTGTTCTAAAGAACAACTAGAGCGCTAACAGTCCTACTTATTACAAAGGTATAGCACACCTGGAGCCATCGTGATGGGAATAAAGTGGTAACTCTTAAGACATTTAATTTAAAAAGGAACAAAATGAGGGGGTATATTATGCAATAGAAGGTATTATTAGTGCTGCAGAAAGAAAAATTAGGGCACATTTTGAGTGACTTTTCAAATCCTCTTCTATTTCATTAAAAAATTCTGACATGCAGTCTCCCAAAATGGCCACCAGAGACAAAAGAGCCCAAATGTAGCCCAAATATCACCCAGATGTAGCCCAAGTATAGCCCAATGACAGAATGTCCCAGAGTGTTCTAAAGAACAACTAGAGCGCTAACAGTCCTACTTATTACAAAGGTATGGCACACCTGAAGCCATCTTGATTGGAATAAAGTGGTAACTCTTAAAACATTTAATTTAAAAAGGAACAAAATGAGGGGGTATATTTTGCCATATGAATTATGATTAGTGCTGCAGAAAGAAAAATTAGGGCACATTTTGAGTGACTTCTCAAACCCTCTTCAATTTCATTAAAACATTCTGACATAGTCTCGCAAGATGGCCACCAGAGACAAAAGAGCCTAAATGTAGCCCAAATATCACCCAGATGTACCCCAAGTATAGCCCAATGACAGAATGTCCCAGAGTGTTCTAAAGAACAACTAGAGCGCTAACAGTCTTACTTATGACAAAAGTATGGCACACCAGAAGCCATCTTGATTGGAATGAAGTGGTAAGTCTGAAAACACTCAATTTAAAAAGGAACAACATGAGGGGGTTAATTTTGCCATAGAAAGTATGATTAGTGCTTCAGAAAGAAAAATTAGGGATCATTTTGAGTGACTTCTCAAATCCTCTTCTATTTCATTAAAAAAATTCTGACATGCAGACTGAAACATGCACTTTGAATACCAGCAGCAGACGTCCCTGGTGAGCAGTAGCTTTACTACAGTGATCTAATGTGCAACTAGAGTGCTAACATTCAGAATTTATGGCAAATGTGTGACACATCTGAATGCCTTCTTGATGGAACCAAAGTAAACAAGCATTGAAAATGCAATAGATCTCGCCCTCATTTAAGTTAAAGCCATTCTGTTTGTAATGAGGTGGCTTTTTAGCTTTGCTTTTATTAGTGTTTTTTCAACTTTCATGTAAATAACGCACCGTTTTCACCAAATCGACTTTGCCCAAGCACACCCTTCCGCCAACAAATCCCAAAAATTCGGCACACCTGCCGATCCACTCTCCCTACAGCTCACCCAAGCCCCGTCCCTCTAGCGCAACTGGAACACCCCAAATTCACCTTCTCCATGCGCACCAAAAACTCCCATTGAATAACATGACAATTCGCTACTCTGCACAAAAATTGCTCTTTAAAGCACTTCCACTGCTCCGATCCGCTTCAAACTTGGCTGGACACTAGTTCCAGCGATTCCCTAACATCTCACCAAAAATCTGCCCAATCCATCCACTGGAACGGGGACGAATTTCAACCCGAATACGCGCCCCCCGCAAACACAAAAAAAAGCCATAAAACGGCCAAATCTCGACCAGAAACCGCAAAAATCCCTCAAAACCTTGCCAACACCAATACGCACGAAACTGAACCGGCCCCTCAGCCCTAGGCTCCGGGAACCCTACTTACTTGACCCAAAAGCCCTAAAAAAGCAACATAATACACACGAAAACGCCCTAACAACCCTAAAATGCATATAAGTATATGTATGCATGCATTTATGTTTGTATTTATATGTAGATATACAGATGATATATGTTTATATATGTATGTATATATATATATTCACTGAAAAAACCATAGGCTATAGACCATATATAGTTAGGAATTAGCATTTACAAAACCTTGAAAATTCACTGAAAAAACCGTAGGTTATAGACCATATATAGTTAGGAATTAGCATTTACAAAACCTTGAAAATTCACTGAAAAAACCATAGGTTATAGACCATATATAGTTAGGAATTCGCATTTACAAAACCTTATTTTACTCACACAAAACCATTGAAATTCCATATATAGTTAGTTGCACTAACTATATATCGCGCACCCGCAATCCACTGCTGATGATGTCACATATTACATCATTCATGACATGGTCAGTGACATCACTGATGACATCACTGATGACATCTCAAATGACATCACTGATGACATCACTGATGACAACATCCAGTGACTGTATGTTTCTGTAAAGTTAAAATATGTCTTACATATTGAAGAATGAGTGGATGTATAAGTGTCTGGATGAAGGATTTAGTAGGTGCATGACTGACTGTATGAGTGAGTGATTAAATGTGTCTCACTGAGTGCATGGGTTAGTGACTAAACTGTCTTAATTTGTGCATCATTATGTCTGTTGTTCTGTAAACTGTTGCATGTGTTGATAAGTAGCTATATGAGTAACTATATGGGTTATTGATTGGTTGCCCAAGTATTTGTATGGGAGAGTGAGTGTGTGTGTGGGGGTGGCTGGGAGGTGTGTGACTCTGTGCATAGATGTGTGAGCAGTTGATTCACTAGATGTATGGTTTCAAAAGTGCATGTGGAAACAGCTGTATGGGCGGTTGACTGTGTGCATGAGTGTATTGGTGAGTGAATGGATATCTCAGTGCTACATGTCAAAGTAAGTACATATGTAAAACACAGTACATCTGAGAGTTGACATATATAAATAACTGTGCATAAGAGCCAGTGAATGTGTGAGTGGCTGTATGGATCATTGTGAACTTGTAGCAGGGATTGTATAAGAGAGTTAATATGTGTTAGTATATGTTTGAATAAGTAAAGTTTGTATAACTGTATAGTTGAGGAAATGGAGGTGTGATTGATTCTTTGATTGACTGACTAGGTGTGTGAGTAACTCCATGGATGAGTGACAGTCTCTGAGTGTCTGTTTACACTGATTGTATCTAAGGTTATATTAGAGTCTGAAGAGGTTCATCGTATTATCACATGAATGATATCATCAGTGATGTGATCAGTAATGTCAAATGAGATGTCATCAGTGATGTCATTTGAGATGTCATCAGTGATGTCATTTGAGATGTCATCAGTGATGTCATCAGTGATGTCACTGACCATGTCATGAATGATGTAATATGTGACATCATCAGCAGTGGATTGCGGGTGCGCGATATATAGTTAGTGCAACTAACTATATATGGAATTTCAATGGTTTTGTGTGAGTAAAATAAGGTTTTGTAAATGCGAATTCCTAACTATATATGGTCTATAACCTATGGTTTTTTCAGTGAATATATATATATATATATATATATTCAATGAAAAAACCATAGGTTATAGTCCATATATAGTTAGGAATTAGCATTTACAAAACCTTATTTTACTCGCACAAAACCATTGAAATTCCATATATAGTTAGATGCGCTAACTATATATCGCGCACCCGCAATCCACTGCTGATGATGTCACATATTACATCATTCATGACATGGTCAGTGACATCACTGATGACATCACTGATCACAACATCCAGTGACTGTATGTTTCTGTAAAGTTAAAATATGTCTTACATATTGAAGAATGAGTGGATGTATAAATGTCTGGATGAAGGATTTAGTAGGTGCATGACTGATTGTATGAGGGAGTGATTAAATGTGTCTCACTGAGTGCATGGGTTAGTGAATAAACTATATTAGTTTGTGCATCATTATATCTGTTGTTCTGTTAACTGCTGCATGTGTTGATCAGTAGCTATATGAATAACTATATGGGTTATTGATTGGTTGCTCAAGTATTTGTATGGGAGACTGAGTATATGTGTGAGTGGCTGGGAGGTGTGTGACTCTGTGCATAGATGTGTGAGCAGTTGATTCACTAGATGTATGGTTTCAAAAGTGCATGTGGAAACAGCTGTATGGGTGGTTGACTGTGTGCATGAGTGTATTGGTGAGTGAATGGATATCTCAGTGCTACATGTCAAAGTAAGTACATATGTAAAACACAGTACATGTGAGAGTTAACATATATAAATAACTGTGCAATAGAGCCAGTGAATGTGTGAATGGCTGTATGGATCATTGTGAACTTTTATTAGGGATTATATAAGAGAGTAAATATGTGTTAGAATATGCTTCAATAAGTAAGGTGTGTATAACTGTATAGTTGAGGAATTGGAGGTGTGATTGATTCTTTGTATGACTGTCTAGGTGTATGAGTAACTCCATGGATGAGTGACAATCTGTGAGTGTCTGTTTTCACTGAGTGTATCTAAGGATATATCAGAGTCTGTAGAGGTTCATCGTATTAACACATGAGTGATGTGATCAGTGATGACAAATGAGATGTCATCAGTGATGTCATTTGAGTTGTCATCAGTGATGTCATCAGTGATGTCATTTGAGATGTCATCAGTGATGTCATTTGAGTTGTCATCAGTGATGTCATCAGTGATGTCATTTGAGACAGTGATGTCATTTGAGATGTCATCAGTGATGTCATCAGTGATGTCACTGACCATGTCATGAATGATGTAATATGTGACATCATCAGCAGTGGATTGCGGGTGCGCGATATATAGTTAGCGCATCTAACTATATATGGAATTTCAATGGTTTTGTGCGAGTAAAATAAGGTTTTGTAAATGCTAATTCCTAACTATATATGGTCTATAACCTATGGTTTTTTCATTGAATTTCAATGGTTTTTTGAAAGCTAATATTTGTATCTGTAAAATGTATTATTCTTTAAATCATAAAATATATTGTACATGTTTTTTATACATTTTTAAAAAAAAAAAAAATTTGTTCCGCTCCTAGTCCGCGAACTGGTCAGCTTCCCGTTAGCTGAATTCAAAGCCGCGACTTGGTGCGCGAGCCGGTAATCGTTCCTTAAGCGTAACTGTTACGTTATCATGACGTTTTGCGTTGTCGCGTAATACGTTATCCGACGCGCCAAGTTAGCGGACCCGGAAGCGGATTGGATAGTGGCGCAAAGCGCGAAACGTAAAGACAGCAGGTCATGTGACTCGATAATAACACTTTTCATTAGTTCATTTCACTTTTGGTTTCCTAATGATGTAATACTAGGTCATGTGACCTAAAAATAACACTTTTCATTGGTTCAGAACTTTTGCTTTTCCCAAATCATGTAAACCCCTCCTTCTTTCCTCACTCTGACTTTCATCTTGGTGAGAGAAAGACCATTTACCTACAATTGAGCAATGGCTTCTGTACTTGCTGCAGCTGGTGGACCCCCACCACCACCTCCACCTCCTCATAAGAAGAGAGGACCACCAAGTCAATTTACCTCCAACAGAGAGCAGGAAGAGGAGGAAGAAGAAGAAGAGGATCCACATCAACAACAATTTATCCCAGAGTTGCCCCGTGTTTCAAAGAGAAAAACTAGTTTCATCTGGCAGTTTTTTTCCATCCCTCCAGGGGAGAAGAAGGTGAATGCGAAATATGTCACCTGCCTCATCTGTGATTACAGATTGTCAAGAGGCACAGAGAAGAAATATAGTATGGGCAACTATACTATGCATCGACATATGACCAGGTGGCATCCCTTGAACTACAGCCGGGCTGAGTTAAGGGACCTACAAGACAATCCCCCGACAACTCCTGTGGCCAGATCTACCTCATCAATGTCTTTGTCAGGAAGAGAGGCACAGGAAACTGTGCCAAATATTCAACCAAATTTCCAACATATGAGGTTTACTTGTATATATTGCGGTGCAATGTTGTCGTATGGGAACATGAGCATCAATTTGATTAATATGGTGTTCGAAAACCATAAGTGCCCTAATGCACCCAAGAAGTAATTTTTTTTTTGCTCCTGTTGAGCCGTTTTCAATGCCTGTTTTTTTGTTGTTTCCCCTCCATAAAAAACACAAAAAAAACATAAAACTGTTCTAAAAATACAAAAAAATCAAAAAATGTTCAGAAAAAAAAAATATATATATAAAACAACAAAAACAAAAAAAAAAGTTCTTTTCAGAACTACCTCCCCTTTCAAATAAAATTGCTAGAATGTTTATCACTCTGGCAAGCTCTATTTCTTTTGGTTCGCTTCAAGTTCGCTGACCGGTTCGCGAACTTTAAGCGAACTAAAAAAATATTTTTTTAAAAAAAAGAAGAGTTAGTATAAGGGAAGTAAACAGAGAATAATGTAAAAAGAAAGACAGCTATAGAGAGTAAATGAGAGATAGTGTCAGTGACATCATCAGCAGTGCATTGCGGGTAAAAAGAGTAGAAAACATTTACCTTATAATTCTTGTTACCTTTTTAAAATATTTTTTCATACTTTCAATCTGTAAAACAGAGAACAAACATTTCCAAAAATATTAAAACATGTATTTAAAAATTAGAAAAGACAAGGGAAAAGGTTCAAAAACAAACAGTTTTTCAACAACTTTGACATTTACAGAAGTCTCTGCTTCTCTACCTCCCCTACACAATCCTAAATATATATATTTTACAAAAAACTGTATCTTGATGTTGAAGATGTAAAGCCATCATAAAATTGTCTCTAATATTTTAAATGATAGTTTCAGGATGCAAATAAGATGTCTGCTTTGAAGAGCTTTCTTTGAGGTGAGGCCTATTCCTTTTAAAAAAAACAGTACCCGGAAATACAGCACTATAAGCATTAAAATTGACACTTACAAAAGACTCAGTTTTTCCATATCTACCTCACATTTCTAAATGTATATCATAAGTACAAACAGAAGAACATTAATTATACATGTTAAATGGTTTATTTTTGCTGTTCTCAGAATGTATCAAATTTCACTTAAATCAGTGACTTGAAGATATTCATCATGTAACAGCGGGGAAAAAAAAACACAATCAAAATGACTGTGTTTAAAAAACCCATACAACCTAAGAAATCTGATTTCAAAACTCCTTAAAATTAACTTACTTTCAATGACGTCGAAGGATCTCCTATGAACAGCATCCACTCTGTTGTGCTATAAATATTTTCAGCCCGCCACTTTCTGAAAGAAAACCTCCATCGATACGAAAAATATGTTACATAGAAAAAAAGACTTCTCTCATTCAATCACATGTTTCCACTAGGCCAAAT
Organism: Lissotriton vulgaris; assembly: GCF_964263255.1. Lineage (NCBI taxonomy): Eukaryota > Metazoa > Chordata > Amphibia > Caudata > Salamandridae > Lissotriton > Lissotriton vulgaris. The sequence goes on along the minus strand of NC_141693.1, from coordinate 509,379,544 downwards.
CATGTTGCCGCGATTCGCAAGTCTTGTAATTCTTCCAATCAAATCCCGACATTTTCTATTTTCGCAACTTGCAAAAAGAAAACATTTGAGATTATTTTCACAATCCTGGACTACTAATATCTTACTCTTCTTTGTCACTCATGTTCTCCTTTTCCTATGACACTGATACTGCTTACTATGAAGCAGACTTACTTGCATCAGGTTTATATAGTCGGATTTTACAAAATAACATTATAATTAAAAGTTTTGGACCAATAATCTAGACAGCATTGCAGACTTACATTCCCTCAACTTGATGAACCTTTTCCAATTCTTCACAGGAAATCTCGAGATTCTTTCTTTAAAATTTTGGTTTTAAAAACACCAGGTAAGAATTTTTAAGGTCAAACGGCAATTTTTTTTGAAACTTACAACGGAATCATTGCAGAATGACCAGCCGTTTCGAGACTTTAAATAAGCTGTATAATGTCCTGAAGTTGTTGAAGGACCATCGTGATAGATAATTGCTACAGTTACAAAAGTCCTTCCTGATATTGAAAGCTGAGAAGCCACAACATTTTTTATTAAAGTTGACAATTTTGATCCATCAGGCCTACATCGTTGGATCATTAAAATTACATACTGTCCATATCTACGTATAAGTAATGTTGACATCATTTCAGATTTACATTGGCTACACTCCATGTTGTGATCCGCTGCATTTACTAGCTTATTAAAGGAGACTGATTTACTGTCTGGCAAAGTTAAATATATAAATCTTTCTGAGTCTACACTAGTAGTACTTGATACCCTACAATTCTCGCAGTCATGCTGCCATTGATAAGAAAGCCCAAACAGGTGATCTACATCTACACCCTCAACTTGCAATATATCAAGCATATACATTAAAAACTCCTGACAATCTTGCTGATTATTTTGAGAGAAGTCTGTTTGACCTGAACATTCATCTAACAGATAACGAACTTCAGACACACTTTCTACTTTTGTTCGATCAGTGCTACATTTCTCGAAAACAGAATTCAACAAACAGCATAAAATTTGTTCAGAATTCAACAGAATCTGTTCTTTTAAACTCTCTAGTGAAAAGAGAACATTAACCACTACATTTGCATAGCAGTTGACACCAGAACTGTTTTCAAATTGAAAACCGACAACATCTTCAACAGAATCCACTTTCTTTCTGCTAACAATTTTCGGTTCATTGACTTTTAGTCTTTTTGCAACAACCTCCCTACTATTACTGCTATTTCTACGTTTGCGGCCTACCACACGTTTCTCAAACAAAGGATATTGAGGCAAATGTGGCGCATACTCTCTTCTTAACCTATTGTATTCCTTAACACAATCTAGATCCACACAAATGTTTGTGACATCACAGTCAATCAAGTACAATCCCGATAAAGTTCTAACTCGTGACAATGCCACATATGCCATACCCTCCTTGAACACAGAACTGCCAATATTCACCAATGCACAGTCTACACTTAAACCTTGCGATTTATGGATTGTCACCGCATATGCCAAGCAAACAGGAAACTGTTTACGGCGAACATATACATCTTTAACAAGCAAAAACCTAGCAGAACAACGACCAATTTGCTGTACTTCCTCAATGCCATCAAGTTTAATTCTTAAAAATTCTATTCCATCTCTATTTCTGTATTTCTCAAAATCAACAACATTACCCATTGATCCATTTACCAGACCTCTTTCTACATGTAAATTCCTTCTCAAAATAATTCGGCAATTTAAACACACATTCAAAGTCTTTTCAAAACCCGCTGTTTTAGATATAGTCTTCTCTAATGAATCCAATTTTGATTTCAAATTGTCTGACAAAATAATTGTTGATCCCATATGCTCTAATTTGTCGATAGCTTCAAGTTTCACAATCTCTTGCTTTTCTAAATTCAACATTTTGTTGTTGAAGATGGCACATTCTGCAAGAGTTGGCATGAGACATATCCCGGATTTCTTCTCAGTAATTTTCTGAAAAATATTCTCAGGCACAATCTCTTGTTTGGGATATAAATTTGACAGTAATCGTGCATTTAAAGCTTCTTTCCCATGCTCAGTCACTTTTCCAATTCTAATATCTTGTAGAATATTCTTGTAATCTTCATCCTTTGCCTGACGCATATTTTGATGCAGTTCTGCATAATTGAAGTTTAACCATATATTGACGTTGCCAATGCTCCCTAGGCACTTCCTGGTATCTTCATGCGTGAGTATTTTGAACACAGGTTGACCTTTTACTGGTGTCAGCTGCAGAAGATCTCCGAAAACAATGATGTGTTTCCCACCAAATAACACATCATATTCAGTTTTAAGTACTTCTTGCATTCTCAAATGCACAAAGGCAAGCATGACATTGGAAACCATGCTTACTTCGTCAATGATAAGTAGTTTCATTTTCCTCAAGACTCTTGAAACTTCACAGCAAGCATCTCCAGATAACTTGTTGTATTGTAATTTGTTGTCATGCTCCACCGGCAGCATCAGTAGACGATGCAAAGTAATACCTTTAATGTTATGTGCTGCCAGTCCAGTAGGAGCGGTGACAACACAAGACAGCGATGACTCAGTCCTTTCCTTCAAATAACAAGAGATTGCTTTAATGAGGAAACTTTTTCCAGTTCCCGCTTCTCCACTCACGTACAGTCGGACAGGCTTCAACGATGTACATGAGCATTTGTTCTTCTCATGACTTAATCCGTGCTCAATTTCCGTGGTAACTTCATCATATATTTTCCTCTGCTCAACGTTGAGTTGTTTTTCCAAGTCTTCTAAGTTAACTGAATCCTCCTGAGCATGTGCCATGGCTCTTTCCACTTCATTCATAGCAGTGGCAGCTTCATTTTCGATAATAGGTCCTCCAAGTGGATCTTGACTCAATGAAACAGAACTCTGACTGTCCTGAGAACTGTCTCTAGCAATCTCGGCTGCAATCGTTGCTTCCTGCTCAATTTCCAAAGTTAGCATTTCTTGATATTTAGAAAAAGCAGGACATTCTATGGACTCCTTGGCTGCATTGAAAGAGTCTTCGTAACAGAGGAAATCTCCAAGCAGTTCCTCTTCTGCACGCCAAGGCTTGAAAAGTTGCAAAAGTGCTAAATAAAAAAACTCCTTTTTTTCTGGAGATTCACCACTCAATTTTCGATGGTTTACTAATTGGCATTTTCTTTGCTTGACCAGGCATCCCTCACTTCCAATTACAGCATACACTCCTTTCTCAATATCTTCTTTGATGTTCCTCTTGAATATATAATTTTGGAGAACCTCATATAGACAAACATTCTCAAGGTGACTGCTTCGATTTGGATAATATGTATCCAACATGTTGGTCTTCAAAATGTCGGTACTGTTTGGTTCCTTTTCTGCCAAATACTCAATTTCCCGGACAGGTTTTAGAACTCGATTTCGCGTTGCAGCAAGACCAAGACTCGCCCAAACTAGACTCCTGGATTTGGCATAGAGACTTGCTGAAGACAACCGGTCAGAACATTCGTAAGCTCCGATTTCTCGATGCGACAACATCTTCAGACTGAAACTGTACAACTTCTTGCTGAGGCTCTTTTCATGAGAAATATCCTCCCACATATCCTTCAGTTCGGTCTTTTCTTTTTTGGTGATGTAAGATGTCACATACCGAGCCACAGCCATACAGTTGTCAGCCACAAACTGTATATCCATGTTAGCATTCCACATGGACAAAATCACTGGGTTGTAGTCATTGATGTACTTGGACTCTTCGTTCCTTTTCAAATTGTATGTATTCTTGGGTGATTTCCTCGTCACATTATGTCGCAGCGAAGACATCAAACTGTTCACTCTTCCTTTAGAAATCACCGGTCGTAGAAAGTTGAAACGACATTTGGTGTAGAACTTCTCCTTGTTTCTGAATTTACGACGACAGTACTTTCCACAACGATGGCTTTGGAAACGTAGAACTTGTTCTCTTAGACTTTTCTTCTCCGTTGCGTTTGGAACAGCACACGTAGAATACTGTTCGATGAAATTCATCACTAAGTCATCCGGATCTGTTCCAAATTTAGGTGCATCCTTGATCCACAACAACATATGTATATGAGGGGCACCTCTTGCTTGGTACTCCTTTCTCCAGAAGAAATCCAACACCTCTCCAAGAGGTGGATTCTTTTTATTTGTGATGAAAGACATCATAGCTTCAAATCTATGATTGAAGTACCTGCATACATTCACTGGATCCAAAGAACACAGTTCTCCAGGTGTCTTGAATTCAATGTTTTCAATATTTCCATTTGCCTCTCGTAGAAATTCAAGTAAGTCTTCCCAGCCATACTCGGCACAGCTCAGAGTGAGGAACCATGTTGGAGTTCCTAAGTTCCTCAGCATACATTTTAAATCACCATGACGACGGTACCAGTACTCATTAGTACCACGCTGACACGCCATGAGATTAATTAAGTGAGAATCCAAAATACTGTCTTGGACATTGACTTTATGCATAAAGTCACTTGCCGAGATGTTTCGCATCTGTATACCACTTTTTAAGATGTGGTTCACTGCATATGACAGTCCAGACAGATCGCTTTCAAACAGGAGATGAAACAAATAGGGAATGCATTGCCGAAACCTAGGATCTGCTGCATACAATCGTAAAGTCCGGTATTCAGACGCAGGAATTTGATGAGGTCGCTCATCATATCTTCCTCCTTGACCTGTGGGAAATAGCTGTGGGAAACACCGAGCTTCCAAACTTTCCTCCCAAACACTAATGGGACTCCCTTTGGCTTGTTTCATTTGAAACAACTCAATAGCATTCCCCATGACTTCCTTGGAATGCAAAGGATGAACACTATAATGTTCATATATTTCTTCACTTTTAGAGGCCTCTACTTTCTCAATTTGGCCAGCACACAAATCGCTATCCTCTTCATCACTTACTTCCTCTTCTGCAACATATACATTCTTATAGTACTTATTATTTTTCTTCAAATACACTGTTGCCTTTTTGACTTTCCTAACATCCACTAAATCTTGCCATATTTTCTTATTCTTTGTCGGAACCCCATTAACCAAGATAACCAGAGGTTCCTCTTCCACTTCTTCTATTCCAATTGTGTTAATGTTTTTGTTCAAATCTAGAGGCAAATAAACAACTCTTCCCTTTAATCCTCTCTGTAAATCTGCTGGAGGCAACTTCCCTGTCTTTGGCTCCATTCTTACAATAGCCTGAAAGGGATGGATACTTTGAATCAAAATAGATTCATAAGTATTTAAATCCTTCAATTCAGAAGGAATCTCAACCAATTCCAGATTATTATGAACTGCCCTAGCAGGCATCTGGTTTTGGTTTAATTTATTACAACAATAAGTACACACACGTTGGTCCGATCCCAAATCAAAACAATTTTCTACCATCAAGTATGTGGCAAAATCCTTCCATTCACTATTATTTTCCCTTTCACTTTTTGCATATAAATCCACTAACTTAGTCTGATTCTTATAATAAGTGCGTCGACAACATACACAAGTGAAATTAGGCCTCTCACTTGATTTCATCTGAAACGTGGCAATTTCCTTCTGAAAATTATCTGTACTGGAAACCTGTACATTATCTTCCACATTACCCTCTACTTCAGGGTCAATTTGAACATTCTCATCTTTACTACCAAAGTAACAAAACTCAATTTCTTCACAAATATTCTTCACATCTATTTCAGAACCATGCAAAAGAGCAGCACATAATTGTTTAAGCATAATTGCTGGACTCTTAGCATAATACAACATTCTCACTAATTTTCTCACTTTATTATGATGCACTGCTAGCATCCTGAAATGATGAAAAACACTCTGGCATACTCTCCTGGAAAGACAAGCCAGTGAATGACCACGCAAACCTGTCATTTGTCTCACTCTGCAAGGATCTAAATCTTGCAACAACTTCATTTTCTGCTTCAAACTTTTCTTATTAAATGTCCGTATAAAATCACAAAGCAAATTGATGGAAACCTGTCGCACACTGCAAATAGAACTACACTTCCAAATGTACACAGGACCCTTAGGACGTCTTCCTAAAACCTCATCACTTAGCGCCTCTTCTGTCTCTGTTGTCACAAGTTGTTCTTTTTCAACTGGACAACCATCCTTCACTTCATAAGCTCGACCACTGATGTCAACTGCATGCACCAAATCATTATCCTGAAAATAAGTCTCCTCATTAAAAAATGCCTCAGAACTTGAACTATGCATCCATTCTCCGGAAAAAACTTCACAAAAGTTAGTACGATTTACTACTCTCTTCCATCTACTTTTTGTTTTGAAATCAGAAATTACCTTGCTTAGTTTCCTAATTCTATTGATTACCAAAATAAACAACTTTCGCTTAATTTCAAAAGCATGATCAATAATTTTCTCTACATTTTTCTTCTTCTTATAAAATGCCGCTTTCTGTTGGCCTTTCTTTTTAATATTTTTCAACAAATTAACTAATATCCTATTACGGAACATTCGATTTCGAATGTCCCTAAACTGTTGTTTCCTTCTACTATCATGCACAGAGTTATCTCTTCCTCTACCAGTAACATTTGTGATGGGTCTCTCCTTTCCATTTAAATTACTTTTCTTTTTGTGAACTGAAACATTTTTTTGAGCAAAACTTTTTTTACTACAAATATTTCTTAAGAATGATTTTGTGCTCTTACCCGGACCTTTCTTGGTGTTTTGACAAGTATTTGGGGAAGAGGACTGCTGCAATAAAACATCATCCTGCTGTCTTTGACGTTTTCTAGCCTTTCTTATTCTACTTTTGGAAGGCATTTTACAAACTATGAAAGAATCTGCAGTTGAATCTGTGGAAAAATATAATATAAAATGTTATTAACCACTATTACCAAACAGTAAATAAATAACAGTCATCTAAAACTTAATGCCGTACTAATTATTTAACATAGCAAATATTTTCCACCAGCACTGCATCACAAAAATGACACTCAATGGTACAAAACAGGCATACAACACTCATAAATCACTCCCTAATATTTTAAATCATTAATTCAGGATGACGATAAGATGTAGCCTATCTAAAGATTTGTTTAGGCCCAGATCTTTAGACTGGGGTGAATGTGTGTCATTGATCCACATTCAGTCCATCACCTGTTTTGTTTATTTGAGGTGAGGCCAACACATGGTTGCAGATAAGATTATCACTGAAAAAAAACAAGGTAAAAAAACATGTGAAGGCCTACCAATGAAGTAAATCATTAAATGAAAACCAATACATTTCTGGAAATATGCACTACTAGTGCTTCATAAGATGTTTTGGGTCATATTTATAAGGCATTTGAGTGTGTAGTATGCTATTTTACGTTGTTCATGGTGCAAATTTATTGTAAATACGCTCCCACCTGCGGTTGGCAAATTTAGATTTTGATTATGGGAGTTAGATAGGCATGTTAATAATTTCCCAAAAATGGTGTATAACCCCAAACAACCTTTGAAGCAAATGCTCTTAGCCATGTTATCCACCTCCCATTGGATAACATGGCTAAGAAGTGCTTGCAAATGTGAAAAAAAACGGCCGCAATGCATGAATATCGCAGAAAAATCAGCGATATTCATACATTTTCCAGCAAATGCTCTTAGCCATGTTATCCACTTCCTATTAAATAACATGGCTAAGAACTGCTCAGGGCCCCATGAGGAACGCTTTCCATTTAAAAAGGGAAAAATAACATCAAAGACACTAAAATGCCTTCTAAATATGACCCCAAACAACCTATGAAGCTCTAACAGTACATATCCTGAAATTTAATTGATTTCTAAATTCGTTTTTAAACACAGCATATAAATCAATTGTATACCTGCATTCATGAAGAAATGACTAAAAATGTCCTTGAGACACATGAAAGTGTTTTCTGGAATGCCCTAGCACCATTTTTGAGACACTATTAACATGGCTAGGTAACTCCCATAATCAAAATCTAAATTTGCCAAGCGCAAGTGGGAGCGTATTTACAAGACACTTGCCCCAAGAGGAACACTTTCCATTTAAAAAGGTAAACATAACATCGCAGAAAAGTCAGCAATATTCATGCATTATCCAGCAAATGCTCTTAGCCATGTTATCCACCTTCCATTGGATAACAGAAAGCTGATTGGCTCTCCGGTGTCTGTCAACATTCTAAATAGTCCGGAGCGGCCGCCATCTTATCTCTCGGTAGGATCGAGAAAGAAGAAGAGGTGAAAAACGAAGGGGGAATTTATTGAAAGGGGGCAAGGTATACCCCTCTTGACCCCCTAGGAATGTTGTTCGGGTTATTAAAGGGTCCCGTGGGGAAAATAAAAAAATAAATGATTTTTCACGGTAGAAGCGCTTCACGGGCCGCAAACTGGGCCGCAAACTGGTAGCGAAACGGGAATTCGCCATTTTGTGCTTCGTTAATTAAATTATTAGGTATAAGGGGGTGCGGATGTAGTTTATGGCTCCAGCTGTAGAGTATCCAGACATGCCAACCCTCCCGATTCAGGTGTGAGACTACTGATTTCAGTGCTAGTCTTTCGCTTCCCGATTCCTGCAAGGAAAAACCCGGGGGCATATTTCCAACAACTAGCGGTAATTTTTGTCTCTAACTTGTTTAGAGACAATAATTATCGCCGCACTTCGGCGAATTTTATCGCACATAAATTGATTTCTTAAATCGTTTTTAAAAACAACATATCTGTTTCAGCTTACATAACAAACCATGGAATGGGCTCCATGTACCACAATAACTTGTGTTACTGCATGCCAGAATGTTACACCAAATATGCAATTACAATTTCTATATAAAACTAATTCTATTACTATCTCACTAGAGACAAAACCACATTTTAAAAACACAGCTTTCTTCATCATTTTCTCCTTAAATCATACTATTCTCTATCTAAATTAAATAAATCTTTTCTCACCTTAGCAAATATTGTTTGAGTTTTGAAAACAGTCTCAGAAATACACCAAATTGTCTTCAGCAGAAGAAAAAGGATGCACTCCAAAGGCTGCAGCTATTGAAAGCACAGAAATACAGATATTCATTTCACATATCTCTCATATTAGCCAATCATACCTCTTCCCTCACTTTTTTCAAATCAAAACCCTTCCCCCCTCTGCCCTCTCTCCCTTGTTTCCATAGCAACCACCTCCTGGAAGACCTCTCATGTTTGCAAATTCACACAACAATGTTTCAATTGAACTCTGAACTCTCAGTGCACCTGCGTATCCAGAGCAATCTTTCAATAAATGTTTCTTCCTTGACCATTCAAATTACATCTTTCAAAGAACACATCCATGCACCCTAACTTTCTGTTTTCAGAAATGGAAATGCACCAATCACTGCTAATGAATCATTAGCATTGTAAATCCACAGTTTTTTTTCTTTAGAAACTCCTACTGTTTCAACTGCCCTTTCATTACCACACTTCATCTGACTGCAGAACAACCTTCTCCCACCATGTTTAAGGTCTGGATTGTTGGACATAGTTACATCCACTGGGCTCAAAGGTATGCTGAGAGCAGAAATTTACCTAACCTCAATTTACAAGATGTGGAAATTAAGTGGTTGGGCCAAAGAGGATTAAAATGTCACCAATTGATACCATTGGTGAAAACCTTTATGCATTTGCCAAAACCTGACCTGTTAATAGTGCACTGTGGAGGTAATGATTTGGGCACTTTGACAGGGGTAGGTCTGGAAATGCTTTTAAAGGACACCTTTGAGCAATTAATGGCACTTTTTCCTCAAACTGCCTTGGTATATTCCAATATATGCCAAAGACAGAAATGGAGGTGGTCCAACCAATTTTGTCCACAAATTGAGAAAGCGAGGAAGCATGTAAACAAATCTGTTTCAGCTTACATGAGAGACCATGGAATGGGCTCTCTGTACAACAATAACTTGCGTTACTACATGCAAGATATCTACAGAGGAGATGGAGTTCACTTCTCAGATGAGGGCAACAGAATTTTCATTCTGAATTTAAGACTGTGCATTGGTACCTACTTATAAGTACCTAAATGTACCATAAACCCAAAAGCTCTTCTCAGAGCTACCCTACATCTGATCACTCACAATTATTATTTTCCTCTAACTTTTTTCACTAATTTTCCACAAAATTCGCTCCCCGGAGCGCTACCCGGTTCGCTAACCGAAAGCTAACCTCGCGGATTTTTTTAAAAAAAGTTTTTTTTCCGCACATATAAGCCTCCTCAGCCACGCTCAGAAAACCTAGGGGGTCAAGATAAGTCTACCATGACCCCTTCTACCCATTCTAAACATTATTTGCCCTCCATCTTGTATCTTAATGCGACCGAAACACAAAATGGTGGACTCCCGTGACGCTTAAGTTTCGCTAACCGGGCCGCTTTCCGGAAAGCGGTCCTAAAAAAAGGCGGGAAAGTAATTTACAGAAAAACGACTAGAGACACTCTCACCAAATATAGATTAGCTCATACTACATAACAATCCCTTCCATTCTCACAAATTTCATTGAAATTCAATTTAGCCATTTAGCCTGTAGACCTCTCCAAGTACCGTGAGGTAAATTACTTCACAAAACACATCTGAATTGTTGGCATTGACAACCAATGAAAATGTTACTTTCATTTTCTACTTTTATTACCTGACATTTGATTGGTTATATACCTGTATATATATAAAGGGAGAGAAGGAAACACAGCCATTTTGACTACTACTTCTTGTTGTACCTCCTATTTCAATAGCTTCAAAAAACTTCAACTTCTTTGTGAAGGTAAGTTATAATTTAATATATTATGCACTATGACTTAATATAGTAGACTTTTTTTGCTAGATATACACTATCCCTCTGTAGTAGTAATGTATTTAGATAGACTTCTCTGTTATAGTTATCAATGGAGTAAGGCTTGTCTTGGTTAAATCACATACACTTTTTTATAGTCCTATTTCCACTCTCATACTATACACTGTCAAAAGATAAATTCACTGATAAAAACTGCCTATCTAAAATTAATCCCAACAGTGCCCTATCTCTACTAATATATATTTTTTTAATCCAAATTTCAGGCAAAATTATAGTCCTATTTCCACTCTCATACTATACACTGCCAAAAGATAAATTCACTGATAAAAACTGCCTATCTAAAATTAATCCCAACAGTGCCCTATCTCTACTAATATATATTTTTTTAATCCAAATTTCAGGCAAAATGGAAGGCGAGCAGCAAGTTTCTTTTGAGATGGACCTGCAAGAGAGCAGCCAGGAATTAATTGAACAAATTGACATGGAATTTATGGATGAAAGCTTGGATAATGAACTGCTGCAATGTGTCCAAGCAGTAGATGTCCTCCTTGCAAATGAGGACATTTTGCAACCTCACAGATTGCAAACAATATATCAAGAAAATAATGACATTTCAGACACTGAAATATTAGAAAGTTTAAAAAATTATGAAAAAGAATCAAAATAAAAAAAAAACACTTTAAAAAAAAGAAAACAAAAAAAAACAAGAAAAACAACAAACAATTAACATACAGCATTAGAAAAGTCTTTCATTCTTTTATCCATAAAGTTCGCTGCCCAGAACGCTTTCCGGTTCGCGAACTTGGCGCTTATCACGCAAAAAAAAAGATATTTTTTTTTTTTTTTGGACCCTCCTAGGCCCTTTTAAAACCTCCACATAAAACCTAGGGGGTCAACGAGGATCTACTATGCCCCCTTATGGTAATTTCCCCCTTTGTTTTGCCCTCCTCTTGTCTCTCGATCCTACCGAGAGACAAGATGGCGGCCGCTCCGGACTGTTTAGAATGTTGACAGACACCGGAGGGCCAATCAGCTTCTCATCGCAAAGTTCCGTTACGCGAAAGGTTCGCTAACCGGATAGCTGCCCGGAGCGCTGTTACAGATATATATCTTGATTTAAACGTTCATTTCTCAAAATCCACTGAAGCACATATATTGAGACCTAGCAAAGGCACATCGGGCTAACAGTCCCTACAATTTTGCCAAGTTTCGTGAAAATCCATTCAGCCGTTCGGGCTAAAAGTGAGTCCAACCGCCCTATGGAAATTAACATGGGAAAAACGTGTTTTGGGACCCCCCTTTTTTCTCGGCCCCCCCTCCACAAAACCCCCCCAAATTTTCAAGGGCTGCTCAGAAACAAAATGTGCCATTTTCCTGAAAATTTCAGCCAATTCCGTCCACAAACGCCAAAGTTATTAGGCATAGAATTTTCAGAAATCCCATAGGAAAAAAATCCTAACTATATATACCTACTGGCGACCGCCAGTAGGTAATATATATATATATATATATATATTCACTGAAAAAACCATAGGTTATAGACCATATATAGTTAGGAATTTGCATTTACAAAACCTTGAAAATTCACTGAAAAAACCATAGGTTAGAGACCATATATAGTTAGCTGGACATTTTATTGACAAAAAACCAATGAAATTCCATATATAGTTAGTTGCACTAACTATATATCGCGCACCCGCAATCCACTGCTGATGATGTCACATATTACATCATTCATGACATGGTCAGTGACATCACTGATGACATCACTGATGACATCTCAAATGACATCACTGATGACATCATCTAGTGTCTGTGTGTTTTTGTAAAGTTTAAATATGTTTTACATATTGAAGAATGAGTGGATGTATGGAAGACTGAGTGTGTGTGTGGCTGGCTGGGAGGTGTGTGACTCTGTGCATATCAATGTGTACTTGTATCAGTGATTGTATAAGAGAGTAAGTATGTGTTAGTATATGTGTGAAAAGTATGGTGTTCTGTGTTTAACTGTATAGATGAGGAAATCGAAGTGTGATTGATTCTTCACAGGACTGACTAGGTGTATGAGTGCATATGATAGTGTTGTAATAATGAGTGACTGTATGTATGAGTGATTGTATGGGTGAATGAGTGAATGTGTGTGTAGACGTAGGATTCAGTGAGTGCGTATGTAGTAACTGGTATTGGTGTGTCATGATGTCATCAGTGATGCCATTTGAGATGTCATCAGTGATGTCATTTGAGATGTCATCAGTGATGTCATCAGTGATGTCACTGAAGTATGGTGTTCTGTGTTTAACTGTATAGATGAGGAAATGGAAGTGTGATTGATTCTTTACAGGACTGACTAGGTGTGTGAGTAACTCCATGGATGAGTGGCAGTGTGTGAGTGTCTGCATAGGTGTATGAGTGCATATGATAGTGTAATAATGAGTGACTGTATGTATGAGTGATTGTATGGGTGAATGAGTGAATGTGTGTGTAGACGTTGGAATCAGTGAGTGCGTATGTAGTAACTGGTATTGGTGTGTCATGATGTCATCACTGATGTCATTTGAGATGTCATCAGTGATGTCATCAGTGATGTCATTTGAGATGTCATCAGTGATGTCATCGGTGATGTCACTGACCATGTCATGAATGATGTAATATGTGACATCATCAGCAGTGGATTGCGGGTGCGCGATATATAGTTAGTGCAACTAACTATATATGGAATTTCATTGGTTTTTTGTCAATAAAATGTCCAGCTAACTATATATGGTCTCTAACCTATGGTTTTTTCAGTGAATTTTCAAGGTTTTGTAAATGCAAATTCCTAACTATATATGGTCTATAACCTATGGTTTTTTCAGTGAATTTCATTGGTTTTTTAAAAGCTAATATCTATAGCTGTAAAATATATTCTTTATTACGTGACGTATCACGTAGCCACGTGAGACGCCTCATGACGCGTCGCATAACCGTGACGTATCGGTTCTGCAGCGCAAACAAAACCCGTAACGTAAGCGTGCCGGAGCACGCTTACAGATATATATATTTTTTTTAACCTTAATTAGACAAAATCCACACGTGCACATATCTTGAGGCCTTGCAAAGGCACATCAAACAAACAGTCCCTACAATTTTGCCAAGTTTGCTGGAAATCTATTCCCTTAATTTTTTTTTTACTGTTTCTCTTGGTTTTCCCCTTGTTACGCTTACCGGGACGCTACCCGGTACGCGAACCGGACGCTCCAAAAACACAAGATGGCGGACTCCCGTTACGCTGCCGGTTAGCTGCCCGGTTCGCGTACCGGGAAGCGCCTCTACTGCGAAAAATCGCGGGGGACTTTAATATCCCCCTCATAAATCCTAGGGGGTCAGGAGGGGTTTACCTTGCCCCCTTTCCTTCATTTCCCCCTTCTTTTTTCACCACATCTTGTCTCTCGAACCTACCGAGAGACAAGATGGCGGCCGCTCCGGACTGTTTACAATGTTGACAGCTACGCTGCCGGTTAGCTGCCCGGTTAGCTGCCCGGTGAGCTGCCCGGTTCGCGTACCGGGACGCGCCTCTACGGCGTAAAATCGCAAAATTTTTTGCCCCGCGGGGCACTTTAATATCCCCCTCATCAATCCTAGGGGGTCAGGAGTGGTCTACCTTGCCCCCTTTCCTTCATTTCCCCCTTCGTTTTTCACCACATCTTGTCTCTCGATCGTACCGAGAGACAAGATGGCGGCCGCTCCGGTTTGTTTAGAATGTTGACAGACACCGGAGAGCCAATCAGATTCGCTTCGCGAAGTTCCGTTACGCGTCAGGTACGCGAACCGGGGCGCTAACCGGAGCGCTGTCACAGATATATATATTTTTTTAAACGTTAATTTCTCAAAATCCACTGGAGCACATATATTGAGACATAGCAAAGGCACGTCGGGCAAACCATATCTACCATTTTGCCAAGTTTCATGTAAATCTATTCAGCCGTTCGAGCTAAAAGTGAGTCCAACCGCCCTATGGAAAAATGAATGGGAAAAACGCGTTTTGGGACCCCCCTTTGTTCTCGGCCCCCCCTTGACGAAACCCCACCAAATTTTCAGGGGCTGCTCAGAAAAAAAATGTGCCATTTTCCTGAAAATTTCAGCCAATTCCGTCCACAAACGCCAAAGTTATTAGACATAGAATTTTCAGAAATCCCATAGAGAAAAAATCCTAACTATATATACCCACTGGCTATCGCCAGTAGGTAATATACATATATAAACATATGTAATCTGCATATCTATATAAATATAAATGCATGCATACATATACATATATGCATACATATGCATGTTATTTACATGAAAGTTTTAAAAACACTAATAAAAGCAAAGCTAAAAAGCCACCTCATTACAAACAGAATGGCTTTAACTTAAACGAGGGCGAGATCTATTGCATTTTCAATGCTTGTTTACTTTGGTTCTATCAAGAAGGCATTCAGATGTGTCACACATTTGCCATAAATTCTGAATGTTAGCACTCTAGTTGCTCATTAGATCACTGTAGAAAAGCTAGTGCTCACCAGGGAAGTCTGCTGCTAATCATGGTTTGCAGCCATTTTCCCGCATTTTTTATCCCGCAGACTTTCAGTCCGCATACCATTATCCCGCAAGGTCATTGAGCTCGCATACCATTATCCCGCATTTTTTCAAAACGCATGTGCATTTATCGCGCATGCCTTTACAAAGAATTACGTTTTAAAGGCATGTATGGTAAATGCATTTGCGTTGTGAAAACCACGATGACGAGAGAGGTAAGTGGGTTTGTGTTAATTTTTTCGTGGGTTAGTGATTGTGTAGTGTAGTGTAGTGTTGTGTAGTGTAGTGTTGTGTTAGTGTAGTGTAGAGTTGTGGTGGTTGTTTAGTGTAGGGTCATGCTGGGGGTAGTGTTTTAGGGTTTAGGGTTGTGTTGTAGTGTTTGCGTAGTGTAGGGTCATGCTGGGGGTAGTGTTTTAGGGTTCAGGGTAGTGTCGTAGTGTTTGCGTAGTGTAGGGTCATGCTGGGGGTAGTGTTTTAGGGTTTAGGGTTGTGTTGTAGTGTTTGCGTAGTGTAGGGTCATGCTGGGGCTAGTGTTTTAGGGTTTAGGGTAGTGTTGTAGTGTTTGCGTAGTGTAGGGTCATGCTGGGCGTAGTGTTTTAGGGTTTAGGATAGTGTTGTAGTGTTTGCGTAGTGTAGGGTCATGCTGGGGGTAGTGTTTTAGGGTTTTGGGTAGTGTTGTAGTGTTTGCGTAGTGTAGGGTCATGCTGGGGTGTAGTATTTTAGGGTTTAGGGTAGTGTTGTAGTGTTTGCGTAGTGTAGGGTCATGCTGGGGTGTAGTGTTTTAGGGTTTTGGGTAGTGTTGTAGTGTTTGCGTAGTGTAGGGTCATGCTGGGGGTAGTGTTTTAGGGTTTTGGGTAGTGTTGTAGTGTTTGCGTAGTGTAGGGTCATGCTGGGGGTAGTGTTTTAGGGTTTTGGGTAGTGTTGTAGTATTTGCGTAGTGTAGGGTCATGCTGGGGGGTAGTGTTTTAGGGTTTTGGGTAGTGTTGTAGTGTTTGCGTAGTGTAGGGTCATGCTGGGGGTAGTGTTTTAGGGTTTTGGGTAGTGTTGTAGTGTTTGCGTAGTGTAGGGTCATGCTGAGGGTAGTGTTTTAGGGTTTAGGGTAGTGTTGTAGTGTTTGCGTAGTGTAGGGTCATGCTGGGGGTAGTGTTTTAGGGTTTAGGGTAGTGTTGTAGTGTTTGCGTAGTGTAGGGTCATGCTGGGGGTAGTGTTTTAGGGTTTAGGGTAGTGTTGTAGTGTTTGCGTAGTGTAGGGTCATGCTGGGGTGTAGTGTTTTAGGGTTTAGGGTAGTGTTGTAGTGTTTGCGTAGTGTAGGGTCATGCTGGGGGTAGTGTTTTAGGGTTTAGGGTAGTGTTGTAGTGTTTGCGTAGTGTAGGGTCATGCTGGGGTGTAGTGTTTTAGGGTTTTGGGTAGTGTTGTAGTGTTTGCGTAGTGTAGGGTCATGCTGGGGGTAGTGTTTTAGGATTTAGGGTAGTGTTCTAGTGTTTGCGTAGTGTAGGGTCATGCTGGGGGTAGTGTTTTAGGGTTTTGGGTAGTGTTGTAGTGTTTGCGTAGTGTAGGGTCATGCTGGGGGGTAGTGTTTTAGGGTTTTGGGTAGTGTTGTAGTGTTTGCGTAGTGTAGGGTCATGCTGAGGGTAGTGTTTTAGGGTTTAGGGTAGTGTTGTAGTGTTTGCGTAGTGTAGGGTCATGCTGGGGGTAGTGTTTTAGGGTTTAGGATAGTGTTGTAGTGTTTGCGTAGTGTAGGGTCATGCTGGGGGTAGTGTTTTAGGGTTTAGGGTAGTGTTGTAGTGTTTGCGTAGTGTAGGGTCATGCTGGGGGTAGTGTTTTAGGGTTTAGGGTAGTGTTGTAGTGTTTGCGTAGTGTAGGATCATGCTGGGGTAGTGTTTTAGGGTTTAGGGTAGTGTTGTAGTGTTTGCGTAGTGTAGGGTCATGCTGGGGTGTAGTGTTTTAGGGTTTTGGGTAGTGTTGTAGTGTTTGCGTAGTGTAGGGTCATGCTGGGGGTAGGGTTTTAGGGTAGTGTTGTAGTGTTTGCGTAGTGTAGGGTCATGCTGGGGTGTAGTGTTGTAGGGTTTTGGGTAGTGTTGTAGTGTTTGCGTAGTGTAGGGTCATGCTGGGGGTAGTGTTTTAGGATTTAGGTTAGTGTTGTAGTGTTTGCGTAGTGTAGGGTCATGCTGGGGGTAGTGTTTTAGGGTTTAGGGTTGTGTTGTAGTGTTTGCGTAGTGTAGGGTCATGCTGGGGGTAGTGTTTTAGGGTTTAGGGTTGTGTTGTAGTGTTTGTGTAGTGTAGGGTCATGCTGGGGGTAGTGTTTTAGGGTTTAGGGTAGTGTTGTAGTGTTTGCGTAATGTAGGGTCATGCTGGGGTGTAGTGTTTTAGGGTTTTGGGTAGTGTTGTAGTGTTTGCGTAGTGTAGGGTCATGCTGGGGGTAGTGTTTTAGGGTTTAGGGTAGTGTTGTAGTGTTTGTGTAGTGTAGGGTCATGCTGGGGGTAGTGTTTTAGGGTTTAGGGTAGTGTTGTAGTGTTTGTGTAGTGTAGGGTCATGCTGGGGGTAGTGTTTTAGGGTTTAGGGTAGTGTTGTAGTGTTTGTGTAGTGTAGGGTCATGCTGGGGGTAGTGTTTTAGGGTTTAGGGTAGTGTTGTACTGTTTGTGTAGTGTAGGGTCATGCTGGGGGTAGTGTTTTAGGGTTTAGGGTTGTGTTGTAGTGTTTGCGTAGTGTAGGGTCATGCTGGGGGGTAGTGTTTTAGGGTTTTGGGTAGTGTTGTAGTGTTTGCGTAGTGTAGGGTCATGCTGAGGGTAGTGTTTTAGGGTTTAGGGTAGTGTTGTAGTGTTTGCGTAGTGTAGGGTCATGCTGGGGGTAGTGTTTTAGGGTTTAGGGTAGTGTTGTAGTGTTTGCGTAGTGTAGGGTCATGCTGGGGGTAGTGTTTTAGGGTTTAGGGTAGTTTAGTTGTTTAGTGTATGCTAAAGGCATATTCGTTCTAAAAGTTTTCGTTATTTTAATTTGCGGCCTAATAGTACATGCAGGATTTTTTTTGCGGACTGATGGTATGCGGGATTTCGTCATATATTCGCTAATCATACTTTCTATGGCAAAATGAACCCCCTCATTTTGTTCCTTTTTAAATTAAATGTTTAAAGAGTTACCACTTTATTCCAATCAAGATGGCTTCAGGTGTGCCATACCTTTGTAATAAGTAGGACTGTTAGCACTCTAGTTGTTCTTTAGAACACTCTGGGACAATCTGTCATTGGGCTATAGTTGGGCTACATCTGGCTGATATTTGGGCTACATTTGGTTTTTTGTCTCTGGTGGCCATCTTTGGGCTACATTGGGCTACATTGGGCTACATTGGGCTACATTTGGGCTCCAACATATATATAGCCCAATGTAGCCCAATTTATATTTTTCAAAGTTAATTTTCGTAAAAACCACTGGAGCCTATATCTTGAGACATAGCAAAGGCACATCGGGCTACCAGTCCCTACAATTTTGCCAAGTTTGGTGTAAATCCATTCAGTTGTTCAGGCTAAAAGTGAGGCCAACCGCCCTATGGAAAATTGCATGGGAAAAACACGTTTTGGGACCCCCCTTTTTTCTCAGCCCCCCCTTGACGAAAACCCCCCAAATTTTCAGGGGCTGCTCAGAAACAAAATGTTCCATTTTCCTGAAAATTTCAGCCAATTCTGTCCTCATAAGCCAAAGTTATTCGACATAGAATTTTCAAAAATCCCATAGGAAAAAAATCCTAACTATATATACCTACTGGCTATCGCCAGTAGGTAATATATATATATATATATATATATATATATATATATATATATATATATATATATATATATATATATATATATATATATATATATATATATATATATATATATATATATATATATATATATATATATATATATATATATGTATGTATGTATGTATGTATGTATGTATGTATGTATGTATGTATGTATATATATATATATATATATATATATATATATATATATATATATATATATATATATATATATATATATATATATATATATATATATATATAATATATATATGTTATAATCTCAGAGCAGGTCTGTCTAATTTTATCCTCTCTGTTTCTCTCTTATGCTGCAGGCTAACTATGCTAAGAATTATACCCTCCATTCCTTCGAGTGTCCTGGCTGTTTCTCGGTGGTCCTGCCTCTTCTCTTCACTCCCTGGGGGATATTGTCTACTCCTTCTGTGTAATACTCATAGCACGGAGAGGTCATATCACAAGGAGGAGAACGATTCATGCCTCGCTCCATTGGACTTTGGATCTTCTGTTCTGAGACTTGACCCTCCGACATGAGATACACATACCAATTTTGTAGGATAACAGCAGCTGAGAACAGCATGTCACACATACAGCACACTACTTGACTGCGTATTGACCCACAATCTGGATGCAGATTTGCCATTCGCTGTGGTATGATGCTGTTATGCAGGATATAGGAGTCATGGGCTGATCCTAGAAATTTGGCACAAACGTGAGATTATCATATCCGCCTGGCATACCACTTGCACATTAATGGATTGAAATTCTTCCTGTTCCTCAAGATGTGCTCACGAGCCTGTGGTGGAACCAGGCCAAGATGTATGCAGTCAATGGCACCAATAACATTAGGGATGTGGCCAAGGACATAAAAATCACCCTTCACAGCTGCAAATTCATGCCTCCTTGGGGAATGGATGTTACTATCCTTGTGGGTCATGATAGCGGACACGACATCACGTAGCACCATGCTGAACGTAGGTTGTGACATCCCACCTGCAGTGGACAAAATGTACTGGAATTAACCAGTAGCAAAGTAATGCAAGGCTGCCATCACCTCACAGGTTGGTGTCAAAGCAGGTTCTGCGAGACCTGAGATGGGGCTCTAACAGAGCACATAGGTCTTGAAGGGTAGGTCAATCCAGATAGAATTTCTATATGATGTCCTCAGCCTCCATGTCCACCAGCACTGTAAATGGAGTGGACGATGCACATTTGGTCGCCTCCTAGGTCGGATGAAATGGCACACGTTTTAAATAAATCTCCCTATGTGATGTGTCCAACATCTCACGTGTTGACTGATACAGCTCCAACAATGAGTGGCAAAAACACTTCAGCTTACAGCACACCTCACATGTAGTGACACCTTGAACTAAACTAGTTGCACACTTGTCCAGTAGTCACACAGAGATTTCCAGCTGAACAGATTCAGAGTATGTGAATTCAAAAAGGTGCATTCCAACATCTTGTGCCACCAGCCCTGAGAGTAGTTGACACAGTACATGTGTAAGACAGTAACACTGCTAGCTTCTACGTAACTGCTGTACCTGCCACATCTTCTTGCGTAATTCGGACAAGGCTCACATTACCCACACAATGTGCACAAAGATCAAGTATTAACATGAGTTCAGCAATCTACACAGTGAAATAAGCACAATATGTGGTCAGACCTTCATTACTGTGTGTCGCTTAAACATCTCACACATTGAAATGTGTACACATGTTAGAGTCCATCACACCACAGATCTGTGTACATGCACAACAATTTCATAAGAGACATGTGAGGGAGTACATGCCCATTCATGTAATCCTGTGCACTGACATGGCATGTGTAGTCATCAGTGGGCTAATTGTCACATTAGCATTGGTAAGCACTATCTGGTGGCATGATTCATGTGTCTACTGTACAATGTTGAGAACTGGCCATTGAGACTGCAACAGCATTATGTGTCCATAGGTGGCATAAGCATGCACCGCACCAAAATCACGGATATAGGCACCTCCAATGCCCACCGCAATAGCGGTAGTGATATACACATTGTAAAATGGTGGTTGTTGTGCTCCGCCACCACAATCACAGCCATGGGCACCAATATCAGGCGGCCACATCACGGTAGCAACCGCCTGGCCCCTTTGGTGTGTCACCACCAATGCCCAACGCATTAGCGGTAGTGATATACACATTGTAAAATGGCGGTTAGTTTGCTCCGCCACCACAATCAGGGCCATGGGCACCAATATCAGGAGACTACATCAAGGTAGCGACCGCCTGGCCCCTGTGGTGTGCCACATCTAATGCCCATGCCCCTACAGCCAATGGGAAGCGCAATCGTAGCAGCCAAATGCTATTTTGAAAATCGCAGTAGGCGTGCTCCGCTACCGCGGCCGGACACTGGGTGCATTTGAAAAAAGCTGACCTGGAACACCAATTGCAACAGCTTAGTACCACTGAACCAACCCCAGGGGCTATATATGTATGGGGAAGAGCTACACATTTCCACTGCTTCCAGACACTGCTGACTGACACCCTTCACCACCAGTTGCTGCTGTTCCTGGCTAATGGACCCAATGACGGAGAGGGCTAGGAACATCAGGGTGCGTCCCTTCACCACAGAGGAGCTGGAGGTCCTTGTGGACAAGTTGCTCACACAGTATGGGAGGCTATATGGTGCTCCTGATGTCATGGTAAGTGTTTCAGAGTTAAAGTAGGGGAGTGCGGGGAGTGCACAAATGAAAGTGATCTGCTGCAGTATGTGCCTGAGAGTGAGGGTTTGTGTGATACACTGCCTAGCATGCTTATTTCAGGGAAAATGGATCTGTAGCCTATTTTATACATTTCCCTGGCTGCATATCAGGATGGGAGGGATATGCAGTGTTTTTGCAGACATACAGTGACACTGCAAGTTTGGTAACTGGGAGTCAGGACAGAAATTGCCTGTGCTAATGCATGTTTGGGTCCATGAGGTTCTTCACAGGCTCAGCTGTGATATTACAAAGAGTTTCCGTCCATGGGGTAATGATGGAAGTGTGTTTGACTTTATATTGCCACTATGGATATGTCAGCATTATGCACAAGAGTGAAATGCCAGAGGGGGACACTCTTGGTGAAAATTCACCTACGACACAGCAGATTGGTGTACTTTTGAAATATCCTGTTCCATTTTCTTCATAATGTGTACTGACTCGCATGTGTAGGCATATTTTCCCACTCATATTGTACATGCATGTGACAGTTCTGATGACCCACGTTAGACCGCAGTGTGAGCCCCCCTGGCCTGCACAGTTACTGTGCAATTTGTCAGGGACCAGTCACTGAATGGACAGAGTGAGACATATGGGTTGTCAGCTACTCTATTCCTCAATGGGCTATCTTACGCCTGTGTATTGCAAAAGACAGAACTTGTGATAATGGTGTGAGATTGTAAGGTCATTTCCATAAATGTTACCTCCATGACACAGGTAGGTATTCACAGGCCAAGGACATTGAGGGGTGTGCAATGTCCGACACAGTGAGTCTGCCCCAAAACATCATTTGCAATGTAATGTATGTCTTGCTCCCTCACATACTGCATTGCAGATGTGGTTTTGGTACTGGCAGTCTACATGTGTATGAGATGGCCAGGTACTGTGTCCATACTCATACCTACATGCATCTAGGTATGATTATCTCATGCTGATGTACTACGTGTCATACTGTATTGTCTCTGCTAAACATATCTGTATAGCTGTGCTGAATGTGTGCATGCTTCTGTACTGAGACACAATGGTACATAACCCAGTGTCACTGAAATGCACTCTCCTTGTCTCCCATGCCTGCAGCTCAAAGTCCACCAGCGTAAGGCCGTATGGAGGGCCATTGCACGCAAGGTGTGGGCTCTCGGTGTCTCAAACCAACGCCACACGCACTGTCATAAGACGTGGAATGACATCTGACAGCTGAGCAAAAACAGGGCAGAGATGACGATGGGGATGCTCCCTCAGATTGGCAGGATGGGGCGCAGGAGCATGACACTACTAATGGCCCACATCTCGGCTGTGACACAGCCAGACCTTGATGAAATTTGAGGGCCCATCAGCAGCAAGTTGGGGGTGAGTATTCTGTAAAGGGTGACTTTGGGTGCGAGTGAGTGTATGTATTCCAACCTTGAGCTAGTGCTCAGCTCTGTGATGTTGCTAGTGTGATGCAATGGCTTGTTGTAAGTGGTCTCTCTGTTGGGTGCAGCTGTCATGCATTTTCGCTACATGTATTGTATCATGTCATTGATGTAATGGTCCTTGACGTTGCATTCTGAGTTGCGGCCTTATGGAATTGACTGCATTAGGGGAGTCAGGGGCATCCCATGGCAATAAACGGCAGTGTGCCTCATCTGAGTGTACTTTCATCAATCTGTGCAGTGCCTGAAATCGAAATTGTGAGTACTCCACATCAGACACCAATGTGCAACTGTAGTTGTGCACTAAAGCATCACATGGTGGATGGAAGGAGCTCACGGCCATTGCTAAATGACATTTTGGAGTCTGTATCTGTGTTGTCCCTTATGTTGACTTCATATGTGACTGTGACAACATTTTGGGATTTGCATCTTTTTCTCCCACAGGGACCTAAGTATGCTCACAGGGATCTGTATGTCCGGTTACACAGAGGCACGGGCAAGCTATTTGAATGTGTGGACATCACATAGGTCAATAATGCCAAGTGTGCATGTTACCATGCATCTTTTGAGTTTTCAATTAAGGTTGCACAATGTGACAGCACAGCGTGGTGTGCAACTTAGGTGTATCATCTTGTTTTGTGCTTAGCTTGCATATGATGTTTGTGTGCATGGCACTAACCTGAACCTAAGTCTCTGTCTCCTGCAGCATCTGCCGAGGGAACAGAGAGATAGGGGATGGACATCAGTGGTGAGGCATCTTGCACGACTGCTACACATGAGCTCACTGACACTGATGTGACCAGTGCCTCCAAGGTGGACAGGAGTATCCTTGAGAAATCAGGCCCTGAAACACCAATCTCTACCTCATCTGCCGCCAGCGGTGACTCCTCGATGTTGGCGGGCAGAGGGAGTGGGAAACCTGCCTCCTCTTCCACCACACATCATCCAGTGCCCACCCTCCAAGCTACTTCCATTGGTGCTGCATGTGCTCGTACCAGTAAGAAGGGAAGAGTGTCCTACCCCAGGCACCACTGCCCCTGCCCTTGTCTCCCCTGCTGCCCTCAGTGTTGAGAAGGTGGACCTTTTGCCCCAGCTGTGTGTGGGTCAGACAACTCTCCTGAGTGCCTTCCAAGACCATTAAAAGAGGTTTGCACAGGTAGTTACCTTTGTGGAGGGCATTCATTCAGACGTGGGTGGGCTACATAGGACTGTCCAGTCTTTGTCCTCCACAGTGACGGCAGACATTCAGCTGTCACAGGCTCAGAGTCCATCTCCATTCCCTTTGGCAACCCCCCTGCCAGTAGCTACATCTGACGAGAGTGACCACAAACCACAGCCCACAGGCTCCAGGTACGCCACACGCAGCACATAACAGCAGCACCCTACGTGGGACAGAGTGCAGACACCATCCCCCACACAAACTAAAGTGACACAGGAGCACAAAGAGAAAAACCCTTCAGGTGACACTCAGGGGCATCAAGCCAAGAAGCAGGCCTCAGGCTCACATGCTTCAAAATCAGCACTGTCCAAGGATACTCCCGTCCCAAAAGCGTCTTCCAAAGACAGGCAGACAGTTGCCATGCCTGCGGTGAATCTGGTGCCTGCTAAGATTCCACAGAAAAAGCCCTCTAAGGCAGATTTACCCACAACCTCAATACCCATCCATACCCCTGTGAAGCTGGGAAAGGAGGGCACTATACGGGGTTCACTTGGTCAACAGGGGATGGAGGAGAAAAAAAAAAGGCCAGGCCAAGTGCACCGCCCCAAACAGCAGATCACCAGAGGGAGGGCCACCACCTGCACCTGATGCACCTGTGGAAGAGTTTGAGTCTGTTGTACCTGCCCCACTTCCCACTCAGCCCACAACAATTATTCTCTATTGAATCCCCAAGGAGTCGAAAGGCAGCCATCCACATTCACCCTCCCACACTGTGTCTCAGGGCAGCATGTCTCCACCTCCACGTGCCACCACACCACCCGGTCCAAGCGGCCCTCTGGCTCCCTAAGACACTGATGGTTCTACCTCAGTTGGTCCTCTCTCTCAGGTCCAGTCCTTGAACTGGCCCTGACAATCAGCCACCTCCCAGTCCGACTGACAGCCAAGTCTGAGGCTAAGTTCCCCTCCCACACCTATCTCTCCCACACTGGTGCCTGGACTGCCCATTGTTATTCCCCTGACTGTGTTGCTTCACATGGCAGTGTACGGTGGCACCCATTCCCTGTGCAGGTTCTGATGCACACATGTGCCTACTTTGTACTATGGACTGGCCACTGGCCTTGCTGTTTGTCACTATGTGTGCCCATTCCCAATGCAGGTTTTCATGCACACATGTGCCTACTTTGAACTATGGACTGGCCACTTACCTTGCATTTTGTCACTTGGTTTGCCCATTTCCTGTGCAGGTTCTTATGCACACATGTGCCTACTTTGAACTATGGACTGGCCATGGGCCTTGCTGTTTGTCACTCTGTTTGCCCATTCTCTGTGCAGGTTCTCATGCACACATGTGCCTACTTTGAACTATGGACTGGCCACGGGCCTTGCTGTTTGTCACTCTGTTTGCCCATTCTCTGTGCAGGTTCTCATGCACACTTGTGCCTACTTTGAACTATGGACTGGCCACTTGCCTTGCTGTTTGTAAATAAGGATGCCCATTCCTTGTACACCTTCTCATGTATAAATGTGCCTACCTTGAAATATTGACTGGCCTCTGACATTGCTGTTTGTCATTTTGTTTGCCCATTCCCTGTGCAGGTTCTCATGCACACATGTGCCTACTTTGAACTGTGGACTGGCCTCTGGCCTTGCAGTTCGTCACTTTGTTTGCCCATTCCATGTGCAGGTTCTCATGCACACATGTGCCTGCTTTGAACTATGGACTGGCCACTGGCCTTGCTGTTTGTCACTTTGGTTGCCCATTCCCTGTGCAGGTTCTCATGCGCACAGGTTCTCATGCACACTAGTGCCTACATTGAACTATGGACTGGCATCTGGCTTGCTGTTTGTCACTTTGTTTGGCCATTCCCTGTGCAAGTTCTCATGCACACATGTGCCTACTTTGAACTATGGACTGGCCACTGGCCTTGCTGTTTGTCACTTTGGTTGCCGATTTCCTATGCAGGTTCTCATGCACACAGGTTCTCATGCACACATGTGCCTACTTTGAACTATGGATTGGCCACTGGCCGTGCTGTTTGTAGCTATGGATGCCCATTCCCTGTTCTCATGCACATATGTGCCTACTTTGAACTATGGACTGGCCACTGGCCTTGCTGTTTGTCACTTTGTTTGCCCATTCCCTGTGCACGTTCTCATGCACACATGGGCCTACTTTGAACTATGGACTGGCCACTGGCCTTGCTCTTGTCTACTTTTGATGCCTATCTGTGTAATAAGCAATAAGGACTACTCCTGTTGTCTGCATTGCCAGTGTCCTTGCTTAATAAATAATGTTCTGAATGGGTATGGTTTCATGCGACACATGCTCTGTATGTCACTCTAACATTGCCAATTGCTTGTTTCACTTTTTCAGAGCTTGCCAGAGGTGACAGGCAATTCCGTTTTTCTTGACTCTGAGGCTTGAGGGTGGAAAGATGGTTATTTGTGATGATCTACTGTTATCCTAATCATTCTATGGTCAGGTTTGCTAAATTGTACACATGTCATGTTAGGATGCACTACCAGCACAGAGGGGAATTCTATCCACAGGATTACAGGCAGGCTGGCCAGGGTCCATCATGTCTGTGTGATCTTTCTTGATGTGTGAACAGCAGTGTTGATGTATGGTCATATTGTGAGGGGCTGTCTTCCTAGTCACATAGGTACATTTGAATGTGTGCCCTTGAGTGGTCATGAAGTGTGAAGGGGTGACTTTGTCAGTAATGGTGATCTGTGTGTGCCCCTGCAATGCTAACTGCACACATGTATGACCCAGGAGCTGAGTGCCTGTTTCTTTGAATTTTCAGCCATGTGCTTGTGATTGTGTGCACATGTATGAGTTGTAGGTTGTGCACTGTGCAGTGTGTTAGTATATCCTTGCACTCCTGGGGGGCACTTACTTGTTGCTGCTGTCAGTTGTGAGTATGTAGAGTGTGTGACAGCCAAGTCTGTGTTGTGTTTTGTTGATAAGCCATGGTCTTGTTACTGTCTGTGCTCATTGTGCAGACCTGCTCAGTAACACTGACACTGTTAGTGAGTTTTCTCATGCATTGCTGTCACTTGAGCCATTTTTGGCTCCACTATGGTATGTGGGATGTGGAGTCATACCATCCCCTATCTGTGCCTCTGATGCCTACCCATTGTGAGTGACTCCACCATGTATTTGTGTACAGTACACTCCTGGCCTGTCCACTACTGACGTACACAACACTTCAAACTTATGTCACCTACCCCTTGGCCTGCCTGTGTGTGAGCCTCCCCACAACTTCATTTGTTACATTATGCTTTTTGGTGCTGATCTGTACACAGGACCAATGTGCCACTCAGGACAGTTTCCCAATTAGTTATGTGTGATTTTCTTGTACTGGTTTGCAGTCATGGTTGCTCATGTGCAGTGCGTATGGTTGTGCTCTGGTCATGTTGTTTGTACCTGGGTATACCCTGAGTTGTGCATCTGTGAGTGTTGGGTTAGCTCTATGTGTGTTTGCTGAGGTACTGCTACCCTTCTTGAGTGTGATGTATGTGTGCTGTGCTGATTTGTGTTGTGGGAGTACATGGTGTGGCACTGAGATGTGTGTGCTACTGATTTGGTTGGTATGCACACACTGCTTGGCCTGCATACAGTGCTGTCAGTGTATGTTGACTTGTGCTTGCCTGATGTGCATCCCCCTGATGTCCAGCTGAGTTTGAAATGTAAAGGATTGGCATGTGCATTTATTGTGTTTTTGTTGTGGATGTATGCTGTGTTTTGCCTGTGTTGGCTCTTTCTGCTTACAGATGCTCTGTGTGTGATGTTCTATTTGCATGACATTGTGTGTGAGTAGTTTGGGCAGTGTCATACATTCTGATGAGTGTTGCAAGTGTAGTGTGCATTACTTGTGTGTATATCACTTGCAGCAAGGTATATTCTTGTTACCTGGCTTGTTCTGAGTGCACAATAGTGCTATGTCCTCCTATCTTTCACATGTCACCTGTCAGGATTGTGCATGTGCATGCTTGTGGTACACTATGACACTATGTTGACTTGATGGGTGGTGTGGTGTGTCTGTCTTTGTTAGCTTATTATCCCATTGATCCCAGTTTGTGTTCATGATTCTTTTGAGATGATGCAGTTCTTGTTTGTGTTGGGCATGGTGTCTGTGCATTGGTCCTCAGTGACAATGTTGTGTACTCCTGTTCTGTCTGGGTCCCATTGCCTTTCCACTGCTTGGCTGGCCATATGTGGGCTTATTTGACTTCTGTGTATATTGTTTGTGAGAATTGTGTTCTGTTATTATTTTTGTGTCAGCATTGGTTCATGCATCCCTGAGTGTGTGTGTGTTGCTTGTGGATGCAGCCCAGGGATTGTGATTGGTTGTCAGTGTACTCACAGGACATCATTTGCAACATTCTGAGTGTTTACCACAGGTGTGAGTTGGGAAGAGGAGGGTTATGTGTGAAGGTCCAACTTGGGTTTCACAGTCAGGAAGTGTGACAATGAGCCATGTGTGTTGTGCTGATGACATACATATGTCAAGTGAGTCCTAATATTCCTGTGCCTATGCATGGCTTGCCTTGATGTCTCCCTGAGTTTTTGAACAGAGGTCACTTTAGTTTAACTACATTCACTGTGCCACCCATGTCTGATCTGATAGCCTAAGGTTGGTGTGATATGTTCCTTCTCTTGCATGTGATGTACACATGCTTTGTGGCTTGCTCCATGGCTTTCCATCTCTGTCCATTTCATTTGTGGCTAGCCCATTTATTGTCCTCCATTGCTACTGACATCTGGTATGTGTATGTGGCTGTGTGTCAGTGTGGGGTGTATCTGAGTGACTTGTCAGGCAGTGTGAACAGTTCTGTGGATGTTCATAAACGGTGTGAGTCATTATCTTGTGATTGGACTCAGTTTGCTCGACATGATGGAGGGTAGGTTTGAGGAGGAGGAATGCCCTGCCCCCAAGTTTCTGTGCAGGGTGTTCCTCTTCACCTCTACCTTCTGAGACAGGCTCCCTGGTTGTTTGGTGTGTGTGGTACAGAGTCTGGCTACACCTGGCAGATGAATTGTGCAGGGGGACACAGGAAGAGCACACAGCATGTCCCCAAATGTCAGTCAGTCATATATCTTTTATTCGGTTTCTGTAATTTTTTAGGAACCATAAAAAGTACAAACAATATATAAAAGTTGGACGGCGGAAAGGGTAGTACCAAAATACAGAGTTTTCATAAAAAAGAGATACATTATAAGGTTAAAATCATAAGGGGTTATTATACAGACTGTTGGTAAAGTGCGAGTGCATTAAAAGACAATTTTGTCATATTTACACCGATATTTTATACATGTTTTAAGAAAACCAGCTACGCATTTGGCAATAAATTCAGAGTCTAGGTATTGTAGAGCAAGAAAAGCGGGACGACAGGATCTCAAACCCATAGATGACAATAGAAGGATTATCCAACGCTTTTGGGGTAATTAATAAAATCTGCAAAATAGCGTAACATGGATTGTGGATTGATCCGAAATGTCATCACATGGGCACATAGTAATAGATTTTGACCAATCTTGCTTTTTCAGAAAGGAAACAATACGAAAGAAAATATTAAAACGAAACCGGAACAACAGATATTTTTAATATGCATTTAGGTGATATTTCAAGTAGGGTTGAATGCCTAAGGCAGATTGAACACTTAGGATCTGGATGTTAAAAATCTTGGTGATTTCTTTGGATATGCGGAGCTCCCTCATATGTGATAAGCATAACATTTTTAGGTTTTTCCTTGAAATGCTTGACAGGGTTGAGGGCTCAAAGAAATACATGGTCATGTTTATATCCTTAATAAAGTTACTCACATAGGCCAGCCAGGGGATTTTTGTCCAGTTGGCCAGGCCCAGGCAGTCCATAATGAGTGAGCGTGTCAAATTACACTGCTCCGTGGTCCAAACTCGGTGCCATAAGAGAATGGGCTGGATTTTGATATTATCCTTGATGTAATCCATAACCAGCTCGATATGGCTACCGTAGATTGGAGCGCCTTTTGGGGTTGCCAGCATGTACCTAATAAAACCATTCTCTACCACCTGAAGAGCTTCTGCGTCAGCGTAGCCCCACACCCCGCGCCATAAACTGCCACACTGGTTTCTCCGCTGCGGTGTGACAGGCTGTTTGGGGCTTCCTGATTTTTACAGCAGACAGGACATCATTCCAGACAGCGGTGGGTCTCTATAGGTTTCCACCACCATGGTGGCAGGCGCATTTTAATGGTGGTTCACGTCGCAGCGGGCGTGAGGTGGTCTATGTTTGGCCATTGTAATATGGCGGGCACGAGGACCGCAGCTGGAGGGCTGAAATTGAAATTCTTCCACCACCGCCAGCACCGTGGCTGTGCCTCCGCCTGCCATCCTAATGAGCTCCTATGAGAGGGATCTTTCTAGGGAGGAGTTTTTGACAGCACCTGAGATTGAAGAACTTTCAAGTATGCATGCAAAAGTACGGGGTCTGAAACAAATACCAAGAGATCTGACATATAATCACTTTGCTTATTAGAAGTAGAGAGAGTTAGGCTACCCTGTCTTGTATAATGATAGCTCCTTTTATGATTGTTGGACTACTTACTATGCTGATCGAATTTCTGATAGGCATTTTCTTACTAGTTGTGGCACGTATACTGCATACTAGAGCACAATAGTTAAATTAAACATTTTATTCTTGTCTTGTGTCTCTGTAAGATCTTATTCTGGACTAGTATGAGTGTGTGAACAAAAAGGTGTGTCCTGCAACCACGATTCCTTAGTGGGTCGGGAGAGTTATGGGGTGTCATTTGTTCCTCTTTGAGTGAGTAGGGGGGCAAGTAAGACACTATAGCTAGTCGATCCCAGGCTCATGTGTACTCAGGTGGTATAATGGCTCAGTCCCTGCCTACTGAGGTCCTATGATTGATTTAATTGATCTTTGTTTCAGAAGGTCACAAAGTTGCAAAGTTTGTAACCATTGGAAAACCTGGACCATGGCTAAAATTCCCAGCAAAAATTAGGTACTTTTTATAAGTCTGGGTTTGCGGAGTTTTCTGGCACTACGCGTTACTTTGAAGTTCAGAAAAACTCATCTAGCGGACCGGAGCTTTTTCCTCGCTCATGTTCATCAACTTCAAGTTGACTAGTGCAAGCTAGGAAACTTCACCTCCCGGTGAGATTTTTCCTCATTCGCAATCGTCAACATCAAGTTGGCAAGCACGAGCGTGGAAAATCAACCTCCCGGCAAATTTTCTCAACGTGGGCGGTCGGATTTCTCATTGCGAGTGGTTGCGTATGGTCGCGAACGCTGGCATTCAGAAAGTCCGTTCGCGTTGAGAAAGCTGCTGCTTGGGCGGCAGAAATGAAGCAGTGCCTCCTTGCGCTGTGCCTGGTGCCATTCACAGTGGTTGCACATAAGCATGGGCGGAAAATCCGTTCAGCTCGCGGATTTGGGGGATTTTCAGTAAATTTGCAATCCGCAAACTCTCACAAATTTACCGAAAATCCGCAAATTCGCACGCAGCGGATTTTTTTGCTTGGTGATACAATATTGCGACGTGCGGCGTTCACTTACCGTCATTTAGCGTTTGCCGAGTTGTTTTTCTCGAGTGCTGCGCCATTTTGGATCTTGCTGCGGGATCCGCGGGAGTTTGGCGACGCATCGCGAGAGTTCGCAATTGCGAACATGTAGATGCGGCGGGCAGCAACAATCTCGCACTCGCGAAATTACAAAATTTGCAATTCTGCACAAGAAATCCACTAGCAAGCAGCATAAACCTTCTGAAAATGATGATTTTTATCAGAATAACTTCTCAGGTTGACATTTGCCTGCACTTTTTTTGATTTGAGGCCTTTTTGACTTTCTTTGGATCACTTTTGGATTAGAAATCAACTTTCACAAGTAAGTTTGTTTGGGGCATTACAGTTGCTGTTCTGCAGAAAAACGAGTTTTGCAAAACTGAAAGCAGTCAGCAGGTGCAAAAGTTCAAACTCATCATTACTAACCATTCCCTGTAGTGCTTCCTGAGGGGCCCCTCCACAGTTCAGTTGCCTACTTGCAACTATTCTATGACCCTGCTCTGACCCTCACAGCAGGCTCATAGAATAGCTACAAGTAGGCCACAAAGGTCCTGGGAAAAAAAATTGCACTGCAACAGAAAGCAAATTACAGATAAGGAAGCAGGTGCCAGACTGGAATTTTAAAACAGTGACACATTAATAAATCAACCCCAAATTAACTCATGTCAGTTGAAGCAGGGCAGGTGTGCTTGCTTTCCCCCCATAATCTACAGTGATGAATCAGAGGGTGGCAGTGATGTACCAGAGGGTGGCAGTGGGGAAACAGAGGGTGCTGTGAACCTGTGATGATGAACCAGACGTAGAAACAACAAAGTCGCGACCGTTGCGAGCTGACAAGTAAGTTCGCAATTGCGAACTGGTACAAAACCCTCGCGAACTGGCAGAAACCCTTGCGAACACAAAAAAAATAAATCTGCAAATTCGCGAGAATTCGCGGATTTTGCAGATTGCGAGTTTGCAAATACACAAATTTGTGAACGCCAGATTCGCAAAATTCGCCCATGCTTAGTTGCACAGTGCTGACAAGAACCTGGCACTGAAAATCACCGCAAACGGCATTTATCTAAGGTACTGCACTGCTCGCGGAGCTCCGGGAAGCACAGTAGAGGTTTTTTTTTGGACTTCGCGGAACTGCGCCCAAGCTTAATTTTATCAAGAGATTTTTCCTTCAAAAATTATATTGTCCTTTCGTCATGAAAAATATAGTAGGGTTTTTAGAAACGTTACTTATATTTTTAAAACTTTGATATCTGCCTGAATGGGTTTAGTTGGTGATCTTTGAAGAAACCTTCACAAAGTTGATGAATGACACCATTGTTAACTTCTCACACCCCAATATGCACTCCGCAAACGCACATCATTTTAGGGGCCTATTTACGAGAATGTCAAGCAGCGCAACAAGTCATCTTGCTGTGCTGTGCTGTGCTGTGCTGCGCTGCACTGCGTGACAGGGGAAGGGCAGGAATGCACTGTATTTAAACCAATACTGCACAGTTCACTGACAGAATATTGATAGTAAAAATATTGAAGCAAAAATACAAATAGTAAAAATATCGACTCCCCATACTTAAACAGGTAAGTACAAAAATATTGAATCAAAAATATTGAAGTAAAAAATATTGATTTCAATATATAAATATATTAAAATACATATTTAAAATATAAAAGATTTTTTTTCACAAAATAAATTACATTGAATATACATTTTAAATAAATATAAAAAAGAAACAATTTAAAAAATATAAACATTCAAACATAATAATTTATACCGATACATATATTTACTTTAAAATAATGTATTCACTATTATCTTTATTTAATTTTTTTAACTTTTAAATTATATAAAAATAAAATATATACATACATCAAGAATTTAAAATAAAAAAAAATCTATAATTATTTAAAAATATTTCAACAAAAGTAAAATGTACATTGTGCATCACAATAAAATTACTATTCCGACTCCAATGAGTGCAACAGTGAGGAAAATGCTGGATAGCGAAGGGGTAAAAATACTATTCCCACTCCAGTGAGTGCAACAGTAGGGAAAGTGCTTGATTGTGAAGGAGTAAAATTACTATTCCCACTCCAGTGAGTTCAACAGTAGGAAAAGTATTGAATAGCGGAGGGATACAAATTACTATTCCCACTCCAGTTAGTGCAGCAGTAGGGAAAGTATAGGATTATTGAGTGGTAAAAATGACTATTCTCACTCCAGTGAGTGCAACAGTAGGGAAAGTGCTGGATAGCGGAAGGGTTAGAAAAACTATTCCCACTCCAGTGAGTGCAGCAGTAGGGAAAGTGCTGTATTGAGAAAGGTAAAAATTTGAGCAACAGTAGGGAAAGTATTGAATAGCGGAGGGTAAAAATTACTATTCCCACTCCAGTGAGTGCGCCAGTAGGAAAAGTAATGGATAGCGGAGAGGACAAAATTACTATTCCCACTCCAGTGAGTGCAACAGTCGGGAAAGTGTTGGATAGCAGTGGGGTAAAAATAACTATTCCCACTCCAGTGAGTGCAATAGTGGGAAAAGTTTTGGATAGCAGAGGTGTAAAAATTACTATTTCCAATCCAGTGAGTGAAAAAGAAAGGGAAAGTTCTGGTTAGCGGAGGGGTAAACATTACTATTCCTACTACAGTGAGTACAACAGTAGGGAAACTGCTGGATAGCGGAGAGGTAAGAATTACTAGTCCCACTCCAATGAGTGCAACAGTAGGGAAAGCATTGGATAGCAGAAAAACAAAAAAAAACTAATATTTCAACTATTAAACATATATAATTTTTTTCTTAAAAAGTAAATAAACAATACTTTAAAAATATATCATTAAACATATTTTAAACGTATAAACATAACACATGGTATAATGTTAATTACATATAATAAAAACCTACATATATGATGTTAAAACACATATTAAATACATATATAAACAATATTTATTTCAAAGAAACAAATATTCACAAACAAACAAATACTTTAAAACATAAGTTTATTTATTTTCTTTCCTACCCTATAACACCACACCAATAAAAAAAGTCATTTTTTTATCAAATGTACTTTAATAATTAACTTAATTAATAATACATTTAAAATATATTATTATTAAAAAAAGATAATAAACATTCATTGATTACACATTCTTTGACACTATAATATCCACAAACACACCTAAAATTTATTACACAATTATGATTCATAATTGCTAATGAATTAATTTAAATTAGTAAACAAATAATTTATATTTTATCAATAAATATAAATTACTTCCCACCCTTCCCATCATTTACACCAATAAACACGACAGGACATACCTAAAATTAATTACATAATTACCATAATTAATTACTAAATAACTAATTTAAATTAATTAACTATTTTATATTTAATCAATAACATTTAGATTACTTCCCACTCTACCCACCATTTACAACTATAAACACCACAACACACACCTAAAATGAATTACACAATTACCATAATTAATTACTAATTAATTTAATTATTTAAAAACTAATTATCAATTATTAATAAATTAATTTGTGTTTTTAACAATTTAACATCACAATTATACAAATAATAATAAATAAAATTGATTCAATACATTTTATATAATTTAATTACTTCCTACCCTATTCCCCTATAAACACACAACCCACTACCGAACTAAAAATGCAAAATGCAATAAAAAATGTAATAACTACTATAAATAATCAATAAAAAATATGTAAATAAAATACTTTCCACCCTAATCCCCTTTAAACCTATAAAATATATGCTTTGCGGGAATATATGTACTGTCCATTTAATAGTATTTGAATGTTGTTGTGTGTTAGAAAACAATCAGGTCATAAAGCTTTGCCTTTCACACCTAATTTTTTCCAGCAAGGCTGTCACATAGCTCACTTTACTAAATCCTTTAACTTTGCAGTCAGAGAACTAAAAGTAAACACCAGTCACCATAGGTAAAGAAAAACAACAAACTGTTGGATGACTTTGCCTAACATTTGACCTCTGTCTTTGAAGCACAGCAAACGTGACCTTAAAGAAATAACATTTAGGGGTCGATTAGGATCGCGGACGGACACGTGTTCCGTCCGCCAAGGAAGCTGGCAAGATACACCGGACCGCTCCGCGGATAAACCGCCATAGCGATTAGGATAATATTTGAACGAAACTCCAATCGCGGCGGACGGAGCACACCAAACTCCGTACGCGGGGGTCGGAGTACACCTGAGACCGCCGCAAGCAGACGGAACCGATGAAACACCGGCCTCCGTGTATGCACATGACCGCGGGAACAGCCACATCCCCTGCTATACCTGCGGAGGCTCCAAGTCCGCGATTAGGATAACGCCGCCAGTACCCCGGTGCGCACCGTAATCCACGTCCGCTGCGGTAACATAGCAACGAGAAACCGTGCATCACAGCGGAAGGCCAACACGAACAACATCCCTACCATCAAACCAATGACAAAAAGTGCGCCGGAAGTAAATAGCAAACACAGGAAACAGAACTACCACCCACCTGAAACTTCAAAACCAATCACAAGACACAATGACCCACCCCCAAGTACCAAATTATGCACACTAGTCAACACACCCACCTAGCACCTGACTGCCAATAACCATTGAGACAGGACCAAGACACAGACTATAAAAGCACTTCCACCCACGACCCAAATCCTTTGTGTAGGAGAGTAGGGTCTGCTATCCTATGGTCACCCCAAATTTTTGCGTTTTGCTTCACTGGTTTCTGACTTAATGTGGCTGTGGGCCTGCTAATCAGACCCACAGCCTGCTGTTCTCTCTCTAAATTACTGCCAATGCACTCTAGGTGCATTACGAATTGGAACTGGTTCACCTTATGAGCCCCTGTATAAGTGCACCCTAGGTGCCCAGGGCATAGGTGTATCCAAGGCCTACCAGGGGCTGCAGCATGTATTATGCCACCCCTGGCCTGGCCTCCATATTTGACACAACTGGCTGATCACTCAGCTGGGGTAAGTCGGTGTAACCACCTCTTACTTAGGTACAGTATGTCTGTGCCTAACCCTAAACTGGACACATATGTTCCTATCAGCCACTCCTATGGAAGGCCTCATCAATCCTGGAGGCAGAGTGCTTGGAAATATGTGAGATAGTGCTCTGGCATGAGCTGAGCCTGTCTGCAGCTGTCGGGAACCACTCCCTAAGCTGTTCCGGGATATTGCCATACCATATACTCTTAAGTGCATTATAATCCTCGCGGTTAAATGCTATCTTTGGTTTGGCTTTATCAAAACATGTCGAGTAAGGTGTCATACGAATTGGAATACTATCCCCTCGCCAATTCTGGCGACGGGGATAGCATTCCACCCTTCTAGAGGGACACGACATGTATGTAGCCTTAACCCCGGTTAAAGTTAAACAGAGCCTCAGCTTCACAAAATGGACGCTGCCACCACATACACAATTCTGGCCTCCTGCTGCTGACCGAAACTCGGCAGATGGTGGCCTGGACAAAGGGTTTCCTGCCTTGGGAGGTGCGAGCACCACCCCAGACAGGATTTTGTGTATTGGGTAGGACAGGGCTGAATAGAATCAGACATGCCCGGGGCACACAAGGTGTCCCCGTGCATAGGCCAGCCCAAACCGGTTCTGGGGCCTTCCAGCCCCAGTCCTGGCGCGGAGCTGGACAAAGGAAAGGGGGTGTAACCGCCCCCCTTCCTGGTTCCTCCCAGAGGAGGGACCTAGTAGGTGATCCACCCCCTAGATTGGAATAAGAGGGGGAGCAGTGCCATTGCACGGCAGATCATCCCGAAATCAACTTTAAACTAAGAAGAAGACTGGACTTCGACATTCTGCTGCACAGAAGACTGAAGAAGAATCTCCCTTGTGGCCAAGGAGTGACCACCCTGTGAACACAGGTACCAACCAGCAACTCGACGTCTGCTTTGCCGCCGCCTCCCGCCGGAGCCCGAGCCCAGAGCCCAACAAGAACCAGATTCCCAGACCTCTCAGAGCCCGATCCACAGTCCCTGCAAAGAAGGGACCCGTGGAGGCACCGAGTGACGTGGGACCGGACCTCTTGAAAGACACCCGAAAAGCTGACTGCGCAGCTTCTGAGGCATCCTCGACGTTGTGCTTTGGGGATTGAGAACCCCCACCACCGAGCAGCCCTTGCACCAAAGATCAGCCCTCCAGCATCTCCACGATCTGCGTGGGGCCCTTTTGCTTTGTGCCACTCGACGCGCCATCCCGGCCACTAGCCACGTGGTCAGCGGCCATCTTGGCGACGAACCCGAAGATTTAAACAACAGGTCTGGTTGCTCCAGACCTACCCAAGCTCCTGTGAAAAGGAGCACCCGCTCTGACCTTGCTGGTCCGAGTGAACAGCATCTTTCAACTTATGCGTGGCTTGCATTTGCCAAGGCCTGTTTGCTCCGATCAGGTCGCCGACACCGCCAACAGCGAGAAGCCTACGTGGGACAGCTCGTGACCGACTCCTGGACGTCCTCGACCCCGGGTATCCACGTGGCTGCAGAAAGAAGCTACCCGACAACGCCTGTTTGCACCCGACATCGCCTGGTTCCAATCTGGTTCCACGGTAGTCACTGGCTAGTGACTTTGAACACTGTCCCCTCTGCTTTCAGGTCTTCACATCTTCAGATCCACCCTTGGATCCACCGGAACTCTTCTCATCGAGCCGCCTGCAGCATCTTCAGCTCCAAGCACCATCGACCAGCGTGACGAAACCCGACACAACTTCGACCCTGTGCACCCGCTTCCTGTGGGTGAGGTAACTCAGCTCCGCCGGTGCTCCTGCACTGGTACACATCCCAAGGGCCTGTGTTTTAAGTTTCAGCTCCGTAGGTCACTCGGAAGGTTCCTAACTTTCTAACTTTGTACTTTTTACGCACCATAGACTTTGTATTGGAAAGTGCGTGCACTTTGAACACTGCACCCGAGTCCCGTGGGCCTCTCCCGACTTAGTTAACTCCAGTCTCGAATAGCTCCAGCGATTCCCAAGGCCCTAGGCCTCTTCACTTTCCCCCTGGTATCTCTTATACCACTTTCTTAGTATATGGTTTAGGTGGCCCCTAGGGCTCATCCATATTGTGCAACTTTTGTGTATTTTAAACTGTCTTGTGATTTAACGCTTGTGCTTCTGTGCTCATAAAGAGTCCAGGGGATTTTATAGTTAATAAATCAATATATATTTTCAATATATATCTGTGTGGTGTCCCTTTCATTTGGTATTTAAGGGGGTTGTGTATGGTATAACAGCTGGCTTCACATGCCTTTCAGAGTTTAGCCTAAGACTGCTTTGTCCACGTTACCACTAGGATAACTGGTCTACAAGGTTGAATTACAACCATCATCATAAGGGTTGCTTGGCATGGTACAAAGTGATCACTAGAACTAGTGAGCATTATATACCAGGCCAACTTCTCACATTGGTGAGCAGCGGATTGGGATCTGAGCTTGCTGTTGTTTTACCATTACAATCTTTGAGATTATCATCTGAAAGATCACACAGGTACCTGCTAGGTACATATAAAACAAGACTAGTATACTTAAGTTCTACTGAACTTAGTTGTTGTAGAGCAAAGGGAGTAGCACACCCTAGCTACAACTACTAGATAGGTTTAGTAGGTAAACACCAGTGTAGGTAGATTGCAACACATCCACCCACACTAGAGCAATGTCTGGAACAGAGGGGTCCAGTGGACTTACTCCTGTTGAGAGTGACCCTCCAAGGGCACCATCCCAGTTTGCTATTTTTCCCTTTAAGGAATTAAGACAGCTTTGTGTCTTAAGGGGTCTGAAGACAGGGCCTTCCCCTACTACAGACCACCTAAGAGAGCTCTTGGATCAGTCTGAGGCTCTAAAGACCTCTAAAGCAAACCCCACAGGGAATGCTGAAGGAGGCCATCCTTCAGAGGATGACACTGTAGACACCCCTGCCCCTATCATCCTAGTAGATGAGGAAGCCTCCACCACTGGAGCTCCTCAAGTAGATGTAGAGGAAGAGGAAGAAGAAGAGGAGGAGGAGGTGGAAAGCAGTGAGTCAGATGATGACAGAGATAGTCAGGTGCTGGTCAGTAGACTGAACCAGGCTAACTTAAGTCAACTTGGGAATGAATCAGGTAACAACCCATTCAGACCCTCAGGTGGACTTAACCAGGGCCATAGGAGGAGGAGGCATCACTCAGGTGAATCCAATACCTCCCATGTCTCTAGAGACTCTCATGGTCACTCCAGAAAGGAGATGACTAGCCCTCAGAGAAGGGAACATGAGGCCAAGATGAGAGAGGCTGAGCTTAGGATCCAGAGGCAAGAATTAGAGGTTGCCCTGGCTAAGGAGAAACTTGCTAGAGCAAGACAGCCTAGAGAGAGTGGGGTAATAGAACCCACTGGTGGCAGCAATATCCACAAGGATAAAGACAGGTCTTTTGATAATAGAAACCTGAGTAAGATTGTGCCCCCCTACAAAGCTGGGGATGATATCCATAAATGGATTACTGCAATGGAGAGAGCCTGCAGAGTACAGCAGATCCCTCAGGAGCAGTGGGCAGCAATCTTGTGGCTCTCCTTTGAAGGTAGAGGCCGAGACAGACTCCTCACAGTTAGTGATGGGGATTCTAGAAACTACCTGGTCCTGAAGAGTGCTCTGATTGATGGGTTAGGCTTAACCACTGAACAGTACAGGTTAATGTTCAGAGATACCCAGAAGACACAGACTCAGGACTGGTCTGAATTTGTTGAGTGTGCCACTAAGGCTCTGGAGGGATGGTTGCTGGGAAGCAAGGTTACAGACTATGAAGGATTGTATAATTTGCTGATGAGAGAACAAATTTTAAATAATTGTCAGAACCAGCAGTTGCATCAACATTTGGTTGACTCAGATTTGACCTCTCCCCAAGAATTGGGAAAGAGGGCAGATAAATGGGTAAGAACCAGAGTTAAGCAAAAGAACCAGAACCAGAACCAGGGTGGTGACCAGAAGAAAACAGACCAGAAGGGTGGGGAGCAGAAAACTAAAGACCAGAAGTCTTCAACAGGGCCCCAAACTGAGACAGAGGGTGGGTCCCAAACTTTCAAGAAGAAGAAGAAAGAAGGTCAGAAGAAACCCTGGTGTAAAACTTGTAAGAACACCTCTCACTGGACAAGTGAGTGTAAAAAGGGTGGAGCCCCCAGCACTGCAGCCCCTAAGGCACCTGCACCCACTAGTACAGTTAGCAGTGCTGGTCCTCAGGCCAAGGGTTTAGTGGGAATCACTTTGGGAACTGAAGGAGATTCTGACCTAGTCAGAACTCTTACACAGGCTGTTCTGGTTTGTGAAGGGGACATAGATTTGACCCCTGACATAAGTCCCAGTAACCTGGGCAAATACAGACAGACACCTTTGATTAACAACAAAGTGGCTCAAGCTTACAGGGACACATGTGCCAGTGTCACTATGGTGACACCTAACTTTGTGGACCCTGGACAATACATGCCAGGCGATGATTACCTGGTGACCAATGCCAGCAATGTCACTACTACACATAGTGTGGCACTTGTTAACTTTTCCTGGGGAGGGGTAACTGGCCTAAAGAAAGTTGTGGTTAGTGCTGATCTCCCAGTAGAATGTTTGTTGGGCAATGACCTGGAGAACTCTCTATGGTCAGAAGTTGAGTACAGGACTCATGCAGAGATGTTAGGGATATCATCACATGTCCTTGCTGTGACCAGGTCACAGGCCAAAAAGTGCCTCTCTGAACCTCAGGTCTTGGATCCTGGAACAATGGACCAAGTACCTCCCAAGAAGAAGAACAGGAGGGTTAAGGCTGCGCCTTCCCAACTGCCTACAAGTGAGGATCAGGCTTCACAGGAAACTGATCTTGAGACCCCTGAAGGAACTGTCCCTGAAGAACTTGAACCTGATCAGGTTGAGTTTCTGGGGACAGGGGGACCTTCTAGGGCAGACTTGGGGCAGGCTCAGTTAACCTGTCCTTCTCTTGAACCCCTCAGACAGCAGGCTGCTGCTGAGGCTGCTGGGAATGCTCAAGGTGCCCATAAAGTATATTGGGACGATGGACTCCTTTATTCAGAGGCTAGAGACCCCAAGCCTGGTGCTACCAGGAGGTTGGTTATACCTCTGCAATTTAGGGGCTTCCTACTCACCTTGGCCCATGATATTCCTTTAGCAGGACACCTAGGCCAGAACAAGACTTGGGACAGGCTTGTCCCTCACTTTCACTGGCCTCACATGTCTGAAGACACCAAGGAGTTTTGTCGCTCCTGTGAAACCTGCCAAGCCAGTGGTAAAGCAGGTGGAACAACAAAGGCCCCCCTGATACCACTACCTGTGGTGGGGGTTCCCTTTGAGAGAGTGGGGATTGATATTGTTGGTCCAATGGATCCCCCTACAGCATCTGGGCACAGATTCATACTGGTGGTAGTGGATCATGCCACCAGGTACCCAGAAGCAATTCGCCTTAGGACCACAACAGCTCCTGTTGTGGCCAGGGCCTTACTTGGAGTTTTCTCCAGAGTGGGGTTTCCTAAGGAGGTAATATCAGATAGAGGTACCAACTTCATGTCTGGATATTTGACAGCTATGTGGAAGGAATGTGGTGTCAACTACAAGTTCACCACCCCTTATCACCCACAATGCAATGGGCTTGTTGAGAGATTTAACAAGACCCTAAAGGGCATGATTAAAGGATTACCTGAAAAGCTCAGGCGAAGATGGGACATCCTTCTGCCCTGCCTTTTGTTCGCTTACAGAGAGGTCCCTCAAAAGGGGGTTGGCTTCAGCCCCTTTGAATTGTTGTTTGGACACCCTGTAAGAGGACCCCTGTGTCTTGTGAAGGAAGGATGGGAGTTACCTCTCAAAAAGCCTAAACAGATCATAGTGGACTATGTACTTGGTCTCCGCTCCAGGATGGCAGAGTACATGGAAAAGGCATCTAAAAACCTTGAGGCTAGCCAAGAATTACAAAAAGCTTGGCATGACCAAAAGGCTGTCCTTGTTGAATTTCAGCCTGGACAGAAGGTATGGGTGTTGGAGCCAGTGGCCCCAGCAGCACTCCAAGACAAGTGGTCTGGACCCCATACAATTCTGGAAAAGAAGGGAGAGGTTACCTACTTGGTGGACCTAGGAACTCCCAGGAGCCCCCACAGGGTGCTCCATGTGAACAGATTGAAGCCATATGTCAGCAGGGCAGACATGGGCTTGCTCATGGCTACAGATGAGGGACAGGAGGAAGAGAGTGACCCTCTCCCAGACCTGCTCACTCAGAACCCTGAGGATGGCTCAGTTGATGGTGTGGCCTTAGGTGGCAGCCTTACTGAACATCAGCAACATGACTGCAGACAAGTTCTACAGGCATACAGGCATATGTTCTCATTGACACCCAGTCAGACTAACTGGTGTACACATGTGGTGGACACTGGTGACAGTCTTCCTGTAAAAAGCAAAATTTACAGGCAACCTGACCACGTCAGAGACTGTATAAAGACTGAGGTGCAAAAGATGCTGGAATTAGGTGTCATTGAGCCTTCAGAGAGCCCCTGGGCTAGCCCAGTGGTTCTGGTCCCCAAACCTCACACCAAAGATGGCAAGAGAGAGATGAGGTTCTGTGTGGATTACAG
Source organism: Lissotriton vulgaris (assembly GCF_964263255.1). NCBI lineage: Eukaryota > Metazoa > Chordata > Amphibia > Caudata > Salamandridae > Lissotriton > Lissotriton vulgaris. Next base: position 509,335,884 of record NC_141693.1, on the reverse strand, counting down.
AGGACTCAATGCTGTCACCAGGACAGATGCACACCCTATTCCAAGGGCAGATGAGCTCATTGACAAGTTGGCTTCTGCCAAATATTTGAGCACATTTGACTTGACAGCTGGCTACTGGCAAATCAGGTTAGCTGAGGAGTCTAAAGCCAAAACAGCATTTTCTACCCCTAGTGGGCATTATCAGTTTGTGGTGATGCCCTTTGGTTTGAAAAATGCACCTGCCACCTTCCAAAGGTTGGTGAACCAAGTCCTCACTGGGTTGGATGACTTTTGTGCAGCTTATCTGGACGATATTGCTGTCTTTAGCTCCACCTGGGAGGATCACCTGATCCACCTGAAGGAAGTGCTTGAGGCTCTGCAGAAGGCAGGCCTCACTATCAAGGCAACAAAGTGCCAGATAGGGCAGAGCAAGGTTGTATACCTGGGCCACCTTGTAGGTGGAGGCCAAGTTCAACCACTGGAGAGTAAGATCCAGACCATCAAGGACTGGTCCCCTCCAACTACCCAGACTCAGGTCAGAGCTTTCTTGGGCCTGACTGGGTACTACAGGAAGTTTGTTAAGAACTATGGGTCCATTGTGACTCCTCTTAATGATCTGACATCCAAGAAGATGCCCAAAAAGGTTCAGTGGACAGAAATCTGTCAAAAGGCATTTGATGACCTGAAGAAGGCCATGTGCTCTGCACCTATCCTGAAGAGTCCTGACTACTCAAGAGAGTTCATTGTCCAAACAGATGCTTCTGAGTTGGGAGTGGGAGCAGTGCGTTCACAGCTTAATGTAGATGGACAGGACCAGCCCATTGCTTTCATTAGCAGAAGGCTGACCCCCAGAGAGAAACGTTGGTCAGCTATAGAGAGGGAGGCCTTTGCTGTGGTGTGGGCCCTGAAGAAGTTGAGGCCATACTTATTTGGTACTCACTTCAAGATTCAGACCGACCATAAGCCCCTCCTATGGCTTAATCAGATGAAGGGTGAAAACCCCAAACTACTCAGGTGGTCCATTTCCCTACAGGGGATGGACTTTACAGTGGAGCACCGCCCAGGGACTGACCATGGCAACGCAGATGGTCTCTCCAGGTACTTCCACTTAGAACATGAAGACACAACTGGTCAAGGTTAGTCTAATGTCCCTGCGTTTGGGGGGGGGTTATGTAGGAGAGTAGGGTCTGCTATCCTATGGTCACCCCAAATTTTTGCTTTTTGCTTCACTGGTTTCTGACTTAATGTGGCTGTGGGCCTGCTAATCAGACCCACAGCCTGCTGTTCTCTCTCTAAATTACTGCCAATGCACTCTAGGTGCATTACGAATTGGAACTGGTTCACCTTATGAGCCCCTGTATAAGTGCACCCTAGGTGCCCAGGGCATAGGTGTATCCAAGGCCTACCAGGGGCTGCAGCATGTATTATGCCACCCCTGGCCTGGCCTCCATATTTGACACAACTGGCTGATCACTCAGCTGGGGTAAGTCGGTGTAACCACCTCTTACTTAGGTACAGTATGTCTGTGCCTAACCCTAAACTGGACACATATGTTCCTATCAGCCACTCCTATGGAAGGCCTCATCAATCCTGGAGGCAGAGTGCTTGGAAATATGTGAGATAGTGCTCTGGCATGAGCTGAGCCTGTCTGCAGCTGTCGGGAACCACTCCCTAAGCTGTTCCGGGATATTGCCATACCATATACTCTTAAGTGCATTATAATCCTCGCGGTTAAATGCTATCTTTGGTTTGGCTTTATCAAAACATGTCGAGTAAGGTGTCATACGAATTGGAATACTATCCCCTCGCCAATTCTGGCGACGGGGATAGCATTCCACCCTTCTAGAGGGACACGACATGTATGTAGCCTTAACCCCGGTTAAAGTTAAACAGAGCCTCAGCTTCACAAAATGGACGCTGCCACCACAGACACAAGTCTGGCCTCCTGCTGCTGACCGAAACTCGGCAGATGGTGGCCTGGACAAAGGGTTTCCTGCCTTGGGAGGTGCGAGCACCACCCCAGACAGGATTTTGTGTATTGGGTAGGACAGGGCTGAATAGAATCAGACATGCCCGGGGCACACAAGGTGTCCCCGTGCATAGGCCAGCCCAAACCGGTTCTGGGGCCTTCCAGCCCCAGTCCTGGCGCGGAGCTGGACAAAGGAAAGGGGGTGTAACCGCCCCCCTTCCTGGTTCCTCCCAGAGGAGGGACCTAGTAGGTGATCCACCCCCTAGATTGGAATAAGAGGGGGAGCAGTGCCATTGCACGGCAGATCATCCCGAAATCAACTTTAAACTAAGAAGAAGACTGGACTTCGACATTCTGCTGCACAGAAGACTGAAGAAGAATCTCCCTTGTGGCCAAGGAGTGACCACCCTGTGAACACAGGTACCAACCAGCAACTCGACGTCTGCTTTGCCGCCGCCTCCCGCCGGAGCCCGAGCCCAGAGCCCGACAAGAACCAGATTCCCAGACCTCTCAGAGCCCGATCCACAGTCCCTGCAAAGAAGGGACCCGTGGAGGCACCGAGTGACGTGGGACCGGACCTCTTGAAAGACACCCGAAAAGCTGACTGCGCAGCTTCTGAGGCATCCTCGACGTTGTGCTTTGGGGATTGAGAACCCCCACCACCGAGCAGCCCTTGCACCAAAGATCAGCCCTCCAGCATCTCCACGATCTGCGTGGGGCCCTTTTGCTTTGTGCCACTCGACGCGCCATCCCGGCCACTAGCCACGTGGTCAGCGGCCATCTTGGCGACGAACCCGAAGATTTAAACAACAGGTCTGGTTGCTCCAGACCTACCCAAGCTCCTGTGAAAAGGAGCACCCGCTCTGACCTTGCTGGTCCGAGTGAACAGCATCTTTCAACTTCTGCGTGGCTTGCATTTGCCAAGGCCTGTTTGCTCCGATCAGGTCGCCGACACCGCCAACAGCGAGAAGCCTACGTGGGACAGCTCGTGACCGACTCCTGGACGTCCTCGACCCCGGGTATCCACGTGGCTGCAGAAAGAAGCTACCCGACAACGCCTGTTTGCACCCGACATCGCCTGGTTCCAATCTGGTTCCACGGTAGTCACTGGCTAGTGACTTTGAACACTGTCCCCTCTGCTTTCAGGTCTTCACATCTTCAGATCCACCCTTGGATCCACCGGAACTCTTCTCATCGAGCCGCCTGCAGCATCTTCAGCTCCAAGCACCATCGACCAGCGTGACGAAACCCGACACAACTTCGACCCTGTGCACCCGCTTCCTGTGGGGAGGTAACTCAGCTCCGCCGGTGCTCCTGCACTGGTACACATCCCAAGGGCCTGTGTTTTAAGTTTCAGCTCCGTAGGTCACTCGGAAGGTTCCTAACTTTCTAACTTTGTACTTTTTACGCACCATAGACTTTGTATTGGAAAGTGCGTGCACTTTGAACACTGCACCCGAGTCCCGTGGGCCTCTCCCGACTTAGTTAACTCCAGTCTCGAATAGCTCCAGCGATTCCCAAGGCCCTAGGCCTCTTCACTTTCCCCCTGGTATCTCTTATACCACTTTCTTAGTATATGGTTTAGGTGGCCCCTAGGGCTCATCCATATTGTGCAACTTTTGTGTATTTTAAACTGTCTTGTGATTTAACGCTTGTGCTTCTGTGCTCATAAAGAGTCCAGGGGATTTTATAGTTAATAAATCAATATATATTTTCAATATATATCTGTGTGGTGTCCCTTTCATTTGGTATTCAAGGGGGTTGTGTATGGTATAACAGCTGGCTTCACATGCCTTTCAGAGTTTAGCCTAAGACTGCTTTGTCCACGTTACCACTAGGATAACTGGTCTACAAGGTTGAATTACAACCATCATCATAAGGGTTGCTTGGCATGGTACAAAGTGATCACTAGAACTAGTGAGCATTATATACCAGGCCAACTTCTCACACTTTGCATCACAGCATAGCTGCTAGCAAGAGGCCCAAGACTACATACAGCACACACCTATAGAAGACACACAACCACCACCCAAACACACCCACAACACAAACACCCACCACACCATTCCTACATACCACACACCTGCACCTCCCAACTCACTCAACCCACACCCTGAGCACCATACACCATGGCACCCAAAAAGAACCCTAAATTCACGGACACAGAGTTGAAGGTAATGGTGGATGAAATCATCCGTGTTGAACCCCACTTATTCGGGGCCCTAGTCCAGCAGACCACCGTGGCTAGAAAAAATCACATGTGGGACAGGATAGTTACTAGGGTGAATGCGTCAGGGACCGTGCCAAGGACAAAGCACGAAATACAGAGGCGGTGGCATGACCTTAAAACCAGGGTGAAAGGAATCCGTGCCAAAAACCATCTTTGGGCACATCACTCTGGCGGCAGAACCCCCCCGGAGCCATTACCCTAAACCGATTGGGAGGAAAAGGTGCTGGGCATACTGCACCCAGTGAGCCTTGAAGGAATTGAGGAAGGAGAAGAGGCTGGTACAAACCAAGCACCACGAACACAACAACATGGTGTGCCTCACACAACTCAGAAGACACATCTCCCAGACCCCAACCCATGCATGTAGTCCACATACTCACCAACGTGTAAACCACTCCTGACAGGCCCCCATGTGCACAGGGGGGTGGTGGTGGTGGCTGGGATGTGTGAGAGGATAGCACTACAACTCCCAACAGGCCCCCATGTCCACAGGGAGGGCGGTGGTGGTGGGTGGGGTGTGTGAGAGGATAGCACTACAACTCCCAACAGGCCCCCATGTCCACAGGGAGGGCGGTGGTGGTGGGTGGGGTGTGTGAGAGGTCACTAGTACAACTCCCAACAGGCCCCCATGTCCACAGGGAGGGTGGTGGTGGTGGGTGGGGTGTGTGAGAGGATAGCACAACAACTACCAACTGGCCCCCATGTCCACAGGGAGGGCGGTGGTGGTGGGTGGGGTGTGTGAGAGGTCACTAGTACAACTCCCAACAGGCCACCATGTCCACAGGGAGGGTGGTGGTGGTGTGTGGGGTGTGTGAAAGGATAGCACAACAACTCCCAACAGGCCCCCATGTCCACAGGGAGGGCGGTGGTGTTGGATGGGGTGTGTGAGAGGATAGCACTACAACTCCCAACAGGCCCCCATGTCCACAGGGGGGGCGGTGGTGGTGGGTGGGGTGTGTGAGAGGTCACTAGTACAACTCCCAACAGGCCCCCATGTCCACAGGGAGGGCGATGGTAGTGGGTGGGGTGTGTGAGAGGATAGCACAACAACTCCCACCAGGCCCCCATGTCCACAGGGAGGGCGGTAATGGTGGGTGGGGTGTGTGAGAGGATAGCACTACAACTCCCAACAGGCCCCCATGTTCATAGGGGGCCTGTTGGGTGGGGTGTGTGAGAGGTCACTAGTACAACTCCCAACAGGCCCCCATGTTTACAGGGAGGGTGGTGGTGGTGGGTGGGGTGTGTGAGAGGATAGCACAACAACTCCCAACAGGCCCCCATGTCCACAGGGAGGGCGGTGGTGGTGGGTGGGTGTGTGGGAGGATAGCACTACAACTCCCAACAGGCCACCATGTCCACAGGGAGGGCGGTGGTGGTGGGTGGGGTGTGTGAGAGGTCACTAGTACAACTCCCAACAGGCCCCCATGTCCACAGGGAGGGCGGTGGTGGTGTGTGGGGTGTGTGAGAGGTCACTGGTACAACTCCCAACAGGCCCCCATGTCCACAGGGTGGTGGTGGGTGGGGTGTGTGAGAGGTCACTAGTACAACTCCCAACAGGCCCCCATATCCACAGGGAGGGCGGTGGTGGTGGGTGGGGTGTGTGAGAGGTCACTAGTACAAAGAGTGCAGTTTAACTCGCTCTGCCTCACGCACAAAATTCTTCACGGAAAAGCTCCCCTCATACTTAAAGATCTGGTTACTCCCTATACCACCTCCAGACCCCTTCGATCATCCAATGCCCACCTTACTAGGCTACCCAAGATCAATAGAGCATGATCAGGAGGTCGACGCTTTTCATACAACGCATCCAAGTTGTGGAACTCCATCCCCTCTGACCTCGGCGCACAATCCAACCTTCTGACATTTCGAAAATCTCTGAAGACATGGCTGTTCCTGTGAGCTTCCCTCCCTCTCTTCCATCTGTACCTGTTCAGCGCTGGGACGCTCACGGGCAGCTATGTGCTTTAGAAATCCAGTAACATTAACATTAACAACATTAACTCCCAACAGGCCCCCATGTCCACAGGGAGGGTGGTGGTGGTGGGTGGGGTGTGTGAGAGGTCACTAGTACAACTCCCAACAGGCCCCTATGTCCACAGGGAGGGCGGTGGTGGTGGGTGGGGTGTGTGAGAGGATAGCACTACAACTCCCAACAGGCCCCCATGTCCACAGGGAGGGCGGTGGTGGTGGGTGGGGTGTGTGAGAGGTCACTAGTACAACTCCCAACAGGCCCCCATGTCCACAGGGAGGGCGGTGGTGGTGGGTGGGGTGTGTGAGAGGATAGCACAACAACTACCAACCGGCCCCCATGTCCACAGGGAGGGCGGTGGTGGTGGGTGGGGTGTGTGAGAGGTTTGCACTACAACTCCCAACAGGCCCCCATGTCCACAGGGAGGGCGGTGGTGGTGGGTGGGGTGTGTGAGAGGTCACTAGTACAACTCCCAACAGGCCCCCATGTCCACAGGGAGGGCGGTGGTGGTGTGTGGGGTGTGTGAAAGGATAGCACAACAACTCCCAACAGGCCCCCATGTCCACAGGGGGGGCGGTGGTGGTGGGTGGGGTGTGTGAGAGGTCACTAGTACAACTCCCAACAGGCCCCCATGTCCACAGGGAGGGCGATGGGAGTGGGTGGGGTGTGTGAGAGGATAGCACAACAACTCCCACCAGGCCCCCATGTCCACAGGGAGGGCGGTAATGGTGGGTGGGGTGTGTGAGAGGATAGCACTACAACTCCCAACAGGCCCCCATGTTCATAGGGGGCCTGTTGGGTGGGGTGTGTGAGAGGTCACTAGTACAACTCCCAACAGGCCCCCATGTTTACAGGGAGGGTGGTGGTGGTGGGTGGGGTGTGTGAGAGGATAGCACAACAACTCCCAACAGGCCCCCATGTCCACAGGGAGGGTGGTGGTGGTGGGTGGGTGTGTGGGAGGATAGCACTACAACTCCCAACAGGCCCCCATGTCCACAGGGAGGGTGGTGGTGGTGGGTGGGGTGTGTGAGAGGTCACTAGTACAACTCCCAACAGGCCCCCATGTCCACAGGGAGGGCGGTGGTGGTGTGTGGGGTGTGTGAGAGGTCACTGGTACAACTCCCAACAGGCCCCCATGTCCACAGGGTGGTGGTGGGTGGGGTGTGTGAGAGGTCACTAGTACAACTCCCAACAGGCCCCCATATCCACGGGGAGGGCGGTGGTGGTGGGTGGGGTGTGTGAGAGGTCACTAGTACAAAGAGTGCAGTTTAAGTCGCTCTGCCTCATGCACAAAATTCTTCACGGAAAAGCTCCCCTCATACTTAAAGATCTGGTTACTCCCTATACCACCTCCAGACCCCTTCGATTATCCAATGCCTACCTTACTAGGCTACCCAAGATCAATAGAGCATGATCAGGAGGTCGACGCTTTTCATACAACACATCCAAGTTGTGGCACTCCATCCCCTCTGACCTCGGCGCACAATCCAACCTTCTGACATTTCGAAAATCTCTGAAGACATGGCTGTTCCTGTGAGCTTCCCTCCCTCTCTTCCATCTGTACCTGTTCAGCGCTGGGACGCTCACGGGCAGCTATGTGCTTTAGAAATCCAGTAACATTAACATTAACAACATTAACTCCCAACAGGCCCCCATGTCCACAGGGAGGGTGGTGGTGGTGGGTGGGGTGTGTGAGAGGTCACTAGTACAACTCCCAACAGGCCCCCATGTCCACAGGGAGGGCGGTGGTGGTGGGTGGGGTGTGTGAGAGGATAGCACTACAACTCCCAACAGGCCCCCATGTCCACAGGGAGGGTGGTGGTGCTGGGTGGAGTGTGTGAGAGGATAGCACTACAACTCCCAACAGGCCCCCATGTCCACAGGGAGGGTGGTGGTGGTGGGTGGGGTGTGTGAGAAGTCACTAGTACAACTCCCAACAGGCCCCCATGTCCACAGGGAGGGCGGTGGTGGTGGTTGGGGTGTGTGAGAGGATAGCACAACAACTCCCAACAGGCCCCTATGTCCAAAGGGAGGGCGGTGGTGGTGGCTGGGGTGTGTGCGACTGGACACTGAAATGTCATCAATTTGAAATGAACACGTAATGTCCACAGTACTGATCTGCACAATCTTTTCCCCCAGGTGATCGTAATCTGACTGGTGGAACCACCATCCGGCCTCAAGACTCGCCTCACACAGGACTCTCTGGGGACGATGCCACAGCCAGCTCAGGTGCGGAGGATGGTGCGGGCCCAAGCGGGCTGCCACGGCCATCTGGCTCGCAGGAAATTCCAGCCCCGACTACTGCCGCCTGTGTAACTTCTGCTACACCGGCCACAGTGACCTGCACAGCCACCACCACCACCACCTCCACCACCACCAGCACCACCACTCCTGCCTCTGCCACCCTGCCAAACCCACCGCACAACGCAGGGCCTACGACATCCCAGCCACGCAGGGAGAGTGGGCGTGAAACGAGAGAGCCTAGGCCACATCAGCCAGGCAGGAGTCCCAGACAACGTCGTGCAGAGGAAGGACACCCACCCCATCCTGTGGCACAGTCACTGGAAGTGACTAAATGGTTGATTGGGGGCGCACAACAATTTTCAAACTATTAGTTCAGGAAGATTCTCGTTTGTTACTTGAAGGCTGGGTGCTACATGCAGGTGGCACGTCCGTCCTACGTGCGTTTAAAGATACAAATAGTTATTGTGTTCCCATGTGCCTTGGGAACATCCCTGCCATCTGTGCACACCGTAGGTGCTTAAAAAAAGCTTCCAATCGTTGGATTGTTGAAATGTTTTTAATTCTTTTAATTCTTTGTCGTCATTATTTTCATGACATTATATTTCCTGGTTTCACATACATCGTACAATTTTGAAATTGCTCCAATGCATTTCGGGTGGTGTACCCTTCGTCTGGGACCTTCTGAAAACAACAGTAAAACATAGCGGAGTATAAGAATCTTGTCTCATGCGGTAATGATCGCAACATGCGGGGAGGGTCGGTGAAGTGGTTGGTTTGCCGAGTTTAGCTAGGTGATTCAGGCAAGTTTAACTTCGTGTTTGGGAGAATGGGTTCATGCTCGTTAAATGCCAGGTTAGCGTGTTCATTTAAAGCGGGTGCAGCATGCGGGTGAAATGTGCTCTGTGTACATGAACAGAGAGTCATGTTGGATCGGGGTTTAGTGAGCTTACGTGTAACCGGAGAACCATGGCTTCTGAAAGAAATGGGTTTGGGTTTGTTTTAGTGATCGGTATATTATTTCGTTTCGATGTGTGCATAAAGCACCTCTATTATTCAGCGCTGGGTTCGTGATTCGGTACTTACAGGGTGTCGGTGTGCTCCGTATCATGAGGGTGATCTGCTCCGGCATTCCTACTCCTAACGGACCAGGAAGTGGATGTGCATTACTCGGAAGTGCCTAGATATAGAAAGTGGACTGCAGGTAGCGGCCATATTGTGTGAGTGAATTCTACCACGTAACATGCACGGTGTGTGGTGCGGGTTCTAGAGCACATATTAACGAACATGATGATGAACCAGATAAATAAAAAATGTAAAAAAACATAACAAATAATCAGTAATAAATGTTGAGTTCTATGGTTATACCCCTAGGTAGATCACCAATCGTATTTCAGGACAGTCTGTATACGGCATATGACACCATGAGGTGTCTTTATAAATAACATGAGTATTCTAAACGGTCATTCAATCCCATAGGTTTCATAGACTGTAATTTATAAATCCACGTCATCTCTCGTTTCAAAAGTTCTTTGTGATTGTCTATGCCCTCTTTTTTCTCGACAACTTCAAGTACCAGAAACTTGAGTTGTGACACGTTGTGTCTGGACTCTGTGAAATGTACTGCTACGTTGGATCTTGTGCTGTTTGTTCTTATATTTGACTTATGTTCGTTAATGAGGATCTTAATTTTCCTCTCAGTCTTTCCAACGTATGTGCTGCCACATGGGCACTTGATTAGGTAAATGACATTCTGTGTATCGCACGTGGCGTTGACTTTCAATCTGATTTTATTTCCTTTCATAGGGTGGTTTATGGATGAGCCTTTGATGATGCAATTGCAATTGCCGCAGTTCATGCATGGTTGGGTCCCTTTATAATGATGTTTGGTGGTTATGTCGTTGTTGAGAATTTCCTTGATATTCGCGCTGCGGGTGTAGGCGAAGATGGGGGGATTTTTGAATGTGTTCCCAAAGTCTTGTTCTACCGCCAAGATTGACCAGTGTTTTAAAATGGTCTTTCTGTAAGCTGTGCTGAGTGTGGAGAATCTTGATACTACGACCATTCTGTCTTCTTGCTTCTTGGTACTTCTGGTCAGTAGTTTTTCTCTTGGGGTGTCTCGAGCTCTTTGTATGGCTTCTTTTATTAGTTCTTCCGGGTAACCTCTATCCTGGAATCTTTTTCCCATCTCGTTCAGGCGCATCTCAACTACTGGAGGGTTGGATATGATCCTTTTTACTCATAACATCTGTGATGTTGGTAAGTGTCTCTTAAGGGATCCTTGATGAAAACTGGTGTATAACAGTGTATTGTTTCTGTCTGTGGGCTTGCGGAATAAATCAGTATCAAAGCCAGTTTCTGTAGATGTAATTTTTACATCCCAAAAAGTTATTGTTCTTTGATTAGTCTCCCACGTAAATTGTATTCTGTCATTTGCCTGGTTAAGGGTTGTTAATGCTTGTTTTAGCGATTCCTCCGTATTGTTCCAGATGATAAAGACATCATCTATATACCTTGCGTACATTTCTAGGTTGTTCATCCAATTAGGGTTGTTGTAGATGTTCTCCTCTTTAAAGAGCTTCATGTAAACGTTCGCATAGGTCGGTGCGGCGCAATTTCCCATCGAGGTACCGGATCGTTGCAGGTACCAGGTGTCCTCTTGTCGGAAATAGCTGTGATATAGCGTGAAAATTATTAGCTCCATCAGGAATACCTGCATTTCTCTCTCTATGTCACTTTCAAGAATGGCCTTCTCCATTGCTTCTATCCCTCCGTCATGGGGGATGGATGTGTATAATGATCGCACATCTGCTGTACATAAAATTAGTTGCTGGCCAATGCCCACTTTTATTTGTGCCAATTTCGTTAGAAAATCCGTGGTGTCCTGGATATAACTTCTCATGTTTTTCACTATCGGTTGGAGATATCGATCTATGAATTTCCCCACTGGTTCATGGAGAGATCCTTTTGTTGAAACAATGGGCCTGCAGGAGGGTCCATTAGGTTCTTATGAATCTTAGGGATCATGGTTATGGTTGGACTTCTGGGAAATGTTTTTGTCAAGTATTTCTTGGTCCTGTCATCAATGATTTTCTTTTCATGTGCTTTATTGATAATTTGAGCCAATTCCTCTTTGTATTGGTTGGTGGGATTGTTGGGCAATTTCAGGTATAATAGTTCATCATTGATATGTTCATCCATCTTCAATTTGTACATGCTGGAGTTCATCACAACTAATGCGCCTCCCTTATCAGCTTTGACGCATTTAATATCGGTGTTCTGTGAGATCCTGCGCAATGTATCAAAATCTTTCTGTGTCATGTTTCTATTGGTTGGTTTGTTGTAATTGAATTTGGATATGTCTTGTTTAATCAGTGTCTCAAAGAGGTCGATACTTTTATGGCTCATCGGAGCTTCAAATGTGCTGGGTGGTCTTAATCCCATGAGTTGGTCAGTCCTGTTGCTGACGGGTGGGGTGATATGGTCAAAGAAATGTCTCAACTTGAGTTTTCGTATGAGTTTATAGGTGCTTATTTGAAGTTCCAGGTGGTTAAATTGGTGGTGGGTATGAATGATATGCCTCTGGATAGTAATTTGGTTTCATGTGGGTTCATGATAGTGTCAGAGATGTTGATGATTAGGTGTTTCTCTTCTTGGGCTTCTTGGAGCCTCTCGTGTTGGATTGTAGGGGTTCTTTTTCTGTGGTTCTTCCTGAGGCCCCTCCTGGGTCGTCTTGGTTGTCTTGGCCTTCCAATAAAAAAGGAACCGCAGTTGGTGGTTCAGTTCTGTTGTTGTCAGTTGTCTGTGCCGTCTCCTGGGTTCGTGGTTGTCCTTCTCTCCTAGGTGGTTGATGAGATGTGTCACTTTCTGAGGAGGATGTATCTGTCTGGGGGTTAAAAGGTTTGTTGCGTCTCCTTTGGGCATACACGTCTGCCCACGTGTATACCTCCCCTAATTTATAATCCTGTGTGTCTCTTTTAAATTTCCTGATTTTCTGGTCGTTTATTTCTTTAGAGTGCTTCTCTATTTGTGTTTTGGTGTCTTCCAGGATTTTCGTTAACTCCTCAGGAGTGATCATTTATGTTAGTTCGGCTTCTACTTCTTTAATTTCCTTGTTGAGTTCAATGATGATGTTCGATAATTCTTGGACAATCAGCAAGATTAGGTCGAGGCTACACTTGTTCAAAATGGCGTTCCATTTTTCTTGGAAGGCTTTCGAATTTTTACAGAGTGATGGTTTCAACGCCAACCGTAACCCTCTGGGAATTCGCATTGACCGGTGGTATTTTAGTAGCGTGCTAGCGTGGAGTTTCTGGTTAATTTCCCGTTTAGATAGATACATTAGTTGTCGAATACACTGTTCTTTAGTACGATTGGAGGTGCTTGTCGCTATGTCTTCGTTGATTAATGCATAGATGCGAGCAGTTTCTCCTTCATCAAAAGCCAGGGTGTCAGCCCTAGCTTCTGTGGATCTGGCTATTTCGTCATATTGCATGTTTGCGTGCAGCCCTCCGTTGGGCGGATACTGGAAGTGACTAAATGGTTGATTGGGGGCGCACAACAGTTTTCAAACTATTAGTTCAGGAAGATTCTCGTTTGTTACTTGAAGGTTGGGTGCTACATGCATGTGGCACGTCCGTCCTACGTGTAGGACGGACGTGCCACCTATGCATTAATCAATGAAGACATAGCGACAAGCACCTCCAATTGTACTAAAGAACAGTGTATTCGACAACTAATGTATCTATCTAAACGGGAAATTAACCAGAAACTCCACGCTAGCACGCTACTAAAATACCACCGGTCAATGCAAATTCCCAGAGGGTTACGGTTGGCGTTGAAACCATCACTCTGTAAAAATTCGAAAGCCTTCCAAGAAAAATGGAACGCCATTTTGAACAAGTGTAGCCTCGACCTAATCTTGCTGATTGTCCAAGAATTATCGAACATCATCATTGAACTCAACAAGGAAATTAAAGAAGTAGAAGCCGAACTAACAAAAATGATCACTCCTGAGGAGTTAACGAAAATCCTGGAAGACACCAAAACACAAATAGAGAAGCACTCTAAAGAAATAAATGACCGGAAAATCAGGAAATTTAAAAGAGACACACAGGATTATAAATTAGGGGAGGTATACACGTGGGCAGACGTGTATGCCCAAAGGAGACGCAACAAACCTTTTAACCCCCAGACAGATACATCCTCCTCAGAAAGTGACACATCTAATCAACCACCTAGGAGAGAAGGACAACCACGAACCCAGGAGACGGCACAGACAACTGACAACAACAGAACTGAACCACCAACTGCGGTTCCTTTTTTATTGGAAGGCCAAAACAACCAAGACGACCCAGGAGGGGCCTCAGGAAGAACCACAGAAAAAGAACCCCTACAATCCAACACGAGAGGCTCCAAGAAGCCCAAGAAGAGAAACACCTAATCATCAACATCTCTGACACTATCATGAACCCACATGAAACCAAATTACTATCCAGAGGCATATCATTCATACCCACCACCAAGACTAACCACCTGGAACTTCAAATAAGCACCTATAAACTCATACGAAAACTCAAGTTGAGACATTTCTTTGACCATATCACCCCACCCGTCAGCAACAGGACTGACCAACTCATGGGATTAAGACCACCCAGCACATTTGAAGCTCCGATGAGCCATAAAAGTATCGACCTCTTTGAGACACTGATTAAACAAGACATATCCAAATTCAATTACAACAAACCAACCAATAGAAACATGACACAGAAAGATTTTGATACATTGCGCAGGATCTCACAGAACACCGATATTAAATGCGTCAAAGCTGATAAGGGAGGCGCATTAGTTGTGATGAACTCCAGCATGTACAAATTGAAGATGGATGAACATATCAATGATGAACTATTATACCTGAAATTGCCCAACAATCCCACCAACCAATACAAAGAGGAATTGGCTCAAATTATCAATAAAGCACATGAAAAGAAAATCATTGATGACAGGACCAAGAAATACTTGACAAAAACATTTCCCAGAAGTCCAACCATAACCATGATCCCTAAGATTCATAAGAACCTAATGGACCCTCCCTGCAGGCCCATTGTTTCAACAAAAGGATCTCTCCATGAACCAGTGGGGAAATTCATAGATCAATATCTCCAACCGATAGTGAAAACATGAGAAGTTATATCCAGGACACCACGGATTTTCTAACGAAATTGGCACAAATAAAAGTGGGCATTGGCCAGCAACTAATTTTATGTACAGCAGATGTACGATCATTATACACATCCATCCCCCATGACGGAGGGATAGAATCAATGGAGAAGGCCATTCTTGAAAGTGACATAGAGAGAGAAATGCAGGTATTCCTGATGGAGCTAATAATTTTCACGCTATATCACAGCTATTTCCGACAAATGGACACCTGGTACCTGCAACGATCCGGTACCTCGATGGGAAATTGCGCCGCACCGACCTATGCGAACGTTTACATGAAGCTCTTTGAAGAGGAGAACATCTACAACAACCCTAATTGGACGAACAACCTAGAAATGTACGCAAGGTATATAGATGATGTCTTTATCATCTGGAACAATACGGAGGAATCGCTAAAACAAGCATTAACAACCCTTAACCAGGCAAATGACAGAATACAATTTACGTGGGAGACTAATCAAAGAACAATAACTTTTTTGGATGTAAAAATTACATCTACAGAAACTGGCTTTGATACTGATTTATTCCGCAAGCCCACAGACAGAAACAATACACTGTTATACACCAGTTTTCATCAAGGATCCCTTAAGAGACACTTACCAACATCACGGATGTGACGAGTAAAAAGGATCATATCCAACCCTCCAGTAGTTGAGATGCGCCTGAACGAGATGGGCAAAAGATTCCAGGATAGAGGTTACCCGGAAGAACTAATAAAAGAAGCCATACAAAGAGCTCGAGACACCCCAAGAGAAAAACTACTGACCAGAAGTACCAAGAAGCAAGAAGACAGAATGGTCGTAGTATCAAGATTCTCCACACTCAGCACAGCTTACAGAAAGACCATTTCAAAACACTGGCCAATCTTGGCGGTAGAACAAGACTTTGGGAACACATTCAAAAATCCCCCCATCTTCGCCTTCACCCGCAGCGCGAATATCAAGGAAATTCTCAACAACGACATAATCACCAAACATCATTATAAAGGGACCCAACCATGCATGAACTGCGGCAATTGCAATTGCATCATCAAAGGCTCATCCATAAACCACCCTATGAAAGGAAATAAAATCAGATTGAAAGTCAACGCCACGTGCGATACACAGAATGTCATTTACCTAATCAAGTGCCCATGTGGCAGCACATACGTTGGAAAGACTGAGAGGAAAATTAAGATCCGCATTAACGAACATAAGTCAAATATAAGAACAAACAGCACAAGATCCAACGTAGCAGTACATTTCACAGTGTCCAGACACAACGTGTCACAACTCAAGTTTCTGGTACTTGAAGTTGTCGAGAAAAAAGAGGGCATAGACAATCACAAAGAACTTTTGAAACGAGAGATGACGTGGATTTATAAATTACAGTCTATGAAACCTATGGGATTGAATGACCGTTTAGAATAGTCATGTTATTTATAAAGACACCTCATGGTGTCATATGCCGTATACAGACTGTCCTGAAATACGATTGGTGATCTACCTAGGGGTATAACCATAGAACTCAACATTTATTACTGATTATTTGTTATGTTTTTTTACATTTTTTATTTATCTGGTTCATCATCATGTTCGTTAATATGTGCTCTAGAACCCGCACCACACACCGTGCATGTTACGTGGTAGAATTCACTCACACAATATGGCCACTACCTGCAATCCACTTTCTATATCTAGGCACTTCCGAGTAATGCACATCCACTTCCTGGTCCGTTAGGAGTAGGAATGCCGGAGCAGATCACCCTCATGATATGGAGCACACCGACACCCTGTAAGTACCGAATCACGAACCCAGCGCTGATTAATAGAGGTGCTTTATGCACACATCGAAATGAAATAATATACCGATCACTAAAACAAACCCAAACCCATTTCTTTCAGAAGCCGTGGTTCACCGGTTACACGTAAGCTCACTAAACCCCGATCCAACATGACTCTCTGTTCATGTACACAGAGCACATTTCACCCGCATGCTGCACCCGCTTTAAATGAACATGCTAACCTGGCATTTAACGAGCATGAACCCATTCTCCCAAACACGAAGTTAAACTTGCCTGAATCACCTAGCTAAACTCGGCAAACCAACAACTTCACTGGCCCTCCCCGCATGTTGCGATCATTACTGCATGAGACAAGATTCTTATACTCCGCTATGTTTTACTGTTGTTTTCAGAAGCTCCCAGACGAAGGGTACACCACCCGAAATGCATTGGAGCAATTTCAAAATTGTACGATGTATGTGAAACCAGGAAATATAATGTCATGAAAATAATGACGACAAAGAATTAAAAGAATTTCAAACATTTCAACAATCCAACAATTGGAAGCTTTTTTTAAGCACCTACGGTGTGCACAGATGGCAGGGATGTTCCCAAGGCACATGGGAACACAATAACTATTTGTAACAGTCACTGGAAGCCCTAGCTAGGGTCCAGGCTACCTACGAGCGTGGCCAGGCACAGGCAGATCATGCCCACCAGGACTCAGTGGACAACACCAACATGTTGCGGGCCATTGACAGTCGCCTTGGGCAAATAGCTGACATCATGGCCCAGCAGACAACAATGTGGAGGGAATGGATAGCCCGCAACACCCCAACCCCCCCTCAAACAACGCCACTCGCAGCAACACCACCGCCACCGCCACCTGCTCCCCTGGCGACGGATGTGGCCCCTGATCAACCTGCCCCCCAAGCCGACTCCGTCCCGCCTCCAAGACGGAGGGGCCGTCCGAGGCTGGAAGTGGGGGAGAGCAGTGGGGATGCTCCATCCACATGCCCCAAGAGGGGCCGACAATGACTGAGACACTGCCTGAGCCAGCCATTCACCAGGCAAACTATCCAGTCCCACATAGCCAATCATTGGCACAGATCTGCTGGACTAGCCAGACACCACCCAATGTGGTGTCAGCACGGACATTTCATCTGCCATTACCTTCAACTCACACTCCCCCACCCCACACTTATTTGTAACTATGCACCAGCACCAATGCACAACCTGTAAATAAATACCACTTACTCACTCAATGATGTGTTGCCTCCATATTTATTCACATGATTGTATCAGAAACAGACGTTACCAGGTGCAGGGATCCAAGTCGTACATAATCATGCCGCAGCGGGAGTGACCTAGGGAAAAACAGAAACAGCAAAGACAAGTCAGGAAACAGAATCACACCCATCACAACACACTGTAGTGCAACATTCCACAAACCACACTCATCACAAAATCATTGGATGAGAGGGCACACATCATGGAGACTTGCATGTCCAAATAAATAAACACAAACACATGCAAACATCACATAGCAGAACACACAGATGATGCACACCACAAGCACAAAACACCAGCAAACATATATAAGGCATTGTCAACCAGCACAAGAGGTAGTCACTCACTTTCAAGGGAAGTAGCGATCAATGAGCTGGCGCCTCTGGTCCACACCTTCCTCCTCACCACTATCCTCATCAGTCGACATGGGTGGGATGGGAGGGCGAGGAACTTGTTGTTCTTCAGGGTCCAAGAGCAGTTCTATGTTATTGCGCACGGCCAGGTTGTGGAGCATGCAGCAGGCAATCATGATCCTGCATACTTTGCCTGGTGAGTAAGGCAGGGCCCCTCCGGTCTTATCCAGGCACCGAAACCTAGACTTCAGCAGTCCAAAAGTACGTTCAACCACTCTACGTGTCCTTCCATGGGCATCAATGTATCGCATTTCACCCGCTGTAGTTGGATTACGTATAGGACTCAGCAGCCAAGGCCTGTTTGGGTAAGCCGAGTCGTCTATGTTGGGGGAAGAGAGGGACAGAAATATCACAACCAGAATTGGTGGGCACCCCATGCCACACAGATATCACTACTGTCCCCACAGCATACTCACCAACAAGCCACGCATGTGCTGGATGCAGATTTGCCATCAGTTGGGGAACAATGCTGCTCCGCATGATGTGGGAGTCATGTGCAGAGCCTGGAAATCTTGCACACACATGGGATATGATGTTGTCGGCCTGGCACACCACCTGCACGTTGAGGGAATGGAAGTGCTTCCGATTCCTATACACCTGCTCACGTGCCCGTGGTGGAATGATAGCGATATGTGTGCCATCAATGGAACCCACGACGTGTGGTATCTGACCCAGTGCATAGAAGTCCGCTTTGACCGCTGCCAACTCTGCCGGCAGTGGGAAATGGATGTAGTCATCCTTGTACAGCATCATGGCTTTCAGAACATCCGAAGTACCATGCTGAACATGGACTGTGACATCCCACCGGCATGTCCAACTGTGTACTGAAAGGTGCCAATAGCAAAAAAGTGTAGTGCCGCCATCACCTTTGCTGTGGGTGTAATGGAACCTGGATAGGTTCTTCGTGGCTGCAGGTGAGGAGACAATTGGTCTACAAGCTCCATCAATCGACGTCGATCCAGCCGGAATTTCCTGATCACCTCCTCGTCAACCATATCCTCCAGCACAGTGTATGGGCGATGGACATTTGGAGCCCTCCTGTGTGGGAGTAGATGGAATAGAAGTCAATTCACAAACAATGCATGGCTGTGCAACTCACTCACATGTCAACAAACTCTAACAACAAGTAAAATGTTGTGGATAATTGTCATATATGTGACAACTCTGATTGTCACTACAACATGGAGTGCCGTAGCAACAATGTGCAGCCACTAGCAACATGATGTGTCTCAACATGTGCAATGCAACTTAGTCTCAGGTCAACATTACTGCCAACAAGACATGTGTCATGACCCAAATGTGTAGAAGCCACATCACAGACACACATGCAAGTGCATGCACACAAACGATAAAGATACACACACACCATCTCATCATGCACCAATGGCAACACCAATAATGGTGGGCATACGGACATTACATGCATGGTGACACAACAGGCAACACACATACACTGAATACATGTGTACCCCCACCATAGTTATTACCTCACATAAACCACACACTGACAACAGGATCAGAATGTGGCGATACAGCCGGGATGTACTGTGTAGATGTGAAGAACTAGAAACGTGTGTAGGGAAATACCCGACGTCAACACGTAGACATGCACATGTGTTGCACATTGTGTACACACCGATGGGCATAGTATGGACACACATGGAATAGAGCGGTATACAACCCTTACAACGAATCTTTTACCACGCACTACCATTACAACGCAGTCCTTACAACGCAAACCATTACAACGCATTGCGCTGGGGGGCGCTCTAGGATAGGGAATAACTTTGATTTACTATCCAACACCTTCCCTAGTGTCCACGGGGACTGGAGTTGGAATAGTAAATTAAACTATTCACTATCCAGCACCCCAAAGCGCTATGCGTTGTAATGGTATGCATTGTAAAAACAGCGTTGTAATGGTATGCGTGGTAAAAGTATGCGTTGTAACGTCATACATCCAATAGAGCATGACATATGAAGTCACACAATCACGCACACAACCGTCATAACGCAACTGCAAACAATACACCACGGTGCATCATCTGAAAATATACAATAATTGGCGCCGCCATGGCGGTGCACTGCTTCCGCTGTTTACGAATGGGCATACACGGGCCGCGTTCCCTCTTCCCATTGGCTGCATGTGCACGGACCGTCACGGTGAAACATCGGCAACCGCATGTGCTAGCCTTCGGGACAGATGCTTCTATTGCAACAATGTTCAATCACTGGCGCCACCATGGCGGGGCATGTATTCGGCGGGGGAGGTGCAGCCCAACACATCCTTTAGCTGATGTCAATGGACATGGCAGTTCATGACCCCCCTTACAGTCACATTGCATCATCCACCGTACACCGGCTGGCCTAGCCCGGCCCAGGACCTGCGTGCCGGCCATGTCAACCACCGCCATTTCAGGCCCCATCCACTACTGCCGTGCCAGGCCCCGTTCACTACCGCCGTGCCAGGCCCTGTCCACTACCGCCGTGCCAGGCCCCGTCCACTACCACCGTGCAGGCCATGTCAATGTTGGTGGTAGACATGGCCGCCATGCTCTGGCCGGGCATGGCACGGCGGTAGTGGACGGGGCCTGGCACGGCGGTAGTGGACGGGGCCTGGCACGGCAGTATTGGACGGGGCCTGAAACGGCGGTGGTTGACATGGCCGGCACGCCGGTCCTGGGCCGGTCCTGGCACTGTGGCAGTGAACGGGGCCTGAAACGGCGGTGGTTGACATGGCCGGCACGGTGTACGGTGGATGATGCAATGTGACTGTAAGGGGGGTCATGAACTGCCATGTCCATTGGCATCAGCTAAAGGATGTGTTGGCCTGCACCTTCCCTGCCGAATACGTGCCCCGCCATGGTGGCGCCAGTGATTGAACATTGTTGCAATTGAAGCATCCGTCCCGGAAGCTTGCACATGCGGGTGCCGATGTGTGACCGTGACGGTCTGTGCACATGCAGCCAATGGGAAGTCGGAACAAGGCCCGCGTATGCCCAATCGAAAGTACCGGAAGCAGTGCACCGCAACACCAGGGCAAGTTATTGGCCCTTTTACAAACACGCATCCAGGGCTGACCAATGGCTGGCGACGTATGCCACTGACATGGCCTCAGGGCCCTATATATGTGTGATTTGCAAAAGCACACACCCAACGCTGGGAACCAGTGCTGCCTGTGACCATCACCTCGACCTGCTGCTGCTGAGCTGACCACCGACTGCTGCCTGTGACCATCACCTCGACCTGCTGCTGCTGAGCTGACCACCGACTGCTGCCTGTGACCATCACCTCGACCTGCTGCTGCTGAGCTGACCACCGACTGCTGCCTGTGACCATCACCTCGACCTGCTGCTGCTGAGCTGACCACCGACTGCTGCCTGTGACCATCACCTTGACCTTCTGCTGCTGAGATGACCACCAACTGCTGCTCTACGGCCATTCTCCGTGAACTTGCCATGTCAAGAATCAAAGAGATCCGGTCTTGTCCCTTCACCGCTGCGGAGCTGGATGTCCTCGTTGACGGTGTGCTCTGCAACTTCAGACGGCTGTACGGCGCCCCCGGACAGGTGGTAAGTGCAGTGGGGGACATGTTGGTGTGCATGAGGTGGTCAATGACTCCTGGCCTCTGCAATTTTGGCTGTGTGCTGTGGGCCCAACACATTTGTCGGAATGTGCATGGCTGCTGAGAGATACGTGTTGCCCCTATCTGTGTGACTGGCCAACTGTCCACTGACTTGCACCCTTTTGTCTCTCATCATGATAGGTCAAGCTGCACCTTCGCAAGGACGTGTGGAGGAGCATTGCACGTGATGCAGGGGCAGTGGGGGTGTCCAATAGACGACATACACACTGCCACAAACGCTGGGACGACATTTCCAGGCTGGGCAAGAATGTAGCAGAAGTGACACTGGGGATGATTCCAAGAACGCCACGTCTGGCCCGACGCTCCATGACCCCTCTCATATACCATATCATTGCTGTGACTAATCCTGACCTGTCCGACTGGCTGCGTGTGGATCAACAGCAAAGTAGCGGTAAGCATACTGTCTGTGAATGTTACTTGGGAGTGCAATGCATGTATTGTTGCTCAGACACATTAGTGACTTCCATGTAGCGTATGTATCGTTGCAATGGCATGTTGGTGCCATTGGCGGAGTCAAATGTGACTTCCAGGTCCGGCATGTTGACACGCCACTTGCTAAGCAATTGAGTGTTGAAGCAAATGCCGTAGTGGTCCGTCGCCCCATGGCAAGACATGTGTGCAGATGTAGGTGCTCCTGTCCAGTCCGCATACTGTACATGTTTCACGGCCAACACCGCTTATTTCATGTGAGGATGACTGGTAGGGGTGGGCCGTGTGCAGGTTGGGGGCTAGATGTACTTTGTCAGCAATGGCATTAGGGATTCCTTGTCCTACTGTACATGAGTGTGCCCCTGACTTATACCTCTTTTCTGTGCATTTCAGCTTTGGCAAAGGGCACTCAGCCACAGACGGCGGAGATGAGTGGAGGCAATGCATCCGGATCAGACTTCGCGCACATGCAGACTGACACAGAAGAGGGCAGCGCCGGAGAGGGGGACAGGACCGTCCCTGAGGACTCGCATGTGGAGACATCGTCCTCATCTTTCGACAGTGTTGGTGAGTCAGCACTGTTGTCACAGACTGGGAGTGGGCAATCAACACCTTCGGTCGGGACACAGCACACAGGGCCCACACTGCCGCCAACTGCATCATGTACTGTTCGTGCACGCAGGAGTAGGGGGAGCAGAGTGGCGTTCGGTGTCGGCACCGCTGCCCCAGCCTCGGTGACCCACTTTGTTCTGAGGCTGTTGATCTGCTGCGACAGCTGTGTGTGGGGCAGAGCAGTATGATAAATGCATTCCAAGACCACGATAGGACGTTGGGGCAGGTGGTGGCATTCATGGAAGGGATGCATGGCGATTTTGCTGGTCTACACAGGACAGTTCAGTCATTGGCTAGCAGTGTGTCGTCTGCCATTGTACAGTCGCATGGACTGGGTGCTACTTCTGTTTCCCCATCTACACCACTGGATGTCTCAGGGGGGAGTGAATATTATGACCAGGACTCAAATACAGGTTATTGCACCAGAAGCAGCGTCAGACAGCACGTCAGGGCACGGAGAGCACAGACACCATCTCCTAGGTCAGCAAAATCTGTTCACAAAGACAACGTCAGATACACTGGAGTTCACACACAGGATCCACAAGTGGTATTGGGGGAAATGCCTTCACATGCTACACAGGCATCCCACACAAAAGGTACTCCCAAGGCAAGGGATACTCCCACGGCCATGGACACTACCTTGGACAAGGACAGTCAGAAGACAAAGGCACCTCAAGAGAGCAGGGACACTCCCAAGGACAGGGACACTAGTAAGGAAGGAGCCACTCCCAAGGGCAAGGACACTACTAAGGAAGGAGCCACTCCCAAGGGCAGGGACAATATTAAGGAAGGAGACACTCCCACGGGCAGGGACACTACTAAGGAAGGAGGCACTCCCAAGGGCAGGGACACTACTAAGGAAGGAGCCACTCCCAAGGGCAGGGACAAGGACAGTCAAAAGACAAAGGCACATCAAAAGAGCAGGGACACTCAAAAGGACAGGGACACTACTAAGGAAGGAGCCACTCCCAAGGGCAGGGACAAGGACAGTCAAAAGACAAAGGCACCTCAAAAGAGCAGGGACACTCCCAAGGGAAGGGACACACCCAGGGAGAAGGTGTGTTCTGGAGACAGGTACACCACAGATGACAAGGACAGGCATACATCACCCCTTGCTGCACTGAGGCTGATGTTGTTGAGGGAACGGAATACAGATGTCTCCGTGGTGGAGTCACCCCTTACCTCCACTCCCATCAGGGCCCGTCAGGAGCAGAGGAAGGTGGACCCTGTTGTAGCATCCCCCATGACACATGTTGCAGAGGCCAGAAGGCAGCCACACAGCAAAAACGACAAGCAGGCTCCAGCACGTCCCCAGAGAGCATTCCCCCGGCAGCAAATGCACCACCTACGGTGGGTGATATTTCATTTCAGTCCGAACCACTTGCCAGTCCTGTCCAGGGTGCACTCACATATCCCTAAGAGACGTAGACACACACCATTGACACAGGCCCACCCCGATGTCGGTCAAGTGCATCTATCCCCAGCTCCCAGAGCCACCCTGCCTCCTGGCCCCTACAGCCCTGTGGCTCATCATTTCAGTGGTCCCAGTGGCGCAGCTGCAGTTGACTCGCATGTGTCAGATAGTGGCACTGTGTCTGTTGTTTGCTGTCATGCATCATGTAGTAGCACTGTCTCAGTTGTGACCTCTCCTGTTTCTGGTGCTGGCAGGGTGTCTGGGTCTATGGCCCATGTGTCAGTCACTCGAGCTGTGGCTGTGTCTCACAGTCCTGTATCAGATGCTTGCAGTGTATCTGGGTCTGTGACGCATGTGTCAGTCACTCGAGCTGTGGCTGTGTCTCACACTCCTGTATCAGGTGCTGGCAGTGTGTCTGGGTCTGTGGCTCACGTGTCAGTCACTACATCTGTGGCTGTGTCTCACACTCCTGTTTCTGGTGCTGGCAGTGTGTCTGGGTCTGTGGCCCATGTGTCAGTCACTCGAGCTGTGGCTGTGTGTCACACTCATGTTTGTGGTGCTGGCAGTGTGTCTGGGTCTATGGCCCATGTGTCAGTCACTCGAGCTGTGGCTGTGTCTCACACTCCTGTATCAGGTGCTGGCAGTGTATCTGGGTCTGTGGCGCATGTGTCAGTCACTCGAGCTGTGGCTGTGTCTCACACTCCTGTATCAGGTGCTTGCAGTGTGTCCGGGTCTGTGGCTCACGTGTCAGTCACTACATCTGTGGCTGTGTCTCACACTCCTGTTTCTGGTGCTGGCAGTGTGTCTGGGTCTGTGGCCCATGTGTCAGTCACTCGAGCTGTGGCTGTGTGTCACACTCCTGTTTGTGGTGCTGGCAGTGTGTCTGGGTCTGTGGCTCATGTGTCAGTCACTCGAGCTGTGGCTGTGTCTCACACTCCAGTTTCTGGTGCTGGCAGTCTGTTCGAGGCAGGTGGTTCACGCAATCCACCCGTTAGTGTGATGTGCTGTTCACTTCACTCACATGTCATTGCACATGGTGTGTACATTGTCCATTGTAAACAGACTTGCACTGTTGTGGTCCTTGGAACGGGTTGCTTGGAATACGTACTTGTGCTGCCTCTGATGTACCTGCTCTGGTGTTCATAATGCCCTGTTGCTGTTCTGATACTGCAGTCTGCCCTCTCATGTACTGCCTCTGATGTACCCGCTCTGGTGTCGACTATGCCCTGTTGCTGTTGTGATACTGCAGTCTGACCTCTCATGTACTGCCTCTGATGTACCTGCTCTGGTGTCCACAATGCCCTGTTGCTGTTCTGATACTGCAGTCTGCCCTCTCATGTACTGCCTCTGATGTACCTGCTCTGGTGTCCACAATGCCCTGTTGCTGTTCTGATACTGCAGTCTGCCCTCTCATGTGCTGCCTCTGGTGTACCTGTTCAGTGCAATGGACTGTTGATGCACTTAGCCCCTCTCATGTACTGCCTCTGATGTACCTGCTCTGGTGTCCACAATGCCCTGTTGCTGTTGTGATACTGCAGTCTGCCCTCTCATGTACTGCCTCTGATGTACCTGCTCTGGTGTCCACAATGCCCTGTTGCTGTTGTAATACTGCAGTCTGCCCTCTCATGTGCTGCCTCTGATGTACCTGTTCAGTGCAATGGACTGTTGATGCACTTAGCCCCTCTCATATGCTGCCTCTGATGTACCTGTTCAGTGCAATGGACTGTTGATGCACTTAGCCCCTCTCATGTACTGCCTCTGATGTACCTGCTCTGGTGTCCACAATGCCCTGTTACTGTTCTGATACTGCAGTCTGCCCTCTCATGTGCTGCCTCTGATGTACCTGTTCAGTGCAATGGACTGTTGATGCACTTAGCCCCTCTCATGTACTGCCTCTGATGTACCTGCTCTGGTGTCCACAATGCCCTGTTGCTGTTCTGATACTGCAGTCTGCCCTCTCATGTACTGCCTCTGATGTACCTGCTCTGGTGTCCACAATGCCCTGTTGCTGTTCTGATACTGCAGTCTGCCCTCTCATGTGCTGCCTCTGATGTACCTGTTCAGTGCAATGGACTGTTGATGCACTTAGCCCCTCTCATGTGCTGCCTCTCATGTACTTGTTCAGTGCAATGGACTGTTGATGCACTTAGCCCCTCTCATGTACTGCCTCTGATGTACCTGCTCTGGTGTCCACAATGCCCTGCTGCTGTTGTGATACTGCAGTCTGCCCTCTCATGTGCTGCCTCTGATGTACCTGTTCAGTGCAATGGACTGTTGATGCACTTAGCCCCTCTCATGTGCTGCCTCTCATGTACTTGTTCAGTGCAATGGACTGTTGATGCACTTAGCCCCTCTCATGTACTGCCTCTGATGTACCTGCTCTGGTGTCCACAATGCCCTGCTGCTGTTGTGATACTGCAGTCTGCCCTCTCATGTACTGCCTCTGATGTACCTGCTCTGGTGTCGACTATGCCCTGTTGCTGTTGTGATACTGCAGTCTGCCCTCTCATGTACTGCTTCTGATGTACATGTTCTGTAGAATGGACTGTTGATGCACTTAGCCCCTCTCATGTACTGCCTCTGATGTACCTGCTCTGGTGTCCACAATGCCCTGTTGCTGTTCTGATACTGCAGTCTGCCCTCTCATGTACTGCCTCTGATGTACCTGCTCTGGTGTCCACAATGCTCTGTTGCTGTTCTGATACTGCAGTCTGCCCTCTCATGTACTGCCTCTGATGTACCTGCTCTGGTGTCCACAATGCCCTGTTGCTGTTCAGATACTGCAGTCTGCCCTCTCATGTGCTGCCTCTGATGTACCTGTTCAGTGCAATGGACTGTTGATGCACTTAGCCCCTCTCATGTGCTGCCTCTCATGTACCTGTTCAGTGCAATGGACTGTTGATGCACTTAGCCCCTCTCATGTACTGCCTCTGATGTACCTGCTCTGGTGTCCACAATACCCTGTTGCTGTTCTGATACTGCAGTCTGCCCTCTCATGTACTGCCTCTGATGTACCTGCTCTGGTGTCGACTATGCCCTGTTGCTGTTGTGATACTGTAATCTGCCCTCTCATGTACTGCCTCTGATGTACCTGCTCTGGTGTCCACAATGCCCTATTGCGATACTGCAGTCTGCCCTCTCAAGTCAAGTCAAAGAATCTTTATTCGGTATTTAAAAAACACCATAAAAGCACACACATATATACACAGTAAAAAGTTATTAAACATTTCCAAGATCCTTTGTACAGAGTATAAACAATGCATAGATTACAAACAGTAAAACAGTGTATGACACTTAAAGGGATAAAACTAGAAACATTTCATTCTTCTCCCCTGGTGAGCCTTAAACGGACCGCTACCTTAATAAAATTCATAATACTGCACAATGTTAAGGGGTCCGAAGCTTTCTGTAAAAATACTAGTGCCTCCCTAGCGTGAACCAATTTGGTTTTTTTTAAGAGGTTTACAAGAAATCTGCGCCTGGGCATTGAATACAAGGGGCAGAGTAGGACAAAGTGAAGGGAGTCCTGCGGAGACCTGTTGTCGCAGCCGCAGGGCCCCTTCTGCTCAATTGGTGTAGCAAATCCTGCTGGTGATGCCAACATAAATGGGAGTAAGTTCAGCCTGAAACGGCACATCAAGAACCTGTCCTGTGCGTTATACATGAGGTACAAGTATGGCTCCATACCCTCCACGCTCTTCACTAAATTATGGGCCCTCACTGTCTTTTTACACCCTTCCGCCTCAGCTCTGCTTAGGTTTTTCCGCTCTAGAAAAATTTTCCCTACTTGCAGCTTACTCTGGGCTACAATAGTTGCAGGGTTAGTAAAGAGGTTCCCAAAGCCTAGTTCCTCTAGGCTGTTCTTCACATAATGGAGCCAGGGGATACGCATACATTTGTCCCTCGCCAAACAATCAGATAAGATTTCTCTACTGAGTGACGTGAGGTAATATAAATTTTATGGTCATGTTGTGTTCCCTAGCGAGTACCCCACCGACTCCATGTACGAGTTAAAAGTGCATGTAACTTCCCTCCTGTACCAGCTATGAAGACGCAAATACATTTGCGTCCAACGTTAACTTGTCCTCTTTCAGACCCACCATGAATGGGTTTGATGGTCCGTTCCTAAGTATGCTATGCCAACGTCTTTTTGAAGTGTACTCCTACGTTTTTCAGCCTGGCTGAAAGTAGGCCCTGAATCTCTGCCACCGAGCTTCTTCTCTGGCTTCTGACTGCGAGGGCCTCTGCCCAAGCAGCCCCCGTACCCGTGAACTCTGACTTACTTCTAGCGCGGCCCTCCGTGCTCAGCTCAGCCTGCTGCCTGCCAAGATTGACTATAACCTTCGAGTTATCTGTTTTCCTCCCCGAAGATACATTCCAGCCTGCTAGCTTCAGTAAACATCCTTCCTCAGCTACAGGGCTAAAGGGCCGACCTGTCTTTATGCAAGTAATTCATAGCTTCTGTTGCCATGCTTCCATGGAAGGCCCCATGCCCCCACGCTTCTCATACAGACACTCAGGCGCTTATACACGCACTCACAGCAAGTATAGAATAGCTTCTGCTCTAGAGACCTTTCTGCCCAGATAGCTTAGTTCCTAAACATCAGATATCAGATACGATAGAAACACAAGTTGATCTGACATGCCAGACTTCTGTCTCTTTCCGTCGGTGTAAATGTCAAGTCCCCTGCACCCCGTCTATCACACGTCATGCAGCTGCGCGCGCATCCAAGCTTCCGATTTCTGCTGACATTGCAACATTCTGTTAGCACCACCCCTTGGTGCCACCCACTTGCGTCACCTATCAGTGACGTTTCTAGCACACACGCCTAGTTACGCCTCTTGATGATGTACTAGCACCACGTGTATGTTGTTATCTTGTCTTCTCTCAGCTGTTACGCCTCTTACATTGAACATTATGATGTAAATAAAGTATATAAGCTATGTATTGTCAATAAACGACGGCGCGCTCATCTATCCCTTCTGACACCCTGTGTGGTGGTCAGAACATGATATCCTGATTCCTTTATGAGGAATAAAACCCTTAGAAACTCTTACACCACGGACTCTGTTTTCCTTCATTTCGATTGAGTTATTATTGATTAAGTACTTACCTGCATAGAAATTAAGAGAGTAAATTAATTATTTACATCATTTTGGCGCCCGAATAGGGACCCCTCCCCCACCTCACGCGCCGGAAGGTGCGTTGCAATCCGTGTCCCCTGCCATCAGTTAGACGGACAACACGTGTACTGGCAGGATTTCCTGCATCCCCCTCTGACACACGGAGGTGACGAAGACTGCGATCAGTGCCCAGACGAGGCGGTGAGGAGTGCGGAGGATCCCGACCAGAGCCCAGCCGAAGGAAGCAAGGTCCGAGGTGTGAAGAGGCCCACCAGTTTTCCGAAGTTTTCCGAAGTTTTCCGAAGTTTTCCGAAGTTCCGAGTCGAGTCCAGTCGAGTTTTCCGAGGCCTTCTGTTTTCCGTGCTTCCCGGTGAGTACCATTGCTGGGTCGTATCTAGACGGGTTTGGGTACGCAAGTCCGGTCTGCACTGTTTTTAGGCAGTGTATCTGTACTGTTTAGCAGTATATAAAGTATTCCGAATTTCTGCACTGTTACAGCAGTGTATCTGTATCGTTGAGCGGTACATTCAGAGTAGGGGGAAGTTAGCTATGTCTTTAAATGTTTCATGTGATTAATGTCGTGGTATGAATGTGATTGTTTTTGTGCATTATTGTGTTTTTGTATAAATAGTTACAGTTGACATTAAGTATCAAGGATCAAGCATTCCAGTATCAAGTAGGCACAATGCCGTTTTTCAACAAATTAAAGCAGATAGGAACTAGGAAAGGGATGTTAGAGGAAGAGATTCCAATCCCCCCTAGGGACACTCCAGGTAATTTTATGTACAATAAACATGGCATAGACGCCATCTTGTATCTAGAGTTATGGACAGATTATACCAAGCACCTAGAGGAAAGATACCGATGGCCAGTTAACGGAACATGGGATGCCGAGTGCATCATAAAGGTAGAAGAAATATTACGGAAAAAGAAAGCTAGACAATCTCAGAAAGACGCCATAGAATTTTGGCGTAAGGAATCACGTAAGCGTGCTGATAGAGCACTCCGTAGAGAAGACAGGCTTAAAGAATCAGAAAAAGCCCAAGAAAACGAACTAGTTACTGAGGGAATTCGAGTAAAAGTAGAACAAATAGATCGTATCCAAAATGGCAAAGTGAACAACATGTATCTTTTGGCCGATGGTACCCCTGACGCCATTTCAGAAATACCGAAAAATTTGCCGTCACCATTAGTTCCAACTAAAGTAATGCATAAGACTACTAAAGACATATTCCTAAATTCATATCTCGAAGATGTAGCGCCAGCTTACACCAATCTGCCTGTTCGTGCCCTGCCTACCGACAGGGCCGGGGGTGGTACTGCCCCCCAAGATCACTCTCAGCCGACACCGAAAAAGACTAGTCCCGTTCCGCCAGCTCCGCCACTTCCCTCACCTAAAACTGATTTACCGAAACCACTTCAATCAGATCCTACTAAAAGACAAATTCAGATACTGACTACACACAGAGATAATGCCCAAGCTTCCGCTTCAGGAGGTGCGACCGCGGGTCTCCAGACCCCGCCACCGACTCACAGATTAAATCTCAGAGGTCTGCAGAGTCCTCTTACGCACAGATCCCCCCGTTCTTCTAATTCATCCCGTCTTGATGCACTAAAAGAAAATATGTCGGTTTGTAGATATGATCCAGAACCTGGACAGGACGACTTAATGGTATTAGCGTCTTTACGGTTAAGATCTGCTACTGATAGTTTGTTATGTTATGCAGGAATGAAGGAGCGCCTAGATAGAATATATGAGTTCGTTCAAACGGGGAAGGACCCCGACAGTATTAAGGATGCCCTGGAGAAACAGAAAGTTAACATGCAAGCACTGATACTACGATTTTTCATAAATTGTCTAATAAGAGAACGAGACAGGCCCGGAACAGATCAGAGTGAATTAGATGTATTGAACAAGTGGGGTCAAAATATAGCTGATGGAAAACATGACAGACAAAATTGCATAGAGGCCATGTATAAAAAGATTAAGAAAGCAGTGATAGCAGTACACGAGAAAGAGAAAGAAAAGGCTCCCTCCGAGGAGGAAGAAGAATCTGAAGAACCAGAACCAACTACAAGTACTATAGCATATGTAGGTAGGGGAAACTACCTTAGGAAAGGTGTCCGTCCGGAAAGCAAGAGAGTTTTCTTCTCTGCCTTAACGAATCCGAATTCTGCTAAGCATCAGTTCCAGGAAACTGATAAACGGCTTCGAGATCGAGTTGGGTACCATGTACTCAATTCTATGGATGAACAAGAATTAGCCCGATCAGCGGTATCATGGGCCGAAAATGCAGACATATATAATGATGACACCGTAGCACAGACATTTCTGAACCTCTCCCCCGACGAACAGAAATTAGCAGGGGTATATATGATTCAGCACCTTCTCATTAAGTACAGAAAACATTATTCCGATCCAGGTCCTTTACATGAGACACTAGAAGCACTACTGATGGATAGATGGAGAGGCCTAAGCACTAAATTAGTTCAAATAATTCTAGAACAACGACGCAGATATGATACCTTTGTAAGTCCTGAATATGTTCCCGCCCCACCCCCAGAAAGGAAAATGTACCATATGCAGTGCGGGAGTGGTATAGAAAGTCAGAACCCCTTGCGAGAAGTGCACCCTGTTATGGGTGAGGATAAAATTTTGAAACGCGTGTATGTACACACGCCTCTGACTAAATTAGAACTGTTAGAAATGAAGAAATTAGTACCATGCCATGATAAAGACCCTGCAGGTTTCCATAGAGAGCTTAAAGACATGTTATTAATGGGGGACTACACATATGATGATATCATGAAAATGTTGAAAGTATTATTGCCTACGGGTATATTCGAGAAATTAAAGGAAAAGGACTGGGAGGTGGGAGACACAAAGATTGCCTGGGCAGAAATCGAAGACGAAGAGAAAAAACGGGTTCCAGGGTTAGGCCTTGGGGACAAAACTAAAGCATTACCAGGTTTGATAGTACAGGTCCTGCCCAGATTATTGACAACTAGAAAGGAGGATTGGGATGCAATCTCGTCCTGTAAACAGAAACATGATGAAGATACTAGCGACTTTTATTCAAGATTCGAGAAATGTTTTATTATCAATAGTGGCCTCCAGCCAAGTAGCGAGTCGTACCCACATCTTTTTGTATCAAAGTTAGTCGAGAATTCCCTACCATTAGTTAAAAATAGAGTGTATAAAGTCGAGAGTACATGGCAAGCAAATACGCCATCCCAGATGTTACAAATGTTACAATATCACCAGAATAGAATTAGGGAAGAACAAGATCAGGAACAGAAGCGTATGAAAGACACGAAAATGAAAATGTTAGTAGCCCAGACGGTCCCATCCGACAATCACAGGAAAGGTACGACCCAGACAAGTCACGCTGCAGCTCCTGTTAAAGGGACATGCAATTATTGCAAGCAGCCAGGTCACTACGTACACGAATGTGCAGTTCTGAAACATAACATAGCGACAGGTAAAACTAAAGAGAGACCGCATCCGCCTAGACAAGATCATAACCAGCATCAGTCTACACAGAATACACAGCCCATGCATGCATCTGCACAGACAGCACAGACCGTAGCAGTACCACAGCCACAGCCCATTGCTGCAACTCAACAAGTCTCACAACAGATGTACCAGTATGCCCAGTCTGCTTACCCCGAATATTCCAGATATACATGAAACAGCCTAGAGAGGGAAGGTGGCTTGCCTCTTATCGAGATTCCTGTAGATCAAGAAGGTCCTTATGTACACAGTCAAGTATTGGGGAAAGATAGAAAGTTTTTAATTGACACAGGGGCAAGTCGCACTACAATAAGTCATGACGAAGTTCCAGGGGCACCCCTCTCAGGCTCACAAAATGTTTCCCTTGGTTTTTCAGGACAACCTATTGTAAATGAAGTATCAGAACCAGTTCCCCTGGCTGTGGGTCCATTATCACGCGTTACAGACCTGTTACTAACAAAATCATGTCCGGAAAATCTGCTAGGAATTAAAACACTGAAGGCTCTAGGAGCTATAATATGCTGCTCCCCGGAGGGGGTTAGACTCTTTCTGCGGGATTTCAAGGGTCATTACGTCCTTCGTGAGTTTGACGTCAGATTGAAAAATGTACCTGATTACTTGTGGGCAAAAGGCCCAACTGATGTAGGATGTATGCACATTACACCATACCGTGTTACCCTCAAGGCAGGTGTTGTATTACCCAGAATAAGACAATACAAGTTACCACCCGATGCTGTAGCGGCTTTACTGAAAATCATTGAAGAGCTCATTGCCCAAGGAGTGGTCGTCGAGACCGACTCCAATATCTGTAACTCACCCATCATTCCGATTCTTAAACGTACTGATCCCAATGCACCGCCAGTATATCGGCTGGTGATTGATCTTCGAGAATTGAATAAATGCATTATCCCACAGTATCCTGTGGTCCCCGATATATCATCTCTCTTGACTGCTATTGATTCAGAAGCAACGTTCTTTACTGTAATTGATCTCAAGAACGCCTTCTTCAGCGTGCCTATTGATCCAGAGAGCCAATATCTCTTCGGATTCTGTTTAAATGGACGCAGTTTCAAATTTTCGCGCGCACCTCAAGGATTCACAGAAAGCCCCAGCATCTATAGTCAAGCACTAAAAAGACAACTAGATTGTATTCAAATGCCAGTTAACACCGCTTTACTACAATACGTCGATGATCTGCTGATCACCGCACGAAGTGAGCCCGAATGTGAAAAAGCATCACTGACAGTTTTACATTTCCTTGCCGACAAGGGACACAAGGTGTCTCCTTCGAAGCTACAATTCTGTGTTCAGCAAGTTGTGTACTTGGGTCACTTGCTGTCCAAAGTGGGGAGACAGCTCACTCCCGATCGCATTCAGTTAATTGTGAACATGCCGCAACCCAAGACACAAAAGGAAGTGCGGGCCTTCATAGGCCTCACCTCGTACTGCAGACAATGGATTCCCCAGTATGCATTTCTAGCTAAACCACTCATCCAGTTAACGACACAGGAGGCAGCGACTTCGACTGTCCTCCCTTGGACTCAGGAACACACACAAGCTTTTGAAGAATTAAAGAAAGTTTTATGCCAAGCACCAGTTTTAGCGACACCATGCTACAGCAAACCGTTTACACTTTTTGTTACAGAACGTGATGGCACAGCGTTGTCTGTCCTCACTCAAGACCAAGCAGGTTCACATAAGCCTTGTGCTTATTTTTCTAGTACATTGGATTCAGTAGCTCAAGCACTCCCTGCGTGCTTAAAGTCAGTAGCAGCAACAGCGTTAGCAATAAGACAAAGTGATTCAATTGTTTTAGGTCATCAGTTAACAGTTCAAGTACCACATTCTGTAGAGGTTTTGTTAAATAGAACCCAGACTCAACACTTAACTATAGCACGACTGACAGGTTATGAATTAACACTATTCCAGCCACACATAGAAATCAGACGTTGCAGCATCCTGAACCCAGCAACACTGTTACCTACAGTTATGACAGATCCAGCTCCGCATGATTGTATAGAAATAATTAATGCAGTAACTAAGCCTAGACGAGACTTAACAGATGTCCCATTGACAAATCCAGACCTGACACTTTATGTGGATGGTTCATGCATGAGAACAAGTACAGGAGAATTAGTGGCCGCGTACGCCGTGACCACTGAAACTGAAATTAAAGAAACACATCGTATTGACACACTGTCTGCTCAAGCAGCAGAGCTCATCGCTCTGACTCGAGCCTGTATTCTAGCCAAGAACAGAAATGTTAACATATACACAGATTCCCGCTATGCCTTCGGAGTTGTACACGACTTCGGAGTCCTCTGGCAAGAACGAGGTTTTCTGACTTCTCATGGGGCCAAAATCCAACATGGCCCCCTCATTCAAGCACTGTTAGAAGCAATACATTTGCCCTCGGGCATATCAGTCATGAAGTGTAAGGCACATACTAAAGTCACAGATTCTGTTTCCCAGGGTAACGACCTGGCAGACCAGACAGCAAAACATACAGCACTGACTCACACCCAGACTACTGATGTGACAAAGACAATAGTCCAGACCCAGTGTATGGCAGTTAGAGATCCCGCCCTAGATGTAATTGATATCCAGACACACGCTACTCCAGAGGAGATAAAGAAATGGACTGAACTAGGAGGGATTCAGACAGATCAAGGTTGGGTGACGAAGGGAAAATCTATATGGTTTCTCCCCGACTCAATGGTTCAAGTCATGATAAATACAGCACATAGTCCTGCCCATCTTGGAGAGAAAGCCATGTTAGACAGTTTACAGAATCTCTGGTACAACAAACACTTACGAGCAGCAGCAAAACAGAAAGTGCGTACTTGCATGATCTGTTGTCAGTTCAATCCAGGTAAAAGCGTCCCTGTTGAGCAAGGTGGATTCCATCCTCCCGATCACCCTTTTGAAGTCCTCCAGATGGATTATATCCAGATGAATAGCTGTAGAGGATTTAAGTATGTCCTTGTAATTGTTTGTGCTCTGTCCCGCTGGACCGAAGCATACCCAGTCCCAGACTACACTGCTCCGACCACTGCCAGACAGTTGGTTCGTGAATTCTTCCCACGGTACGGTTTGCCCCGTGTCGTGTATTCAGATAACGGACAGCCGTTCTCGTCCGAGCTGATGAAACAAGTTTCCCTCTTGCTAGGATATCAGTGGAGGTTCCACTGTGTCCGACATCCCGAAGCAGCTGGCCTTGTAGAAAGGCATAATCAGACACTAAAAATCCGTCTTGCCAAGATCTGTCAGGAAAAAGGGGTCGACTGGATAGTCGCCCTGCCCGTGGCACTATTCTACATGAGAATGGTCGCCCACTCGAGGTCAGGGCTATCCCCGTACGAAGTGGTCTTTGGCAGACCGCCGAATATGTGGGGGACGCCCGTTCCGAAAAAGATCACGGATATTGATTGTAACATGTTGACAGATTACCTTGCCTCCTTGATGTCTGCACTCCAATCATGTCGTTCACAGGTTGCCGCAGCCTTCCCTGACAACACCGATGTAAAGGCGCATGAGGTCCGTCCAGGTGACCTGGTGCTCGTCCGGAATTTCGACCGGAAAAGTCCGCTGGAGCCCCGCTGGAAGTCTCCAAAGACCGTTCTGCTTACCACCAGGACCGCCGTGAAAATCGAGGGGAGAAAGGGGTGGGTCCACACGAGTCACATTAAACTATGCAATGAACTAAAGAACGGACTGAAACAGGACTCTGACTCGTCCACCCCCACCAAAGACTGTGTTGAAGCACAAGACGTTACTGTGCCTAAAAGAGAAAAGACTCCTCAAGAACTTTATCGTATGAAGCTTCGATCTAGCAAGTCAGACAGTTTAATTGTTTAAGTCCTCCCCTAGGTGAATCGGTTAAATAGTTTCTGACATGTATCCCCTAGATCGAGTTAGAGAGAGAGAGGAAAAGAGAAGAACATATTGCAAATCACTTCGTAGTCACTGCATAGTGACACTAATAATCATGTTTATTCTGAGTATTCTAATTATTATTGCCAGCATTCTGCTTCCCATATACTGGCCTATTTTCAGGCGTGAACAATCTGCTTACAATGTTTCTGCTGAACACACTTTTAGTGAACTTCCCGCACATGAACTCTCTTACAGACTTGCGCTGCGCAACAATACATTCATTAGTATGTTACACCATTCCCATCAGACAAATAATGCTACAGACTGTTGGATATGTGGCCGACTCCCTCCCTACCAGAATTACAAGGGAGCTCTGCCTCTCTTTCCGTACCCATTCACTCACAATGGCTCCTGTGGAGCATGGTTTAAAATAATTAATTCTTTAGATCCTGATATTGCTGTTTTCGATGGGGGCTGGGTTTGGGGAAACTTGAACTTAGTCCTGCTCAACGTCTGTTATCCTGATAAAGAGGGACTTCCCACTCGAATAGGAACTGATCTAGAAAATGAAGTATATGGATTAGGTAATTACACAATTAGCCTTATGATCCTCACTGTTGAATCTGAAACTGCTCCAGTTTTGCCCCATATGTTAGTATTACCAGTCACAGGTGAATTATGTGTTAGCAAGAAAGGTTCAGTACACGTAGGTCATAGTAAATGCACTACGGTGGTCGAGTTCAGTGACCATGGTAAATCGTCTTTTAAAGCTACCAGTCATTCCTACTTTGTTTGTGGTCATACCGCATACATACGTTTGCCTCCAGATTGGGATGGTACCTGTTACATTGCATTCCTTCTGCCACCTGTTTTTCTAGCTCCCCCTGATTACCATAGAAATACGAATCTAGCACCAAATAGACCCAAAAGAGATATTCCCCTTGTCGACTACACAGAAACGGCATGGGAACAGTACACTGATTTCAATAAAGGATTCTTTTTCTTCCTAGGGCCTGTCCAAAACAGTAAATTAATATGCAGATTAACGAGAACACTCGAAGCAGTAGTGAACGAAACTGCCTCCGCTCTAGGTAACTTAACAGAGGAGCAGTCTGCTATACGGACTGTTGTCCTTCAAAATCGTCTTGTGATTGACGTCATCTTGGCAGATAGAGGTGGAGCCTGTAAGGTCATCGGGTCAAGTTGCTGTGTTTTCATTCCACAAAACGCACCATCTGTCTATCAAGCTATCACCCGTTTACATAAAATTGCAAATCAGATACATCAGAATCCAGGCACCTGGACTTGGTCCGGTTGGTTCTGGACTACGTTAACAGCTTGGGGATGGAAGATCTTATCCTTCCTAGGCATTGGCCTTGTTATAGTATTCAGTTGTTGCCTGTGCCTGCAGTGTGGGCCAGCGATATGTGGACTGTGTGCCACATCCTGCATTGAGCATTCCAGTTGCCTCTCAAACAGTCAAAGAAAGAAAGACGAACATATAATGTTACAAGAACAAACCGATCGATTTATGAGGATCGATATATCATGAAGGGTCCGTAGGGAACAAGGAGGGAATGAGGTAATATAAATTTTATGGTCATGTTGTGTTCCCTAGCGAGTACCCCACCGACTCCATGTACGAGTTAAAAGTGCATGTAACTTCCCTCCTGTACCAGCTATGAAGACGCAAATACATTTGCGTCCAACGTTAACTTGTCCTCTTTCAGACCCACCATGAATGGGTTTGATGGTCCGTTCCTAAGTATGCTATGCCAACGTCTTTTTGAAGTGTACTCCTACGTTTTTCAGCCTGGCTGAAAGTAGGCCCTGAATCTCTGCCACCGAGCTTCTTCTCTGGCTTCTGACTGCGAGGGCCTCTGCCCAAGCAGCCCCCGTACCCGTGAACTCTGACTTACTTCTAGCGCGGCCCTCCGTGCTCAGCTCAGCCTGCTGCCTGCCAAGATTGACTATAACCTTCGAGTTATCTGTTTTCCTCCCCGAAGATACATTCCAGCCTGCTAGCTTCAGTAAACATCCTTCCTCAGCTACAGGGCTAAAGGGCCGACCTGTCTTTATGCAAGTAATTCATAGCTTCTGT
Organism: Lissotriton vulgaris; assembly: GCF_964263255.1. NCBI lineage: Eukaryota > Metazoa > Chordata > Amphibia > Caudata > Salamandridae > Lissotriton > Lissotriton vulgaris. The sequence goes on along the minus strand of NC_141693.1, from coordinate 509,297,093 downwards.
TGCCATGCTTCCATGGAAGGCCCCATGCCCCCACGCTTCTCATACAGACACTCAGGCGCTTATACACGCACTCACAGCAAGTATAGAATAGCTTCTGCTCTAGAGACCTTTCTGCCCAGATAGCTTAGTTCCTAAACATCAGATATCAGATACGATAGAAACACAAGTTGATCTGACATGCCAGACTTCTGTCTCTTTCCGTCGGTGTAAATGTCAAGTCCCCTGCACCCCGTCTATCACACGTCATGCAGCTGCGCGCGCATCCAAGCTTCCGATTTCTGCTGACATTGCAACATTCTGTTAGCACCACCCCTTGGTGCCACCCACTTGCGTCACCTATCAGTGACGTTTCTAGCACACACGCCTAGTTACGCCTCTTGATGATGTACTAGCACCACGTGTATGTTGTTATCTTGTCTTCTCTCAGCTGTTACGCCTCTTACATTGAACATTATGATGTAAATAAAGTATATAAGCTATGTATTGTCAATAAACGACGGCGCGCTCATCTATCCCTTCTGACACCCTGTGTGGTGGTCAGAACATGATATCCTGATTCCTTTATGAGGAATAAAACCCTTAGAAACTCTTACACCACGGACTCTGTTTTCCTTCATTTCGATTGAGTTATTATTGATTAAGTACTTACCTGCATAGAAATTAAGAGAGTAAATTAATTATTTACATCAGACGCATCGGGATTGACCCAGATTTTTAACCAGGATACTATGGGCCTCAGTTTTACCAGGTCTTCTATATATGGCCTCCCTAGCTCCCTATGGGCAATCAATCCAGCAGTGCTTTGGGGTACCCTCAGGATTGATTTCAATTATTTGTTTTCTTCCCGTTGGATTCTTGTGGTGTTAACAAAGCCCCATACTTCTGCCCCATAAATTACTTTGGAGCATGATACAGAACTGTACAGGTTCATCACCTGTTCCGGGGACCATCTTCCTAGCCTCCTGCCATAGCTAGCTATTGCCCCGTTAGATGCGATCATTTTGCCACAACGCTCCTCCACCAAGGAATCAAACTGTAAGGCACCATCAAATTTTACACCAAGATAGGGGAACGTTTTAACCTCTTCTATAATGTGACTCCCTATTGTGTAAGTAAATTTGGAGGTAGATTTTTTCCCCGCCAGGAGCACATAGGATTTACCCAAGTTAACAAAGAGGTCCAGGGCACCCATGAACTTGACGAATCCATCAATCAAGATTTGTAAACTCCTGGGTGTACGTGCAATCAGCACCGCGTCATCTGCGTAAAGCAGAACAGGAATATGACGCAACCCGACCCTTGGGCAATCTACCTTTAAACCTAACAGGGACTGCTCCAAATTATTAATGTAAAGGGAAAACAGAAAAGGGGCGAGGATGCAGCCTTGTCGGACCCCACTCATAAAGGGAAAAGAATCAGTCAGTCCCCCCTCCCTATTGTAACGGACCTTAGCCGTGGTGTCACTGTGCAATTCTCTCAATATATTAATTAGGCCACTCTCTATCCCCATACTAAACATCATGCCCCACAGTTTTCTCCCTATTGACGTGATCAAATGCCGCTGCCAAATCCATGAAACCCATGTAAATGGATTCATCACTAGCCATGGTATATTTGGCAGTCAGCATGTAAAGGTTCAGGCATTGGTCACTAGTAGACCTCCCTGTCCTAAATCCATATTGAGTGTCCGAGAAGATGTTATGTTCTTCGGTCCACTCGGACAGTCTATTAAGAATTGCCCTTCTCAAGAGTTTTGCTGACACATCGATCAGGGAAATCGGGCGGTAGCACTTGGGGTCGTCCCTGTTTCCCTTCTTAAAAATCGGCACAATTACCGCTTTGGACCAGGACTGAGGTAGACCGCAGGTAATAGCAGTGTTAATGACCCTTGTCATTAAAGGGGCCCAAAGTTCAATGCTACTCAAAAACAGATCTGGGGGAATTCCGTCGGGCCCCAGTGCTTTATTTTTAGTCAGACCCTCAATCCCTGCAGTGATCTCCTTAATGGTGAATTCAACCGATGGGGCCTGAGTTGGAATAGCCGATAACTCTACAGTAGTGCCAGGCTCATGGTTATACAGACTCCTGTAGAGCGTAACCCACTGTTCTGGGAGGATATTAGCCCCTATCTCCGGGGTGTCTTTTTCCTGGAAAGTGGGGTTATTGATAATCCTCCAAAAACCCGCTAGATCCTTTCTTTCCCCTGCTTCTCTTAGATCTGCCCACGCTTCTGCCTGCAAGACAAGTTTCCTCCTCTTAGTCTCTTTTTTATAATTTTCTCTGCACTCCTTCACTTTATGGGGGACCCTTGGTTTAGATTTAAGGCAGCTTTTCAACTCCCTCAAAGCTTTGGAGCAGTCCTTATCGAACCATCGAGGAATCCCGTGGTTCTTTAAGGGCACACTAGTCTTTAGTAGACCATCGATCAGATTGGCAATCTGATCGAATGCCTCCAGAAGCCTCAATCCGTGAACTTCTATATCTAGGCAGTCATTGATGGCAAGTTTGCCGGTGTCCACCAGGTCCTTGTAAAACTTTTCTCCGTCTATTTTGGACCACTTTAGTCTCCTGCCTTGATCTGTTGCCTTCTCAGTGGTTGTGCATTGGGCACTATTTCTTGGGCCCACCCTGTACAACAACTCCAAGACAAGGGGGTTATGGTCACTGAAACCACTCCATTCAATCCCTGCACTAGTTATCTTGTTTATCAGAGATCTTGAGACCAGGATATAGTCTATAAAGGATGAGCATCCTCTGCCCTTAAATGTGGGTGGGAGTGTGCCATCCTCCTGCGTCCCCATCATGTTAATAGTATGTCACAATGCCCATGCTCAAGTATACACTGTGATTATACCCCGATTATGTGTAATAAAGCAAGTCAATCATGTGTCGTGCTTTGTCGTAGACATTCCTGCATGTGTGATACAGGTGTGTATTTGTATTTGCTTCAAATCAGTGGGTTCAGATACATGACACTCCCCCTCCCAACGTCACGACCCTTGCAGGTACTCCCCTCCAGACAGCGAATGGTTTGTAGAGGACCTGCGTCGTCCTCGATAGTGGGCCAAGACTAGGACGTGGGGGATCGCGAAGAGTATCGGGTAAGCGTGTAGTGCTGGGTCCATGTCGGCGAGCAGCTCGTGGTGGGTATCTCAGCTATGTATGGCATCTTCGCTGTGGGGCAACCGCAGTGTTCAGGCAGGTTGTTTTTCTGCAGCTCTTTTATGTGTATTTTCCGCCATCTTGATTTGGAGAACGGTCGTAGACGTCAGTCCGTACGGCGGAGTGTCTGGATTGGTTACGTCCGCCGCGTGGTCGGGTGTAGTTGGGCGGCAGGGCGTGCTCTTCCATCGCGGATGGAATTTTGACACTCTTTCCTATCCTGATAAGGTGGACGGAGTGACCGCAACAGGCGGACACAGAAAAGGCATTTTCCGCATACTCCAGGGCTGCGGAATTACTTCCGTCCACCATCCTAATGAGCCCCTTAGAGATATTTTTAATAATGATTACCAATTTGAACACGAGCATGGTTCTTTTTGAGGAGCTGCAGCACCCCCAGCACCCTGACTTCTAGTACCCATGACAGGAACACAGGAACAACAAACTAAGAGAGAGCAAGCAGCTGCTGGCTACTGCTGTTCATGTCATGTAGCATTAAGTGCAAAATGCATCCTCTGGCCCGTTTTGAATGCAAGGGTGCATATCGATGTGCATTACAAATTAACAATAAGAGCAACACAAGGTCTTGCATATAACAGGTTTCTTTCCCTAGATTGAAGACAATTTGACTGAGGTAATGGTGAAGAGAAGGAAGGCATTTGGGCAGAAAAAGGTGGGTATGAGAGGGTGTAGGTGGGTTCACAGGAATTTGCGTGTAGAAAGAAGCGGAAGGATGGTGTGGATGAAAGAAGAAATGGGGATGAGGCGTATAAGGGTGTAGGTGTAGGGTTCTCTTAAGGGGTACCAGGTTGTCTTGTAGGAGCAGATGTTACTGAGTCAGGTAAAGTTTGAACAGGTGGGCTTTTAGTAGACATTGGAAGCAGAGGAGGGAATCTGTATTTTTGATCTCTGGAGGAAAGGCGCTCCAGATGTTGGAGGCCACTCCTGACAAGAACTGCTGTAGATCATGAGAGTGCCTGAATAAGGGTGTTTCCAGGAAGTGATGTTCTTTACTACCTAGAGATCTTGAGTCCCCACAGGAGGATGATGCAAAACATAACAAAGACAATTTGAATAAGAAGGAGGATTTATGAATGACTTGCAGAATTTAGTGAAGGAGTTAGCAAAGGGCTTGGTGGGCAGTGGTACTGGTGAGGATGATGTAGAAGAGGGATCTGGAGGGTGTATGGAAAGTTTGTGATTGCACAAGAAGAAACTTCGATTTTGCTAGATGGATATGTTGTTTGTGGAATTTTCTTCTTCATTTCAATTCGGTGTTGATTAAAGGGGCGTTGGAACGTCTCCAGTGCTTTTTCAGAACATATATTTTACTTTTTTGTAGTTTAGATCAGCAGTCAACCAGGGTTGTGGGGGGTAAGAACCCTACACACTTTGGTTTCAAGGGGGTATGTTGTCCATTGCTTGAGCAACAGTCCAGCTGTGTCTTCAATAACAATTGTTGACGTCCATGGAAGTGAAACCAGTATGTGTGATATCATTAGTCAATCTGAGTGGGGGAAGTGTCAGACCAGAAGTTTGTGATTGTGTTGACAGTGTACATTGTGTTCTTTGGATATGATAAAGTTGAGAGTGGAGCCTTTACAGTGTTTGGTGTTCTTTGGATCATGCATTTGAATGATGCAACTTACACAATTGTAAAGGCAGCCTTTGTTATTACCCCAGACAATGATGAGGTCTTTGAGATAGGTGTCATTTTGGAGAAATTGCTTGTTCAGAAGAACAATAGCTGTGTAATGTTAGTAGGGTGCCTGCTTTCAGACTGGGTGGGTGATATATGACATGAAAGTACTGAAAGTTAGAGGGTGAGGTTTTCAGAGAACTTTCAAAAGTTATTTTGTTAGTTGTTGGTACCAGAGTATGCATGAGGTAAATTCTGTGAATGATGACTTGTCATCTTTCACGTTTCTAATGTCTGTCTTTGGGAATGATTTCATAGATAGGTGGCATTAATGTGACTGGAAGTAGAGAACTCATTTATCTATGTTTCTGTACAGTGTATGAAATCTAGGTCACAAGTCATGGTGAGGGCTGCCATATGTTAGATGAGAGACCAGCCACTCACCTGAAATCCAGGAACGTCTGTGGGAGCAATGTGTTGCCATCAACCCTCTTGAAACAACTCTCAGTGCTACTAACCATTAAACAACAGGAGCCCTGGCAATTGCTTCAAATGGGAAGGGGAATGGGATGGGAGAGAGACAAGAAGAAAAGATACTGCTTTCGTCTGCCTTCTGGACTAGCCAGGTTCCTTTGTACTTATATGCAGGAGCAGAAGTTCCTTGTTACCTAAATGATTTAAGAAGACAGGATTAATCACCTACTCTATTCTTAGCATATCACTTTTTGTAACATGAACACATTTTTATTTACGAATCAGCATGTACCTCTTTTGATCTGTGAGGGACACAGGTTCTGTTACTCTATTCATAGATAGCTCTTTAAAACAAACATCAACATATTACTATATCATCTAAGCTCCCTTTTGTAATCGTATATTTATTCTTCTTTATAAAAAACTCACAATGGTCTTTATGTTGAAAGTCTTCAAGTAAGGCTTCTTCTAGAATTAACAGCATAAACTAACTATTCCTGCTATGACTTATTTAACTACTTTTCACAAGTTAACACTCTCACAGGAATCTAGTATTCCTTTTAGATTCTTAAATGTTCCAAGCGTTAATTACGCCTATCACATATGTTCAAAATCCCTGAATGTCATAAATAAAAGTTGCAAAGTTTAAATAAATACATTTCTGCTTCACCGTTAAAAAATGCACAAGTTAAATGTCTCCAAACGATGATTTTTAAATAGTCACAACTGCACAGTTACAAGAGCAAAGAGCGCTAGAGAAAGTATCAAGAAACAAAGTCAAATGCAGAATTGAGCTCTGTTCTGCTCCGATATGCTTCTCCTGTGATACGGGCATTCAAGGGGTTAAACGAAGCGAAGAACGAGGGACACGTAGCTGAAGTCCTTCAATCAACTGTACGGACTCAGTGATCCTCGTTGCCTGGGGAACTGGAAACGTCTCAGGAACTCTTTGGGCAGTGACAGAAAGCCAAGCACTGCATGTCAGTGGAAACGGCTATTTATAGCTTTCAGACGGGCATTGTTTCACGTGCTTGGAACGTGTTAAACGGCTGAATTTAGCATGTGTTTAAACATGCGCTGTTGACCGTAACAGAAATAAACCAGGGGCGGCTCTAGGCTCATGGTGGCCCTGGGCAGGGAGCGTAGGTAGGGGGCCCCGGAAGAGGGTGTCCGGGCGGGGCGGACTGCGGAGGCCAGTGAAGAGGGGGGGGATCAGGGTGTTTGGAAGTGGAACAGGCTGTCAAATCCCTGCCAGGAGCCACCACGCAAATATGTATTCCTCAGAGGATTATTATATTAAGGATATATATTGGCGTGGTGGCCCCTGGGGTTTGGTGGCCCTGTGCAGGTGCACAGCTTGCACATGCCTAAGGCCGCCCCTGAATAAACGAAGGGGCAAGTTTTGCAATAATGAAATATCGTTAAAAGAAACAAGCATCGGTGCAAACAATAAGCATTGACAAAAGCAGATAAACATTACTGAATTTACAAAGATTATTAAATTACTTCAGTTTTTAGACACATAATGAAACATGGTTTACAGAATGACCAATGGGATGCCTACAAATAAAACAAGTAGTATTGGTGTCAGACTGATTCCTAACCCCATATCAGCATGGTGGGCATTTGCACAACAAGAGTTGTGTAGAATGCATCAGAATTCAAAGTGAGCAGGTGTGGTCAATGAGGTCAATTTTGGGGATGAGTATTGTGTACATTGACTATACATACGATGTAGAGAGGTGGTAATTCAATGTACAGGATGTTATTCAGGTGCAGCCAGTGAGAATATCTGGTAATGTGAGGTATTGGTACAAGGGAGGTGTTTCAAAGTGAGGATTGACTATTGTTTGCAGATTTAACACATTATGTGGGGAGTTTAATGGCTGGTTAGGTGAAATAGGTAAATATGTTAAGGGAGGTTATGTGAACAATCTATTTGCAGAGGTCTCTCTAATTTGTCTTGGGTTCATCTTCTAGACACAAGAATTATTGGCCTCTTTATTGGATTGATTCCTTGAAGATTTCATGTCTTTTCTTTTGTAAGGAAAGATCCCTTTTAAAGTTGTACCTAGTCCCTCTTTTGGTACAATTGTAACAACATGTGAAAGATTCTAGTCAGAAGTCTGTTTGGGTCTATTGTAGGGTAGGTGAGCACTACCTCCTTTGATTGGGCGAGGGAAAGAGCAAGGTGATCATGGCATTTTAGAGATTTTGAATATGCTTGGATTCCAGGAGCATTGTGTTCCAGGTGGCATTGTGTTCCACGATGTAGTAGAGGGCTGCCCCACTCAGTAGGAAGATGGATTCCCTAAAAGTGTGAAGCAGGATGATGGTCTGCAGGAGGCCATCTGGTTAGTCATTGGCGAGCCAACAAGTGCCCCCTGTGTGGATTGTAGGGCGGTCATACGATAGACCATTTGTGAACAGAGATTAGAGTCACTAGAGTTGCTTATCCACAGTATCCAGGTGCTTGTCTAGTGATCCAGCTCTCTCACCAAGAATGGAGATAAGCCTGAAATATTATATATTGTTTTAAATATATGTGTTATTATGTTTATTATAATATTCAAATTAGGATACATATTTTGTTGATTGGGAAATTGTTTAATCAGTGTAGTTATATTTGTGTGCATTTATAATATACTTAGAGTGCTGCCTAAAATATGAAAAAAAGAAAGTAGGGACTTTGAGTAGTTCCCAAGTTTTAGATGGAGAGCAGCTCCTTTAATATATAGCACTACACATCGCTATCAATGCATGATAAATGCTCACATAAAATGTCTTTCTTTCTAACAGAGTTTTCAAGTATATGTCAAGTCAAGTCAAGTCAAGAGATTTATATAGCGCGCTACATACCCGGAGGGTCTCAAGGCGCTTGAAGGAGGGTGGGGAGTTATTTGTCGAATATCCAAGTTTTAAGTTGCTTTCTGAATGCTAGATGGTTCTGAGTGAGAAGAAGGTGAGTGGGGAGTGAGTTCCAGGTTTTAGCTGCGAGGTAGGAAAAGGATCTACCTCCCATGGTGGTTTTATAGATGCGAGGTACGGTAGCAAGGGCTTGGTTGGAGGATTGTAGCTGACGGGAGGGGGTGTAGAAGGAAAGACGTGTGTTGAGGCATTCGGGTCCAATTTCATAAAGTGCTTTGTGTGCGTGGGTTAGGAGTCGGAAAGTGATCCTCTTATTGACAGGGAGCCAGTGGAGGTTTTTCAAGTGACAAGAGATGTGGTCTTTACGCGGGATGTCTAGAATGAGTCTGGCTGATGCGTTTTGGATGCGTTGGAGTTTATTCTGGAGTTTTGCAGTGATACCGGCGTATAGGGTGTTTCCGTAGTCCAGGCGGCTTGTAACCAGTGCATGAGTGACCATTTTTCTGGTTTCGGTGGGGATCCAGCGAAATGTTTTTTTGAGCATGCGGAGAATGTTGAAGCAAGATGATGAAACGGCGTTGACTTGTCTGTTCATAGAGAGTGAGGAGTCCAGGATGACGCCCAGGTTCCGTGCGTGGTCCGTCGGGATGGGTACTTTTCCAAGGGTCTCTGGCCACCAAGAGTCGTCCCAGGCGGAGGGGGAGGTGCCTAAGATAAGGACTTCTGTTTTGTCTGAGTTCAGTTTCAGACGGCTGTGCTTCATCCACTCGGCTACTTCTTTCATTCCTTCATGTAGGTTAGTTTTGGCGGTGTTAGGGTCTTTGGTGAGTGATAGGATCAGTTGAGTGTCATCCGCGTAGGAGATGATGTTGAGGTTGTGTTGGCGTGCGATGGCCGCGAGGGGGCTCATGTATACGCTGAAGAGGGTGGGACTGAGTGAAGACCCTTGGGGTACGCCGCAGATGACTTCAGTGGCCTCTGAGTTGAATGGTGGGAGGCGGACTCTCTGGGTTCTTCCGGTGAGGAGCGAGGTGATCCATTCCAGTGCTTTTCCTTGTATTCCGATGTTTCTGAGGTGCTGTAGAAGGGTGCTATGGCAGACTGTGTCGAAGGCTGCGGAGAGGTCGAGGAGGATGAGGGCGACTGTGTCTCCATTGTCCAGGAGAGTTCGAATGTCGTCTGTTGCTGCGATGAGGGCGGTCTCCGTGCTGTGTTTGGCTCGGAAGCCGGACTGTGAGGAGTCGAGGGATTTGTTGGTTTCGAGGAAGGCGGCGAGCTGGTTGTTGACAGCTTTCTCAATGACTTTGGCTGGGAATGGAAGGAGCGAGATGGGGCGGTAGTTTTTGAGTTCGGTGGGGTCCGCTGTGGGTTTTTTCAGAAGGGCGCTAAGTTCTGCGTGTTTCCAGCTTTCCGGGAAGGTGGAGGAGTTGAGGGAGCAGTTGATGACGTCTCGAAGGTGCGGTGCTATGATGGAGTCTGCTTTGTTGAAGATGTGGTGAGGGCATGGGTCTGTGGGGGATCCTGAGTGGATGGAGTTCATCAGGCGGATGGTGTCCTCAGTGGAGATTGGGTTCCAGTCATTAATGATATTCAAGGGGGGTGAAGGTTCTGCAGAAGGTTGGGTGGGTTGGTCTCCGGGTCGGTTATCGAAGCTGTTGTGGATGTCTGTGATTTTGTCGTGGAAGAACGAAGCTAGGGAGTCGCAGAGGGCTTGAGAAGGGGTGATGTCATTGGAGTTGGCTGAGGGGTTGGTAAATTCTTTGACGATGTTGAATAATTCTTTGCTGTTGTGGGCGTTGTTGTCTAGTCGGTCTTTGAATGCAGCTTTCTTGGCAGATCGGATTAGTTGGTGGTGTATGCGGGTGGCGTTCTTGAAGGCGTCCCTGGTGCTGGTGTTTGGGTCTTTTTTCCAGTCCTTTTCGAGGGAGCGACAGAGTTTCTTGGATTTCTTAAGATCATCGTTGAACCAGGATGCGTTTTTGCTGCCTATTTTGATTTGACGTTTTTTCAGCGGTGCTAGGATGTCGGCGCTGTTGGATAGCCATTGGGAGAGGTTAATGGCTGCTTGGTCAGGGTTTGAAATGGGTTAGAAATGTTACAAAGTCTTTTGCCGCTTTTGCAGCAAAGTCCTTAGGCATAGGATTTGCTAGTTCCATCCATGCTGAGCTGAAAAATGACAAAAGCCTTTTACCACTCGATGCACAGTATTACAGCTTTAGATTGGTAAATACCATTCAAGCCAACCTGGAATGAATAAAGGCAGTCCCTGACACGTGTTTTGCTCTTAATAGAGCTCATCATAGAGACAGAGATTTGTCTAAACACAAGGGAGGATCCAGCATAAGTCAACGCAATCCCTGTTAAGGCTTAGAGTGTTGCATAAATTAGTCAAAAAACCAAGTAGGTAACTTTGAGTATTTCCCAAGTTTTAAGTGGTAAATGATCACAACGTTTGTGTTTGGCATTATGTTATTTTTTAAATATTTAACTATTTCAAATAGATACTTTAAGTCAATATTTATTTAAAAAACACTGTTATTTTTACCAGTTTCGGCTCTGCAACCTCTGCTGCGATATTTTTAAACAAGATTTTGGTTGTTACCATTATATGTTACAATATATGTATGGGAACACAATATTATGATAAGCAAATATTTGACACACTGTGTTGTTCAATAGTTTTATTCAAGATATTCTGTCAGAAAATCCCCTATTCATCTACCCATAATCTGATCAGCTGAGTGAGGGTAGAATATTTATGGGAGAGCAATAAAAAACATGGCCCACTGGCCACTGGCTTCAGCTTCCCTGCTTCGTTTTACACTTGGTGGGTGGCACCTTACATGCATTTTCCCTGTCAATCCTTCCCTCTATCATCTATTCTTTTAAATATACCTGTTATCCATACATATCATGTGTCTGTTACCTGCCAGCCTCCCCTTCCAAACCTAAACTAATGTTCTTCAATCTCATTCTGACGATTCTCTGTTTAGAACATCTCTCACTTACCTCCATGAGAAAATATATATATATTTTTTTCATAATAATCTTTATTAAGGTAATATACCGTAAAAGAGATGCACAATACAAAAATACAATTGTTGAAAAGAGCTTACATTAGTGTAAAGATAAAAGAGCAAAGACAGCACCTACTCTTTAAGATACAAGTAAAAATTGCTCTACAAACACCAGATCACCCTTCCATGCTCCATAAATAAAATAAAACCAAGGGTTAGAGCAACAACTGAATAAGAAATAAAGACAGAATTTATAAAATTCAATTAGAAGAGGTATTGTGTTTAAGTTTTTCAACCTTTCTGTTCCTTATCAGACAAGCATGAAACAAAAATCTAGATACAGCAACTACCAAATTTGGGTTGTATCAGTTTGAAGGATCCTGTAGCCTTCCTCATTCCTAGTTTTGTCAAGCTTCCTACAGATAGGAATCAACCATTTTGCTTGTGCCCTTCTATATGCTGGACAAAAAATAACATGTAGGGAACGTCCTCCTTCTTCTAACCAGACAAAGGGCACCCTTGAACTGCATCATTTAGTGGTCTCGCCTTTTAGATGTAAAACAGTGTAAGGGTAGATTTCCATAGAAAATATGAAAATATGATACATGGCCTCCTGCCTACCCATTCTCAATCACCCTCTATGACTTCCACCCCCTCACCATCAACACCACACTCTGTGCTCTCCATGAATTAGAGAGAGCTCGTTCTGTTGTGACAGGTACTCTGATTGCTATATCATAGCATATGTCAATCCCTTAACAGCACAATTGAGGAGAGACCCAAAGACCTCTGTCAATATTCAGCCTGCCCTGGATCTGTGACAATCTGATGGAGGCAGAATAAGGCAGGTGGGACTACCAGTCACCATTCTGCAACATTACATAGGTTGCGAACCTCAGGGAAGGGAGAGCAACAGAGGCACAGTGAGCTCCCCCCATGCCATAGCACCCGTGGTAAAAAAGTTTTGTTTTTCACTATTGTTATTTCATAGCAGTAAATTACTGGATTCTGAATTTGATATTCATGCAAATCAATTTCCATGATAGACATGCATATCAATATTAAAGTATTAGGTTTGATTTTAAATGTTTATATCCAAACTCATCTTGAAAAGTGTGTCCCTCAAGTCCCACAAGTCCAGCTTGGCCTCATACCCTTTAACACTGCAAATCAATGCTGTCTATAAATGATACAATGATTTTGATAACAAGCACACAAAGGAATTTGTAAGGTTTTGTTAAGAGAGTTTCTAGAATTTTGTAAAGATCATTTATGAGGTTGGTGGGTTGCTTCAGCAGGCTATATTTTCCTGCTTTTTCAGAATTTAAGCTAAGGAAAGGCATTTGGCATTTTTACAGCACACAGACTTTACCTAATCCACTTTGGACAAACAAAAAGAGATACATTACTTTATGTTTTTTCCCTTCAATTTTGTGGTAGTTGCATTTTTTGACATGCCATACTTGTGTAATAAAAAGATCACATATATTTTTGTTTTTACTTCTATATCCCTGATGTAGAAAAATCTTTGTACATGGTTTTTGTTGGACTTTGCAGTTTGTACAGGGTCCTCCCCATTTTTTTTACTTATACCCTCTGTTTTCTGAGCCATTTTTTGTTGGCTTCTTGGACTCCGTACACTTTACCACTGCCAACCAGAGATAACGTTCTTGCACTCTCTCTAAACATTGTAGAACTGACAAATACATAATCTGCATATTTAATTTACGTTTAAGGCCCTAGTAAAGTGGCACAACCTGTGCCCAGGGCCTTCAAATTAAATGGCACTAGTGTGCCTGCAGCACTGAGTGTGCCATTCACTTTAGCAGTACTTTAAACATGTATCAGGTCTACCATTGCAGCCTGTATGTGCTGTTTTAAGCTGCCATTTCAACCTGGCAAAAAGAAACCTTTTGTTAGACTCAAACCTTCCTTTATAATACCTATAAGTCACCACTAGGGTTGACCATGGACAGCCTAGAGGGCAGGGTGAACTGTATTGAAAAATAATGTACTTTAAGTTTTACATGTCATGGTAGTGAAGAATCCTTACAATTGTTTTTCTTTATTGCAAGGCCTGCCTCCCCATAGAGAAACATAGGAGTTACATTATTACACTTAATGAGCTGTAATTTCCGGTACACAGACAAAATATCGAGTTTTAAATTTCGATATATAATTATATCGAATTTTAAAAATCGATGGGACATAATATAGAAGGTAAGTAATATCGACAGTCTTAATATCGATATTAGTAATATCGAAGTTTTAAATATCGATGTCAGTAATATCAAAGTAAATAATTTCGATGTTACTAATATCGATTTTTAAATAAATTTTGTGTGTATTATATTGTATTTATTATGTTTTATTATTTATTTTTAATGTAATTTAATTAAATATTGTCTTTTAGTACTGTAGCGGGTTGTGGGTTTATAGGGGAATAGGGTGGGAAGTAATTTAATTATGTTAAATTAATTATTAATTAGTAGGAATTATTAATTCATTAATTGAGAATTATTTTTAATTCGTTTTAATTAATTGATTAATTGATAAATATGTTCTGTAGCGGGTTATGGGTTTATAGGGGAATAGGGTGGGAAGTAATTTCATTATGTAGAATTAATTATTAATTAGTAGGAAGCATACATTAATTTTTATTAATTGGTAAATAAATTTAATTAATTGGTACTTAATTTTAAATAATTAATTAATTGATAGATGTGTTCTGTTGTGGGTTGTGTGTTTATAGGGGAATATGGTGGGAACTAATTTGAATGTAGTAAAGTAATAATGAATAAAAAATAATTGTTAAGTTAATTTTATAATTGTTAATTATTTATTAATTGGTAATTAAATATTATAAAATGGTATGTATTTCATGATTTTTTTAGGTAATATATATTTTGCTAATCATGTTTTTAATAATTATGTATATGTATTGTAAATGTTTTATATTTATTTAATAGATCATATTTGTATTATTAAAAAGAAGAAAAAAAATTATAAGTATGTAATTTAAACCCCTACACTTTCCCTCCTGTTGCACTCTCTGGAGTGGGAATAGTAATTGTTACCCCTACGCTATCCAACACTTTCCCTACTGTTGCACTCTCTGGAGTTGGAATAGTAATTGTTACCCCTACTCTATCCAACACTTTCCCTACTGTTGCACTCTCTGGAGTTGGAATAGTAATTGTTACCCCTACGCTATCCAACACTTTCCCTACTGTTGCACTCTCTGGAGTGGGAATAGTAATTTTTACCCTACGCTATCCAACACTTTCCCTACTGTTGCACTCTCTGGAGTTGGAATAGTAATTTTTACCCCTACGCTATCCAACACTTTCCCTACTGTTGCACTCTCTGGAGTTGGAATTGTAATTTTTAAGCCTACACTATCCAACACTTTCCCTACTGTTGCACTCTCTGGAGTGGGAATAGTAATTGTTACCGCTACGCTATCCAACACTTTCCCTACTGTCGCACTCTCTGGAGTGGGAATAGTAATTTTTACTCATACGCTATCTAAAATTTATTTTGCTTTTTTATTAGTATTATGTTGGTATTAATTGTTATTTATGTGAATATTTTATGTAAATAAATGTATTAGTAATTTATTACATTTTTATTTGTTTATAAGTTATGAAAATAATTAATTTAAAGTTATTTTTAATGAAAAATATATTATGTTGTATATATTTATTAATATTAATTTGTATTACATTATGTATTAATTTTAAATATTATAGTACATTTTTAAATATGTTTATTACATTTATAAGTATTATTTTGTTAATATTAAATTTTTATTATATTTAAAAAAACAATATTTTACAAAAAACGATATTTTTGTCATTCTATATTTTATTTTCGATATATTTGTACTTACCTTGTTAGGGATAGGATTCCTATATTTTTGACTTCGATATTTTTGTTCCGATATTTTTGTATATCGATATTTGTGTTATCGATATTTTGTCAGACATTCGTAATTTCCAAACAGGACCAGGTAACTACTTCATGTTTGGGTTCTAAAGAACTGTAATTAAAAGCACACTTTCACAATTGAAATGCAAGTGTTAGAAAGTTGAATCAAAAACAATAGTTTCTCTATGTGATTGTTTAGAAAGACTAATTTTGAAAGGCCAACACAAATTAATTCTCAACCTTGGTATGTGTTTTTATTTCACATTCTGACTATACAAGTATTAGCATATTCATTTATCATGCTTAAGGATGTGTCCTAGAGAACAACTCCTCTCATTTTCAATGAAGACATTTCTCTTTATGAAAACCAACATAAATATTATACCTCAAATGTGAAAATCAATCATTACAAAAACATTTGAAATCATAAAATAATTTTTAACAAAGATGAAGAATTTTTGACAATCACTACAACATACACTTAATTTTGACCAACACAATACAGTGCATTTACAATACCAGTCCTTTGAACTTTTTGAGTGCAAGAGGTAATTGTCACAAATTATGGAATTGTTGTGAACCGCTTGAAACAGGCTAAGGGCTTAATGTATTGTGCAATCAGTAATGGCATAGATATTTGGATTATGTTTTCCACCAGCCGTCATCAAACAATATCCGCTGTTGCCCTAGCCTTAGTTGTTGATGCATGTCAAACACTTGCAATTTATGGGTACTCTTCAGGACCTAGACTGGAGGTTTTCTGTGAAATAAATAATGTTTACATTGAGTTAGCTAATATCTGCCCCATACGTGTTCGATATTCGCAAATACACAATTATGGAGCTTTAACTCAGTTTGTTCTTTCATGCAAATATAAGTGAATTATTTCTCTTTCTTTCCTTGTGGAAGGTCATTAAATATATTAAAAAAACTAGTTAAAGTCTGTGAACAATATATTCACCGGTTTGATAGCTTGATGAATCAACCAGGTTTATATTGACTGGACCCGACCAAACAATATGTTCTCCAAAATACATGCTTCTACATTTAAATGATTTGATATCTCTACCAAAATCACTTGCTTGTTTTGCGATAAATGAAGCTAGTTATTTTCCACTATAACAGTTACAAGGTGAAAGGATGGGAAGAGCATTAATCTCCTCCCACATGATGAATATGAGGCCCACCTTTTATCTAAAGGCAAATTAAATTCAATTTTGAGACAATCAATCAGACAAATACCGTGAATATATTGTTCACAACATTAAATATTGAAGGGTCCCATTCTGGTTGTAAGTGTTAGGGTCCAACCCCCGTGCCTTCACTTTTAAAAAGTTGTTATTTTATTGTCTTAACCACCAACTCTTCAGTACACTTCTGGACCTGTAGATAGCCTGTAAGAAAGAAGGGCCTCTGTGCTGAATAAATACCTGCCACTCTGCTGCACTGCTGCTCTGAAGGACTGATGACCTGCTGTGTTCACCTGCTGCCTGCTGCCTTCCTGCCTGGATGGGACGGACTTGACCTGCATCTGTAGAACCCAGGACCTCAAAGTGACTCCAAGGTCTAGTTGGGCTGGCCTCCTGACTAGCGCCTCTAGGCCAGAAGGCTCCAACTACCTTGAACCTAGTACCTGAACTCTGCCATCCTAGAATCTACCCTGATAAGTGGTGATATCCCAGTCCTGGACCCTTGGAAGTGGGCACAAGGTGCTCTGCTAACCTCTGTTGATCCACTGAGCTGGCACATCTCATCTGCTATGTGGCGCAGCCCCAGGCAGAACTGAAGCATCACCACTGCTGCATGGATCAGTTCCATTGCAAAGACCCACATTGCATCGCAGCCCATCAGCTCATCGGTACCCACCACTGTGTGACCCTTCTTTTAGCACAGGCCCTCACATCCCTCATTGATGGCAGCTTTGACGACTATGCCTGACTCAACATCACAGCCTCGAAGCTCCTCAGAACTGACATATCACCCTGACTTTGCAATGCATCTTCAACACCAGGTTTTGCATCACAAGCCCTCATTGATGGAATCCTTGATGACGATGACACAGGACGTCGCACTGCAGCCTCGTACCCACATCGCGGATCTGATGCATTGCTTCAACTGCATGACACATTTTTTATGTGACCCTCGCAACACTCAGCAAACCAGGATTTAAGGTACTTTTCTCAACTGGGTTAACTGGGTCCATGTAGTGACCTGCACTCCATTGTGATTGGCCTGAACTTGTAACCAGATCCACAGTTGGTGCATTGTACTATTTTGTTCTTGTTTCACTGAGATCCTTAACATTGCACATCTCCAGTTCTACTGTTTGGATTTGTGTTGTTTTGGTCTTGATTTAGTCATTTAAATATTCTAAGTTTCTATCTTGGTGTGGGCTCCATTTTGTGTTGTGCGTTCCACTTTATTACTGTTTGAAGTGTTGAAGAAACACTTCACTCATTGCCTCAAAGTTAAGTCTGACTTCTGTGTGCCAAGGTACCAGAAGGTTGAGCACAGATTAATTTAGGGTCGGCTTGTGCTTCACCTTAACAAGGATTGCGGCTGCTGCTTGTCCAGGGATCACACCCCAGTGAACCAACAACCCAGGTTCTTACATATATATTTGTATTTATTGTGTTATTTATCAAGGACCTTGTATCCCATCTAAGAGATATGTGTGACAAGAAAGTGCCTATTATGTCTTGCAGTGGATTCTCTACATGAAGGAACTCTTTAATATTTAACTATATCTAATACTAAGACAAACATGATGTGGAATAAACCAATACAAATATTACATTCAGTTGACTTTAGTCCAGCAATATCTACAATATTTACAAATTAATGCTTGCCGGTGGGTAAGGATGAATATTTGGGATTTTGAGAAGTAAATGTTTACACAATTAAAACAGCAGTTAAATCATCTACAGGTTCAAGTCAAGGTTTAATGAGAAGGATACACATGTTTTAACTAGAAAACACATTATTTTCATTAATGGAAAGTAACGTCAGCAGGGAAACATGATTTTCAAAATCTCTAAATGTCAATCAATGGGGCTAGTCTTTCATTTGCAAATGGGGCATACATTTCCCCATGCAAAGCATGAAGAATGAGTATCAGCAGGAGAATGAACTCTGAGTGAGCATGGTAAGGCAGTGCAATTGGTATGGCAGATTAATGTTTGCCTTGTGATTGCATTATTGCAATATGTACCTCATGTCAGGTCAATTGGGTGAAGGTATGGGTCATGTCCTACTGGTCTTATATAACTATATATTTGCTGATCTCTGAGCAATAAGCGAGGAGATGAAACTTTAAGTCAAAAGCTTCAATTGGAGGAAAGGGTCTTTTGGTGTCTATGCATTGCAGATCATATGGGGCCACATATTTCAAAAAAGCATTTTGTGATTATCAAATAGTGATTTCTGCCAAATTGCTATTTTGTAATCCCAGAATGCTATGTATTTAAGGAATAGCCAAAGATTTATGGCCACATGTAGGTAATCTCTATTTACCGATTCTTAAATACCAAATTTTACCGATTAGGTATTTGAATGAAATGAATTTGTACTTGTATAGCGCACTTACACCCTGAGGCGACTTGGCGCTGTACTCATACCGCTGTGGAACCCTTCCTAACTTTTCCCTGTGAAATGCCCACTCCTGGGCACCCCCAAGGTGAAGGCAGGCATCCCAGTGCTGTTGGGGCCATTGTGGAGATTAAGCAAGCTATTGCCCAGAGTTGCAGCGTGGGACCTATGATTAGAATAGGCACCGAGGCGAGAATTATCAGGTCCGAGGAAATTGAGCCCAAGACCCGCCGAGGCAGGAATTGAACCCTGGTCCCAGGCCAGACCTCTGCATCAGGGTCTGCCGCTCTAACGATTGAGCCATACATCTTCAAGAATCGGTAAATAGTATGTAGGTAATAATTGGGTAAATTTTACCGAATCAGTAATATTCGGTATTACTGATTCGGTATTTACCGATTTGGTAACTCCCCTTCATTCCTATTGACCTGGAGGCCCATTGGAATGAAAGGGAAGCCATTCACTATTACCGATCGATATCGGTAATAGGGGGAACATATTCAAGGGTGGCAGGGTGTCACATTGACACCCTACTGCACCCCTGAATCGTGCTTGTGTGTACATGTGGCACAAATATGTATGTCTGCCACATGGCACTTTTAAAAAAGCACAAAATTGCTTTTTTAAAGGTTTTCGATATTTACCACCAACTTGTAGTTGGTGGTAAATAACAAATCCTTAAATCTAAAATGCACTCACTTGAGTGCTCCCTACATAGGATTTTAGGATTCGGTAATCGACCGATTCGGTATTTTAGGGATTCAGTAATTTACCAAATCCTTAAATTACCGAATCGGTAAATAACCGAATCCTAAAATCAAGCCACCTCATTAGAAAAAGCTTAATACCGGTCGGTAACAGCAAATTTACCGATTTTCGGCCATTACGCACCTGTATTAAGCTAGCTGCATAAGGCCCTTAGTGATTCCTTAATATTAACAAATAGAGATTTTTTCAATAGGTAATAGCCATTAGGTAATATTACTCCATTCGTCCCTATGGACCTAAAGGCCTAAAGGCCCATAGGTGCGAATGGTTTTGCATTAGCTAATTTGCAATTACTTATTTGATAATCGCAAATTCGGTAATACAAAGCCAAGGGTGCCCGGCAGCCTAAGGCCCCCCTGAACTACCTCAAAAACAAAAATGCACACATGTAGAGTACCTACATGCCGTAGGGGCATGTATTTGCGACATAGCACTATGGAAATTGCATTTTTTTCAAATTTTGCACTTGATTTTTATTGACTTGAAGTCGATTATAATAGCATTTTCCTAAATAAACAGTTTACATTTAGAAAATGCTTGGTACATGTGCGAAGGGATTCGCAAATTGTGATTTTCTATTTGTAGTCACAATTTTAAGTAATCACTAGTTTTGCGATTACATAAAATTGCAACTACAAAGCCTTTCAAGCATCTTGAAAGGCTACTTTTCATTCTCCAATGGCTGAAATGACCAATTAGCACTGTTATTGAATGCAAAACTATTTGGTACATGTGGCCCTTAGCGACTTCCTATCCCTTTCTTTAGTAGGTGCTGACAGTATGCAACATCTAGTCAGTGGCAGTCGGCACAGGTAAGAGCAGGCAGGCGGTGGGGCAAGGTCTGGGAAGTCGGCAGACGACGAGATAAGTAAAATGAAGGAAAACATCAATAAAACCACTTACCATGCGCACTGC
Organism: Lissotriton vulgaris; assembly: GCF_964263255.1. Lineage (NCBI taxonomy): Eukaryota > Metazoa > Chordata > Amphibia > Caudata > Salamandridae > Lissotriton > Lissotriton vulgaris. The sequence continues at coordinate 509,276,732 of NC_141693.1, read as the reverse complement.
GATGCGGCGAGCGCATGGTAAGTGGTTTAATTTATTTTTCATTAATTTACTTAGCCCATTGTGTGTCAACTTTCCTGATGCCCATCCTGCCCCCGCCCCACTCCTCTTACCTTTGCCGGCCACCACTGCTTCTGGTGCGAAAACGTGTTCACCAAGTGATTCCAAATCGTGCAGACTCCCAGAAATCATACAGTGTGCAAAGAAATTATTGTGGGTTTACATTCTAGGAAATGCAGTGAGTGTATTGAGGAACGCCTCTAATCCTTGATGGTTTCATCTTTGTCTAAATGCTACTGGCTGTCCGTTGGTCTCCAATGTTTCTGCAACAAAAAATGAAGCAAAATCTAAAACAGGTGGCTACGTGGATGAATTATTGTTGATTAAAAGTGATCAGTGCAAAGTCGAAAGTGGTGTTCTGGATTAAATCTTATGAAATTAAGCCCAGAACAGTGTCACAATCTGCATGTTTTGCTGACGACCCTTACCAAATAGACTTTATATGTGTGCCATCTGAAATGCTGTACTAAGTATCAAGCCACACATTGTTTCGGCGGTACAATCAGCTTTATTCTGCCTGGAACAGCTAAACCAACCATCCCAATCATAGATAAAATACAAAGTGAGTGCAGAATCAGTCAATTCCAAAACTCTGTACTGTTTTCAATGTAAAGTGGCATGCCAAGGTTCAAAATACCACAGAAGTGCGACAGTCCGGAATTCCAACAGGAGCTTAAGAAAAGCTTCTTTTACTCGATTGTGTCAATAAGACAGCAATTAAATGCAAATCTAAAATACTCTGAGTAAATTCCTTGTTTTTTTAACTCAAACATTTATTAGAGGTTAAGGTTACAAACATGCTCAAATTATTATAGGTACAAGAAGGTATAATATGTGAAATGATACCAATGTAAATCCCAATATTTGCCATAGATCTAGAAAAATGTTTATTTATTATTTCTAAAGACATTACAATCCGTCCAGATACCTTCTTTATCATTTTGTTGGAAGTAGAGAGACAAATAGGCTAGACATATGAAGCATCCATCTTACAACCCATAGTTGTTCTTAATAAAATGACCCCTCAATTACTACAAAGTGATGCAATTCAAATGCATGGGATTTGTATTCATGCCAGGGTCTTCTCCTTTCACCATACCCTAAGATGGCAAAGACTTTTCCGTTAATTTATTTTCATCCCATCCAGGTTTTCAACCTCTATTCATTTATCACAATAAATGCTTATCCAACCTAGCATGAAGTGGCAGGCAGAGCTGGGCTTGGTCCACTGTCCTCTACCATCTATTTGTAATGGGAAGGCTGTACGGTTCAGGGAAGCAGGCACTGCTACTATTTAGGTTATCTACATATTATAATCAGAGTTTCACTCCACACACTAGCTTGATATATTTTGTATTCCAGGAGGTGACAAATAAAGTATCATTTGTCTAAGCCTTATTCCCAGATCTATATTGCATTCACAATGAAGCTTCATTTTAACACTATTTAAATACAAAACGTTAGTTTGAATAATATTTTGAATGCATGTGCGACTATGTGCCAGTAGATCCTATATATTTGCAAGCTGCAAAATACTTACAAAGCCAATACTAGGCTAAGTGCACTAACGCATCTTCTGAAAGCCAGTTGAGCCAACAGTATGGTTCAGAACTTTGAATGATTGTAAATTGATACTTGTATAGCGCAGCACTACTCACCCGCAAGGGTCTCAAGACGCTTGTACGAAAACCGCTGTGGAACCCATCCTGGCTTTCCCTGTGAGGCGTTCACTCCTTGGCACCCCCAAGGTGAAGGCCAGGCATCCTTAGCGTTGTGGGGGCCGTTGTGGAGATTAAGCAAGCTATTGCCCAGAGTTGCAGAGTGGGACTCCATGATTGGAATAGGCACAGAGGCAAGAATTATCAGGTCCATGGAATTTTTTTGAGCCCAAGACCGGCCGAGGCAGGGAATTGAACCCGGGCTAGATCTCTGCATCAGGGTCTGCCGCTATAATCATTGAGCCACACTTCTCCATGATTTGAAGTCTACTTTTTATTTATGTAGTGGTTAGTGATCCTCCCTAAAGGACTTCCTCCCGAAATGTAACGGCTAAAACAATAGGATTTAAAGATGGCAACATGGAGTAAAAAATAACAATGATTGCTTTCTTTGTCTGCTGTAATTTGCTTCAAATGCAACGTGTGTGTTTAGTTAGTTCTTAACATATATTGGTCCCTTGCCTCATTCTCAGTATGTGATGAGACTAAACCTGGTTAAACCTGTACATGGACAGTGGTTGCACCATCGTAGCTATTGATAATTTAACCAACACAAAAAGGGTGGAGGGAGTAAGGGATAGAGGTTTGCAGTAAACCCTTCAACTATAACCTAAATCTGAAAGAAACAAGTGTACTTAACCTGATTTAAGTGAGAAACATTCTCTAGATCATTCCAGGAATCATTTTGTAAAGGGATATGGAAATCTGGTAAGGGAGGTCTAATATAGCAGCACATGGCTCCTACATAGAAGGATTAGATCCAGTAAAAGGTGTGCGAAATTCAAACATGATTGCATAAAACTACCTGTGAAACAAGCTATTGATCCTTTAATCCAGCCGTCTAAAGCAAGAATAAAAGAAGAGGGAGTAATGTTTGATGTATCGGAACCCTAGATAATCCTTGCATCAGTGGTCGACATGTTTCTACCACCAGTAAGATTCCCTGATGGGTCTGAGGCCTTTCTCAGGACATGGAGGTCTCTTAAGATCTTACCCTACTGTAGGAAATTCTAACAATAAAAAGGGTAGGGTAAACAGACTTCATTAGATCAATAATACTCGTGGTTGAATATACTCTACTTGAGGTTAACCTACAGTGATGATAGAGGAAAAACATACAATAACCTCACAAGTGCAAAACAGTGATCATACCTCCCTGTAATTAAACACTGACATTAGATTTATAAAGAAATGTTTATTGTAATGCTCTATTCAGTCATATGCCTTTACTATCATGTCTACAAGAATCCTTTTTTATAAAAAATTGTAACTCAGAACAGAAAGAATTGCCAATATGTAATCCATCTGCCGCTCAGCGCGACACTGCACCCTTTTATGGTGCTGTCCATTCACAGGGAGCCTGTGCAACATTTTGAATGGGGGGTGGGGGGAGATATTTGCTTCAAGCATAGTCAATGCTTGGTCTAATTTACCAACAAATGTTAAGTGTGAAAGGGATCAAAATACCCACTTCTTCAAGTTATGGTATCTGCCGTTTTTCCTGCAGCACCTTGTTTCCTCCATTGGTGTATGCAATATAAGTGTTGCCCTGTTTAACAATGAGTGCGTGTGTCTCAATCCCTTGTGCAGTATCATATACAAACCTGCCATTACAACAGATGTACTGTCCTGAGGCTGGTATCTCTGAATCCACAAGAAAAAGCATCATCCTGTAGCAGTCAAACCTCAAATGGCAAATAGTGCTACCTTCCAGTATCGCCTGCAACCAATTTTTTTTTACAGATCGATATTAATGGAGACAAGATGTAGGGTAAACCCTTTTATGTTAATATGTCATCAACCCAAGTTTCCTAAGACTGACGAAAAATTACCAATGGGATGTACCATGCTGTATTTCACAGTTGTGGGTCTTATGAAAATCTAAAGATGCATTAGTACTTGAGAAGACTTCTTTGCATAGATTCAGCATTGCTAATGTGTGGTGCCAGAAGGGAAGCAAAATGATTAACCTTAATGGTGGAAGCTAGTATCTTTGAGTGCATTTTAATAAGACAAGTGTTTACCAATCTTTTCAAACCTACTGCCACTTTAATAGAATGGCAAACTTGTGCGACTCACCAATCTTTAATAGACATGAAGCAGGTGATTTCTTAATGTAACTAAAGCGTCCTGTGGCAGTGCACTGTTATTTACAGACAGTAAACTTTACATTGAAATGGGCACTAAATTTGCACAAACATACAGTTTTACCGATAACACTATAGTGCAAACAAATGTGTGGAAAGTGGGTTTCAGTCAGCCCAAGTAAAGTGTCTTAATCTGTTTCGATGCTAATAAATTCTTTGCTTCCATCATGCTCCAGAATAACAAAAACATTTGCTTAATTTTTGCTTTCCTAATTACTGAATGTATACAGTTCATTTAGAGGTACTTTTTTTCATTGTGTTACTGTTAGACTTGGCATCTTTGGAGTGGTTTCCCCTAACGTTTTGCCTCTATCTCTTGTATTTTGATGCTGTGCTGGATTTCGTTTTGGCCGGCTTAGATGCTTTGGACACTTTGGCACTGCTAATCAGTGTCAAAGTGTAAGTGCTCCTGGTATAAATTGTATTACAATTTATTCACGCTGAATGGCATATTTGATTTACTGGTAAGCTCATAGTAAAGCACACTGAAGTGTGCCAGGGCCTGTAAATAAACTACTGCTGGAGGACCTGAAGCACTGATTGTGCCACCCACATGAGTAGCCCTGAAAATGTGTTTCAGACCTACCACTGCAGTGTCTGCACACAATCTTGAGCTGCCATGTCGACTTAGCAGGTGTGCCCACTTGCCAGGCCCTAACTTTCCATTTTGTTACATGTAAGGCACCCCTATTGTAGGCCCAAGGTACACCCCTGGGCAGGGTGCAGTGTATGTGAAAGGTAGGACATTTACTGGTATCTGTGACATGCCTGTTTGTGTATTGACCGGCTGGTTTTGGATTGACAGGTGCAGGGAAAGTGCATTCACTGTAGACAGGCAGTGTGGGGGGGGGGGGGGGGTTGAGGTATGCCTGGCCCTTCCTGGATGACTCAGAGCTGAGCTGAGCTGAATGGGGCTTGATTGCCTATAGAGTAGTGGGAGGAGATTTCCTTGCACCTGAATAGGGCCTGTCACCCTTGCACAATGCTGTCTCCATCCTCTGTGGTCATACTGCACCAGTGAGGACAGGACCGGTTTGGACTGGGATCAGAGACTCTTGCACAAAGGGAATAAAGACATTTTGGGGTATAAGTGTTAGATCTAAACCCCCAGAAATGGGATGTACGTCGTTACTACGCATGCTTTTACAACGCATGCCTTTACCATGCAGGTTTTACAATGCAAGTCGTTACAACAACTTGCGTTGGGGGGCGCTGGATAGTGAATAGTTTAGTTTACTATTCCAACTCCAGTCCCCGTGGATAGTAGGGAAGGTTTTGGATAGTAAATTAAACTTTTCCTTATCCTACAGCGCCCCCCAGAGCAAGTCGTTGTAACGACTTGCGTTGTAAAAGTTGCGTGGTAAAGGTACTGCATGGTAAAAGTTGCATTGTAAACGCTGTTCCCCCCGAAAATGTACACTACTTTTGGGCTCAAGAGGAAACATTACCAAGGAGAAGAGCTAAATAACTGTGAGGAGGAGTACTGCCCTTTTGCTCTGTGCTGTGTGGAGTTGGAATGTAGTTGCAGTTTCTGCCAAGAAAAGGACAAATACTGGAACTTTGCTTTGAACCTGCTTGAAGAATATCTCCAAGGGCATGTGTATGTTGGCCTCCTGTTCTGAAGTCTCAGGGCAAAAAAGACTTCACCCCCAGCTCCCCTGAACTCTACTGCTGAGAGTATTGACCTGCCATGAGGTGCCTATTCCAGTTCTGGGCCTCTGGAGGTTGTGCTTGATGCTGGGAGTTGGAAGAAATCCAAAGAACCGAAGGAATCAACACATCGCTCTTCTTGCAACTGTTTTTTCGATGCAGTACAGCTTTGTGAGAGGAATCTCCACACATCGCCGCACCGCTCCTGAAACTGACACAGCGCCTGTCACCCCTGCAAGAACCAACGCTACGAGGGATTGCAGCTGAAGAAACCGACGCAGCACCACTCAACAACACTGCACCGATCACTGGCACATCCCGGAATTCCATGCAACATACCTGTGCGGCAAGTTTTTCTGACGCATCTCCCGCAGACCAGAACCGTCTCGGAATTGATGCATCACTTCCCCCTACAGACTGGATTTGACAAATCACTTCTCCTGCGTTTGAACTTCTAAAGTTTGACACATTTACAGGTACTTTGTGAGAAATCATGCATCCATAGTTTTCTATGGACCCAGTTGTTTGAAACCTTTTTAAAGTCATATTCTTATTATGTGTATGTTGGATTTTTGTTGTTTTGGTCTTGTTGAGTTTAGAGAAAGATACTTTTGTTTTCTAAACTATGGTGTACATTTCTGGTGTTATCACTGTATTATCACTGACGCCATATAGACTTTTACTGTGTTGCCTAAGGAGGGATCGGCTGCTGCTGTCCAAGGGAAGGATTTTGACTGCACCTCGCGGAACCCGCTTCGCGGGTCCCGCTTCGCCGACGCTGCCCATCCAAGTGTTGGCCCCTGCAGGGTGAGTGTGCGAGCGACAGGGCTGCGAGCGCTGGGACCGGGACTCACTCTCCCAGGAGTCCCGGCAATCCCGAGGCCAAGTCACCTGGCCCGCTCTCCCTGACCGCCCCGCCCCGCATTGCTGCAGAAAAGGACTCCGCCCGAGCTGCCTATTGGGACGCCATATAGACTTTTACTGTGTTGCCTTAAGGAGGGATCGGCTGCTGCTGTCCAAGGGAAGTTTTTTAACTGCACCTCGCGGAACCCGCTTCGCGGGTCCTGCTTCGCCGACGCTGCCCATCCAAGTGTTGGCCCCTGCAGGGTGAGTGTGCGAGCGACAGGGCTGCGAGCGCTGGGACCGGGACTCACTCTCCCAGGAGTCCCGGCAATCCCGAGGCCAAGTCACCTGGCCCGCTCTCCCTGACCGCCCCGCCCCGCATTGCTGCAGAAAAGGACTCCGCCCGAGCTGCCTATTGGGACGCCATATAGACTTTTACTGTGTTGCCTAAGGAGGGATCGGCTGCTGCTGTCCAAGGGAAGGATTTTGACTGCACCTCGCGGAACCCGCTTCGCGGGTCCCGCTTCGCCGACGCTGCCCATCCAAGTGTTGGCCCCTGCAGGGTGAGTGTGCGAGCGACAGGGCTGCGAGCGCTGGGACCGGGACTCACTCTCCCAGGAGTCCCGGCAATCCCGAGGCCAAGTCACCTGGCCCGCTCTCCCTGACCGCCCCGCCCCGCCCCGCATAATCATCACCTCTACTGACGCCCTTAAGAAGCGACGAACCCCGCTGCGCGGGAGCGCCCGGGGCTAAGCCCGGGCAAAGGGCGGGCCGTCTGAGGCCGTCCGAGGACGACGGAGGATGGGACGGGCCACCCCCCTAAGTCCCAGGCTAACAGACATTCCTAAAAGTAAGTTCTCTATAGACACTCCTGCCATTCACGCCTTGCCCCTACCAGACGATAAATTGTCATATATACTGCTATGTCCACAAGGGGCAGTCGCAGCAAGACTGCTGCAGGAGTAGGGAAGGTCACTGGCCCAATCGATAACTTCATCTTCAGGGCCAACAAAGCGATCGACCATGGAATATCATTATTGGAACGCAGAGTCTCCCTGGAACTGGCCCAAGCCAAACGCTCTTCCCTGGGTCTCCTTGCCTCAGCAAACACCCCTAATAGGAACAACCCTGCTGACGGTGTCTCCGTAGTTAGTGTTAGCGCAGAAATCCACACCATGCCTAACACTGTGGATTTATCAGTAACACACCTACTCTCAGACTCATTACGGAGTTTGGAGAAATCTCCCAATCTAGATGTCACGGATAACTTTAACACACAACTAGACCTTGTTACTAACTCTATTCCAGCTATGAGTTTCCCTGAGAGCCTGCCCACAACGTCTATTGTGGAGTCCCAATTACCTTCTATTCCGATAACAGACACCACACACGCTCTTGCCACCGACCCGATCCTGATTATAGACTCAGACTTAATGGCTACTAACTCATCCCCTCCCCGAGAATCAGCCACTATACACACATTTGTGGACTCAACCCCCATTCTAAGAACATCGCGAGGTTTAAGGGAGGGAACCATACAGAAGCAGAAACAGCCCCAAGGTGTAAATACATCCATATCGAAGGGAAACTCTCTACCCCAGAGAAAGCAGGGGAAAAGCCTATCTAACAACTCTAAAAAACTAACAAGAAATCTAACACAGGGTTGGGTCATAAAGTTGACTCGCCCATTATGGAGTCATTATGCACAGATTGCCCCTCAACAAACCAACTCATTGCTAAGGTTGGGGAAATCATAAGTATCCATCTTGCCACCATAGATAAGAGACTAGGGAATATAGAAAAACAATTAAACGAATTAAGTGCCCTAGTCAAATCCCCATCCCCAAAAGGAATACCAACTTTAGTGGCGGCCAAATCACATATCCAACAGCCCCTGGGACAACCCGTGAAAAAACCAGTTGCAGTCTCTAGTAACACACCCAAGCCAACCCCACCTTCAAAGGGAGTTACGAAAAATCCGAACCCACCCACCATAAACACAAATCCTCAGGGGAAACAACTGGAGTTCTGGACTTTTTGGTTCCGTCCAGAGGTGTCAGGGATAACACCCGAAGACCCCGGAGTTCTACCTGTCTCGGTGCACAAATAAACAGAAACACGGGCTTCTCGATGGTGGCGTCAAAAACCAAAGGTTTATTACTGCAGGGACACAGAAGTCACAGAAACTACACACTGGCAGAATCTAGGAGCCTGTTCGATTTGTACAAAGAGGGTTGCTCCTTATATACTGAATATTGGGCTTCGGGCAAATTCTTTACATGTTAGTACATTCCAAAACCTTTGTGTCCTAAACAATAAATATTTGGCGTTGCACAGGAATTGTCGACAATATCTGATGTCACAACATTACGAACGAGGGGTTCTCACTGTTCCATCATAATCCCATGTCAACTTCTCATTCAGGAGCCAGACCGCCTCATCGTAAATTTCGTTACCTCCCCCTAATAAAGGCCCAGAAGGAAAGGAGCAGAGCCAGGTGTAGAAGATAGAAAAGCAGGATGAGATGTTTGTGGGTCGTAAATGGGCAAGGCTACCAGCTTCGGCCGCCTAATCATGATCAGGCCAACTAACACAAGAACCAGTATAGCAGGACTGGCCTCAGGCAGAGGAGGCAGTTTCTGTCGAGTCATGCAGCCATGGCGTGTTCTGTTCTAAGGTGCACGTGTTACTCGAGAGGTGAATCTCCGGCTAAAGCCTACGTGTCCTTAATCGAAATGAAGTGATCAGAGGTCATTGCGTGTCCATTGTCTATGTGAGGGCAAGAAACACAAAATGGCTGCCATAATCTAAGATGGACACCATGGGTAGATCAGAAATGTGTTTGTAACAGAAGTACTCTTGCTCGTAGCATAGCGAAAACACCGGGATATGCTAAATGGACCATTTGCGGTTCACTGATACCAAAATTATGTATTTACGACAATGTTGAAAACACGGGTTCAAATCGTCACGGAACCTCAGACCCTCCTTTTGCCCTTACATAGGCAATTACTTAGTCTATGTCAGAGTCTAACTTTATGCTCATCAGGTCAGTGACATGTTGTTGTATCATCATCCTCTCTCGCGTCTTTTCTCCAAACGCAGGTGGTTTTCTGAAACAGGTTGCTCCACAAAGACTACACAAAGCTGGACCACACTGGATAATTAGGCAGCACGAGAACAGGAATACTAAGATGACACCAATGACCATCAGAACCTTCCATCCCCACGCTGATATCAGAGTCCAAAACCACTCCATGAAGGACCAGTTTCCCTTGTCTACATGTATAGAGTCGGAAATCTTGTGTAGCTTAGAGATCGCCTCATAGACAGTTGGAGCATTATTGGGAATAAAAACACAGCAGCTTGCTTGGATCATTCTGCATACCCCACCTCGATCTGCAAGTATTACGTCTAGAACCATACGGTTCTGCAACGTCATGAGACGATCCGCCTGAAGCTCAGCTGTCAAGTTGCTAAGGGCACCAGCAGTTTCGGTAATAGTAGATTCAACTACCCGTGTTAGCTGACGTATATTTCTACTATTGGCCATAGGCCCCCAGAACGGAAGGAAACCTTTAAAGAAGTCTCCAGCTTCCTGACCAGCGGTACCTTCCTTGCTGAAGACACCTCTTGCTAGTCTGGTCTTGTGATAATCAGAAGAAGCAGTGTATGTTGGAGGCAACAATCGAGCAATATAACACGAACCTGAAAAGTCAGCAGGCAACCTTGTATAGGCTCTGTCCTGACAGATGAAGTAGGTACCCCTAGCAGTAAGAAAGGCAGGGGAAGAATTAGATGGAAACACGTAGGTCTCAACGCACTCACTCTTCCCTAGCTGAGCTCTCGGATTCCTCCCATTTCCCTGCAAACAGACTTGACCTCGGTGAGGTACGACCCAGACTGGAGTGGAGCTTTTACGCTTGCTTTCTCCCAAACTAAGGCGATACTCTGTAGAGTTCCAACTCAAATATACCCGTAATTCATCTCTAGGGTAAGATGGAGTATTATTGACGTCTTTAATCATGTCAATAATTCCCTGGACTAAAGCTTTGTTGACAGAGTTGTATTTAGTGGAGCGTGGTGGACGCGAGGATAGGTCTCAAGGGCATAGGCAAAAATGGTCTGGAAGGCCTGAAATGATCCATTATAGCTAAAAGGCAAAACTAGATAGGGAATGCCTTTATCCATAGTGTGGGGTATCAAGCCACACACCCAGCAGTCTGTAGTGTTAACTACCAGTTGATGTTGGTGCAAGAGCTGTACAAATGTGTTATTGATGAATTCTGAGCGTCGAGCTTGCTCATGTTCAGGAAATGAGTGAAAAGAATGCATAGAAGAAACAGTAGAAGTAGCAGGATCAAGGGGAGGTATTGTTGTTACTGGCATAAAAATTAAATTCACACCAAAGACGATTCCACCCACCAACGTTATCAAAACAATCAAAAACGTAATGGCACATTGCATTAGAAAACATTTGCTGTGAAGAATTTTGTAAAGTCTGTTTCTGCGAACATAAATTACATTCTCTCGTTGCAGCTCAGGAAGCTCCATCTTCTACAATCCGCTCGCGACCACTGATGATGTGTACGTAGATGAAAATGCCTCTATCAGCCCCGGGAGTTCCCAGAACTAACAGAAAGATCGACCTAGTGTCTGACCCCCGCAGATTCAACTAGGCACACAGCCACGACCCTACGGCTACCCAGACGGCAAGGCAATTTTTAAAACAACAAAACAATAGCAAACTTCCTGGCTGGAGGCAAAGTGTCAAAATTCAAATGTGTAAAATAGGCAGTTTCCTGCTTTATTTGTCCATATTGCGAGACCGTAAATTGTATCTCAGTTTTGCAGGAGCTGTTTGATCTGGAAACAGTGTATTTTCAGCAGGGGTTGCAATGTTCAAGTTCGCAGATGGCAAAGTTTCTTCTGATGCAGAGGACAAATGTTCAGAATTCAAAGGAGCAGTTTCAGGAGGAGAGCCAGAGTTCGATGTGTCAGTTATTAGTTCGGCATCGCTGAAAGGGAGAAACTTGGGTATTTGTTCAAACTCAGAGGCACCAATTCCTTTCTTCACCCAGTTATCGTAAGGAAGTGGCAAGGGCACACGTTTGACGTGTGTCGTGTGTATCCAATTCTTTCGTCCGGCCACACGAATAGCAGTTCTCGTTGCTAGCAGCACCTGGTATGGGCCGACGAATCTGGGTTGAAGATTTTTCGTCCTTGCAAAGTTGCGTACGACGACTTGATCTCCAGGTTTCAGCTGATGACCTGGACTCTCCGGTGGCTTTGGCAATGCATCGAAAACCTGTTGGTGAATAAGACTCAATTTAGCAGTCAAGTCGTAAAGGTAATCAATCAACATTGGATATTCCAGAGAACAGAATTCTTTTGGCCTTGGCACTCCCCAAACATTAGCGGGACGACCAAAAACTATTTCGTATGGACTAAGCCCTACTCTAGAATGTACAGTCGCTCTCGTAGATAACAAAGCCAAGGGTAGTGCATCTGGCCAGGACAAACCCGTGGATGCTTGTATTTTAGCAAGTTTTAGTTTGAGGGTGCCATTGTAACCCTCAACTAAACCAGCAGACTGGGGATGGTTCGCACTGTGAAACTTCTGTTTGATCCCTAAACCGGCACACACACTCTGCATAACTTTCCCTACGAACTCACTTCCGTTATCTGACCAGACAATCCGTGGCATACCGTACCTAGGGAAGTATTCCTTGAGAAGAATTTTGGCAGTTGACAGGGCAGTGTTGTCCTTCAGTGGATATGCTTCGATCCATCTGGAGAAAGCACAAACTACCACTAGGACGTACAACTAAACCAGCAGACTGGGGATGGTTCGCACTGTGAAACTTCTGTTTGATCCCTAAACCGGCACACACACTCTGCATAACTTTCCCTACGAACTCACTTCCATTATCTGACCAGACAATCCGTGGCATACCGTACCTAGGGAAGTATTCCTTGAGAAGAATTTTGGCAGTTGACAGGGCAGTGTTGTCCTTCAGTGGATATGCTTCGATCCATCTGGAGAAAGCACAAACTACCACTAGGACGTACTTTAGGTTGTTGCAACGATCCATGTGAATGAAGTCTAACTGAATCACTTCAAAGGGGCAGGAAGGAGGAGCGAAGTGACCAGCAGGTGTGGGGACTCCCTTGCCAGGATTATGCATCAGGCATACCATACAATTTTTCACCACTCTCTCTGCACACTTACTAATCCCATCATTCTTCCAGACTGGAGCCAACATCTTACAAATCCCTTTAGAACTGATGTGCGCTGCTCCATGCGCCATCGTTACTACTGCAAGCACATACGCATCAGGCAACATCCAACGCTGTTGTTCCGACAAATCAATCCAACATCCACTCGAGTCCAATTTACCCGTACTCTCTTTCCATGCAAGCTTTTCTTCCTCAGTCGCCTCTTTCTGAATTTCTTTTACACTTTCCACTGTGTCCTCACACATTCCAGACTCCGAAATCCATCTTGCAGATGTTGCAACATACATTCTACTCATCATATTTCTAGCTGTCTGTTTAGCGGTTTCATCAGCAAAAGCATTTCCACGACCAACATCATCCGTGATTGCTTTATGAGCACTGCATTTCACAATCGCAACTTCAGTCGGCAAGGTTAGAGATTCCAACAAGTTGTTAACTAGCTGACCATGTTGAATCTTAGTCCCATGGGACGTAATGAAACCTCTTTCTTTCCACAAACGGCCAAAACTATGGGCCACGCCGAACGCGTACTGACTATCTGTGAACACATTCACTCTCTTTCCCTTAGCTAAAACACACGCTCTCGTTAGTGCTATCAATTCTGCAGCTTGGGCAGAATTCTGACTCACTCTCGCAGTCTCCACAATCATACTCAAAGTCGTTACTGCGTAAGCGGCAGTCACATCACCATTCTCCAATTTAAAGCACGACCCATCAACATACAACGTGCCATCTGGACCTGACAACGGAGTGTCTTTTAAATCAATTCGTCCTTTTGTCTCCTCCTCGGTTCTGAAACAGCAATCATGGGGTTCAGAATCACTCGACTCCTGATTAGTCGGCAACAATGTTGCTGGATTCAATACATTGCATCTTTTGATCTGAATATGACTCGCTAACAGTGTCAGCTCATAGCCTGATAATCTAGCACTGGTAAGGTGTTGCGTCTTGGTTCGGTTCATGAGTGTGTCCACAGCATGAGGAACCATGACCACTAGCATGTTGTTCATCACCAAACCAGCAGATTGTCGAATGGAAGCTGCAGCTGCCGCTGTAGCTCTCAAACAACTAGGCAACGCTCTAGCTACCGGGTCTAATGTTGATGAAAAATACGCACAAGGGCGTTGTTTATCACCAAATTTCTGTGTCAGAACACTCAACGTGCAACCTTCTCTTTCGTGAACATAGAGCGTGAATGGTTTACTGTAATCGGGTGTACCCAACACTGGAGCTGAACACAGTGCATTTCGTAATTCAGAAAAACTCTCCTGACATTCAGCAGACCATGGCACCGGACTCGGAACATTTTACCCAGTCAAAGCTACCAATGGTTTTGCCAAAAGAGAAAAATTTGGGATCCACTGCCTACAGTATGAGGTAATACCTAAAAAGGCACGTACTTCTCTCTGTGTGCGGGGAACACTCATCTGCGTAATTGCTTTTATTCTCTCTGGGGTCAACTTCCTTCCCTCCTTTGACAAGAGATGACCTAGGTAGGTCACTTCTTGACAACAGTATTGCATTTTCGAAGGTGACACCTTGTGATTTAAATTAGACAAATGATGCAATAAGGAAATTGTAGCTGCTTTGCAAGTTTCCTTGTCATCGGCAGCCACTAGAAGATCGTCTACATACTGCACTAAGGCAGAACCAGGAGGAAGTACAAAGGAATCTAACTGACTTTTTAATGCCTGACTGTAAATGGACGGACTCTCACAATAGCCTTGTGGAGCACGTTTAAACCTGAAGCTTCGACCTCCTAGAGAGAAGCCGAAAATATCTCTGCTTTCTTTGGCTATCGGAATGCTGAAAAAGGCATTCTTCAAGTCGATGACTGAAAACCATGTGGCTGTAGCAGGAATCAACGTTAACAATGCAGTAATGTCTGGAACCACAGGAAACTGCGGAACCACAATTTTATTAACCTCTCTGAGATCGATAACAAACCTATACACTGGAGGCTTTGAAGGATCAGTACGTTTCAAAATTGGTAATACAGGACTGTTACAGACATTTCTTCTAGTTTCCTCAACCACGCCTTTCTTAATCAAATCTTGCACAATCAATAAAAGTGCACGTTCACCTTCACTAGAAATCTTGTATTGAGGAATTCATGGAAATTTGACATTTGCTTTCGAAGTGACTACATATGGTGGTATTTCCAAAAGGCCTACATCGTTAGGACCAGTCGCCCAAAGAGTATCAGGGAGTGACCGCAGCTCTGGCGGGAGTGCATCCATTGACAAGTACATAGGAGAGGTGATTCTTTTACCCAATGTAAGCTGTACTCCTGACGGAGAACAGTACAATGTCGCATATAGGCGTTTTAACAAGTCTAAACCAAGCAGATTTTCATTACAACCGGTTGTCAAAATCAAGGGTGCTTTCAATTGACACGGTCCAACAGAAATAGGCAAAGGACCAGATACTGGGTTGTAAACAGGGGCCCCTGAAAAACCTACAGAAATATTTGTTAAGCCGGACAAAGGTGCGCCAGGGAGTTTCGCATGAATGATAGAACTTTTTGCGGCACCAGTATCCAACAGAAACGGTTCGACTACACCTGATGTTGCTACTGCGACATAAGGCCCACTCTGATCCACTGGAACTGATACTACTCCCTCTCTCTGTCCATGGCCGTCCTGGTACTCAGTTTGCTGAAATCCCTCATCAACCTCACAATAGTCTTCAACATGATACTGTTGAGATCTATTTTGTTGGGCAGACTGTCCATTCCGCTGATCAAAATGATTAGAAGGGCGATCATTCATTTGTGGAGGCATAGCACCTCGTCCTCGACCTCTAGAATTCTGCATAGAACCACCACGACCTCTCTGAGCTGCTGCAGCATTATTTTGCGCTAAGACTGGACAGTCATTCTTGTAATGACCCTCTTTCTTACAGTACGCACACTGGTTCCACTGATATTGCGGCCTCGGTGAACTATAATCCGTCCGTTGATATGATCCTTGCTGTGGATTAGTCTGATTCATACGAGGCGGATATGCCTGCTGTAAAAGAACTTTAGTTTTTAAATCTTTCGTTTTCTTATCTGATTTCTCTTTCTCCCTATTTTCATAATACTGTGCAGTTGCAAGTATTTGCGCAGTTGTAGAGACAGCCCATGCACTCTCGGAATCTTTCAATTTATTACTGAGCTCTGGCAGCAGATTGTGTACAAATTTATCGACAAATAGTCTCTGTCCTCCTTCTGTGCTCATATCCTGACCACTGTGATCTACAAAAGTCTCTTCGAACCTTGTGAAAAAGTCGGAGACACTTTCGTCTTTCTTCTGTCTGCATGCGGACAACTTGTCCCAGTTAACGCGCAATGCTGGCATCAGAGTCTTCATTAAGTCAATTATTCTACCTGGAAGATTAGCAATTAGAGGTTCGGGTTTTGAACCACCTATTTGCTGACCATCTGCCGCAATGATAGCTGCCCAATCACCACCTAGGGCAACGGGATGATTCTCCTTACGTATTTTAGCCCAAATTGGTTGCGGAACTACATTTCCAAATAACATGTCAATGTCCGCTAAATTCATCACACAAGCCTCAACTGTCTGTGCTAACTCTTTATAGTATCCGGCGGGATTCTTACATGGATCAGGCAAGGCCTGTTTCACTGCTAATACTTCAGCTCGCTTCCATGGAATGTGTATCCATACTCTCTGGAATTGTGCCGGAGCAGCAGCGATACCATTCACTGCATCAGCTTGCACAGCTTCGCGCCAAATTGGAGGAACCTCCCTCATTGGATATTGGCGATTCTGCTTCGTACTATGTTTCTCTAACTCTCTCGGTGAACGAAGGGATGGATCATTCCTATAGCTTAAAATTAGTTCCATCGCTTCCTTTATATCCTGACCAACTATCATACCCGCAGTAAATTCTTTCTGAACATTAATTAATTCTTCTAGATTTGATTCAGAGTCATCTTCTTCTAATTCGTCACGCAAAAGGGAGCACATCTCGTCGAACACATATCGTTGTGTCGGTTCTTTCCATTGCATAAATGTATCTAATACATCTCTAGTACTATATCTTCTACTTTTTGAAATCCATCTAAGAGCAGTGGAATCTAATATTCCCCGTTCTTCAGTACTGGGAAGCTGACTACGTCTCTGAACAGAGTCAGAGGCCGGAGTCTTAATTAAAGTTTTATAGAAGGGAGACAGAATATTGGAGACAGAATCAGTGATTCTCCGACGAACAGAAAGTGGAGTCATAATACTAGCAGAAGCAGAAAATACAGTAGCAGTTGGAATAGATAGAACAGGAACAGTAGGAGTATCAGGCAAAGTAGCTTGTGAGACAACAGGTGTAAGTGATGCAGGCATAGGTAAAGAAGTCGGCAACCCTGGAAGAGGGGGTGCCGAAGGAACATTTACATTGACCACAGGAGGTACAGGAGCTTGATTCAGGGGAGCAGGAGCAGGAATACCAGGTTGTCCAGCACCCGGTAATTGAACATTCGGTAAAGGTGGAGCCGTAGCACCCTGTGCATACGGAGGGGGTGACCTTAACAAATAAGACAGCAGAGGATCATTTTCGGAGTCCTCTACCGCCTTAGCTGTACTCGATGGCAAGGCAGGGTAGCACTTGTCTATCGCCAAATTACGCTCTCTAGTAGCCACCTCCATTGCTTTCTCAGACTCATTGAGTTGCAGCTGCTTGGCAGCTTGTTCTAAAGTCAACTCTTGCTCTTTCTGTTCTTTCTTTAACTTTTTAATTTCTCTTTGTTTAGATTCTTTTCGCCAATAACGGAAAGAATCAAACATTGCCGGCCGGGCTTTCTTCTTAAACAATTTCACTTCCAAATTATCAAGAACTTCGGGTTCAAAACTACCATGCAATGGCCAACTAAGGACACTGTCTTTTTCGGTATAACGGACCCACACCTCATTATAAGATATAGGTCCCACACCAAACTTACAATACAGATCATAAAGAGGAGTTCCGATCGGAGGAACCAGACATGAGTCCTCCAACCGGGAATCACTGTTGCAACCAAAACACGACAACATACAATTTTTCCGACTTACCATTTTATAATCCGGAACACAGAACGAACAAAAACACAAACAGAAATGTGCACTCGAACCAAGAACTTAGGCCTACCAAAAAGCGAACGAATGTATCGATACCCAAACTAAACCAAAAGATTATCGTAACCAGAACAACCAGTGATAATCTTACGAAACCAAACCAAACCAAGAACTAAAAAAGATTATCCAAACAGGAGCAACCCTTACGAAGTAACCAACTAGCAATCACTTAATACTTAACTGAGGCACTGAAGACGTCACCAAGGAGAAACCCGTCTTGTCTCGCCGTACTAAGGACTGCACCTCGGGTCCAAGACAGGGCGACGGTCAAGGCAACGGACCACTGCAGCCGTCCTGAACGGGAACCCTCGTGGAAGAGAACGTCGGGCCACTTTTGCGATATGCCGGGATCGATGAAGTGGGGCGCCTCCCTCTGGAATCTTCACACGAAGCTTCTCGAACTCTTCAGGCTTTTGGACCGGTACCGAATGACGTCGCCCCACATTGGGCGCCAATTGGAGTTCTGGACTTTTTGGTTCCGTCCAGAGGTGTCAGGGATAACACCCGAAGACCCCGGAGTTCTACCTGTCTCGGTGCACAAATAAACAGAAACACGGGCTTCTCGATGGTGGCGTCAAAAACCAAAGGTTTATTACTGCAGGGACACAGAAGTCACAGAAACTACACACAGGCAGAATCTAGGAGCCTGTTCGATTTGTACAAAGAGGGTTGCTCCTTATATACTGAATATTAGGCTTCGGGCAAATTCTTTACATGTTAGTACATTCCAAAACCTTTGTGTCCTAAACAATAAATATTTGGCGTTGCACAGGAATTGTCGACAATATCTGATGTCACAACATTACGAACGAGGGGTTCTCACTGTTCCATCATAATCCCATGTCAACTTCTCATTCAGGAGCCGGACCGCCTCATCGTAAATTTCGTTACCTCCCCCTAATAAAGGCCCAGAAGGAAAGGAGCAGAGCCAGGTGTAGAAGATAGAAAAGCAGGATAAGAGATGTTTGTGGGTCGTAAATGGGCAAGGCTACCAGCTTCGGCCGCCTAATCATGATCAGGCCAACGAACACGAGAACCAGTATAGCAGGACTGGCCTCAGGCAGAGGAGGCAGTTTCTGTCGAGTCATGCAGCCATGGCGTGTTCTGTTCTAAGGTGCACGTGTTACTCGAGAGGTGAATCTCCGGCTAAAGCCTACGTGTCCTTAATAGAAATGAAGTGATCAGAGGTCATTGCGTGTCCATTGTCTATGTGAGGGCAAGAAACACAAAATGGCTGCCATAATCTAAGATGGACGCCATGGGTAGATCAAAAATGTGTTTGTAACAGAAGTACTCTTGCTCGTAGCATAGCGAAAACACCGGGATATGCTAAATAGACCATTTGCGGTTCACTGATACCAAAATTATGTATTTACGACAATGTTGAAAACACGGGTTCAAATCGTCACGGAACCTCACAACCCAACCCGATACAACCAAAGGGGGGCACCACTAACAACTACAAGGACAGGAATAAAGGAAATCAAGGAAGATTCCCCGCTAATCTGCCCCCTGGATCAAGTCCATACGTAGTGGTGATGACGGGGGTTCCCGAGATATCAGACGGTACTGACGAACCTACCTGGTCTCTACTAAATAAAGTCAGTTACTGGCTAAACAATAACAGACCCCTACCCCCATACTGTAGGAGTAAAATTCTAACAGTTAGAAGAGTACCGTGGGTGGGCCACGAGACAAAGAAAACACATGGTGATTGTGTGATTATTAACTTTGAGGACCCACGAACGGTAGAACACATTTGTTCATGGAGAAGTGAGGGGTATAGTGAAGGTATAGAGACAAGGCACCTCTCTTTTTTCTATCCATCTAGGAATTCTGATAGGTTCAATC
Source organism: Lissotriton vulgaris (assembly GCF_964263255.1). Classification (NCBI taxonomy): domain Eukaryota; kingdom Metazoa; phylum Chordata; class Amphibia; order Caudata; family Salamandridae; genus Lissotriton; species Lissotriton vulgaris. The sequence continues at coordinate 509,257,115 of NC_141693.1, read as the reverse complement.
AGTACGATCATAATTATGATGGTGGCTGGTGTCAGGTGGGGCAACTAGACATGGGAAACAACCGGGGTGAGTGGGGGAGAGATAACCACAGTTACCCACAAAGAAATACAATAAGTAGAGATGCCTATTGGGGAATACCAGTTTTCAATAGATTCAGCAGCCTAGAGATGGTTGATTGACTCTCACCATCACCCCGGCCACCGAACATTGAACTGGAGGGAACAAAACAGGGTTGTCCCATCGAGTTTATTACAAACAAAGAGGCGTATGATAAGGAGAGCCTTAGTACACAACTGGCCCAAAATTGTTTGAGGCTGTCACCAATAAGAGATCAAGTAATTGGCAACATTGAAGGGCCTGTAACATCTGACCCCTGAGATCCCTACAGCCTCCAAAAAGCCCCTGATATACATATGACCCATGGGAAACCACACCCTCATAAAAATTCTAACACCGTATTAAAGATCATTAGCTGGAATGTAGCTGGACTTCAACAGCGGGTGTCGGACCAGGAAGGGTAAAAATTCATATCCAACAAAGACATAATAATGCTACAAGAGACATGGGCTACTTCTGAAACAGTCATAGAGGGTTTCGAATGTCACAGCATTAGCGCACAGAAGCCAGTTTTTGGACGCCCCATGGGAGGCCTGCTGATTGGATTCAGGATAACTCTTGGGGGGGCAACCAAACTAATACCAACTAAAAGCCCAAATATTCAAATCATCGAGTTTACATGTAGGTCATCGTTATACCTGATCAATTTCTATAATAATGACTTTCACTCGACCCCCAACAGGAATTATATAGAGCTATTCGAGAATATTACAAAAATAACCAAATCAGCAAATAACCGTGCGAACAATAGGATTATCCTAGCTGGAGACTTTAATGCCAAACTGGTGAAAAACAAAGAAGGCACAATCCAATCAGATAGAGCCACCAAACGTGGGAACGAATTGGAAAATTTTATAAACACGCACACCCTATTGAACATAATGGACACATGCAAAAACAATGAAACTGCATATATCCCAACTTTCAGAGGCAGAGACTTTTCCAGCACGGTAGATTACATCTTTACGTCTGCAGAACTATTAGATAGAGTTACCAATGCAAGAGTTGCAGAAACAGCCTTCGGAGACCACAACGCATTGGAAATTAGTCTAAGACTGGGCCCGATTCCGGCACCGCCCCGCGCTTTGGGAGCTAGGGATATTGTGCCATCAACTGACAACCTAAGGCTAAAGTGGAAATGGGTGGACAGCGGACTTATCATGATAAAATCATAAGCAACCATCAATCAATAGTTGACTCATGCTCACTCACTGATGGGAACCACCAAAGGATAGTCAAAGACTTTGCAAATCTTTGTAATGTTATCAAGACCCTTTTGACTGTCCCTAACAGAAAACACAACGATGAGCCCAAGTGGTTCGACAATTGCTGTTCAGCGGCAAATAAGGCTCTTCGCAGGGCCCTAAATTCCAAACCCAGGAGTCAAGCAGATGTACGGTCCGCCAGGCAAGCCTATAAAGCAGCCATAGGGACAAGGAAGGCCACCATGGTAGAGGAACATTGGAATGAATTAACAGTCTCTGCTGCTGTGGGAAACAGCGCAACTTTCTGGCCTGCCGTAAGGAAGATGCGGGACATGGGAAAACAGTTGTCACAAACCAGCTGTACCATCTCAAGTCAGCAATGGGAGCAACACTTCTCTAAAATATATGCCAACCCTGTCACTTCTACAGATGACTATAACCCTGGCAAACTGAGCCTATTAGAGATAACCCAGGGGGAGGTCGTTCTGGCCATCAATCAAAGCCTCGGGAACAAGGCACCAGTGCCGGATGGCTTCCCAATCGATCTAATCAAACATAAACCAGAATTTTGGGGGCCCATTCTGGTCAATGTTTTTAATTGCCTGCCGATGGGCGCCATCCCTGTCACCTGGTCCACAAGTATAATAGTGCCTATTTATAAAAAAGGTCTGATCCCGCAAATTATAGGCCCATCTCACTCTTAGACAACACCTTGAAAATTCTGGGCCGGGTGCTGTACAACAGAGTGAACGACTGGGCCGAAGAAGCTGGGGTGTTGGACAGATGCCAAATGGGCTTCAGAAGCAAGGTCGGGACGACAGAACAATGCCTGAATCTTAATCTTATAATAGGCAAATACACCATAGCTAGGGCTTCACCTATTTACCTAGCTTTTATGGACTTGTCGTCCGCATTCGACCTAGTGAACAGGTCAAAATTGTGGGCGACACTTCTCTCCTATGGCCTTGATGAATCCTTGGTACATTTCCTAGCCTACCTACATGCTGACACTAAAGCCCAGGTACGAATTGGCATGGAGGGTGAGATCTCAGGGGCAATTAAGGTAGAAAGAGGCGTCCGACAGGGGTGCGTTTTAGCACCCCTGTTGTTCATCATCTACATAAAAAGATTGAGTGACTCCCTGAAAAAGACGACAACTGATGTCCCGAAAATCCAAGGAAAACTGTTACCCGCACTTCTGTATGCCGACGATGCGGTGATCATGGGCCTAACACCGAATGCCCTACGCGCCTTGGTCAAGAGCTTTGCACATTTTATGGGGAACTTGGACTTGAAAGTGAATTTTAAAAAATCGTATATTATGACCTGCGGGCCAGGGGCCAAACAACTCAACTCCATTTCCATTGGACAAGAGAAGTTGCACTCTACCAAATCATTTCCCTACTTAGGCATGGTCTTTGCTGCGAACGGCCTGTGGAGTGGGCATCTCGCCCACGCCACAGGCAAGTTCTCAAAGGCCATAAATTCAATCCTTTCCCTGCCACGGCCAAAGAGGTCAGAAACAACTAAGGCAATTGTGAAAATATATAGACTGCAATGTGTCCCGGTAGCAACCTATGGCGCAGAGATTTGGGGGATAGTGAAACCATCCAGCCTGCAAACAGAAGAAAACCGATTATGTAGAAAACTTCTCGGAGCCCCAATCTCTTCATCCGGGTACATTTGCCATGCTGAACTCAATTTGCCTTACATAACTGACTTTATTGCCACGCGACCTGCGTTATTTTGGTTGGCTATATAGTCCAATGACTGCGCCACCCTAACACAGGAAATTGTGTCTGAATGTCTAGCCTGTGACAAAGGCATGAGCATCCCGTGGCTCCGGGCGACAAAGGAAAGCCTAAATAGTATTGGCAAAACCCATCTTTTTAACGACCCCTCCCAGATCAAGAGCACGGACAAAAAGGATATACAAACTGAACTCTATGCCCTCTTCAGGGAAAAGAGGTTGGAGATAGAATTGCAAAAACAAACTGTCAAATCATATGTGAATAATATAAATAATGATTTATCTCCACAACAAATTCCTTTATATCTAAGACTTCCGATGACCAACTGGGAAAGATCCTTATTATATCGCTTAAGAGCTGGGATCATTAAATACTCACTTTGCTTTCCAATGGGCTACAGCACGATGAATTCTGGAAACGAGTTATGCCCCTGCCCTTGCGACGGACACAGTAGACAAAATGACTTACATTTCTTTTTTAACTGTAAATTTTTTATGAAATATACCAAGTGGTTTTTAGTTCCATATTTTAAAAAACAAAGACCAGTTTCCCTGACTCAGTCCTACTCCATGCTTTTAAAATTAGAAAATGATTAACTGATTTTCCGTGTAAGTTCATTCCTGAAAGTCATCTTATTTGCACGTAAATCGATGGAATCCCCATGAAATGCTTATATGCCGAAAGTCCCCCCTGCCTTTGCACTTTAGTAAACTGGACTGCACTTTAGCAATTGAATCACATTGACTGTTTACATTAATGCTTGTACATTACCTGCAGCTTTTTAACTATTTGTGGAAATCGTGAAACTATTTCAAAATGTATTTTTTGTAAATGTGTGACTTTTATGGATTTTTTGCAATCCGAATAAAGTATTTCCGAATCTGAAATCTGTGTGTTTTTTACAAATACTTTACACATTGTCTTTGGGATAAGTCTGTCTGCTCATGCCAAGATACCCAAGGGGTGAGCAGAGGTTATCTAAAGTGTGTGTCCAACTCACCCTGACTAAAAGCTAGGGTCCCTATATGGACAAAGGTACCTCTGCCAACCAGAGATACCCATGTTTAACAGTTACAAACAATGATATCCTACAGTCTTTCCTTTCAAAATATTTGTACATCAAAATAATTGTCACATAATTGACTTTCCATGTTTTCTCTGAGTGCAAAGTGAGAGGAGGGTGCAAACACAAAGCCCATGTTAAAACAAGCATTTGCAATGCATAAGTCTCTCCTTTGAGACCTTGTAAGTTTTTAGCTATGAAGTACTTTATCCTGGGCAAAGCGATTCTAGTACATGTTAGTGACCTCTACTGGTTGTTTTCTATCAAGACAGTTAAATAGAGGCAATTCCTAGAAAAAGAAAAAAGTCAGCCCCTAAGCAGAAAGAAATTCAGTTTTTTTACTAGCCTGTGCTGGTCATTTTCCTTCAAGACTGTTAAATAGTGGCAGTTGTAGAAAAAAGCAGTCACTAAGCAAAAGTGGAAGCAGACAAGTCCTGGAGAAATACTTCAAAGCCCACACAAAGTACATACAACAGATCTTCCAGGCAGCACAAGCGCTGTCTAGACTCGACCTAAAAAATAAGTAGCAATTTGCCAGAAGATATAGGCTGACATTTGACCTCTGTCTTTCTAGCTCAACTAATGTGACAATATAAATACATAATTTAAAGGCATCTTTACCCATCTGTGGGTCATAACCCACAGTTTGGGAAACACTGAATTAGACCATAAAGAGTTGTTCCAGCCCAAGGAATGTCATTGTTAAGCCCAATGATGACGTGTTTGTAATTTGAAGACTCTAATCTGTTCTCACAATAATAATGGTTTGTCATGTCAGATGTGCTAGCTCAATTCTCCAGTTTTTCAAGGATGATCCTGTTAATTTAATTTTTTGGGGGAGCTTTCTCTAAATAGTGGCTCTACATGTGGGTTGTTACTCATTTGCATCTGGTATGGCTGCTATGCACGATTAAAGAGGTGGAAACACCAGGTTTTAAGCTGCGCCTGAAAGGCTGTAAGTGATTTACAGGCTCTCATCAAGTATGTCAGGATGTTCAATTGCAAGATCCTGATGGCAAGAATTGAGAATTTTGAAAGTCCCAATATTTAGGTAACAAACAGAATGGCAGCCATAGCATGAATTTCATGCATTTCGAGAACACTGCAGTGTGTTCTTGACTTTTCTTTTCCTCAGATGGTCAGAGTAGACCCAAATCAGAAATGTCTATGTACAGCCTATAAATAAACAAGAATTACCAGGCTTAAAACCTTAAAAGAAGAATGGTGGGAAAACCTGCAGAAGGCAGCAAAACTAAAAAGCTTGCAAGCATTTGGTCAATGCTCCGATCTTAAAATTCGAACAGGCTATGACCACAGATACCAACGTAGATCAGGAAGAATGGGTGACCCACTTTGAAGGGCTTTTGGAGTGGGTGATATGTCAACTTTACGAACTGATTCCCAATCTATAGAAAGTAATGAGACTCCTGCTAGTTTCACACTTGCTGAAACTAAGCACGCCCTAAACCAATGTAAACGAGCAAAAGCACCGGGACCAGATGGAGTTCCTATTGACCAGTTTTTAGATAATCAAGACCTGTGGGCCCCACTCTTTAAAAAAAAAATTCATAAAATTGCCCAAACATGTGCACCACCATTGTGGAAGACAACTGTAATTGTCCCAATATATAAAAAAAAAAAGGGGGACAGGTCAATTGCAAAAACTATAGAAAAATCTCTCTGATTGATTCTACTGCAAAGTTAATGGGGTATTTGATTTTAAATGGATTAGAGGATTGGGCCCTGGGAAAAAATAATATTATTTCCTGCCATTTTGGTTTTAGAAAAGGGAAAGGCGCTGAGGATCCATGTCTGAACTTGAGCCTAATTATAGCCAAATACACCGCTGCAAAAAAGAGGCAATCTCCACCTGCCCTCATGGATCTGTCCGCAGCCTTTGACTGCTTGGCACAGCGTAGGCTGGGGCAGATCATGGAGGCCATGGAAATCGACCTGAATATCATTAATATTGTTTGTGACCTGTATTCAGGTGCCACAGCATGTGTTCGCTATGAACGGGACGGTGAGTGTACTAGATCCTTCATAATTGCAAGAGGCGTAAGGCAGGGGTACGTCCTTGCCCCATTCTTATTTGCTCTTTATACCAACGTGGTACAATCTGCTCTGTCAGGTTCCACCCCAGATGTCACTTATATAAACTCAGCACAGGTGCCAATTGTATTGTGTGCAGATGACGCAGTGCCTTTAGCTCGTACGGGCAATGCACTGCACCGCCTAGTTCTGGATTAGACCCAATTCATGAATAACCTAGATATGGAGATTAATTTTTCAAAATTCTTTATTTCAGTGGAAGGTACTAAACAGCGAAGTTATTCACAAATCATTACTTAAGGGGGCAAACTGGGTGTTGTTGACTCTTTTAATTATTTAGGGATTACATTTGGTGCCCAAACTAATTGGCAGAAGATGATTTATAACAGATGGTCCCAGATGGAGAAAAACATTGGGGCACTAACAAAATTCATTAAAAGAACTGGCCTAATACCTATAAATATTAATAAAAAAAACAATGTATCAAGCAAAGACTTTGTCTGCTGCCACTAATGGGGCAGCTCTTTGGGGAACAAGGGATTGTACAAAACTGCAGATAATTGAAGATTATTTCTTAAAAAGAGTTCTATCTTTACCAAACTCATGTGTCAACTATAAGTGCCACATGGAACTGAGAGCACCTTACATTACTGACACCAATGCAGTGGTGCTGATTCTCATGTGAGGGGAGAAAACAGCAAGAGTTTGACTTAAGCACAGCAAAGCCATACCGTGATATATTAAGCATAACAAAATGCCAGTACTGCACTGTTATTTAGTCATTCGCAGGAACAATGAATGAAACAATTGTCCTTCCAGAAACCAATATTTCAGTTTGAAATAAATCTAAATAGATTTTTTTTTTTTCAAAATAATGTTTTCTTTTTCTTTTATTTTTAAACCATTTATACAATTATTCGATATCACAAATAAATATATGTAATTGACTCAACACTTTCTTATTTCTATTATGGAGACCCTTTTGTAATTAGAATTCACATTCATACTCTAAAAACAACTCTCTATAATACCTATACACCATGGTACAATCATACACCTATTCCCCTAATTCACTCATCCATCCATACTCTCATCATACATACACAGCAATGCAAGTATTTTGTTAAACCCTATTTATGGTGCGGCACTAAAGTTTTGTTATATCAAAAAGAAAAGAGATTTATAACAACAAGGCCATCTAGCAACATAAACCAATTCAAATTGTTTTGCATTCAAAATAGACAAACAGATTGGCCTAAGAAATGAAGGTCTACACATTTCGAATCCCCCACTATGGGGATTCCCCTCAGGACTGAAGGTTTTCTTTCTAGACTCGTACAGAAATTTCCAAGTCAAAGAAATTTGGTTTAGGTTAAATAGCAGTCATACTTCGTAAAAGGTGCCATTTATTACCTCCGATCACTACCTGACCCTTTTGTTTGTTGTTCTCTGGCATCCTTTTGCTATCTGCATTGAAAAAGAGATGAACAATTTGCTAAAATGATACACCGAACAATGAACTGATTTTATTGTATTGTGTAAATAACTATGATTTTGTATTTGTATATGACTATTTGTATATATTGTAACCATACTGTAATGTTGTGAAACATTGCAAATGTTTCTTTTTACTGCAGTATATTTTTTTTGCCTACATTGGGTTGGCGAAATAAAGTTATTCTGACTGACTGACTGGCACTAATATCCACAGTATGAGTTGCTGAGTAGTTTAGTGTGGGAATACCTCCTGGGGAAATGGTGCTACTAGATAGCAGTTTTACCTTTGTGTAATGTTACCTTCCCATCAGGAGTTTTACTGACCAAAGTCAGGAATAATGTGGCAATGTTATATGAAAGCCCAAATTGTGTGATTCAAATCCACAAATCATGTGTTGTTTTCAAACTACCACCAGGTAAGTGTGGAATTTGCCCTGGTCTTTTAATGTCAATTAGGATGCAACACCATTTTTATCGTCAAGATTACATTACTAGACTCCTCCCCCTAAAAATGATAAATGATAATCTAAGTGTTTCATTCCTGCATGCAGAAAGGCTCAAATTTAGATATCCTCTTGCATAAATAAATACACTTCTAATAATGTTGGAGATGCCTAAAATTGCTGTTGAATTTCTGAGTCCTAGTTCACAAACCATACTCAGAAATGTACGCCCATTTTGCCTTTTTTTAGTGCAAATTTGCGACTACCATGGCATTTATAAGAAGATCTAATGATGTTCAGAAAATGTGTACATTTTTTTTCATGAACACCATTTTCTCCCAGTCATAGTAATTGACACATGCCTGTGTTTATCAAGTGTATATTGATGCATGGTTAAATATGCCACTCAACTGAATTTGCACGTGTCCACTTACATTTCTTTATGCACCATAGGAAATAATAAGCCCAGGGGAAAACCCAATCCAGTATAGTTCCATTCTTATTTTTGGTTTAGAACATTGGATTTATACCTTTGGGTGGCAGGACTAAATGCACACCTTTCTGGTAGAAAAACAGCCTGCAAATGTTCTGCAAATGCCCACAAATGTGTGATTTTGCAGATGTTCACAAGACCTTGATGTTGCCCATTCGTTGAAAAACCTAATCAACACAATTCTTTTGGAGGTTTTGCTCACATTTTATAATAGGTATAATTCAGATGTGTGAAAATCTATTTACGATGGGAAGTTCAAGTTTTTTTAATCAAAAGTTTAGGTTTGAACATATCTTTCTGAATCAAGTATGCGAGAATTTAAAGACTCAGGGCTGAATTCACAAACTTAAAGTTAGGCAAAAGTCTAACAATATGACTTTCGGTATTCTTAAAGGACATTTATTACTCATAAATGCCCTTTGTGAATACTTAAAGTCTAATTTTACGACTTTCAGTATTCACAAAGGGTATTTACAAGACTTTCATCTAACTTTAGCTTTGTGAATCAGGCCCTCGGAATTTAGCTCAAGATAGAGTTGCAATGCTATGTTACTACACCTCTGACTTTCAACCCCAGAGGTTTGTGAACTAGCCCAACTGGAAATTGACAAATGCCAGAAAAATGAATACTTTTACAAATAATATATTTTGCACTCTAAACCATCAAATTTAAAAATAATGCCACAATGCAGCTGACACAGCTAAAGCCAGCAAAATACTAATTTGGTGTTCAGACCTATTAGACAGATCTTTTTGTGGGTCTGTGCCGAAAGCTTAATGTGGGGCCACAGATTATTTATTTTATTTACAGGCAATAGACACCTTTTTATAACTATTAAAGAGAAAAACAACTGCAACATGTGGTACTTGTGGAAATATTCCCTTTCTGCATGGTCAGCTCAGATTTTCTTTGGCCTTTTTGTTGAATTCTATTATGATGGCTATTGAATTCTGCTAACAAGTGGTAAGGAGTTGTGCTCCTCCTTTGAACATGGTAACATTGGTGTACACCAGATTGTTATATTTAACTTACCTATAAGTCCCTAGTATATGGTACCAAGGTATACTCAGGGCCAGTGACTTAAATGTCACAAGTGGACTGAAGCACCGATTGTGCCTTGCACTACAGTGACAATGTAAACATGAATGTAGGACTGCCGCTAGTAGCTGGACTGCAGGTTTGAACTACACATTCAACAGTCAAAATAATTCCTTCTTGACAGACCTGAGCCTTCTTTCTAAATATTAGTAAGTGACACCTAATAGACTTTATTACCCATAATACAGTGTGCCTGGTATTTAAAAGTAGGGCATTTAAAAGTTTAATGGTAAACATGTCCTTACAGTGATAAGCACCTAAAAGATATTTTTGCTCTATCAGGGTTGGTTGCTTCATAGCAAAGCATTGAGATATAATATCTAGTTTAAAAATAGTATCTATAGCTAGGAAATCCCTACAAATGTATTGTTTGGACTTGTTGAACTATGTATTACAAGCACAATTAAAAGGTTAAATCAAATTTGGGTATTTGAAATATTTTGGAACGGGGACTTTTAGGAAGTCACCTTTGCCCTTCCTGAAATCCCTGGAACCTAAGTCTGCACTTTGCCTTCTCCCTTGTGTCAGGTAGTAATTCGTTTTTCAATGGGCTTGAATGATGTGTGCACCTGCTCCCAAGACTGAGAAAACAAGAATTGGGTGTGGGGAGTTGTAATTTTGCCTTTTACAAAATAAACCATGATCTTGACCCAAGGACTTCATTAACTTCAAATTATGTCTACCTCTCTCAAGCAAATGTATCTAACATGCCCGGCTTTCACCCTTCTTTTGTCCACCCCACGCATACCAGCCTCCATCACAGTGGGCCTCTTGTTGACATTACAGTGTCAGGTCCAGCTGGAGTGTCAAATCCTGCTTGACAGGTCTGCTGGAGTTTGTTATATGTCCTACGCAACCAAATGATGGGCAGAATGCTGAATAAGTCATACATTCACCCCCAGTCAAGTGACCTGGGTTAAATCCATCGTTCTTTTGCCCTCCATGCCTCGCCAGTTTAGACCCAGCTATATGCAAATCAGTCTTGACGCTGTGCCTCAAGGGAACAATCCAGACCGAACTGCAAAGCCAGGTCCTCTCTTGACCAGAAACACGCATCCTGGGACGGGTTTCTGGGTATTACCCGTCATCAGCCAGGCTAGCTTGAATCCAGTGGCAGAGTGAACAAGGGACCCACGTCTGGGTATACCTATCCCAGATAGGGTGAAAAGTGCTACGCAAACAACTGATGGACGGAATGCTGAATACATCATACATTCACCCACAGTCAAGAGATCTGGGTTAAATCCATCATTCTTTTGCTCTTCATGCCACTCCAGTTTAGACCTAGCCATATGCAAATCAGTCTTGACCCTGTGCCTCATGGGAACAGTCCAGACTGAACTGTCAAGCCAGTTCCTCGTTGGACTGGAAACAAGCATCCTGAGACCGGTTTCTGGGTATTAACTTTCATCCGAGTTTTTTACATGGCATTGGGGTCACACTTCAAATGAGTGAAAAAGAATGGCAAAACAATTTGTGTGTATCCATTGTCTGGTTAGTGAGCTCAGGCTTTGATTTACCAATCTTCTGTCTTTGAGTTTTTGGGAGATACAAGGACTGCCTAAAACTGGATTTTTGTTTTAGATATGGGAGGACATTGGGAATGCCATAGTACACTCCCCGCACATACCCACAGACCTCTGAATCCTAGTTTAGCTTGGCCGAAGACTTTGTTCATTTTTTAAAATGCCCAAGGTGGGTAGGGTTAGCTCTGGGAACCTTTACTCCATAGGCTAGGGCATCCACAGGTGTCAATCCCACCTACGACCGCATTATATGCATAAATGTGGCATTTCCAGACACTAACTTCAGAACACTCTGGGACCTGAGGAAGATCAGAAAAGGACTGAACCTGCTGTCTGCAACCTGAGAAGAAACCTGGACAACTGGGCCTGCTTTCATTCTTGTGCACGGGAGAAAGACGTGGACTCTAAGGGTCATAAAGCTAATCTCCTGTTAAGGATAAAGGGACACAACATGCTACAAAAGTCTTTTCCTGCAGCTGACCAGTGGCAGCTGTACCTGGATTGAACCATCCAGGTGGCATCTGCCTTGAACCCAGTGTGTTACCAAGTGCCTCCCGTGAGGTATTGGGGAGGGCTTTAGTAATGTGCTGCTGTGGTGGATTGGGACTTGAACAACTAAAGTGAGAAAGTAAACTCTGTGACCAGGACAAAAAATGTTAGTTTTCCGGACTTGCGCTTCAACATGGTCAGTGACAAATTGCGTTAAGGTCCTGTTCTACCCCGACCATTGATTATCATGGGCACTTTGTGGTAAACTTTTGAAATTCATTTCTCTGGTTCCCCCTGATTGGATATATTTTGTTTATGACAATTATGATCTATTTTTACAATTAGTTTGGGGATTTTTATTGTTTTGAATTTCAGCTTTATTACTGTTTTAGAACTGCATAAATATTTTACACATTGCCTTCATGTCAAGCCTGCCTGCTCTGATCCCTACCTGCCAGGTGGTTGAGCTCAGGTTTGTTTAGTAACTTTAGTGGTTCAGCCTGACAGGGATTTGGATTAGTACTTGAGGTGGGCACATTCCTCCTCATCGAATAACCCAGTTTCTTACAGGTGCACTTTAGTGTTATAGTCATGTAAGTATGAAAACTGTTTCATTATTAGTAAAGATGACAGCAGATTTCTTCAAAATAAGAACACATAAATAAAATTGTGTTAGCACCGCTGGACCCTGTAAAGTGCAAATCGTAGGCCTTCTGTCTTCTCTTAGTCTCCTGACCTTGTGATGACGCTACTGGTGGCAGAGTTGCGAGGTATAAAAAAGATGAGCCATTTAGAAGGTATTTTCCAGACAAAACAAACCACATCAGGTATAACACAATCTACACAGAAATATCCAACCCTTTTTATGTAACGGTTGGTCCAAAAAAATTTGTCTATGTGCCAATGATTTCATGATTTTTACAGGACATCTTCCCTTTTGGCTAGTTGGGAAACGTTAGATCTTTTCTCAGGTGTCTCGAGGTACTCTGTAAACCAACAAAAGACAGAGTTGATGCAATGGAACACACAATACAGTAGCAGTTTGATAAGGAAGGAAATAAAATATTTAGGGATACATATTGTACACAATTTAGAAAAACTAGCATAGACAAACTTTGATAAACTAGTTGTATCAGTCAGAAAACAACTGCAGGCTTGGGGAGCGCTGCCACTGTCATTTCTTGGCAGATCCAACCTTTAAAAATGTTTGTGCTTCCAAAGTTTTCTTTTCTCTTTAACATTATCCCTTTTGAGTTACAAAAAAGTATGGTTCCAAAAAATACAAGGAGAGTAGACCCGTTTTACTTGGGGAAACAAATGTCCCAGAATTGCCCAGAAAAAAACTACGTAGGAAGAAAGAACAAGGCGGTATAGCAACCACTGATCTATACCTATACCTACGAGCTTTCAATTTAAACAACTTTCGTCAGATCCTAAAGGATGGCTCTAGCTTAGCACCCTACTTAAAAGCTTTAGTAAAACACTCCCAAGGTAAACCATATCATTGCCTCCTTAAATTTGGCCACCCTACATTTTTTTTAAAAGTTAAACAAAAGAGTCTCCAGAATGCAGCCAAGAATTGGTACCAAAGAAGACTCTCTTTTCAAATACCGTACTACAGTGCTTCTGCCCCATTTGGGATTTCCCAGGCACACCCGCCTGTCTTTTAGACTCATTAGCTATCCCTCTACGAGAGTGTGGAATTAATTACTGGGGGCAACTCATGGAAAACTCCACTCTAATGTCATGGCAGAGGTTGTCAGAGGCAACTAAACACACTGTCTCTATATTCAAATACTACCAATTAGCCAGTTGGGCAAAAACATTGAATGATAAGGGTGAGGGGAATCCCGAAGCTGAAACCAGGATAAAACTACGTTCTAAGGTACAGAAAGAGATCGTAGAGTGGTACTGGCTGCTTATTAAGGCAGAAGAAGGGTCCCAGAATGTACTGATGGAAAGCTGGAAGAGGGAACTGCCGGATAAAGATTATGAGTCACTATGGCAAGTACCTATGGCTTATCTATGGAGCTATGTGAGATCTGCTCCACTAAGAAAAAATCATCTCTTTACTGTCCATAAGGCATACTGAACTCCTTGGAAGCTATTGAAGATGGGAAGCCAGACAGTAAGAAAATGTCTTAAATGTGGTGAAGAAAACGCGAGTGAAGCACTTATGTCCTGGCAGCATCCCTTGATCCAGTCCTTCTGGGAGAAAGTGGGTAAGATTATATCAGAGGTTTTATAGCAAGAACTAGAGGTGAGCTTGGATACAGTCATCTTTGGGGTTCTTTCAGGAGTGGCAGATAATGGTAATTTTACTAACACTCAAAAAGCTATTATTTTTGTTTTAATACTGCTTGCAAGAAGGGAACTTTGTATTGAATGGATATTCCCATGTTCCCCAACAGAGGTGGAATGGATCCTGTCAGCGCAAAGGGTGGCAACTCTTGATCAAGCAATTAGGTTAAGCAAGAAGAGAAAATTCTGGGAACTATCGGACATATGGATAGAAATTTATAGAAAATAGTTTGTTCAGCCATGTTTATTATCACTTGGGTCTCAATATCGGTTTTCAGCTCTTATATTTTTTCAGTTGTTCACTGCCATCTCCTCTGTTCCTTTAAAAATATCTGGCCCTATGATTAATAATATGCACTGCAGATATTGGCTCATCTTTACCAGTACCAAACTTCTACGCAGAAATATGTTAAGTCAATATTGATACTGTTAAAACAGGGTGATGTATTTCCTGTAGCCAATGACAAATGTTCATCAATTAATTCGTGGGTCATGTTTGAAAAAATAATCAAGATGTATTATCAGTCTATCCTGCTGTGGCGAATTTTCTTCGCTGAACAGCAGACAATGTTTTTTTGAGAAACTATGGAAACCCCCATCCACTAACCAAGCAATGCAATTAGAATCAAATTGTCACCATCAAGGCTACTTCACATCAACAGTACAAGCCGCTCTGTGGTGAACAATACCTGTTTATTTCGAAAAAAGATAATAGAAGCAGGCAAGTCGCAAAGATGTAAGACGGAAAGATGTATGGACAGTAATGAGTTTCAAGAAACACTTTCTTTCCCTTTTTTTACGTTCCTCTTCCCAAAATAATCTCATTTAGCGACTAACACATACATTATTACATGGAGAAGGAGCAAACGTGTTAAGAGAAAAGGATAACGCAAAATGAGAAAAAATTGACGTTATATATTTATCTACTGCTCATTCGATAACGTGACTTACCTCTGAAGTCCCAAGTGTTACATATTTACAGCCAATGAGCATTCTAAAATGAATATAGTTGACATAATTCATACCACCTTAAGTAAGATTCAGTTTCAGTTTCATTAACTTTTATTCGATTATCATTTCAATAATCATAAAAAGTACATAGTATAGAAAGAAAAAAGACTTTTCACACATGAATAAAAACACAATATTAAGAACATTTTTTAAATGGGTAAAAAGAAGAAATAAGGTTTTGAAATACTATTCAATTCTCGTTTAACTAGAAATGCTACGACGTATTGTTAAGACTTCTTTAAGAAAGGTCGATATGAATTTGGCTTCGTGCATAGATTTTAAAGATTGCAAGTATAGATATGCTGCATGCGTTTGTCTGTGACCGCTAATACGGAGGATCGGAATAATCCATTTTTTCCTAGATGTTTTATAGTATTTACAAAAGAGGACTACGTGGATGGTGGTTTGTCTAGAGGTTCCGTCGCAGGGGCAGTTCAATAGCTTTGAAGACCAGTTTTTCGTTTCAGGGAATGTAACTAAACGAAAGAAAATATTAAATCGGAGTCTTGTTAGTAGATACCTTTCATTATTAGACAAAAAATACGTCAAGTAAGGCTGTATGCACTTTCCAGCTTGTTGGGCGCCGATTTTTTCGTTGGATGTTTTGGTAATCTCTGACTGAATCCGTAAGTCCCTTAGGTGGTCCAGACACATTGCCTTTAACTGCTTCCTGGAGATATCTTCTGCTGATGGTGGTTCCTCGAAATAGGAATCGCAGCCCAGGTCTTTAAAGAAGTTGGATACGTAGTTTAACCATGGGATTTTACGCCAATTAGCCAAGGCTAGACAGTCAGTAATAAGGGAGCGGGTTAGATGACATTCAGGGTTGCACCATACTCGATGCCACAAGAGAATGGGCTGGCAACGGATGGTGTCAACAATGTGTTCCATGCCGAGCTCCCGATGTGAGGCTAGTGTCGGTGCGCTTTGAGGAAGGGACAGGATGTACTTTACAAAGGAATTTTCAGTGACCTGTAATTGGTCAATACGGCCGTGACCCCAGATGCCAGCTCCATATGTGGCCACGCTATGGCATTTTGCGTAGTAAATGGTCAAAAGTTCTGATGGGGCTGGTTTCCCCAATTTCCGTGAGAAAGATGTTAAAGCTGAAGTAGCTCGATGAAGGTGCAGATTCCTGGCCTCAATTGCCTTCCGCCAATTCAGTGCATCGTCAACCAGGATACCCAGGTATGGGTAGACCTGGGTTTTTACCAATTTGGTATTGTCTACCATTATTGGTTTTGTGATTTTGGTCCGAGGGCCGAGGTGCATTGTGAAGGTTTTTTTGATGTTTATCTTGAGACCGAGTGAGTCCATGAATGCTGTGTACTTGTTGGTTTGGATCTGGAGTTGGTTTAGGGTCCGTGCTAAGATCACTGAGTCATCAGCGTACAACAGCGTGGGTATCGGGCGATGGTTTATTTGTGGAAGATCCTGGCTCCCCTCCAGCATAGCCTGTTCAAGACCATTCGTATAAAGATTGAACAGGAAGGGAGCCAGGACGCAGCCCTGTCTAACTCCCTTCGTTATCTGAAATGGACGTGACAGCTCGCCACTGGTACCATACCGAACTCTGCCTTCAGCGTTTGAGTAGAGTTCTCGCAGGAAAGTTATTATCGGGGGGTCCACACCCAGGTCGCTTAATATCTGCCAGAGTTTAGCGTGCTGGACGCAGTCAAATGCCGCACTTAAGTCGACATAGACAAGGAAGATGTTCCCTCCTTTGGCGTGTACATATTTGCCAGCCAATAAGACAAGATTCAAGGCCTGCTCCATGGTCCCAAGCCCCTTCTGGAAACCATATTGCAGATCGGTTAGGATGTTATTCTCCCGGGCCCAAGATTGTAAACGGTCCAGGAGTATCCGACCTGCAATCTTGCCCATTGAGTCCAGAAGGGAAATAGGTCTGTAGCAAGCGGGATCGTTGCGGTCTCCTTTTTTAAAAATGGGCAAAAGGATGGAAGTAGACCACGAGTGGAAAAGGCCGATCTTGGATACTGCTGACATGACCCGGGTGATTAGCTGTGACCAAAAGTCCACGTCATGGAGGAACAGGTCCATTGGAACACCGTCAGGGCCTGGGGCTTTGCCGGGTTTGGAGACCCTGATTGCCTTTATGATTTCGTTTAGATGAAAATGGATCTTAATAGGGTAGATGTTATTACTTGTTAACTGGGCCTCATGTGATGTGATTTCTGTTGCAGGGCCTGGGGCTGTTCCGAAGATTTTGGCGAAGTGGGAAACCCAGTTGTCCTCTGAAATAGCCACGTCAAGATGATCAGTGTCTGTGTTGTTGGCCAGGAAGGGCGATCTTATGGTTTGCCAAAATGCAGTACTGTCTTTTCTTTGGGCACTGTCATGCAGGCGGAGCCAGAGATCTCTTTTGATTTGTTTTTTGTGATCTTTCCTTGCTAGGTTGTAGGTCTTCCTCAGATGGGAAATTTCCTTGGGATCCCTGGTAGACTTGTGCAAAGCGTTTTTGAGTGATGAAAGAGCCTTTCGACAAGCGGTGTCGAACCATCTCGCAGTAGGGTGTTGGATCTTATTTTTTATTTTAACAAATAACTCGTCCCTAATTGTTTCCTGGATGTTTTGGAAACTGCTGATAATCATCTGCGGTGATGCATTCAAAGACATGCATTTAGATAGCCACTGACCTGTTTTTTCAAAGACCCTCTGTGTCACCTCTTCGGGGTCGATCTTGGCCCATTTTACTGTGTACCCGTTCAGTTTATTCATGGAAAGAGTTTGTTGTTTGAGAGAACTCGATTTTGTAGTGTGGGCTCTTTTCCGTTTGAGGTTTATTTTTATGCTGAGTGGGTAGTGGTCACTTGTTGGATTTGACCCAGTTTCAAAGTTCACTAAATGCCCTTTAAGTGAGGTTGATACCATTACGTAATCGATAATTGTACAATGGCCACGCCCGTGGAAGGTGGGCTGAAAATCCTGCTGCGGATTAACCAGTTCATTCGCATAGTCCATATCAAAGGAGAATAAAATTTCATTAAGTTTGTTACCACTTAGTGAATGGGCAAAGTGGGGTATGGGGTCCCCAAGTTCGTTTTGAAGGCCGCAGTTGCCGTTCTTATAGTTTGGACATAGAGAAAGATTGAAGTCACCACCCCAAATAATGTGGTTTGTGTTCAAGGTATTGACATTTTGGAGTTCTGTTAAGATTGATGCAATCTCCTCTAGGTTTGACCAGCTATCCAAGGTACCTAGATTGTTATAATAGTTTATGAGTATATATTTGTTATTTTCTTTGGATACTGTCAAATAGGTGAATTCAAAGATTTGAAATGTTGGTGACTCCTTTATTAACTTCATTCTAAGGGCGAGAGTGTTAGCTACGTACGTCGTGAGACCCCCTTTGGGTCTGCCCATATTTCCCTGTACAGCTGTGGTGAAGAAAGTTTTATAGCCAGCAAGGTGGAGTGGAATTGTGGACCACGTTTCTTGCAGGCACAGTATCTGATGTTCTCTAGCTGTTTCAAGCCAAGGCCCTAGTGTTATTTTCGATGGCAAGCCTGCAATATTCCAATATGCAATGGAGATGGTCAGATTTGTGAAGACTGCGCGGACCTGGGTTGAAGCTGGCGAGATAGTTGCGGATAGACTAGTCTGTGTTTGACGGAGTTCAATCTGCGGTGAGTTTACAGGGACTATGGGAACTGGAATACGCTGAAGTTGCGAGCCAGTGTTATTTCTGCCTATGACTGCGGAGGTATTGTCAGTAGCTTTATTGGGGTTACTTATGGAAACAGTGGAAGTTGCCGAAGGGGAATTTTCAAGGGTGACAATGTTGGGGGGGCGGAAGAGAACGATTGATGTTTCTGGAGCTAAGTTTCCGTTAATACAGAAAACTGGTTCCGGGGAAGCTTGGTGCTGAATGGGATTTGTTTGCTGTGATAGGATGGGGGTGTTTATGCTCCTAGAATCAGCCCTGGATGGTCAATCGACCATTTCCAGACAGTCAAAACGGTTTTGCGTTGGAAAACCCTGCCAACCATTGTAAGATTGTGGAGGCCTATCTTGCCAATGTTGGTGCTGCCTTGGCCATTCTCTCGGCGGGTTTCTGCCTCCCTGATCAAAGGTGTACTCCGGCTGAAACCAAGGCTCTCTTGGAGGATGGCGCCAAGACTCCCTAGGTGTCTGGTGCCAGTTCCAAGGTGGAGTATAGCGCTGTTGCCGCGCAGGAGGGTAAAAAAAAGAGAGGTGACGAGCGTCAATTCCCCCCTTTTTTTCCAGTGCGGGCCAGGCACAAATATGATCCACTACGGAGGGGTCTCTGCAAGTTACTATTATGCAGTCTCCGCGGGTCGTTTTTGGTGTTTTGCCTACCCATACTACTCTGCGGGCTGTGGATATCCCTCCCGAGTGGTGGGGTTCTAAAGGCCTATTGATGCTTAACCACTGCATGACCTTGTTTTTAAGAGACCATGCAGTTTCAGGTGTATCGTCGGTTAGCTCTGGTACGCCGATGAGTACTAACGTGTATGGAGTGGCTTCTGGGGGCAGGTGGGCAGCTCGCCTATTGGCTGGTGTTTTGTTAAGCTTATTTTTAGGAGAAGGCTGGGGGACCGCTGACTTTGGCTGAGGAGGTGCTGGTTTTTTTGTTGAGTGAGGTTTGCAAGGTTTACTGGTCGCTGGTCCTGGGGTGTCTTGATTTGCCGAGCCTGCGCTAGACGATGGCTGTTCTAGTGCCACTATGGTTTTGCTTTGATGTGGTTGGAGCTCTACAGACTGTAAGTTATGGCTTGTGGTACTTTGTGTTTTATTTTTTGAGAGTGGAATGGTCAAATTTGGTTGTTTTATGGCTTTAGGTGGTTGTGGATGTGGATGATTTTTAGAGGACTGGGGGGCTTTTCGTTGACCTTTTATTTCTATACGTGTGTTTGTATCGAGTAGTGATGCCGAAAGAATGGTCATCTGGGCTTCCAGGTTTCTGATACTAAGTTGGATGGGTTTTAAGTACTGATACAGTAAATCTTTTACCGTTGTCAGGACTTGTGAAGTAACATTGCATGTTTTACAGAGGTTAGGAGTTGCCTCTTTCAATGTTATCTGGTGTGGAACATTGACTACCGGAAGAAGTGAAATGCTTTGTTGGAGGGGTTGTACTTCAGGAGTTGAATGGACTGTAGCATGGTCGGGATTAGGAGCTGATTCTGACGCACTATCGGTAGGTTTTGTACTACCTTTTTTTGAGATAGCTCCTTCCCTTTCTCCTTGGGAAAGTAAGATAACGTTACACTGGGATTCTGACTGGGTTTGAATTTGGGTTTGACAGGCTGCTAAGTCGGGGGTTGCCTCGAGGTTGTCCAAGGATAATGACAGGTCAGACTCTGTCTGAGTGACTGAGAGGTCTACTATGGATGGTACTGTGATAGTTTCGGAGGCTGACAATGGCACAGGTAAAGAACAGTTTTGGGAGGTGAGGTGGATCGGAGATGTAGCAGTTGCAATAGTTCCCAAGGACGATCGCTTCGCGTTCATAAGGTCCAGTGATACTCTCTTTTCAAGAAGGGTGATGCTCTGGTTTATTACCTCATGAGTGCGAGTGATGAACAGGTCAATAGGGCCGGTTATTTGTGCTACCTCCTGGGCATTTTTAGATTTGCATTTGGTAATGCTCCTAGTTTTCGGAGGCATGTTTGTAGTCTGATAGTCGATTTCAGGTGTAAAGGGGAATGGCCCGGTCCGGTCGCTACCGGTCACTAACGGGCAACAACGGGCCCGCCCTTGGCCCGGGCTTAGCTCCGCGCTCAGCCCCGCGCGCGTCCCGCGTTGCGCGTCTCTAATGCTGCTAGAGTACTCCCGGGTATAGAGGGGGCGTGGCACTGGGAGGGGGCGCGGCTCGCCAGGGAAGAGGACACAGCTGAGGATGTTAGAAGCTGCTCCTCGCAGTCCCGGGGCCGCGCCTCTCGCCTCCTCTGCGGCCTCGCGCTGGTAACTCCTTTCACCGGCTGATGGCTCCTAATGTTAACAGGTAACTGCTACTCCAGTAGCACAGGCAGGATTTGGGCTATGCTGACAGACTCCTCACAGCGAGCGGCTCCCGTGAAGCGGGGGCCGCGAGGAGTAAAGAACTCTTCGGTGGGGGCGGGCACTGGGAGGGGGCGCGGCTCGCCAGGGAAGAGGACACAGCTGAGGATGTTAGAAGCTGCTCCTCGCAGTCCCGGGGCCGCGCCTCTCGCCTCCTCTGCGGCCTCGCGCTGGTAACTCCTTTCACCGGCTGATGGCTCCTAATGTTAACAGGTAACTGCTACTCCAGTAGCACAGGCAGGATTTGGGCAATGCTGACAGACTCCTCACAGCGAGCGGCTCCCGCGAAGCGGGGGCCGCGAGGAGTAAAGAACTCTTCGGTGGGGGCGGGCACTGGGAGGGGGCGCGTCTCGCCAGGGAAGAGGACACAGCTGAGGATGTTAGAAGCTGCTCCTCGCAGTCCCGGGGCCGCGCCTCTCGCCTCCTCTGCGGCCTCGCGCTGGTAACTCCTTTCACCGGCTGATGGCTCCTAATGTTAACAGGTAACTGCTACTCCAGTAGCACAGGCAGGATTTGGGCAATGCTGACAGACTCCTCACAGCGAGCGGCACCCGCGAAGCGGGGGCCGCGAGGAGTAAAGAACTCTTCGGTGGGGGCGGGCACTGGGAGGGGGCGCGGCTCGCCAGGGAAGAGGACACAGCTGAGGATGTTAGAAGCTGCTCCTCGCAGTCCCGGGGCCGCTCCTCTCGCCTCCTCTGCGGCCTCGCGCTGGTAACTCCTTTCACCGGCTGATGGCTCCTAATGTTAACAGGTAACTGCTACTCCAGTAGCACAGGCAGGATTTGGGCAATGCTGACAGACTCCTCACAGCGAGCGGCCCAAAGTAAGTAAGATTCAAAACTTACTTGACTTGAGCCATATTAGGTGGCTGAAACCCCCTCAATGTCTGTACAGCCCATTTAACACAGTTAACATTTTATTAAAAAAATCCTTCTGTATTAATATGTCGCATGTTTGTCACTTTGATGTATGGTTTCATAAACCGTAGGCTAGAGCCCTGTTTGAAATTTCTGTCTCCTTTAATGATGATAACTCTAAATTCTAAAATATTACCTTCTCCATGTTTTTCAAGGACAAACAAGAACTATCAATGGCAAACGTTTTGGCTTTTGCATATTGAAAATATTTTTCGCAGTGATTCACAGAAAGGTTAACAGCTGGGTAGCTGTAATTGCTGTTAACGCATATTTCCCTGTCCCAAGCAATCTTGCATTGCTGTTGTAAAGGTTGTACCTGTTCTGTATGTATGTGTGGGGGGGGGGAGGAGGCACTTGTCTTGTACATAGAAAAACCAGTGTGGAGTCCCTAGATCTTCTGGTGCTCTTGATTCCCGACACTCGGGTCCAACCAACTCTCTATCAATACTCTCATGGACTATGGTGGGCCTTAGGAGTCGGAGAGCGACTGGGGACGCCATGGCCTTCCTGAACATAAACAATATTCTGTTCTTCCAAGAACCCTGGTAACTCGTACCCTCACATTTGTCAGGTTACTTTGAGACCTTTACTCCGGCAAAGAGAACAAGTATCTTCGGTCGACCGTCTGGGGATACATCAATCTTCATCAAGCATTCAACAGATGTAATGGTAATTAAATGCATAGTGAAGCAGCCCAAGTAGTCGAGATCAGAGGTCTAAAATTCAACCAGAAAAAGATGGAACTCATACTGTCAACTGCTACATAGAAGCAGTAAAAATATTTAGGCCACCATTAACCCAAGGCCTGTTGGACTGTCTAGAATTGTTCATTTTGGACCATTCATCTTACAAACTTATAATGCCTGGTGATTTAAATATCAGCAGCTCTGGAGGGTCTTGGCATTTCCTTCCTAGGAGAGATGGAGGCAAACCACACACGAGTTTCTACCCGCAGCATATGTTAGAGAAGCTAAATTAACAGCTCTTCAGTATAGAGAGGAGAAAACAACCAGTATTATCGGGGG
This sequence comes from Lissotriton vulgaris, assembly GCF_964263255.1. Lineage (NCBI taxonomy): Eukaryota > Metazoa > Chordata > Amphibia > Caudata > Salamandridae > Lissotriton > Lissotriton vulgaris. Next base: position 509,234,081 of record NC_141693.1, on the reverse strand, counting down.
ACTGGAAGGTAGGAGCAGCAGAGACTGGAATATTAAGGTGCAGGGGCAAAGCGGGGGGGATTGTTTTGCACATCTCCCTAGCGCTCACACAACAGGAACTGCCCAAGTTGCAGTACAGCCCTGGAGTTTTCCCCCAGAAACACACATAGAACAGATACAACATGAGCAATAGCAGTAGGTACTTCACTTGAATAAAAAATGTGGTATTTAGAAGGCAGATGCAGGTTATGTTTCCCTAAAACAAATGACAGCGTTGCATACACAGAGAACAGGTATAGCAGGTGCAGCAGCAGTGCAAATATCTCCACATGCACTGAACACACTCAACCTGACCAGAAGCAGTATAATCTTTCTTCAAATAAAGGAAAGAATATTGCAAGACAGGTGGCCAAGGTGCACACAGCGACAGTGAGTCCTATTACATTTTAATGTGCTGCTCTGAAAACAATTGTGAAGCTGCTCTGGGGATAGCACATCGATTGAAATATGAAGCAGGTGTTTACAAGCTGTTTTGTGTTTCACAGTGCGGACAACATGACCCCTTCATTTTAAGGAAGGGAGAGAGATAATCTAGCATGCAGGTTCAACGAGTGACTGCACCTGCCTACAGGGGAATGCCTGGGGGGTCCATGGGAACCCCTTTAACACCTCCAGGGCGACGCTTAACGAGGTGTACTGACAAAGCAGAACCTATTTTGTGGGGAACTGTCAGTGTCCCTACTAAGGGCCCTTTTGCCTCTTTAACTACTTTTATAAGACGTCATGAGTGCAGAGGGAAAGTGAGTCCCTAATTTTCCTGGGTCGCTCTCTGAAGATAGCACTGAAGTGCAAGTGCTATTAGTGTTACAAAATGGACTGCTCAAGCATCTCTGGCTACTTCTGTAATACCATAGTGCCCTGGGGATGTAAAAAACAGGAGCACACACCTGTTATGCCCTTGGACCACTATATGCAATGGGACCCCTGGTATTCATTTTCTCTCATGTCGTTGTTATGGCTAAAACAATGCAAGATTGAAAAGTAGCCCAATTAAAGGCCTGATTACGATACTGTTTGAAATGTGTGGAAAATGGGAGATGCAGGGATGAACTACACCTCCCATTTTACAATGGGAGCATGTATTCCGGCTGGGATACATGTTCCCATTCTAAAGTATAGGCATGCAACCGAACAGTGTTCGGTCGCATCCTAATCAGTCAGTCAGGACCGCTGACTGTTATATAAAACTCCTATCTGTAAAAAACATTTTTCATAGACCCATCCACACTAATACATGTTTCATAAGCACCCATTCCACTGAGTCAAATGTTTTTTCCATATCTAAATAAACCGAAACTGCTTTTGCTTCCTGCCTCATAAGCTGTATAGCTCCAAAAACTGTTCTAAAATTGTATGTCAAGTTATGCCCTGGGACAAAGCCTGCTTGGTCTGGTGCTACCAGGTTATGCATCAAAGAGGCCAAATGATTTGCTTGAATTTTGGCATATATTTTAGTGTCTAAGTTTAATAAGGAAAGTGGTCGTTAGGAGGAGCACTCAGTAGACGGGTTATCAGGTTTTAGTATAGTCACTATCAGTGCTTCCCTCATCGAGGGGGGCATTCGTCTATCTGCGCTCATTTCCTTAAATGGGGCTATTAAATGTGGGAAAAGTAAAGCCGCAAATTCTTTTTAGAATGATACTGTCATTCCATCCAACCCCTGGGACACCCCCTGTCTTCATACCAGCAAGTGCTGCTCTAACTTTGTCAGCGTCTAGAGACTTCATTAAGTATTTTCTGTACTCAAGCGTGAGCCACAATATTTTAATGTGTACCAGGTAGTCCAGAATTTCTGCGTCTCCCACTACTGCCTTAGTACTGTATAGCGTTGTGTAGTATTGTCGAAATCTATTGGCTATCTCAGTCGGTTCAGTGAGCGTCACCCCCTCTTCCGTATTTACTTTCGTCACTGCTGTCTTTTATCTTCTTTACTTTATTAGTGAGGCCAGTTTCGAGCCTGGCCTTTCTCCCTCACCATAACTACAGGCTGTGGCGTATTGCCACAAATGCTTAACCTCTGCATCTGCTGTATCATGAAATTCCTGTAGTGCCAGGTTAAGTTCCTCTTCAGCCCGCTTTGCGTTCCTGCCGCTAAATCATTCTCTAGTGCTTTCAGTCTATCTCCCAAGTCCACCAGTAGCTTTCTAAGTGTGAGAAGGACCCTGAGTGCTTAGCCATCGCAATCCATCTGCTAAACACCATAAATGTATCCCAAACGGTCGCAAATGTATCTACTGAACCAATATTTATGTCAAAGAAACTATCCATGGCTTTGTGATCTCTGCCTTAAAGAGCGGGTCAAGAAGCGAATAGGGTGGGAACCTCCAGGTGAAAGGGGGAATGCTCTTTTATGGGCAGTCTACCACTATCTGTATCGGAGAGTGATCTGGAGAAGTACGCGGTGTATGTTACAAATGCGGATCTGATTGTTTAGTGGTCTTGAGGAGAACCAATAATCAATTTGTGTGTACAAATCATGATATGCTGAATAATTAGTGTATCACCCTGTGTGTGCGATCTCACCATCCACACATCGCATAAATGTAGGTGTATTGTAGCGTCTAGGATGGTCCTGGCTGCAGCAGAGGGGCGTTGTATCGGGCCTCCTGATCTATCAAGGGATGGATCCATCACACAAATAAAGTCTCCTCCCCAAAGCTGAGCTTGAGCGTCATAGCTGGACATTTTCTCAACTAGGCCAAGGTAGAACCGGGGGTCGTCATAATTGGGCCCATATATAAACTCCAATTTATTTTTATCTCTACTCTGGTTGCGAGATCATTCATTTTTGCCATCTGGCAATTATAAGTTGATGTACAGCGTGGGACCGACAAGAAATTCCTTAAGAATGCATTCTCCACCCTCTGGATTTCATTTACGTCACAGTATCCCCATATCCCAGCCCCATAGATAGCCGTGCTAACAAACTTGGCTTGATAGATTTGGATCAGCTCTACTGGGGATCTCTTTCCTAGCTTTTGTGAGAAATTCACTAAGGCTGTTGTTGTTCTCATAAAGAGAAGTTTCCTGGCTTTAATAGTCTAATGCTGTGAGCCCTTTTAATCAATTTAAATTCCTATATAGGGATACGTTATAGCAGTTTCCACCATTTTCCTCTCTACATAGGTGTCCCTCTTCTTCCTTCCTCCTATCCCACAGCTCATTACCAAAGTTTTAGTAGTGTTTATTCTTAGGTCTAGGTTTTTCATAAACTCATTATAGCTATTGAGAGCCCGTTGTAGCCCTATTGGTGTTCGGTCATAATTACAGCATTGTCTGCATAGAGTAGGGCAGGTATAGGGCGTTTTTGCAGCTGAAGTAGGTCCCAGCTACTTTCCAAAGTGGCTTACTCCAAGCCATTGGTACATAGAGTAAATAGGAAAGGTGCCAGAACACAGCCCTCTCTAAATCCTTCTCCACTTGGAACAATGTTGTACGCTCCATTGGGCCAATACCGTACCAGAGCTCTTGCATTTGTATAGAGATATCTTAGGAAATGGAGTAAAGGACCACCCCCAATGCTGCTAAGATGCTCAATAGTTTTCCATGAACTATGCAATCAATTGCAGCAGTGATGTCAACAAAGGCCAGGTACAATTTTCCCTTTCTCGCCTTTTTATATTTACCCATAAGGATGGTTAAATTAAGGCCATCATCTATTGTGCCCAGCCCATCCCTAAAACCAAATTGAAGGTCTGATAGAACATTATTGTCCTCTGCTCATTGTTGGAGCCGATTAAGGACCATATAACCTGCCACTTTGCCCACGGAATCCAGCAGTGAGATGGGACGATAACATGCTGGATTCTGTCTATCTCCTTTTAAAAAAATCAGTACCATGATGGAATCTGACCATGACTCTATAAGTCTGATTGCACCGCAAACTGCTAGCACTTGCATTAATAGTGGACCCCATAACTCTATGTTTTGTTTAAAAATGTCAACAGGTAATCCATCTGTCCCCAGTCCCTTTCCCCCCTTGCTAGCGTTTAGTGCACATTGAACCTCTTCTAGGGTGAAGGCTAAATCTATTGGAAAATCTGTTAATGAAGAACTGAGGCTTGCAGCACTTACAACTATGCATCCTCCTCCTTGCCTGTCCAAAGATGTTGAAAAAATATTCCACCCAATGTCCTTCGTCAATGGCTATTTCTATGGTAGGGGTGTCTTCTGTTGTCAGGAATGGGGATCAAGAAGGCAGTACTGTCCTTGTTAACGCTTGCCTTATGTAGGTCGGCCCAGGTTTTATTTTTTAATTCTCCTTTACGTGTTTTCACGGCCTGGTTATAAGCCTTCCTACACTGATTATTTTCAGTTCTATCCCTTTCTATTTTATGGAATGTATTTTTTAATTCTGTATAGACTTTTGTACATTTACTATTGAACCACCCCGTGTTATTCCCATTCCCCTTTTTTATTTCAACTTTCAGAGTATTCCTAATTATTTCTGTTATATGTGCATAGGTCTCCAATACTTCCTCATGAGATGTGGAATCCTTCAAGCATTTCATAATTGATTTAAAACTTTTCTAGACCACTGTCTTAGTGATCTTATACAGTTGTACCTTATTCCACTTTAGCGAATAACCTTTTATCATGTCAATTACCATATTTTGAGTTGCGTATATCCTCTTACTATGGAGACTATGAGTTTTTGAAGGAAGAGATAAGGACACGCTCAAAGGAAAATGATCACTTGTGGCGTTCTTGTGCAAACCTATTCAGAATAATTATAAAGTCAATGATCGAGCTCAATCCTCTCCCATTAAAACTCTGGGTAAATGGAATTGGTGGTGAACATATTGCATTTGCACATCCTAAATCCAAGACAAATAGAATCTCATTTAAAAAATCCCCATATGCAGAATAGGGAAAGTGGGGTAGATTGCAGTTGTCTTCATCTAAAAATCCACAAGTTACATCATTGTTATATGGACACAAAGCCATATTAAACCCCCCCCACACAAATAAAACATTCTCTATACTGCCATTCTGAATTTCCTGTAGAGTATTCCTAAACTGTTTTAAATTGTCTGCCAGCTGCTCCTTTTGTGCATTATTATAGAAATTACACAGGACAACAGAATTGTGTTCATCCATACTCAAGATCACAATTTGATAATTCGGTTCTGAAATTACAAAATATATTTTGTTTATTGGATTTGTCACCAAATTTGAGACATATATACTAAGACCTCCCTTAGGCCTCCCGTGTATAGATGGTGTAGCAGGTGTATGGTAGGTTTTATAGCCATCAATGTGGATTTCATAAGCAAACCACATCTCTTGCAAGCAGAAAATGTTGAATTGCCCCACAAATTCGTGCCAGAGATGGATAGTTAATTTGAAACGTAGACCCGCTATGTTCCAGTATAGAATCGTAATACTATTCTCATTGTCAGTTAGCTCATTTTGCATTCCAAGTGCTGCGGCAGTGGGTGAAGAAATATCTTGGCTCCTATTCATATTTAATCCCAGCCCTGTCTCTGGTCTACAAATAGGGAAGTCACCGGTACCAGGGAAATTATCGACTAGAGTTTCGCTCTGTTTCTTCAACATTTCTTCCCCTCCTAAAAGGACACTCTTAGGACACGAATCAATAATTTCTGGTTCGGGAAAGGTATGGCCCAGCGGTTTATTTAAGATGATTTTGGAAGACTCGCCCAGTCAATCTATTTCCTGTAAGTAAAGGAGTAGTGCAAACTGATTTCCCACTGGTATGTTATATTTATAGCTATTTCTGGCCTGAGTATCTCTGCTAATACTGCCTCTCTCCAACGCAAAGGCAGTTGGTAAAAGAAGCAGAGGGGCAGTATGTTGATGCCCCCCACAATCATGGTGTTATTCCCTGCCTGCCATAAGATGTTCTGCACTACCTGGGGTGTTTTAAAAGTTAGGACCACACAGTCACCTGATTGGGTTTTTCGGTCTTTACCAACCCATTTGACCCTACGGGCCATCTTAAACTTCATAAAAAGTTGTTTCGTATACCCAACCATCGTTCCTAATGGGAGCATGACTTGTTTCTTAAGGTTTCCCAGGATTCGCTATCTTGTGCCCTCAGCCTGCATACATTCGTAAGTATAACCGTATATGGTGTGACTGCAGGTGGTAAATCTAGGTAAGATGGTTCGATATGAATTGTCAAGGCGAGTAAGGGCTCAATATGTTGGTTACAAGGAGTTAGGTTAGAGTTATGTTCTTGTGTGGCTACTCCCATATTTCCCCTGTTCGGCACAGCATCTGGATATTGTCCGGTTGTGTAACGTATTGAAGTATATGAGGGAAGTGGTTGATCTGTCTGGTGGGATTTGATCATGTTATGCCCTATGGCTTCTCTATTCTGGTTGGTATGGGGCTGATCACTAGGTAGGTTGGTACTCATACGTATTTCGGATTTGCAATTGACCTCTTGGCTGAGGCTCTAGGTGTATGTTTGACAGTTTACTCCCCGGCTAAAAAGTTAGTCAAACGTACCTCAATTTGATCTACTCTTTTCTCTATCTTAACTAGTGATTCTCTCAAGAAAAGGTCTAACTTTTCAACTAACGGGATTAGGATCCTTAGGTCATTGCCCTGGGGATTCATTTTTGTCTTGTTACCTATCTCTTCTATGGTGTTCAGGGTACCTTTTTTTGCTCCAGTTGTTTTTTTGTTGCCGGGTTTAGACATGTTCGGCACAATTGTCTTGGTAATCGTTATATTCCCCACCCTCTTCAATTTCCAGATGATGCTCTCTTAGGTCTCAAAGACTCAGGCCTGAAATACGAGACGACAGCCGACCAAGACATAATGTGGCTCTGCGTGAGGGCAGCCAAGCAGGCCATTGCCGCTGCATGGAAAAAGAAAGAGGCTCCAGCCTTGACGCAATGGCATGCACACCTATGTCAGGCACTCACTATGGAACGCGTGTGTGACATTTTTAGGGACGAATACAAGAACTTCATATATGACTGGGCCCCAATGGTTAGCTATCTATCTTAGGGGATCCCGTTATCCACCTGCCCCTTAAGAGTCAGGGCACTACACCTATTTCAATTCTAAAAGAGCCCCCCACCTCTCTTAGAGTTCAAGTCACAGCTACTGAAACACCTGATTTCTCACAGCTGCTCAACTAGGCCATATTAATATAAGTTTAGGTTTTTCTTAAATTTTCTTTTATTATTCTTTCTTTTCAATTATATTTTTGGAGAACTCTCTGATTCGCCTTCCCTGTTACAAATGCATTGGACCAATATAACGACAATGATCTGGAGAGGTCTCAACCTCATGATAAAAGAGAGACACCAAAGGGGGGTTAATTTCACTGGAAAATTGGAAATGAGCTGTATAATTCATGGTAATATATTTATTTATTTATTTATTAAGCAACTTGTATCGCGCAGACTTAACCCGAAGGTATCAAGGCGCCTACCAAAGTCAATAAACAGAAAATACAGAATAGCACTACGGGTATGCAAGTTTGAAAAGATGAGTTTTAAGCGCGGATCTAAAAGTTTGCAAAGAGGGGCTAGATCTTACTTCCAGAGGGAGGGCATTCCACCATTTGGGTGCCAGAAAGGAAAAGGCCTTACCTCCCCATCTGGCTTTTCTGACACCGGGTACAGAGAGGAGGAGTTTGTGACTAATATATGTTTTAGCATTCAACAAGTTGATTCTCTGATTTGCATGTTAGACTCTGTACTTAGAAATAGCTTCACAACAAATACAAGCAAAGAAGATGAATGAATGTATTGCTATGTTGGCAATGTATGTTATGAAATGATAATAAAAACAAGTTTGACAAGAAAAATGTGATGGTTGCCTGTGTGGACTGGCGCTTGGCTGGCAATGTGCATTGACTGGTTCTTGGCAGGTGCTGTAAATCAACTAGCTTTTGGCTGGTAAACAAACAGATTCCCTCCCGAGGACTCAATTAAATTAATTTGTAGTTTGTAATTGAAAAATTCAAATCCTGATTGGCACAAGCACAAAAGTCCAAATTCAAAATCTGTATCCCAGAATGGATGTTCCAACAAAGTTTATTGCTTCACATTGAGGTTCATTCCAATAGACAACTTGTATCTTCCAAACGATGCAGCCAACACGTGTTTCGTCGTGATTACTGTACACACATTGGCTTCCTCAGGGCTGCAACCCAAATAGACAAATAATACTCATAACTATATGAGACCCCTTCTTCAACCATTAACACTCCGCAAATAGTAAAGTCGAGAGAAGATAATATAGTCAGAAGGTCCCAGTGGAAAATAGAGAAAATACGAAAAGAAAGAGGAAACCCACACCAATTACATGCATCACCTATTGCATGTGAAAATATTGATTGTCCAATACCAGATAAATTAAGGATTCATCGACTTTCTAAAGTCATTTGAATAATGTACATAAGTAATGGTCACCTGTTTATTCTGCATGTTTCTTATACATAAAGTTTCTTTCAATATTAGGTACCATCAGAACGTGCAATCATAATACACCATAATAAATCATAATCTAAAGTAATGGCCACAAATGTTCAGACCAGGTCCATCATTATCTACCAAGTTCACCATCATAGAGTACTTAAATCCGCACAATATAGTGTTTGCCTCAGCCCCCAGACTGTTTTATGTATTAAGATCACCATACCAGCGAGTAAAATATAGCGCTTCATCAACCACCTAATGAGTCCTAACAATGTCCATTCCCCAAAATAATGCTCAAATATTTACCATCTGTTCCGTATAGTAGTCCAAATCATATCTCTGTATAATCACTGTTACTTGGGGTGCATCATATTCACATCTGTACAATATTGTAATCCAAATCTAAAATGCAAAATGAATCCAAAATTATACATTTATATTGTAAATCTGCCACCATATCACCCAAGTTTTCTAAAGCGTATCAGCCCTACTCACCCTCTCTGTTCCAATCTCGGTGCACACCAAAATGTCGCACCCAAGTTCCAAAATTCCAATATCCAAGTTCTAAAAGGCAAATTAAACATACTCTCAGTGCTACTGTATAACACAAATGCACAGTCTAATCTTAGAGATTCAGTATAGTCCATACTCATATCATCGCATCCGCAAATCGGCGTTGCACACAGGCGCCATCTTAACATGTATATTTATATTCCAAAGATGCGGACGCCATCTTGTAGTATGCAATTCTCAGCCAAACTCACAAGTTGCAAGTGCCAGAATATAAGCCTAATTATTAATCGTAATTGCAACCATCCGTATAACTCACGATTATCTAACTTTGTAAAATCCACCTTATTATTCATCAAATTCTAACGTTATCGGGTCCAGGCGCCATCTTAACATGTCTAGTTATATTCCATAGATGCGGGTGCCATCTTGTAGTGTGCGAACCTCAGCCAAACTCGAAAAGTAGCGAGTACCAAAATATAAGCCAAAATAGTTATCGAAATAACCACCATCCGTATCAAACTTATTTCCCCAATTAGGATTTTTTTTTATCCATATTGTTCAACAGAAATATAGCGTTATTGGGTCAAGGTAATTGCTGCAGTTTCCCAGTAAAACGTGAGCGCCATTACTGCACTTTCTAAGACCCCATACCCGAAGTTTAACAATTACGTCAATATCTAACAAATACCCATGACGTACTGCCGCTACACAGTGGACACGTGCCTCAACACATAAGTATCCAATACCTTGAGTCACGAATCAGACCCATAATGAATAGAAACATATCCTGGCATTCACCCTATTGTAGGCAGCCTATTATCCTGGCATAGATAATAAATATAGTGTAGTGCACTAGAGTAGTAATAAATAAATGATACGTGTGCTTCGTAGAAAAGAAGGGAGAGAGAATGTGCACAGATACTAAGGGAAGTGGTCTTAAAACATAGGTGGAAAGCAAAAGAAGAGAGATGGGGATGCATAACAGTGTCCATGGCTGAAGCAAATTCATAAGTTCAACATTAAAAGTAGAGGTAAATTATGCTTGCTCAGTATTAGCCTATCCATTCTGTAGCCCTTTATTTTAATAACAAACAGATATTCGAACCGTACAGCATTAAGATATTATATGAAACTCTGATTACATTCAGTCACAGAGATCATTTTGCACAAATAAATATTGCAAAAAACATATATTTCTTTTGTTAGGGCATTAAAAACCGCACCAAATTTATATCATGTGAGAACCTTCTAATGGCTGAGAAACAAAATAAATATTTTCCCAGCATATCCAAGTCAATCATTATATACCAGTTCATACCAATATACACACATTAATCTTGACCCAGGAAGAATTGATATTCATACCATCCTCCACTCCTCTATGTTTCATTAGCCAAATGACCTCCCTACGTCTTAGCTTTAATAATCTATGCCCCCTCGTGGGTCCTGTGCTACATGATCAACTCCAAAGAAACTGAATATGTGTTCATCCATCTTTCCAAAATTCTGAACAGCATGTGCCACAATGGGGTACCTAGCATCCCCATTCTTCCATCCTCTAAAATGCTCAACCATTCTGTCACGGAGTCTCCTGATTGTGCTCCCGACATAAACTTTACCTCAAGAGCAGGCTATAATATATACCACAAAAGTGGTATCACAATTAATAAATGTCTTAATCTCAAATATGTCAGAACCATTGTAGCTGAAATTAGTTACCTTCTTCTGCGCCCACCTGCAGGAGCTACAGCGCCCATAGTTATGGAATCCATTGGTAGGACTCGTAAGCCATATCCTGGACGCCCTTATGGGATAACTAGTACTCAGATCACTAGAGAGTGTTTTACCTTTTTTGAAAGTAATACTAGGCCTGTCACTAATAAAAGGCTGAAGGTCCTTGTCTGCCTTCAGCAAATGCCAATGTCTATTCAGTATAGAGTACAGTTTGTGACTCTCAGTTTTATAGTTAGTAACAAGGCGTATCTTCTGTACTGCCTTGTCGCCTACTACCTCCTTCCTAGGTGCTAAGGTATTGGTTCTTCTTAATCCACAAACCCCTTTCCATGCCTTATCAATCACCTTCCGGTTGTAGCCGCTTGCACAAAATTGATTTGCCATATCTTGAACATTCCAGTAAAATTCCGAATCTTCTGTACAATTCCTTCTAGCCCTCACTATCTCACCATAGGGTATCAAATGTATCTGACTGCTTGGGTGACAGCTTAATGCATGTAATACAGAATTACAACTTGTTTCCTTCCTGTACATCCTTGAACATAATTTACTATCCTGAATATACAATTCAATATCTAGAAAAGAGATCCCCTCTTGATTATATTGAGTGGTAAATCGTAAGTTTACATCACTGTCATTAAGATAAATAAAGAATTCCTGTAGATCATTCAGGGTCCCAGTCCAAATCATCAAACAATTGTCAATAAAACGACCCCAATAGTGAATGAAATCCACCTACCTCTGTCCGCGACTGCCCCAGATACACTCCGCCTTAAACCACCCCAGAAAGAGGTTGGCAAAGGACGGAGCGAATCTGGAACTCATCGCCGTACCAAGGCATTGTCTATACCATTTATTGTCAAAGATAAATACATTGTTTTTTAATACCAGTTCCGTCATGTCCAAAATCATCTTAGTATGTTCAAATAGTTCCACAGCTCTCCTGTTGAGAAAGGTTTCTAGAGCAGCAATCCCCAAATGGTGTTGTATATTTGAGTATAAAGAAACAACATCCAAAGTAACTAAAAAAACATCTATAGTGTTACCTGATGTAATTTATGGGGTCCATTTTGATTTAAGCTTGAGGCCACTACTCTCACTCAATTCAATTCAATTCAATTTGGCTTTATTCGGTTAAAAAATTAATAACCATAAAAGTACATAAAAACAATTCATAGTACTACATCATTATTATTATTAAAGGAAACAATTAAAACCACAAGGTTATTGGCAATGCAAATATGGGTACAGTATTCAGTAGATTTAAGTAGAACGTACGTTGAATTCAAGTGCAAATTGATTTACGTAATCTAAAAACATTACTAAAATATTCCGAAATGGAAGCTACAATAAAAATAACATCTAATTTCTGAAGTTCTGAAAAGGCGGCGCAACATTGTCTAGTCTTCAAGTAATTTAGATATCCGATTATGATATCTAAATTACTTGAAGACTTTGAAGTGAATAGATTTTTGAGTGAGAGTAGTGGCCTCAAGCTTAAATCAAAATGGACCCCACAAATTACATCAGGCAACACTATAGATGCGTTTTATAAATCAGTGGAGTTGGATATTGACAAATTGATTAAACAACAGAGGAAATGTGGTCCCTCTAGAAAGTCAGATAACCTTACTGTTGGAGAGAGGAAAGCACTGAAAAATGTAAAAGCTAATGATGAGATTACTATCCGTGTGGCAGATAATGATGGTAATATTGTCGTTATGAATACCAACCAGTATAAGGCAGAAATCCTCTTGCAACTGAATGATACTAGATACTATGAACCTTTGAGGGAGAACCCACTAGGAAGTTTAAAATTGAAGATCAATGATAAACTCAAATTCTGGTATGATCAAACACTGTTAGATATTGACGAATTTAATAATTTGACGAGATCCACTTCACGGGCACCATGCTTATATACCTTACCGAAGGTTCATAAAAACAGAGACAATCCACCAGGGAGGCCCATAATTTCGGGTATAGGTGGCCCGACAGAAAGACTTTCAGAGTATATTGATACATTTTTGAGGCCATATGTTTGTAATCTCCCCTCACATATTCAGGATACGAAACATGTGTTGAATATCATGACGGATGTGATTTGGGAACCTGGGATGTTTTCATTTACTTTGGATGTTGTTTCTTTATACTCAAATATACAACACCATTTGGGGATTGCTGCTCTAGAATCCTTTCTCAACAGGAGACCTGTGGAACTATTTGAACATACTAAGATGATTTTGGACATGACGGAACTGGTATTAAAAAACAATGTATTTATCTTTGACAATAAATGGTATAGACAATGCCTTGGTACAGCGATGGGTTCCTGTTGGACCTGGCCCTTTTTGGCAGGTTCACCCCAAAACTTTTTGCTTTTTCCTAGCCTGTTTCTGTGACCTGATGTTGGTGATTTTAGGCCTCTGCGCACTTTTTCACTGTGGTACAGTGTAACGTGCGTGAGCTCTCTGTGTGTGTGGTGAGAGTGATCTGCCCTCCCACAGGAATGCATGGGGAATATGTGTGACCATGGTAGTTCCTGATGTGTAGGGAGTGCAGAGTTGAGTTTGGTATGTGCGAACTCGTGAGATTGAATGCTGCGCAATGATGTATGCGGCAGGAATGTGTCTAGTGTGGAAGTGCCACTTCTAGAAGTTGGCATGTTTGTGTAATTTGTGTCTGGCGTGTGATTGCTGGAGCTGGCTGGTGAGCCTGGCTCCAAGAGTCTGGGTGGGGCTGTCCCGGTGGTGAATGGAGTGATTAGCATGCTGATGTGAGGGAGGAGTACACCTGGGATCTGAATAGGGCTGGATTTTCCCTCCACAATGCTGGCTCCACCCCCTGTGGTGAGTCTGAAGTCCCTAGCCTGGCCAGTGAAAGGAGCTCCCCATAACCAGTTGTAGCTGGTTCTCACACTGCTAGACAAAGTATTTGGGGTATAAAAAGGGGCTGTGTCCCCTTACAAAATGTTCTTGTTTCTGACTGGAATCATCAGGGGCGTGCTGCTGCTCGGGCCCAGGGGAAGGCTTGCCTCCCTGGTCCCTGCCCAGGCCCTGGATGCTGGAGGACTCTTCTTTGTTGAGCTGTTTTGCTCCCTCTTTATTCCTCCAGGACTGATGGGACCTTTTCTGATGGCTGCTAATTTTGCCAGGACCTTTGGCAGCATGGTAACGCTGTATTTTACTTTTAAAACCATGCTATCCTGGTGAGCGCTTTATGTCCCTCTGGGAGCGCTGTTTAACTCTTACAACGCTGGGCGCTGTTACTGCATTATGCCCATAGTTGAATTATTGTTTGTTTTCATTAAGGGTGGCCTACCGCCTTTTGCGAGGTTTGCGTTTGCAGGAGCCTACCCTGCATCATGCCGGTATTTATATTTTATTAAATAGAGGGTGCCACCCCTTTTGATAGCGCCTTAAGCGAGTGCCCGCTTCGCATCTATATTTTATTTATACACCGAGGAAGCCTAACCCTCGTTTTGCACCTTGAAGAGTCACCACCATCGGCCAGCGCCCACGATCAGCCTCGGAGCGGCCGTGCTGTGAATGGCTCACACTGAGGGGGGTTGACGGAGAAGCAGCGCAGTCATTGGCTGACTGTGGGAGGCTCGCCCCGTGAGGCCGCGCTGGGATTGGCCCAGCCGGGAGCAGTACCCCGTCAGGATGGGCTCATCCAGAGAGCCGCGCTGGGATTGGCTCAGCGCTCACCCCTTTGCCAAAGATGACGCTGCCTCATGGTGGAAGAGCGGAGGCGTTGCGGCGCTCCCGTGTCCTGGAGGGAGCCCCAGCAGAGAAGTCCCACGATGAGGAGAAGCCGCCACCCGAGTTCCGGTGAGTCAGACCTGGGCCGGGTAATGCAGAGGCAGTTCTGTTTCTGTCCACGAGGGAGCCAATGGATTATTGTGGTGCCGGTGCAAGGCACTACGTCAGAGCGGCCCCGTGTGTCAGTGGGCCGCTCCAACATGGGGAGAATTGTTCCCTGGGATAGAAGGCCCGTGATTTCCCGGTTAGGTGCATAATTCCTGGTGGTGCATTTTGGGCGGCCCCCGGATGGCAGTGGGCCGCGCCAACATTGTCTAGAGCCCACAAGGCTCCCTGGGGGCATGTTTGTTTTAGAGCCAGATGGCTCCATCGCCCCAACTGGTTCCCAGATCTAGAGGGCCAGAATGTAGTAAGAGCCTAGGTGGCTCCCTCTCCCCCATTAGTCTCCAGAGCCAGATGGCTCCATGAGGCACCTTTAATGTAGAGCCTATGTGGCTCCAACAGATGGCACAGATTCGTTCTAGGGGCTAGTGAGAGCCCTGTCGCAGTTTTGCTCCAGCTGGCCAGCAATTAGTGGGCAGCTGCACCGTTTAGGTGCAATTTGAGAGAGAGAGTCCTGGAGAGGCACCGTGGTGCCAGGCCTGCTACAGCTGCACAGCACTTAGTGCCAGCTGCAACTTTTAGGCCCTGTTGTTGTTCCCAGCTGCCCAGCACTTAGTGGGCAGCTGCAACATTTAGGTTTGCGCCTGTGGCGCACCCCTGACTGGCGCTGCGTGGCAGCGCGCCTGACATTCTGGACACAGGGCATTTGAGCCCCTTTTTGGATGGCCAGTTGATTTCTGCGCAATGTGATTTTACTATGTTTAGAATGGTAATTGCCTAATGTGATTTTTGCGCAATGTGATGTTACTGTGATTGTGAGGTTACTTTACCTGTGTAGGTTTAAGCTAGTGAGAGTATACTTCACTGCGAGTCATGCCCCTAAATGTGAGTTATGCTTAGGGGGAGAGTCTAATGTGTTTAGACTAGTGAGAGATTGCCTACTGTCGTTTTACTGGTTAGGCCTAAATGTGACTAAGCGTAATCTGCTTTGCCTTTATGCTTATGTGATACTTCTAAAGGTGCTTATGCTTAGAAGTTTGCTTTGCCTAGTATGTTATACTAGAGAGGTTATGTGTCCATGCGTGATCTAGGCCTATGGTTATTAGTATTGCGTAGTGTGTACCTACCTGTTAACAGTAGTTACTGGGTGTGGCCCTGTCATGTAAATAATCCTGTGTGAATATTGCCCGTGCCAGTTGGCACAATGTATATTGTGTGATTACTATCTGATGTGTTTTGACAATACAAAAGTTATTTTTATATAACCCTGTGTGGAGTTCCTTTTGTGGTGTGCCTAGGAAGTTGTTTCTGTTGTGTGCGTGCGCAAATGCTTTACACATTGCCTCCAGGATAAGCCTGTCTGCTCATGCCAAGCTACCAAGGGGGTGAGCAGGGGTTATCTTGGAGTGTGACTCCCTTGCCCTGACTAGAATGGTGGATTCTGCCTGGCTTTGGCGTAACCCTTAGCCAACCAGAAATAGCCAGTTCTAACATTGTTGGACAGCGGTGAGGATTAGGACTTGTGTTTGCGCAGTACCACAGAGACAACTGGCTACATTACAAAACTCTGCATTTAGATATTCACATGTTTGGGATTATTGTTTGTGATTTTTGTTTTTCCTCAAGAGTGTCATTTTCAAATGGTGTTTCCTGCGCTTTTATGTTTAGTGGCAGAAGAGAGAAAATGACAGGGTTGGACGCCAGTAGAGGGGGAGGTTCCAATAGATCAGGAATCACTTGCTGGGTCCAGTGCCCAATCCCTCTTCCTGTCCCTGTTTGGGTAGATGGAAGAGAGGGAGTGTGGAGGAGAAATGGCTAGCTCGGGAGGGTGGTTATCCCCTGAGTGTAGTGTGTGTCTGGTTTCCCCAGTATGGTAGGATCCAGTGGTGGCAGCTAAAATGTGTCCAGTGTGTGAAGTCCCATTCCCAGTTCCCAGAGTATGGTGCCTAGTGCTCAGTAATAGGGGTACAGGTTGAGAGTCAGGGGCAGTGAGGAACTGTCTCACCAGTCCGGAGGGGGAGTGTGTGGATGAGTGGTGTGTTGAACTGGAGGAGTTGGTGTGAGGTTTTTTTGTGATAAAAGGAGCTTGCACGGGAGGTGTACCTCTGGTGGTGTGCAGGAGGTCCTGCAGAGGCACTGGATACGAAGGTGGACATCTGGCGGTGTGCTAGATGTCTTGCAGAGGCATTAGGGAGTGAATCTAAAAGTAGTGGCTTGTGTATCTGATGATCCTGTGTAGGGGAAGAGGTTCATGTGTAGCCCAGCTAGGACCCAGTAGGTTGGTAGGGGTGTAGGGGCTCACGTCCTGTCTCACTGGAGGCGGAGTGAGTGTGGGACGGTGTGTCCCACGTTGGCCCGAAACCCTGTCTCAGGGCCTGGAGGGTTCCCTAAGGGAGCGCCAGGTCAGGGGCCTAGGCTGTACTTACAGGTAATTTGAGGAGGATCGTCCTGTGTCTAGAGGACGGGGAGTGTCTGTAACCAGAACTCCGGAGCTCCTGGTGTTGGCCAGTACCACTCCTAGTGGATGGTGCAGAAGTCCTGGTTCACTGGGCATTTGACCGTCTAGAGTGCTTGGCCATTTGTGGGGCCTCCGGAGGTCGTTCCCCGAGGAGGGGGAGGCCAGGTTCAGGTTCAGCCTGACCTGGAGGGAAGGGCATCTGTAATCAGTGTCCTGACCGGTTTTGGCTTCTATGGGTACCGCTCCAAGGTGGGAGGGTGCAGAACTCTGGAAGGGGGTGCAGAGGGATGGTGTCCTTACCTCTGAACCCGGTGCAACCTGAGGGTTAATGCCCAGATGCATCATTGTAACATTTTGGGATTTCTTAATTGCGAAAATTAAGGAATCGCAATTAAGAAATCGCAAAATGCTATGCATCAGAAAATCAATGTTTTTTTTGCGATTCGGTGTTTTTCCTTAATTGCGATTCCAGATTTGCGAATCACAATTAAGGAAAACCCTTCCCATTGATTCCTATGGGCCAAAAGGCCCATATGAATGAATGGGAAGGCATTCACATTTTGCGAATTTCAAATTGCGATTCGCAAAATGTGAATGCGAATTCAAGGGTGCAGGGGGTTCAAAGAACCCCTCGCTGCACCCCTGAAATTGAACTGTAAGTGCAATTTACACACACACATGACCCAAGGACATGTGTGTGTGTAAATTAAAACTTTCAAATATGCAACTAGTGCATGTTTGAAAGTTTTCGGTAAATTAGCATGAAGTTCAACTTCATGCTAATGTACCCCTTCCAAATTGCGAATTCGCAATTTCAAAGTAATCATGCATTGCATTTTAGAAATCGCAAAATTGCGATTTCTGAAATGCAATCGCAATTTAAGAAATCGCAAATAAATTGCGATTTTTTAAATTCTGAAAACAGCCAAAACTTTAATGCATCCCAAAAAAGGTTTTTGCATTTGCAAACGGCCTATTTTTGCGATTCACACCGTTTGCGAATGCAAAAACCCTTGATGCATGTGGGCATTAGATCCTAGGTTGGCAGATTAGGAAACTTCCAGGTCAAGAAGGAATCTCTGCCAAAGTAGATCAGCTGAAGAGACTGGGGGGGCTACCCTTGCTGTGTGTTCTGGGGCTTACCTGCAGTTTGTTGTTTCCACTAAGGTAGAGGAAAGGGGACTTTGCTGTGTGCTGTGTCCCCCCACCCGCTTGAAGAGGGTCTGTGCTGTGTGCTTTGTACCTCCGAAGTGAAATAGTTTCCAGATCCCAGGTGGTAGACCAGTTGATGGAGAGAGGTCCTGAACTGGTGGG
Source organism: Lissotriton vulgaris (assembly GCF_964263255.1). Taxonomy (NCBI): domain Eukaryota; kingdom Metazoa; phylum Chordata; class Amphibia; order Caudata; family Salamandridae; genus Lissotriton; species Lissotriton vulgaris. The sequence goes on along the minus strand of NC_141693.1, from coordinate 509,215,752 downwards.
AGAGTTGTGTTCTGGTGGGTGCTTCCCTGGGAGGGTGCGGAACCCCAGAAGTAGAGGTAGGGTGGGGCATTCTTGCCCGTGACCTCTGGTCAGCCTGAGGGTATGGTCCCTAGGTTGAAGGATCAGTGGTAGTAGTAGCTACACTGAGAGGGAAAGTGGAGAATGGCTATTGTGTGTCAGGGGTACCTGCCCCCCACTCTTTGAAGTGGTCAGGACCTGTGACATTTGGATGGCCTAGCGCCTGGTCCTGGCCATGGACGACTAGAGAGTGCCAGTGGGGTATCCTAGTTGGGCCAGAGAGCTGTTGTTGAGGGAAATCCATGTGGGTTCAGAGTGGCATAGAACCGGAAGGTGTCCCTGCCTGTGTCCGTGTTTTGTCGCTCAAAGCAGAGAAGCCCATCAAGGGATTGATTAGTTTACCCTGCGTTTTGGCTGGAAGGGGGTTGTGTTGTTCCTGGCCCTTTTTGGCAGGTTCACCCCAAAACTTTTTGCTTTTTCCTAGCCTGTTTCTGTGACCTGGTGTTGGTGATTTTAGGCATCTGCGCACTTTATCACTGTGGTACAGTGTAAAGTGCGTGAGTGTTTTCTGTGTGTGGTGAGAGTGACCTGCCCTCCCATAGGAATGCATGGGGGATATGTGTGACCATGGAAGTTCCTGATGTGTAGGGAGTGCAGGGTCGAGTTTGGTATGTGCGAACTTGTGAGATTGAATGCTGCGCAATGATGTATGCGGCATGAATGTGTCTAGTGTGGAAGTGCCACTTCTAGAAGTTGGCATGCTTGTGTAATTTGTGTCTGGCGTGTGATTGGCTGGAGCTGGCTGGTGATCCTGGCTCCAAGAGTCTGGGTGGGTCTGCCCCGGTGGTGAATGGAGTGATTAGCATGCTGATGTGAGGGAGGGGTACACCTGGGACCTTAATAGGGCTGGGTTTTCCCTCCACAATGCTGGCTCCACCCCCTGTGGTGTGTCTGATGTCCCTAGCCTGGCCAGTGAAAGGAGTTCCCCATAACCAGTTGTAGCTGGTTCTCACACTGCCTGCACCCTGCTAAACAAAGGATTTTGGATATAAAAAGGGGCTGTGTCCCCTTACAAAATGTTCTTGTTTCTGACTGGAATCAACCAGGGGCGTGCTGCTGCTTGGGCCCAGGGGAAGGCTTGCATCCCTGGGCCCTGCACAGCCCCTGGATGTTGGAGGACTCTTCTTTGTTGAGCTGTTTTGCTCCCTCTTTATTCCTCTAGGACTGATGGGAACTTTTCTGATGGCTGCTAATTTTGCCAGGACATTTGGCAGCATGGTAACGCTGTATTTTACTTTTAAAACCATGCTATCCTGGTGAGCGCTTTATTTCCCTCTGGGAGCACTGTTTAACTCTTACAGAAATGGGCGTTGTTGCTGCATTATGCCAGTAGTTGAATTATTGTTTGTTTTCATTACGGGTGGGCACCCCGCCTTTTGCGAGGTTTGCGTTGGAAGGAGCCTACCATGCATCATGCCCGTATTTATATTGTATTAAATAGAGGGTGTCATCCCTTTTGATAGCGCCTTAAGCGAGTGCCCGCCTCGCATCTATATTTTATTTATGCATCGAGGGAGCCTACCCCTCGTTTTGCACCTCGAAGAGTCACCGCCATCGGCCCGGGCCCACGATCAGCCTTGGAGTGGCCGCACTGTCATTGGCTTACTCTGGGGGTGGGCTCGACAGAGAAGCAGCGCAGTCATTGGCTGACTGTGGGAGGCTCGCCCCGTGAGGCCGCACGGGGATTGGCCCAGCCAGGAGCAGTACCACGTCAGGAGGGGCTCGTCCAGAGAGCAGCGCTGGGATTGGCTCAGCGCTCACCCCTTTGCCGAAGATGACGCTGCCGCATGGTGGAAGAGCGGACGCGTTGCGGGGCTCCCGTGTCCTGGAGGGAGCCCCAGCAAAGAAGTCCCGCAATGAGAAGAAGCCGCCGACCGAGGTCCGGTGAGTCAGGGCTGGGCTGGGTAATGCGGGGCCAGTTCTGTTTCTGCTCCACGATGGAACAAATGGATTATTGTGGTTCCGGTGTGAGGCACTAGGTCACAGCGACCCCGTGTGTCAGTGGGCCGCTCCAACGTGGGGAGAATTTTTCCCTGGGCTAGAAGGCACTTGATTTCCCGGTTAGGTGCATATTTCCTGGTGGTGCATTTAGGGCTTCGCCCCGAAGGCAGTGGGCCTCCCCAACGTTGTCTAGAGCCCATGAGGATCCCTGGGGGCATGTTTGTTTTTAGAGCAAGACGGCTCCACCGCCCCAAGTGGTTCCCAGATCTAGGGGTCCAGAATGTAGTAAGAGCCTAGGTGGCTCCCTCGCCCCCATTAGTCTCCAGAGCCAGATGACTCCGTGGGGCACCTTTAATGTAGAGCCTGGGTGGCTCCAACAGATGGCACAGATTTGTTCTAGGGGCTAGTGAGAGCCCTGTCGCAGTTTTGTCTCCAGCTGCCCAGCAATTAGTGGGTAGCTGCACCGTTTAGGTGCAATTTGAGAGAGAGAGTCCAGGAGAGGGACAGAGATGGCCTGCTACAGCTGCCCAGCACTTAGTGGGCAGCTGCAACCTTTAAGGTTTGTGCTTGTGGCGCACCCCTGACTGGCGCTGCGTGGCAGCGCACCCTGACATTCTGGACGCAGGGCATTTGAGCCCCTTCTTGGATGGCCAGTTTGCCAGGGGGCTGATATGTGATTTCTGCGCAATGTGAATTTACTATGTTTAGAATGGTAATTGCCTAATGTGATTTTTGCGCAATGTGATGTTACTGTGATTGTGAGGTTACTTTACCTGTGTAGGTTTTTGTTATCAAGAGTTTACTTCACTGCGAGTCACGCCCCTAAATGTGAGTTATGCTTTGGGGAGAGTCTATAGACTAGTGAGAGATTGCCTACTGCAGTTTAACTGGTTAGGTCTAAATGTGACCATGTGTAATGTGCTTTGCCTTTATGCTTATGTGATACTTCTAAAGGTGCTTATGCTTAGAAGTTTGCTTTGCCTAGGATGTTATACTAGAGAGGTTATGTGTCCATGCGTGGTCTAGGCCTATGGTTATTTGTATTGCCTAGTGTGTACCTACCTGTTACCAGTGGTTACTGGGTGTGGCCCTGTCCTGTAAATAATCCTGTGTGAATATTGCCCGTGCCAGTTGGCACAATGTATATTGTGTGATTACTATCTGATGTGTTTTGACAATACAAAAGTTATTTTTATAAAACCTTGTGTGGAGTTCCTTTTGTGGTGTGCCTAGGATGTTGTTGCTGTTGTGTGCGTGCGTAAATGCTTTACACATTGCCTCCAGGATAAGCCTGTCTGCTTGTGCCAAGCTACCAAGGGGATGAGCAGGGGTTATCTTGGCGTGTGACTTCCTTGCCCTGAATAGAATGGTGGATTCTGCCTGGCTTTGGCGTAAGCCTTAGCCAACCAGAAATAGCCTGTTCTGATAGTTCTAGATTCGCTCTGTCCTTTGCCAACCTCTTTATGGGGTGGTTTGAGGCAGAGTGGATCTGGGGCCATCGCGGACAGAGATGGGTGGATTTCATTCACTATCGGGGTCGTTTTATTGACGATTGTTTGATGATTTGGACTGGGACCCTGAATGATCTACAGGAATTCTTTATTTATCTTAATGACAATGATGTAAACTTACAATTCACCACTCAATATAATCAAGAGAGGATCTCTTTTCTAGATATTGAATTGTATATTCAGGATAGTAAATTATGTTCAAGGATGTACAGGAAAGAAACAAGTTGTAATTCTGTATTACTTGCAACAAGCTGTCACCCAAGCAGTCAGATAAATTCGATACCCTATGGTGAGATGGTTAGGGCTAGAAGGAATTGTTCAGAAGATTCGGAATTTTACTGGAATGTTCAAGGTATGGCAAATCAATTTGAGGCAAGGGGCTACAACTGCAAGGTGATTGATAAGACAAGGAAAAGGGTTTGTGGATTAAGACGAACCAATACCTTAGCACCTAGGAAGGAGGTAGTAGGCGACAAGGCAGTACAGAAGATACACCTTGTTACTAACTATAACACTGAGAGTCACAAACTGTACTCTATACTGAATAGACATTGGCATTTGCTGAAGGCAGACAAGGACCTTCAGCCTTTTGTTCGTGACAGGACTAGTATTACATTCAAAAAAGGTAAAACACTCTCTAATGAGCAGAGTCCTAGTTATCCCATAACAACGTCCATGATATGGCTTACAAGTCGTACCTAGGGATTTCAGAAGTGTGGGCGATGTAGCTCCTGCAGGTGGGCGCAGAAGAAGGTAACTCATTTCAGCTACAATGGTTCTGAAATATTGGAGATTAAGACCTTTATTATTGTGATACCACTTTTGTGGTATATATTATAGCCTGCTCTTGTGGTAAATGTTTTGTCGGGAGCACAATCAGGAGACTCCGTGACAGAATGGTTGAGCATTTTAGAGCATGGAAGAATGGGGATACTAGATACCCCATTGCGGCAAATGCTGTTCAGAATTTTGGCAGGATGGATGAACACATATTCAGTTTCTTTTGAATTGATCATTTAGCACAGGACCCACGAGGGGGCAATAGATTATTAAAGCTAAGACGTACGGGGGTAATTTGGCTAATGAAACTTAGAGCAGTGGAGGATGGTATGAATATTGACAACGAGTATCAATTCTTCCTGGGTCAAGATTAATGTGTGTATAATGGTATGAACTGGTATATAATGATTGACTTGGATATGCTGGGAAAATATTTATTTTGTTTCTCAGCTATTAGAAGGTTCCCACATGATATAAATTTGGTGCGTTTTTTAATGCCCTAAGAAAAGAAATATGTTTTTTGCAATATTTATTTGTGTAAAAGGATCTCTGTGACTGAATGTAATCAGAGTTTCATATAATATGTTAATGCTGTACAGTTCGAATATCTGTTTGTTATTAAAATAAGGGGCTACAGATAATACTGACCAAGCATAATTTACCTCTACTTTTAATGTTGAACTTATGAATTTGCTTCAGCCATGGACACTGTTATGCATCCCCATCTCTCTTCTTTTGCTTCCCACCTATGTTTTAAGACCACTTTCCTTAGTATCTGTGCACACTCTCTCTCCCTTATTTTCTACGAAGCACACGTATGATTTATTTATTACTACTCTAGTGGACTACACTTTATTTATTATCTATGCCAGGATAAGAGGCTGCCTAAAATAGGGTGAATGCCAGGATATGTTTCTATTCATTATGGGTCTGATTTGTGACTCAAGATATTGGATACTTATGTGTTGAGGCACGTGTCCACTGTGTAGCAGCAGTACGTCATGGGTATTTGTTAGATATTGACGTAATTGTTGAACTTCGTGGATGGGGTCTTAGAAAGTGCAGTAATGGCGCTCACGTTTTACTGGGAAGCTGCAGCAATTACCTTGACCCAATAACGCTATATTTCTGATGAACAATAAGGATAAAACATTTTTCCTAATTGGAGAAATAAGTTCGATATGGATGGTGATAATTTCGATAACTATTTTGGCTTATATTTGGTACTCGCTACTTTTCGAGTTTGGCTGACGTTCGCACACTACAAGATGGCGCCCACATCTATGGAATATAACTAGACATGTTAAGATGGTGCCTGGACCCGATAACGTTAGAATTTGACGAATAATAAGGTGGATTTTACAAAGTTAGATAAATGTGTGTTATACGGATGGTTGGAATTACGATGAATAATTAGGCTTATATTCTGGCACTTGCAACTTGTGAGTTTGGCTGAGAATTGCATACTACAAGATGGCGCCCGCATCTTTGGAATATAAATAGACATGTTAAGATGGCGCCTGTGTGCAACGCCAATTTGCGGATGCGATGATATTCTCTCTCGCTACTGGTGAGTATGGAGCATACTGAATCTCTAAGATTAGACTATGCGTTTGTGTTATAAAGTATCACTGAGAGTATGTTTAATTTGCCTTTTAGAACTTGGATATTGGAATTTTGGAACTTGGGTGCGAAATTTTGGTGTGCACCGAGATTGGAACAGAAAGGGTGAGTAGGGCTGATATGCTTTAGAAAGCTTGGGTGATATGGTGGCATATTTACAATATAAATTCATAATTTTGGATTGATTTTGCATTTTAGATTTGGATTACAATATTGTACAGATGTGGATATGATGCACCCCAAGTACCAGTGATAATACAGCGATATGGTTTGGACTACTATACGGAACAGATGGTAATTATTTGAACATTACTTTGGGGAATGCACATTGTTAGGACACATTAGGTGGTTGAGGAAGCGCTATATTTTACTAGCTGGTATGGTGAGCTTAATACATAAAACAGTCTGGGGGCTGAGGAAAACACTATATTGTGGGGATTTAAGTACTCTATGGTGGTGAACTTGGTAGATAATGATGGACCTGGTCTGAACATGTGTGGCCATTACTTTAGATTACCATTTATTATGGTGTATTATGATTGCAGCTTCTGATGGTACCTAATATTGAAAGAAACTTTATGTATGAGGAAGATGCAGAATAAACTGGTGACCATTACTTATGTACCAAAAACAAAAATAGCATTGGGTCATACAGATAACTTAACTATGTGTCTGTAGGGTACAGCCGCGAAATCAAATTGTGAATATTTTGTGGTGAGAAAAAATGTGTTCCCATCAGATTACCGACCTGTACCACCCTGCATCATTTGGGATCCTTCACCATGAAGGTAAGTGGTTTTACCCACAGTAGATTTGGCAGGTTGTAGCCTATTCTAATGAGTATGTCCCTAGAGTGAGTGTGGTGTAATATGGCTTCAAATGGTAATCTGACTAGCAGTGCTAAATGTGACAAAAATTAAATGCATGATGTGAAAAACCTCTTAAAATTGGGCAGTGAAAATGGAAAATTGAACAATTTTAATAAATACCTATCCACTCCCAAAATTGTAAAGAAGCACTGGGGCATTCTGAACACGGGCAAGGACACTCTGCCCCTCCCTCTATTTGCCTTCAAGAGAGGACAAAATCTGAGGGACTGTCTGGTTCACACTAGACCAAAATGTGAGATCCCGCGAGCTGTAGGAACCTTATGGGACATGCCTGCGGTGATAGGTCATCATCCGTGTGGCAACTGCTCTGCTTGCCCACAAACATCCAAGACTGTGACCATTGACACCGGGACAGATCGACCATGGCAACAACGCAGGTTCACCAATTGTAACAGTATGAACCTCATTTACCTGTTCACATGTCCTTGTAACAAGAAATACGTGGGAATGACGACTCGAAAAGTTAAGCTACGCATTTGCGAGCACAAAGCTCGATACAAAGCTTAAGGCAGGCCACCAGACTTACTAACCATTTCATACAAACAAAACATCTGCCGACAGATCTATGTTGGACTGTAATTGAACAGCCACTCATCTCATCACACATCACCGATGTCAGTGCCTTTTTGTTCAAACGAGAACAAAAATGGGTCTACAGATTACATTCAGACAAGACTGGATTAAATGAGGACATCGTTTGGAAGATACAAGTTGTCTATTGGAACGAACCTCAATGTGAAGCAATAACCGTTGTTGGAACATCCATTCCGTATGAATGGTGTGTGAATGGCCTGTAAATTGGGTGGCACTATAGCAGTGAGTTAAGGCAGCATGTAAATATCTTGAGCAGTGAATTGGCCTGTCTGTTTTATTTGGCAGTGCTTCAGCATCCTATGAGGTTTTCTTTGACTCTGAAACAGTAGATGGAACCAGGTTGTGATCAGCTCTCCTCTTTTAGTCTTATTGGCATGGATGATCGATCAGTTTTAAACTGAAGACAATGTTGAATTGGTCCCACTTGTATTTGGAATGCGTCCCCCCATTAGTTGATTTGGCAGCACCTTGTTTTTGTGATATTTGTTTTTAATAAAGGGCGGTGCAGTTGGCCTGCATTGTTTTTCCTTTATGTCAGTTGTGCAGAAGGCCACGTGATTCCAAGACAACATATGAGGAGTGAGGGGATCTTCAGTAGGGCTCAGGCGGTGCATGGGCACTCTTCAGATTCCATTCAGTTGTGCTGACTGCAGAAAAGCCCCCTAGTGGAATTTCCTTTTTTCTTTTTAGTTATTGTAAAAATTCCAGATGCATCGCTAGTTTCCTCAGTGGACTTGCATATAGGCAGCCCTAGGTCTGAGTTTGAGTGCTTCTCCTCTTTTGACTTTGAGTTAAAGGTTTTCAGACCCACTCTCTCTACAATGAAGAAACCACACTGATTTTATGACACTAAGACAGTCATGTCTAGTGTTAAAATTGTTAGGTCAGTGGATTGTGAGTTTACGGACAACTTTTTCTAGGCTTTGGTGGCTCAGCTGAGTGATACATCCATTCCATGGGTTGTGTTTCATCAAAACATGGTCAGGTACTTGAGTGTTTGTGGTTCAGCTTGGCCTTGCATCCTTCTAAAGTACTTAGAAAGGGGCTAGTCATTGGACTGGATGTGTTTGACTGGGGGAAACAACCATCACAACGCAACTGTTACAACGCACTACCTTTAAAACGCAACTTTTAGAACGCAAGATCCATTACAACGCATGATATCACAACGCATACCATTACAACGAAGATGTTATTACGCATATATGGGTACGTTTTTATTTCATTTTATAATTATTTTATTATATTTCGTAAATTAATAAAAGTAAGTAATTTATGAAATAATAATTAATTAAAAATATATATTTTAAAAAATATTAATTTTTTTTAAATGTTTAAAAATATTTTAATTGTATTATATTTACTTTATATTTTTTTATAAATACACGTTAATTGAATTGAATTTTTATGACTTGATTTATTCCATAGTATTTATTTTAATACTCGAGTACTAATTTAAATATTTTATGACTCAATTAATTTAAAAGTGTTTTTTTAATACCCGAGTAACACTCACCCTACTATTACACCCCCTGGAGTTAGAATAGTAATTTATACCCTTGCACTATCCAACACTTACCCTACTATTACACCTCTCCTTAAGTTAGATTAGTAATTTATACCCCTGCACTATCCAATACTTACCCTACTATTACACCCCACTGGAGTTAGAATAGTAATTTATACCCTTGCACTATCCAACATTTACCCTACTATTATACCCCCCTGGAGTTAGAATAGTAATTCATACTTGTGCACTATCCAACACTTACCCTACTATTACACCCCCCTGGGGTTAGAATAGTCATTTATACTCCTGCACTATCCAACACTTACCCTACTTTTACATCCCCCTGGAGTTAGAATAGTAATTTACACCCCTGCACTGTCCAACACTTACCCTACTATTACACCACCCTGGAGTTGGATTAGTAATGTACACCCCTGCAATATTCAAAACCTATCCTACTATTATACCCCCCTGGAGTTAGAATAGTAATTTATACCCTTACACTATCTAACACTCACCCTACTATTACAATCCCCTGAAGTTAGAATAGTAATTTATACCCCTACACTATCCAACACTTACCCTACTATTACACCCCCCCTGGAGTTACAATACTTATTTATACCCTTACACTATCCATCACTTACCCTACTATTACACCCCCCTGGAGTTAGAATGGTAATTTATATCCCTATACTATACAACACTTACCCTACTATTAGACCCCCGTGGAGTTAGAATAGTAATTTATACCCCTACACTATTCAACACTTAGCCTACTATTGCACCCCCCTGGAGTTAGAATAGTAATTTATACCCCTACAATATCCAACACCTACCCTACTATTACACATCCTGGAGTTAGAATAGTAATTTATACCCCTACACTATCCAACACTTACCCTACTATTACCCCCCCCCCGGAGTTAGAATAGAAATTTATACTCCTGCACTATCCAACAATTACCCTACTATTACACCCCCTGAAGTTAGAATAGTAATTTATACCCTTACACCAACCAACACTTACCCTACTATTACACCCCTCCGGAGTTAGAATAATAATTTATACCCCTACACCAGCGTTTCCCAAACTGTTGTTTGTGGACATGGGTCCGAGACACATTCCCAGGGGGCCCGCAGGACTGGAGTGCCTTCCGTCATAACGGTCATAGAAAAGCAAAACGTCCATGCGCCAAAAGAGCTGTGAATGACAGTGCAGATGCAGAAAGACCACAATAAGATCTGGACAATCATCCTTCAGCTTTAGGTGCAAGTTGAAGGGTGATTGGCCTTAATTTATTATTTCATTCTGCCTGCCTGCCTTTGAGTTGCACTCCCACTGCAGTGCGTGTCCCCTTGTGTTTATACCAGGCCCAGAGCATTTTGAGGCACAATGTCCTCTCTCCACTTTCTGCCCTGAATGCAGAATACAGCTGTGTCTCTTGTTTCAAGTCTACGCAGCATTCGCCACCTAGGGCCGGCAGGAGGACATTTCGCCCTGGAAATCAAAGAGAAACACAAGTGTTTATGGCTACACAAGAGGAATTAGCAGCAGCCTTTTCATATGAATGATTCTAAACATGTGATGAGCGATCAGCTTGGTATATGCTAGTGTCAGTGATGTTCATTTCTGCTGTCAGGGTTAGTTTCTTGGAAAGTGTATCTGCCCTCGAGGTATAGTCCAAATTATTGAATTTTAACATGGTTTATTCATGGCACATTTTACAATCTATGCGTGTAAACCTCATTCTGAAAATCATATTTACCCAAAGCGGCTGCAGCTTGATAGTCATCCCTTCATAAACTAAAGTACTTTCCCCCCAGGATACCCATTCCTGCCTTGATGACATACGCATAAGTTTAAAGCGAACGCACACATTAAAAAAGTGTTTCATTTTTATGTTATCAGCCTCATCAAACTGAAAGTGAACAACCCTATGAATGAATGAATGAATGAATTGGATTTCTTAAGCGCATGGCTGCCCGAGAGCGTCCCAGCGCTGATACACACAGCTAGCTTCCTAGATCCTCAGACAGCGGACTCATATTCCTCGTGGAAAAAGGAATGTCTTTAAGGATTTCCGAAACCTCTGGAAACAGGGTTCCAGACGGAGAGCAGCAGGAAGATCATTCCAGATCTTGGCTATAAAAGTCCAATTTGCTTTTCTAGAACTGCGTCTTAATAAACACACTTAAAAGGGTCTTGTTAATCTACCTCCTGCTCTGCCCCACCATATCACTGAATAAATGGAACCCATGACTTCAAGGGGCTGCATGCGTATTTTTATTTTGCTCACTATGGGTGACTCAGTCACAGAGGTAGATTTGCCATTCCTGAATAATTGCTGTTCATAGGTCATGAAATAAAAACAGGAATGCTGCTCCTTGAATAGGCAGAAACCAGAAGCCTGCCACTAATGCCAAGTGCTTTTTCTGCCATGAATGAATTAAGTACCTCATGTTATGACTGGAGAACTGTCACCTGGTTTACCAATCTGTATTGCTTGTATTTTGCGGGCACACAAATGCACTTAAAATAACTTAATACGCTGCGCTACACAAAATCAGTGTCTGATCTCAAGAAGATGTAAATGCGTCATTGCTGGCATGGCTTCTCAGCTACAGCAAGAAAATGAGCTAGAAAATGGCGCATCAGGGCTGAAATATGCTTTTTTAAGTCTAAGGTTGCTGCAGGGGAAAGGCAAAAGTTCAGAGTGTCAGTTACCATTACTTGGCAGGTGGGTAACAATAGATGCAGCCAGGATCAGCAGTAGGGTTTTCACGCTGCTGTCCATTTGCCCACTTTCCATAAGCTCTTGGGTGAATTATATGTGCTGTCAAGCTTTCATCCTGGCTTATGAGGGGTGAAACCCCGAAACCGGTCTTAGGATGTTTGTTTCCAGTCCAGGGTGGACCTGGCCTAGCAGTTCCCATTGGGCGCACGGTCAGGACTGATTTGCATATAGCTGGGTTAAAACTGGAATGGCGTGGGGAGCAAAGAAACAATTGATTTAGGCTAAGATCTCTGTATTGAGGTTAAGGTTTTACTTCCTTTCCCCACCACTTATTTATGTGAACAAGCTTTCTTAGATCTTATGTATTTAAAAATTAAATACAGAAATCGTTTGGAAAGCGTAGAATCGGACCTGAGGATTCAACTTTCTGAAATAAAATCAAACATTGAAAAGTTAGTCGCCGAGAAGCGGGTCCATCCGTCCCATTGAAATGATTCGATTTTTGCATATTTTTTCAATATAAAATAATAAGCGCTTTAGTAATTTGAGTATTTGCTTGGTGTGAACTGTTTTGTGAATTTTTTGCGAATTATTGTTTTGATTTTTGAAATTTATATAGTACAAATTGCTTGGGGGTCCCTGGCTTCCAGTAGTGATTCAGTGGGGGTCCTCAGGATTTGGGAACCACTGCCCTATACTATCCAACACTTACCCTACTTTTACACACCCCTGGTGTTAGAATAGTAATTTATACCCTTACACTATCTAACACTTACCCTACTATTACAACCCCCCTGAAGTTAGAATAGTAATTTATACCCTTGCACTATCCAACACTTACCCTACTATTACAACTCCCCTGGAGTTAGAATAGTAATTTATACCCTTGCACTTTCCAACACTTACCCTACTATTTCACCCCTCTGGAGTTAGAATAATAATTTATACCGCTGCTCTATCCAACACTTAGACTTCAGTTAATATAAAATAGTACATTCATTTTTTTTAGAAAACATCATTTTACAAATTGATTAATTTTATCTCAAATTAGTGCTTGAAAAAAATAGTAAACATTATTTTAATATTAGTTCCCACGGTTTTACATTGCTTTCAATGTAAAGTATTGTCCTTCATTTATTTCCGTAGCTCACTACTTGAATGTTGCGTTTATGAAATAGGAAGCTTGTTGGGGAGTAACAGGGGTTGGAACTCAAGGAAAAGGGAGCATGGTGAAGGTAAGAATAATATTTTATAAATATATTCATTTGTAAAATTTAATTAGAACATTGTACATTTAATAAAGATATATTAAAAAATGGAATGCAACATATTTTTTGAAAGTTTAATAAAAAAAATATTTATTTAATAAATGAAAAAAATTATATCATTTATAGAAAATGTTGAAACAGATTTTCAAAACTGTTTTCAATTAAAATAAATATTTTTAATATACTGTATTAATAAATAATGTTAAAAAATAATTGTTCTTTTTCTATATTTGCAGCTTGAGATGACGTATACGTGTGAACGTGAATCGCGTAGGCAGCCATATTGAGGAGCGTCGCTGGACTGAGCAGAATCAAGGAGATCTGCGCTGAGGTGGGAAAGTTTTAAAACTTGTTATTTTAACTAATACATGGTTAGAGTGATATTTATTGCAAGGAGAGAAAAGGGAGGTTTAGATTAGTGAAATTAAAGTTACGTTTTATGTTTTAGCATGTCTCCGATCACATTGTTACTATATGTCCACGTCGGCTCATGTGTTTTTTTCACTTTCATTTGCAAATAAAAGGAATGTTTGTATTTATTGATTTAAAAAATATTTAAACAATGCTTTATGGATGTATTATTGGAACGTTGTTTACTTTGGAATACATCGGACACAGTTGAAGATCGATTTACGCACATTGGTTTTGGAGAGGAGAAAATGGATCGTTTTTCATGGACTAATTTTGGAATCATGGAATACCTCTATGGAAAGTTTTTTGGGTTGGTTTTTTTGTTGGATTTTAATCAAAGAAAATGGTTTTGGAAGGATTGCTGATTTCGAGAACAGCAAGGAGATGGATCGTATCTTTGATTTTTTGATAGTACAAGATAGCTTCGATTTGGAAAAGAATTATTTTCTTGGAATTGTGCTTTTAAATCGATCTTATAAAAGGAGTTCCTTTTTTTCTTGGAATGGGATTTAAAAAGAAAGATTTTGAAAAAGAAGATTTCCTTACATTGTTTTTTTTGGAATGTATTAAAAAAATTGGAATAAAAAACTAGAATGGTTTGGATTTGGATTAAAGAAGAAAATGAAAGAAAAAAGGTAAGGTGACCCGACTTTTAATTTAATATATTTTTTTTTTTAAATGCCAATTTTAATTTTTTGGAAATGTAATTTAGGGAAAAACAGGAAAGTAATAGTGTAGGGTGTATTAGTAATGGAGTATGTGTGCAACATTATCCAGGTAGTCTGAAGCCACACGCAACGAAAATTGTTGTAAAGCAGCCAATAGTCATTCTGACATTTCTTTTGATCTTTTAGAGATGCGTGAATTCAGACTACCTGTTAATGCTTGTGACATTCTCATTTCTTGGAAACTTTGGTCCATCCTCCAAGTTTCCAAAAAGTGATAAAAGTTAGAGTGAGGTTTTCCAATTGTGTGGTTGAAGGAGTTGCGCCATCCCTCAATGGCATTGTTTGTCTTTGCTTCTCCTTCTAAGCAGCTCGAGTAGCAGTTCCACCACTCCACATGGTGTTCCTTCTGCGACCCGACCTGCTCAGATGTCCAATCCATGTGTCTTCGAAATAATTTAACAGGGGTGCCAATTTTTCTTCATTTGTAGTAAAAAAATTCAGATTCAGTAATTGCAGTGTAATAATCAGCTACACATATCGGGAGGAACAAAGCAAAGAGCTGTAAGCTTTTTTAATTCGAATTGCAGTTTGCTATCTGATATGTAATCCACCACTAGGGATGTTTTTGTATTTTACGCCAAAATGCCTGGGAAAAATGGAAAAAGCATCCCTGAATTTGGGTATCTGTGTACGTTTTAGTTATAACATTCATCAATGCAAATTCAAAATCAATACTAATTTTCTTAGGACTTTTGTTAGATGTTTTAGATTTAACCACTGTTAAAAGTTCAGAGTAGGTTGTGGATTGTTTATTGGGTAGCAAACTCTTTACTAGGGGCACTACTGTACGGTTAATTTGAGCATGAATAGTGTATATTTGGGTGAAAGGATGGGGCGTGCTTTTAAACGTGCCATCCATCATCCAAATATCATTATTCTCTAACTTGGCAAGATTACGGGGTGTGCTAAAGATAATGATTCATTTTTGAGGGTTTTTTAGTTGTCATGCAGGATGAAAGGTTCGTTAGAGAGTTCTGGAGGAATTAGAATGTCAGAGAATGTCTGTGGAGAACTCTTTGTGGGTTACTTGCCTGTTTTTTACATTGAATAATTCATCTCAGATTAGGTATAATGGGCATACTGCTAGCAACGTGACTAGGGACATGCTGAACAACCTCCCTCAAAATCTAACCAGAGGAGTCATTGAAGGTGCTTGCAATATCTTTCATTTTGCTAATAGTTTCTCTAACTTCAATCTCCATTGCAGAGGCTGAGTGGTTACGCTCAGATGTTTTTACAACTGTGTCACCCAGAGTAACCGCTCTGCCTTTGCAATGGGATGAGTAATATTGCACGCACCTCCAATGTCTCCTTGGTTCTGAAATTCTCTCCTTGCAATAAGTATACCGTGCATGCTGTAGGAGACTGTTTCCTTTGCTGCTTGATATGTATTTGGCTGCTTTATCACTTGACATTTTCTGAAATGATAAAAAAGAATGGAAAAGATGAAGAAAATAATTAGTATTTGTTTTTTATCATTATTTTGCAATTTCATTTGATTTATTAGTTAAAATCAATTCTATGTTAAGAAAAAGGTATAGTTTTGTTTGAGAAACATGGCTCTAATATATTTACCTTGTTCTGTAACTTTAAGTTGTCTCGAAGATGGAGGTTGCTTTTTGGATACTTTGTTGTCTATAGGTTTTTTTCTTGGACTGTCTGTGGTACAGTTGTTTTTAAAGATATCTGTTGTTGAATAAGACACATATAGGCTGTTGATTTATACATTATTAATTCCCTATTTTATGGAATTAAAAAAGAGCTTTATTTCATGGTTAGTATGCATAACAGTTTTGTGAAGAAAATATTTTTTGACAAGACAATCACATTAGTTCTTTTAAATGCAAAAGGCAGTTCAAAGATGTATTAAAGATTTTCTCCTATCTGGTAAAAAACAGTTCATTTTCTTACATTTATTTTTATAAAATATATTTACCTTTTACCTTTGCTTTTTCGATGTCTTTGTGCTGGGGCTTTTATTGATGAAGTTGTTCTTCAGGTGCAGCTTTGATATTTTTGGAAGATATTTGTAGTAAAAAACATATATATAAACTGTTTATTTTCTAATTATTAATTCCCTATTTTTTTATTAAAAAAGGTGCTTTTTATGGATATAATGCTTGACAGTTTTGTTATTAATTTAATTTTCCCAAGAAAATTTTTGTCCTATATTTTTTACATCGAAAATGCAGATTATGTGTTATATACAGCTGTTACTCTTTCTGGTAAATATGGTTTACATTACATTTAAAAAGTGTACACAAAGATATTTACCTTAATGTTTGGTCTTTGAAAGTATGGAAGATGGGTTTTTTGGGTAGTAAGTAATCATCTGCTGCTTTCTCTTCACAATCGATTTACAGTTGACCTTTTTGTTGAATTTATGTAATAGAATATACGATATATAGGTTGTTAGTTTTCTAACTATTATTCCTTTACTTGTAGGTTTTGTTAAAAACATTTTTTAAATGCTTATTTAGATTGATAAAAGTTTTTACTACACAGTCTTCATTGGTTCTGTAAATTTCATTGTTTTTCTGTGTCATATTTTAAACAAAAGGTTTATTTCTTTTTGTTTCTTAATGCTAATGTGGTTTATAATTTGTTTTCCGATTCACACTGTTTCAGAAATATTATTCAGAAAACAATCGTTTTTTAAATGTGACTTTGTTTTTGCAAAAAATTATTCAGAAATATAATTTTAAATATTTATTCACTTACTGTACAGGTTTTCTTGGGCTTTAAAATGGTCAGGTCTTAAATCATTTCACTCCCAAGTTTTTCAGAAACTGCCCAAATAATTTCTATATATTAGTATTTTTGTTACAAATAGCTTGATTTTTTGTAATAATAATAAAAGTTTACTATATCTTACTTATTTGTTTATTGAATACAGTTGAAAGGAAATTGCACTCTGGTATTTGTTTGGTAACATTAGCAGTGCTGTAAAATGTGTCTGCTCCTGCACGTAGTCATCTGACCACTGACTTCAAAATGGTGGATCAGCTAAATTTATAGTTTTTGGTGTGTAAAACCATTATTTACATACAAATACTCTTTTTAATTGTTTTTTTAGGTGATTTATTTGATGTGAGAAGGTATATTTTAATTTATTGGTTAAAACAGTGTCTGTATTATGTGTTCATTTGAGATTGGTCCTCCATTTTTGTTTGCTGAGGGTTTGATTTCACATGTTGTAGGACACCAGAGTCAGCAAGGTTAGAAATGCGTGGCTCGTTTTATTTTTGTTTCTTTATTATAAATGATGGAGCATTTAATGGCGTTCTTTTATATACTGTATTTTATTGTAAGTTTATTTGATATGTTTCTGTTTAAAAAAGAATCTTTTTTTAACTTATGTTTTACTTGAGTATTGATTTTGATACCCGAGTATTAATTTTGATACCTGAGTACTTTTTTAAAATAAATCCTCGTTTTATTAAATATATGTGCTCAGTTGGGTTTACCGGTTGAATACACTTCCCCACCCAAAACCCTTATTTTCCCTGCATCCCGTGCCAGGTTGTAGGTTACAAAGTAAAAAAAAAAATGCGTAGTAAAGGTATGCAGAGTATTGTCATGCGTTGAGATGGCACTTTTATAGTAATTTAATTATTTTGTGTTGTAATGGTATGCGTAGTAAAAGTATTCATTGTAATATTATTTGCGTTGCTAAAAATGCGTTGTAATGGTATGCATTGTAAAAGTATGCGTTATAACATCATACATTCCTTGACTGGTATTGATCATATTATGGCTTGCGGTTCTCATCCTTTTCATGACATTTTTAAAAAACGGACGTATCAAATATATAGCTGCCAACCTGACATGGCATGCAATTGGTGCACATTAGCATCTATGTGTGACTTCCCACTGAAGTGTTCAACCATAGCTAGGCAACCAAGGAAAAGATGGTGAAGGACGTTTTTAAATGGCCTGTTGTTTATCTTTAGTGAAGATTAAAGTTCTCATAGTAGTCTTGTGATGAACAATACTTCTTCTGCTAAGTTGAGCAAGGGCTGTTGATCTTTGAGCATGGGGAGCTAAGTTTATTTCCTAGTTTTAACTCTAATGTTCATGAAGGCATTAAGGTATCTGACTCTCTGCCTGAATGTTATTGCCTTTTAAAACTGGTGCCTTTTAAATAAATTCTCTGCTTGTATTTCTCTAGAATTTCAAGAAGGTGAGGGATTTTACATTTACATTTTTTATCTTCACGTTGCAGCACATTTTTGCTTAATTCTATGTTGTCAGGCTCCCCATTTATTACAGTTGTATTGAAGGTACTGACTTGTTTAGGAGATCGTGGGTTGTCTTTTCCCATTGATCAACAATTGTATGGATACAACAGTTGGCAGGAGATGGCTGTTCTTGTTCTGTTCATTAGAAGAACATTTGTCAGTCCTTGCTTTCTCATGTTACCATTGATGGTTCACAAAGGGCAATTAGCAGCATGGTTGTTGCTGTTCACCACTTGCTACTTCAGTAAATTAGGAGTTTGAATGCTTTTCCTAAAACATATGCATGCATTTTCTTCTGGGGCATTTAAAAAGTAGTTCACAGGGGGGCGTGGCTAGCACCCAAGGGAGGTGGTGGAGTTCCAGTGACTTGCCTGGGTCTGATGGGGCTGACAAAGGATTCTGCGACGCTTTGCCAAGGAAATTAATTGCGGACATTAGGAGGCGGCTGTGGGAACCACAAAGGTAGACAGCAGTACCATTTTCAACTCGTAAGAGGCTGGCTTCCTCGTTTTATCTTATCTTTTATCTCAGAGGAACATGACGCCCACCATTTTTAAATTGTCCGCAAGCTGAGAGGCATCCTTCTTCCGTTATTGACTTTCCCCTTCATGTCCCCACCCCTTGAAAGTCTCCTTCTTTTGCCACAGTGTGTGACCTGAAAGCAACGCTACAACTGTACAACTGTTAAAAACAAGAGTAATGACCCATTTCTTCCTCTTATAAGAGGTTTTACCAAGGCTTCTATTTCTTTGTCATTGGTGATAGCTGCCATTTTGTTACTTTACAAGTCTTTAAATGCATTTATTTATACAAGGCTCTGAGAGGTTTTACCAAATTTATAAGATATTTGCATGCTTAGGCTGAGTTGTTTGCCTCATGCTTTATGTTTTAATGTTATCTCTGTTAATGATTCCACACAGGTTTTAGATGCTGTGACATTCTCTGTTTCTCGTATCCCTTTCAGGGATACTACTGCTGTGCACAATATTGAATTCATGCTTCACTGCTTTTCTTTAGCTGTCTAACGTTTATATCATGTTCTGGCTGGCCTCCTAGAGATTCTTTTGTCTGGACAAACAATATCCACACTTAGTCATTGATACTATCTTTGGCACATGTATGGAATTTTTCAAGATACTCTCTGAATGCTGTGACTCTGTAATGCATTTTTTCTTTCTAGTTGACATTATATCACTGGAATTTGGGACTCTTGCGGTAACTTGTGCTAACAGTCCTTACTTCTTGTTAGATGTTTTGAGGAGATATTGGATCAAGTAATTTTATCTATTGGCAGACTGAGAACAGTAAAGTCATTGGTGGTGCCCACACATTGCTCTCTTACTGCTCGTTCCCATCTCTATAATCGCTTTGCCACAATGGATGAGTCCATGAATTCTTCTCCAAATGTGCCTCTACTTCTTCGTCTGCAGCCACTAAGATTTCAACCAAACGGTTGAAAAAGGATCCTCCTGCTTCGCCAAAACAACCCAAGTCAGTGTCAATGGATCTTCTTTTGGGGGAGATTCGTGCACAACGCCCATTTGTAGAGAAGACAAACTCCAAAATACAAGTTCTAACAGACGGATTGGCAACGTTTTTAGAGAGGATCACTGTGGTTGAGCAAAATGTGGATTCCCTGGACTCCGCTTGCACTCAGGAAGCAGTCCTTCAATCTCAGGTAGCATCTTTCCAGAAGCAGATCAAAAATCTTGAAAATAGAAATAGACGGAATAACCTTCGTATTTATGTTCAGCTGGAGGGTTAAGAAGGTTCCTATAGCTACTTTAAAACTTTTTTGCCAGCAGTACTCAATCTACCAGAAACCACAACTCTGAATATTCGACGTGCTCATAGATTGGGTCTTCTTCACTTGTCGTCTTCCACCATGCAAAAACCAAAAGGTGTCATACTCTATTTACATGAACACACAAATATTCTTAAGGTTTTGTCAGCAGTTAGGTCCTTGAAGTGAATTTTCGTCATCAGGTAATCAGCTCTATTTTTCACAGGACTATGCAAAGCCAACAGCAAACAGATAAAAATAATTGTTGGCCATAAGGCCGGCTTTGGGCTCTATTTGTCCACAATTTGACTTATTTCATACATGCCTGTTCAAAGTGACCTTCAATAATAACACTATCACTTATGAAGATCTGATCAAGCTTAAAAGTATCCTCAACACGCATTGTCCAGAAAAGATGGACTTTTCTAACTCACGCCCAGATGACTCTTTTTTGTGGAGTTTTGAATTATAGCCTTATATACTCAAGCAGATGAATTTCTTGTAAAGTTCACAATTGGTTCACCAGTTTTGTTATTGGCTTGTTTCTCTTATTGGAATTTTACGGTCTGGCTTTGTAATTTAGCAATCTTATTGTCTAGAAAGTTAAGCTAATTGCTTTCAATTCAACAATTCTTTAATTGCTCTAACAATTTTTTTTTTCTTACAGGTTTCCTCCCCCTATTGTCTGAAATGTGGGTCTTGTGTCATTGTCCTGGGTGGCTTCCTCCCACCTCACCCTCTATATATTTTGGACTCCTTCTAGGTACAGTTTTCTTTCTTTTACTATTTTTGATAGCAATTCCCTTCTTCTTTATTTCTTTTCCATATTTTATCTATTTATTTGTGCACTCTAATTCACTTTACACATTTTCCTTACTTTTTCTTGCTCTATTTTTATACTTTTTTCTCCCTTATTTAATTGTATCTTATTCTTCTCTTTTAAGTCTTTCCGATAATCCTTTTTTCCCTTACACTACAATTGCCACATGTAAATGTATGTTTTTATTTTGATCTTTCTCCCTTTCCAACAAGTTTGTTCTGTATTGCAGAAAGTTGGTCTGATCTTTGGTGTATTTTTTGTTATTTGTATCTTTACATTTATTGGTGTTTCATATTCATTCTTTTACTTAATCTATGTCTTTGAATCGAATATCTTGGACTGTTAGAGGTTTACATTCACCTATTAAACGCCAAAGGGTGTTGACTCACCTAGCTAAATTGTAGGCTGATATAGCATGGTTACAGAAATCCCATTTAACCGCAGAGGAATCATTAAAATTAAGAAGAGGTTGAGTTGGGGAGGTTTTCTATTGAATGGGCAATGGCAAACGCAATGGCGTCCTAACCCTATGTCGTAAATCACTTTCTATTAAATTACTTTCACAATGTTCTGATGAGAAAGGTAGATTGTTGTTTACTAAACTTTAGATTGGTATTGTTCTAGTTGATTTACTAAATGTGTATGCCACTACTGCTGGTGACTCCTTCTTTTGGATATCCTTAGCTTACAAATTGTATTGATAATAATTTCATTCTTACCAGTGAGTTTAATCAAGTTCTTGACCCATTTTTAGATAGTAATTCAATTATCTCTTTTGTTCCTCATAAGGCTCATAAGATTTTTATACAAACTATTAAGCAATACAAGCTTATAGATGCTAGGAAACTTTGCAATCCTACTACCAAGGAGTACACTTATTATTCTCCAGTTCATCATACTCAGTCAGGATTGGATTATTTTTTAATTTCACATAATATATCCCATTCATTCATAACAGCAGATATTGAACCCGTTCTTATATCTGATCATGCTCCTATTACCATGAGGTTAGATATTTTAGAGAAACCTCACACACCCCGTAAATGGCGTGTTAACAGTTCTCATCTTTTAGACGAGGTATTCACTTCCTCTTTTATCTACTTTTCTAATGAGTATTTTTTGTTTAATCAAGCTGATGTTTTACCTTTTCATGTAGTCTGGGATGCTTTATTATTGGTTATGTCTCCAAAAAGCATAACACATTGAAAGAATTTACCACATCCTTCCTCCCCAAGATAAAGAAACTGGAGCATTGTTATTACTCCTCAAGAGAGGGCAGAATCCAGTATCAGAACAGCAACAGGGCATTGTGGCCAACAGAGCAGGTACATCAGAGGCAGCACATGAGAGGGGCTAAGTGCATCAACAGTCCATGGCATCGAACAGGTACATCAGAGGCAGCACATGAGATGGGGCACAGAGCATCAACAGTCCATTGCACTGAACAGGTACATCAGAGGCAGCACATGAGAGGGGCTAAGTGAATCAAAAGTCCATGGCATCAAACAGGTACATCAGAGGCAGCACCTGAGAGGGGCACAGAGCATCAACAGTCCATTGCACTGAACAGGCACATCAGAGGCAGCACATGAGAGGGGCTAAGTGCATCAACAGTCCATTGCACTCAACAGGTACATCAGAGGCAGCACATGAGAGGGGCTAAGTGCATCAACAGTCCATGGCATCGAACAGGTACATCAGAGGCAGCACATGGGAGGGGCTAAGTGCATCAACAGTCCATTGCACTGAACAGGTATATCAGAGGCAGCACATGAGAGGGGCTAAGTGCATCGACAGTCCATTGCACTGAACAGGTACATCAGAGGCAGCACATGAGTGGGCAGACTGCAGTATCAGACCAGCAACAGGGCATTGTGGCCAACAGAGCAGCTACATCAGAGGCAGCACATGAGATGGCAGACTGCAGTATCAGAACGGCAACAGGGCATTGTGGCCAACAGAGCAGGGACATCAGAGGGAGCACAAGTACGTGGTTCAAGGTACCCGTCCCAAGGACAACAACAATGCAAGTCTAGTTTCAATGGACAATCTACACACCAAGTCAAATGACATGTGAGTGAAGGTAAATACACCTCATATCACAGAAGCTGGTGGACTGCCTGAACTACTTGCCTCTGCCACACTGGTAGCACTAGAAACTGGAGTGTGAGACACAGCCACAGCTCTAGTGCCTGACACATGAGCCATCGACCCAGACGCACTGCCAGCACCAGATATAGGAGTAAGAGACACAGCCACAGCTCTAGTGACTGACACATGAGCCATAGACCCAGACACACTGCCAGCACCAGACATAGGAGTGTGAGACACAGCCACAGCTCTAGTTACTGACACATGAGCCATAGACCCAGACACACTGCCAGCACCAGAACCAGGAGTGTGACACACAGCCACAGATGTAGTGACTGACACATGAGCCCTCGATCCAATCACACTGCCAGCACCCGAAACAGGAGTGTGAGACACAGCCACAGCTCTAGTGACTAACATATGAGCCCTCAATCCAGACACACTGCCAGCACCAGAAATAGGAGTGTGAGACACAGCCACAGCTCTAGTGACTGACACATGAGCCATAGACCCAGACACACTGCCAGCACCAGAAACACGAGAGGGCACAACTGAGACAGTGCCACTACATGATGCATGACAGCAAACAACAGACACAGTGCCACTATCTGACAACTGAGAGTGAACCTCTGATGCGCCACTGAGAACACCGAAATGATGAGCCACAGGGCTGTAAGGGCCAGGAGGCAGGGTGGCTCTGGGAGCTGGGGATAGCTGAACTGGAGCAACTTCGGGTGGTCAGGTGTCAATGGTGTGTGTCTACGTTTCCTAGGGATATGTGAGGGCACCCTGGACATGACAGGACTGGCAAGTTGTGCGGACTCAAAGGAAATATCACCCACCAAAGGTGTAGCATTTGCTGCTGGGGGTCTGCTCTCTGGGGACGTGCTGGACCCTGCTTGTCGTTTGCTTTGTGCCTGCCTTCTGGCCTCTGCATCATGTGTAATGGGGATGCAACAACAGGGTACTCCTTCCTCTGCTTCTGACGGGCCTGGATGAGAGTGGAGGTATGGGGGAACTCCGCCGCGGAGACATCTGTTTTCCGTTCCTTCAACAACATAAGCCTCAGTGCAGCCAGGGGTGATGTATGCCTGCCCTTGATGGAGCTAGCGTCTATGTGAGAAGCCTTGTCCCTTGGATGTGCCTTGGCCGTAGGAGGAGTCTTGTCTCTGGACTTTCCCTGTTCCCTGGACGGTGCCCTGTCCCTGGCTGCAGACTTGTCCTTTGCAGTGTACCTGTCTCTAGAAGCGACCTTGTCCCTGGGTGTGTCCCTGCTCTTGGGAGATGCCCCTTCCTCTGTAGTGTAGTGTGCCTGTCCGTGGGAGTGTCCCTGCTCTTGGGAGTCGCCCCTTCCTTAGCAGTGTCCTTGTCCTTGGGAGTGTCCCTGCTCTTTTGATGTGCCTTTGCCTTTGTAGTGTCCTTGTCCCTGCTCTTGGGAGTCGCCCCTTCCTTAGTTTTGTCCTTGTCCTTGGGAGTGTATCTGCTCTTTTGAGGTGCCTTTGCCTTTGTAGTGTCCTTGTCCCTGCTTTTGGGAGTAGCCCCTTCCTTAGTAGTGTCCTTGTCCTTGGGAGTGTCCCTGCTCTTTTGAGGTGGCTTTGTCTTTGTTGTGTCCTTGTCCCTGCTCTTGGGAGTCACCCCTTCCTTAGTAGTGTCCTTCTCCTTGGCAGTGTCCCTGCTATTTTGAGGTGGCTTTGTCTTTGTAGTGCCCTTGTCCTTGCTCTTGGGAGTCCCCCCTTCCTTAGTAGTGTCCTTGTCCTTGGGAGTGTCCCTGCTCTTTTGAGGTGCCTTTGTCTTTGTGGTGCCCTTGTCCAAGGGAGTGTCCCTGGACTTGGGAGTTTCCCTTGCCTTGGGAGTACCTTTTGTGTGGGATGCCTGTGTAGCATGTGAAGCCATTTCCCCCAACACCCCTTGGGGATCCTGTGTGTGAACTTCAGTGTATCTCACGTCGTCTTTGGTAACAGATTTTCCTGTCCTAGGGGATGGTGTCTGTGCCCTCCGTGCCCTGATTTGCTGCCTGTGGCTGCTTCTAGTGCAATAACCTGTAAAAGAGTCCTGGTCAGAATATTCACTCCCCCTGAGACATCAAGTGGTGTAGATGGGGGAACAGAAGTAGCACCCTGTCTATGCGCCTGTACAATGGCAGAAGACACAGTGTTTGCCAATGACTGAACTGTTCTGTGTAGACCAGCAACATCGCCATGCATCCCCTCCATGAATGTCACCACCTGCCCCAACTTCCTATCGTGGTCTTTGAATGCATTGATCATGTTGGTCTGCCTCACACACAGCTGTTGCAGCAGATCAACAGCCTCAGCACAAAGTGCACTTTGGGTCACCGGGGCAGGGGCAGCGATGCCTGCACCGAAGGCCACTCTGCTCCCCCTACTTCTGCGTGCACGAGCAGTACTTGGTGCAGTTGGTGGCAGTGTGGGCCCTGTGTGCTGTGTCCCGACCGAAGGTGTTGATTGCCCACTTCCTGTCTATGACAACAGTGCTGACTCACCAACACTGTCGGAAGATGAGGACGATGGTGTCTCGACATGCCAGTCCTCAGGGACGGTCCTGTCCCCCTCTCCGGGGCTGCCCTCTTCTGTGTCAGTCTGCGTGTGTGTGATGTCTTATTCGGATGCATTGCCACCACTCATCTCCGTCGTCTGTGGTTCAGTGCCCTCTGCCAAAGCTGAAATAGAGAGAAAAGAGGTGTAAGTAAGTGCCACACTCTCGTACTGAAGGACAACACATCTCTAATTCCATTTCAGACAAAGAACAAGTAGCCCACATCCTGCACACGTCCCACCCCTACCAGTCATCCTCACTTTAAAGAACCGGTGGTGGCCGTGAAACATGTACATCATACGAACAGGGCAAGTGCATGTAGATCTGCACACATGTCTTGCCATGGGACCACAGACCTCTACGGCATGTCCTTGAACCCTCAACTACTAAGCAAGTGGCCTGTCAACATGGCGGACATGAATGCCAACGTACACTCCGCTAATGGCACGAACATGGTATTCCTGCAAAACATACGCACCACGGAAGTCACTACTGTGTCTGAGCACCAATACATGCATTGCACTCCCAAGTAACATACACATACAGTCTGCTTACCGCTAGTTTGCTGTTGATCCCCACTCAGCCGGGCGGACAGGTCAGGATGCGTCACAGCAATGATACGGTGCATAAGAGGGGTCATGATGCGTAGGGCTAGACGTGTCGTTCTTGGAATCATCCCCTGTGTCATCGCCGCAACATTCTTGCTAAGCCTGGATATGTCGTCCCAGCGCTTGTGGCAGTGTGTGTGTCGTCTATTGCACACCCCCACTGCCCGTACATCACGTGCTATGGTCCTCCACACGGCCTTGCGAAGGTGCAGCTTTACCTACCATGATGGGAGACAAGAGGGTAACGTAAGTGGACAGAATGACATGCATAAACCTCGTCGAAACACATATATACATGCAGCCGTGCTCTGCACAACACATGTGCAGGTCTCACAGCACACCTCCAGGCTTGCAGTAGACAGGAGCCACTGACCACCTCATGGCCAACAACATGTACACCACTGCACTTACCACCTGTCCGGGTGCACCGTAGAGCTGTTCGTAGTGGCTGAGCACACCGGCCACAAGAACATCTAGTTCCACTGCGGAGAAGGGACGAGACCGGATCTCTCGCACTCTCTGCATGGCAAGGTCCTTGACTGTGGCACTACAGCAGCAGTTGTTGGTCAGCTCAGCAGCAGCAGGTCGAGGTGATGGTCACAGGCAGCACTGGATCACTGCAGTGAATGTGTGCTTGTGGAAATCACACATATATAGGGCCCTGAGCCCATGTCAGTGGCACACGTCGGCAGCAATTGGTTCCCCCTGGTTGCCTCTTTCAAAAAGGGCCAATGACTGGCCCTGGTGTGGCAGTGCACGGCTTCCGCTATTTTCGATTGCGCATACACGCCCAGCGTTACCTCTTCCCATTGGCTGCATGTGCACGGACCGTCACGGTCACACATCGGCAACCGCATGTGCGCGCTTCAGCGACGGATGCATCTTTTGCAACAATGTTCAATCAGTGGCGCCACCATGGTGGTGCACGCATTCCACGGGGGAGGTGCAGGCCAACACATCCTTGTGATTATGAAATTCACAATGGCAGTTCATGACCCCCCTTACAGTCACATTGCATCATCCACCATAGACCGGCCGGCCGTGCCAGGCCAGACACCCACAGCCGGATGTTGACTGGCCTGGCACAGCGATGGGTGACCGGGATGGGCCGGCGGTGGGTGACTGGGCTGGCACGGCGATGGGTGACTGGGCTGGGCCGCAGTGGGTGACTGGCCTGGCATGGCGGGGGGTGACTGGCCTGGCACGGCGATGGGTGACCGGGCTGGGCCAGCGGTGGGTGACTGGCCTGGCACGGCGGTAGATGACTGTCCTGGCACGGCGATGGGTGACCGGGCTGGGCCGGTGGTGGCTGACTGGCCTGGCACGGCGGTGGGTGACTGGCCTGGCACGGCAGTTGTAGACCGGCCGTGGCCGGCCGGTGTACGGTGGATGATACAATATGACTGTAAGGGGGGTCATGAACTGCCATTGCGAATTTCATAATCACAAGGATGTGTTGGCCTGCACCTCCCTAGCGGAATGCGTGCACCGCCATGGTGGCGCCACTGATTGAACATTGTTGCAAAAGATGCATCCGTCGCGGAAGCACGCACATGCAGTTGCCGATGTGTGACTGTGACCGTCCGTGCACATGCAGCCAATGGGAAGGCGTAAACGCGGGGTGCGTATGCGCAATCGAAAATAGCGGAAGCAGAGCACCGCCATGGCGGCACCACTGATTGTATATTTTCAACTGCTGCACCGTCGTGGTAGTCTGCACATGCGTTATGAGGTTTGTGACCATGATGGCGAAACAGCATATATCATGCACTATATCATGTGTGTTCATACTATGCCCATTGATGTGCACCCAATTTGCTACACATGTGCATGTTGACGTGTTGACATCTTGTTTTTCTGTACACACTTTTCAACTTCTTCACATCTACACAGTACATCAAGTAGTCTGGCCACATTCAGAATATGTTGTCAGTGTGTGGTTTGTGTGTGCAAGTAACAATGGTGGGGGTACACATGCATTCTGTGTATGCATATGTGTGTTGCCTTTTGTGTGACCATGCATGTAATGTGAGGATGCTCACCATTGTAGGTGTGGTCATTGGTGCATGATGACATGGAGTGTGTGTAGCATTATCGTATTGTGTGTGCAGGTGCATGTGTGCCTGTGATGACGCTTGTCCACATTTGGGTCCTTAGGCATGTCTTGTTGGCAGTTCTTTTGACATGTGAGTACGTTACATTGTACATGTTGACACACATTGTGTTGTTAGTGGCTGCACATTGCTTTTATGCTACTCCGTATTGTAGGTAATTTCAGACATGTCACACATATGATAATTGTCGACAACATTTCTCATTTTGCTTGTGTTGGCCTACATGTGATAGAGTTGCACAGCTATGCGTTGTTGGAAAATTGACATCTACTACATCTACTCCCACACAGGAGGGGTCCAAATGTGCATCGCCTATACACTGTGCTGGAGGATATGGTTGACGAGGTGGTGATCAGAAAATTCCGGCTTGATCAACGTAGATTGCTGGAGCTTGTAGACCAATTGTCTCCTCATCTGCAGCCACAAAGAACATATCCTGGTTCCATTACACCCACAGCAAAGGTGATGGCGGCACTTCACTTTTTTGCAACTGGCACCTTTCAGTACACAGTTGGACATGCCAGGGGGGATGTCACAGTCCATGTTTAGCATGGTACTGTGGGATGTTCTCAAAGCCATGATGATTTACAAGGATGATTACATCCATTTTCCACGGATGGCAGAGTTGGCAGCAGTCAGAGCAGACTTCTATGCACTGGGCCAGATACCACACGTAGTGGGTTCCATTGATGGCGCCCATATCGGTCTCATTCCACCCCGGGCACGTGAGCCGGTACATCGAAATCGGAAGCACTTTCATTCGCTCAACGTGCAGGCGGTGTGCCTGGCCGACAACATCATATCCCATGTGTGTGCAAGATTTCCAGGCACTGCACATGACTCCCACATCATGCGGAGCAGCATTGTCCCCCAACTGATGGCAAATCTGCATCCAGAACGTGCGTGGCTTGTTGGTGAGTATGCTGTGGGGACAGTTGTGTTTTCTGTGTGGCATGGGGTACCCACCAATCCTGGTTGTGATATTTGTGTCTGTCATCCCCCTACATAGGCGACTCTGTGTCCCCAAACCGGCCAGGGCTGCTGAGTCCCATACGTAATCCAACTACAGCTGGTGAAATGCGATACAATGATGCCCATGGAAGGACACGTAGAGTGGCGGAAGGTACTTTTGGACTGCTAAAGTCTAGGTTTCGCTGCCTGGATAAAACCGGAGGGGCCCTGCCTTACTCACCAGGCAAAGTATGCAGGATTATGATTGCCTCCTGCATGCTCCACAACCTGGCCTTGCGCAATGACATTGAACTGATCTTGAACCCTGAAGACCAACAAGTTCCTCGGCCTCACATCACACCCATGTTGACTGATGAGGATAGTGGTGAGGACGAAGGTGTGGACCAGAGGCGTCAGCTCATTGATCTCTATTTCCATTGAATGTGAGTAACTACCTCTTGTGCAGGTTGACAAAGCGTGATGTTTGTTTGCTGGTGGTGTGTGGATGTGGTGTTTCTAAGCTGGCTGTTCTGGTATGTCATGTTTGCATGTGTGTGTGTGGTATATTTTGTGTACATGCAAATCTCCATGATGTGTGTCCTCTCATCCACCGAATTGGTGATGAGTGTGGTTTGTGGGATGTTGCAGGGCAGTGTGTTTTGATGGGTGTGAATCAGTTTCCTGACGTGTGTTTGTTGTCTCTCTTTTTCCCTAGGTCACTCCCACAGAGGCATGATTCTCACCGACATAGGTCCCTGCACTGGTAACGTCTGTTTCTGAGACAATCATGTTATTAAAACATCGAGGCAACACATCATTGAGCGTTTAAGTGAAATTTATTTACAGGTTGTGAATTGATGCTGGTGGATACTTACAAGTACTTGTTGGGTGGGGGAGTGTGAGTTGAAGGTCATGGTAGATGAAAAGACCGTGGTGACACCACAATGGGTGATGTCCAGCTGGTCCAGCAGACCTGTGCCAATACTTGGCGTTGTGGGACAAGATAGTTTGTGGGCGGATGGCAGGCTCAGGCAAGGTTAGAGTTATTGGCGGCCCCTCTTTGACCGGGTAGATGGAGCATCCCCACTGCTCTCACCTACTTCCAGCCTCGGACGGCCCCTCCGTCTTGGAGCCGGAATGGAGACAGCTGGGGGGGGCAGGTTGGTCAGGGGCCCCATCCGTGTCTATGGGCTCAGGTGGCGGTGGCGGAGGTGTTGGTGACCATTGCAGCTGGGCACTTGGGTGAGGGGGGGTGGTGTGGTGCAGGATAACCAGTCCCTCCACAGTGCTGTTTGCTGGCCCATGAGGTCCACTATTTGTCCTATGCGGCTGTCAATGGACCGCAACAGAATACTGTTCTCTACTGAGTCCTGGTGGGCACAATCAGCCTGTTCCTGCCCACGCTCACAGGAGGCCTGGACTCTGGCTGGGGCTTACAGTGTTTCTGCGCCAGGATGGGGTGGGTTTCCTTCCCCAGCTCGCTGGTGAAAAGCCCTCCTGCTTGTGTGATGTGCCCTCAGCTCTCTCCTTTCCGTCCACTCTCCCTGCTTGGCTGGGATGTAGATGGCGCTGCGTTGTGCGATGGGTCAGGCAGGGTGGCACAGACAGGAGTGGTGGTACTGGTGGTGTTGGAGGTAGTGGTGGTGGCTGTACAGCTCACTATGGTAGGTGTTGCTGGAGTAACACAGGCCAAGGTTGTGGAGACAGGGATGTCCTGTGAGCCTGATGGCCCTAGGAGTCTGCTTGGGCCCGCTTCGTCCTCCGCACCGAAGCTGGCAATGGGATCATCCCCAGAGAGTCCTGGCTGTGAGTGGGGCGACTGTGGCAGGCGGTTGCTGATTTCGCCAGTCAAGTTGCGATCACCTGAGGGACAAGATTTTCATGATCAATGCTGTGGACATGACATGGTTTATTTTTCCAACATTACATATCACTGACCTCTCACTCGCCCCACCCACCACCACCCTCCCTGCGGACATGGGGGCCTGTTGGGTGTTGTAGTGCTGGTCTCTCACACACCCCACCCACCTCTCAACATACCCCACCACCCTCCCTGTGGACATGGGGGCCTGTTGGGAGTCGTAGTGCAGGTTTCTCACACACCCCAAACACCACCACCCTCCCTGTGGACATGGAGGCCTGTTGGGAGTCATAGTGCTGGTCTCTCACACACCACACCCACCTCTCAACACACCCCACCACCCTCCCTGTGGACATGGGGGCCTGTTGGGAGTCGTAGTAGTGACCTCTCACTCGCCCCACCCACCACCACCCTCCCTGCGGACATGGGGGCCTGTTGGGTGTTGTAGTGCTGGTCTCTCACACACCCCACCCACCTCTCAACATACCCCACCACCCTCCCTGTGGACATGGGGGCATGTTGGGAGTCGTAGTGCAGGTTTCTCACACACCCCAAACACCACCACCCTCCCTGTGGACATGGAGGCCTGTTGGGAGTCATAGTGCTGGTCTCTCACACACCCCACCCACCTCTCAACACACCCCACCACCCTCCCTGTGGACATGGGGGCCTGTTTGGAGTTGTAGTGCTGGTCTCTCACACACCCCACCCACCTCTCAACACACACCACCACCCTCCCTGTGGACATGGGGGCCTGTTGGGAGTTGTAGTGCTAGTCTCCCACACACCCCACCCACCACCACCCTCCCTGTGGACATGGGGGCCTGTTGGGAGTTGTAGTGCTAGTCTCTCACACACCCCACCCACCACCACCCTCCCTGTGGACATGGGGGCCTGTTGGGAGTCGTTCACATTTTGGTGAGTATGTGGCCCACATGCATGGATTGGGGCCTGGGAGATGTGTCTTCTCAGTTGTGTAAGGCAGACCATGTCGGTGTGATAGTGGTGCTTGGTTTGTACTTACCAGCCTCTTCTCCCTCGTCGATTCCTTCCAGGCTCTCTGGGTGCAGTATGCCCAACACCTTTTCCGCCCATTCTGCATACGGTAGGGGATCCGGGGGCGTGCCGCCGCCAGTGTGGTGTGCCCGCAGGTGGTTTTTTGCATGGATGCCTTTGACCCTGGTTTTGAGGTCGTGCCACCGCCTCTGGATCTTGTGCTTTGTTCGTGGCACGGTCCCTGACGCATTCACCCGACTGACTATCCTGTCCCACATGTGGTTTTTGGTTGCCACGGTGGTCTGCTGGACTAGGGTGCCTAAAATGTGGGGTTCAACATGGATGATTTCATCCCCCATGACCTTCAACTCTGTGTCAGTGATTTTAGGGTTCATCTTTCGTGCCAAGGTGTGTGCTGTTCAAGGTGTGGCTTAGCGCGAATATCTCCAAAAGTTGGTAATAGGAGATAGCGATGTTAGCGACTGTTTCCAGTAGCTAACATCTTGGCACGCCCACTTTGCATGTCATTAGTGATAAATATCACTGACATGCAAAGTGGAGCCCAAGATGGTCGCTATCTCCTACTAGCTGTCGCTAACTGGTGTTAGCGACAGCCAGGTAATAGGGAGATAATTTTATCTCCGCTTTCTTGGCTTTTAAAGCCATAAAAGCGGAGATAAACCCCCTTGATAATATGCCCCACTGTTTCTAGTCCTGAACCTTTCACTTACCATTGATTTCAGATGTGTTAGTCCAATTAGTTCAATGGAAACAAAACAAGACATTAACTTTCAGAATGCATTAGGCTTCACACAAACGATATGGAAGGAAACAGTGACATAATGCCCTGGAGCGGGGTGGTCACACTACCTATGAAGGATAGGATCTCGCACACAGGAACCTTTTACTTGATTGTGCAAGAGGACTTATCTCTGACAACACAGCACAAACTATATAACTCCTCGGCACCACATCCAAAATCCGGGGTACATTTTGATAACAATTCTGCATGTTGTGTCCCGTTTCTGACTTAAAATGTAGAATCAAAAGTTTTCTGGGTATGATAAACACCTCATCCCATTATGCATTTATTGCCCAAGTGAAAAGTTTCCCTACCTCTAATTTTTTTTAGTATTTGTTCTCACTTTTGCATGAAATGATTTATTTTGTGTAAAGGCTTTCCCCCTTCGTTTACACACTGTAATTCTAAAGATTAGCTCATGAACCTTACTTTTACATGTATATCTGAGAAGAAACAGGTTTTTGGATTAGGGCACACCTACACAAATTCGTCACAGGTGAAAAAAACTAATACTTGCAGCGATTTTATTATGATTAAATGCATGTAAAGTCTCCATTTGAGCTACATATTCTCCATTAGTTTGAAAAATTGTGTCTGCACAAATCATGAGTAAAAGAAGGTAATGAGTGTTGTTTTTTTCAACAGATGAAAATGTTGTTGGATGGAGGTGATGAAACTATCCAAACAGTTCACGACATTTCATAAATTTTGCACGATTTTTGCCTTTTAAAGGAATGGAAGCTCCTCTCTAAAGTTATGAAAGGTTGTGAGTGGGTAGAGAGATATCTTCAGCGATTAAGAAATGGTGATCAAATTGAATTAGTATCAATGTCTCATTCTAAGCCTCAGCCGTCTGCAGTACTACCAATCGTGTTTTAAATGTTGCTTTGCTTGGGATAATGAGGTTTGCAACAAATCCCGGAGGATTATACATCAAGTGGGTTGGAAGTAATTTGTGCAGACTGTCAGGATGCAGCAATACCAATTGCACAATAATAACCCTAGCGGGTGCAAAACACAGCATATTGTGACTGCATCAAAAAAATGTACGGAGCTTGCAGTGGTAAGCACTCTCACATCGCTGAGATTCCTCAGGTTTGCATTATGTCCCATGCAGGCCCATTGTCATCATCCCTCTGTTAGTGTGAGCATGTTGCAGGCGTTTCTCTGCTATGCGCACGTTACTATGCAACAGTATTTTACTTTGTGCCACGCTGTACTTTTACTCAGAAGTAGTCGTTATTTTTGCGTTCTGTTCTTGGGATTTAGTCTTAACACCATAGACAAGGTCAAACAACAATACTCCTTGTTATTATTTTTTGATCAGGCTCTAGCACCTAGACAAAAAACACAAATGCAGCTGTTGTTTGGTAACACGTACTCTTTGTCACATAGGTATGCACAGACATGCAAAGACATACTTGGAGAGATATTTTCAGAGAAGAGATCGCGACTACACCTCAGATGTAGAACTTTCATCAATGCATGCTGAGGTACGGGATCCAATGCAAACACCTAGAGATCTTCTGATACATAATCATCTTGCTTCTGTAGAAGGGGAGGGGACTCAGTCTACCCTGTTTAATATCATGACCGCTCCTGTCATGATTTATGGACTACTTACTATGCCAATTGTATTTGTGTTAGGCATCTTCTTACTTATTTTGACACGTATACTTCATACAAGAGCACAATAGTTAAAATACATATTTTTAACTTTTCTCATATCTCTGTCAGATCTTATTGTGGACAAGTATGAGTGTGAGAGCAAAAGGATGTGTCCTTTTTTTGTTTTTGTTTTTAAACCAACGTTATTGTCATTTTTCAAAGTTGCACAGGGGCATACCAGGAGTTGTACAATCCGGATTACTCCAACCATGTATACATTGACATACATTACTTCTTCCTATACATATACATTCCGAGCTATCACATGGTCAATGTTCCACATTTTGTACTCTACTCTCTGAATCCCCACATCTAATTGTTCCTATTTTTTTGGGATATATTCTTCTCTTACTATACATATAACTTAGCACATGCCAACTTTGTCCCTCAACTCCCCCTCCCCCCTTTTAACGTCTGTTCCAAGACTTTATGTCTTAGTCATGTTCAGGAATAAACTGTGGTCTTGTAACCTGTCCTATACCCACCCTTTCTCATTGTGGCTCATGTACTCCTTTACTCCGGAGTGGGCCTTAAATCCGTTATCATACCCACCCAGTCTCTGATGTCTTCCTCTACTTTGTCATCCTTAGGGACCTGTTTCATTCGAACTTTCCCAGCCTTTGCCCATTCGCATATAACCTTTAATCACCTGTCACAGCTCAGACTTGTTGGGTTTAGCCATGCTATCGTAATGCATCATCTTGCCAGTATTAGGCCTAGGATTAGGAATTTTCTACTCAGCTTCCTTTTCCTAGGTGAAGGCAGAAGACCCAATAATACTGTCTTAATCTCCCTGGGAAACTCCCATCCGTGGCTGCCCTGAGTTTCTGTAATGCTTCCGTCCAAAATGGGATTATGAGATGGTATGTCAATACCATATGTAGAAAGTCAACCTCCCCCGCCCCGCACCGAGGGCAAGGGTGTGTCCTGTTACCGTGATTCCTGAGAGGGTCAGGGAGTGTTGTCTTCTGGGGTGTCTAATCACTTGTTCCTGTGTAAGTGAGTAGGAGGGCAAGTGAGACACTATAGTTAGTCAGTCCCGGGCTCATTGGACTAAGGTGGTAGGATGATTCAGTCTCTGCCTTCTAAGGTTCTATGGTCTCAAGCACAGTTCTGTGATTTCTCAGAATCCCTGCGACATGGCGCTACCAACGTTTGGTCTGGTACTTGTTTGTGTTTGTGGAACCCCTGAGTAGCACTTGTGCCTGTCCCCAATACTCTTGCACCATTTCCCTGAGACGTCTGTTGTGTGGGGGCTTTGTCTTCTCAGTTTGCACGGACGTCCTCTTTCTGTGGTTTTTCTAAATTGAAATTTAAAAGGTTTT
Organism: Lissotriton vulgaris; assembly: GCF_964263255.1. Taxonomy (NCBI): domain Eukaryota; kingdom Metazoa; phylum Chordata; class Amphibia; order Caudata; family Salamandridae; genus Lissotriton; species Lissotriton vulgaris. Next base: position 509,179,864 of record NC_141693.1, on the reverse strand, counting down.
TACCCACTTTTTTGCTACCATTTAATTCCCTTTCTTTTCAAAATGACTCAACCTGTTGTGGTTCCGGCTCCTTGCCATGCAGCTGTTAATCAACATTTGTCACAGCATGGAGTCCCCACTGCAAGATCTGCTGTTGTTTTTGTGTTTGAAGGGGGCACTGCATACATCTGCGAAGTATTTTCTCCTGGGTTACGTTCCCCGCTGTAGATGCAAATGATAATACGTTTCATAATTATACCATGGCCAATGTTCCTGATGCTTATCGCCCTTATACGGTGATTGAGATTCTTCTTATGGCCTGAGAGCACCAACTGTAGTTTAATGGCATCCTTCAAGCTTCCTATTGCTACTGTACTAATGGGCCTTCTAATTATTGATGGGCCCCATGGCATATGTTGGCCCATTTTACTCTGTATCCACATTATGCCACTGCTACTGTGGTGGATGAATGTTTTTTATACGCTCAAGTAATCCATCTATATAGAAGCTTGATTCCGCTTGTTGACTGTGACTTTCTGGCAGCCCCATCTTCCGCTGCGCCTGCGGTGCAAGCTCAACAAGGTAGGGGGCTTGTTATAAGCCCTGCTATTATCAACTCTGTAATGAGCAAACGTCCCCTTAACTGTGAAAACTTTCAGTTTCAAATCACTCTAAATATTAATCAGCTTGATGCTGTTTTTACCCTTATGGGCTCTCCGTAAAAGCATAGGATCCCTACCATGTGTTTGCCTACTGGTCTGGTTACCCCCTTGGCCAATTGCAAAGGGCATTGTGATGGTGATTGCCACAGTGTAAACACTTTGTTTTGGCACCATGTACAGACCTAATATAGTGAATGTCCTGCCACAGTTGGGAATGTACCTACTAGGTTATTTTCCATTAGTTTCCAAAATTATTCTTTCTAATGTTAAAGGTAAGGCAGCATCCTTGAGTATATACCAGTGACTTTCCGCAGTGGCCACTGTTGACCTTGTATGTGAGTTGCTATGATTATCTCTGATATTTATACATCCTTGGGTCATAATAGTTTGGGGTCCAGACCATCTGCACAATCTCTGGGCAAAACTCACCCTGAAAAGGATGGGTTGCCAGTAATTCCTAAGAAGTCTTTGGACAAATTTAAATTCAAGCAACAACAAAAAAAATCTAGGTCTCACGGCAGGAAGCTGCCACAGGATACTTCTGAATGACGATATGATTCACATGTTCGTACGAAAATTAAGACTCCAGAGTATTTTCAGGTTCCTGATCCTCATTCTCCTCGATCCTTTAAGGAATCACCTGATCAAGAGTACAATAGAGGTTGGCATCAAGATTGCAGACAAGGCGAGTCCGTGCAGCCCAAGCAAGACAAGCAAAGCTCTTTATATGCAAAACTGAGAGGGAGGAGCTGCCTCTGTATAGAGACCCCTTTCAAAAGAGGAAGGTTGCTGCTTTAACAGCAAAATATGCCCCAGATGGTGAGGACCCTTCTCCTGGACAGGAATTGGGTGGTGACACTCCTCGACAGCATGATGAAAGTCACAATAGTGCATCACACACTCCCCCAGTTTCAGGAAAAGAGTGCAACTGTCACCTTTGTTAAAGTTGAGACCGTGGACACCCGCAGCACACCCTCTGATCGCCTTTATCATTTAGACATTCAGATTGAAGGTTATATCAAACACACCGTTATTACTATTTTTTGGTATTATGTGACTTCTCCTTATGACATTTTATTGGCGGAGGTCAATTGGCATCCCGCATTTGTTCTTGCTTATCCTTGTGGCAAAGATGTAATACTCCCATTTTTTGCATCTCATCCCTGATGAGAAAAAGCATGCTTATGCTTCTGGGTGGGCCCTAGCCTGGCCCCTGCCTTATCCCGCAACCAGGCTTGTTGGAATAAAGATTCTCCATTACATTGTTATTCCCATACATTCTATCCCTCAAACGCATCCTCAATTTCCAATCCAAAGTGCAGCTAAACTTTGCATTGATGATATCCCTACTCAACTGGAGTGTGAGGGTGTAATTGAACCCTGAGTTTCTACTATAAATAATCCTCTATTTCTGGTTTTAAAAACTGACAGCTCTTATCGCATTGTCTAAATTTATAGACAGTTGTATAGTCATAAATGCATTTTTGTGATGCAGAATACGCACAGTATGGCCCTGAATAATAATATCATCTGTAAAAAATGTAAAACTACATCTGCTATTTTGAGTTTTTTTCAATCACAACCTTGCTCCTGAGAGCCATGATTGGTCTGGGATTACCACCCTTGGTTCCTTAGAGGCGATATGCTTGTTCACCTATGGGGTACAAGAACAGCCTGGTGTATTTGTGGCACATATTGTGTCCCTTTTACATGCCATTGATCCTGATGCTTTGTCCTAAGTCGATAACACTTACCTTACCGATGATGAACTGAATACAAATTTGGCGAAAGTGGATCACATTGTTACGCAATTTGCTGAACTTGGTTACAAGTTCAATTTCGCAAAATCGAACATTGCATTTCTTGCTGTGCTTTTTCTTGGTTATGAGTTGACCTATAAGGGTGGGGGTTTGGCTAACCATTTTTTTGAGAAGTGTGCACAATTGCAACATCCGTCTACCCTCATTAAATTGCAATCTCTTATTGGTTTTTAAAATTTTGGTAGACCTTACATTCCTTATTTTGCTGAATTCGGCAACAGCTCCAACCCCTCTAAAACCATCTTTAAAGTGATGAAGGATCTCTTGGCAAAGCGTGCCTGTATTACGACGACTGGGTCCACCACTCACTGTGAGGCTCTTGCTCGGTTTTTTCTGGAAAAGGTCCAAAACATCTATCGGACGTTCCCTTGTACAGGGCCTCCAGTTGAGCCCCCGATCAACATCTATGGAGTTTCCACCTTGCACGTGCTGCCCCCGCTGACATCAGAGGGGTTTGACCTCCTGGCTCAGCAGGTCAAATCAGGGTCCCCCGCTGATCCGCTTACAGCGACTCTTTTTAGAGAGCAGTCATTTGTGGGACGGGCCGTGGTTCACTCCTTGATTAACATCTCGTTGGAGTCAAGCACGGTACCCGCTAGGTGGAAGCGGGCGGTGGCTTCTCCCATTTTGAAGAAGTCGTCCCTGGATCCAGATAAACCCGAAAACTACCGGCCCATCTCCTTGCTTCCGTGGCCGACCAAAGTGTTGGAGGCCCATGTCAACAAAGTTCTTTCGGCTCACCTTATCCATGCTAACATCTTGGATCCCACCCAGAATAGGTTCCGTGCTGGACACAGCACGGAGACCGCCCTCCTCTCCATGGCTGAACACCTTTGCACGGTGATGGATGCGGGACAGACAGCGGCGCTCGTCTTATTGGACCTGAGCGCCGCATTTGATACTGTCTTGCATCCTATCCTGTTGCATCGCCTGGAGGAGATTGGGCTGGGTGGACCTGCCCTCCAGTGGTTCCGGTCTTTTCTAGACGATCGTTTCTTTAGCGTTGCCGTCCCACCGTTCCAGTCCCAATTCCATCCTTTGAAACAGGGGGTGCCGCAAGGATCCTCGCTGAGTCCCACGTTGTTTAATCTTTACATGAGACCGCTGGCTGAGGTCGTCAAGCAATGGGGCATGACTATGGTCTCATATGCTGACAACACTCAGCTAGCGGTTACGATCAGCGGGGATGCGGACTGGGATGCCCCCAGGTTTCAGAGTGGACTTAGGGCGGTGGCGAGCTGGATGAAGAACAACTGTCTCCAGCTCAACGCTAAGAAAACAGAGATCATGATCGTCGGTAAGAGATCGGAGCTATGGGGGGATAGATGGTGGCCTACGGAGCTGGGGCCGGCCCCCCTTCTGGTCACGGAATTAAAGAACTTAGGAGTATGGATGGATCCCTCCCTCAGCTATGTAGGCCACACGAAGAAAACCGCGGCCTGTTGCTTTGGTATCTTACGGTCGCTTCGCCCTGTTCTGAAGTTTTTTGACCATCGCACCAGGCAGCTGATAGTCCAGGCTACAGTGTTATCTCGCCTGGACTATGCCAGCTCTCTTCTTGTAGGGTCCAATGTGGCTGAGGTTACCCGCCTCCAACGCGTCCAGAATGCTGCGGCGAGAGCTATTGTTGGCCTACCTCGAACTTGTTCTGTCTTCAGCACATTGAGATCACTGCACTGGTTGCCTATCAGGGCCAGAATTCAGTTTAAAGTGCTGTGTATGGCGTTCAAGATTTTGAGGGGGGTAGGTCCCCCAATTCTTGCGGACCTTCTGTCTTGGTATGTGCCTACTCGGCCCCTGAGATCCCTGGGCCAAGCCCTTACTGTGATTCCCCGATACAGACTGTGTCGGGTCGGTGGCCGTTCTTTCCGGGTCAGAGCAGCCGAGCTCTGGAACTCCCTTCCTGTAGAGATGCGGCTGTTAGATGATCTTTTAGTCTTTCGCAAAGTCTTAAAAACGTTTTTGTTTTAATAAATCACTTTCCTCCTTTCTGTTATGTTTCCTGTGGTGTTGCATTTTTATCTGCCATGCGCCAGGACGCCCCTTAGCTGGGGCAGCTGTGCGCAATACAAAAGTTTGTAACATAGCATAACATAACAATTAGGCCTCTATATGCTTTGATTCACCCGATATTTTCCACTTTCTCCTGGCTTCCGGAACATACTGCTGTCTTACACGATTTACAGTCTGATCTACTTGCTGCGCAGTTCCTACAGACCAGGCTTAATGCCACAAATTTGTTCATCCAGATAGTTCCAGGTGCAATTGGTTTTACTTATGTCCCATTCAAAGAGGATGACACTGTTCCCATTGCTTATAGATTGCATTTGTACACTCTAGTTGAGATACATTTTTCTTTTACTGAAACCTTTTGAACTGCGGTGCAGATGGCTATCCTTAAAAAATGGCCTCTGGTTCAAGTTAAATACATCTTTATTGCTTTACCTGTCCCTGCCTTAGAGGCAGTCACATAGTCAAGTGTTCATAATTCTAAAGCCGTTCACACAGCATTGAATTCAATAGGCTATATCTTTAACATCTGTTGATGTTTGCTTTGTTTTTGACCCTTCCTTGCAAACTCAAGAGTTTCTTCAAAATGAACATGCTCTTCCTCTGCCTTTTTCATTTCTTCCACTTGATCAGTATCAATTTATCACTTATGCTGATGGTTCGGCACAACCGGACATTGGTTCTAAGCAGACTTATTCTGCAGCTTGTACTATTGTTGTAGGCACTATGATCAATTGAGTTTTCTACTCCACTTTGTTTCATATTCAGTCCCTTGGTGACTGTATGGCACAGTTAGTCGCGCAGAGAGCTTTGCTTTTGGCTCTTGAGCATTCTGATCCTGAATCACTCATCCTTGTGGTGTGTGATTCTTTTTATTGTGTACAATCCTTTAATGACAATTTGAGTTTTTGGAAACAAAATGACTTTTCAGGATTCTAAAGGTAGCACAATAAAGCATATAACATTTTTGGTTAAGGTGGCTGGTCTTAAAGATCACCTACCACTACCACATGTTGAATATACTTTGGGCCATCAACTTGCTGGAGCACACACTGGTGAAAAGTTCAATGGCTGATAAAGCAGCCGAATCTGCAGTTGCCACAATTTAATTAGCCACGGTAACGTGTTCTATAACTAGAATTGATGATGACAGTTTAACTGCCATCGCTGCATCTCAGGATGATCTCTTATACAATACACTTTGTGACCATTCCAGGGCTGGGTGATCATCTGATACCAAATCTTGACCACAGACATTCTTTAATAGTGTCTGCTCATGAGTGTATAGTTTCTGCGCTTGTTTCACTCTTACAGCAGCATTAATGGTGGTGAGGCATATACCAGCAAGCTCGCGGTTATGTCCTATGTTGTGAAGTTTGTCAACAAATTAAGAGTTCTACTTTGTCCCGTCCATCTGAGACACACCAATATACTGTTTGACTGTATTTATCACAATCATGGTTATCCCCTTGTTTCAGACAATGCAGTCAAATATATTTTGCTTGCAGTGGATTCTTGCTATCAGGTTCCTCTGTGTCGGGCCGTAAGGCTTGACTTACGGTTAAACTGTTGTTAAGGATTTGCAGGTCTTTGTAGAAATTAATGCTTGTGGTGCCTTCCATTCTGACGAGGCTCCGGCTTTCAGCTCTAAGGAATATTCTGATTCAATGACGTCTATGGGGGTGCAGGTGCGTTTCTCATCTCCATGATAGCTTGAGGGTAATTCTGTTGTCGAGCAGATGAACGGTGACTTAAAGCAGTCTTTAACAGCAGGGTATTAGGTACGGGACAAGGCTGGTTAACTCATCATTATGGGGTTCAACAAGTACTGAAAAAACATCATAAAATATCTCTGTGTGTGCGGACCCTGTATGAAATGCTCTTGGGCCTCAAGGTGTATGTTCCAGACCTTGATAGTCTAGATGTTGTGGCGGCAGCTGACACCTTTGATGTAGATAATCATGGTGTTATCTTACATGATCCACAAAAATGTCGTGAAACGCTGGCTAACAATCATTTGCCTATGACTCTCCCGTCGGATGAAGCTGTTCAGATTACAATTCCTGGCTGGCTTCCTAAAGTTAGTGATCTGGTTCATGAACAAGTGGCAATCAAGAAATAATTTTGTCCCTCCTACCATGCTCGGGTTCCAGACCTTGGTCTTCAGGGTACTCTAACTGTGATTTTACCTCCACTTCCCAGATTCAAAGAAAAGCATCTTGTTTTTATTGAACATGTCAAATGGCCAATCCTAAATACTATGTCTAGAGGTGTCCCAATGCAGAATGTTGCTTTACAGCCAGTGAACATCAACCTTACTGATTGTTTGTGGCTCCAGGAGGGGGTTATCAAGTCTTCAGTTAACCTAGTAACTGTTACACCTTCTTCACACACCCTAATGGACAGTGTTTATTTGAGCTACCCTCTGTGGTACAAGAACCAAGTATCCATCCAGAATCAGAGCCTTCTTAATTCCAGCTATGTCTTTCTGATTACTATATTGATCAAGAAAACTTTTCTTTGGACAGTTCTTCATAGGCTTCTGTTTTTCATCCATCACCAGCGTGGATTTGTGCTTTTGTCTCTTAGTTAAAACACACATATCTTGTTCCAGTGTGGATATATATCTGGATCTTGTTTTTGATGGTATTTTTGTTCTTATGGATTAGTGTTGTAACTGTTGTTTTTCTTTTGATCAATAGCCATACCTCCCAGAACGTTCTGCTGCAGAACTGGTCGATGGGGTGTTAGCTTCATATTCTTCCTCACATAAACTGAAAAGAGGCCAGTTCATTGTTAACATTTTAGCTGTCCCAATCACTGATGGAATTATAAGGAATAAAGTACCATTCAATGTATTCGCTCCTAAGGAGAACCTGCAGATACCATATGTGTTGCGAGTTTCCAATAGTTTGTAATAGTGCCTGGGTTGCATTTGGATGATTGGGATATTAATACTGTGGATTCCATGTTTTCTGAATTGCAATATTACACTGTCTTTGAGTCTGAGGATTTACATTTAAATTTTGCTAACTATGCCAAATTATTCTGATATCAACATTATGGACATCATTTTTGTAATAGAACCAATGGACAGCGTCCCCAATACAATCACACTCAATGAGAGCATTGCCTAACCTCAAGGTACTTCAATAACACAAAAGATAAAGTACACATTTTTTACCAGTTATAACGCTTCAGACCCAAAATCTTACAATTTTAAATTGTTTCCTAATACCTCAAAGAAATATATGCTTACTCAAACCAAGCTAGTCTATATAGCGTCCTTCATTGAGGAACTAGCACTAAAAAGCTATGAATATTGGAACGACAACATTGATCCGAAATCAATTTGGGGCACTAAGTCCTGGCAAGTACAAGGTACAGAATCTCTATGTCCTGCATGTATCATACCTACACAAATAATTTCTCTAAATAATATGATCAAACAGACTACTTGTCTGAATTGGCTAAATTCAAAGAATTGAATACTTCAACTATTCCTTCCTTTGCCCCTTTTTATGATTGACAATTTTATCAAAATTATACTAAAGACCAACTAAATAGTATGAATCAAAAACGGTTAATTTATTTCTTCAGTTATGGTGCTGGGTGGGTGGTTAATGTGGTCGATAGACACTAATGTTTGTCATGCTCGTTGTTATGCTCCACATCTGGGTTGAAATAAAATAGACATGATCCCCAATGTTCACAATCCACACACCATAACACTCTTACTACTTACTCAGTGGGTAAATGATGCCAACAATGATTAGAACATTCCACATTGTCTGCAGTGAGACGTCTTTCACTCCTATGTGTAGACAAAAATCTTTCTGACTTTCTTTTGGGTCCAAAATCCTCATGTGCTAAACGATTAGATTAGGCTGCTTGTAATGAATTTTGGAAATTATCACAAATGGAAAGCTGCAGTACATTTATGTCAAATCAATCAAGATCATTTGGATAAAGTGCTTGCTGTAATAGGCAACAGTATTAATACTTTGTCATCTTGTATATATAGTTTAGATAAGATTGTATCATCTGTCAATGATATTGTACAAAGAGATGTATCTACATCGTATCATGGTCAGACGCAACTCAGATAAATTACGCAATTTAGCTGGACACTCCAAACACTTAACTCTACTGCTTTGTTCTTACCCTTTAATTTAAGAAATAAACAGCTATCAATGGTTATGAAAGACGGTAGTCACACTATGTTGCACACAAAGAAACTTGAACAACTTCCTTTCACTATAGCGGAAACACCATCAGCAGTCTGGTTAAGACACTTAGTTGGTTTGCTGTCCATCTTGACCTTTCAGTTCACTGCCTGCATTAAACACTTCCTAGTATGTAGATATGAACCCCCTGGAAGCAGCTACACACATGAGTTGTGGTCCCTGCCATCTGTGTATCACTGTCAATGGGCTGAGAGAGACGTTTTTCTTACAGGGGGGCGGAATGCGACTACACTGCCGATCATTCACTTGTTTGCAACATGTAAAGATTCATGGTACCTCTAATGTGTCTGCCCCTAATTTGGCTTGCTATTTAAAAGGAACTCCTGTTTCCCCAATTAGTCTCACTCTCACATTGCTTTCGAACAGAAGCTATCTTGTCTTTAATAATCAGGATTGTTATGGTCTGAGGGCAAGAATCCTCTATGTGGTGTCCGTTTCCCAGTTAGTCACTTGAGCAACAACATCCTGTTTCCCTCGCAGCACGGGAGTGTAGATAGTTTATTATGGCCTTTCATTCAGGTCCCCACTTATCACTACTGATAAATCACTTTACAACAGGAGGGAAAGCCCTTTTACACTCCCTCCAAAATGCAATTTGTATAGATCACAAAAGGTCTTTTGAGGAATGGAAAGGGTTGCAAAATGAGTTTAGTAAACAGAAAAAAATTGTGGTTGCAAACCCTCTGATTTTGCATATTACAGGATATGCAATAGTAAAATGGTTCTGTACATTACATTCCTAAACATCAAAAGAGCTCTTACCGCCAGTTCCACAATCTGTTTGAGTGATCAATTTTGCATAGAGGGCGAGATGTCATATATATTTGTTCTGCAGGCTGTCATATGTATTTATTTTACATTCTATCCATCATCTGTGTGTCTTTTGCTTTCTGGTCCTACGTATACCGGGTATGCCCAGGCATGGGTCCCTGTTTCAATATTGCACTGAATTCAAGCTAGTCTGGCTGATGAGGGGAGAAACTGAGAAAACAGTCCTAAGATGCTTGTATCTGGACCAAGGAGGACCTGGCTTGGCAGTTCGGGCTGGACTGTTCCAATGAGAATCAGGGTCAAGCCTGATTTGCATTCATAGCATGGTGAGCAAAAGAAGGATGAATTTAACCCAGATCTCTTCATTGTGGGTGAATGTTTTGATTTGTTCTGCATTCCGTCCACCATTTGTGTGTCTTTCACTTTTGCATATATGGCACTCAATCATATATATGAAAGGATAGACTGATAACATTATTCAACATTTAACAAATTGTTTACTGGAGTGTTTGTGTGGCACAGGCTGAGCATATGATGTGGATAGAGGAGCTAATTTTCAACATTGGTCAAAATGTATAGACACAATTGATATTACTTTGGGCGTGGCACTGGACATGTCTCTTGACCCTCCCTCTTCAAAATTCACTGTCACAAAAAAACATGGGATTAAGCAGCAGCAGTATAAAATGGAATATGACAGCTATGGTAAATATCACCAGGGTCATGATGATGCATCAGAAGAGTGGATTCTTCAAGTATATCAAGGAAAAAGAGAACTCATGGTGAAAACAGAAGTATATATAAGCATGTTTAAGACAAGCAGCAAAGGTCTCTGACGTTTTCTCCTACAGTCAAATTTTTCATCCCAGCAAAAAGCAGCTGACCAGCTATAACCAATGATCAACCCACAAAATCTGATTTAGAATTCCAGTTCCATATATTAATCAATAGGCGAATAGTGGGAAAATACTGACCACAGAAAGAAGAAATAGATGTTGGTCAAACTGCTGTAGCAAAAACGTGTTTCCCCTGTTACTCTATCCTCAGACTACTTTCCCGATATGTTTAATCACTCTGAAGCATGTATCTAAGTAATGTACTCAACTAGGGACCCTATTCTGATAATGTTTACATTTTAACAATTGTTTTCTAATGTTTTTCAGTAATCGACAAAACCAATGAGACCACTTGGCACACAATAATTATTCCACTATCTATTAATTTGAATACAAATGAGTGAATTTAGGAGCATACTTTAATTTTTTTAATTTTTTTTAATAAAAATAAAACATGAATAAGTCAATGCCCTGCTATTCTGGAGATCATATTATTTACATAAGTAAACAATCTCACATAGTCTCTGAAATGCCTCTCCCAGGCAAAAATACATTCTCTTACTCATCATACAACTACCATATTTGATACTGCTCGTCTCAACGCACTGTGGGGCATATTATCAAGACAGGCAATAAAATGATCGTTGTTTTAGCGGCAGAAAACTGCGAATAAATGGCGATAATGGGCTTGATAATATGCTCTATGGAATTCCAATTGAAGCCCATGTTAAATGTCCTTCACATTTAATATGGGCTTCAATTGGAATTCCATAGAGCATATTATCAAGCCCATTATCGCTGTTTTAGTGGAAGTTTTCTGCCGCTAAAACTGCGATAATTTTATCGCCTGTCTTGATAATATGCCCCCCTATGTTCATCCAAATCAAATTGCATATCATTTGTGTGTGGCTTAGAACCCAACACTAAAGATGATTATGGGCCGCATAAAAATGACATTTAAAACATATGTAGTCAAAGTAGGCTCGGCCCTGCTTCCTAAGTATGGTCTTCAGCGCCACAGAGCCATTTGACCAATTCAGGGTACAATAAGAGAATATATTTGTCATTTGGGGAGAGTGTATCTAATACAGAGCATGCCCAACACTTATTGCTACTGCTTTTTCTATTCGTAAGTCAAATGTTCCATGTTTCTTTTCATTGAAATGTGGCACCACGTCATGGGTTTCTAGAACACCTGTCAAAACGTCCTGCAGTTAGTGATCCACTCCAAATCCAAGTGTTAAACATTGTCACATGCAAAATGGTGGCTGCTCAGTTCCAGGAGCCACAAAGTAAAAAATGCTTCAGCCCATTCATATTCGTAGTCATAGTTCATTGGCTTCTGAAGTGACAGCAATGTCAGTTCAGAAGGAACTCAAGACATATCACTTCAGCAAACTGAAGAAATTACTTCCTAAACCCCTAACATTGTTTGCCCAAAAAGCTTTGGGCCGACATATTTTTTACGTTTTTATAAGGATGTTATGGTGAAATAACCTATTTTCAAAGTGCTAGAGCTTTCCTCTTAGATACATGTATGAGTTAAAGCTATGACTTAACAGTCAGAAAATGCCATCAGAGTACTTTCGTTGTGATGATGGTTTGTCTCTACAATTTCTGTCTCTGTGTATGGGCTGCTATCTCCGGAAAAAGCTTTGCATTTGATTTTCAATTTTTAAAAAAAATCTTAATTGTGCAATCGTAAAGTTTGTTCTCTTCACAGGTGTTACTTGAAGTGAGCTAAAGTATATTTAGTTGGCTTGTTTCTGGAATCAGAGAAATCAATGTTGTCCAGTTGCATCACAGACAAAGACTGAGGTCATCGTGTAAGCATCAATAATAAGTGCATGATGTCGAGGGGAGCAGCCTTTAGACTTGGATGGAGGTAATTCTCTGTTAGAAATGTAAAATGTCCTAATGGATTGATCCAGCACAACCAGGAAGTTAAATTCTAAAAGGGTGATTTCTTCATAGTGCACACAGAACGAATGTAAGGTATATGCCCCCTGTTATGGATGCTTATATAAATGCATATCTCTCAACTCAGCCTCATTTTGAGCTTCTCACTCACCTTGGACTCATTTCAACTCTCTCAACTCACAAAACACTTCCCATAGACTTAAATGGAATCAACCACCCTGAAACCCTTCCTTACCCTTTCAAAGTATTGTCATCTCTATTGATTTAAACTGGCCTTCCTTCGAAAACCCATCAGAAGTTTGAGAGTTAAGGGAGTTTCCTGCACTGAATTCATGCTTGTCTGGTGTTCTTCTAGGCCGGAAGCCAGCTTACCTCTCTTCTCGCCTTATAAACATTGAAGTTGTTAGAATGAAAATTGGACTTGGAACACTGTGAAGAGAGAATGATCTCATACACGGATGATACGCAGCTCGTGTTCTCATTCAAAGACACTGCAAAGGCCCTGTTTGACAGCTCCAGGCATTGCCTCACCAAGATTGCCTCCTGGATGAAAGACAATTGCCTGAAATTAAATGCTGACAAAACAGAGGTGATGTTCTTTAATTAATCTTCACCCCCACTGGCATATCTCTGTTGGCCAGCGCAGCTGAACTCCCCTCCCATCCCTGTCACCTCAGTCAGAAATGTAGGCTTTAAATTTCATTCTAACATTTCGGACAAGGCCCAGATTGGTCAAGTCTACAGAGCTTGTTTTTGGAAACTTATAGCCTTGCGAAGATTCCCCCACCTGCTGCTGATGGACTGTTGCTACAATAGTCCATGCCCCTATTACATCTCAGCTGGACAATGCTAACAGCTTGTACCTGGGTCTCCCTGCTTACCTTACCCAGAGATTGCAGACAGTGCAGAACGCTACAACGAGGTTCATCAGAAATGTGCCCCTTCACCATCACACTTCTCCTCATCTGCGCAGCCTTCACTGGCTCCCAGTAAAAAGGAGCAATGAATTTAAGGCACTGTCCCTTGCTTACATTGCCTCAAGAGATAGAGGTCCAGGACACTTGAAACAGAGACTTCAGAAATATCACCAGACGAGGACCTTGCAATCCAACTCTCAGATGCTTCTCCACACTCCTCGCTTAGCCTAAGCCAGGATTGGTGGGCGAACCTTCGCAGTAAGAACAGCCTCTCTTTTGAATTCTATGCCTGATCACCTGCGAAAAGCAGAATCGGAATCCACTTTCAGGAAGGCACTAAAAACATGGCAGTTTGACTTTCCCTAGCTAGTCCCTCTACCCTGTCTGACTACGCTGCTACTTTTAGCGCTGGGACACCGCCGTTTGTGGTAGCCAATCACTCTATAAATGTTTATGGATGGATGGATGGATGGACTTAAATGAGTGCTAATGACAAATATCCAATAATTAATTTTCCAAATACACATTTTGACCAGGAGGCTGGTAAAAAAAGAGGCTAACATCAACAGTGGGTAACAGCCCTCATTTTTCTTCCAACAATTGGAACTGATTGTATTTGCCTCTTTACAACAAACATTTGCAATGCAATAGGTCTCGCATTTGCCACAGTTTAATTCATTGGCATTGTGAATGACAATCACTTTTGTTTATCTGTTTAGATAATTAACATAAACTAAAGGCATTGTCATTTACAATGCCAATAGTTCAAACTCTTGTAAAAGCGAGACCTACTGCATTTCGAAGAAGCGTCAGTCATTGTCCCGGGCTGCTTGGAGAGTAAAAGCTTGCATGGTACTGAATGTTGCAGGAAAGCATGTTGTGCCCACAGAAGGTGAAACTCATTAAAAAAAAGTGCTTACAGACTACATAAGACTTACCATGTAACAAACGAAGTAATAGGGCCAGTCCTCACAGGATGTTACAAATGAAGAAGAGGTGGTGCTAAGGAGGGACTAACAAGCCTATTAACGAATCATAAGCCAGCATTTAGGAAGGCCAATGACACATGCCAACATATGTGTGTGTGTTGTGTGTGTGTGTGTGCGTGCATGTGTTGTTTGCTTTTTTCTGAATGCGAAGAATAAACAGGAGGAACATTTTTGCCCTTCACAGCTATGTAGGAGGTGAACAACTGTAGCATTCCTTTAAAACAGCTCTTTGAAAAAGCGACCAAGCATAAATAAAGAGCAACACTGTGAATATGTGATATATTTTTATATTAAGCTACATACATGTTTCTATAACTTTGCATTTAATGGAAAGGACAAAGGGATGTTCCTTCAGAGAGATAAGACCGCAGCTTTGGTTTGCTTCTTATGAGAGGCAAACAACATATTTGGCTGAAGGATGCCTTTGTTATGATTTATAAGATTGCAGACTTGTTATCTGCAAATGGTTATCTGAGGCTATAATGGAAGCGAAGGGCACTGGAGGAGAAAGGAATTCAGAAAAACACTTCAGATGCAAAGCATAAATTAGAGAGCACAAACACTTGTGAGGAATGAATATTAAACCGTTTCTGCAAGACAAACATTGTACATCGAAAACAAGGCAAGTGAATATGTACGTGACACGTGCAAACTCCCGCTGAGACTCTGGAAAAAACCGAGGTAGTAAGAAAAATATATTTCAGGTACAGCAGATGGGAAAAGGGAAATAAAGAGTTCCTCTTTGTAGAAATAATGGCAGCGAGCTTTAAAGAGGTTGACTCCAAATAAATGACAAGTGAAGTTTCAAATGCTATCTATTCAGCCCAAAAAGGTTTATTAAAAACAGCGCTGAAGCAATTTGTATTCATGCAATGCACCCACTAACTGGACGTGCTATTGACTAATAGCTGCGGCTAAACAAAAGTGTACAGTATGAATGCACACTAATATTAGCTACACTGGCAGCATTATACTGTAGTGGTAGCTTTAGAAACGTAATGGCTGCGATTGATCAATGCCAAATGTGAAGGTAAAGGGCACTTTGATCAATGCACTATGGGGCATAATCTCAAGAACGTGTGATAACCATTGCATATTTAGCTTAACCCAACTTTGCATATCGCAGTCTATCGTGAGAAAATAACACCATCTCAACGTCCAATTCCCAACCCAGCGGCTCCATGCGCTAGTAGCATGATACCGCGCCAAATGACCGTGCAAAAATCAACGTGGCAAACAAAAAACGCGAAACATGAACGCCCAAAAAGTTGCGATGCCCCTAAGCGCAATACCAAAATCAGCGAAAAACCAGCAACAGGCCTGCAATTACCATGCATCATGCGGAACAATACACTATAGAAGCAACAAAAAAAACACACCATAAGCAATTCAAACTGCGTAGCACCATGGATGAACCCAGACCAAGTGCAATGGACAAGCCAAACCCCACAAGCCTCAGGGAGGACCAGCCAGGAACCCTGTGTTCGGGGAAGGGCAAGGAGAAGAGGAAGCCAGGGTTTAGTCCTCAGGAAGACCAGATCATCGTCACAGAGGTGATAGAACACTATCAACAACTGTTCATCACCTCCACTGCAGCACAGGCAACCTAAACGGAAATATGGCAGACCATTGTCACCAACGTGAATGCAGTCAGAGTGTCGAGGAGGTCAATGGAGGAGGTGAAGAGGTGCTGGCATGATGTGCAAAGCCTGACCAAACAGAAAGCCACTGTCAACAGGAAGGCAGCAACGGTGACTGGAGGTGGGAGACCAGCGCCACAGGAGGAGCTGGATGAGCTGGAGGAAATGGTGGCCACAGTCACCAGTGTGGAGATGGTGGCAGGAGTTGGGGGTCTGGGCACAGCTCTATATGACCTGACCCAACAGCAACAGGGTGAGTAACGACCAGGGACTGGGGGGATGGGGGGAGATGGGCACAATGGCACACATGCACAATCATGTGCAGCACAATGCACATGCACAAGGATTGTGGAACATGTCCCTGGGGGGCCCCATATGCACACATGGTGGACGGGGGCCTACTTGGTGTTTGTAAGTGTGCTGCAGTGTGCCAAGGGTACTTGGCACACTGCAGCACACTTACAAACACCAAGTAGGCCCCGTCCACCATGTGTGCATATGGGCCCCCTCCAAATCACCAACAACACAACCTATCCATGCACATGTGATGAATCCAGAAAAGCAGCGGCTATGTAAGCTACACTGACTATGCAAGTGACACTGCATGACCGATAGCATGGCAGCAGCCAAAATACATAACATGGTGGACAATTCGGCATGGGGGCGGCCCAGTGTGGATCACATCCGTAAAGAAGCAGGTCACATTCTGACTTATCTACATGCACCCACAACCCATGCCGTCCAATAGACGCAGCAGAAAAACAATGCACAAGGCCACAAAATCTGTCCAAGAGCACAAATGACCCAAGTCGCAAACATTTCAGCCCTCGAAAAACACACAATTCAAAGGCACACCGCCGCAAAGGGATAAGGGTCCACGAAATCATCAGAGATGCAGGGGTGACTCTCCCACAAAGCAGCACACACAAATAGCAATTACAGAACATCAGCAATGATGGCAATGTGATACAAAATGCAATACATACAACACAGGATAGAGGTCACAACAGGTTCTGCTTGTGGGTAGCAACTGGCCAGTCACATCTGGCATTGCCTGACACTGTGTGATGATAATATATGGTACTACCACACATCCGTCATGTAGTTGAAAATCCCACTGTCTGCCATCAAATAGCCATCTCCACCAAAACAGTCACAATGTGCATTGTCATGCAGTCTGTATGTAAACATCTGCAAAGCGTCAACATGCTCGGGAAACTCTGTTAACCTGCACCTCCCATTAACATTGCAGAGGGACAATCAACACCTAATGCTGAGCAGACCACAAATCCCATCAGTGTTGATGAAGAAGACAACCTGCACATATGTTCAGACACCTTCCAATGGATAATGGACAGCCTCCGCACCCCACCCCAAGGAGCAGGGCAGCCCAGCTGCCTTGTGGTGACCCCATCACCTGCACAGACCACACAGCAGGAAACACACACCGCCACAGCTGTCTCTCAGGACCCCCCAAACAATGTAGGCATTGTCAATGCTGTATGTTGGGTTGCCAGGTGGGGATGGCTGATCAGCTGTGGGTGTGTTTCGAGCTCGTAGCAGCCAAACTCAATGCCATACGTGGGTGTCTGAGACCCATCAGGGACCACTTACAGTCCCTAACGGACATCTACTGTCCGCACCACGCCTCCCAACAATTCTTGCCTCTGACATCGCTGGGGCCATTACTCAGATACACAAACTGTCTAGTCAGACAGGCACCAGCGATGCCAGCACAGAGTTGGCACAGATGCACAGTGTGAGAAGTTGGCCTGGTATATGATGCTCACTAGTTCTAGTGATCACCTTGTACCATGCCAAGCAACCCTTATGATGATTGGTTGTAAGTCAGCCTTATAGACCAGCTATCGTAGTAGCGTGGACAAAGCAGTCTTAGGCTAAACTCTATAAAGGCATGTGAAGCAAGCTGTTTTACCATGTACAATCCCCTTGAATACCAAATGAAAGGACACCACACAAATATATATTGAAAATATATATATTTATTTACTACAAATATCCCCTATACTCTTTATGAGCACAGAAGCAAATGCGTTAAAACAAAACACAGTTAAATATACAAAAGCTGCACAATATGGATGAGCCCTAGGAGCCACCTAAACCATATACTAAAATAGTGGTATAAGTACCACGAATCGAAAAGGAAGTAGGCCTAGGGCCTGGGGAATCACTGGAGCTGTTCGGGACTAGCAGTGACTAAGTCGGGAAAGGCCCGTGGGACTCGGGTGCAGCGCTTAAAGCACACGCTTGCACCAATGCAAAGTCAATGGTGCGTAAAAGTTACAAAGTTACTGAAAAGGGAACCTTCCGGATGACCTAGAACCTAGCAACTTGGAAAATAGACACTAGAGGTGTATTGCTACACAGGAGCACTGGAGTGCCGGGTTACCTCACCCACAGGAAGCGAGTGCATATGTCTCAAAGTGTGTCGGGTTTTGTCGCGTTGGTCTATGGAGCCTGTAGATGAAGATGCTGCAGGCGGGTCGTCGTGGAGAGTTCCGGTGGATCCAAGGGTGGATCTGAAGAGGTGAAGACCTGAAAGCAGAGGCGACAATGTTCAAAGTCACTAGCCAGTGACTACCGTGGAACCAGGATGGAACCAGGCGATGTCGGGTGCAAACAGGCGAAGAAGTGAAGATTGTCTCTGTAGCCACGTGGACACGAAGAGGTCGAGGACGTCCAGGCGTCGGTCACGAGCTGTCCCACAAAGGCTCTATCTGATGGCGGTGTCGGCTTCTTGATCAAAGCAAGCAGGCCTTGGCTAATGTAAGCCACGCAGGAAACAATGCAAGCTTCTCACTCGGAGCAGCAAGGTCAGAGGGGGTGCTCCTTTTTACAGGAGCGAGGGCCAGTCTGGAGCAACCAGACCAGCGGTGTTGATTTTGGATTTCGTCGCCAAGATGGCCACTAGCCAACGGGCCAGTAACCGGGATGGCGCGTCAAGTGGCAAAATGCAAAAGGGCCCCACGCAGATCGTGGAGATGCTGGGGGGCTGATCTTCGGTGCAGATGCTGCTCTGTGGTGGGGCTTCTCAAACCCAAAAGCACAGCATCGAGGGTGCCTCGGGTGCTGCGCAGTCAGCTTCTTGTGAGTCTTTCAAGATGGCCGGTCCCACGTCTCTCGGTGCCTCCACGGGTCTCTTCTTTTCAGGGACAGTGGATAGGGCTCTGAGATGTCTGGGAGTCTGGGTCTCGTTGGGCTTTGGGCTCGGGCTCCGGCGGGAGGCAGCAGCAAAGCAGATGTCGAGTTGCTGGATGGTGCCTGTATTCACAGGGTGGTCACTCCTTGGCCACAAGGGAGATGCTCTTCAGTCTTCTGTGCACCAGAATGTCGAAATCCAATTTTCTTCTTAGTTTCAAGTCGAGTTCAGGATGATCTGAAGTCTTGGGACACAGCTCCTACTCTTATTCTCAATCTGGGGGCCGGATCACCTTCTAGGTCCCTCCTCTGGGTGGGACCAGGAAGGGGGGCAGTTACACCCCCTTTCCTTTTTTCCAGCTCCGTGCCAGGACTGGGGCTCGAAAGCCCCAGCACTGGTTTGGACTGGCTTGTGTGCCCCAGGCCTGTCTCATTCTATTCAGCCCTGTCCTACCCAATACTCAAAATCCTGTCTGGGGTGGTGCTCGCACCTCCCAAGGCAGGAAACCCTTTGTCCAAGCCTCCCTCGCTGGAAGGACTCCCAGCAGCAGGAGGTCAGACTTGTGTCTGTGGTGGCAGCATCCATTTTGTGATGCTGAGGCTCGAGTTTAACTTTAACCGGGGTTCAGGTTATGTGCATGTTGTGTCTCTCTAGAAGGGTGGAATGCTACCCCCGTCGGCAGAATTGGCAAGGGGGTAGTATCCCAATTCGTATGACACCTTACTCGACATGTTTTGATAAAGCCGAACCAAAGTTAGCAAGTAACTGCGAGGATTGTAATGCACTTAAGAGTATATGGTATGGCAATATCCCGGAACAGCTAAGGGAGTTGTTCCCAAGAGCTGCAGACGGGCTCAGCTCATGCCAGAGCACCATCTCACATGAAACCTAGCACTCTGCCTCCAGGATTGTCGAGGCCTTCCATAGGAGTGGCTTATAGGTTAACATGTGTCCAGATAGGTTAGATATAGGTATACTATATCTAAGTAAGAGGTGATTACACCAACTTACCCCAGCTGATGGATCAGCCAGTTGTGTCAAATTTGGAGGCCAGGCCAGGGGTGGCATAATACATGCTGCAGCCCCTGGTAGACCTTGGATACACCTATGCCCTGGGTACCTGGGGTACACTGTTACAGGGGCCTATAAGGTGAACCAGATCCAATTCGTAATGCACCTAGAGTGAATTGGCATTAAGTTAGAGAGAGAACAGCAGGCTGTGGGTCTGATTAGCATACCCAAAGCAACATTAAGTCATAAACCAGTGAAGCAAAAAGCAAAAAGTTGGGGTGACCATAGGATAGCAAACCCTACTCTCCTATACAACCCCCCCCCAAACGCAGGGACATTAGACTAACCTTGACCAGTTGTGTCTTCATTTTCTAAGTGGAAATACCTGGAGAGACCATCTGCATTACCATGGTCAGTCCCTGGGAGGTGCTCCATTGTAAAGTCTTTCCCCTGTAGGGAAATGGACCACCTGAGTAGTTTGGGGCTTTCACCCTTCATCTGATTAAGCCATAAGAGGGGCTTATGGTCGGTCTGAATCTTGAAGTGAGTCCCAAATAAGTATGGTCTCAACTTCTTCAGGGCCCACACCACAGCAAAGGCCTCCCTCTCAACAGCTGACCAATGTTTCTCTCTGGGGATCAGCCTTCTGCTAATAAAAGCAATGGGCTGGTCTTGACCATCTACATTAAGTTGTGAAAGCACAGCTCCCACTCCCAGCTCAGAAGCATCTATTTGGACAATGAACTCTCTTGAGTAGTCAGGACTCTTCAGGATAGGTGCAGAGCACATGGCCTTCTTCAGTTCATCAAATGCCTTTTGACAATTTATTATCCACTGAACCTTTTTGGGCATCTTTTTGGATGTCTGATCATTAAGAGGAGTCACAATGGACCCATAGTTCTTAACAAACTTCCTGTAGTACCCAGTCAGGCCCAAGAAAGCTCTGACCTGAGTCTGGGTAGTTGGAGGGGACCAGTCCTTTATGGTCTGGATCTTACTCTCCAGCGGTTGAACTTGGCCTCCACCTACAAGGTGGCCCAAGTGCACAACCTTACTCTGCCCTATCTGGCACTTTGTGGCCTTGATAGTTAGACCTGCCGTTTGCAGAGCCTCTAGCACTTCCTTCAGGTGGACCAGGTGATCTTCCCAGGTGGAGCTGAAGACAGCAATATCATCCAGATAAGCTGCGCAAAAGTCATCCAACCCAGTAAGGACTTGATTCACCAACCTTTGAAAGGTGGCAGGTGCATTTTTCAAACCAAAGGGCATCACCACACATTGGTAATGACCTCCTGGGGTAGAAAATGCAGTTTTGGCTTTGGATTCCTCAGCTAACCTGATTTGCCAATACCCAGCTGTCAGATCAAATGTGCTCCAATATTTGGCAGAAGCCAACTTGTCAATGAGCTCATCTGCCCTTGGAATAGGGTGTGCATCTGACGTAAATAATTAATTTACTCTCTTAATTTCTATGCAGGTAGGTACTTAATCAATAATAACTCAATCGGAAAGAAAGAAAACAGAGTCCGTGGTGTTAGAGTTCTTAGGGGTTTTTATTCCTTAAAAAGGAATGGTCTTGACCAGGATATCATGTTCTGACCACCACAGGGGTGTCAGAAGGGATAGAGCAATGCTTTATTACATTACATAGCTTATATACTTAATCTATGTCACAAGAAACAGTTGTAATGGGCGTAACAGCTGAGAGAAGACAAGATAACAGTATACACGTGTTACAAGTGCGTAATCAGAAGGCATGAACTAGAGGTGTGTGCTAGAAACGTCACAGGTAGGCGTTACAAAAGGGGTGGCACTACCAGAAATGTTGCAGTGTCAGCAGAAATCGGAAGCTTGGATGCGCGCGCAACTGTATGACGTGTGATTGACGTGAAGCTGGAGGGTGCAGGGGACTTGACATTTACACTGACGGAAAGAGACAGAAGTCTGGCATGTCAGATCAACTTGTGCTTCTATCATATCGGATATCTGGTGTTTAGGAACTAAGCTATCTGGGCGGAAAGGTCTCTAGGGCAGAAGCTATTCTATACTCACTGTGAGTGCGTGTATAAGCGCCTGAGTGTCTGTATGAGAAGCGTGGGGGCATGGGCCTTCCATGGGAGCATGGCAACAAGGGCTATGAATTACTTGAATTACTTGCACAGAGACAGGCCGGCCCTTTGGCTCTGCAGCTGAGGGGAATGTTTACTGAAACTAGCAGGCAGGAATGTATTTTCGGGGAGCGGAACAGATAACTCGAAGGTTATAGTCAATCTTGGCAGGCAGCAGGCTGAGCTGAGCGCGAGGGGCCGTGCTGAAAGTAAGTCAGAGTTCACGGGTACAGAGGCAGCCTGGGCAGAGGCCCTTGGAGTCAGAAGCCAAGAAAGAGGCTCGGTGGCAGAAATTCAGGGCCTACTCAGCTAGAGCTGAAAAACGTAGAAGTACACTACAAAAAGACGTTGGCATAGCATACTTAGGAACGGACCATTCAACCCATTCAAGGTGGGTCTGAAAGAGGACATGTTAACGTTAGACGCAAATGTATTTGCGTCTTCATAGCTGGTACAGGAGGGAAGTTACATGCACCTTAATTCGTACATGGAGACGGTGGGGTGCGCGCTAGGGAACACATCTTGACCATAAAATTTATATTTCCTCATTCCCTCCTTGTTCCCTACGGACCCTTCATGATATATTAATCATCATAAATTGATCAGTTTGTTCTTGCAACATCATTTGCTCATCCTTCTTTCTTTGACGGTTTGAGAGGAAACTGGAATGTTCAATGCACGATGTGGCACACAGTCCACATATCGCCGGCCCACACTGTAGGCACAGGCAGCAGCTGAATACTATGACAAGGCCAAAACCTAGGAAGGATAGGATCTTCCATCCCCAAGCAGTTAACGTTGTCCAGAACCAACCGGACCAAGTCCAGGTGCCTGGATTCTGATGTATCTGATTTGCAATTTTATGCAGACGGGTAATAGCTTGATAGACAGATGGCGCATTTTGTGGGATGAAAACGCAGCAACTTGACCCGATGACCTTACAGGCTCCTCCTCTATCTGCCAAGATGACGTCAATAACAAGACGATTTTGAAGGACAACAACCCGCATAGCAGATTGCTCCTCTGTTAAGTTACCTAAAGCGGAGGCAGTTTCATGTACTACAACTTCAAGTGTTCTAGTTAATCTACGTATTAATTTACTGTTTTGGACAGGTCCTAAAAAGAAAAAGAATCCCTTGTTAAAATCAGTGTACTGTTCCCAGGCTGTTTCTGTGTAGTCGACAAGTGGGATATCTCTTTTGGGTCTATTCTTTACAAGATTTGTATTTCTATGGTAATCAGGGGGAGCTAGAAAAACAGGTGGCAGAAGGAATGCAATATAACAGGTACCATCCCAATCTGGAGGCAAACGTATGTATGCGGTATGACCACAAACAAAATAGGAGTGACTGATAGCTTTGAAGGACGATTTACCATGATCACTGAATTCGACCACAGTAGTGCATTTACTATGACCTAAGTGTACTGAACCTTTCTTTCGGACACATAATTCACCAGTGACTGGTAATACTAGCATATGGGGCAGAACTGGTGCAGCTTCGGATTCAACAGTAAGGATCATAAGGCTAATTGTGTAGTTACCTAATCCATATACTTCATTTTCTAGATCAGTTCCTATTCGAGTGGGGAGTCCCTCCTTATCAGGGTAACAGACGCCGAGCAGGACTAAGTTCAAGTTTCCCCAAACCCAGCCCCCATCGAAAACAGCAATATCAGGATCTAAGGAATTAATTATTTTAAACCATGCCCCACAGGAGCCATTATGAGTGAACGGGTACGGAAAAAGGGGCAGAGCTCCCTTGTAATTCTGGTAGGGAGGGAGTCGGCCACATATCCAGCAGTCTGTAGCATTGTTCGTCTGATGGGAGTGGTGTAACATACTAATGAATGTATTGTTGCGCAGCGCAAGTCTGTAAGAGAGTTCGTGTGCAGGTAATTCACTAAAAGTGTGTTCAGCAGAGACATTGTAAACAGATTGTTCACGCTTGAAAATAGGCCAGTAGATAGGTAGCAGAAGGCTAGCAACAATAACTAAAATACTTAGAATAAACATGATTAATAGTGTCACTATACAGTGACTACGGAGTGATTTACAATATGCACCTTTTTTAACTTGTCTCTCTCTATCTCGATCTAGGGGATACATGTCAGAAACTATTTAACCGATTCACCTAGGGGAGGACTTAAACAATTAAACTGTCTGACTTGCTAGATCGGAGTTTCGACCTGTACTCTTCTTGGGGAGTTTTTTCTCGTTCGGTTACTGTAAAGTCTTTTGGCTCAACACAGTCTTTGGTGGGGGTGGACGAGTCTCGATCAGGTTTCAGTTCAAAAATTTTTTTCACATGACTCGTGTGGACCCACCCCTTTCTCCCCTCAATCTTCACGGCGGTCCTCGTGGTGAGAAGGACGGTCTTCGGAGATTTCCAGCGGGGCTCCAGCGGACTCTTCCTGTCGAAATTTCGGACCAGTACCAGGTCCCCAGGACGGACCTCGTGCGGCTTTACATCAGTGTTGTCAGGGAAGGCTGCGGCAACCTGTGAACGACATGATTGGAGTGCAGACATCAAGGAGGCAAGGTAATCTGTCAACATGTTACAATCAACATCAGTGATCTTTTTCGGAATGGGCGTCCCCCACATATTCGGTGGTCTGCCAAAAACCACTTCGTACGGGGATAGCCCTGATCTCGAGTGGGCAACCATTCTCATGTAGAATAGTGCCACGGGCAGGGCGACTATCCAGTCGACCCCTTTCTCCTGACATATCTTTGC
The DNA here is from genome assembly GCF_964263255.1 of Lissotriton vulgaris. Lineage (NCBI taxonomy): Eukaryota > Metazoa > Chordata > Amphibia > Caudata > Salamandridae > Lissotriton > Lissotriton vulgaris. Next base: position 509,155,059 of record NC_141693.1, on the reverse strand, counting down.
AAGGCGTATTTTTAGTGTCTGGTTATGCCTTTCTACAAGGCCTGCGGCTTCAGGATGTCGGACACAATGGAATTTCCACTGGTAACCTAACAGTAAAGAAACCTGCTTCATTAACTCGGACGAGAAGGGTTGTCCATTATCTGAGTATACGACACGAGGCAAACCGTATCGTGGGAAGAATTCACGAACCAACTGCCGGGCAGTGGTCGGAGCAGTATAGTCTGGAACTGGGTATGCTTCGGTCCAACGGGACAAAGCACAAACAACTACAAGAACATACTTGAATCCTCGACATCGGTCCATCTGGATATAATCCATCTGGAGGACTTCAATAGGGTGATCGGGAGGATGAAATCCACCTTGCTCTACAGGGACGCTTTTACCTGGATTGAACTGACAACAGATCATGCAAGTACGCACTTTCTGTTTTGCTGCTGCTCGTAAGTGTTTATTGCTCCAGAGATTTTGTAAACTGTCTAACATCGCTTTCTCTCCTAGATGTGCTGGGCTATGTGCTGTATTAATCATAACTTGAACCATAGAGTCAGGGAGAAACCATGTACATTTTCCCTTCGTCATCCAACCTTGATCTGTCTGGATCCCTCCTAGTTCAATCCATTTCTTTATTTCATCTGGGGTAGCATGTGCCTGAATGTCAATTACATCTAGAGCGGGATCCTTGACTGCCATACACTTTGTCGGTACTATTGTCTTTGTCACATCAGTTGTCTGGGTGTGAGTTAGTGCTGTATGTTTTGCTGTCTGGTCTGCCAGGTCGTTACCCTGGGAAACAGAATCTGTGACCTTAGTATGTGCTTTACACTTCATGACTGATATGACCGAAGGCAAGTGTATTGCTTCTAGCAGGGCTTGAATGAGGGGACCGTGTTGTATCTTGGCACCGTGGGAGGTCAAAAAACCTCTTTCTTGCCATAACATGCCGAAGTCGTGTACGACTCCGAACGCATAACGGGAATCAGTGTATATGTTGGCATTTCTGTTCTTGGCTAGTATACAAGCTCGGGTCAGAGCGATGAGCTCTGCTGCTTGAGCAGACAGTGTGTCAATACGATGTGTTTCTTTAACTTCAGTTTCAGTGGTCACTGCATATGCGGCCACTAATTCTCCTGTACTTGTTCTCATGCATGAACCGTCCACATAAAGTGTCAGGTCTGGATTTGTCAGTGGGACATCTGTTAAGTCTCGTCGTGGCTTTGTTACTGCATTAATGATTTCTATACAATCATGCGGGGCTGGATCTGTCATAATTGTAGGTAACAGTGTTGCGGGGTTCAGAATACTGCAGCGTCTGATTTCTATGTGTGGCTGGAACAGCGTTAATTCATAACCTGTCAGTCGTGCTATAGTCAAGTGCTGAGTCTGGGTTCTGTTTAACAGAACCTCTACAGAGTGTGGAACTTGTACTGTTAATTGATGGCCTAACACAATTGAATCACTCTGTCTGATGGCTAATGCTGTTGCTGCTACTGACTTCAAGCACGCAGGGAGTGCCTGGGCTACTGAATCCAATGTACTTGAGAAATAAGCGCAAGGCTTATGTGAACCTGCTTGATCTTGAGTGAGGACAGACAAAGCTGTACCATCACGTTCTGTAACAAAAAGTGTAAACGGTTTGCTGTAACATGGTGTCGCTAAAACTGGTGCTTGGCATAAGGCTTTCTTTAATTCTTCAAAAGCTTGTGTGTGTTCCTGAGTCCAAGGGAGGGCAGTCGAAGTCGCGGCCTCCTGTGTTGTTAACTGGATAAGTGGTTTAGCTAGAAATGCATATTGAGGAATCCATTGTCTGCAGTATGAGGTGAGGCCTATGAAGGCCCGCACTTCCTTTTGTGTCTGGGGTTGTGGCATATTTACAATTAACTGAATGCGATCGGGAGTGAGCTGTCTCCCCACTTTGGACAGCAAGTGACCCAAGTACACAACTTGCTGAACACAGAATTGTAGCTTCGAAGGAGACACCTTGTGTCCCTTGTCGGCTAAAAAATGTAAAACTGTCAGTGATGCTTGTTCACATTCGGGTTCACTTCGTGCGGTGATCAGCAGATCATCGACGTATTGCAGTAAAGTGGTGTTAACTGGCATTTGAATACAATCTAGTTGTCTTTTCAGTGCTTGACTGTAGATGCTGGGGCTTTCTGTGAATCCTTGAGGTGCGCGTGAAAATTTGAAGCTGCGTCCATTTAAACTGAATCCGAAGAGATATTGGCTCTCTGGATCAATAGGTACGCTGAAGAAGGCGTTCTTGAGGTCAATTACAGTAAAGAACGTCGCTTCTGAATCAATAGCAGTCAATAGGGATGAGATGTCGGGAACCACAGGGTACTGTGGAATAATGCATTTATTTAGTTCTCGAAGATCAATCACCAGCCGATATACTGGCGGTGCATTGGGCTCAGTACGTTTAAGAATCGGAATAATGGGTGAATTACAGACATTGGAGTCGGTCTCTACGACCACTCCTTGGGCAATCAGCTCGTCAATAATTTTCAGTAAAGCCACTACAGCATCGGGTGGTAACTTGTATTGTCTTATTCTTGGTAAAACAACACCTGCCTTTAGTGTAACGCGGTATGGAGTGATATGCATGCAACCTACATCAGTTGGGCCTTTTGCCCACAAGTAATCTGGCACATTTTTTAATCTGACATCGAATTCTCGCAAAACATAATGACCCTTGAAATCCCGTAGAAAGAGTCTAACTCCCTCCGGGGAACAGCATATTATAGCTCCTAGAGCCTTCAACGTTTTAATTCCTAACAGATTTTCCGGACATGATTTTGTAAGTAACAGGTCTGTAACACGTGATAATGGGCCCACAGCCAGGGGGACTGGTTCTGATACCTCATTTACAATAGGCTGTCCTGAAAAACCCAGGGAAACATTCTGTGAGCCTGAGAGGGGTGCCCCTGGGACTTCATCATGGCTGATCGTAGTGCGACTTGCCCCTGTGTCAATTAAAAACTTTCTGTCTTTTCCCAATACGTGACTGTGTACATAAGGACCTTCTTGATCTACAGGAATCTCAATAAGAGGCAAGCCACCTTCCCTCTCTAGGCTGTTTCATGTATATCGGGGATAATCTGGATATGCGGACTGGGCATACTGGTACATCTGCTGTGAAACTTGCTGAGACGCGGCAATGGGCTGTGGCTGTGGTACCGCTACTGTCTGTGCTGGAGGCGAAGAAGCATATTTACAACAAGGGGTGGTGAGGGACAGAGTCTCTGAATTAAACAGAATACTCTCACCCAGTCAAGAGATCAGGGCTAGATCCAACACCGTTTTTTAGCTCACTGCACCATCCCAGTTTCAGAACCTGGCTGTATGCAAATTAGTCTGTTCCTGTCCCAGTGCATGATGGGAACAGGGCAAACCAAACTACAAAAGCCAATTCTTACACTGGGAAGGAAACAAGCTACCGGGGACCGGTTTCTGGCATTTCAGCCTCTTCGGCCCGGCTTGCTTGAATCCTGATGGTGCAATGAGCAAGGGACTCACATCTGAGCATACCCTTCCACGCTTAGGGTGGACAAAAATATTTACAACAAGGGGTGGTGAGGGACAGAGTCTCTGAATTAAACAGAATACTCTCACCCAGTCAAGAGATCAGGGCTAGATCCAACACCGTTTTTTAGCTCACTGCACCATCCCAGTTTCAGAACCTGGCTGTATGCAAATTAGTCTGTTCCTGTCCCAGTGCATGATGGGAACAGGGCAAACTAAACTACAAAAGCCAATTCTTACACTGGGAAGGAAACAAGCTACCGGGGACCGGTTTCTGGCATTTCAGCCTCTTCGGCCCGGCTTGCTTGAATCCTGATGGTGCAATGAGCAAGGGACTCACATCTGAGCATACCCTTCCACGCTTAGGGTGGACAAAAATATTTACAACAAGGGGTGGTGAGGGACAGAGTCTCTGAATTAAACAGAATACTCTCACCCAGTCAAGAGATCAGGGCTAGATCCAACACCGTTTTTTAGCTCACTGCACCATCCCAGTTTCAGAACCTGGCTGTATGCAAATTAGTCTGTTCCTGTCCCAGTGCATGATGGGAACAGGGCAAACCAAACTACAAAAGCCAATTCTTACACTGGGAAGGAAACAAGCTACCGGGGACCGGTTTCTGGCATTTCAGCCTCTTCGGCCCGGCTTGCTTGAATCCTGATGGTGCAATGAGCAAGGGACTCACATCTGAGCATACCCTTTCACGCTTAGGGTGGACAAAAATATTTACAACAAGGGGTGGTGAGGGACAGAGTCTCTGAATTAAACAGAATACTCTCACCCAGTCAAGAGATCAGGGCTAGATCCAACACCGTTTTTTAGCTCACTGCACCATCCCAGTTTCAGAACCTGGCTGTATGCAAATTAGTCTGTTCCTGTCCCAGTGCATGATGGGAACAGGGCAAACCAAACTACAAAAGCCAATTCTTACACTGGGAAGGAAACAAGCTACCAGGGACCGGTTTCTGGCATTTCAGCCTCTTCGGCCCGGCTTGCTTGAATCCTGATGGTGCAATGAGCAAGGGACTCACATCTGAGCATACCCTTCCACGCTTAGGGTGGACAAAAATATTTACAACAAGGGGTGGTGAGGGACAGAGTCTCTGAATTAAACAGAATACTCTCACCCAGTCAAGAGATCAGGGCTAGATCCAACACCGTTTTTTAGCTCACTGCACCATCCCAGTTTCAGAACCTGGCTGTATGCAAATTAGTCTGTTCCTGTCCCAGTGCATGATGGGAACAGGGCAAACCAAACTACAAAAGCCAATTCTTACACTGGGAAGGAAACAAGCTACCGGGGACCGGTTTCTGGCATTTCAGCCTCTTCGGCCCGGCTTGCTTGAATCCTGATGGTGCAATGAGCAAGGGACTCACATCTGAGCATACCCTTCCACGCTTAGGGTGGACAAAAATATTTACAACAAGGGGTGGTGAGGGACAGAGTCTCTGAATTATACAGAATACTCTCACCCAGTCAAGAGATCAGGGCTAGATCCAACACCGTTTTTTAGCTCACTGCACCTTCCCAGTTTCAGAACCTGGCTGTATGCAGATTAGTCTGTTCCTGTCCCAGTGCATGATGGGAACAGGGCAAACCAAACTACAAAAGCCAATTCTTACACTGGGAAGGAAACAAGCTACCGGGGACCGGTTTCTGGCATTTCAGCCTCTTCGGCCCGGCTTGCTTGAATCCTGATGGTGCAATGAGCAAGGGACTCACATCTGAGCATACCCTTCCTCGCTTAGGGTGGACAAAAATATTTACAACAAGGGGTGATGAGGGACAGAGTCTCTGAATTAAACAGAATACTCTCACCCAGTCAAGAGATCAGGGCTAGATCCAACACCGTTTTTTAGCTCACTGCACCATCCCAGTTTCAGAACCTGGCTGTATGCAAATTAGTCTGTTCCTGTCCCAGTGCATGATGGGAACAGGGCAAACCAAACTACAAAAGCCAATTCTTACACTGGGAAGGAAACAAGCTACCGGGGACCGGTTTCTGGCATTTCAGCCTCTTCGGCCCGGCTTGCTTGAATCCTGATGGTGCAATGAGCAAGGGACTTACATCTGAGCATACCCTTCCACGCTTAGGGTGGACAAAAATATTTACAACAAGGGGTGGTGAGGGACAGAGTCTCTGAATTAAACAGAATACTCTCACCCAGTCAAGAGATCAGGGCTAGATCCAACACCGTTTTTTAGCTCACTGCACCATCCCAGTTTCAGAACCTGGCTGTATGCAAATTAGTCTGTTCCTGTCCCAGTGCATGATGGGAACAGGGCAAACCAAACTACAAAAGCCAATTCTTACACTGGGAAGGAAACAAGCTACCGGGGACCGGTTTCTGGCATTTCAGCCTCTTCGGCCCGGCTTGCTTGAATCCTGATGGTGCAATGAGCAAGGGACTCACATCTGAGCATACCCTTCCACGCTTAGGGTGGACAAAAATATTTACAACAAGGGGTGGTGAGGGACAGAGTCTCTGAATTAAACAGAATACTCTCACCCAGTCAAGAGATCAGGGCTAGATCCAACACCGTTTTTTAGCTCACTGCACCATCCCAGTTTCAGAACCTGGCTGTATGCAAATTAGTCTGTTCCTGTCCCAGTGCATGATGGGAACAGGGCAAACCAAACTACAAAAGCCAATTCTTACACTGGGAAGGAAACAAGCTACCGGGGACCGGTTTCTGGCATTTCAGCCTCTTCGGCCCGGCTTGCTTGAATCCTGATGGTGCAATGAGCAAGGGACTCACATCTGAGCATACCCTTCCACGCTTAGGGTGGACAAAAATATTTACAACAAGGGGTGGTGAGGGACAGAGTATCTGAATTAAACAGAATACTCTCACCCAGTCAAGAGATCAGGGCTAGATCCAACACCGTTTTTTAGCTCACTGCACCATCCCAGTTTCAGAACCTGGCTGTATGCAAATTAGTCTGTTCCTGCCCCAGTGCATGATGGGAACAGGGCAAACCAAACTACAAAAGCCAATTCTTACACTGGGAAGGAAACAAGCTACCGGGGACCGGTTTCTGGCATTTCAGCCTCTTCGGCCCGGCTTGCTTGAATCCTGATGGTGCAATGAGCAAGGGACTCACATCTGAGCATACCCTTCCACGCTTAGGGTGGACAAAAATATTTACAACAAGGGGTGGTGAGGGACAGAGTCTCTGAATTAAACAGAATACTCTCACCCAGTCAAGAGATCAGGGCTAGATCCAACACCGTTTTTTAGCTCACTGCACCATCCCAGTTTCAGAACCTGGCTGTATGCAAATTAGTCTGTTCCTGTCCCAGTGCATGATGGGAACAGGGCAAACCAAACTACAAAAGCCAATTCTTACACTGGGAAGGAAACAAGCTACCGGGGACCGGTTTCTGGCATTTCAGCCTCTTCGGCCCGGCTTGCTTGAATCCTGATGGTGCAATGAGCAAGGGACTCACATCTGAGCATACCCTTCCACGCTTAGGGTGGACAAAAATATTTACAACAAGGGGTGGTGAGGGACAGAGTCTCTGAATTAAACAGAATACTCTCACCCAGTCAAGAGATCAGGGCTAGATCCAACACCGTTTTTTAGCTCACTGCACCATCCCAGTTTCAGAACCTGGCTGTATGCAAATTAGTCTGTTCCTGTCCCAGTGCATGATGGGAACAGGGCAAACCAAACTACAAAAGCCAATTCTTACACTGGGAAGGAAACAAGCTACCGGGGACCGGTTTCTGGCATTTCAGCCTCTTCGGCCCGGCTTGCTTGAATCCTGATGGTGCAATGAGCAAGGGACTCACATCTGAGCATACCCTTCCACGCTTAGGGTGGACAAAAATATTTACAACAAGGGGTGGTGAGGGACAGAGTCTCTGAATTAAACAGAATACTCTCACCCAGTCAAGAGATCAGGGCTAGATCCAACACCGTTTTTTAGCTCACTGCACCATCCCAGTTTCAGAACCTGGCTGTATGCAAATTAGTCTGTTCCTGCCCCAGTGCATGATGGGAACAGGGCAAACCAAACTACAAAAGCCAATTCTTACACTGGGAAGGAAACAAGCTACCGGGGACCGGTTTCTGGCATTTCAGCCTCTTCGGCCCGGCTTGCTTGAATCCTGATGGTGCAATGAGCAAGGGACTCACATCTGAGCATACCCTTCCACGCTTAGGGTGGACAAAAATATTTACAACAAGGGGTGGTGAGGGACAGAGTCTCTGAATTAAACAGAATACTCTCACCCAGTCAAGAGATCAGGGCTAGATCCAACACCGTTTTTTAGCTCACTGCACCATCCCAGTTTCAGAACCTGGCTGTATGCAAATTAGTCTGTTCCTGTCCCAGTGCATGATGGGAACAGGGCAAACCAAACTACAAAAGCCAATTCTTACACTGGGAAGGAAACAAGCTACCGGGGACCGGTTTCTGGCATTTCAGCCTCTTCGGCCCGGCTTGCTTGAATCCTGATGGTGCAATGAGCAAGGGACTCACATCTGAGCATACCCTTCCACGCTTAGGGTGGACAAAAATATTTACAACAAGGGGTGGTGAGGGACAGAGTCTCTGAATTAAACAGAATACTCTCACCCAGTCAAGTGATCAGGGCTAGATCCAACACCGTTTTTTAGCTCACTGCACCATCCCAGTTTCAGAACCTGGCTGTATGCAAATTAGTCTGTTCCTGTCCCAGTGCATGATGGGAACAGGGCAAACCAAACTACAAAAGCCAATTCTTACACTGGGAAGGAAACAAGCTACCGGGGACCGGTTTCTGGCATTTCAGCCTCTTCGGCCCGGCTTGCTTGAATCCTGATGGTGCAATGAGCAAGGGACTCACATCTGAGCATACCCTTCCACGCTTAGGGTGGACAAAAATATTTACAACAAGGGGTAGTGAGGGACAGAGTCTCTGAATTAAACAGAATACTCTCACCCAGTCAAGAGATCAGGGCTAGATCCAACACCGTTTTTTAGCTCACTGCACCATCCCAGTTTCAGAACCTGGCTGTATGCAAATTAGTCTGTTCCTGTCCCAGTGCATGATGGGAACAGGGCAAACCAAACTACAAAAGCCAATTCTTACACTGGGAAGGAAACAAGCTACCGGGGACCGGTTTCTGGCATTTCAGCCTCTTCGGCCCGGCTTGCTTGAATCCTGATGGTGCAATGAGCAAGGGACTCACATCTGAGCATACCCTTCCACGCTTAGGGTGGACAAAAATATTTACAACAAGGGGTGGTGAGGGACAGAGTCTCTGAATTAAACAGAATACTCTCACCCAGTCAAGAGATCAGGGCTAGATCCAACACCGTTTTTTAGCTCACTGTACCATCCCAGTTTTAGAACCTGGCTGTATGCAAATTAGTCTGTTCCTGTCCCAGTGCATGATGGGAACAGGGCAAACCAAACTACAAAAGCCAATTCTTACACTGGGAAGGAGGCGAAGAAGCATGCATAGGCTGTGTATTCTGTGTATTCTGTGAAGACTGATGCTGGTTCTGGTCTTGTCTAGGCGGATGCGGTCTTTCTTTTGTTTTACCGGTCGCTATATTATGTTTCAGGACCGGGCATTCATGTACGTAATGACCTGGCTGCTTACAATAATTACATGTCCCTTTAACGGGAGCTGTAGTGTGACTTGTCTGGGTCCCACCCTTTCTCTGACCATCGGCTGGGACCGTCTGAGCTACTAACATTTTCATCTTCGTGTCTTTCATGCGTTTTTGTTCCTGATCTTGTTCTTCCCTAATTCTGTTCTGATGATATTGGAGCATCTGTAACATCTGGGATGGTGTATTTGCCTGCCAAGTACTTTCAACCTTGTACACTCGGTTTTTAACTAATGGTAGGGAATTCTCGACTAGTTTTGATACAAAAAGATGCGGATATGACTCGCTACTTGGCCACTGTTAATAATAAAACATTTCTCGAATCTTGAATAGAAGTCACTAGTATCTTCATCATGTTTCTGTTTACAGGACGAGATCGCGTCCCAATCTTCCTTTCTAGTCGTCAATAATCTTGGCAGGACCTGTACTATCAAACCTGGTAATGCTTTAGTTTTGTCCCCTAGGCCTACCCCTGGGACCTGTTTACTTTCTTCATCTTCTATTTCTGCCCATGCAATCTTTGTGTCTCCCACCTCCCATTCCTTTTCCTTTAGTCTCTCGTAGATGCCCGTGGGCAACAGTACTTTTAACATTTTCATGATGTCATCATATGTGTAATCCCCCATCAGTAACATGTCTTTAAGCTCTCTGTGAAAACCTGCGGGATCTTTATCGTGACACGGTACTAGTTTCTTCATTTCTAATAGTTCTAACTTGGTCAGAGGCGTGTGTACATATACACGTTTCAAGAGGTGATCCGTACCCATAACAGGGTGTACTTCTCGTAAGGGGTTCTGACTTTCAATGCCACCCCCGCATTGCATGTGGTACATCTTCCTTTCTGGAGGCGGGGCGGGAACATATTCGGAGCTGATGAAAGTGTCATATCTACGGCGTTGTTCTAGAATTATTTGTATTAACTTGGTACTTAAGCCTCTCCATCTATCCATGAGTAGTGCTTCTAGTGTTTCGTGTAAGGGACCTGGATCAGAATAATGTTTTCTGTATTTGATGAGGAGGTGCTGAATCATGTATACACCTGCTAATTTCTGCTCGTCTGGGGAGAGGTTCAGAAATGTCTGCGCTACTGTGTCATCATTATATATGTCTGAATTTTTGGCCCATGATACAGCTGATCGGGCTAGTTCTTGTTCATCTATAGAATTGAGTACGTGGTACCCAACTCGATCTCGAAGCCTTTATCAGTTTCCTGGAACTGATGCTCAGCAGAATTCGGATTTGTCAAGGCAGAGAAGAAAACTCTCTTGCTTTCTGGACGGATGCCTTTCCTGAGGTAATTTCCCTTACCTACATATGCTATAGTGTCTGCAGCTCTTTCAGGTTCTTCAAATTCCTCTTCCTCCTCGGAGGAAGCTTTTTCTTTCTCTTTTTGGTGTACTGCTAGTACTGCTTTCCTAATTTTCCTATACATTGTGGCTATGCAGGTCCCTTTATCATGTTTTCCTTCAGCTATATTTTGACCCCACTTGTTCAGTGCATCTAATTCACTCTGATCTGTTCCAGGCCTATCTCGTTCTCTTATTAGACAGTTTATGAAAAATCGTAGTATCTGTGCTTGGATGTCAACTTTCTGTTTCTCCATGGCCTCCTTAATACTGTCAGGGTCTTTCCCTGTCTGAACAAACTCATATATTCTATCTAGACGATCCTTCATACCTACATAACATAGCAACATGTCAGTAGCAGATCTTAACCGTAGTGATGCCAATATCATTAGGTCGTCTTTTCCGGGTACTGGATCGTATCTGCAAACTGAAATGTTTTCCTTAAATGCGTCCAAGCGGGGTGACCTGAACGTGAGAGGGCTCTGTATATCCCTGAGATTTAATCTGTGAGTCAATGGCGGGGTCCGAGGACCCGCGGTCGCACCTCCTGAAGCGGAGGCTTGTGCATTATCTCCTTGTGGAGTCTGTTTTTGAACTTGAATTTGTCGTTTTGTTAGATCAGGTAAACGTGGTTTCAGTAGGTCTGTTTTGGGTGCGGGAAGTGGCGGGGCTGGCGGAACGGGGGAGGTCTGTCGCGGTACTGGCGGAACATGATCTGGAGGCGGGGTGCCCCCGTCCCCGTCAGTAGGCAAGGTGCGAACAGGCAGATTGGTGTAAGCCGGTGCTACATCCTCTAGATAAGAATTTAGGAATATATCTTTAGTAGTCTTATGCATTACTTTAGTTTGAACTAATGGTGACGGTAAGTTTTTCGGTATTTCTGATAGGGCCTCAGGTGTACCCTCGGCCACAAGATACATACCGTTCACAAGATTATGTCGTGCGCGGTCTATCTGTTCAGTTTTTACTCGGATCCCCTCGGTAACTAGTTCATTTTCTTGTGCTTTCTCTGATTCTTTAAGTCTGTCTTCTCTACGGAGTGCTCTTTCAGCACGTTTATGTGATTCCTTACGCCAAAATTCTATGGCGTCTTTCTGAGATTGTCTGGCTTTCTTTTTCCATAGTGCTTCCTCGACCTTCATGATGCACTCGGCATCCCATGTTCCGTTAACGGGCCATCGGTGTCTTTCGTCTAGGTGTTTAGTATAGTCAGTCCATAAGTCTAGATACAATATGGCGTCTATGCCATGTTTATGGTACATAAAGTTACCTGGAGTGTCCCTAGGGGGGATAGGAATTTCTTCCTCTAGTATCCCTTTCCTAGTTCCTATCTGCTTTAATTTGTTGAAAAACGGCATTTTGCGTACTTAATACTGAATGCTCAGTCCTTAGTTTGCTTTTAATACTGGGTATTGTACAAGAAAACACAATAATTCACATAAAAACGGTCACATTCACATTCATACCACAACATTAATCACATAAAAAAGACATTTTAGACATAGATGACTACCCCCTATACTGGATGTACTGCTAAACAGTACAGATACACTGATGTAACAGTGCAGAAATTCAGAAATTCAGAATACTAGATATACTGCTAAACAGTACAGATACACTGCCTAAAAACAGTGCAGACCGGACTTGTGTACCCAAACCCGTCTAGATACGTCCCAGCAATGGTACTCACCGGGAAGCACGGAAAACAGAAGGCCTCGGAAAACTCGACTGGACTCGACTCAACACTTCGGAAAACTTCGGAAAACTTCGGAAACCTGGTGGGCCTCTCGACACCTCGGACCTTGCTCCTTTCGGCTAGGCTCTGATCGGGATCCTCCGCACTCCTCACCGCCTCGTCTGGGTACTGATCGCAGTCTTCGTCACCTCCGTGGGTCAGAGGGAGATGCAGGAAATCCTGCCGGTACGCGTAGATTCCGTCTAACTGATGGCAGGGGACACAGCTTGCAAATGCACCAACCGGCGCGTGAGGTGGGGGAGGGGTCCCTATTCGGGCGCCAAATGACGTAAATAATTAATTTACTCTCTTAATTTCTATGCAGGTAGGTACTTAATCAATAATAACTCAATCGGAAAGAAAGAAAACAGAGTCCGTGGTGTTAGAGTTCTTAGGGGTTTTTATTCCTTAAAAAGGAATGGTCTTGACCAGGATATCATGTTCTGACCACCACAGGGGTGTCAGAAGGGATAGAGCAATGCTTTATTACATTACATAGCTTATATACTTAATCTATGTCACAAGAAACAGTTGTAATGGGCGTAACAGCTGAGAGAAGACAAGATAACAGTATACACGTGTTACAAGTGCGTAATCAGAAGGCATGAACTAGAGGTGTGTGCTAGAAACGTCACAGGTAGGCGTTACAAAAGGGGTGGCACTACCAGAAATGTTGCAGTGTCAGCAGAAATCGGAAGCTTGGATGCGCGCGCAACTGTATGACGTGTGATTGACGTGAAGCTGGAGGGTGCAGGGGACTTGACATTTACACTGACGGAAAGAGACAGAAGTCTGGCATGTCAGATCAACTTGTGCTTCTATCATATCGGATATCTGGTGTTTAGGAACTAAGCTATCTGGGCGGAAAGTCTCTAGGGCAGAAGCTATTCTATACTCGCTGTGAGTGCGTGAATAAGCGCCTGAGTGTCTGTATGAGAAGCGTGGGGGCATGGTCCTTCCATGGGAGCATGGCAACAAGGGCTATGAATTACTTGAATTACTTGCACAGAGACAGGCCGGCCCTTTGGCTCTGCAGCTGAGGGGAATGTTTACTGAAACTAGCAGGCAGGAATGTATTTTCGGGGAGCGGAACAGATAACTCGAAGGTTATAGTCAATCTTGGCAGGCAGCAGGCTGAGCTGAGCGCGAGGGGCCGTGCTGAAAGTAAGTCAGAGTTCACGGGTACAGAGGCAGCCTGGGCAGAGGCCCTTGGAGTCAGAAGCCAAGAAAGAGGCTCGGTGGCAGAAATTCAGGGCCTACTCAGCTAGAGCTGAAAAACGTAGAAGTACACTACAAAAAGACGTTGGCATAGCATACTTAGGAACGGACCATTCAACCCATTCAAGGTGGGTCTGAAAGAGGACATGTTAACGTTAGACGCAAATGTATTTGCGTCTTCATAGCTGGTACAGGAGGAAAGTTACATGCACCTTAATTCGTACATGGAGACGGTGGGGTGCGCGCTAGGGAACACATCTTGACCATAAAATTTATATTTCCTCACATCTGTCCTGGTGACAGCATTGAGTCCTCTGTAATCCACACAGTACCTCATCTCTCTCTTGCCATCTTTGGTGTGAGGTTTGGGGACCAGAACCACTGGGCTAGCCCAGGGGCTCTCTGAAGGCTCAATAACACTTAATTCCAGCATATTTTGCACCTCAGTCTTTACACAGTCCCTGACATGTTCAGGTTGCCTGTAAATCTTGCTTTTCACAGGAAGACTGTCACCAGTGTCCACCACATGGGTACACCAGTTAGTCTGACTGGGTGTCAAGGAGAACATATGTCTATATGACTGTAAAACCTGTCTGCAGTCATTTTGCTGATGTTGAGTGGGGCTGCCATCTAAGGCCACACTATCAACTGAGCCATCTTCAGGGTTCTGAGTTAACAGGTCTGGGAGAGGGTCACTCTCTTCCTCCTGCCCCTCATCTGTAGCCATGAGCAAGCCCATGTCTGCCCTGTCAACATATGCCTTCAGTCTGTTGACATGGAGCACCCTGTGGGGGCTCCTGGGAGTTCCTAGGTCCACCAAGCACGTAACCTCTCCCTTCTTTTCAACAATTGTATGGGGTCCAGACCATTTGTCCTGGAGTGCTGCTGGGGCCACTGGCTCCAACACCCATACTTTCTGTCCAGGCTGGTACTCAGTCAAGACAGCCTTTTGGTCATGCCAAGCTCTCTGTAATTCTTGGCTGGCCTCAAGGTTTTTGGATGCCTTCTCCATATACTCAGCCATCCTGGAGCGGAGACCAAGTACAGAGTCCACTATGTCTTCTTTAAGCTTTTTTAGAGGTAACTCCCATCCTTCCTTCACCAGACATAGGGGTCCTCTTACAGGGTGCCCAAACAACAATTCAAAGGGGCTGAAGCCAATCCCCTTTTGTGGGACCTCTCTGTAAGCAAATAGAATGCAGGGTAGAAGGATGTCCCATGTCCGCCTGAGCTTTTCAGGTAATCCTTTGATCATACCCTTTAGGGTCTTGTTGAATCTTTCAACAAGCCCATTACATTGTGGATGAGAAGGAGTGGTCAACTTGTAGTTGACACCACATTCCTTCCACATAGCTGTTAAGTATCCTGACATGAAGTTGGCATCTCTATCAGATACTACCTCCTTAGGAAACCCCACTCTGGAGAAAACTCCAAGTAAGGCCCTGGCCAAAACAGGAACTGTTGTGGTCCTAAGGGGAATTGCCTCTGGGTACCTGGTGGCATGGTCCACCGCCACCAGTATGAATCTGTGCCCAGATGCTGTAGGGGGATCCATTGGACCTACAATATCAATCCCCACTCTTTCAAAGGGAACCCCCACCACAGGTAGTGGTATCAGGGGGGCCTTTGTTGTGCCACCTGCTTTACCACTGGCTTGGCAGGTTACACAGGAGCGACAAAACTCCTTGGTGTCTTCAGACATGTGAGGCCAGTGAAAGTGAGGGACAAGCCTGTCCCAAGTCTTATTCTGGCCTAGGTGTCCTGCTAAGGGAATATCATGGGCCAAGGTTAGAAGGAAGCCCCTACATTGCAGAGGTATAACCAACCTCCTGGTGGTACCAGGCTTGGGGTCTCTACCCTCTGAATAAAGGAGCCATCCTCCCAATATACTTTATGGGTACCTTGAGCATTCCCAGCAGCCTCAGCAGCAGCCTGCTGTCTGAGGGGTTCAAGGGAAGGACAGGTTAACTAGGCCTGCCCCAAGTCTGCCCTAGAAGGTCCCCCTGTCCCCAGAAACTCAACCTGATCAGGTTCAAGTTCTTCAGGGACAGTTCCTTTAGGGGTCTCAAGATCATCTTCCTGTGAAGGCTGATTCTCACTTGTAGGCAGGTGGGAAGGCACAGCCTTTACCCTCCTGTTCTTCTTCTTGGTAGGTGCTTGGTCCATTGTTCCAGGATCCAAGGCCTGAGGTTCAGAGAGGCACTTTTTGGCCTGTAACCTGGTCACAGCAAGGACATGTAATGGTATCCCTAACATCTCTGCATGAGTCCTGTACTCAACTTCTGACCATAGAGAGCTCTCCAGGCCATTGCCCAACAAACATTCAACTGGGAGATCTGCACTAACCACAACTCTTTTTAGGCCAGTTACCCCTCCCCAGGAGAAATTAACAATTGCCACACTATGTGTAGTAGTGACATTGCTGGCATTGGTCACCAGGTAATTGTCACCTGGTATGTATTGTCCAGGGTCCACAGAGCTAGGTGTCACCATAGTGACACTGGCACATGTGTCCCTGTATGCTTGAGCCACTTTTTCATTAATCAAAGGTGTCTGTCTGTACTTGCCCAGATTACTGGGGCTTATAGTAGGGGGCAAATCTATGTCCCCATCACAAATCAGAACAGCCTGTGTAGGGGTTCTGATTAGGTCAGACTCCCCCTCAGTTCCCAAGGTGATACCCACTACCCCCTTAGTTTGTGGACCAACACTGCCAACTGTACTAGTGGGGGCAGGTGCCTTAGGGGCTGCAGTATTGGGGGCTCCACCCTTTTTACACTCACTGGTCCAGTGAGGGGTGTTTTTACATGTACTACACCGGGGTTTTCTTTGACCTTCTTTCTTCTTCTTCTTGGAAGTTTGGGACCCACCCTCTGTATTAGTTAGGGGCCCTGTTGAAGACTTCTGGTCTTTAGCTTTCTGCTCCCCACCCTTCTGGTCTGTTTTCTTTTGGTCACCACCCTGGTTCTGGTTCTTTTGCTTAACCCTGGTTCTAACCCATTTGTCTGCCCTCTTTCCCAATAATTGGGGGGAGGTCAGATCTGAGTCAACCAAGTGTTGATGCAACTGCTGGTTCTGACAATTATTTAAAATGTGTTCTCTCATAAGCAAATTGTACAATCCTTCATAGTCTGTAACCTTGCTTCCCAGCAACCATTCCTCCAGAGTCTTAGTGACACATTCAACAAATTCAGACCAGTCCTGAGTCTGTGTCTTCTGGGTCTCTCTGAACATTAATCTGTACTGTTCAGTGGTTAAGCCTAACCCATCAAACAGAGTACTCTTCAGGACCAGGTAGTTTCTAGAATCCCATCACTAACTGTGAGGAGTCTGTCTCGGCCTCTACCTTCAAAGGAGAGCCACAAGATTGCTGCCCACTGCTCCTGAGGGATCTGCTGTACTCTGCAGGCTCTCTCAAGTGCAGTCATCCATTTGTGGATGTCATCCCCAGCTTTGTAGGGGGGCACAATCTTACTCAGGTTTTTATTGTCATAGGACCTGTCTTTATCCTTAGGGATAATGCTGCCACCAGTGGATCCTAAGCCACCCTCTCTAGGCTGTCTTGCTCTAGCAAGTTTCTCTTGGGCCAGGGCAACTTCTAATTCTCGCTTCTGGATCCTAAGCTCAGCCTCTCTCATGTTGGCCCATGTTCCCTCCTCTGAGGGGATGTCATTCTCCTTCTGGAGTGACCATGAGAACCTCTAGAAGCTTGGGAGGTATTGGATTCACCTGAGTTTTTCTCCTCCTCCTTTGCTCTTCGTTAAGTCCACTTGGGGGTCTGAGTGGGTTTACCCCTGACTCAGTCCCAAATAGGCTTCATTTAGCCATGCTAAGCCCTCTGGCTAGCACCTGACTATTTCTTCCATCATCAGAATCACTGCTCTCCCATTCTGTCTCTTCCTCCTCCTCCTCTTCCTCAGGCTGAGTATCCCCAGTGACTTGGTCTTCCTCATCTATCTGGACAACAGGGACAGGGTTTTCAGTATTATCATCTTCAGTGGGAGAGCCTCCTTCAACATTCCCTGTGGGGTCTGTTTTAGAGGTCTTTAGAGCTTCAGACTGGTCTAAAAGCTCTCTGAGGTGGTCTGTGGTAGGGGTTGGACCCGTCTTGAGACCTCTTAAGGTACAGAGCTGCCTCCGTTTTTTAAAGTTTAACATAGCAAATTTGGATGGTGCCCTTGGAGGGTCACTCTCAACAGGGGCAGGTCCAGTGGACCCCTCTGCTCCAGACATTGCTCTAGTGTGGGGGAATATGTTGCAATCTACCTACACTGGTGTTTACCTACTAAACCTATCTAGTAGTTGTAGTCAGGGTGTGCTTCTCCCTATCCTCTACAACAACTAAGTTCAGTAGAACTTAAGTATACTAGTCTTGTTTTCAAAGATTGTAATGGTAAAACAACAGCAAGCTCAAATCTCAACCGCTGCTCGCCAATGTGAGAAGTTGGCCTGGTATATGATGCTCACTAGTTCTAGTGATCACCTTGTACCATGCCAAGCAACCCTTATGATGATTGGTTGTAAGTCAGCCTTACAGATCAGCTATCCTAGTAGCGTGGACAAAGCAGTCTTAGGCTAAACTCTGTAAAGGCATGTGAAGCAAGCTGTTTTACCATATACAATCCCCTTAAATACCAAATGAAAGGACACCACACAGATATATATTGAAAATATATATATATATTTATTTACAACAAATATCCCCTATACTCTTTATGAGCACAGAAGCAAATGCGTTAAAACAAAACACAGTTTAAATATACAAAAGCTACACAATATGGATGAGCCCTAGGGACCTCCTAAACCATATACTAAAATAGTGGTATAAGTACCACAAATGAAAAAGGAAGTAGGCCTAGGGCCTGGGGAATCGCTGGAGCTGTTCGGGACTAGCAGTGACTAAGTCGGGAAAGGCCCGCAGGACTCGGGTGCAGCGCTTAAAGCACACACATGCACCAATGCAAAGTCAATGGTGCGTAAAAGTTACAAAGTTACTGAAAAGGGAACCTTCCGGATGACCTAGAACCTAGCAACTTGGAACATAGACACTAGAGGTGAATTGCTACACAGGAGCACCGGAGTGCCAGGGTTACCTCACCCATAGGAAGCGGGTGCATATGTCTCAAAGTGTGTCAGGTTTTGTCGCGCTGGTCTTAGGAGCCTGTAGATGAAGATGCTGCAGGTGGGTCGTAATGGAGAGTTCCGGTGGATCCAAGGGTGGATCTGAAGAGGTGAAGACCTGAAAGCAGAGGGGACAATCTTCAAAGTCACTAGCCAGTGACTACCGTGGAACCATGATGGAACCAGGTGATGTCGGGTGCAAACAGGCGAAGAAGTGAAGATTGTCTCTGCAGCCACGTGGACAGGAAGAGGTCGAGGACGTCCAGGTGTCGGTCACGAGCTGTCCCACAAAGGCTCTAGCGGATTGCGGTGTCGGCTTCTTGATCAGAGCAAACAGGCCCTGGCTAATGCAAGCCACACAGGAAACAATGCAAGCTTCTCACTTGGATCAGCAAGGTCAGAGGGGGTGCTCCTTTTTACAGGAGCGAGGGCCAGTCTGTAGCAAACAGACCAGTGGTGTTGATTTTGGATTTCGTCACGAAGGATGGCCACTAGCCAACGGGCCAGTAACCGAGATGGCGCGTCGAGTGGCAAAATGCAAAAAGGCCCCACGCAGATCGTGGAGATGCTGGGGGGCTGATCTTCAGTGTAGATGCTGCTTGGTGGTGGGGCTTCTCAAACCCCAAAGCACAGCGTCGAGGGTGCCTCGGGTGCTGCGCAGTCAGCTTCTCGTGAGTCTTTCGAGATGGCCGGCCCCACATCTCTCGGTGCCTCCACGGGTCTCTTCTTTTCAGGGACTGTGGATCGGGCTCTGAGATGTCTGGGAGTCTGGGTCTCGTCAGGCTCTGGGCTCGGGCGGGAGGCGGCGGCAAAGCAGAAGTCGAGTTGCTGGATGGTGCCTGTATTCACAGGGTGGTCACTCCTTGGCCACAAAGGAGATGCTCTTCAGTCTTCTGTGCAGCAGAATGTCGAAGTCCAGTTTTCTTCTTAGTTTCAAGTCGAGTTCAGGATGATCTGAAGTCTTGGGACACAGCTCCTACTCTTATTCTCCATCTGGGGGCCGGATCACCTGCTAGGTCCCTCCTCTGGGTGGGACCAGGAAGGGGGGGGTTACACCCCCTTTCCTTTGTCCAGCTCAGCGCCAGGACTGGGGCTGGAAAGCCCCAGCACCGTTTTGGACTGGCTTATGCACGGGGACACCTTGTGTGCCCCAGGCATGTCTCATTCTATTCAGCCCTGTCCTACCCAATACACAAAATCCTGTCTGGGGTGGTGCTCACACCTCCCAAGGCAGGAAACCCTTTGTACAAGCCTCCCTTGCTGGAAGGACTCCCAGCAGCAGGAGGTCAGACTTGTGTCTGTGGTGGCAGCATCCATTTTGTGATGCTGAGACTCGAGTTTAACTTTAACTGGGGTTCAGGTTATGTACATGTCGTGTCCATCTAGAAGGGTGGAGTGCTACCCCCGTCGCCAGAATTGATGAAGGGGTAGTATCCCAATTTGTATGACACCTTACTCGACATGTTTTGATAAAGCCAAACCAAAGTTAGCAAGTAACCGCGAGGATTATAATGCAATTAAGAGTATATGGTTTGGCAATATCCCGGAACAGCTAAGGGAGTTGTTCCCGACAGCTGCAGATGGGCTCAGCTTGTGCCAGAGCACCATCTCACATGAAACCAAGCACTCTGCCTCCAGGATTGTCGAGGCCTTCCATAGGAGTGGCTTATAGGTTAACATGTGTCCAGATAGGTTAGAGATAGGTATACTATATCTAAGTAACAGGTGATTACACCAACTTACCCCAGCTGATGGATCAGCCAGTTGTGTCAAATATGGAGGCCAGGCCAGGGGTGGCATAATACATGCTGCAGCCCCTGGTAGGCCTTGGATACACCTATGCCCTGGGTTCCTGGGGTACACTGTAACCGGGGCCTATAAGGTGATCAAGATCCAATTCGTAATGCACCTAGCGTGCATTGGCATTAATTTAGAGAGAGAACAGCAGGCTGTGGGTCTGATTAGCAGGCCCACAGCCACATTAAGTCATAAACCAGTGAAGCAAAAAGCAAAAATTTGGGGTGACCATAGGATAGCAGACCCTACTCTCCTACACACAGGACAATGGAGACCATGGAGCAGATGCAGGCTGTAAGTATGGCTCCCACGGCTGAACACCAGTGAGATGTAGCTGGGATCTTCCATGCGTTGCAGTTCCTCATCTTGCCATTGCTGCCACTGAGCCTGTCCCAGATAACTGCAGCGGGAACTTCGACACACACATGTCCGAGCTCTGATGTGTCAGTAGCACACAGTGATGCAACCTTATCATCTTCGCACTCTGATGTGTCAGTGTCACACAGTGGTGCATCCATTAAACCACCACACACATCGGACACACCGGACACAGAAAAGGTATCAGAGGAGTAAGATGTGGATTGTAGTTACTGTGTGAGAAAGGAGGTAGTAGCATCCATCACTGCCATATGACCTGTCCCTGCCTGGTTCAGCCCTATGCATCATGTCCTGGGACAACACCTTCCACTGATCCCCGGAACACTCTGTGACATTCACCTGGACCCTGACATGGACTGCAATATTTTCACTGTTTGACAATTACACAGCAATCCTGCTGCAGACTGCACACTCCCTCGTTGAATTCACTTTTCAATCCCCAAAGGACTCTGGTTGGCCCACCACTGTACAGCTCCATCTCTGGCATTCACCAGAATGTGAATAAAGCATTCGAACTCACACAGATGTGTCATGGCTATGTTCACTCAAGTATGAAAGTATGGATGGATGTAGGGACAATGATTTCACAAGAAGGTACATCCTGGTAAATGATATCAATGCACGTTTAACACTGAGCCACATGGCCAATTAGATGACTGTGAAAGTGAGTACTAGTTGTGGCCTCATTGCTCATGAACAACAATCTTGCAACCCCCCAAAGCAGGCACACGCCCATGTATTGAATAGGGCTGTGTGTAGGAATGACCAAATTGGTAATAGGCCAGAAGTGGTGTCCCACATCATATGTGGCAACTGAACTTCACTTTGCATACCTACTTACACATCTGTGTGGACACATTCTGTTTTGATTTATAACATTGCTCCACATGGTCAGAGGTTGGACAACATACTGACGTTGCTGAAGACACATAAGACCACAGGTCTGCCAGCAACTATCCCAAAACAATGTCTGACTCACAGAGGTGGAGCTGTCAATAGGAACCCACCCCCATTGTGCATGAGTCAGTTAGTCCCTCCCTGTGTAGGGACGATGCTCATTGTGGCACACGATTTGGCAATCTAATCAACACTCATCTCAGTTAGACACCAGTGAAGTTGTGTAGACTTTATTGGCATGTGCGTGTCAGTACGGACAAGGCAACGGCCACAACATGCAGGGAAATGCAGACACTTACACGCAGCATGGGAACATATCGAGGTGCAAGAAATGGGGAGGCAAAAATGTACACAAAATTATTACGGATGGCAACGGTCTCGGCCCACCTTGCCTTACTGGACGAGTCATGTGATGTTTGGTGTTTGCCCACTGCCCCGTGTGAGGGGATACAACTCACAGCCCATGAGGTCGGCATAGTGCTCTGCCACTGGACTGTGCTGATTGTCTGCTCTGCTGACAGTGATCAGGTGAAAGTGTTTGACAAGGTCACATGTTGTGCTACATTGCCATGTGTGTACTTTCCCCTCAGTAGTATGTCTTCATTGGGAATGTTGCCAAATGACGCTGTACTACTCTGACCATTGAACTGCATCACCTTGCACAGGTGTGTGTACATATGCGTAGTTCCACGCACATGCATTTAGAGTCCAGACGAAGGCAGACATGTCAACTGTTGTGGTGGGATATGTGAGCATTCCCCCATGATGCAACAAGGTGTTGGGACCTGTGCTGTGGGTGACAATCCGATGTGGCTTCAGGAACGTAGTTACTCATCCATAAATGAAAGGACAGCTTCATTGGCAATGTGTTCCAATAGTATGTCATTGTCGGGTTCAAGGAACACCAGGGTGAGCCAATCCATTAACTAGTGTGGGCAGATGTGCTCAGTCCATTCTGTTTCCCCAATCTGCAACTCAGCCCAATAGGGGAGCACCTCAATGTGGTCACTGCACACAAGGAGTTGTGCAATCTCCCATGCACAACTACCAGCACGTACGCCAAAGATCAGTGCATCGCATGCAAGGCTATCCCAGCAACACTCCTGTTTGTGGGCCAACAGGGGTTGCACTGTCAGGTCATAATCCAATTCAGCTACCATTGCGTTGGATAGGCAGACCTCCATGGGCCACTCGAATGTGCATGATCGACAGTGGAACCAGGGCTGGACACAGATGAGGTAGGCAAGACAGAAACTAAGACAGAAACTGATTTGCAACACTGCCATTGGCACAGATCCCAACAGATGCAGCATTCATGCACGGTACAGTTCCATGTGACAGGGGTTGTGGATGTACTCGGGAATGCCTGCCATTGAGTTTGTTGGTCTCCTAGCACCGACACTCCTCGGACCGGCGGCAGTTCGGTGGACGATATGCGAGAGCTCTGGGCAATGAGTTGTATGTGTGAGCAATGTTTGGACGGGTGGGTTGTTTTTAACCAATGTGTCAAGGGCATCCTTTGCAGGTGTAGGTCGAGCAGGGACAAGTGTGTGTGGGGTGTGGGCACAATGGTCTTTCATTAGCACAGTTCGTGGTGTGGGAGTCGTCGAAAGCTAGTAGGGTGTGCCAGCTGCATTCAGGAACAAGGTCAGGGGTTCAATTGGCCTTCTGCCTAGTGTGTTGAGACAAAGGAGCTTTCATACCTCATTTTAGTCTAACTACTTCTTGCATTTCATAAATGTGATGTGGCATTCGCACTGACTTTGATGCCAGGCCTATGATTTGGGGTGTACCAATTTTGAGACACACACAGCTGTTGACATGTTTGCATGAGCCAAGGGTCCGATTGGCCTTGAGCTCCTTGTTCAGTCTCTCTCTTTCTTTCTCTCTATTTCTTTCTCTCAATCTCGCTCTTTCTCTCTCTAATCCCTGTCCTTTCATGAGTGCCTGACACACCTTCTTATCTTGGATATTGTCTTGCAGGCTGTGATTCACAGATTGTCCAGGGATGTCCAGCCATGACTCTTCAAAATTGTTGTTTAGAGGCAAATTAGGATTTGACAATTTGTTTGGTCTTTTAATGGTGAATGAATGAATCAGGATTGCAATACTCACATGTATGTTGATTGTTGCAATTGTGCAACATCAGGCGGGTGCTTTTATTCATGATTTTGTGCCGTTGATGTCCAGTGTCTTAGTCTGGAGAGGTGGGGGGTACCCAGGGTGGTGCCCAGCGGGGGAGGTGGTCCTGGGGTGGTGGCACTGGGTGTAGTGGCCCTCTTGGGTGCTGGAACCGCATGTTCAGTGGCTCCATGGCATCTGTTGTTCTTCAGGTGTGGCTCTGGGCTGGGCTCCCTTTTGTAGTACAGGCTGTCATCCGACTTTGCACCAGGTCAGAGCAGGAGTTTGTTTCCTGCTGCTAACGTTCCTTATCACATGTTTGGTGGTCTTATCACCCATCTGGCTGGTCGTTGAGAAGGTTGCTGAGTGGTGTTGTCATGACTTTTGGCACGGGAATGCCTACTCTGCATCTCATTAGCGATAGTTGCCGGGGTCGTCTGTTCCATAGTCATAGTTCCAGGAGCATTATGGCAAACAATGTGAGAAGAATATAGAAAAAATGAAAAAAGAAAATTCAAAATGGCGGCCTCTAAAAAACAGAGAGAGTCACCTGAAGAAAATATGCCTTATTCCCAATGCATGGCAGACAATGAAGATAGCCTCATGTGGAGGTAGAAATCCGTTTCAAGAAAATACCCCCATCATGCAGGAAACAGCTAAATGCTCGCCATAATGACAGCTGCGATGTCGTAGCGGCATGGAGCTCCAAGGTCAGGTGGCTATCTAGGGTCGCGGTGCGCGTGACTCACTCCAGACCAATTCTAACCTACAAAACGCAAGTTGAAGCTTTGGAACATTCTTGAGGATAGCATTATTTTGACAGACATTATGATTCCTTATTTTTAGCTCATACTTTCTATGCTAATGCTAATGACAGGATTTGTACAGCGTATGGGCCCTCATTATAAGTGTCCTCTTCATTACGATAGGTTCAGTATCAGGAGTTACAGACCCCAGCAGAAATATGAGACCCTTGGAAAGTCTCAGATCTGGTGTTTTAGAGGCATCTGATAAAAGCAGGAGTCCTATCTTGGTGAAATGTCACGTAGTAGTGGGGAAATACCAGGTGTAACAGTACTGGAATTAGTTGTGCTTCATTTAATTACTCACTTGGAGTAACTAATTAGGGATCCCACAAGTAGTTCCTGGTAAAGCTGTTTCCCTGAGTTTACAAATGCAAACAGCCTTAAAACAACTTTCATTGATGAAGGAACTAATTTGGCTACAAAAGTCCAAGATAGAACTATATATTTACTGCACAAGACAAAATTAAATAATTTGGCCTCAGAATGATTTTGGGTTGGGTCAGCCACTTTTCCCAGTCAAAAGGTGAAATTGACGATAATGTTTACATTTTGCGAGCTCTGTCAGGTGAGGAGATGCCTCTTTCACACTTCCTCCCTGCCAAAAATCTGGACATCTTTAACTTACCTCATTTTCCTCTAATTGCATCTCCCCTGCTTCTACTATATGTTGATTCCAGCTTCATAAAATCAGTCAAATGCGTCCCTTTCCCACTTTCTAAGGGACTAAAGGTTTAAATTTAGTGTTGGTTCAGCAAGGATAGAATATCCTTCTCTTTCTAGAAGAAGCGCTGATTCTGGAAGTGATTCCACTAGTGGAATTTCCCGCACCATCGAAATAATGTGAAGGGGAGATTCTGCTGTTGGATCCTCTTCTTGATTCAGAACTTTCTCTAAAATTAGATTTTCCCCCTGCCTAAAATTATTTGTGAGATTCTCATCTACACTATTCACTTGCGTTGGATGTACCTCTTAATTGCCCACATGCATCAAGCATTTTTGGAGTCGCAAACGGTGCGATTCCTTAAAATCGGCCGTTTGCGATTCCAAAAATGCTTTTTGAGATGCATCATTTGTTTTTGTTGTAAATCGCTAATTTTGCGAGTTTCTAAATTGCGATTGCATTTAAGGAATCGCAATTTTGCGATTCCTTAAATGCAATGCATCATTCTTAAAAAAATTGCGATTTTAAAGATTGCAAGTGCAAATTACCACGAGGTTGAACCTCGTGGTAATTTGCGAAAAATGTTTAAAATGCTCAAATTAGCTTTTTAAACACTGTCATGTTACAGACACACATGTCCTTAGGACATGTGTGTGTGAAACATCCATTTTAAAATACATTTCAGGGGTGCAGGGGGGGGGTCCTTTGGACCCCCCCCCGCACCCATGGAATGCATCAACATTTTGCAAATTCCAATTTACGAATTCGCAATTACCATTGATTCCTATGGGCCTTTTGGCCCATAGGAATCAATGGAAATTGCGAAATCGCAAATTGGAATTCGCATAATATTTGCGATTCGGTAAAATTTGCGATTTTTACTGAATCGCAAATATTATGCACTTTCAATAATGCATCCCGTTTTGCGATTCCTTATTTGCGATTCGGTAAAAATCGCTAATTTGGAATCGCAAAACGGGAGTTTGATGCATGTGGGCAAATGTGTTTATCTCTTCCACTCTTGTTGTCTTTGTTAATTCCTCATTCACTCTCAGCTTTTTGTGTACTATCTTTAAGTGCAACAATGAGCTTGCTCAATATCATCACATGTTTGGTTTCTATCCCTGGCTCTAACCTACATTTGGCCTTACAGCTCGATCCTTTCTTTTCCTTTCCTGCTTGTGCTCAGTACAATGTTCTTTGTTTTCTCCCCTGACCCCTAATCCTTTGAAATCTCCATGCTCCTGTCATGCCATCATCCATTCTCTCTCCTCACATGTCAAAGAACATCTTTTTTGTGTCTTACTTTAAAGTCTTAAGATGGTGCATTCATGCTTTCATTTGCCACCTTCTGTACCATATTAGTTATCTCATAGTACATTAGGTGAATGTGGTCCATAAATATACTTAAATGAGGAGAACAGTATCCGGGTCCTTCGATGTGTGTTGGCTCTGCCTGCAATATTGACACAGCACCACCACAACCAGTGGGTACGAAGAGCCAGGAGAAGATTGGCCTTTTTCTTTAGTTTGAGCTTTTAGTAACAGATGACCCATATAAAGTGAGAAGTACCCCTCTTTTCACAAAACTAAATACAACAAACATCCTCACTCCTCACATCAGTTACGTAATTTGTTTAGCAAATTTGAGCAGTCTGCTAATTTTGAAAAAAATATATTTTCCTATTATCCATTATTGTAACTACCCAGAACTCATGGCAGACTTTTTCACAATATACAAAAGCTCACCATAGTATCAAGGTAATTCTTCATGTAATGTGTAAAGGTTATTCATTTGTGTTGTTATCTGTAACTGTTCTTTGTTTTGACGCAAGCTTAATGATAAATTTCCTGTCTTTAAGTCAATATATGTTTGCTGTAATATGACTCGTATTTGTCCCAAGTTCATTAGAGTTAGCATAAATATGATGCACAATATAAGAGCTTGGGGGGCTCAATTTCTCTTCTCTAATTCTAGCAACCCACTATCATACGTTCAACTTCTTCCATTTCCTGCACCCCAAGAATTCTGATATTTTATTTTTAAAAACTATTTGTCATTGCTGATTTTTCTCTATTTGACTTTCAGACACTAGTTTGTCCCAGTAACATTCTATCCTCCTGTTCAACAAGACAAGATGGTCGACTGTAAAGGAGCTCATGCTGAAGGCTCCCTGGGCAGAGATCGCCAGCAGTGTAAATCCCAGCAAACTCCTTCCTTTGAGCCATCGTCTATTTGGAATCAAAGGAAACAAACCTGCAAAACTGATAACAAAGTTCAAGTGAGCAGTATGACATAACGAAGATGGTGTTTCAGCGACAATCCGCAAAGGTTTGCGTACTAGGGGCCTCATTTATGAGAAATGACTCATCGCTGCGTGAAAGCAGCGATGCGTCACTTCTCAGTGCACACTCCTTGCGACATTCCTGATGCGTCATATTTAACGTATGACGCATCATGTCGCAAGGAGTTACAGATACGTCAGTATTTCTGACGTATCTGTAAGCGCAAAAGGGGTGCATTGCTGGAGTGTGTCAGAAAAGTGACGCAACTCCAGCAATGCGTCCTTTCACATGGGGCAAGCCCCATGTGAAAGGGCCTGCATCAGTCTTACGCCTGCTGTGAGGCAGGCGCAGGATTTTGACGCAACGGTGTTCTAAAAGTGACGCATTGAAATCTCATAGATTTCACTGCATCACTTTTACGACCCTTCCTTGCGTCAATACGCCCCCCTTGCATACATTAAACCTGGCGCAGGTATAATGTGGCGCAGGGGTTTACAAAGTGACGCATCTACCTAGATGCGTCACTTTGTAAATATGGCGCAACAAGGCACATTTTTTACGCCACTGGTGCGTCACAAAAAATGACGCACCAGCGGCGTAAAAGTGACGCACAGCCTCATAAATGAGGCCCTAGGTGCCTGCAGATCGTCACCAGACCTGCTATTCCTGTGCAGCTCATTTCCTCTCAGAAGGATAGCAATTTGAGCCTGGACTAACCGCAGGGGCTCACAGACACTGCCTCTCATGATCCTTTACGTGTCTGCAGCTTGCTGGAACTGGAGATTTAGACGAAGAGGCAGATATGTTGCTCTGAGGTGAGCCCACCGCCGCCCCTCTTTGTTATCAGCCTACCTTGGCCCACAGTGCTCGACTGCCCCCCAGTGCTGGGAATCTATCATTGTGTCTCCACAAACATTGTGCATTGCATGGGAAGGATTTCTCGCTTTGTGCACGCAGACAACAGCCTGACCCGGTCCTCCCATGCAGCAAGATCCCTGCCTGCAGGATGGACACAGAACCTGAGCTAGCTGCAGGGGCTCACAGGTGCTGTCTGCGTCAGAACCTGCCTCCCTCGATCCACTTACATTGTCAACTCCTCATGCAATGAATAAATACTGCCCATGATAACACATGGAAGTGTGAGAACATCAGAACTTCGCATTGTACACCCATATTATCATCCTGCACGTATATTGTGCCTTTATAACTGCACTGTTAGACTACACTGTTATTCTATGCCTATATGGTGATGTTTTGTCCATTTTACGTCAATATTGTTATTTTATGCATATACTGTTATTTATGCCGATGCTGCTATCTTATGCTACTTATCCTACCTTGCACGTAGTAGTAGTGACCATGCTTTTCAATGTTTTTTAGACCATGCTGACTCTGATATCCTACATAGGTTGAGAGTATATATATTGTATACATGCCATAGAATACAAAGGGATCTCCTGTAGAATGGCTTATAAACTCTTTCACAACTCCCATCTCCTAAATACTGTTACCACCAAGACCTCAGAAAGATAAATAGGCCCACTGGTGCTTTTCGGTCATTCAAGACCCCATTCTGCTCACGGGATCCCACCAGATCTTCTTGGCGACTTCCCCTCAACACGCCACTGCTGAAATAGGCAGCCATCTCAGCCAATGGAGGCCAACTCTTGATCCCTATGCACACCTCTGATTACTTCTCCTAAAACCTAAATTTGTTTCTTCCCAGAAACAACTTCTGAGTACCATATCAAGTTTGGGAGCCTACTGCTGCGGTCAGTGTCCTGCTGCGGCACCAATATGGAAAGATATGGCCCCCAATTCATGCTGCATTAAATGTCAGCTGAACCTCTCCAAAAATGTTGCAGAAAACTTCAAACACAAAATCTTCAAGGAGCATCCAGAGACACTAATAACAGACATCTTCTACAGGTCAACACATGAAGGCCATGAAATGTACTTCATATTCTACACTAAGAAACCCACCAAATAGAGAGAGATCATCCTACAACAGCTTCACGTAACTAATACAACCAAACGTCCTTTATGGATCCGAACTCTCCATATTCCCATCCCAGAACTTTAGTGGAGAACTGTCCATAACCATTCACAGAAATGAGGACATCCTAATACAAGCCTCTGAACAAAAAATATCCATTTTTGATCGCCACTTCCCTGTTCCTGACTCCTCCTTGCCATCTGCCCCCACCACCACCCATCCACCCTCTCCCAGGGAAAGCACCCCTACTCCACCTTATCTACCAGCTGAACCTTGCACTCCCTGTCCCCCGAACACTGTCTCCACTGTCACGCCCCAACAGCGTCTTCCATTCCCAGATGCCCCAAAACTTTAGTTTCACCCCAGAATTATTTTTCTCTTCTCCATGGCACACCTCCACTACCCAGCTTTATTTATCTTTCACACCTGCGTCTTCTCTGTCATCTAACCACAGCATGCGGGATACTACCTTAGCCTCCAGATTTCGATAAGTTCCATCATACTTCACTCCCCACCATAGAACTAACTGCCTCTCAGTTAATCCCTATAATAGCCTCTATAGATTTGAAACTCAACACTATTTTGGATGAAATGTTGTAAGGATGCAAAGATTAGCCACATATTGCTCTACTCGCATGCATCCATGGTGAATACCGATCCTGCCACAAATGTACACTCTGACCCCCCCTCCTTCATCCCTGGGCAAAGTATCCCCTACACTCATCACAACCTCAGACCTAGATGTACCATGACTGGAATGTCATACCTGGAATCTGAAATACTGAGCAATACAAATGACTATGCTCCTAGCCAACCTTGCCACCATAAGATTCTGGTCATCCTTGGCACGAGTATGATCCTGAACACCACTCGCTTTCCCTGGCCTCCTCTCAAATAAGTACCATTCAACCCAATCAACCCGAGATCTTCACCTTTGTTTGCTGCATGCTACTAAACAGTCGCTCAGTAGTCAAGCATGCCACTGACATAGCTGAAAAAATACTACAACACAATATCGACTTCTGCTTTCTAATTGAAACCTGGCTGTACGACCACTCATCCCCTGTCATTGATCTTGCCACTCCATCGTGCTTCTCAACCATTAGCTGTGACCACAAGGATCGCATTGGTGGTGAACTAGCCAACATACCAAAAAAATATCTGCGCTTAAATCCCTTCCACAACACCAAATACCCTGACTCTGAATATTTAGAAATTCATCTCTCCTCTAAAGGCCCCAACCCCATAAAATTTCTGGTCATCTCTCACTCTCCAGGTAAAAACAACAATTTCCTGAATACTTAACAGAAGTAATGATGCTAAACTCCCTAAAAGGCAGCACAGACCTTATCCTAGGAGAACTAAACCTGCACCTGAATAAGGCTGAAAACCCTATAGTACAAGCACTATCCACCCTCCTGGAAGCGAATAATCTTACCCAGCACTACCCACTCATGGTAAGGGCTTTACCCTTGAAGCATTAATCTCTAAGCATAACACCTTATCCCTCTACTCTATCCTGCCCACTGTCTAAACTGTTTTTTAGAGCAACAGTGGTCCCATGCGCTCAAAATACATGAAGCAATAAATATAGACAAAATCAAATCTATATTTGGAGTGACATGTCCAGCTGGACAGAGGTCATTCAAGTTTACTCAATAAACAGTTATTCCATACAGCGAAAATACCTTCTAAAAAAACACCCCTGTGGTACACAAGCCTGTGCCCAACACTAACGGAGTCAGTATAGAAGGTGAATTGGACACATAGAAGGTTTTTTTTAAGGCAAGCAAACGTTTTTCTGTTTAAATTCAAATTATACAGAAATGTCAAAAAGCGCCATTACAATACATAGAAATCAAGTTTTGTATAGGGTGCTAGACAGGTTGACGGCGTTTCGGTCCCCCTATTAGATCATGGGGACCATCATCAGGACAATCAATAATTGCCTTAACGTTACAAAACCTCAAATTGCCTGAAAAAGGAAAGGGAAATAAAGAGAAAATATATACATTTTAGAAGCAAGATATTCATTATATTAAATAAGGTGACTGGGAGTGAAACGTGCATCTGAATGCTTTAGAAGTGAATTGCCTCGCGATTTCAGGTGGTATTGCCACAAGGCGAGTGAGTTCAACCGTGCTTACAGGTGGGCGGAAGGCAGGGGCTGTGCCAAGGTGGAGAACAACTTTGCACTGTTTAAAATGACCGCGGTGCCAGCAGCCGAGGACGAACATGCTCCAACGTCCAAGGACGTGTGAATGCGTGGTAATTCGTGATTTGTGCCTATTTCGAAGAACCCGAATTCAAGGGCGTAGTAGTACACGGAAGGCTTATGTGACTATCGGGGGTGAGCATACACGCAACGTGCCTATATTGCGGAGGTTGTGAGAAGTTAAGCCGTGGTTTGCACAGAGCGCCAATTGTCTAAGTTGGCTCGACGGAAAGGCTTACCAGGGCTATTGTTATTAGATTTACAGGGAGGATAAGCCCATGTTCGAAAACAGCAGCCCTAAGAAGGGAAGGCAATAATGACATAAATGAAGGAATTATAAACAAGGCAGAGACCGAGTGAACGCGGCCATGCAAGGTCCCTTACCAGAATCAGCCGCGAGTTGCCGCGTTACATTAACGTAATCGGGCGGCGCCAGGGTAGTACCTATCGGGAAAAACGGGACATCAGAGCCCTGCATATAGCGCTCTATTGGGATAGAGGAGCTGTAGGATGCTGCTAACTTACCGGTTTAGTCGGTATATTATATGCATATTATATTCACCGAAACTGATAGAGGTAAAAACATACAAATCTATGTTTTATATTTACAGGTAATACCATACAATGCAATAATAATCTTTACTTCATGCTTATATCACCAGTTGCATACAGTACTTTTCTATGTATAGCCTAAACAAGGATATCTTTCCTGGTCATACTACCAGTAGCATTTTTTGGTACAGAGATTATTGCTTATTTTTCTTATTCTATACATTCATCGCTACAAACTTGATCGCCATGATTTAAATTGCAACAGTAGCTCCTAAATTGCAACAGTAGATCCTAAAATTAGAATATTCTAAAAAATTCTAACGTGAAAACCTACAGAGAATTAATTAAGGTAGGAAAAGTAGGAAGGTAGAAAAAAGTAGAATAAAGTGTTAAGATTACCCTTCTGATGCTTTAAAAGTTTCCTCGTTAAAGACTGTACCACAATCCTCAAGTTTAATTATGTAAAGAATATAATAGTACCTATATAGTTCAGTTCAGGAAGTTTCTCTACAAATTATGTACTCATTCCGAGGTACATGGTATGAACTCTAAAACATAAAGTAGTCTATTTACGAAAAATCCATATTTTATTTTTGACTATTTCACGCTCTTACCTTTCTGTTCTCATACAAAGCGGCAGTACGGCTCTCAAGTAGCACGGCTGTACCACCTGGTATCTAGCTGGATTTTCTGATTTAAAATTTCTTATTTTTCTAAAAAACGAGATATACATTTTAGTGTTTCAGGTAAATGGCCTATATCCTATTTGGGTTTCAGCTTTTACATTTATGGTACCATTCAATCATTGATGTGTTGATTCTCACCTTAAGTAAATAGCTATATGTCTACTGTAACTTTCAAAAATGTTATTCAGACCATGGAATTATTAAGTTCCTTTAGGCGACAAATACCTATATGCAAGAGAACATCCTTTTATTGGTGACTTTTCTACTGTTAACTGTTTAAGAAAGGTTATTCCAAATGAACAGAATCCATCTTACCCCAAAGACTTGGGACGCTATCTTTATATGGGTTTCTGCTCCGTGAAAAACGTCATAGCGGTGTCCTGTTTTTTTATTAAAAGACCTGACCTATAACAATAAAACAAGCGAGTGTTACAAACTAAACTTTATATAGAATATTAGTCAAGTGCGGTTATCCTGTGGTTTGCGCTTACCTAAAACAACGAAGCGTTGTGCAATAAAGGTCCAAACGTTTCCTCGTGGCTCGACTTGAACGTATGCGGCGGCGGCGTGTCTTTTTGTTGATATATTATATTTTCTTTCGAAACCGTGCGCACGTTACATCTAATAAAGGGTACAAACCCTATATATTAGTACTAAGTTAACTTTGTCTAGCTCTGTTTAAAAAGTGAAACAAAACGTTCTCTTACCGGCGAATATGAACGAGGGTATAACGTTTCAGGATACACTGCTAGCGGGTCGGTTTTCAAATAAAACAACCTCGCGCTGCAGTTCAATGCTCCGTATATAAGGACGTTTTTTATTGGTTTGAGGGGCAACCTAATTTCTTAAAGAGAAATACCTAGTTATTTAAGTCACACGCTTCTAAGGACCGTTTCTATTGGTTAAAGGGGGCAACCTAATTTCTTAAAGAGAAAATTCCTAATTTTTGAGTAACACGCTTGTGGGGGAAGGACAACCATTTATTTATTTTCGTGTTACAGGTCTATCTGAGTTCTGTTAATTATATTAAGTACTAGATCAGGCATTCATATTTTTCATATAGATCCTATTTTATATTATAGTTAAAACTAAATGAGGACGAATTTATTTTTTATATATAAATGGCATCTTATTACATTTTGGTACAGATATCTTAGGTTATAAATAGTTACCTCATAGAATCGCATTTTCCCATGGCAATTCATTGTTCAGGCCATGGCTAAAGGTCTTTAAGGTAAAAATCCAGAAAACTTCTCGCTTTTTTCTTATTTTCTCACCTCCCTTTGCATTAAGTATATGGATCTTTTCCAATATGCGCCATCTGATATCTGATGGAGCATGTTGGAAATCTAAGAAATGTGTAACCAGTGGAGCTGCAGTTTTCTGAGTTTTAATAGCTGATCTGTGTTCGGTCAAACGAACTTTTATTGCTCTAGAGGTTTCGCCCACATATCCCATATTGCATGGGCATACGAGCAAATAGACTATATTGCAAGTATTGCATGTCCAAAGGTCATCTGCTTCAATATCATATCCATTAAATTTGAAAGTTGGTCCTGATATAATGCCATCACAAGAATGACAAGAACCACATCTTGAGGTACCTTTTACAGGGTTCACTCCTTGTATAGATTTTTGTATAAAGGGAGGTTTTGCAGATGTTCCAGTGTATCTGGATCTCACCACCAAATCTTTTAAATTTTTGTTTCTCCGATGTGCAAACATCGGTTTCTTAAGCTTAGGTTTCGATTATTCTATATTTAGTAAATGCCAATTGGCATTCACTATCTGTCTGATTGTTGCATTTAGTGTGGAATGTCTTGTGACACAGACTAGTTTTGGTTCCTGGACTTCTTTTTTTGATCTTAAAAGCGCATCCCGATCATAATATCGAGCCCTTTTATATGCCCCACGAACAAGACGGTGAGGGTATCCTCTATCGAGGAATTTCTGCTTCAATTTTACAGACTGGGTGTCATAGTCCTTGATATTAGTGCAGTTTCTTCTCACCCTGAGAAACTGCGAAAAAGGGATGCCATCCTTTTGATTCCTGGGGTGATAACTTGAAAAATGGAGCAAAGTGTTCCTAGATGTGGGCTTCGAATATAGGTCCACTTCCAACTTGTTACTGTTATTTCTAATGTATATGTCCAAAACCTCCACTTGGGTAGCATTAATGTGGGCAGTGAAGTGTAGATTTTCATCCGCAAGATTGATCCACTCTAAAATTTCTCCCAGAGTCTGTTCCCCATTGGTCCAGATGGAAAAAAAACCTTCCACCTCTACCCAATCTCACCTCTGCCAATGACCTCACTACCCACTACTCTACACCACAAAAATTGCAGAGCTGCTTGACACAGTCACCCCTCTAAAACTCAAGAAATCAAGGAATATTTCTACCAAATCCTTGTTTAATATAGACCTTAATAAAGAGAGGTGACAACTCTGATTGGCTGAATGAAACTGGAGACAACAACCCTTATTAAACAATCTCTCATTCCTCCGAGCTGAACACCTAAATTACCAAATACACATCTTCAGAGATAAATGCTCTTCTCCTGAGCCCAACTTGACTGGTCTAGGAACAGGCCTAAAGTCCTTTTCAACATTATCAGAAAGCAAACCTCCTCTCTACCGCAACACCCAATTAGTGACTCTATTAAGTGCTTTGATGAATTCGCAACATTGTTTTCTGAAAAAAGATCTAACACTGAACTCTCACCTGTGCCACCCACCTCCCCACCCAACACCAATGATACCTCCAAGAGCACTGAGGGTCCACTCAAGGCCCTACCTCCAACTAATGGTTGTTTCCTCAACCTCCCCCAAAGCAATCCAGAACACCAAACTTAACCCCTTGCAATTGAAAAATGATGCAACTTGAACTGAATTTTGCTATATCATTGGAGAAGAAGTCTGCAAATACCCACCTGCAGGAAGCAGACATCGCACATGTCTGACCCACTCCCTGGCATGCTTGTCTAAAATCTCAGTAACATCATCTCCCCATATGGACCAAAATCAATTACTCCTCCTTATTGAGAGGCTTCATGCCAGCCTCGCTCAAGCGAGGGCAAATCACCTCCTCGTCAAAAAAAAGACACCTACCAGAACAACCTTTAGAGTTACAGACCTATAACTAACCTCCCTCTACCCCCAAAGCCATCGAAAAATGTTTGCTTGCAGAACTCAACAACCACATTGAAAAATACAACCTGCATGACTCCATCCAATCTGGGTTCAGGAAAGGCTGCAGTGCACAGACTCCAATACTGAGCATCCCAGACGACCTACACAGATCTCTGGATGATGGCCAGGCCTGCCTTCTAGTCCTTCTGGGCCTCTCGGCTGCCATTGATACTGTCAACCATGATATCCTCCTAAACAAGCTCTCATAGCGTTCAGGCATTAATGGAACTGTCCTTGAGTGGTTTGCTTCTTTCCTAAACCAACAATCACATCTAATCAAACTAAAGAATTCCACCTCAAAAGCAAATCCTGTAGCAAATGAGTTCCTCGGGGATCAATCCTGTCTCCTGCCCTTTTCCACCTCTATATGGAACCCCTTGTTATGATCCTGAAACAATCCAGAATTGCCTATCATCTCTATGCAGATGACACCCAACTATAAATTAGAATCTCATCAGTTAAAGACATGCTGCACCTAAATACCACTCTGTCCATAGTTCAATCCAGGCTAACCAGCAACCATCTTCAGGTCATCTCCAACAGAACCAAATTCCTCCTCATCCAACCAAAAGAAAAGTCCTTTCCCGTGGATTTCTGGCTCGGCAACATCACTGCATTAAAGAGCAAACTATCCATCTTCAACTCTGTCAAATCTCTGGGGATTACACTTGACACAAACCTGAACATAAAAGATGGCTCAGCTAAAAGTGCCTTCCGCACATTGAAATACCTTCAAAAAGTCAAACCACTCATCTCCAACGAAGGCCATGAGACTGTGGTGCAATCTTTTGTCCTCTCCAAGTTGGTCTACATTGTTATATTTGTTATATTTAATTTGTACAGCGCACAGCTACTCGAAAGTGTCCAGGTGCTAACTTCGAAAAGCAACGTTTTTATTTCTTTTCTTAAACAGCAATGGGTCCTGGGTGCCCCGAAGGCCCACAGGTAGCTTGTTCCAAGCCAAACCAGCGTTTTGCAAAAAGGAATTCCACCAAGTCTTGGGCGCTTGAACCTGGGGGTCTGTATCAGCAGAGGAACGCAGCTGTCTTCCTGGTGTATAAAAGGCAAACCTCTTCTGCAGATAACTAGGGCCTAGGCCATAAAGGGCCCGGTGTGCGATAGTTAACATTTTGAGTTTCAGACGAGATTCAACTGGGACCAATGCAAGGAACTCAGATGGATGCGAAAACTATGCCTTGAGGCAAAGCCCAAAAGTAGTCTAGCCGTCAAGTTTTGGACAACTTGCAGTTTCTTAATAAGAAAGCCTGGACTGCCTACTAAAAGGGCATTGGCATATTCCAATCTGGATAGAATGAGGGCCCCGACCACAGTCTCTCTGGCACTACCAGGCAGAAGAAGGAAGAAACATCCTCAAGGTGTTTAGAGTGCCAAAGCAGGTAACAACTAGCCTCTTCACTTGTGTAGAAACATTAAAGTTTTTTATCGAACCAGACGCCAAGGTTTTTAGCTGCGCCTTTGTCTGCAGTTGGTTGGGGAAAACCAAGGGGCCAAAGCCTTTCTTTGAAGTCCGTTGTTAACGAGCCATACAGAAGCACTTCAGATTTTCCTTTGTTACATTTCAGCTGGGCATTTGCCAGGGCCTGAAAAACGGAAGACAGACAATGTTGGGCCACCATCACCAAGTCATCCTCCTTGCTCCAAGAAAACAGAAGCTGGGTATCGTGAGCATAGGCCATCACTTTGGCCCCTAAGGACTCCGCAAGGTAAACCAGTGGAGTCAGGTAGATATTAAAGAGCAAAGGGCTAAGTGATGACCCCTGCGACACACCAGTAGTCTCCTGCATAGGTACAGATGCACATGGGGGAAGCAAGACCTGCTGTGACCTGCCTTCCAAGAAGGACCTGATTGACTGCAGGGTTGAACCAGAAATACCTATCGCTGATAGATGGTCAAGGAGCAAAGAATGGGGTACCGTGTTGAATGCTGCTGAGAGATCAAGCATAACCAAAGCAGCTCTCCCGCCCGCATCCACACACTTCTGAACCGCCTCTGACATCTCTAACAGTGACTCCACGCTATAAGATGCACGGAAGCCTGATTAAGCTGAATGAAGAAGGCCTGACACCTCAACATAGTTGGTCATTTGGGATGTGACCACCTTTTCGCAAACCTTGGCCAACCTTGGAAGGAGCAAAATAGGGCGATAATTTTCAGGTAGCAGAGGATCCAGAGATGACTTTTTTAGGAGGGGAAGGATCAATGTCTGCTTCCAAAGCGTTGGAACATGCGTGTCTTAAAGCGACTGATTAATCATTAAGTTCACTTCAGGATTGATGGTGTCAGCCACATCCGACAGAAGCCTGGCTGCACACCGGTCTTTGGGCGAGCCCGATTTTAGTGCCTTGAGGATTCTGAGAGAACTGGGCAGATCAACCGATCTAAATATGGAGAAAGAAAAGCCAGATGCAACCAATGGGCACGCCAAAGACTCTCCTAAAAGCTTTCTAGGAGAAGTTGAAAACGTCTCTTGGATGCTAGTTATTTTGCCCTTGAAGAATTTCGCCAGAGTGTTGCACCAAGTCTCCGAAATAGGAGCCCCAACACCTGGGCCCTAGGGGCTAGAAAGTTCTGCACAATAGAAAAAATGTATTTTGAATTATTATTAGCCTGATCAATCCGAGCAGAATAATACAGGCCTTTGGCCGCTCCAATAGCTGCATAATAGAGTCTTTGTTTGGCTCACAGGGCCTGTTTGACAATGGAGCCATAGCCTCCCAAGTGCCAAGTTCTCTCCAAAACTTTACAAACATGTTTCAAAGTCCTCAGTTCAGGAGTGAACCAAGGCTTGGAGGGGGACTCTCTTCTCAGCCTAGGCTGACATGGGGCAGACAGCGTGGCAACTGAGCTAGAAATCCAGTCAGCAAACTGTGACCGATTCTCCTCCAGGTCCCCCAAAAAGGAGGGCCGGGAGGCCGCCAGATAGCTACTAAGCTGCTTGGGTCCAGTTTTTTTAGTAGAGGGGGACAGTGGCAGTTAACTGGACGAGAGGAATGTTTAGTGTCCCATGAGAAGAATATGGGAAAATGATCGAACAAGTGACCGGACTCGGCCTTGCCACCGCTAGCGGGAAATTTGAACAAATAATGTCCATGGTATGTCCGCCGTGGTGGGTAGGGTACTTGACCCATTGAGAAAGGTCGGCCAAGTGCGGAGAATCCAGAAACACTGCAGAGTTGGTTGTGTTAGAGTGATTAAGGTGGAGATTAACGTCCCCAAGAAGCACATAGTTTAAAAAGAGCAGAGCACGCTCTGCCAACACATCCCCACAGGTGTCCAAGAAAACACTAGCCAAACCAGGTGGCCAACAAATTAGGGATCCCCCCAGGGTAAAATGGGGAGAAAGTTGTAGGCTAAAATCCAGGGCCTCAGAATCTCACCAGCGGGTTGGTAATTCGCTGTGAAGAGTCCAACAATCCCTGTACAAAATAGCCAATCCGCCACCTCTACCTACTGGGCGATCCACCCTGTATAATTTAAATCCCACAGGAGTGGCCAAGGCCACGATGGGATTTGAAAAGGCAACGAGCCAGGTCTCAGTAATAAATAATAGATCTTAGCCGTTATCAATGATCAAATCAGCCACATCTACATAGTGCTTTTTCAATGATCTAGCATTGATGAGGCAGGCCCTATTGCTCTCAGGCCTTAATGTGTCAACAGCCGTCATATTCGGTGGTGCTTCTAGTGAGGACCTGAACTCACAGTCCACGCAGACATAATCCCTTGAAAGCTCTGCTAGCTTATCTCTCCGTGACGAACACGAAGGAGGTCTGAAGCATTTTAACAGCTCACTCGAAAAGCGAATAACCATGCTGCTCCCTGATTGAATTGGAGCAGAATGGCTCGCCCTGAGCGCAATCGGTGCACCCGCTACTCTCGCCTGCCCCGCGTCCGAGCGGACGCCATTAAAATAGGGTATGGCTAGGCCGGCGAGTAGCGTGCATCAACTGGGACGCTGACCACGATGAGCGCAAGTCGCATCCAAGATGGCCGCTAACACACAATGCCTCCCTGAAGAAATGCCCCAAAGGAGCGTGCACGGTGAGCAGCGTGTAATCTGAATTTAAAATATAGCAGAGTGACAAGAATTAAAAGAAATTCTGAAGTTTTCTTCTTTAAAAAAAATTATCGATGAAGCAACAATATACAGACTACAATTCCCTCCAAATTCCCTATGATAGCAGTCAAAATGAGAAGCTTTTCCAATTAAAAGAGTGCACAGAATTGACCTTTCACAAGCGCTGTCCCGCCAGACTGGCCCCAATAAATAGGGTTTGCCTAAGCCGGCGAGCATTAATGCAATGATCTTGGGAACCCCAAAAACACACTTAACCCCTTTGAAAGCAGCACTCCCTGTAGCACCCAGACTACTGTCGGGGAGAGTAGCTTTGAGCACATTACTCCCATTCTCAAGAAACTCACCTGGCTACCAATTGAGGCAAGATGTATATTCAACACTGCCTGCACAACCCACAAAGCTCTCTACTCAGAAAAAAAAGTTTACCTCACAACCAAACTGGCCAAAAGAGACCTCTTTGAAGCTCAAGCAGCTTACTCTTGATTCCGCCCTAATTTAAGAAAGAAAAATCTCACTGAAACATACTGTAAGCTATTTTGCAGGTTGGGGAATCCCGAAAACAACATCTGGCAGCCATTAAAGCCTTATTCACAGACACCTGGGCTCAGATTAATATAAACCAAACCCTTTTCACCTAAAAAATACATACAAACAAAGGCCTGAAGCTGGGATGTGTCATTGCCCCATCTTATTTAATCTGTATACAGCAGATTTGTTCTCGGAAGTGTTGAAAGGAAACCTCTTCACACCGAAGCTAAGCCCCCCAAAACTACCTATTTTACAATATTTGGACTACCTGGTGATACTGGATCATACACGCCTTGGCATGAAGTGGGCACTGGGCATATGACACAACTATAACGCTACTAACTCAATGCTTGCAATGAAAGTTTTGATTTTTGGACAAAGGGCCGAAAATATCAGCTGACATGGCATCTCGGTCACTTAACCATATCTATTACTGGCAAATATAAGTACATTTGTGTCTGGCTGATGGAGACAGGCAAACACTTCTTTCAGGCAAAGGCCCTTGAGGAAAAAGCAGCCAAAACATTGTTTGCACTAGCCAAACTTTACCATATTATAGAGCCCAACAGCTGAGGTGATTTGAATAGTAACACGTGCCAAATTGCTCCCCATCATAGGCTATGGGCACCTTGCATGCCCCAAAATGCTCCACAGTGATACTAGACTACATCACATAGCTGTATATAGGAACGTTTGGGCTCCCTAAAACAACAAGAAGCACACTGCAATGTAATTAAACGGGGAGAGGATGTGGTCTGACGGTCTAGGACGGTCGATCTCAAATCTGGGGAACTAGTTTCAAGTCTCAGCATTCACGCACAACATTCTGTGATTCTGGGCAAATCACTTAATCTCCCCATGCCTTACAAAAATTAATGTGTCCTTGTGTAACATAACTGGTGCTCATGTAAAGCGCTATGATACCTGATACCTTCAGGTCAAGTTCGCTCTATGTGAAGCTCAGGGGAAATTAAAAAAAATAATAATTAAATACTATCATCAAGTGGTCAGAGCAGATGTAGACTCCGTGACAGGGACCCTATGAATGGTATTTCAGGACGGAAAGAGGGAGTGGTCAAGGTTCCTCAAGAGTGCTACAATAAACTTGGTTCAAAATGCCTCACCAACCCAGCGGTAATGCTGCAGCACCTGCAGAGAATTCTAAAGAATAAAAGGAATCAGAAACACCACAGGTGCCACAGGGCTCTACAAATCCTATGAAGATATGCCCTGCCAACCATACTTGAGAGCGGCCATGGGAAAACAAGCCCTAAGAAACATATATTGACCACACTACTGACACTGTTTACATGGAAATACGGGGCTCACTGGAAAACAGAAACTTCAGGGCCAAGCCAGTGCAGGTTGTGCCCATATGCCCTGGGAACTGTAGAACATATAGTATGCTGCTGCCCAGCGCTGCTTCTCAAAAAGTGAATCTTTTTAAGGCCATGATTCTTTAGTATGGCACAAGATTTTGCAAAGAG
This sequence comes from Lissotriton vulgaris, assembly GCF_964263255.1. Lineage (NCBI taxonomy): Eukaryota > Metazoa > Chordata > Amphibia > Caudata > Salamandridae > Lissotriton > Lissotriton vulgaris. Next base: position 509,112,807 of record NC_141693.1, on the reverse strand, counting down.
GCAGTGTCTTGTTTTCTCGTCTGATGTCGCCATGGAGTTAGCATGAATTGGCAAATTCTTTGCAACAGTTGGAAGGCTACTGAGGGACCTTATGTGAACACACTCCACCAGGTTGCATCAAACACAAACTTACATGAACCCAAATAATGAACCTCCAGACCTGAGGATTTGCAGACTCCTTCTTATCAGAGCCTGTATTTACTGCTTCCATTGTTTTGATTGTTCTTTTATGTCCTTCATGTCGGCCGCATCTTGACCTACTTTCCTGAAATAGTTATATTGGCTCATTTGCACGGCACGTTGCACTTTGGTACACAATTACATTTATTACACCGCATGTTGCATCGTGAACTAGCAGATTTCCTTTTGCCACAGCCTCCACTGTTTCAATTGCTTTTTATGGCTGCTTTCATACTTTGGTCGTTTTAACCCGTTTCGTATGAGTTATCTGCATTGGCTCAATTGTAAGGCACACAGCACTTTGGAACATATTTGCATTTATCTATTCTGCATCCGGCATCCTCGAGTGCTATGCATAATAACATTGGCATCCCAGCCATGAGATAAATAACTCAAACTAATCAATTTGATAATAATGGCCTTGGGGCTACTGACACTTAGCATTGCACTTTCATGCACTTGCTGGATCTGTAGGTCATCATTAGAAGTTATATGGAAATAAGACATAAAACTAATTGCACTGACTGATTGTCAGAGGGCAGACTATAGTGCAGAAGTGTGGCTCACTGGTTAGAGCAGGCAGACCCTGAAGCAGAGGTCAGACCCGGGACCAGGGTTCAATTCCCGACGCGGCAGGGTCTTGAGCTCAAATGGCCATGGACTCGATAATTCTCGCTTCGGTGCCTGACCTAATCATGGGTTCACACTCTGCAACTCTGGGCATTAAGCTTGCTTAATCTCCACAACGGCCCCCCGCAGCAGGATGCCTGGCTTTCACCTTGAGGATGCCCTGTAGGGGCTATCTCACAGGGAAAAGCCAGGACGGGTTCCCAAGGCAAGCGCGGAGATACCCCTTCGGGGGTCGATTCAGGTGCTATATAAGAAACATAATAATAATAATAATATCTTACATCCCATGTCTTAGTAATAGAACTTGTTTTTATTGTAATGATTTACAGAGTATTTTTAAACAGGGTACTTTAAAGGATTTACTGTCTGCCTCCCGTTGGGGAACTGTTGGGCGTGGCCTTGTGAGCCAGCCAGTAAGCAAGGAGCAATGAGCAAGGTGTGGTTGCCTGTCTAGATGTTGAGTGACACCTCTCATGCGCCACATGTGACAGTAGAGCACAGCGCTCAGACAAGCCGAGTGCCGGGTTGCAAGGCTGGCGACTCTGAGGTAACTCCTCTGGGACTCCGGTGTTGGCTTCCATTTTGTGCCCGTGCTGTCCTCACGTTTTACTTGTTTGCCCAATATCTCTATGCCACTGTTGAACTGTAGGCCGTCACCACCCTCCACTCCCTTCTAGCTCCTCCTTCCTTCGTATCTGCATTGGACTGCTGTGGACCAGGGGGCAGAGAGGAAGCCGGCTTTTCTGCCCACTGTGAGCCTCATTGAACTTGGTGCCATATTGTGACTACTTGTGGGCAGGCATTAGGCTGTGGTCCTCTCAACGGTGATGCAGATGAGGTCAGCAATAGGCTTATGTGGACTCTACAGTCACAGAAAAACTGAAGATTACCAACAAGATCAGGATACCACACCAGTTGACAAAGAGAAGGATCTTCAAGATCTACATGTCCACTTGGTCACAACATCAATGTTGGATGCCAGGTCAACTGTCCATTATCAGCAAGCCAAAAGTGATAACAGTGCTGTCACTAAGTCCTCATAGTCCTATATAATGGATTTTTTAAACAATCAGATGTAGCTCAATATAAGGAAGGTTTGTCTTCTTCTCTGTCAGTTTCAGTCATTCAATGCCCATCAATCGCTGTACGTGATGGCACACTGGCCCAGGGTGATCCATTGGGAGACTGTCTACCTCAGTCTATTAATGACACATGCTCAAATGCCCCTCCAATGGTTGCTCCAATAACAGATGTGGGGCACACACAATGGTAGTAAAGGCGCAATTCCCTGCAGATCCTGAGTGCTGTGTCTCATCCTCTTCTTCTAAATCTTCAGTATCAAATTTGTCCGACAATGATAGTTTATGCTGCACAGGACTGATCAAACTTTCATTACAAATAAACAACAAGAATCCACCAAATGGGGTTTAGTGTTCACTACAATGGTGGGGAGCACACAGTGTTTTTAAAATACCATTCACACACCAAAAGGACCCTTGGTGTCATGCTTCATCATTGGGGTCTTTGCACCCCTCCACGGGATGCGGCGTGCTACGACCTAAGTCTACGCGGGAGCACTGATAATTTGACTATGCGTGGTGCATGTTGGGATTGGGTGTGAGTATGTGGTGAGGTAATGTGAGTATGTGAATGTATTAAAAAGTACCTGGCTTGTGGGGTAGGTCAGAAATTATTTAATGAGCCCCCGGGCTGGTACTATTAAAATGGGTGCAGGACGAGGTAATAGTGTGATATTAAGCACAGTACCTCGTTGTGTGCGTCTAAACATATAGCCCTGCTATATGTTTAGACAATAACTAAGAAATCCAAAAGGCCTAAAAGAAACAGAAGCTGAAGATTTCATCACCAAAGTTAACAAATAATGCTAAGCATCACTGAACGCCTAGCGTAGGTAAGCCTATTGATCATACAAAAAAAATCAAAATGGACTTCTTTAGTTCAGTACCTACTGTGAGCTGCAAATACTTTGATTTCAAACCAACATTAATACCACAAAAAAATTATTTTACTAGCTTGACAGAATCAGACCAGTGCTCCAAAAAGTCAGATGAAATGTATAATTCACTAAATTCTGCTAACATTTCCTTTTTGGATAAATATGATGTATCTAATCCTGAAGATTTCAGATAATCCTAATAAGGACGCAGTGCTGCTTAACGAATGGATAGGAAGAATGGTATCCTCTATTGCCCCGGCCTCTCGTGCTCTTTCTAAAAGAGAATCTCCCTCAGCACCCTGGTTTTCGCAGGAACTTAGAGAGGAGAAAGCGGCCTGTAAGAAACTGGAAAGACTCTGGAGAGAAAATTATGGTCCAGAAGAAAAAGCTACATATAGGGAAGCTCTGAAAAAATTCCAGAAAGCCATTAGGAATAATAAAAAACACTTCTATGCGGACTCGATTAGGCAGGCAGAACAATCCAGCAAGCAAGTGTTCAAAGTTGTACAGTCCTTCCTCAAACCTCAATGTATTGAAAGAGAGGTTATCCCTACACCATTACTTTGTGAGCAAATCTCAGATTACTTCGACCACAAAATCAAGAAAGTATATGAGTCATTTGGCCCAGCGATAGACACTGAGAAACAAGACACAGCGTACAATGGCGAGCCAAAAGAAATCCTCACACAGTTCACGCATGTCCCTCTGGACGAGGTGAGGCAAGAGCTCAACCGCTGTAAATCCGGCTCACCCGATGACCCCTGTCCGGCTAAACTGTGGAGCACCATAGCGGACTCTGTAGCGCCTATACTCCAAAAGATCTGGAACTCTTCCATTACATCAGGAACCTTCCCGGACGCTTGGAAGCATGCCACGCTCCTCCCCCTAAAAAAAAAACCTAATGGGGATCCAGATGATCTGACGAACCTCCGCCCTATATCCCTCCTGGCCGCACCGGGAAAAATGCTGGAGAAAATAATACAACGCCAACTGAGTAAATTTGTGGAAACCAGCAACATCCTCCATGAAACTCAGTCTGGGTTCCGGCCCGGTTTCAGCACTGAAACCGCGCTCTTAGAGGTAGCCGAGTCAGTGAGGTGGTCGTTGGATGCAGGAAGCTCAGCTATGCTGGTACTCCTGGATCTATCGGCCGCCTTCGACACGGTGGACCATGCCAGATTACTCAGTCGACTGGCAGAGACAGGCATTCAAGACCACGCGCTGAGCTGGATTAATTCCTATCTATCCCAGAGAACGCAGAAGGTGGCACTCGGGACAATTTTTTCCACACCAAAAATCCTCAATTGTGGAGTCCCGCAGGGCTCGGCCCTCAGCCCTCTCTTATTTAATATCTACCTGGCCCCCCTCTTCACGCTCATTGCCAACTGGGGTGTTAAGGCAATTTCATATGCCGACGACACCCAGTTGGTATTCCCCTACACGGAAATGACTCAGGAATCTTTTGCAAATTTTAAAGGCTGTCTCCAGGACATTGCACACTGGATGAATACCAACAAATTAAAATTAAACGCCAACAAAACCGAGGTCATCTTCTTTGGTAAAGGTCCTGTCCCCACCCCAGAGCTATGGTGGCCGGTGGAAATGGGTCCCTCACCCTTGCCCAGTCACTCGGCCAGAAATCTTGGAGTGAGATGGGATGATAAGATGTCTTTCTCTGCCCATATCCAGCAAGTGGCCGGCTGCTGCCTAAGTAAATTGAGAAACCTTCGCAAGTTTCTCAAACTCCTTCCCGAGAGTTGCAGAAAGATGGTAGTCCATGCAACTGTCACTTCACGGCTGGACTACGCCAATGGTCTCTACCTGGGCCTCCCTAAATTCTTAATCCATAAACTGCAGGTGGTTCAAAATGCGGCTGCGAGGCTGTTACTGCAAATTCCATTCAAACAGTCGGTCTCTCCGCATCTTCGAACCCTGCATTGGCTCCCTGTCGCCAACCGGATAAAATTCAAAGCCCTGACACTCGCGTTCAGATCTTTGCATGGTTCCTGCCCTCCTTACCTAAGAAAACGCCTCCCTAGGTATACACAACATCGTGTACTACGGTCGAATGACCGTATTCTGCTGGCTGTACCACGAGCAAAAAAGGCACGCCTTGGTGGTCGCACCTTTTCAGCAAATGTTTCTGCGCTATGGAACTCCCTACCGCAAGCAATCCAGCAGGCCCCTGCTGAACCCTGCTTTAAGAAGCTGCTAAAAACGTGGCTCTTTTCCCAGCCTCGATAGGTCTCCCCCTCCTGCCCCTGGACCTCTGTGCTACGTTCCTACAGCGCCGGGACACCTCCTTGTGAGGTAGCTGTTCGCGCTCTATAAATCACATTATTATTATTATTATTATTATCCCCAAAAAACAATGTTGTTCTGATGTAGGAATTTGGGGAAATATGTTAGGTATAATGGCTGCTATATCATCTGCTTTACAGTTCTACTCTAATAAATTAAACATTCAGGTGGAACTTTATATGTTGCCAGAATTCATATCAAATTCCATAATCACTCTAACCTGGTTGTAAGAGCTCAATCTGATGTAAACAATCAACTAAAAAATATGCACTTGTTCACATATACTAGATAACGTCTCAGGACTTCCAACTATAGTTGCATCCCTCATCGACAAAGTAACACAACTGGCTCCTCAACCAAGGTCTGAGTTGCATGTACCACCTGTATGAAATGCTGGCAGTGGTTTAGATGAGGGCTGTGACAATGGTAGCCCAACGATTCAAAAAGTTCAATCTGATGTTTTCATATAAATTCAGGACAACCAATCAGTAATTCCACTGGCATGTTGTAGACAAAAACCAAAAGAGAAAAAAGGAGTTGCCAAAAGGCCCGAACTAGGGGGCCTATTAGGATGGCGGACAGACCTGCGTCCGTCCGCCACCCCCGAGGTGGAGGGACCGTCCGCCGGGGCAGCGGAGGTCCCTCCGGTGCAATTAGGATGTGACCGCCACCCTGGCGGTCACATCCTGTATCTTTAACCTTGCGGTGGGTGCTGCTTGAAGCAGCACCCGCTGCAAGGTTAAACATGCATGTTTTACATTTACATGCACAAAGCGGCAGGCACCGTGCGGTGCCTGCAGCTTTGTGCATGTAAATGCTGGGGGGTACCATAGATACACCCCTTGTGCACCCCCCACCCCCGACAACCTGGGGGCCTGCAACGGGCCCCCAAACACCAAAGACCACATGATTTTCCACGGCGGAAAAGCCACTGTGGAAAAGCATGTTGCAATGCACATCGTAATTTGGCTGACGGTGACTTGCAGACACCGCCACCAAATAGCACTCCACACCCTGCGGATCAGCGGCGGCGGATCACCAGCGGTGGACGGACCTGCCGCCCGCTGCTTTTCCCACCATAATCCAACCGCCATCCTAATCTGGCGGTGGGTATTTTCTGTGGCCGCGGCGGTGAATCCACATCCTCCAGGCCGGCGGTGGCTTCTGCCGGCCCGGAAAAAGCGGATTCAACGCCATCCTAATCAGCCCCTAGCTTTGGGGACAGAAAAAGACGGGAGTCCAACTATAACAGATTATCTCAACAGTGTTGGAATTCGATTAATTAATTATTGTACTGTTTGTTGGAGGTTGGATGATGGAACTAATCCTGCAGCCATTCTGACAAATATTTCCTTCAAAGGAATTCAGAATCGTTCAGCAATAGGTGGTCTACACTCTGGATGGAACTTGTTTAGTGACCTCTCTTGAGCCTATGCAGAAAATTTAATCTTCCAATGATAAGTGAGACTGCTGCACTGGGGAATCACTTGTTATTTTATGCAAACTGATACTTGGTTAAATTCAGAATTGATGAATAATAATTTTATAAACCTGCAGAACAATGATTTTAACTTGAAAATCCATTGATTTTATTTCTGCTGCTATTCTTGGGGGAAGAGTATCCTTTAGGGCTGTAACAAACTGCAACCATAGAGAGAAGTGTTACCCCTCACTATTATAGAGTGTGTGATATCGGCAGGAGGTTTTTTCCACGTCTTCATACGGCATCTTCAGTGCAGGCGCACCGCTGGCGCATCAAAAGCGCGCCCAAGGCAAGCCTGTATGCACTTGTCTGCACTCGAATGGGACCAGGGGCCTGGAACCATGTCCAAATCTGCCCAAAACAACTAAAATACATAGAAGATCAGCTACTGTCACTTAGGCTGCCTCCTGAGTCACGCTGCGCCCCTTCGTTTGGAGTTGAGAGAGCGCAAACTGAACAAAATGCATGAGTGCACCAAAAGTGCAAGTCTGTCGCACAAACCATAATAGAAGTGCTTGCAAGTGTTGAAAATACATTCACCTATGCTTAGACTTGTGTAGTTAACATAGAAATTATATAGAAATGGGACTGACGCAGAAATGTGTGGAAATTATATATTCTCATTAAACGTGACTAATCAGGATCCATGTTATGTAGCTGTTAATGTAGGACTGTCATGCTGCAAAGCATAGAAGGGAACAGGCCTCATGGCCAGGGCAGAGAGGATTGGAAATGTACACTTATACATTACATGGATTGCACTAATGTTATAGTAATTCTGTTTATTCGTTAGATTTATATTCCATAGAAGTGTTTCTCATAATCAAAGAATAAAGTGTTAACATGTTATTTTAATTCACGAAAGGATTTGAAGAGAATAAAACCTCTGCGAGAATGGTTGCAGGCCTGAAGAGATAAAAAGGTTTCTGATTTGCACGTGCTGGTACAGGCCGAGTTGTGTCGAGAAATGTTGCAAACTTCTGTTACAAGTCTATGAGAATTGGGATCCAAGTTGCGGATGTCTGTCTGCAGGTGCGAGGGGGGTTCCAATTAAAGTTAGATGAATAGAGCTCTGTTCGAAGAGACTGGTACAGACATGGAGGAGGGTTCAGGAATGTTTCGGGGGTATCAGCGTGCTGGAGAAGAAGCCTGAGAAGCAAGATCAACTTTAAACACGAGGCCCAAAGGAAGATCATCATGGAAAAAGCCAGAACCGACACCACGTGAGGGGCGTCTCTTGAGGGGCGTTTCAACTGTAATTATGATTTTGTATTAGGGACAGCACCCCCGGGTGGAGTTAGAGCAGATGCCTGAGGACCTTTGAGAGAGCGGATGGGTAGGCAGAGAGGGGTCATAACTGGAGATCATAGGTTTTCACCTAAGACTAAGAGTGGGTGAACTTCTTAGGAAGTCATTCACAGCTGACACCTTTGATAGGTTGGGATTTTGTTAAGTAGGGATACCATCTAGTACAGAGTAGGGACAGCCTAACCTGATTCCTTCCTTCCTTTGTAAATGACGGATAGATTACAATTCGTGTCTATTCTTGCAACCCTGGTGATTCTGGAATTAATTTTGGTGTTCTTCTTTGGTCGCCTAAGAGCTTTTAGAGAACACATGTATGTAATAGTGCCTCTATATCTTTTGAATCTCGTTTTGAGATGCCTGTATTTGCAGTTATCATTGACTCTTTAATAAACCTTTGAAACTTAGAAGTAGTATGTGGTTTTTCAGAGTCGAGCCCATTATTAGACAACCAACCTGGTATTGGATGCACTTTCTTTCCTCAATTACAGGCAATAAAGATTCAGTCGATCTGAACGGGGTTTAGATCTGGAGTGGTAAACTAGAGATCAAAAATCCCGCCCTCCCAGTTGGTAGCTATAGAGGATGGTTGCCTTCTTGAGGAAGGTGATCTAGGCCAGGTTAGATTACCCCAAGGCCCCTAGAGATAGATGATCAGAAGAACCGCCCGCCGAAGAGGGTGCTGACGGCGCGAGAAAGAAAAGCAGCAGTGTCGGTCGAGAGTGAGTATAAAGGGTCATGCGTGTTAGATTGCGGTGTTTTTGTGTTGTATCTATGTTGTAATGTTTTGCGGAGTTGAATGCCTGTAGAGTGACTGTGGAACAGGTTGTGAGCGCGCGCAACCAGTGCAAATCTTAAGTTCAGAAGTGAGCTTAAGTGGTTCGGGTGTATCGGACATCCAGAGTAATTGTCAACCAGTGTGAAGGGGGTCATGAGGTACCATTGATCGCCCGCAGGACCGTGATAGGGGGAACGTAAGAGTGAGTGTGTGAGTAACGGACGCTGGTCGGAAGTTACGGTGTGTAAGCAACCTATCAGAGAGACGATTGCCTGGAAAGGCATTTCGTCAGTTGTGGTGACAATTACAGATAAACTGTGGACGCACAGGCAAGAGAAGTGATCGCTTGGTCGGAAGTAATCACCTTTCAGTGTATGAATGAGACGCATGCGTGACCAGGAGACGAGCTGAGAAAGGAGGGGAACTGCTGCGAAGGGGAGACGAGTGACGTCAGAAAGTGCCGCGCTGGGATTGGCCGGTCGGGGTGAGACCGCGCTGTGATAGGTCAGCTAGCAAAGCCGCGCTAGGATTGGCGAATCGTCACAAGGAAGTAAACAGAATAGCGAAGCAGGAAATTGTACGTTTGATCATGAAGTGTTTTAAATGGTTAAGAGCGGCGTTTAAGAGAGAGAGGCGGAGATCTTATGATGGGGAAGAGGCCCCGCCGGAGGGTACGCCGGCTAATTATATGGCGACGAATGTTGGGTTGCATACTATATTGTGGATTTCAAATTGGTGTAAGATTACGGAAGGGAATGAGGAACTGACGTTTCCAAAGTATGGGACGTTTAGATTAGAGGTATTACATCAGTTAAAAGCAGTTATGACTTCAATGAGACCTCTGCCTAGACCGACCCAGTTTGAAGCCCTTAATGCATGGATTAGGGCGGCGCACGACAGGAACCAGAACAGGCGTCAAGAAAGGGTGAAACGATCGGTAAGAGCAGTGCAGGATGCCAAATGGGATGCGGATGCTAAAAGATGGAGAGTGCATAACCTTGAAGTAAACAAACTGTACCCAGTGATAGAGGTGGCGGAACACAGGAGCCCACTAGAGGAAGATGATGAGAGCGAGACAGAGGACAGCCTGATAAATAGGTTGCTAACAGATAGGCCACCCCCGTACAATAGAGAGACAGAAAATGCCGAGCCCAGCAGAGAAGGGGGGGCTGGCATAGGGGAGTATAGACCGCTTCCTAGCACAGATTGGGATCCCACTGCAAGTAAAGAATTGCCTCAACCTAGTCCGGTGCAGAAGGTAGTCGGAAGGTTTGTGGTACAAAAGGCGCCAGAAACGGAGCGTGCCACATCCTATGCACTACCAGACGCCCTGCAAGTACCTGTTACTATAGGTCCTATAGTATCGATTTATGACCCAGAGAGAGCCAGAGGGGAGGAACAGGTACGATTGGACAGGGAAAGAGCAGAAATGGCGAGGAGGAACGATACAATCAATTCCCCAAGACAGCTGCCAGGACCAAGAGATTGGAGTACCCCAGTACATACAGCAGGAGATCCCACGAGAGATCAGGGGGGCCCGAGATGGCCGACGGATCTGAGGGGATCAGAGCCAAAATCCTTCCAGGAGTTAAGAGAGTACATGAAGGAATGGGATGCGGCAGTAGAGGCTCACAAGAGCCTGATAGCAGCGGAAGCTGAAAGGGAAAGACAAGATAGCAGGATCCGGACTCACTGCGGGGCTGAAGAAAGCAGTCCGGAGTGGGACGGGAAGGGTCAGGAAAGTAGCGGAGATACTCGCCATACCGGGAGTGGAGGTAGACCAGTACTAGAAAACAGGAGCATAGAGTGTGGGGGGATGTCCCGCCCCGTTCACAGCGAAGGGGATAGAAGAACGCAAGAGTACAGTAACAGCTTCAAGTGTACCCACTATGCGTCTGGCAATAGTGGACAAAACGAGAGTTGCGAGAGGTCTCGCCATGACCCCTGTGATCACGGACATGGACGGAATCCTGGGGACGTGGGGAGCCGAGAAGGAGCTTACCAGATACTGAGTGACACTAGGCAACGAGGGAATAGCGACAAGGTGGAGAACAGCAGAGAGTCCTATCATAGGGCTAAGGAAAACAGGCAGAATGGACAAAATGAAATTGGGGGAAACAGGGCAGTGTTTCACCACCCTCCAAGGGAAGATGGCCGAGCATGGGATTTAGAAAGATGGGAACAAGGGAGGACTCTCCTTAACACCCCTGAGCCTAGGCGTAGGACTCGGAGCTGGGATGGGAGAGATATAAATGAACACCCTAAGAAAGACATACTGCAAGCCGAGATAAAAGCAAAGAGACTTGATGTCACCAGTTTAAAATCAGATCTAAATGACATGGTAGATGGTACTTTGCCTTTGGAGAGACTGGACATGTACGAGCAGGATGAAGTACTGTTCATGTCAAAGGACATCACTCGGAAAGCGAGAGCAGCACATGAGAAATGAGTCGAACTGGCAGGAAAATACATGGTAGACTTGTCAAGGACCAAAGCATTACAGGGTAACCACCGGCTACATTATTCAGATCAGGACCTAGATGAGAGAAGAACAATAGGATTAAAAACACACATAAGGGAATTGATCACTGGAATAAGGACATGGAGAGCGCTGGATAAATGGGAAGAAAGGTGGTCCAAGAAAGGGACCGTCAGGAGAAGCATACTTGGGATGTCCCCAGAGGGGGGGCTGCAGAAGATAGAGGCATTCCCTTTGCGTGAGGTTGCAAACGGGAGCTATGTGCATGTGCCCTGGAGTAGGGGGGACTTAGCTGCCTTTACCAATTCCTTCCCTAAACTGAGGGAGAACCCAGTGGAATGGTACAAGCAGGTAGAGAGGTTCGTAAAAATCTCCAAAGTACTCTGGGTTGACCTGAACACCCTGTTTGACATTGTGGTACCGGGAGATCTGTGGTCAGCATGTAAGGTTAGTGCTGAATGGCCCACAGCAGAACCAGAGAGAGATGCACGGACTAATGGACCGTCCGAGACAGTAATGACAAAATATGAGAGAGTGATGACTTGGCTGAAGGAAAAGGTGCCAATGCAGGACATAGATTGGGTCAAAATAGATCGAACTAGGCAGGAACCCAAGGAGACAGTTCATGAATATTACGAGAGATTGCTGAAGGCGTTTAAACAATATAGCGGGTTGGACGTAATGGATCCTAAAGACATAGGGCAGTTTGTGTCTAAATTTGTTTTGGGCTTAAGACCGGATATTTGTTTAATGATTCAGCAACACTTGATTTGTTGGCAAAATAAACCTTTGGATGAAATTCTGAGATATGCTAGGTACTGCAGTGATGAGATAGATTCAAAGGCCAAAAAGCTAAAAGAAAAACTGATGGTGGTACAGATGCAGTCAGCTGGTAAGGGTGGACAACAGCAACAGGGAACAGGGACCGGGGGTAGGAGACAGAATAACCAGAACAAAGGTAATGAGGAGAACTCCAACTCAAGACCTAGGGTAGACATTGCGACATTGAAAAAGACGACCCGGTGCCATCAATGTAACGAGGTGGGACATTGGAACCGCGAGTGTCCCTACAACGTTGAAATTGGGGAACTAGAGATAGAGGAGGAAGAGGTTCAAAACACTCCAGGAAAAGGGACAACAGCATACCAAGGAAAGGTGGTCAAAGGGGGGACCCCAGCTCCACGAGCCCAATTCCCTCAACCACCCAGAATAGGGACAGTGGGAAAGTCCTATAGACAGATGCCTCTTTTCGTAGAAGGAGAAGAGTGCTACTACGTTGATCCCTTAACAGGACAAAGAGTGGAGAGAGAAGACTGTACCCTCGGGGCAGTCCTAGAGGTGGACCAAAGGGGACCATACGTTGAGGCTGAAGTGGCAGGGTGTCCCACGACCTTCTTAGTCGACACAGGGGCCACTCGATCCACGATAAGAACAGCCGTAGTTCCAGGTCTGCCAATGTCAGGAGAAATGATTCAAGTGGTGGGGGTCGCAAACAGGAGAATAACAAGCCCACTGACAGAACAAGTGTTAGTGAAAATAGGGAAATACAGTGATGAGCATCAGTTTGTGGTTTGTGATTCTAGCCCTGTATGTCTACTGGGAAGGGACCTATTGTGCAAGTTAAATTGTACAATATACTGCACACCGCAAGGAGTGGAGGTACAGACTAATGATGATGACGCTGACTTTAAGGTCACAAACTCAAGAACGTGTGTGGAGCTGTATCCCACTTTGACAGTGGATGAGCTCCCATGGGATCTAAGGGAGACCATGACACCAGAAGTGTGGGATTTCACTGGGGAAGAGATTGGACTAGTCAAGGGAGTGGACCCAGTGAAAATCATAGTAAAACCGAATGCTGAGTTTCCGAGAACACCCCAATATAAATTGACCCCAGAAATGATTGCAGGTATAAAACCCGTGATCGAGTCCATGATTAAGCAAGGAATACTGAAAGAAATCGTGGGTAGTCCATGTAACTCCCCGATTATGGGTTTGCAGAAACCAAGTGGGAAATTCAGAATAGTGCAAGACCTTCGAAAAATCAATAACATAGTTGTCTCATGTTGTCCAGTGGTACCGAATCCATCAGTGATACTGTTTCAGATACCGTTCCAAGCTGAATGGTTCACAGTGATAGACCTGTGCCAGGCTTTCTTTTTGATCCCTTTGGACGAGGATAGCCACTTTCTTTTCGCTTTTAAGCTGGAAGGTCGCGTATTAACATGGTGTCGTATCCCACAGGGGTATACAGAGAGCCCATCGATTTTTAACCAGCTTTTGAAGAAAAATCTTGAAAGTCTAGTGCTGCCCCAGAATTCGGTTCTGGTCCAGTACATAGATGACCTACTTGTGGCGTCAGAAACTGAAGAAGCTTGTAGGGAGGACTCCATTGCTTTGCTAAATCACCTGGCCGTAAACGGGCACAAGGTGTCTCCGAGCAAATTGCAGTACTGCCTGACGGAAGTGCAGTATTTGGGGCACAGAATTGAAAAAGGAAAACGGAAGGTGTCACCAGACAGAATAGAGGCGATCATGAAAATGAACGCACCTAAAACCCAGAGAGAGGTCAGGATGTTCCTAGGGATGGTGGGGTATTGCCGGCAGTGGATAGCGAACTTTTCACTGAAAGCAAAACCCTTGCAAAAACTGACGCACAAGGAGGTGAGTGATCCGGTGCCATGGGACAAAGATTGTTTGATGGCGTTCCTGCAGCTGAGAGAGGACCTGTGTCGTGCTCCTGCTCTGGGAATGCCAGATTATGACAAAACATTCTTGCTTTACTGTTGCGAAAGGGAGGGTTGTGCTTTGTCAGTCCTGGTCCAAATCCATGAGAATGCCCGTAGACCAGTCGCTTATTTTTCGGCTACCTTAGACCCAGTAGCCGCAGCGTTGCCCAGATGTCTCAAATCCGTTGCTGCAACGGGTGTCAGCATTGAGAGGTGTGAAAACATAGTCATGGGGCACCAGTTAGAGTGTATGTGCCACATTCTGTTGAATTATTGATGACCAGGACCAAAACACAGCATCTGACAGTGACCAGCACTGAACCCATCATCACAGTAGAAGTACAGCTGTTGGTGCCTGGAGTCGAAACAGAAGGGTCACTAACGTTCAAAATCCCCAACCCTCCCTACCTAAGCAAGTTAAAGCACATGTTCTTCACAGAATTACAATTCCCTGACTTCGGAACAACGATAACCAGTCATGAAGAGCACATTCTTCGTTTGGAAATATTGAACTACGCTATCCAAGCCGCAGGCTCAAGCCTCATTGTAGATGCTTAAAGACTTTTGTAAATAAACAAGAGTGAGAAGATAACCTAGCGCCTAGTGGAAGGAGAACACTTAGGGACTTTTCCTTTAAGTTGACGGAGAAGGGCTAGGGTTGTCTGTGTTAAAGTTCAAAAAGACTTTGCAAAAGGAGATTGCCAGCTTTCGATTGTGTGGTTCTAAAGACTGAAGGATCAAGAGAGACTGTAAAGGAACTCAAAGAGAAAGAACTTTGTGTCGAAAAAGAGAAAGGAATCATACTGTCTGAAGAACATGGAAGCCGGTAATCCGAACCGCAGAGCCAAATGTATAATAGGCACACTAATAGTGGGAGTGATACTTCTTATAGCTTTAGTAGTTACTGTATCATATGTAATGGGACACAAGAGTGAGGCAGGGATACCAGACGCAAAATCTGTAGTGACACCAAAACCCACTGCTGCTGGTAAGAAAGGGGAAACCGCACAAGAGAAAGCGTTATTAGCAGCTGAAACCCGTATGTTACATATGGATGAGTCCCAGGGCGACTATAGGTCAAATGCTTATGCCAAACTTTTGTATGAATATGTTGATGCCATGGAGGTCAAGGACTGTTATGTATGTATGCAACTGCCTGCGTCTGTAGATGAAGGCATTAGATATCATCACCTCCCACTGACTTATGGCATTACATGTAGCTTATTGCTTAGCATATTTTATGGAAGAGATAGTTTTGAATATTATTTTTCTAATTACGATTCAGTGTTACCAGAAGTCCCAAATTACAAGCAAATGAATAAGTGGGACTACTATAAGAGTGAAGACCGATTGGCAAAGTTCTTCATTCCTTGGGATACTTTAGATACTTCACATGCCCGCAGAAATAACCTGACTTGCAAAGTGTCAGAAGTCGAGAAGAAGTTCATAGGGCAAGTGGATGATCGTTATAGAAGGCAAAAGATTCTGAAAAAATCAGGACAGTGGAAGACAGATTGGACTGAAGAGGAGAAGGCACACAAAAGGAAGGGTAGTAGTCAAGTCAAGTCAAAAAGGCTTTATTTCGACATATAAAAAATATCTTAAAAAGCATACATACAATAAAATTCATATCAGTGCATTTAAAGATAAAAACCACAGATTTAAATATACCCTAATAAAAAAAAATGATTAAACAATTTGTCTGAGTCTTTTTGACCGAATTCGCCATGCCCACCCAAGGTACTTCGAGGTGGCACAAGCGTAAAAGGTGCGAGTGTCTGAAATTAGAATCCTTAGAGCCACGTTACAATGTCTAGTGCCCAGTGTGCGACACATGGGTTTTAGCCATTTTGACCGTGGGACTTTATATGCAGGACACTCGAATAAAAGGTGGGGGACGGATTCTTGGCGCTGTGGGCAGAAAGGACACCACGGGGCAGTCTGGTATGGAATTTTCCAATGACTAGTAAATTCCATTACGGGGAGGAGGCCAATTCTAAATTTAAAATACAGGGACCTTTCCCACGGGGCTGAGATTATGTCCATATACAGTTCTCTAAAAGGAGTATCTTTGGACTCCATGAAGTTTCTGGTCGACTTGCAAATCGAGGTGGAAGAATTCCTTCTATTTGACACCCAGTTCCAATAAAGCTGTTTTATTGTTGATTTGGGCGGGGCTGTCTGTTGGTGCCATACTTCTTCCAGCCCCAGATTGGTGAGTAAAGCTTTGACATCCGTTAGCCACTTTATTTTCGCCCACCCTGTTGATCTTAATATCTCCCGTAGACCATCCGCGTAACTTGAGAGTTCAGGGACTCTCCAGATGCGGGCCCACAGAAGCAAAGGGCGTAACTTCGCTAGATCTTCAATAGCCCGACAGCCCATGTCCAATTGCAGAGGCAAGATGGGGACAGAAGGGCCAAGGGACATCAGGCTTCTCAAGAAGGTGTTCTCAGCTCGAATAAGGTCTTTCAAATTCGTCATTCCCCATAATTCCGCCCCGTACAAAGCGGCACTTACTCCTCTAGCCGCGTAGATGTCCAAAACTGCAGCTATGGGTTTAGTTGAGGCTGCTCTCTGCTCTTTTAGCAGGATCCCGGTTACTCTTTTTAAGTTTAACAGCATTTTGAGCAGATGCTGGTCCCATTTCATGGAATCCACCAGCCTGATGCCCAAATAATCGAAGGTTTTAGTCCTGTCCAGTGCCACGGAGCCCAATGTTGGCGGAGGACCAAGTTTTTGCGGAGGGTTCAAAATAAGGTACTTTGTTTTATCTGTATTTATGCTGAGTCCTCTTTGTTTGCAAAAATCGTCAAAGCCTGTAAGAAGCTGTTGAAGGCCCATTGGCGATTTTGACAGGAGCAAAGTATCGTCCGCAAAAAGCAGGGTGGGAATAGAACGACCTGCCAGGCGAGGGGCATCCGCTGGAATCCTCGACAAGTGGTCCACCACCCCATTAACGTAGAGCGAAAAGAGTGTTGGGGCAAGAACACACCCTTGCCGCACTCCTCTGTTCACATCTATTCTTCGAGTCTTTTGGCCATTGGGACCCCATTGGATTTGGGCATAATTGTTTTCATGAAACTTAATGACCAAGTGGAGCAGGTAAGGTGGCAGGCCAAGATCACTAAGAACCTTCCATAAGTTATTTCTGGGGACCAAATCGAAGGCCGTCCGGAGGTCGATGAAAGCAAGATATAATGTGCCCTTCCCAATCGTAACGACCTTCCAGTAAATCATAAGAAGCCTTAACGATTGCTCAATTGTTCCGGTGCCAGCTCGGAACCCTGCCTGGAGATCCGAAAGGATCCTGTTCTCATCTGCCCATTGCTGTATTCTAGTTAGGAGAACCTTGCCTGCTACTTTCTGTGAGCAGTCTATCAGGCTGATTGGCCTGTAATTCCCTGGATCTTCTCTCGAACCTTTTTTGTGCAGGGGGACCACTTCGGCGGCCATCCAGGAGGTAGGCAGAGGTGCACCCGCCATAGCTGCGTTCAAAACAGATGAAATCAGCGTACTCCAATCGTCTAGGTCAACACGGAGCAGGTCACCCGGAAGACCATCGGGGCCAGCCGCCTTACGCGGGACGAGAGATTTTATTGCACCTTCCACTTCTTTCTTAGTAAACAGGCTTTCCTCGGGACTTTCCACCACTCGTGAGGGCTGAGGTAGTACGAAATCCAATGCTTCAACAGCGGTTGCCGTATACAATTTCGAGAAATGTGTGAACCATAAGCGTGGGCGGAAAATCCGTTCCGCTCGCGGATTTTGCGGATTTTCGGGAAATCCGCAATCCGCGAGATTTGCGGATTTCCCGCAAAATCCGCAAATTCGCACGCAGCGGATTTTTTTGGCGGCGCGCGGCGTTGGTGATACAATTTTTGCGGCGCGCGGCGTTTATCATCGTTTGCCGAGTTGTTTTTTTCGATAGTTTGCGAGTGCTGCGCCATTTTGGATCTTGCTGTGTGATCCCGCGGGAATTGGCGAGCGCGATTACGTCATCGCGGCTTGCCAGCGAGAGTTTGTCAACGCGAGTACGGCGAGATCACGTCTCGCGGTACTTCGCAAATTGCGAGATTTGAGATGCGGCGCGCGAAAATATAAATTTGCAATTCTGCACAAGAAATCCACCAGCAAGCAGCATAAACCTTCTAGAAATGATGATTTTTATGTGAATAACTCCTTAGTTTGACATTTGCCTGCACTTTTTTAGCGAGGAGTCCATTTTGGGGAGGGGGGCAGGGGGGTGGGAGGAAGGAAGTGCCCCATAGTCTTCAACTTCCTGTTCCTGTTCAGCAGGCTCCTCCCAGTGCTTTGTCCATCTCCTGGTCACTTTTCATTCGGATGTGGACCTGGAAGGATTACCTTTTGTGGATGCTGCTGGATCTTTGGATTTGAGGCCTTTTTGACTTTCTTTGGATCACTGTTGGATTAGAAATTTTACAAGTAAGTTTGTTTGGGGCATTACAGTTGCTGCAACTAAAATTTTGGGATTTTCGATTTTTGGGCTGTTTTGGGGCCTTTTCCCAGGGGTACTCAGTGGTGGGTGGACTGATTCTTTCTGTGGGTTGTCTTGAATTTAAACATCATGGAGGCCATAGATGAATTGGGATTGTGCTGATTTTTGTGTGTTTTTCGATTTTTTTTTTTTGTAAAATTTTGTGTTTTTCGATTTTTGACCTGTTGTTGGGGCCTTGACCAGGGGTAGTGAGTGGTGCATGGGGCCTAGTCTTTCTGTGGGCTGTCTTGAATTTAAACATCATGGATGGAATGGGATTGTGCTGATTTTGCAGTGTTTTTCGATTTTTGGGGGTGTTCATGGGGAGGGACATGCCATGTGGCTGGTGGCCATTTTGAGTGCAGCTACAGGCACTTGCCATGTGCTGGCAGGCAAGTGGCCATTTTGAATGCAGGCTTTGTTGTTAGGCCTCCAACCATTTTCCCTACTTTTCAACCTTTATTTATGCCAGGGGTAGTGAGTCTTGCATGGGCCTAGTATTTCTGTGGGTTGTCTTGAATTTAAACATCATGGAGGCCATAGATGAATTGGGATTGTGCTGATTTTTCTGTGTTTTTCGATTTTTTTTTTTTGTAAAATTTTGTGTTTTTCGATTTTTGACCTGTTGTTGGGGCCTTGACCAGGGGTAGTGAGTGGTGCATGGGGCCTAGTCTTTCTGTGGGCTGTCTTGAATTTAAACATCATGGATGGAATGGGATTGTGCTGATTTTGCAGTGTTTTTCGATTTTTGGGGGTGTTCATGGGGAGGGACATGCCATGTGGCTGGTGGCCATTTTGAGTGCAGCTACAGGCACTTGCCATGTGCTGGCAGGCAAGTGGCCATTTTGAATGCAGGCTTTGTTGTTAGGCCTCCAACCATTTTCCCTACTTTTCAACCTTTATTTATGCCAGGGGTAGTGAGTCTTGCATGGGCCTAGTATTTCTGTGGGTTGTCTTGAATTTAAACATCATGGAGGCCATAGATGAATTGGGATTGTGCTGATTTTTCTGTGTTTTTCGATTTTTTTTTTTTGTAAAATTTTGTGTTTTTCGATTTTTGACCTGTTGTTGGGGCCTTGACCAGGGGTAGTGAGTGGTGCATGGGGCCTAGTCTTTCTGTGGGCTGTCTTGAATTTAAACATCATGGATGGAATGGGATTGTGCTGATTTTGCAGTGTTTTTCGATTTTTGGGGGTGTTCATGGGGAGGGACATGCCATGTGGCTGGTGGCCATTTTGAGTGCAGCTACAGGCACTTGCCATGTGCTGGCAGGCAAGTGGCCATTTTGAATGCAGGCTTTGTTGTTAGGCCTCCAACCATTTCCCCTACTTTTCAACCTTTATTTATGCCAGGGGTAGTGAGTCTTGCATGGGCCTAGTATTTCTGTGGGTTGTCTTGAATTTAAACATCATGGAGGCCATAGATGAATTGGGATTGTGCTGATTTTTCTGTGTTTTTCGATTTTTTTTTTTTGTAAAATTTTGTGTTTTTCGATTTTTGACCTGTTGTTGGGGCCTTGACCAGGGGTAGTGAGTGGTGCATGGGGCCTAGTCTTTCTGTGGGCTGTCTTGAATTTAAACATCATGGATGGAATGGGATTGTGCTGATTTTGCAGTGTTTTTCGATTTTTGGGGGTGTTCATGGGGAGGGACATGCCATGTGGCTGGTGGCCATTTTGAGTGCAGCTACAGGCACTTGCCATGTGCTGGCAGGCAAGTGGCCATTTTGAATGCAGGCTTTGTTGTTAGGCCTCCAACCATTTCCCCTACTTTTCAACCTTTATTTATGCCAGGGGTAGTGAGTCTTGCATGGGCCTAGTATTTCTGTGGGTTGTCTTGAATTTAAACATCATGGAGGCCATAGATGAATTGGGATTGTGCTGATTTTTCTGTGTTTTTCGATTTTTTTTTTTTGTAAAATTTTGTGTTTTTCGATTTTTGACCTGTTGTTGGGGCCTTGACCAGGGGTAGTGAGTGGTGCATGGGGCCTAGTCTTTCTGTGGGCTGTCTTGAATTTAAACATCATGGATGGAATGGGATTGTGCTGATTTTGCAGTGTTTTTCGATTTTTGGGGGTGTTCATGGGGAGGGACATGCCATGTGGCTGGTGGCCATTTTGAGTGCAGCTACAGGCACTTGCCATGTGCTGGCAGGCAAGTGGCCATTTTGAATGCAGGCTTTGTTGTTAGGCCTCCAACCATTTCCCCTACTTTTCAACCTTTATTTATGCCAGGGGTAGTGAGTCTTGCATGGGCCTAGTATTTCTGTGGGTTGTCTTGAATTTAAACATCATGGAGGCCATAGATGAATTGGGATTGTGCTGATTTTTCTGTGTTTTTCGATTTTTTTTTTTTGTAAAATTTTGTGTTTTTCGATTTTTGACCTGTTGTTGGGGCCTTGACCAGGGGTAGTGAGTGGTGCATGGGGCCTAGTCTTTCTGTGGGCTGTCTTGAATTTAAACATCATGGATGGAATGGGATTGTGCTGATTTTGCAGTGTTTTTCGATTTTTGGGGGTGTTCATGGGGAGGGACATGCCATGTGGCTGGTGGCCATTTTGAGTGCAGCTACAGGCACTTGCCATGTGCTGGCAGGCAAGTGGCCATTTTGAATGCAGGCTTTGTTGTTAGGCCTCCAACCATTTCCCCTACTTTTCAACCTTTATTTATGCCAGGGGTAGTGAGTCTTGCATGGGCCTAGTATTTCTGTGGGTTGTCTTGAATTTAAACATCATGGAGGCCATAGATGAATTGGGATTGTGCTGATTTTTCTGTGTTTTTCGATTTTTTTTTTTTGTAAAATTTTGTGTTTTTCGATTTTTGACCTGTTGTTGGGGCCTTGACCAGGGGTAGTGAGTGGTGCATGGGGCCTAGTCTTTCTGTGGGCTGTCTTGAATTTAAACATCATGGATGGAATGGGATTGTGCTGATTTTGCAGTGTTTTTCGATTTTTGGGGGTGTTCATGGGGAGGGACATGCCATGTGGCTGGTGGCCATTTTGAGTGCAGCTACAGGCACTGGCCATGTGCTGGCAGGCAAGTGGCCATTTTGAATGCAGGCTTTGTTGTTAGGCCTCCAACCATTTTGCCTACTTTTCAACCTTTATTTATGCCCAGGGGTAGTGAGTCTTGCATGGGCCTAGTCTTTCTGTGGGTTGTCTTGAATTTAAACATTATGGAGGGCATGGATGGATTGGGATTGTGCTGATTTTGCAGTGTTTTTCGATTTTTTTGTGCTCTATAACTGAACTGATGTTCCTCTGTCTTCCATTTTTTTTAGGTGCACAAGACTCAAGAGAACCACCAGTGCCAGGAAGAAGTCCTGCAGCGGTGTGTGTGTGCAGCATAACGTCACGCGACGTCACGTCTGGCCTCAGACAACTCTACAATTCGTGCAACTGCGGCCTGCTGTCTGACCTGCTCTGAAGAAGATGGCCCCAAAGAAACTTCTCCGTAGCTCCTCTAGCAAGAAAGTTGCTAGTAAGGAGCAGAAGAAGCAAGTTACCAAGGAGGCTGGTGTGCCACCCACCACTTTTTTTGGGAGCAAAAAAAAAAGTACGCCTGCAGCAGCAGGATCTGCTGGGGACCAACCTGAGAGCAGCACCCCTGCTCCATTGGGTTCAGTGCCTCCACCACCACGCCAACTTAAGTCAAAGCCCTTGAGTGCTTCAGAGGCAGTCAGTGTACTTCTCCAATCACCATCGACCAGTGATGTTGGCTCATCGCAAGAAAGTAGCAGCAATGTCCCTGAATCAACACAGGTTGTTGTAACTCATCTGACAAGTGTTGAACAACCACAGCCGCAACAACAACACCATGTGCAAGTACACGCCCAAGTACATGTGGAAGGAGAGGCAGCAAAAGGAGATGCGCAAGCAAAGGTGCATGGACGTTCACAAGTGCCCACAATAGTTGTTCCTCCCGAAGTAGGGGCACATTTGGAAATCGACAATGAAGCTGAGGTATCATTGGAAGCCACTCCTCCTGATGATCATTCATTGTCTTCCACATCCCTAGCAAGGAAAAGATCAAGGGGGGTGTCTACATCTTCTTCAAGCCCACCTCGTTCTGGTGCAAGTGATCTGTCTTGGGAACCAGGACAACTGCGGTCTGACAGTGAGGCAGAGGCACACCATGATCTGCCACCGGTACCTAAGCGTAAAAGGAAGGTCGTCCAAAAACTCAAACCTATGGAGTGTGATGAGGCTCAACAAGAAGTGACAGATACTGCTGGTGATGAAGCCTCTCACGATGACGACGAGGCAGTCATCACAAAGGTCACTGCAGCCCCACCGGGCATGCAGCAAAGAGACATTTTGACCCTATCCCGAGAAGCTGCTGAGCGTGATGATGATGTCGGCGAGGAGGCAATGGAAATGGAATCATTAGATTTGGAGTTAAGTAGTACACCAAAACCTACCGCTTCCATATTTCTTCCTCGCAAGAAGGTACCCACCTCGTCCTCGACCTCAATTCGTGGTGGTGAAAGTGCAAAACGTACTGAAGTTCGGCAATCCACATCCTCCACTTCATCTGTCATTAGCAGCAGGACCACCACCACCAGTATCGACGCCTCCTCCGGCGGCGGCCCCCGAAGACATTTCAAGTCTCCAGTTTGGGACTTCTTTAGTGTTTGCCCAAAAAAGGCAAACGTAGCCATTTGTAGCCTTTGTAAGCTTCGATATAGTCGTGGTAAGCTTGGTTCTAACTATGGTACCGGAGGCCAGAGAGGTCATCTTGAGAGAAGGCACCCTCTCGAATGGTTTCCGCACCTAGAGGCGGTCAAGAAAGCCGGAATTGCACGTAATGAAAACGTTGATTTGTCATCTGCTGATGACGAGGAGGTAGAAGAAGACGATCCAAACACTTCACTTACACCCAGTTCCCATGTCAGCAGCACACCCCATGGGAGCCACACTAAGAGTGTGGGAGAGAGTGAGACATCAATGCGGAAAAGTTCATCAGCGAGCGTAACTGGGTCGAAGAGATCATCATCCCGTAAATCATTGGTCCAGGGCAACATTAAAAAGATGTTGTTTACAGAAGCGCAATATGAACGCAACCACCCAATGACCCGTCTGTATAACACTAAGCTGGCTAAAATGCTAGCTCTGGACCTTCTCCCTTTTTCTTTTGTCGAAGGGGTTGGTTTTCTAGAATTAGTGGCAGTGCTCTGCCCTAAATGGAAGGTTCCTAGCCGGTTCTATTTTGCCCGAGTTGCGGTTCCAGCACTACATGAAGATGTTCTGAAGGCGATTGGGGCAGCTTTGCAGAAGAGTGCTGTTCACACTATACATCTGACAACAGACATGTGGACCAGTGGCGCAGGCGCTGATTACATGTGCATCACTGCACACTGGGTCTCTTTTTCAGGGGCTAAAGCAAAGCTAAACTCAGGTGTTGACACTAACACTGTTTTTAAAGGTGCTCGGAAACATGCAACACTAGCCATGTTTGGTTTGGAGAAACGTCACACAGCAGAAAACATTTTGGATGTCTTTAACACAAAGGTCCTTAACTGTCTGTCCCCACTAAAACGCAAGGTTGGTTATGTTTCCACGGACAATGGCTCCAATATAGTTAAGGCCATGAGGGACGGTTACTATTTCAGAGTGCCGTGTTTGGCGCACTGTATAAACCTGGTTGTCCAAAAATTCTTGGGTAATAAAGACAGTGCAGCGTGCAGTGTATTGGAGAACTGCCGAAAAATTTGCAAGCATTTCAGGCATTCTTTTAAGGCCCGCAAGCAGCTGAGGAGCATGCTATATCAATGTCAAATGCCAGTGAAAGCACTCATCCAGGAGGTGGTAACACGTTGGAACTCAACCTTCTACATGCTTGAGCGTCTGTATGAGCAGTATACGCAACTCGATCAATATTTCTTGAAAGAGGGTATAGAGGAGCTGAGGATGGGTGGGCCGCAATGGAACATAGTTGAAAGCCTAACACGCATGCTTCGTCCTTTTGAGGTCTTCACGCGTGCAGTCAGCAAGGAGGACTCTAATTTGGGAAAAGCTATCCCATTGTTGTACATGCTGGAGGACCAACTGAAGGAGGTGTGTTCTGTGTTTCGAAAAGATGACAAAAAGAAAGGCTCTTCTTTGCTTCTGGCTGAGCAATTATTAGAGCTCCTACAAGGTGATGAACGTCTTCAAAAGATCCACTCAGAACAGCATTACATTTGTGCTACTATTCTGGATCCACGCTACAAAAAGGCGCTGGCAGGCAGAGCATTCTTTGCTTTTGCTGATGAAGATGTTACAAAGTACAAACGTTGGCTAGCCTTGTCAGCCAAGAAGTTTGAAACAGAACGGCTGGAAATTGAAGGAAATGGCAGTACATCAGCAGGCCATCCCCAGTCAAAACAATCCACTTCTGCACCTGTGGCTGTGGCACAAGTGACCTCTCAGCCGTTAAAGACACCGGCAACCGCATCATCTGCACGAAAGACAGCAGAAACATTGGAGGCTGAAGAGGATTGGCTAGCTCTGCGTGGGTTTGGTTCTCAAAAGGCCAGAGGCACAGCAAGAGCTACGCAAAGTGGAGGAACCTTGGAGGAGGACCTTGAGTCGATGGTGAAGGACTATCTGAATGACTCCACAGAGGTCTATGTTAATTCTGACCCATTGGCGTATTGGCATGGGAAAAAAGAATTGTGGCCACAGCTCACCAACCTGGCTTTAAACTACTTGTCTTGCCCACTCGCAAGTGTGTCTTCTGAACGGGTTTTCAGTGCGGCTGGTGGGATTGTAACTCCCAAACGGAGCCGCCTCTCGCCCAAAAATGTGGAGAGGTTAACAATGATCAAGATGAATCAGCACCTCATACCACCAGATATAAGAGTACGAGAGAGCGTGCCGGATGAAGAGGAGGTGGCCAGCACCATAGATGAGGGAATTTCTACTCTGTCAGGTGGCACTGACCTCACCCGGGCTGAATTCGCAGAGTATGATGACGAAGCCTTATTCTTATTCCTGGACCGTGATTCCGACTTCGAGCCCTGAAAATGAGACAACGAATCAATAACTTTCTTTTTCATCCTTATTCACTTTTATTCCTGTGTGTCTGTCTTTCTTTGTTGTGCACAGTTAATATAATTCAAACTTTAATCAGATTATCACAAAGACAAGCCCATCAGCAGAACTGTCTTCACTTGTTTGCTAATTTATTTGAAGGTGCCGCAGTCTGCATTCCTCAGGTTCACAAGTTCAGAAGAACATGCTCCTCTATCCTCCTCCTCCAGACTCCTATTTCCATCAAAGCAGAGGGCTGGTTTACGCCCAATGAAGAAAGACTCAGCACTTGTGGGGGTGTTGTTCTACCTCTTTGCAGGTGAGTTGACGGGTCTGGGGCCATTGCTGGGAAGCACTAAAAGTGGTTTGTGCCAAATCCGAGGCGGAAATTTTTTTGTGTTTTTGATGACTTGCTTGCCTTTGAGGTGCTCTTAGGGGGGGTTCCGTCTGTTTGTGGGTGAGTTTCATGGTCTGAGAGCATTGCTGGGACACTCTAATCTTGATTGCATTTGCTTTTCAGGAAATCCGTCGTGCCAACCCCGACTTATGGCCTAGCTACGCAGCGCGTTTGGACCGAAGGCCCAGAAATATTGCAAGTATGAGATTTTGCTTTTGGCCTGTTTGGGGGTGTTATGCTTCTTGGCGGGTGGGTTGCCGGGTCTTGGGGCATTCCTGGGAAGGTCTAATACCGGGTAGAAGTGGTTGGGACAAAATCCAGGCCGATTTTTTTTTGGGCTATTTCAGACATTTTGCTCTATGTAGCGTTTTCGGGGGCCTGTTTGGGGGGCTTGCTGGTGTTTGCGGGTGAGTTTCGTGGTCTGGGAGCACTGCTGGGACACTCTAATCTTGATTGCATTTGCTTTTCAGGAAATCCGTCGTGCCAACCCCGACTTATGGCCTAGCTACGCAGCGCGTTTGGACCGAAGGCCCAGAAATATTGCAAGTATGAGATTTTGCTTTTGGCCTGTTTGGGGGTGTTATGCTTCTTGGCGGGTGGGTTGCCGGGTCTTGGGGCATTCCTGGGAAGGTCTAATACCGGGTAGAAGTGGTTGGGACAAAATCCAGGCCGATTTTTTTTTGGGCTATTTCAGACATTTTGCTCTATGTAGCGTTTTCGGGGGCCTGTTTGGGGGGCTTGCTGGTGTTTGCGGGTGAGTTTCGTGGTCTGGGAGCACTGCTGGGACACTCTAATCTTGATTGCATTTGCTTTTCAGGAAATCCGTCGTGCCAACCCCGACTTATGGCCTAGCTACGCAGCGCGTTTGGACCGAAGGCCCAGAAATATTGCAAGTATGAGATTTTGCTTTTGGCCTGTTTGGGGGTGTTATGCTTCTTGGCGGGTGGGTTGCCGGGTCTTGGGGCATTCCTGGGAAGGTCTAATACCGGGTAGAAGTGGTTGGGACAAAATCCAGGCCGATTTTTTTTTGGGCTATTTCAGACATTTTGCTCTATGTAGCGTTTTCGGGGGCCTGTTTGGGGGGCTTGCTGGTGTTTGCGGGTGAGTTTCGTGGTCTGGGAGCACTGCTGGGACACTCTAATCTTGATTGCATTTGCTTTTCAGGAAATCCGTTGTGCCAACCCCGACTTATGGCCTAGCTACGCAGCGCGTTTGGACCGAAGGCCCAGAAATATTGCAAGTATGAGATTTTGCTTTTGGCCTGTTTGGGGGTGTTATGCTTCTTGGCGGGTGGGTTGCCGGGTCTTGGGGCATTCCTGGGAAGGTCTAATACCGGGTAGAAGTGGTTGGGACAAAATCCAGGCCGATTTTTTTTTGGGCTATTTCAGACATTTTGCTCTATGTAGCGTTTTCGGGGGCCTGTTTGGGGGGCTTGCTGGTGTTTGCGGGTGAGTTTCGTGGTCTGGGAGCACTGCTGGCTATATATACTTTACTTTGCAAGAGGTTTGAAGCAAATCCATGGTGGCTGAGGGGACTTAGGGCCTAGCTGCAGAGCGCGCGCGGAGTGATTTGGGAAATTTGTGAAAAAGTGACTAAGTCCCCATTTTTGTACTTTTGCTCTTTGGCTGTTTGGGGGTCTTCTACTCGTTTTCTCCTGGGTTGACGGCTCTGGGGCCATTGCTGGGAAGCTCTAATACCGGATAAAAGTGTTTTGGACCAAATCCCAGGCGGAATTTTTTTTGTGTTTTTGATGACTTGCTTGCCTTTGAGGTGCTCTTAGGGGGGGTTCCGTCTGTTTGCGGGTGAGTTTCGTGGTCTGGGAGCACTGCTGGGACACTCTAATCTTGATTGCATTTGCTTTTCAGGAAATCCGTCGTGCCAACCCCGACTTATGGCCTAGCTACGCAGCGCGTTTGGACCGAAGGCCCAGAAATATTGCAAGTATGAGATTTTTCTTTTGGCCTGTTTGGGGGTGTTATGCTTCTTGGCGGGTGGGTTGCCGGGTCTTGGGGCATTCCTGGGAAGGTCTAATACCGGGTAGAAGTGGTTGGGACAAAATCCGCGCGGAAAAGCCTTTAGTTTTGGCACTTTTTGTAACTTAGGGTTCGTTAGGGTTAGCCCTAGCACCAGGATTGCATGTGTATCGGGGTGTTCTAGATTTTTCAAACTGAGTTCTGGGGTCTTAGAGCACTCGTGAGAATGTGTAATTTTGGTTGCAAGTCATTTGAAGAAAATCCATGGTGGGAAAGGGGGGATTTGGCATAGTTAAAGAAAGCCTTTGCCACTATTCTTAACTTAGGGTTCGTTAGGGTTAGCAGTATTTCTATTGCATGTGTTTGAGTGGGGGGGATTTCGAGTCTTGGAGCGATGCTGGCTATGGCTACTTTTGCTTGGTTGCTTGCAAGTGGTTTGAATACAATCCACGGGGGGTAATGGGTAATTAGGGTACTTCGGCCTACTTTTACTTTCAAAGTAAGTTTTGTCTCCAGTTTTCTGCTAGGCCTCGTTTTTTGGGTGGGAGCACTGCTAGGAAGATCTATTTTTGTTCTAAAACACAGTTTACAGTACACCTAGCTTGAGGGGCAAGATCCGCTACATTAATTTGCCCATACTTACTTATCCTTCAAAAGGTGACTCAGAGTACGCACTTTCAAAAACATTGTACTGTCTGTCTACTAGGAAAAACAAATTGTGACTTTTTGCACTCCACAGCCTACATACCTTATATTTATTTATCAGTGGTGTTGTAATATTATATCACTTCCTGTTTTTCGTTGAATAATTACAGGCCGGGTTTCAGTCTCTGCAATGGGGAAAAAAGGATGGAGTCAGGCTTCACAGTAGCGAGCCACAATTCAGCATCAGGCAGGCAGTGGACAGGGTGTCTTCTGGTGACCAACATCGGTGGACGAAGCGTCGGCTGCAATGGAGGAGTGCCGCTAATAGGAGGATTTTTTTTCTGCGGGCAACTTACTTACCACTTCCAACAGGACCACTACAACCACACATAGATACAGTATCCCTTGCCTTTTTCTCTGACTGTGACTGCATTTCTTTGCTCTCTCTCGGCTTCTACATTGATCCCTTAACACATCACTTAGTCCACTCCACTATCTGCACCACACATAGTCATTTGTAAGTGCTCCTACGTAATTCGCAAGTCGCAGCACGCCCCAGGCCGTAGAGGACTGGGATGGCCCCAATGATGAAGCATGTCACCAAGGGGCAACCCTGGTGAGTGAGGGGACACCTAGAAAAAAAGCAATTTCTCCTTTTCTATCTACTATACCTTCTGTCAGGTTACGCAGCCCCTAAGCGCCTACCGTACTATGAAACTACATTTCCCATGAGTAGGCGGGAGACTTGCAGACTATTTAGTGAGACTATATGAGAGTACCCTTGTATGTTAGGACATCACTTCACTGATGCCTGTCTTGTCTTCTCTTACAGGTATCCTTTCCCTGCTGACCCTACCTTTACCCATCCCACATTTTTTATTTTAGTTTGTTATTTTTCTCCCTCGCCTAATGCCTCGAACACCCTGTGTTTACACTTCTGGGTGTTGGTGACATTTGGAGGTGGAACCATATTTGCATCGACTGGATCACGGGGAGTAAACGTGACACCTTCCAGACCAACCCCATTGAGTGTTGTTGTGAATGGATTTATAGTGACCAGCAAGGCTCTCGGGTATCTGGCTACAGAGACCTTATGTTGAATATAGTTATCAATAATTCCACACAGGCCCTGTACTGTCGCATTCTTTCTTTCCACAGTTGTCGATGATATATTCTTACTCTGCTTGACAAAGAACCATTGCTAATGTGAAAGAACTTCAACCGAATTAGTAGTTATACTTTACCATTTGTTAGGCTACAATGTGGCACTGCTCTACTGTACTTCTGTCACCTGCTATATTCTCAGTTGTACCGTTGAATTGCTCAGGAGGACAAACCAGATTTCATTTTCTTTTTTTTCATAGGCATGCAACTGCCACTGTGGCACACCACTACTACCACCGCTATGAGGAAATTTTATCCGACCAAGATTGCCAACGTTATTCGGTGTTTCCCGTGGAGCCAGCCCTGGGCCTAGCCCTACTTTCAAACACAAATTACAGGTAAGATAAGCGTTTGGTGGTTTGGGGGTATAATGGAGTATTAGTACGAGAGACGAGAGCCTGAAGGTAGTACTACTAAAGTCCTAGGACTCTTGGATTCACTTCACTTAGTCTGTGAGAGGCACTTAGTGTTGAAAACATTTGGGCATTTACACTTAAAGGAAGAAAATGGAACTAAACTTTCAGGAAAACAGTCAACGTTAAACCCCCACCCACCAGGCAAGCAGTAAAAAACAGGTATGCTCAGATAAAGTTTGAAAAAGTATATTTATATCCCTAACAAAATAATCTCCCGCAAGACCCTCCCTAACCCCAACGATTGTCCTTCAAAAGTCCCCAAAAACCCAACTCCCAATTCCCACCCCCCAAAAGTCTCTAAAAAAGGGGCAAGGGACACTAGGGGTGGATGCTGTTCACTTTTTGGGCCAGGGCATCATGCTCCTCGCGGAGCAAGGCGAGCTCCTGCTGAAGGCGGGACACCATCAGGGTGGTGCGGCGCAGGCGTGCCTTCACTGCCTTGCAGGTGCAAGGCCTGTGAGAAGCAGCTGTTGGCCTTGCTGCTCGGCGGTGGCGTTTGCCTTTGGCAGCCCGGCTCAGTCTCGGTGGACCACTGTGCTGGGTCACGGTGGCAGCCGGTGAGGCCACGGAGGACGACGTTGTCGTTGTTGTCGACCGCACACTTTCCACGTCCTCCAGGGCCACCAGCCGCCGATATTCCGCAACAGTGGCCTCGATTCTCCGTTGCCGGGCCGCTCTAGCCAGCTCCTTCCTCCTTGTTCGTTTGGAAGGAGAACCTATATGAAGAAAGAAAGACATAGTCTGTAACCAATGCTCTTTAAGATTAACTCAATCATTCAGCAGAAATGTGTGCTGCAGTACAACTAGCAACTTGCAAGCGCATTACATAACTATTGAGGCCAGTATCTATCTAACCTCACACTTCTTCATCCTTGCTCTAACATTAGTGGGAGTTTAAGGAACAAATTCTATGAGCACTGTGGACTTCCATTGGAGTCGACTATGAAAGTACACCAGTCTTATTCTTCTTCTTGTCTCTTGTTTTGGAAAATTGGTACGTTATTTTCTGCAAGCCGGCATAATGCCAGCGCGGT